>NC_060061.1:51579905-52854309 GCF_020283565.1 Trifolium pratense
TCAGTGAAAGCAAGATTAATTAGCATAACCAATCCACGATCTTCCAATGATGCCAAACCAAACATGCCTTGAGCTCTACCAACTTTTTTTGAGTTTAACTCTTGTTCTTCAGTTAAAAGGTTGTCCATCATAAAAGTTGTTCCAAACCCACTTGGTGCGCTAGTTGATGGATCTATAAACAGCATGCAGCAAGTTTAATATGAAAAAAATTTATCAGAATTTTCTTTTTCATCTTAATATGAAAGCTATAAGTTTAAATTTTGGAATTGCCAAATAGTATCTTTGTGCTTTTTAGGACTTATATATTTTAATATGCAATATAATTTTTGTATTTAATTCATATATTAAATGAATTTGTGACCTCCAAGACAATTTTTTTTGTTCCGCAACTGAGCATAGTACAAGAATAGTCCTTTAATACCAATAGTCCTTTAATTTTTTTTTGACTCCCCATTCAGGGCTCAGCCTATAGAGATACGCTCATATGCTTCAAGCTCTCTCACAAACATATTTTATGCCTATTTTATCTAGTATTTTATCTAGTATTTATCTTAACTATTTTATGCTTTTATATAAGTACGTTTTAGACTAACTTAGTACATTTTTCTTCATATATATTGGTGTTAAAAAAAATTTAAAATGAAATTTATAGTCATTAGACTACTGCAGAAAAAAAAAAAAAAAACTTCTTAATTTTTATTCAAATAAGATTTCCAAAATTAGAAACAAACAAGACAAAACTATCTCTAACTCTCTCTTAGAGATAGATATAAACTAAAACCAAAGGGTATTTTAGGGATAAGAAACGGTAACATTATACTCAACAACATAATGTTCAGGGGTAGAAATGGAGTTAACACTATTAGCAATAGCAAAGCCTCTAGCAAATCTAAAAACACCAGTTCCACCAACAATACAAGTTTCTCTATTTTGTTTTGTAATAGCATTTGTTCCCAACATACTTAGAGTACTTCCACCATATTCTCCATCAGTAAAAACTAAATTTATTAACATACACTCTGCAATACTTTGAAGTGTACAAAGACCAAACAGCCCTTGTGCTCTTCCAATTTGTTTTGAACTTAACTCTTGTCCTTCAGTCATTGCATCATCCATCATAAAAATTGAACCAAATCCATTTTTCGTGTTTTCCGCTGCGTTAACGATTTGTATCATGGTGGGGTTTTTGTTGCCTCTAATGTCATGGTAGTAGAAATGGATATGTTTTATTTTCTCTGTTGTTTGTTGTTGTTGTGAAGGTAACATGATGTTGGATTGTTGTGAGAATTCTCCATTTGTGGAAATGAGTGTGAGAGAGAAGAGAAAGAGAATGAAACTATGTAGAAGAGTCATTGTTGTGAATAAGCACTATTTTTTTTTTCTTCCTCTAAATAATTTTTATTTCTATTGAAAACAAAGAGAAATCACTTTTTTATAGGTTTTTTTTTGGAATTTAATTTTTTTTTTGAATTTTTTATTGCCCACACACTACACGAGGGACTTTCAATTCATTTTTTTAAATAAATTTAAAGTAATTTTAACATTCTACAACTTAAATTTTCATGTTAGTAATTTTAACTTAATAAAAATAACATTTTTTTTTTAAAAAAAGAGTTATATCTTAAGAATGATTTATATGAAAAGCTATTTAAAATAGCTTCATTTTTAGAGTTTTTTTTTTCTGATCCAAAAAAATTTGTAACAATTTTTAAGAGAAGCTATTTAAACTAATTTTTTATAAATATTTCTCTGTTAAAATTGTTTTGACAAAAAAAAAAACAAAACAAAACACTATAAAAATTACTTTTACTAAAATTAAAACAAACGAGTCCAATATATAATATAATAGATATATGCAATTATGTGGGCTTCTAAGATGAGATTTCAGTTATGTGGCACACACACCAATAGAAATATACACATAATTGTTTTTGGATAAATATATATATATATATATATATTCATTGATAATTATAATTTATTATAAAAATATATATATGGAACATATGTTTATCGCTTATTAATAAATTAAATTTATTCATTTTTTGATAATTTTTAAATAACTTTTTTAATAATTAGAACATATTAAATTTATTCACTTTTTATTTAAAAATATACAAAAAATAATAACTTTAATAAAACAAATTTATTTATTTAACAAAATTTGTAAGAAAGAACATAATAGTTTCACTTATATTTTAACAATATTTTATAACAAATTTCTAAATGTTTTATTCTAAATAAATTATATATCTTAATGTAATGATGAACTTAAATATGAAATAAAAATCATTAAAATTATACAAATATACGGATTTCTAAACTAATTTTAAGATAAAAACTAAAACATTAAAAATTCTTACACATTATCATGCCAGTGATAACCACAAATATTTCATCCGAGTTACTATAACTAAAATATTCAGAAATAGTCTCTATCAAATTAGCTCAGTTCATAAGGGACTTCACATTTTATATGTAGGGGCTGAGTTCGAACCTCGGACACCCAACGAAAAAATATTCATAAATAGCTGGCTTTTTTTGTTTTTTACGGCAATCCATCAATAGTTGCATAATAACATAAGCCAAACAAGATAAGATGCCCCCTACAATCAAGAAATTAAATGTTGCTTCCGGACATGCATGTCCATAAATAATGATGGAACAAGATAAGCGTACATGTAAGATGTTTGTCGCTAGAAATAAATAATTTTGATGAGGGTATCAAACTAAATTATAGAAATCATAGTGTCCATCTTTAGAATGTATTTTCTCCATCCCAAAATATAAGCAAAAAGTAGTCAACAAAAGTGAATATATTTGGTTAAAAATTTAGACCAAATAAATTTACTTTTGTCGACCACTTTTTGTTTCTATTTTGGAACAGAGGGAGTACCTAAGATAAATTTTTAAAAATTATCTAACAGTGGACCCTAAATTTTAGTAAAAAATAGATTTAATAATAATAATAATAAATAAATAATAAAAAAAATAAAATTTTATTAAAACTAAGATCCCAATCATTTGTTTTGTCAAAAAAAAAAATCCCAATCGTTTGTTAAAAACACTCACATTCTCCAATTCTATTAAAAAAAATCATAATTTGAATAAGTTAAATTGCATTAAACATTATTTCACTTAAAATATCAAAGTTCATGAAACTACTTCATTGCTCAAAATGTTAGAGTGAAAATAAAGAACCATCTAAGAGCGTTAGCCATTGGAGGATAATTTCAATTTTGCAATATGTGTGACAATCGACACTTATATATTGGGAAGGGTTCGGCCAGTCTCAATATTACACAGTTTAATAACATTTTAACGAATATAAATTTTTTAATATATATTATTAGATTGGAAATTTAGATTATATGGATGGTTTTTTTCTTTTTCTTTTTCTTTGAAAACACAAGTATCAGTATAAGGATCGACTAATTTGAGAAGACTAATCTCACCTCTCACTTGTAGCTAGAGACTCATTTAAAGTCAGAGTTTTTTTTTTTTTTTTTTTTTACTTTTGTATGGACTATAGTTCACTGAAATTAACACTAGATATGTAAACTTTATGAAAATTTAAAATTAAGTTGATATGTTATTGAAACTCACGCAAATTAAATTTTCAATAATATAATATAAATTTTAAATTTAAATATGAATTTTGCAAAATTGGTATTTATTAAGATGTTATCAAACAGTGTAATATTATTTAAATGTTACACAAATGAAATTTAATCTCTTCCAATTATATATATATATATATATATATATATATATATATATATATATATATATATATATATGTGGTTCCAAAAAAAAATTGAAACTTTGATCCATCTGAATAATTCAATCATAGTTTCGTCAGTGCTTATGTATGTACTCCCTCTGCTTTTATTTATAAGCAAAAGTTAGTTTTTAGATTCATTGAACAATTAATGTATCTAACTTAGATATAAGCTAGATACATTAGTTTTTCAATGAATCTAAAAAGTAACTTTTGCTTATAATTAAGGCCGGAGGAAGTAGTATTTTATTTAGATGGTGGGGATTAAGACATGCAAAAGAAAATATCTTGTTTTTAAGTTATGTAACTATGTGTTCAAGATCGTCCTCCCACATCGCTAGGCATGACAATGGGGCAGGATGGGGTGAATTTTGCCTTTTTCAAATTCATAAAGTTCGGATTTCTCCAAACACGCCCCAATTTTCAATGGATATGAGAAGTAGAAGTCAAAACCCATATCCAACGGGGTTCGGATATCCCCGTGGGGTTCGGGTATCCCCATTCCGCCTAACCTCGACATGAACTTGCGTTAAATTTTTGTACTTTTTCATTAAAATAAAAGGGTAAAAGTCGAAAACTATTTTGTTTTGACAAATATGATTTTTTAAACAAAGAATACAAATAGAAAAAAATAACTTTGTTTAATACTTAACAAAAATAAAAACAAACATATGAATATAATTTAAGACTTTGTTTAAGGGTTTATAATCTAAGAGATGTAAAATATAATTAGATATATGTGGGGGGGTTTGGGGTGGGTACCAATGTCCCCACTATCCATCCCACCCCTGTCTTTTAAATTCGGAAAAAACCTGAACCCAAATTTGGTCAAACCGGTTTTTTCCCATCAAAATCGGGACGGGACGAACGAGTATTCAAGATATGAATTATATTGTATGCCTACACATGGCAGACATACAAATTAGCAATGTGTTCAAAAGTTGACCCGCCATTGTGGATAGTATTGTATTTGATTCTTAATATATAGATCAAATATATAAGGTACTCAATTTATAAATTTAAAAAGTGAATTCATGACAACATTTTTTCTTACTCAAAAGGAAAATTAAAATAAATAAAAAGAAAGATACAAAGATTGGGGACATTAAACACAATCCAGATACAATTCAAATGAGAATACATCGATATAAAATAGACATAGTGGATCAACCCAAATTCATGACAACTACTAATTTATTGCTCAAAATGTGACGGGATACACAATTATTATTCATGCAACAATCTCATAAAGTCTCGGAGCACCATAGTAACAATAACCCTAAAAACATGAACTTGAAAGAGTTCTATGGATGAGAAACAGTGACATCATACTCAACAACAAAATGTTCAGATGTTGAAATTTCCCAAATACTCTTAGCAATGGCATATCCCCTAGCAAACCTAAACACGCCGGTGCCGCCGACAATAGGAAGTTCTCTGACAGTGTCTTGAACAGGATTCCTTCCGAGCATACTAAGCGTACTACCGGCAAATTCACCTTCGGTGAAAGCAAGATTAATTAACATAACCAATCCACGATCTTCCAAAGATGCCAAACCAAACAAGCCTTGAGCTCTACCAACTTTTTTTGAGGTTAACTCTTGTTCTTCAGTTAAGAGGTTGTCCATCATATATGTTGCTCCAAACCCATTTGCTGAATTTGATGGATCTATAATTTGTACTACCGTTGGTTTTTTTCCTTCTAGGATGTCATGGTAAAAAAAGTGCAAATGAGTTAATTTTTCAGTGTTTTGTTGATTTGTTGGTAACATGATGTTGGATTGTTCGGAGAACGATCCATTGGTAGTGGAAAAATGAGCAAATATGAGAGTGAGAGTGAAGAGAAAGAAGAATCTAAGAGTGGAAGCCATTGTAAGATAATTTTAATTTTACAATAAAGTGTGTGACAATCGACACTTATAATGTAAGGGTTTTTTATCCGTTTGTTATATATTGAATATTTTATTCATTCACGACCATAACGAGGCATGCATTGTATATAATCTGAATATTTTATTTAAATGGTGGAAATAAAGACATGCAAAATATATTGTTTTTAAAGTTACTGGTCCCACACACGTGCGATGCACGGGTGTTATTCGGTATTTTATATTATAATGTTGAAAAATTATTCGTATAAATTGAAACAATAAGTATTATGAAAATTATAATAATAACATCAACAAAATAATAATAATAATAATAATAATAATAATAATAATAATAATAATAATAATAATAATAATAATAATAATAATAATAAAAGTGGGGAGATCCTAATATGGACCCTTAAAAAATGGGACCAGCTGTGGACCTCCATAAATAACCGGTTATAGCCAATAAAAAAAAAACTGAAATTGTAGATTGTCTCTTCGGATTTTTTTTGTGACAAACTGACAATGATTGTCTCTTGTGACTTATCCTCTCAAAGTCTCAAACTCCCACTTCCATCCTTTGTTGCCACTAACCTTGGCACTGCCCTTCCCTTTCTCTTGTGGATTTGATGGTAATTTTTTGATTTAATTACTACCAGGTTAAAGACACAAAGTTCAATATGCTTCAAGTCATTGCAATTTGCATTCCCCCAAATCATTTCTTCTTCCTAATCAAGACACAAGTTGGAACCAAGAACAACAACTTCAAAAAACAAAATCAACAAAACCAAAATCCAAAGATCATGACAACATCCTAAACAAATTCTGAAAAGTGAAAACCCACACTAGAACAAGAAGAAACAATTTTTTTTTTTTTACTAGATTTGCAAATTTCCACAAAAAACCCTTATGACTCAGAAGTAACCCGGTTGAAGGTTCTTGAATCTCGAAAGCAGGTGAACTTGTCTAACTGTCGCAGTTGTTCTTGAATCTTGTTGCATAAATGAACGAAAAAACTCACAAAATTCATAAATTCAGTAATAATCCAAAAATTAAAAAGGGTGATTACAGGCTATATCCGGTCATGTACTGAGGTCCATATGTGGTCCTCTTTTTTGGGGGTCCATATTAGGGGCGCCCATAAAAGTGATGTAAATATAAGATAGATATTAAAGATGTGTTTATACATTTCGAAAAGATTACAATGGATCTTATTGCATCTACCAAAATAAGTTGGTAATCCATAAATTGTCATGTCACTATGAAAACGGTTTGTGGTCATACTCATACACTGTGCATTTGATTCATTATTAGTTGAGTGAGTGTATAATGAAAAGTCATATGTATATAAATGTAGGCATATGAAAAAGTGTATAGAGATGACAATGATGTAAGTAGAAGTGATGTGACATTATTGAGTGATTTAATTGGATATAAGTGACTGACGTGGATTAGGGTTAAATTAGTGGTTGCACAACTATCTAGAAATTATATATATAGATTTATTTAGCAAACTTGCTCAAGAGTTTACATGCCATTTCACAGGGCGGGGCCGAGGGGCCAAGCAATTTTGAGCTTTAGGCCCCAATTTTTTTTACTAAAAATGGTCTAAAAAAATATCATGTAGTTATAAATATATAATATATAATAAGACCTTTGATATTAACAATATTTAAGTTTTTTATTTATTTGTAAAATTAAATGCCTCAAATTCTTTTAGACACAAATTCAACCTCTGATATTAGCAATATTTAAGTTTTTTTAAAATTTTTTTCACTAAATTATGTGTAATTTTTTGTTTTACAAGGACTCGCAATAAAACTTACTTTAAGCGTCTAATAATGTTTGGCCGACTTTGTTGGCAGACATACAAACTAGCAACGTGTTCAAGAGTCGACCTGCCCCCCATTTGTGGATAATTGTATTAGAGTTTATTTGGATTTGAGTATGTTGAAGATGACAAACATTTTACAAGGGAGGTGCATAGTATCGTAAATATAACTCAAAACAGTTAGTTCACTTAGTTATAAGAATATTTGATATCTCTTGAGACGCGTATTTGGATTGCAATTCTCCATTTCTCAATACATAATAATGTTTATGATGTGAAGCAAAATAAAATACCAACGTCAAAATTCCTCTTCAAAATTGAAAATTAAACGTTCCTAGTTTTCGATTAGATGATAATTTCCTTTGGTAATAAAACCATCAATTACAGATAATCCTATTCCTAATACAATTGGAAAATAAAGATAATGAAACTGTTCATCATGTTCAGTAAATTCGGTTCAGTGAACACATTCAAAATTGGTGACGTATACCAAATTATAGCCAATCAGCTGGCAAGATTGTCCTAGTCCATTCTTTACTAACAAAATGAACACAAACCAATGAATACAATATTCAAAATCTAACCGAATGTACCGCTAGGAACACCTCAATGCTGCTTTCTCAAGTTTCAAAACCTTAATCTTCATCGGAACTGCTATTTTCAGAAATGTTTTCCATGTCATCTGATTCATTTTTATCCTGCAGTTAAGAAAACAAGATGAGTGCAAGGTAGCTGGATTATAGCATAAAAGTAACTTCAACAGATACTTACTGGCATGTTTTTGTCCCAATCCTTTATTCTTGAATTTGTCAGCATATAATTATCTCGTAATGGAGCCCAAGAAGGTTGTTCATCTTCCCCCTTGCTTGTGCTTGCATTGGCCTGCATATCCAAAATTAGACTTACAGCAGTTTATACAAAGAAAATTAGAATTGTATTAAACATGGTAGTGTAGATCTATAACATCTTGTCTATCCTTTTACATGGTAGTGTAGATCTAATTCAGAGAGCATATACTACCAAAGTTTTAACTCCAACCATAATATATAAGTTAGAAATGCTCAAATCTAAATAGATCAAATAATTTGGAAGTAGCATTCTCAACTTATATACATTTTGGTTCTCTTTGTGAGCGAGCAGACACAGGGAAGATCAGTTCTAACTCAAACCATATTTTAAAACAGTGTTTCAAATTTGTAACAAAAATGACTAGCAATGAAAAAATGACTGAAAGAGAACGAGTTGTAACAATCACCTTTGCAGAGGTGCCAACTGCTGGCTTCCCTAATTCTGAATAGAAGGCTTCTTTAGTGCGCTTTTTTAACTCTGATAGCACCCACAAATCAAATAGTTAGAATTGAGCCACATTTTGAATATATTAGGAACCACAAAAATAGCACCGATAGGTATGAACAAAAGAAAATGTGAAACAGAGAACTCTGGCAGGGATGGTTCCATTAGGGGGTGCTTGGTCTCAAGTCCCAACCCCTTATATTTTTTACCAATTATATACAAAAATAGATTAATGGTTAACTTTTTCCTCTCATACTTAGAGCATGATATCGTGAACAAGTCTTTGGCATGGTAGTCATATACTCCTCGGAAGCATGGTATCAGTGTTATCCTATGAAGCATGGACACTCCTCGGATTATCGGTGCCCGACACAGACACATGACTACATTGAATCATGACATTTTTTAGATTATTAATGGTGTCGACATGCCAGTGTCCATGTTGTGTCCGGTGTATGTGTCTATGTCTGTGATTCAGTAGTCTTATCAATAAGGATTGTGGAAAATAGTGGAACGCCAAAGATCTGCTATGTGGAATAACGGACATAGCATCACAGGAAAATAGCAGAAGTAGCATAGCGCCAATGATATGCTGCAAAAAAAGTGCATTGAGAGGTTTAAAAATAGGTCATGTGCAGCTCACAAGCTGCCTCTCTAAAAAAATTGAATTGAAAGGTTTATCCTCTTTGCTGGAGATGGAGGAGGAAGATGCGTGGAAAGAAAATTAGGCAGAGCATAACTTACATATTGAGAGCTTTTACGTATTAGGGTGTGATTATAGGAGTGCTAATATTTCGACTCTTCAGTTTTCCATCTTAAAAATAGGTCATGTACAGCTCACAAGCTAACACAAGTTTTATTATTAATGAAACATGAAATTCACTTTTTCGCTATTGACGCTACAACTGCTATGGCCGAATGCCCTAATAGAGAAACAGGGGCAGCATTGCGGTTTTCATAGTGGATTCTTCAAAATTCGCTACGCTATAGCACTATAGAGCTTCTATTTGATAACATCGACAAAATTAATAAAAATTGAGCTTGTTTGACCAAAATAATTGTGTTAAATTTCCCAGTATATCATATAAACTGGAACAATTAATCCCCCAAATGAGATTTTTCTTTCTTTACTTGATTCAGTTATCCTGCAAGTGAACTACTAACTAGAATCTTTCTAATGTCTTGCATTTTGTTGTTGCAGCATAAAACAACTTACCTTTTGCATCCCTATTCTTTGAGGGGTCCAGCCCTTTCTGAGCAACTTGTGCCTTGTTGACCTGCAACAGGTATGTACAAAGCCTTCGATTTAATAATGATAAAGATACAATGCAACAAAGAAGAGAGGATGAAAATTAGGAGGAAACAAAATTTGGTTAAATGTTAAGACAAAACTTACAGCATTGAACAACTTGACCACTGAAAGAAATCGGAAGTAGTCCATGTTCACAGCAACAACAGTCACATCAGTAAGAGGAAATGCAAGTCACTAATAAAAATAAAGAAGCCATAGACCTTTATTGATTTAAGAGAAAAAGCAACTCATTTACCTCCTTTTGTCGCTACACTAATCAGAAACTTTTCATGTGAGTCCAAATAATTAGCAGGCTTGACATGTCCCTTTTCAGCTATCTGTAACAAGCAATAAGATAGAACTTGTCAGACTGATTACAATATAGAAAATATTTTGGGCTACATAATTGGAGATGCACATAAATTTTAGTTTTAATTGGGATATCATTAAAATCACAAGTCAAGTTGAAATTTCAAATTACCAGCAGCTTTTCCTTTTTTGCCTCTCCCTTAACCTTGCGCTCTGCCTCCTCTTCCGCAAGCTTTTCTATAACAAGATTCTTGTGTGCTGATAATACTGGACCCTATAGAGTTATCCAAGTTTTAGAATACCAATTTTATAATTCTCTAATAAACATTAACATGCTGTATAAGTTCACGTGACTTACCAACAAGTCATCAGAAACACTCTTCTTTATAATATTCTTGAAGGCCATCTTGAATGCTTTACAGCCTTCGGAGAATTTAGTAATTCCTGGCTGAATTTCATCATCATCGTCTTCTCCTTCATCCTCAGAGAAATTAACTTTCTTATTGGTAACATTTTTCTTCTGCGTTCTTTGTCCTCCTGCTTCTCCTTCATCTTCAGACAGCTCTTCACTTTCTATGTCTTCCTCCTCATGCTTTTTTTTGGTGATAGATGCTACACCTCTAGTCTTCATAGATGCCACCCCTCTAGTCTTCGTAGTAGCAGGGGCAGTTGTCTCATCTTCATCATCGTCAGAATTATATTCTCGTGCTCTCTTGTTGTAAAGTTTCTTCATTTTTTGGTTGATTTTAACTTTCTTCTGTCCATGAGGTGGCTGCATAACTTTTTGTTTCTTACTTGACTTTTTACGGCTTTGATTCTTACCAATCTTCCTCTTCCCCAGACCTCTTCCAGGTTCAACCACTTGCATTTCTTCAGCCATTGAATTGTTTTATAATTCAACCTGTAAATGTCACACATGAAGACATGTCATGAGATGAGATGCTATATAAATACAAAATGATGATTTTCAAAGTATTAACAGAAAATGAACAACTCTTTCCAAAAGTACCAGATCAATGCAAAATTATAAGAAACAATCAAACCCATGACAATAAAGACGTGCTTTAATAGGGAAATAGAGACTTAGGGAAAAGAAACAGAAATTGTTAACTGATAATTGAATTCTTATTTTGGTAACATGACTTTCAACAAGGCAAGCTATTTGGTTTCCTTCTTAATTAATGTTAATCAGAGACTATCCTTGCTTTTCTCTAAACCTCAACTACAAACTTTACCAATCTTACTAACAAATTTTACTGATTTATTAATAAGTATATAAGATCAATTCTTACCCCTCTATGATAAGTTTATGTTGGTAGAGTAATTTTGAGCTGATAAAATTTAATTTTTCTCAAATCACAAACCAACTACAGGACATATCAATTAAAACTTACAATCATTGCCGGAGAAAATTAGTAGCACCACAACAATAATTTAATTATATACTTAAGAGAATCAAATTGAACAGACCCTGTGTTGACACCAAAATTATAAAATTGATGATATTCATTTCGACTTGGTGTTATAATTTGAATTGAAAAAAAATTCATTTTGACAGAAAATCGGTGTAAACACCCTGACCCAAGGAGTCACATGATGGAAACATCCATTCCATGTTGACAAGATGGTGAAGATACTATACATGAAAACACACAAACAAAGCATATAAGATCAAGTATCCCTAAAAGATGGTAATAACAATCAAGGTCTTAAAAAAATGTCTATGGCAACAATTTTGGACGCTACATCAAGGTTTTTCACGTTTTGCAGCTGCGGTGGTGGGTACACCAGCCACAATTGACTGCTATCCTTTACAGTAACAAGTACGTTGACATGACAGCCAGTCGGCCATTGCAACAGCGATTTAAAACCTCAGTGACAAAGACAAAAATAGAGAGCTATATGAGATACGGTTGTAAAGCAAAAAACAGAAACAAATGTGACTGAGAATATAATCATTTCCGTTTGGGGGTTTGTTGGAAGGAAAGGGCTTTTGGGAGAGAGGAATAGAGAAAACCTTATTTGAGGTAGTGATTTTGTTGAAAATGATAAGAGACAGCTTATGATTAATATATTTTCAATTTTTAGAGACTTTAACAGTGTGAACAGGATTTGAAGAATTTATCTGAGAACTCCAAAATCCTCCTCCAATACATTTTTTAAGTTCCCCTAAATTAGGAGGATTTTATATGATGAAGAAAAATGAACTCCTCAAAACCCCCCTTCTCCATTCCCTCCCTTCCTTTTTTTTATTGTTTTTTTGCAAAACCGCCATTTTACTAATAGAATAGAGTAAAGACTCTAAGCTCCATCGACCGATTGTTCAAATAAGATCTCAGGTTCTCTATTCCAGTACCTAAAGAGGGTTCTTTTCACCTTTCCTCATGGTACTTACGCTTAAAGGGTACTCCTCCTTTCTCGCCTAAAAGCAATCAGAATTCAAACATGCTGCATTTCGAACACCGGGAAATCCCTTTCCTTTTTTTCCAAACAAGTGATATGCTTATGCATTTTAACAAACAAGTGATATGCAGTATGCACATTCCAATAAAATCAGAATAAATAAAAACAATTGGCATAAGATAACCCAAGAAAGATAAATTTCTTACAAACCTAATCAAATATCAGAATTCTTAAAGTGAAAAAAAAAAAAAAAAACCAAAAATTGAAAGCAAAAAACATGGAAACTATAACAGTACCAAATTTGCTGAAGAAATAAAGAAAGATTACGCGATGCTGAAATGAACGGAGTTGAAACCGCTGAGAGAGTTTGTGATAACTGCTAAGGTCCGATTGGGTGCATGCGTCGGAGCAGTGACGGCCGCCGGAAGTGATGATATGCGAGTTCGGGTAGTTAGGGGGTTTAAGGTCAGGGCTTTGTTTCGATGTGCTTTCTCTCTTTTCGTTTTTTATTTTTTGATAAATAAATAAATTCTCCCAAAGTAAAATAATTTAGTGGGTTTTCCAAATTTTTTAGGGCAAATTACCATTTATTTTTTTATTTTTTGATAAAAAGAAAATTACCATTTATTATTATATTATAATATATATCATCCTCAGAAAATTACGAGGGAGTAAAATTGATCTTCGATTTCAAAAAATAACACTAAAATCTTTCTAGAAGTTCAGAAAGGTTTGAGTCGAGCTTAAACCTAAAATGATTTAAAATTTATTTTCAACTAACAATCGACACGTCTTGCTTAGAATTTTATTAGTTGTGTCATTTTGCACCAAGTGCAAATATGATATTTGATTACAAAATCATCAAGCATAACAATATTGAAATTAATGTAGCTCTTTAAAATATATTATGTTCGGCCTTAATTATAAGCAAATATATAAATTAGATATATTAGTTATTCAATGGATTTGAAGTGACTATGAAATGAGCAGTGATATTAGAAAGTAGTAATGAAATAAAGATATGAGAATGGATGGAACGGAGGAGTAGTATATTAATGGAATAGGGAATTATAACAAACACTTGCAGTGCACAGCTAGTATCATGTGAAGAGAGAGTTTTAGGGAGAGAAGTAATAACTACACCAATCACATAAAAAATGAGAAATAACTCTTAGTTTACTATATATACTACCCATGTGTGATAAAATCCCTTAGTGTGATATTGACTTTGTAATTCCTACTACTGTTGCGCCTTCCCTGATAATTCGCATCAAGCTTAACAGAATGACATTCCTTTGCCTCTTGTGGGACCCTCCACTCCTCATTTGCTGACTCAACAGTTTCTAGACCCTTCCCTTTATTTTGTCTCATTACAGAATATTTACTTATAATTAAGGTTGAAGAGAGTAAATTTTCTATTTTATAAATATGAAATATATTTAGATGAATCAATGGAAAATATTTTGCTGGCCAGTATTACAACTTTCAAAGGGATAAAAAAAAGTCATTTTTGTTAACAAATCAAACATTATTGTTTTGATTGAGGAGAATAACCTTCACAAAAATATCTTATCTCATTTAAAAGATTTTAGGAAATAATTTTATATGGAATGCAAAAAAAAAAAAAAAAATAATGTAGACTTTATGAATATAAGGCTGCAAATTTACTTTCGTAAAAAAAAAGCTTCAAGTTTACTTGACATTTTTATATCCATGTATCTAAAAGAAAACTATATAATGAAAACTTATGAATATAAGGCTGCAAATTTACTTTAGTATAAAAAAGGCTGCAAATTTACTTGATATTTTTATGTCCATGCAAGTTTGTATGGTTATTATATAACTTTTTTTTTTTTTTTTTTTTTGATAAGATAAGGAATATAAAAAAACTAAGGACCGACTACAGAGGAACAAGCTCCCCTTAAGTCTTTATCAAAAAGCAAATTAATACTAGGACTAATAACATCTAACATAGAAGGGGAAAAATCCGCTTGATGACCCCTTAAAGCAAGAGCATCGGCACAAGTGTTTGCTTCACGATGAATGTGATTTATACGAATAGTCGACCCTGAGAGGTTGATAAGGTTTATGATCTCCTGGAGTAGAGGTTGGAGATGAAAAATGGAGGTATGACGATTCTGGATCATATTGATGGCATGTATGGAATCTGTTTCAAGAATGACATTTGTAAGTTGCATCTCTCTCATTATCTGAAGGCCAAGGAGAATTCCTTTTAATTCTGCAAAGAGAGCATTTCCCGACCCAAGCTTACACATGAAACCTTTAACAAAGTTTCCATTATGATTTCTGATAATTCCTCCGCAAGCCGCTTGACCGTGTACAAACGATCCGTCTGTATTTATTTTGAAAAACCCCGGCGGAGGCTTTGACCAATGTATGTATTTCCGGCACGGGTTTACAGATCGAGATGCAAGAGGGAACTTCATCTCTTTTTCAATCTGATAAGCTATGTCTATAATTTTTGAAGTGAGATGCGTTGTAAGCTCTGTCTCTCTAGAAAATACTAGTTTATTGCGATCCTTCCAAAGAGACCAAACCGAAACACCAAAAAAGGTAGGCCAATCCGTGTTGCTAGCTCCAATATGTTTAGTAGTGATGTTCCATTCCAGCCAACCGTACAAGCCAAGACTGAAAAACTTGGCCCAATTATCTTCTGTGATGAACTGGTTCCAGTAGTTTTGAGCGTCCTCACAATCTCGAAGCATATGCATTATGGTTTCCGGGTAAGATTGACATCTGGGACATGTATCATCTGTTGTCATCTGGCGGTGTGCTCTGACTGCATTTGTCAGCAATGATCCATGGGCTAGCTTCCAAAGAACAGCGCGAATTCTATTTGGACCTCGCCACTGCCAAACCTGATCAAACAAAGGACTAACATTAGTATTATCATTTTCATTTCTACTAAGAAATTTATAAGCTGAGTTAATACTAAAATTTCCATCCGTGGACATATTCCAATTGGGAATATCACTATTTCCGACAATAGGTGGCTTCAATTTTGCAATCAAATTACAAATAGACTCTGGGAGACGGGTGGCCAACATATTCCAATTCCAATCCCCGTCTATCACATAACTAGAGACAGAATACTCGATTTCACCCATAGGAATAAGGTTTGAGTATCGATCCTCCAAGACACCACAATTTGGTATCCAAATGTCCTTCCAGAAACGAGTTCCATGACCATCATTTATCACCCATCTGATGTGAGGTTTGACATGCTCCCATGCTTTAACAATAGCTTTCCAAATGTTTGAAGAGTTACTTCGAGCAATAATATTAGGGGTAGACAGGAAACCACAATTATATAACTTTAAACAAACCAGAAACGAGCTAATTAAGATGTGTTAAATGGCCAGTAAAGAAAGTAACCCGATGTACATATATATATATAAATCATAATTTAACTAGTAAAAATGTCGAACAATATGCCGGACGTTATAATAGGAGTTCGAATTCTGATCTCTCCATTTTGTATCTGTGATTTTTGAATGATTTGTCCTTTTATCTTTCTAAAAAAAGTAACTATATTGATTAATAACGCTAAAGAAAAATATTTAATATTTTAATTTTTAAGAAAAATATTATTTCATATTAAAGACATAAAACTATGAGTTTTTTGAATATCCATTTAAGTTAAAAACAAACTTCTATATAAACTAGAACATTAGATTTAAATGGTTAATAAGTTTTTTCGAAGACGAATTGTTCGGGGAAACGCGAGTTCAATTTCTGATATATGCATAATAATATATATTTCGAGAACATGGGTTATATATATATATATATATATATATATATATATATATATATATATATATATATATATATATATATATATATATATATTTTCTTTTAAACATTGCAATGATTATTTACTGTTTATTTTTTTTACACAAGTGCAGTGTTGCAATGATTGATGCCAACTAATTCCATCTCATATGTATCAATTAATTTTTTTTTGACAAAATCATATGTATCAATTAATTGGATATTAAGATCAAAGATTATATAACTTCCTAGTTTTGGACAAATAATAAAAAGAAATAAAACACGTCAAAAGAAAATTAAATGGATTGTGCCTAAATCAAAGATTTTGCAATATATATACTCATGTTTGTTTCCACTCTTGGAGACTAAAAACAAAAGACAAAGCTTTTAGTTTTCTTCATTTTATTCCTCTCTTTGTTTCTTTGTTATACCATTTCTCTCCAGCATGTCAAAGAAGAAATCTAGTTTAGGTAGACAAAAAATTCCTATTGAAAAAATACCAAAAAAAAGTCATTTACAAGTTACTTTCTCTAAGCGCCGATCAGGACTATTCAAAAAGGCCAGTGAACTTTGCACTCTTTGCGGTGTTGAGATTGCAATTGTAGTTTTTTCTCCCGCTAATAAAGCATTTTCTTTTGGTCATCCAGAAGTTGAGTCAATCATCGATCGCTATTTGACTCGAAATCCTCCACAAGAATCTAGTGCCCACCAACTTGTTGAGGCTCATAGAAATGCAAATGTGCGCGATCTCAACATCCAATTGACACAACTTCTTAACCATTTGGAGATTGAAAAGAAACAAGGAGAAGAGATAGAACACATGAGGAAAGCAAGGCAAAGTCAATTTTGGTGGGAGAGCCCTATTGATGAGCTTGGCTTAAATGAATTGGTCCAATTAAAGGGTTCTATTGAGGAGCTGAAGAATAACATAGGAAAATTTGCTAGCAAATGCATGATGGAACAATCTAATGTACCTTCACCAAATATGGGGGCCAATGGATTTGGACGTTATGATTCACTTGACAACAAATTTGGTCTTGGCATTAATATTGCTCCCCCACCTCCTAATTCTTATTATCTTGGTTTTAGAAATGGGTATCTTTAAAAAATAAATTTGGATTTGGTTTTGGGTCTAAAGGAGTGAATCACTGGTAACTCACTAGTTATTTACTTCCTATTGATTTCGTTTTTTCTTTTTTTAATAATAAATCTTGTTCTTCTTCCAAGAACTATTTGGCAATAAAATTTTACATTCTTGTGTATTTTTCTCTTTACTATATATATTTCTCTTTACTTTATTTCTTTGGGACTGATTGGACCAATTTTAGGTTTTTAGGTGAACTTTTGCCCCCTCATAAATCCTTTTTCATTGCGACCAAGGTCGGTCCTCTTGGTGCAAAATTAAAAGATGGGAATCTTGTTGGTGTTTTGAATGTTATTAAGTGATTTGGTTTATGATAAAGTTATATTTAATTATAAGTGTATTGTTATCTTTTCAACAATCAATTTGATTACAAAAGTGCTGCTTGTGGAATTATTTGTTGGGATCAAAGTGTTGAGACTTGTATAGCTTTTCATGCAGAGTTTACAAAAGTTTGAAGTTGTGATGGCTGAGTTAGATTATGAGAAAGAGCGACATCATCTTTGGTTGGAGTGTGATTCTCATTTGTTTATTCTTAGTTTTCAGAAGTCTTAGTGTCGTGGAAGTTTCGGTAGATCATCAAGTTGTTTATTCTTTATTATTCAAATGCATTTTATTTACTCTCATAATTATCGTGACAGTGATTCATGTGCTAATAGGTTAGCCACTTTCGATCTTTTCATATATGATCGATTTAAGGTTAGATATTATCTGTTGCTTTATTCTCGAGGATTTTTTCCACACTACATGTTGGCTCAATAACTACTCGATTAAATTATGTTGTTTGAGGGTTTGATTCTTGTCTCCCTAATAATAATAATAATAAACTAAAATTGCAATTAATCCTTTGTTAAGATAACTTTTCTGTTTTTTGATAAATAAAGGAAAAAAAAAACTAAGACACGGCTATAGAGGAACAGGCTCCCCTTAGGTCTTTATCAAGAAGAGTACTAATATAAGCAGGATCTGAATCTAGCATAACAGACGTGAAACCAACATCGTGGCCTTTAAACGCAAGAGCATCAACACAAGAGTTTGCCTCACAGTGAATATGATTGATATGGATGGTCCAACCTGGAAGTTGGATAAGAGAGATAACCTCGTGGAGAAGAGGTTGGAGATAAAAGATGGAAGTAAACCGATTGTTGATCATATTGACGACATGAGTTGAATCGGTTTCTGAGATAACATGAGTTAAACGCATATCTCTATCCATTTGACAAACAAATAGAAGACCACATAACTCGGCAAGCAAGACATTTCATGTTCCGAGATTACACATAAAAACCCTTCACAAAATGACCACGATGATCTCTAATGAGACCGCCACAAGCTGAATTTTCATTTTTGTAAGAGCCATGAGTGTTTATTTTAAGAAAACCAGCAGGAAGTCTTATCCAATAAATATTACGCTTAGATATATTTTCATCCCGAGATGCAAGAGCACATTTGTTAAGATAATTTTAATCAACCAAACGTTAACAAAACATTTGTGTAAAAGTCATCATTGTGTATAGAGTGAAATTAAAATGGAACATGTAACCGTTGACGTTTACAACTCTTTTTTTTTTTTTTAAATCAGATTAACGCATTGACGTTTACAACTCGATCATCTAGCTTCACCTCATAATTAACACACTATTAATACTAAATCTTATTTAAAGTCTTCTATCAAAAAAAAAATCTTATTTAAAGTCTATCTTTTATTTTGGTCAAGATTTAAAGTCTATCTTTAAACGTATATATTTATGAAAAGAATCCTATGGATTCTAATGTTAAATCCATATTGCCATAAAAGTATTTAAAGTCAAAATATTCTAACAATGTCCAACAAGGGGAACATGAGGGTTTCATAAAAGGGTGATGCTAAGGGGACATGTTAAGGATACTTGAAAAAGTAATTAAGTCTTAGATAAAACAATCTTTGACTTCTAAAGTAATAAAATACACAATTTTCCATACAAAATTACTATCTTTGTACACTATATCAAGTGCCTTAAGGGCATATGTTAGCTTTTTCCTTCATAAAATCATGAATTAAGATTAAAGATCTTGTAACCTCATAATCTTAAACTTAAATTTTAGAAGAAGAAAACATTAAGATGCGAGATTAATATTATTTTTACAAGACGTGATTATTAATTATATAGTTTTTTTTTGAAGAAGTTATTAATTATATAGTTAGTGCTTTTGAGGCAAAAATTACTTATAAAATCAGGTTTTATTTTATTTTTATTTTGGTACATCCCAATTATGTTGCCACTTTCGAACCACCCAATTATGTTGCCACCTTCGAACCACCCAATTATGTTGCCACCTTCGAACCCCTATTTATCATTTGCGGCTCCCTAAATCCTGATAATTATAATTTAATTAATAAGGATAAAGAAGCTTGGGAGATTGTACCAAAAAAAAGAAGTTTGGGAGATTAGATGCACAGGTCAACACTTAAGGATACAAATCAAATGAATGACAAGATCTACAATTCATTAAAAATACTACTAAAATACCAAAACGATAAAACTCGGTGAATGAAAAAGGAGTGTATAGCGGAATAATGAGTAAAGAGACCATCAATGTAAAAGTACACTAACAAAACAATACCAAAAAATGTAATATCAACATAAATGAAGAAAAAAAAAGAAAAAGGGGAAGGTAATTCTCGTTGTAGGTAAAGTCATCGGAGAAGAGAGACAAAATAAAGTTCCACCACATCACACGAGTGATTCAGAAACAATGATTAGGCAAATTATTTGAACAACTATTACCTTTTCAAAAGATATATGAGAGATTTGAAAGTGAAATCTTCGAATGCAACCGAGACAATTAGAACAACGGTCATATAACTTCCAAGGAACCAAAGAAAGATGACTAAAAGATTGGATAGTCATAGCCAAGTTTTACGTTCAAGCTAAAAATCCATCCAATCAATGCTATAGCAACAAATTCTATAGCACATTAGCACACATAACATCTTTAATTTCAAATTAAAACTCCTCCACAAGCTGAAATCTCAAGACAACCTCTAAATGCTCAAACAGTGTTAAATTTCACCATTAGTAAAGTAGGATAATTAAGATAAATTCACTTGAATTATTTTGGGAGCCGAAAGAGGGTGACATTTGATATGAATTGCCTTGAGATTTTGAAACTCATAAATGGATGAATACATATACTTTCTTTGAAATGATTAGATGACAAAGATACACCACTTCTTATGCTATTAATCACTCGTTGAATGGTAATAACTTTGAATTTAAATCCAATAAAATTCATACACTTTGAAATTATCCAAAAAAGTGTTAGTGATATAAGGTCATGAGTCCACTGGTTGAACCACTGATGAATCAATAGTTGAACCGCATTATTAGACCAAATTACTCGGTCCATTGAATATGATAGGCTATGAATCGCCAACTAATTCCATCTCATATATCAATTGGGAATTAAGGTCAAAGATCGTACAATTTTCTAGTTTTAGACAAATAATAAAAAGAAATAAAACACATCAAAGCAAAATCAAATGGATATTGCCTATATCAAAGATTTTGCAATATATATACTCGTGTTAGTTTCCACTCTTGGAGACCAACAACAAAATAAAAATATTTCGGTCTTTCATCATGTCAAAAAAGAAGTCTACCTTAGGTAGACAAAAAATACCTATTGAAAAAATACTGAAAAAAAGTCATTTACAGGTTACTTTTTCTAAGCGCCGATCAGGGTTATTTAAAAAAGCCAGTGAACTTAGCACCCTATGTGGAGTTGAGATTGCAATTGTAGTTTTTTCTCCGGCTGATAAGGCATTCTCTTTTGGTCATCCTGAAGTTGAGGCTATCGTGGATCGCTATTTTACTCGTAATCCTCCACAAGAATCTAGCGCGCACCAACTTGTTGAGGTTCATAGAAATGCTAATGTTCGCGATCTCAACATCCAATTGACTCAACTTCTTAACCATTTGGAAATTGAAAAGAAACAAGGGGAAGAGATTGAGCACATTAGGAAAGATAGACAAAAGAAATTTTGGTGGGAGAGCCCTATTGATGAGCTTGGCTTGAATGAATTGATCCAATTAAAGGGTTCTATTGAGGAGTTGAAACAAAACATAGGAAAATTTGCTAACAAATGCATGATGGAACAAGCTAATGTTTTTTCACCAAATGTTGGAGCTAATGGATTTGGACGTTATGATTCCCTTGATAACAAATTTGGAGTTGGGATTAATATTGCTCCACCACTTTCTAATGGCTATTATCTTAATTTTCGCAATGGGTATCTTTGAATTTTAATTTTTTTTTAAAGTTGTTGTTTTGGATCTAGAGGAGTGAATCACATACGGTTTTCACCGGTCATTTACTTTATATTGTTAATAATAATAATAATAAATATAAGACAAGGAATATTGTTTTAAATAATTTGTCCTTTTCCAAGGACTATTTAGCAATAAAATTTTATGTTTTCCTTGTTCTAAATGAAAATTTTATGTTCTCCTTGTTCTAAATGTTATGTGAATGTTTACATTCATCATATTCATTGATACACACAGTGGTGGGGTGGCCCTTAGCATTATCGAAATGCACAACCGTCTAGCGGCACTAAATATTTTTAGTAATGCCTATAAATATTTGATGAACACAAAATTATTTTATTAGTACATTTTAAATAGTTAAATGATTTTTTTTTTCTATTAGCAATGTACTTTGTGAGTTTACACGGTGTCTTTTCTTTTTTTGAATGTGTGAAAAATAATGAAAGAAATGAAGAGAGAAAATACAAAATAAAATATGAAGAGAAATAAGAAGCAAAAAATAATTATGCATGTAGTACAAATGAAGAATTAAGGAGAATGAATTCTAATATATTAATAATACTATATATACATAGTTAGAGAATGAATTCTTAACATTATTCTACTACATATACATGTAGTAGTTGGTTGACGGTGTTTTTGGTGATTTATTATTATTCAATTTCTTAAATTTAAACTTCATAATATATTGGCGGTATCATGCAAATATATTGTTGGTTGGTGGTGTTCTTGGTGATTGGTATGTATGAATTCAATTTATCTAATACATGAAAATGAGAAAAAACAAACTTTGTATTATTTATCTAATATTTGAAGGAAAAAAAATTAAATTTAAAATATCATAATATATTATTTGTGTTTTCATGTTTTCTTCAATTAAGATTTACAACACTTATTATATTTCTAAATTAAAAGTATAATTCTCAACTTTAAATTAAATACCAAATTAAATTCTCAATAAGAATTTGTAACAAAAAAAAAATTCTCAATAAGAATATCCAAAGTTAATTTGATCTCTAACTTAAAAATCTTGAGTACCTAAAACAACAATTACAAACACACACCACCCATTAGTTTACCTGGATAATTACAGTCAAAGATAGATTTTGTAAGCCCGTGATGTTTGGCCAAGGATATGTGGTTTGTCACTTGCATCTATAAATATTCATTGTAAAAACCATTTCAACACACATAACTAACACTTTATCCTTTATTTTTCTGCCTTTTATTTACATGTTTTCAGTAGTTTAGTAGTTCTAAAAAATTGAACAATTTATACTTAGCCCTTTTTAGAGGATTTAAGGAACCTATAGAGTAGAAGGACATAGTTCATTAATTCTTAATTTGGCATAATCGCTTGAAAAATAAAAAATAGAGAATCACTCTAGAGAGCACAAAATAAGGCACTATTTATTTAGTCTGCCCAATGTACAAAACAATATCAAGGTTAACTTTGGATACACTTTTTTTTGTTAGCCAGAAATTTTATCTTAAAGATAAATAAATAAGTGGAGTTCAGGTATATATATATATATATATATATATATATATATATATATATATATATATATATATATATATATATATATATAAAATGTGATGTCCTTATCAACTGAGATATGTTTACGGAGACTGAATACACATATATTGTATACAAAGCATTATAGTGGTGTATATTCTTTCTAGTATAAATGATTTAATATGAAAGTTGTCTTAGCTCAACTGATTATTTTTGAAATTAAGGTAAGGAGGATGAATCGATCGGGAGAATTTAAATTCGAATTGATATTCTTTGAATGTATGATTGTGTAGCCTTTGTAGTGCTATAAATTCATTTTAATTTATGCCTTTCAGAGTGATTTGGTTTTATTGTAACGATGATATATTCGTAGTAAGTGTATTGATATCGGTTTGCCGAACAATTTGACCAATTAAAGTGTCTTTTACATGAGTTTGTTGGTGCTGGAGTAACATAATTTTAAGAGATATTCTTATGTGGTCTCTTGACCAACACATCAATTATTCAAAAATTCTCCATTTTCAAAATCTTGGTAGTCAGTTGCAAGTCACCTTCGGTTAAGCATGCATATCAAAGATGTTCATTGAAACTTGTCCAGTTATTATTGGATCAAGTCGAGTTTTTAATTAGATTTGGCGGTGCTGTTTGTCGAGGTATAATTTGGGATCGGCGTGTTTAGGGGTGTTCACGGATACGGGTGATCCGTTCAACCCGGTGGTCCAACCCAACACAATATGCATTTTACCCCCTAACTTTTATAAACTTATGATTTTGGCCCCTTATTTTCAAAATAACACTTTTGGTCCTTAACAATTTTTTTTCCAATTGCCCTTAACAAATAAAAAAAATTCCAAACTACCCAAACTTTTAATTTTTTTTCCAAAATGTCCTACTTTTGGAACTTGTTGTGGTACTGGTAGCTACATTGTGAATGGCACGTGCATAAATGGAAAGTTCACAGAAAGTAGTTTTTTTATTTTTATTTTATTCAAACAGGCAACATTTTATTTTTTTTTGAATAAAGCATTACTATCTTATTTCCAAAAAAACAATAAGTACAACCGATCCAAAGGATCCAGGTGAGTTTCTATCAAACTAGCCCACTATTACAAGATCAAAATCTACTATGCTACTCTAGGCACAAGGTAGTAACGTTAACATGGATATTAAGTTTCCTGCGCAAAGTGCATCTCATGACTATGCTATATATTATAATGTCTTTCAAACAAGGGTCTATGCACTTTTGAGAAAATATCATTTCATTCCTTGCTCTCCATATAGCATATATAGTTTCAGCTGCAGCTATCTTTAAGATGTGTCTTCTCCATCCTTTCTTCTTTGTTTCTTGAATCAACCAAGTCTTTTCAACACTCCATTTTGCAGGGGATCTATGAAAGCCGACCCAGGACATGATTTCTCTCCATATAAGTTGTGTCGTATTGCAACATTTTTAAATGTTGCCCTGAGCCTTAAAAGTGTTTTCCTTACTTTTTTTTCACATTTTTTTTTCATTTTTAATTATAATAGGCGAGTGTTCTCTATTTCTCTTTGCTTTGCTACACAATTTTTTTTTTTGTTTTTTCTATTTCTCTGTTTCTCTATTTCATAATGTAGCTACCACAACAAATCTCAAAAGTAGTTTTGGAAAAAAATTTAAAAGTTGGTTAGTTTAGGTTTTTTTTATTTGTAAGAGGCAATTAAAAAAATTTCCCCTAATTTTTTATCCCTTAACTTCAGTCCATTTTTGTAAAAGAATGACTCCCTATCTTTTTTTTTCTTGAACAACAAAGAAATACCAATGTATTAATAATTGGAATCGGTACTAGAGGTACTTAACCCACACTTGAAGGAAAGTACATAAAGGACTCCACCCAATCAAACCAAAGCAAACAACCAAAAATGGTGATTTAAACGTCTAATGACACTAACGAATTATGCAATCAAAAGAAAAAACACACCACTTATAAAATAAACATGGTGATTTAAACTTATTTTTTTCTATTTTTATTTATATTAATATGAGATATAGGTATAAGATGAAAATGTTTAAGTGTGCCAATTTAGTTGAGATGTATATTTAATCCTTAATGCTGATCAGACTCTCTTAACTTATATATATATATATATATATGTGTGTGTCAAATAATCGATTATCCCAAAACCTTAAGGTGTTAGGATAAAGTCATATAAATGGTTTTATATTATTTTCTAACAATATATATAAAAAAAAAACAAGAGCAAGATAATTAAGAAAAAAAAAGCATAACAAACAGACACAAGTATGTTTAATTATTGATGCCACAACACAAAACAATCAAGATATATATATTTACAAATGGCTAATTGTAATGTTGAACTCTTCAATAGCATTTCCAGATGTAGAATTATACCAAACAGTCTTTGCCAAAGCATAACCACTTGCAAACCTAAAGGCACCAGTACCTCCAACAATAGGCATTTCTCTAATTTCATTCACAATAACATTCCTTCCAAGCATTGTTAGTGTGCTCCCTTTATACTTACCTTCTATAAAAATAAAATTAATATCCATCTTAAATGCAAAATCACCTTGTTGAGAAGCTAAAGCATAAGTTCCTTGAGCTCTTCCAATAAGTTTTGAACTTAGATTTTGTTCTTTAGTCAAAGGGTTATCTATAACATAAGTGGATCCAAAAGGACCATGTGATGATTCACTAGGTGGGTTGATAATTTTGAGTGTAGTTGCTTTTTCACCATCTAAGATATCATGGAAAAAGAAGTGTAAGTGGGTGAAACTTTCTAGTTTTTCTGAAGGTAACATTATATGAGATTCTTGTGAGGATATTGCTCTTCCATGAACATTCATTAAGCAACTAATGAAAAGAAGAAAGAAGCTTAAAATGGAAGTCATTCTTGGTTAATTTTTTACTAAGGAATTAGTGAGTGTAGATGACTAAAAGATATGTACTATATTTATATAGAACTCTTATGAATTGAATATTAATTGAACAAAATAAAAAGAGAAAAGATAATCTACAGTTTGACCTAAAAATAACTAAAATTATTTTATATCAAGATGATTTTTTTTTTGTTTTTAAACTTGGTATACGGCCCTAAGATCGACTAATTCAAGGAGACCAATCGCGCCGCCCACTTACGGGGCCCATTTAAAGCCAGAGTTTTTTTTTTTGTTGCTCTTTATGGACTAGCCCACCGAAATTGACACTAGTGAGCATCAAATCTAAAACCTTGAGAGGAGCATACTCCAAGAACCCAAACCAACATCACTAGACCAACTCGAAATAGATTGAGAAAGTTTAATATTAGAATTTTTTATCCAAACCGTTTAATATCAAGATGAAATATTAATTATAAAGAAAAAGTGGAAAATCTAAGATTCGAACTCCGACCTTTTAATAATGTCTCAAAAACTACCGGTATACTTACAAGACTTATCAAATCTTTAATATCTCTAGTGGTTTCATGGTTTCCTTAAAATTATCTGTGTGCTGTATTATTTTAACTATTTAATAAACCAAGGTGTTTTGTTTTGTTTTGACAAAGTAAACTAATTAATTAAGGTGATAATTTTTTTAAGTTATTAGGTTTGATTTAGTGGTAAGAAATTTGGTAATATGCATGAAATCCTGAATTTAATCCTATGCTCCATTATAAAAAACGTTGATAATTTTTTTAGACAAGTAAAAGTTATTTAAAATTGTAAAGTGATATGATGTACCGAAAAAAGTGATATGAAACATACTAATTGAGTAGGGTGGATTCCTTTGTTAATTACTAGACTTGACTAGATTGAGTAATGCAATCCAAAAATTATTACAAGTAGTATAGTATTTATTTAATTTTTTTATTTGACAAGCTAAACTAGTGTTAGCGACTTAGCATAACGTTTAGTTAACTAACCAGGATTTAGTTTTTGTATGTTTTTTTTATATGCAATGGCTCTAACCAGGATTAGTTTATGATTATTTAAAAGAAAAAACTTATATGCATTGCTTTACGTGCAGTTTTTATCGTTCTTCTCTCATAAAAATGAAGTTTTTATTTTTTAAATTTTAAAAAATAAAAGAAAACTGTTTTTTAATAAAAATAATTGTTTCCTTGTATCTAGCACAGTAAAAACAGTGTGTATGACACTGTATATAAGTTTGGTTCTTATTTAAATCAGTATAACTAATAACGATACTTATAAGAAAAAAAAGTCTAATATTTGATTTAAATCAGTATAACTAAGAAAAAAAAAGTCTAATATTTTACTGTCCAATTTTCCTTTTCCTTTTCCCAACGATTTCAAAAAATAAACCAACTTACTTATAAGAAGGCCCACACCCTTACCAAGTTGACCGATTCAAAGTTGTATTATTTTTTGTTGTTGACATTGAACATGGATTTATATTTCTGTGGCCGGCTGAAGCATATTCTTACAAATTTTGTTGTGACAGTTTCAATGAAATCTTATATAAACTTAGCTATAGTAATAAGCTTACTATATTTAGTGCTCAAAGAAAACAACATACACCAATAATTTCATAGCACATAAGCATTAATTGCAGTCACAATCATTTTTGTCATTTGCTAACGAAGAAGAAAACGTTAAAGCAACCAACATCAACAAACACAGGTAGACAAACATATGTGTTAGAGTTATCCCCACTTCCAACATTAATTAACTTAACTTACTATGCTTCAACGGATTCTCCCGGAAGATGACATCGAAAATCTTGCTAAGGTGAGATTTTTGGGCCTCGAAGAAAGTGATTGTCTTTTCATGGAAATTTCTTCAAGATAAGGTTCCAACTCGGCAGAATCTTTGCAGGCGGAGAGTGTTGGTAGGGATTAGGATTACTGATACATCCTGTGTGTTTTGTGGGGCGATTGAGAAGTCGGTCGACCACCTTTTTGTTTCTTGTGATTGGATTTCTCCAATTTGGTATCACATTGCTAGGTGGTTAGGGATCGAGTATGTGTCTCCAAATAGAATTATGCAAGTCTTTTGAGAGCTTCTTTGGGGTGGGTGTGGGGCGTCGGGTACGGTTAGGAATGATTCTAATGTGATATGTTTTTGTGTGGTCTATCTGGACCTCCCGAGATGATATTATCTTTGTTGGTCGGTCTTCAACGATTGCTAATATCGTGGATAGGGTGAAACTTCCCTCCAGGAAATGGTTTTCAGGTAAAAACTCTGATAGCCCCTGCTTTATCTAAGAGTGGGAGGTTCAACCTCTCTTGTGTTTGTCCAATAAGGCAAGGTGAGGATGCAGTGTATGGATGTATCTGGTTCTTATTGATTAGTATCTCTTGGGGTGGCCACTCTTAGTTGGCTTTTCCCCGTCCCTTTTTTAAACTCGAGTTATTGTGTATATATGGAAAAATTTCAGTTAGCAAGTGTGAGATGAGTTAAGTCTCACATTGCTTAGAAAAGTGGAGGTTGGACATTTTTCAAGTGAGATGACCCATAAACCTAACACCTTAAGGTTTTGAGTTAAAGTGTGGTGTCCAACTCACTTGTATAATTATTCTTAAGCCCAATGTGGATAATCTCTCGGTTGGCCCCTGTTGAGTCATTTAGCAAAGTTCTAGATTTAAATGGGTCCCTAATACTAGACGGTAAAATTGGTGTCTTCGAATTAACCGGTCCTTAGATTGAAATATTGAGTTCGTGTCTAAAATAATTTTTTTTTCCAAATATTTTAAAAGAAAACTTTGTACCTACCGTATGTAACAAAAAGAAAATGAGTAATTAATTTCACCAATAAGATCAGTGCAAACATGATATAAATACGGCTCATGATGCACCAACATGCATAGTAAACATAAAAGCCAAAACAAACAAACCATGGGATCTATCTGTGAAGATATTCATGATATTCCAAAATTTTTACCTTTTGTAGCAGAGGATGATGATGATGCATGTCTCTCTGCTATGCTTCTTTGTTGTGGTCCAATGATTTATACTTCAGTATTGAAAGCTGCAATTGAACTCAACTTGTTTGAGATCATATCTAAGGCAAATCCACCATGTGTTTCAGCATCATATGTTGCTTCAAAACTATCAACAACACAACATCCTCAATTGCCTCGAAGACTCGATCGAATGTTGTGTTTACTTGCAAGTCACTCTCTTCTTGTTTGTTCTACAAGAACAAATGAAGAAGGTGGGAATGAAAGATTTTATGAAGTTTCATTGGCTGGTAAATACTTTGTTAAAGATGAGAAAAATGGTTCTGTTGCTTTGTTCTCATCATTTATGAATCACCAAAAGTTCATGGATGCATTGTAAGTTATCATGCATCTATTTTTCTTATTAGCTTAACTGCACTTTTAGTCCCTTGTTTTTACCGTTCACAGAATTCATGTGGGAATGTTTGATACTCATGAAACGGCAAGAAATTCCTTTAAAAATTTTAGTATCAACTTCTAAAATTACTCATTTGTGTAATTTAATAATAGATATATGATAATTACATATGAATGAAAGACAATCGGATAACAAGCCGCGCCACTAACTCTTCGAATAGCAAAATTAATTCTGTTAAAAACAACACATATATTGTGGTTGCAATTGCGACTTTGATCTATATATTCATCTTGCTCAATTAAATTTTATGATGAGGGATTAATCTTACTAATTTGTTATGTTTCATGTGTTTGTTAGCAACAATTTTAAGGAGGTACTATCAGACTGTGAAAATGGACTATACATGAATGTTCATGGAATGCCAGTTTATCAAGGCATACAGTCTGATCCAGCTTGGAATCATGTGTTTAACAAATCAATGGCTGATATTTGCACAATAGAAATGAAGAAAATATTAGAAAAATACAAAGGATTTGAAGGAATTTCAATGTTGGTTGATGTTGGAGGAGGAATTGGGCAAAGTTTGAATATGATCATCTCTAAGTATCCTTCTATAAAGGGCATTAATTTTGATTTGCCCCAAGTCATACAACATGCCCCAATTTATCCAGGTACACATTATAGGGACTCTATTGTCTAAAACATGAAAATTAATTGAGAAATTTAACTATAATATACAATTTGTTGATAATTATTGTTTTACAATTTTACTTATAAGAGAGTAATCATTATCTTCTTATTAGTAATATATGTTAATTTTTAATGGAGGGAAAATTATAGGAACATAAAACGGTATGACCTTAGTATGTATGTATATAATGTGTCACTAGGATTTAGATTGAGTGTAGTCATAAATCATGACTACATGCAGTCAGCGAAATCTGGGCCGTCGGTTGAGATTGAACAATTTTTATTTTAAAGTAAAATTTTTTACTATTTAAAACTGCATCAAAATTTGTGTCGTTCGATTTTAATCTTATGGCTAGAAGCTGCTGACTATAACCTAACTGCACTGTTATTGACTGCACTAGATCCAATTTCATGTCACTAATGAATGAATTATTGATTCTATGAAGGAATTGAGCATGTTGAAGGAGACATGTTTAAGAGTGTCCCAAAAGCTGATGCCATAATATTAAAGGTTAGTCTAGACTCTCATACCACACTTATAACATTGTGACATTGACATAACAATAATATATACTTAGTTCATCAAGTCATATACACAATTGAGTAACTAACTAACAATAATATTTTTAATGTGGTTTGTTAATGATTTTAGGCAATATTACACAATTGGTCTGATGAAAATTGTTTGAAAGTTCTAAGTAAGTGTTACAATGCTTTGCCACAACATGGTAAATTAATTGTTGTGGAATTCATAATGCCTCAAGAAATTCAGCATACAAAAGTAGATAAGTTGATTACTAGCTTTGACAACCTCATGTTTCTGGATAGTGGTGTTGAAAGAACAGAGAAAGAATTTGAAAAGTTATGCAAATGCTCTGGATTTTCTAGTTTTCATGTTGCTTGTCTTGCCTTCTCTGCTCTAGGAGTGATGGAATTTCACAAATAAATAAATAAGAGTGGACTACGGAAAATTATTCTCTAACTTTGGTTTTCCCAGTGAACTACTCATCTAAGAAACACCGTAGATCTTGCATCAAAAATTTGGCTTCTTTAAAGTGATACAGAATAAAGTGATAAAATTAAGAGTTGATATTTCAACACACGTTTATAATTTGTTTTGCAATGTACACATATAATATTTGTACTTATTTGCTAATCAAATTATTGATAGTTCTTAGTATATAATCTAAAGTAAGTTCGGGACCATATTGAATTTTATTTATATAGTCTATTGGCGTGTGTGTAACCTTTAACAAATGGATCCGTGTTCGACTCCCAGCCTCAACCGTTTTACAACAAAAATAATGTATATTTTTTAGTTCCAACATAGTTGGGATGTCGATGACTTACTATGATGCCATGCTCTCTATTTTTGCAAAAAAAAAAATCTAAAGTAAGTTGTTATTTTAGAGGAGTAAGATCCTCAAATTTGTATATTGGTTAAGAATAAAAAACAGTATCATTCATTGCTTTTGAAATTTTTACCTTTTTTTTTTTTAAAAAAATAAAAATTACAAAGAGTTTAGTGACAAAATCCGCACACACCAAGTGAGTAGAAAAGATGTGTTGCTGGTTTGAACCGGTAATCCAATTGAGTTGTATTTTGCGATACTGATTCTCATATTTTTTTTTATCTTTTACTAGTAGGGTTGGGAACAGGCCAGGCCAGGCCTTGACAGGCCTGAGCCTGGCCTATGATTTTTTTTCAGGCCTGAGCCTGGCCTGCGGCCTATCAAATGTTAATTTTTTTGGCCTGACCTGAGCCTTTTAAAAGTCTGGCCTGGCCTTGTAGCCTGTTTAAAAGCCTGTGTTACATTAAAGCTCCTATATATAGTTTTTTTAAATAGGCTAAACAGGCCTTAAAAAGTTCACATTTAAATTTTTATAATTTCTACAACATTAAGAAAAAGCTAATAATATGATTAACACAATAATTAAACACTAATAAAATAACAAATACGATTACGAAAAATAATAATTATTATAAATAATATTTTTTTTATAAGATATAAATAATAATATTATATAAATAATAATTATTATAAACAAGCCGGCCTATCAGGCTTCGTAGGCCTTTTTAGAAGCCTAAGCCTGGCCTATTTATGTAAACAGGCCGTTTTCAAACCCTAAACCTGACATTTTTAATAATCAGGCCAGGCCAGGCCAGGCTTATACAGGCCAGGCCGAAGGCCCCTGTAGGCCGCCTGGCCTATTCCCAACCCTATTTACTAGTGACCGTCCGTTTGTATGGTCCATGTTTTCTAGAGAACAGATTATTTAGAAAGAAAATTTGTCTGGAACATTATTTTTATTGTGAGAATTGTTCTGGTAGTTTCTTATTTCTCCTTGATTTTAATCCTACAAATTTTAATATTAATTTTTCTATGAATTTAATTTATATGCACCGTCGGTGTAAAGATATTTTGCACATGCGTCCAATAATATACAGACACATCATGTATGGTCATTAAAAACACATGATGTGTCACATTCATTAAATGATGTGGCAACGCGTCATTGGATGTATGTGTAAAAAAAAATTACACCGACGGTGCACAGCAATTAAACTCTTTTTCTATTATTTGATTTTGGAAGAGTAGTTAGTTTTTGGAAGTTATAAATAAATCATCGACCCAAAAAAAAAAAAATCATCTTACAATTAATGTTTTAAAAACAGGTCCGGCCGGGAACCGGAAGCTTCAACGGTTAGGTTTGTGTGCAGGACCGGTTCTGTTATAAACCCGATGAAAACCGTTGCAACCTGGCCGGTTCGGTGGTTGAACCGCGAACCGAATAAAACTGCCCACGAACCGAACCGGTTGGAGAATGTATCAATATTTCCAAAAAATACAAATTTTGTGGTAGATGAGAGTTGAACCCATGTCAATTAGATATATTAGCAACACTACTACCACTTGGCCAAATGAATTTATGTGATATTGTATAAAACTGAAATATATTTAATATTAATTAAGTTCAATGTCATGTATAAATACATTGATACTTTCTTTTCCTTGTTATTTTAAATTTCATTCATATTCATATATATATATATATATATATATATATATATATATATATATATATATATATATATATATAATATTCATATGTTGTTCTAATTTCTAAGAAAATATTGCGTAAAAAAAATTACTAAGATAATATATATTATTATATAAAAAAGAAAATATATATTAAAAATTATAATATAATAGTTGGACAAAAAAAATTATAATATAATTTTTTTTTTACTAAAACTATAATACTATATGGTAATTGGTAAACAACAATGAAATAATAAGTTTTTTGTATTTTTCTTTTAAATATATGAAATTTTATTGAAAAATGTTTGAAACGAAATTTTTTTATTAAATTTTATTGTTATGAAAATTAAGTCATGAATACATTTAAATTTTTTATATAAGTCAGGTCAACAGTCATGCGGTCTGACCAACGACCCACTGATCTGACCAGTGAACCAGTATCTTGACCGGGTCGATCACCGGTTTGAGTTTTAAAACTATGCTTACAAGTACTTATTTAAATTTTCGGTCAAAAAAAAAAAGTACTTATTTAAATTCTATATCCTCATCATCACCCTTATAACGTGATTTTTATAAGGGAAAAGGTGAGAACGGGACATATGAGATAAACTACCGTAACTAGAAATTCGATTAACCTTTCTTCTCTCTCTCTCTCTCTCTCTCTCTCTCGCCGGAAAAACCACTCGGAGTTCACCACCGCTCGCCGGAAAATCAACAAACTTATCCAGGTTTTCCTTTCTTTCATTTCTCGCATTTTTCTTCCTTTCCTGTATCACGCGAAGTTGCGATTTCACCGCGATTTCAAAATTACATGCATATATAATAATATAGGGTTTTTGAAGTTCATGAATTTTGTCTTCTTAAGATCGATTTTGGTATCTTGAGTGAATGCTTTACCTAATTGTATTTATCTTGATTGAATTTTTTACCTAATTGTTGTTGTATTAGTTATTGAGCTTGTTTTTAGTTCATTTTGATTCAATTCATTGAGGATTATTCATCATGTACTATTTCGTATTCTTGATAAGCTAGTTATAAGCTTGAATCATGGTTCTAAATTGTGATAGCAATGAAAATTTTGATATTGTGGTGAAATTTAGTTGATATAGTCGCAATTGCTATTGCGGAGATCTCTAAAATGTTTATATTGCAGTTGTCGACTGCAATTTAGAACCACAGCTTGAATGTTGGATCGAAATTGATATTTTTTTCAAAAAGTTTTAGTGTCTTTTAATTGGTTCAATTTTTTATTTATTTATGAAAACTGGAGCTTGATTCTGCATTTTTTTCACTGTTTGGTGGCAACTGGCAAGTAATTGTTGACCCTTGGTATGGGATATCTATTAGATTGTATGAAATTATGTCTTTTTCTTTCATTGGAAAACTAACAAGATTATAATCGATAAAATTTTCACTGTAAATCTTCATAATCAACATAAGATTTTTGTTCAAACTAAGATATTTCTCTGCATTTGGAATGACTCAGTTATTTCTACATGAGCTCATAATAAATTATGTATTTTAGGGACATTATATCGCTTTCGACTGTATAAAATGTCTAATGAATTCAACTAATCATCTGTTGAAGAACTTTAAATTTTTTTGCATTTTGAAGTAATGTTCAATATGTGTTTTATTGTTTCATTTTCATGTCAGTTTTTATCTCTAGAAATTATATAACCATTAGTTAAACAACAACAGTAGCAACCAAGTCCTGTCTCATTTGGTAGAGTCGACTACATAAAATCATGTTATCTATTAGGTTTAAAGATAGATAATTTACCTTTAAATTTCTCTTAATGGTCTTATCTATGATTTTATTTGGTCTCCATGTACCTCTAACTAACTATTGGACTATAGTCTATCTGGTTTGTTCTCCTTGCCACTGCTTTTATAGGTCTTATACATATATGTCCAAACGCCAAATCATCTAAGACTAGATTCTATCATCTTCTCTACTCATCTCAATTTTTTCTTTATAATTGTATTTCTAAATTCTAATCCTATGTAGTCTCGCACAATCTCTTATGCATCGTAGCATTCTTAATTTCTTATCCTTTGCAACATTAAGTTTACTCCCTTGTTTGGCTTTTACCACCCAATGTTTAGTTCCATTTACTTTAAACCCTAAGTTAGTATTTTTTTTATTCTCAGGTTTTATTAGCTTCACATGGAATCATCTGCTGAAGAGTATGCTGCATTTGAAGATAAAGTTAAAAGGACAGCGTACTTTGACAACTTGTCACCGCAGGTTACCGAGTCGGTGATTAGAACTGCTCTTGATCAGTTCGCTGTTGTGAGAAGTGTGAAGTTTATCCCCAACTACATGGGACCAACCATTCTGCCACAGTGTGCATTGGTGGAATTGGATTCTGCCAAGAAGGTGAAGGAAGTGATAGCAATGATCAAGCAGTATCCCTTCATGATGTCTGGGATGCCACGGCCTGTAAGAGCTCGTCCTGCGGTAATGGAAATGTTTGATGACCGGCCGATAAAGCCCAGTAGAAAGATTAAGTGTTGCTGGCTGGACCAAACGGATCCTTATTTTGAGGTGGCTATGGAATTGAAATTACTTACACGGAAACACTCTGCCGAGATAACAAAAATGCATGAAGTAAGTTCATTCTTAGTAATCAATTTGTTTTGTCTTATTACTATTACTTTATTTGTTTATTTGTTTTATCACTACCATGTGTCATTTAAATATGTAATGTCAATTTGCTCTTTATAATCCCTACTTGGCATTATGAGAGAAAATTACTGGAAGGAAACACTGATGTTTAAAATGTGTATGTGGGAGAGTTGAAGTAGAAAAAAAAAACCTAAAGTGAATCATGTCTTTAAAGTAAATTTTATCCACTTTTGAATTCTAGTGAGTTATTATTATGATGCTTTTCAAATTAAATCAGGTGTCAGTACTCTCGTAATTGCTAACTAAAGAATAGAGACAAGCTCACGTCAGAGAAGTCCATTCTTGTCTGAAATTTTGTTGTCTTAGAGAAAGAGACACATTGTAACTGATACAAAAATCAAAATGCATCAAACTGACTTGTTAATCATTGAAATCATTGTTGTCAATTTGGATTGTGGAAAATAATGGTTTGTTTTGTTCAAATTCCACTACCCTATAGGCTATGCTATAGTCTATTTGACAACACTTTGTATTGAATCATGTACTGCTAAAAAATAGTGGTTTGTCAAGATTCTGCATTTGCTATATCTGTTAGTATTTAACAACACTGATTAAAAGTATGTTTGTTTGATTTATGCTATTAGAGATTGTGTTACACTATTCTAAGTGTGTATATTTGTATGCTTTTTTTTAGTTGCTACTAAAAGAAGAAGAGAAGCTAGCAACCCAGCAGTTCGAAACTCTTAAAGTGCATTACAAAAAGTTTAAGATGATAGAGGGCATTATGACAGACAAAACTGCCCATACTTTGGCAAGAAAGTATAATCTGGCTGTTGCAGATGAGTGAAGGATTCATTTGGATTAACTATTTTATGTAAATAGCTTTTTCTTTCTGATTAGGATAAACTAACTTGCAATTTTGCACCATGACCCTGCTACTGCTGCTAAAGAAATTCCATTTATACATGGTATATAGTATTCAATTTGATCCTTGACTAATATTTGATTCTAATATTGTTTTCTTGTCATCAGATTCGTTGTTAGTGTTTTTGTGAAAATTGAAGTTTTATTCCATTGGAAAAGCTAAATATTGCCCAAAAAAATTACTCTCGCAAAATGCAGTTTTGAAGTAGAGTTACTATTCTATCCTTATGAAAGGACTTTTCTGTATTATCCTTCCTCTGTGTATGACTGTATGGTATTCATTTTGGTACTGAATAGCAAAGCTCTATTTTATTGATGAGCTTTTAAAAGAATTGCATTATGAAGTATAGTAGTAATTCATTTTGGAGAGTAAATCATTCGTAGGTTTCTTGAAAGATTAGGTTGGTTGACGTGATTTTTATTCCTAAGGTAATACCAATTTATGCTCTCTATACCACAACGAGGATTAGGCTCTTACTACTGATGAGTGGTGATGGGATATCTTTTGAGTTATAGTTACTTTCTTTTTAAATAAAAGAGAAAATAAACTACTGAACTAAACGAGGTAATGAGACAGAATTAACATCCATCAATAGGGGTGCTCAAATCCAAACCAATCCAAATAAAAACTGAAAACCGATCCAAAAAAACCGAAAACCGCAAAAAACCGAAGTTTTTTGGATGTGTTTGGATGTTCTTTTGTGAAAACCGCTGGATCGGATCGGATTTCGGATTGATTTCTTAAAACCGATCCAAACCGAACTAAACCGCATACATATAATTTAATATTTATTTATCTTTTTATTAGTATAAATATATATATATATATATATATATATATATATATATATATATATATATATATATATATATATATATATTGCATTAACCTTTTTTTTTCATTTTAAATTTTGTTAATTAATTTAATCTATTTTAAATTTTGTTAATATTATATGTTAGTTTCATTTAAAATTTAATTTATATGCACCGTCAGTCTAAAGTTATTTTGCACATGCGTCCAATAATATATCGACACATCATGTATGGTAATTAAAAACACATGATGTGTCACATTCATTAAATGATGTGGCAACGCGTCATTGGATGTATGTGCAAAAAAAATTTACACCGACGGTGCATAACAATTAAACTCTTTAATTTAATCTTTTTTTTTTTACTTTTTATATGTTTCGAATATAATTGGTAATTGTCATTTCAAAATATTAATTTTTAATATATTATATGTTATATTTTACATCAAACTTAATATTTATTTTGTCAAAAATGTCAAACTATTATTTTGTAGCGTTTTTTATAATATTTATATTTATTAAAAAAAATTACAATGTATAATTTGGATATTCAAAAACCGATCCAAATTAAACCGCATAATATTGGATCGGATTGGATCGGATTTTTTTTATTTGTCATCCAAAACCGAACCAAACCGCAAATTAATTTATTTTTGGATCGGATGAGTTTTTGCCTCAAAACCGATCCAAACCGAACCGCGAGCACCCCTATCCATCAACACATTTAATTTAGGCTTAAATGCAGTTTTGCCCCCCCCTGTTTTGATTAAATCGGAATTTTACCCCCCTGTTTTAAAACACGGACTTTTACCCCCCCTGTTTTATAATTTGTTGGATTTTGCCCCCCCTAAAATTCTGCTTTCGAGTCACAACTTTAAAGTTTCGCACACAACTCAATTTTGATCAATAATTTACCAAAAGGATACCGAAATGACCGTAATCGAGTTATATTTCCACATAATCAAACCCCGCTGAATTTGGAGTTACAAAGAGAGATTAATTACCGTTTTAGTGAAGGTATGTCCCCCAAAATTCTGCAAAAAATCTGCTTTCGAGTCACAACTTCAAAGCTTCGCATACAACTCAATTTGGATCCATAATTCACCAAACGGCTACCGAAATGACCGTAATCGAGTTATCTTTCCACTTAATCAAACCCCACTGAATTTGGAGTTACAAAGAGAGATTAATTACCGTTTTAGTGAAGGTATGTCCCCAAAATTCTGCAAAAAATCTGCTTTCGAGTCACAACTTCAAAGCTTCGCATACAACTCAATTTGGATCCATAATTCACCAAATGGCTATCGAAATGACCGTAATCGAGTTAGCTTTCCACAGAATCAAACCCCACTAAATTTGGAGTTACAGAGAGAGATTAATTACCGTTTTAGTGAAGGTCTGTCCAATTACTAATTCTGCAGAAATCTACTTGTGATCTTCAAATTCAACATCGTCTACCGAACACATCGTAACTCCAAATTCGACGAAATTGAAATGCCAACAAGGATAATTTCGTTATATTTCCATACATGTAAATAGTATTAAAAAATGAGCTACAGGGTGAGAGGAATGACGAGAATACCAGTAGTAGTTTCATACGATAATTAATTTGAACAGACCTTCACTAAAACAGTAATTAATCTCTCTCTGTAACTCCAAATTTAGTGGAGTTTGATTCTGTGGAAAACTAACTCGATTGCGGTCGTTTCGGTACCAGTTTGGTGAATTATTGATCCAAATTGAGTTCTGTGCGTAGCTTTGAACTTGAGGCTCAGAAGCAGATTTTGTGCAAAATTTTGGTGGGGGGGCAAAATCCAACAAATTATAAAATAGGGGGGTAAAATTCCGCATTTTAAAATAAGGGGGGTAAAATTCCGCATTTTTCAAAATAGGGGGGGTAAAACTGCATTTAAGCCTTTAATTTAAGAGGGCAGGTTACTCTGCTATTGTATTACATTGATAAGCATGTTATGAGACATGGTCGAAGTGAAAGTGTTTAAGTCGACTTCACAATTTTAGTTTTTGTCATGGACTATGCAAAATGTAACAACATAAACCAATATTGGTGATCACTTAATTCTAATTTATGATTAATGCTTGCAAAAGCTCATTCCAAGTATCTGGTACTCCTGCTACACACCAATGAACACAATCTATGTGATGGTTGATAGTGTGATCACCAGGATGTCCATCTTTTCTCAACTCTGATAGAGCTGTAATGTTGAAAAGATGAACAGGTTTGGTTACCTTTTGCAACACATCTTGCAATACATATGATGCTGGTGGCAATCCAACTGAGGATGTTGATCCTTTCATTGGTGTTGTCTCATTTGCACAGGTTGTACCTGACTCATTCCATTCTGCTCCACTATTTATATAAGCACAAATAAAAATGATTAGAGAGAATTAACATTAATAAACAATGTATCATGCAAAACATATTTTTCCAATTTATTTTTGTAAATCACATCTCTCACATTTTCACGGTCTAATTCTTCAAATAATTTTTAAGTTCAACACCACATAGCCCTATGTGTTCTATTTTTGTAAATTTTAAATTCAAGACCAGTAATTAAATTAGAATAGATCAGCGTTAATTGAATTTTTATTTCCTCCATTCCGATTTAAAATAGTAAAATTCCTTCAATCATTCAATTTCTTCACAAAAATAATTTAGAGTTTAGAAGAATTTTGAATTTTGAGAGATTTGAGTCTCAAACTCTAAAAGTAAAAAGTGACTTGATTTTGATGATAAAATAAATAACAAAAAGTGAGTTGATTTCTTAGAATCACTTATAAAAATCAATTGATTATTGAAGAACAAAAAACTAAATTTAAAAGAAAATTAGACGATTTGCTAAACTCACTTGAAATGTGTGGGAGAAATTCCTTGAAAAAGAACTTTAGTTTTGTTTGTATCAACCTCAGTGTCAACCCAACTAGCCCAAGTTGTTAAAGCTGTTTTAAAAGCTTCCATGCGATCCATATCTTTCACTATTTTGTCACCTATTTGAATATAATCCCATCTTCAATAGAAAAATGAAAATAATGGTCACATTACTTGCTAGCTATTTTGAGAATAATTTTTTTTTACAATAAATAAATCATAAGAAAAAAATATCCATGTTTATAGAATTAATATTATTTTTTTTATTGAATTCTTACGGTTTGTCAGCTCCTGAACGGTTCCACCAAAGCCAGTGTTGAAAATCAAAACATCCATGTTTTTCCATATATTTCCATTCTTAATGGAATTAAGTTTCAATACTCGGCCAATTTTTTCCACTTCAATATCAACCAAATATGTAGTATGGTGGACAATAATTGAAACTCCATAGTCCTGCAAATAATATTGCAATTATAATTATAATTTAATATAAAAGAGAAAAAATACTTTATTTATTTGTTATTTATTTTTGCACTAATTTTTTAAAAAATGATTTGTGATGAAATAGGTCACTTACCGAGTATGTGTAGTTGATGAATGGATCCATACCCTGTTTTATAACTTTAGCTTCAGGTACAGCAGAATGAAGCAAACACATAAGTGATTGTCTTTGGTTTCGACTTATTGAATCTCCAACAAACATGATTTGTTTTCCTTTGAAATTTGTCAAGAAACGTTTTCCATCAAATCTAAAAAGAGCAAAATAATTAATCACAAAATAAAAATGCAATTAAAATTTGAAAACTAAACTTTGAATGTTAGTAGGTCAATATTCATCCAACCATCTTCATTTTAAGTAAAACAAAGTTTAGGTAATCAATTTTGGGCTTATTAGGGTCAGAGCGACGCAACGTGTTGCCCGTCTACCTTTAATATATATGAGATGATATGAGATGTAATATAATAATACCTTGGTAAGTTACAATTGCTTGGTTGCCATCTATATTTGAGGTATTGTTTATCAACACGACCATATTTCAAACAATCTAACTCGGTACGAATATTAGGGCATTTTGAAGAATCATAAAGAGGATATGATTCATCATAAACCCAACTCCCTTCATATAAGTTGCAAATTCCTCTATTAGTATCTTCTAAACTAAGGCATGGAGAGACACAAATGACCAAAATGGTCATTGCAATCCAACCATATACTCTCATTTCATAACCCATCTTTCACTCTCTTTGATATTTTGATTATGTGTGAATGTTGGTATGTGTTTGGAGAGGTATATATTTTGTTATAGCAGTTAGAATTGGTATAAAATTATTGACCAAAGGAAAAGAAAAAAAGAATTGGTATAAGATTAAATAAAATCGGTTTTGTTTCTTAATTTCACATTTTTTTTTATTTAAATTAAGGATATATGTAATCAGTGCAATTCATCTATTAATTAACAACTGTGGAAAAAAATCTCTAAATATGAACTCAACCTTCAAATTAATTTTATTATTACTTTCCATAATAATGAGATTTTTAATTATTTCAAATAACACGTCCTAACAACATCTCCTTTTGTGTATAGCACGTTTTTTCCAATACATATTATATATACTCCCTCCGTTCCAAAATATAATGAAAAATGAGTTAAAGAAAGTTGATGTATTTGGTTAAAATTTTTGACTAAATATATCAACTTTCGTTAACCCATTTTCCCTTATATTTCGAGACGGAAGAAATATGTAATATCTTTATCAACTTAATTATATTCTTAGGTACTTTGTGTAGTATGTTTTGATAAAAACTAATTTGTATATTTGATTATTGGTAATAAATTTTTCTAATTGTTTATTCAAAATGTAACTACATCCACATAAATTATTGTAATCACTTAATTCTAATTCACAATTGATGCATATAAAATCTCATTCCAAGTATCTGGAACCCCACCTACACACCAATGAGTACAATCCATCCCATGGAAGATATTATGAGAACTAGGATGTCCATCTTTTCTTAATTCTGAGAGAGCTGTAATGTTGAAAAGTTGAACATATTTGGTTACATTTTGTAACACACTTTGCAATACATATGATGCTGGTGGCAATCCAAGTAACGATGATGATCCATTTATTGGTGTTGTCTCTTTTGCACAATTTGTCACTCCTGGTTCTTGCCATTGTGTCCCACTATTTTTATATGCATATAAAAAAAATTAGAAAGACATTAAAAAAGCACAATCTTAGTTAAAAAAGAAAAATGAGATTATTGTAAAACTCACTTGTAATGCATAGGTGAAATTCCTTGGAAAAGAACTTTAGTTTTGTTTGTATCAACTTCAGTGTCAACCCAATTAGCCCAAGTTGTTAAACCAGTTCTAAAAGCTTCCATGCGATCCATGTCTTTCACTATTTTGTCACCTATTTGAATATAATCCCATCTGTGATAGAAAATGAAAATGGTTACATTACTTGTTAGCTATTGTGAGAATCATCCTTAAAATGTAGTCTTTAACATCCACTTTTCAACACACTTTATTTGATTAGTTAAAATTGACATAAGTTCCCCCTAAACATGTTGGCCCCATATAAATGTTCGGTGGAATCCATGTATAATTTTTAGAAATTGTTTTTTAGGTCTTCTTATGCTCAAAGGCTCCATGAAATATACCGATTAAATAAGTTGAGATTTACTTTTTCGGCCCAATCAGTTTCACGCGCGTCTTATACATTTCTGATTTTATCCTTCCATTACTTAAGTAGCGGACGTTATAAAAAAATCTGATCGGGTGTTTTTGAAGTGTATTCACTACCTAAACAGCGAACAAATGTATTTTGATAAATTTGTAGGACACGCGAGAAAATGAGTACGATGATAAAAGTAAATGTCACATAAAGTTTATTAAAATTCTTACGGTTGTTTGGGTCCTCTGCGGTACCACCAAAGCCAAGTGTTGAAAACCAAAACATCCATATTTTTCCATAAATTTCCATTCTTAATGGAATCAAGTTTCAATACTCGTCCAATTTTTTCCACTTCAATGTCAACCAAATATGTAGTATGGAAGACACTAATTGAAACTTCATAGTCCTGCAAAAATATTGAAATTATAATAATAAAAAACACGTTTTATTTATTTTTATTTATTTGATAGAGGGGTACTTACTTGGAATGTGTAGTTTTTTATAGGATCACCACCTTCTTGTATTACTGTAGCTTGAGGTACACTGGAATGAAGCAAGCATATTAATGATTGCCATTGGTTAAGACTCACTGAATCTCCTACAAACATGATTTGTTTTCCCTTGAATTTTGTCAAGAAACTTTTTCCATCAAATCTGTAAAGAAGAATGAGAATTAACAAAAAAATAATTACCAATTAAAATTTGTAAAAAAAACCATTATGATTAATGATTAACTAACCGTAATTAACTACTAACATGTTTGAAAAAAAAAACAAAAAAAGAAGAAGCTACTAACATGTTTGAATTTATTCATATTCACACAAATTTTGGGGATTTCCGGCCGATTGCCTTCTGCAAAGGTTCATATTCTTTGACAGATTCTCTATTAAGAGTACGGCACGGATGAGAAGAATAAATAAGGGTTGTCCGATCACCATCGATCGCTAAAAATATTCAATTTTTATCCTATTACTACTTGATATAGTACTTGTTAAATATCATATATGAATGGTTGTGATATACGAACACCGTAATGTAAAAAATTTATTCTAAAAATGTATGAAAATTAAACATATGATATTTTAAACCGAAAATCTTCACCTTAGTGTTTTTCGAAGGAAAATGTTAACATTGTATTATAATTGACATTTTTTTTACAAATTTAATGGATATTTGTACACATTTTTTTTAGGTAGTTTAGATATTTCACTCTTAAGGTGGATAAGTGGGACGTCCGAGATTCGAACTTCAATCCTTACATATATACGATGTTCTTTACCAACTGAACTAAGCTCATATAAATTTTTTTCTTATAACACATGCATATTTGAATAATTAAGATTTAAAAATGAAAGCCAAACATACGAAGAATGTTAACCATGGGCAGAGCTAAAGTCCAAATAATCTGGACAGTTGTCTGAGCTCTGATCAAATTTTTTGTTAGACGATTTATATATTATATCACATGTGAAATTTTGTTCAAATTCTATAAATCTTTCTTTTCTCCACCACTAATATGAATCAAATCATACAAACTCACGGACTGATATCGTAAAGATCTAAACTCCTTTTCCATGACCATGAATGATGCATTTTTAATTATTATTATCATTAAAAGCTATCACATGTTGCATGTAATAGTTATTTACACAAATGACAAATCCAACCCCCCCAAAAAAAAATAATCACATGTTGTGGGTTGTACAAACAAGGACTGATGAACCGACTTGCTTGTTGAAGCAAGCTGCTTAACGCATGCAGTAAACGATCTCAGCTTTAGATTTGTGATCAAACACATGTGAGATTAATCATTTATTTTTTATCGGACGATCAACATATACATGAAAATAACCATGTGACATCTAAATTCCTACCAAACACATGTTGATTTTGGATTATTAGAATTCAAATGGCATATTGTGGCACCAAAATGGTGGCATCTCCTAGAAATGATTAGATGGATCCTATATTATATGTTCACTTTTTAAAGACTGTCGTTTTATTGTTTTATTATAGAAATTACAATGGAGTCTATATGAATAGAATATAATAATAAATTATGTATCCCGTAAAATAGACGAGTTTTGGTTTATCCTGCATATATATTTTTTTGGATTACTCCATGTAATATGAAGATTGTTTGGTTTATCCCTTAATAAAAAATGTTGACCTAAGATTCCACCCAGATGATGACGTGGCATGGTCAGTCAGGAGGGTAAACTAAAATTCGCTAACATTATAAGGAACAAAAGGACGAAATCTTAAGTCAACGATTAAACCAGAGAATTTATAAATTACAAGGAATAATAAAAAATAAAAAAATTTGCTCGTCTACTTTGAAGGGTAAAAACATATTTACCCTTAATAAATTTTAGGCTAAATTTTACGGATACGTATACTAAAAAAATCATGCCAACATCCAATCAACCTCAAAAGTACCTTACAATTATTTTATTTATTTTGTTTGTCACATGTAATATATTAATCTCTCACTATAAACAAAAGTCGTAACAAATTAACACATACGACACTTATTCTGATAAATGATAATGCTATATATTATATAAGCCTAGCGATAACCACATCTTAAGTTGTTAACAAATATACATCATCCATTCATACGCAGAAAATCACAATGAAGTACATAATCACAAGCCAATAACAAACACACACTGAAAGAATCATGAGCAAAACAAAAAAACAAAGTTGAATTAATGTGTACCTTGTTAAGTTACAATTGCTTGGTTGCCATCTATATTTGAGATATTCTTTATCAACACGACCATATTTCAAGCAATCATATTCTCCACGAATATGAGGACATGTTGAAGAATCATAAAGAGGATATGATTCATCATAAACCCAACTCCCTTCATATAAGTTGCAAATTCCTCCATTAGTTTCTTCCAAACAGAGACATGGACAGAGGCAAATGACCAAAATGGTCATTGCAATCCAAGCACATACCCTCATTTCAAAACCCATTTTTTCACTCTCTTTTTCTCTCTTTGGGGTTTTTGATGTGTTTGTGAATTAATGTTGATATGTGTTTGGACTTTGGAGAGGTATATATTTTGACATATATAGTTGGTCATAAATCATAATTGGTATGATTAAATAAAATTTGTCTCTTTATTGCAATTACAAAATAATATAAATGGAAAAACGGTTTTATATCAATAAGAAAATATGTAACCAAAAAAAGAATAATTAATACTTATTTCGATCATACCCACACACACACACACACACACACACACACACATATATATATATATATATATATATATATATATATATATATATATATATATATAAAAGAAATATTTCATTTTTTAGATTCATTATAGAATTGATGTATTTAGACAATAAAAAAGTCTAAATACATCAATTCTACAATGAATTTAAAAAATGAAACGTTTCTTATATATAGGATTCAACGGAGTATGTTTAACTAGTATTTTGACTTTTAGTCAAAAGTAAAAAAAACTATTATTTTGACTTATATATGTGAGTCTGTTGACATTTGACACCATGTGTCAAAATTTCATTGATTCAACTGTTTAATTCATTAGTCTATATTTATTCAAAAAACGATTAATTTTGTTCTATTTTGAGCAAGGAAAGTACATAATTTATTGGGCTTTTCTCTGATATATATATATATATATATATATATATATACTCACTAGTCTCTCTTTGCTCTATGATCGATTGCTCTCTATATTAATAGTGAATTTCCAGTCTCATTGAGTAAACAATTAAAGTTGCGAGATTTAAAACAAACATGATGTCGGTTGTGTTTTATTTTTTATTAACTCTATTTTTTATGACAAAAGGTTCTGGTAATCAAGAATTCGGTTGAGAGAGGTAAGTAAAGTTTGATAAAAAATATTTATACTAAAAATTAAACTTAAAATATTAGAGGTAGCTGGTCATAATTGGTATGATTAAATAAAATTAGTCTCTTTATAAACCAAAAAAAATAAAATTAGTCTCTTTATTACAATTTTTTATTAACCTTCTGGTTTCAAGGAAGTAAAGTCTGACGAAAAATTATTCCCAACAAAAATTAAATTTGGGTTCTTCCAAACGATCCGTCCTATAGTTCCTTATTATTACAAATTAATATAAATGGAAAAAGATATTTTACATCAATTAAGAAACTATGTAATCAATGCGGTTAATATGTTTAAATTCAATGAACCAAAAACACAATGAAAAACAATGAAGAAGGGTAACCTAAAAACGCTTAGATGAGATGACGTAGTTCTCTTCTAGTTTAATCAAGGTCATTTGACTTGGGCATGCATCAATGTTACAAAGAATTTGTTGTCCATTTGAGTCTCACAAAGCTCGAAAGATTAGTCTCTATAGTTTTGTGTGTTGAGATACCTGATTTACCCTAAAAAGATAAAGGGGACTATATAAAGTCAAATTACCTTTGAATTCAGACAAAACACTTGTGAATAGAGTCAATGGATGATCAAGAACGGATCTAGAAAAAACTTATATTTTGATACATTGATTGTTTGACGAAGTGGCAAACATCACCAAAATTAATTTTGTAATAATGGAGAAATATAATTTAGAAGATGAGGGCGCAACTATAAACAACGAGATAAGAGAATACGCATATACATCGGAACACTAGACACACAAGTTTTTACCCACTTTACTTTCACTTCTTCTTCACCACTCAATCTCAACAACTACAAAAAGGTTGTGTTTTAGGGGGTTTTGGGTCTAAAATCAACATTGGAGCATCAATAAATGTTTTCTGCACTCATTTCGTGTGAAATATAAGATAATGTGCTTTTTGAATTGAATCTTTTGTGCATTCTTAGTTTCAAATTTCATAATTTATATTGGTTTACTTTGAAAAATATTTTTCGAATCCCCTTTAAATTATATTTTCTGAAGCATTTTCAGATTTTGGAAAAAGCATTTTCAGATTTTGCGTTCCAAATTAAACTGGAAAGAGAAAAGGTAAACAAATTCAAATACACATAATGCTTAGTGCTATGGGAGCACTAACACATGACATAGAAGGTGCTAGGAGAGAGGAGAGCATGTGTATAAAGGGGGCTAATCACTTTTTACCAAATAAATACAAAAAAATAGAGACTTGAACTAGATATTTCTCTTCGATCAAGCCCAACAATGCTGAGTGCTGATAGATTTATCTCCTTTTATTTATTAATTTAAATAAGAGATAATTACTACTAAGTGCACATTATGATAATTATCCATTAAGCCTAAATTGTGGTCTTTATTCTTTCCCTCAAATATAGTAACCGCCCAAAAAGATAATGTGACAGTTATGATTGCACTTAAGATATTTTTGTGATGGACAAAATTATAAATAGAGTGCAACCCTTGTTTTGGTTCCCTAAGCCTCATATCTCTATTCAGTGACTTACACCATCTAAGGGAGATTGTAGAAGGTTTAGAAGAGCTTAAACATCCTTAAGCAAAGCAAGATCAATACTCAACAGAAACAAGCTTTAAGCAATAGCAATGGCGAGAGGTATTTCGGCTATTTAAATTCAATTCCGTTTCCGCTGTTTAAGGTTGAATTTCGTTTATGATTTCGATGAATTTCTTACATTTGGTATCAGAGCCTTATTTGCCTCTGCCTTGCAATTTCGTGTTCTGATTATTGGGATTTTAATCAAATCTAAAATTTTTTGATTTCATATATTTGTAACTTTTTATCACATAAATTTTTTAAACTATGAAGAAATAATTTCGATTCATGTTATGTGATTAAATTCTGATTTAGAGTTAAAATGGGTATGAAATCAAAAGCTTTAAAAACTGGGTTTTTACTTGAAGTTTTTAGAAATTTCAATTTAAGATTAAGACAATTTAGATGCAGAAAAATATTGAATCATATGGAAATATTTTTAGATTCATGATTCTGTGTTTAAAACGTGAATTTTTGGTGTTAAATTAGCCTGAAATCGTGTTTTGCTGTTACGGGTCGCGTGGGTTTTCAACCGGGTCGTTCTGACCCGTCTGGAGGTTGAAGATGAGTTAATTATTTTATTCAATGCTACCATTATTAATATTATGTAACGCAAAGATTTTAGAAACAGACGCAGGTGTCGCAGTGGTTGATTTATTTTCCTACTACTGCAAGGTTGTGTGATTTGCTTGGCTATGAATTATGTGCATGAATTGCATTGAATTGCCATTTATACCGTATTTAAGTTCAGTATTTGCTTGGCTATGCTCCAATTTCATTTTTTCTGAAGCGGTATGCCCCAATTTCATTATTTCATGCACTTAAATTAAATTAGTATTAGTATTAAATTATAGATTAAGTTTGTAGCCAACTAAAGTATTACATTTAAGTTTATAATAATCATGTAATTATGTGCATGAAAATCAATTGGTTATTTTTTTTTTTGCAATTGAATATTTTAAATTAAATGTCAATATGATTTATATAATTATATTTGATTAAGGAGTAGCCGCAGCATCTTTAATTAAGTAAAATTATATATTGGGAGTTTTAAAATCATGATTAGTGACATTGATTGTAATTGATTATATTGAACGTAGTAAATTTTATCCCACAGGAGTTTTTATTATGTTTATGTATGATTAATTAGGATAAAATATTAAATTATATTTTCTAATTTACCCACAGGGATTAGAAAAAGGAACATAATTTGATAGTTTTATCATTAAGTTATATGAATCTAATCGAATAAAACTTTAGCCTACAGGTAAGTTTTATGTCACTAGGTTCATAGTTTGAAACATGATTTACATTGGTAAAACATGACATTTGTTTAGTAGTCTCAACTTAATTATAAGCATGTAAAATTAATTTTTACAGCTATGCAGCCTATGAATTTCTCTGATTTTAAGTATGAAATTCCCGAACTAAAGGATGAAAACAATAAGGTGTAGAAGGAGATAGTTCTTCTTCATTTAGGATGGATGAATATTTGATTATGCTATTCAGAAAGACGAACCATCTCCTACTACAGAGGCTAGTCTTCGGAAAGATGTCGATCTTTATGAAATATGAGAGCGATCCAGTCGTCTCAGTATGATATTCATAAAGACCAACATCTCTGCTAGCATTCATGGTTGTGTTGATCAGCATAGTAATGTTCAAACACTGCTTAAGGTCAATGATGAACAGTTTAAAACATCAGATAAGGCATTGGTGCTATCACCTTAATTATGAAGTTTTCATTCATGAAGCTTGTCACTGTGAAAGGTGTGCATCGACATATCATGTGAATGAGGGATATAGCAGCACAACTAAAGACTCTTGAGATTAACATGTCTGAATCTTTCCTTGTGCATTATATTTTGAGCACTCTTCCATCACTATACCAACCGTTCATAATTTCCTGTAACACACATAAGGATTAATGGTCAGTCAATGAACTCTTGACCATGTGTGTTCAAGAAGAAGAAAGATTTGTGATGGAAATAGATAAAGATGTTATAATGACAAATATGGTTGATGTTATTTATAACACATGGTGGGTTGATTTTGGTTCTACAATCTATGTTATTGAATACCTTATAGTGTATAACCAACTAAAGGAAACCACTTCCAAGTGAGCAAGACATCTATTCAAGAAGTAAGGTGCGTTTACATATAGATGTTGTTGGAACATGCAATTTAATTTTTCAGTAGTGGCTTTGTTTTTTAAATTTGGAAAAATACTTTTTTATATTCCAAAATTTTTCTAGAAATTTAATTTCTATATCAAGGCTTGAACCATTGGGATATTCCTTTATTTTTATAAAACGTCTTTCAGTTTGTTTTATAAATCTAAATTTGTTGGAAATGATGTATTATCCAATGGTCTCTTTTCTCAATTAATTTTTCAAATTGATGCCACTAATAATGTTATGCATGTTCAAGCTAAAACTAATTGATGTGTTATAAATAAGGAATCCTCTACTCTATGGCACCGGAGATTAAGACATTTCTCCATTCAGAAAATCAAAAGACTAGCGAATGATGAAGTACTTGATACTTTGGATTTCACTAATTTGAGACTTGTGTAAATTGCATTCAGGAAAAGCAAACTAACACACATAAGAAAGGTGCTAAGAGGAAATCTGAAATATTAGAAATCATACATTCAGATATATGTTATACGTTCAGACATGGACATATAAGGTCCGAAATACTTCATCTCCTTCATTGATGATTAATCACGATATATGTATGTCTACTTGCTTCATAATAATTACGAAGCGTTGGAAGCCTATAAGGTTTTAAGGCTGAAGTAGAAAATAATGCGAAAAACAAATTAAGATCGTGAGAAATTATAGAGGTGAAAAATATTATTATATATATACTGAGAATGGACATAGTTAGAAGTATGCGTAGCAACTTCGGACTTTCAAAGTCATTGTGGAGCGAAACTCTTAAAACGGTAGTGTATATATTGAACCGTGTTCCAACTAAGGTTGTCCCAAAGACACCTTTTGAGTTATTTAAAGGTTGGAAACCGAGTTTGTGTCATATACGCATTTGGGGATGCCCATCTGAAGTAAGAGTTTACAACTCACAAGAAAAGAAACTAGACCTTATGATTATAAGTGGGTATTTCATTGGATATGCCGAAAAAAAAAAAAAAAAAAAAATCTAAAGGGTATTAAGTTATATTGTCCATCTCATAGCACTAGAATTGTGGAATCGAGAAATGCAAAGTTTCTTGAAAATGACTTGATTAGTGGGAGCAATCAATTCCAAGACATTAGTTCTGATAAAACTAATATTGATGTTGAACCCTCAACTTCAAGTTATCAGTTGATTGTCATTCGTAGTACCCTTCAAGTTCAAACGGGTATTAGACAATCAATTATTGAAGTTCCACAAGCGGCGGATAATAATCTAGTAAATGAAGATGTTCAAGAATTTCATGAAATTATTGAACAAAACGTTGAACCAACGTTATGAAAGATTACTAGAAAAAGAGAGCCAACTATAGCTAGTGATCTTGAGGTATATTTACAAGAGTCGAACTATAATATGTGTGCTGAAAATGATTCTGAAACGTCCTCACTTTGATGTGAAAACTGCATTCTGAATGGAAATCTAGAAGAAAAGGTTTACATGAAATAAACCGAAGGAATTTCTTCTAGTTGTGATAAGCTTTTGGTATGCAAGCTTAAGAAATCCATATATGGACTCAAACAAGCTTCCCTTCGGTGGTATTTGAAATTTTCATGGTGTCATCTCTTCATTTGGATTTGTAGAGAACATTATGGATCAATGTACATACCAGAAGGTCAGTGGGAGAAGAATTTGTTTCCTTATTTTGTTCATGGATGATATTTTACTTGCTAATGATGATAAAAGTTTGCTATATAAGGTGAAACAAATTCTCTCTAAGAGTTGTGATATACAGATATGAGTGACACTTCTTATGTCATTGAGCATTAAGATTCAAAGAGATAGAGTTCGTAGAATTCTAGATTTGTCATAAGAGGCTCATATCAATAAAGTCTTAGAGAGGTTTTAAATGAAATGTTGTTCACCACGTATAGCACCCATTGTGAATGGTGATAGGTTCAATTTGGACCTATGCCCGAATAACGATTTTTAGAGGGAACAAATGCTTAATATTCTATATGCTTCCATCGGTGGAAGCCTAATGTATGCTCAGGTTCGCACACGGTCTGACATTGCATTTGCAATTGGAATATTAAACAGATATTAGATAATCCAGATATGAAACACTGGAAAGCTGCAAATAAAGTAACTAGGTACCTTAAGGTACCAAAGACTACATGCTTATGTATTTACGAACTGAAATTTTAGAGGTCAAAGGTTACTCTAATTAAGAGATTTCGGGTTGCGTTGACTTAAGAAAATCAACCTCCGGTTACATTTTCATGTTAGCCGGTGGAGTTGTTTCTTGAAAAGCGCAAAGCAGACCTTGACCGTCACTTCCACAATGGAAGCTAAGTTCGTATTTTGTTTGAAACTACATCACATGGTGTATGAATGAAGAGTTTCAATTATGGGTTGAAAATTGTAGATTCAATCTTTGACCGCCAAAAATGTATTGTGACAATTCAGTTGCGGTTTTATGGCTAAGAATACTAAAAGTGAAAGTCGAATTAAATATATCGACATTAAGTATTTAGTCGTAAGAGAGCGCATTAAGGATCAAATAATTGTTATTGATCAATCATATTAGTACTGAATTGATGATTGTCGATCCTTTGAATAAAGGCATGCCATTGTAAAAATTTAAGGATCATGTAGAAAGAACGGGACTTGGTTCCTATATCTGATTTTCGTTATAATAACGATTTTTGTTTTATGAAACTCTATATATGATATTTTCTCATGTTTTAAGTTTTAAAGTGTACGTACACATTTGATTTTGAGAAATATCACTTAAGTTTGGAACCTGAATAAACATAAATGATGTGAGTTTATTCATTAAGTTATATTTGGTTAGAGACTCGTTACATTGTGATACATAGAAGATAATACTCGATATTATAGAGGACCTATCGCTATGATCCATGTGTCTTGTTTCTTATTATTGTGAGTGAAAGAATATGTCGACCAAGTGGGAGAATGATAGATTTATCTCCTTTTATTTATTAATTTAAATAAGAGATAATTACTACTAAGTGCACATTATGATAATTATCCATTAAGCCTAAATTGTGGTCTTTATTCTTTCCCTCAAATATAGTAACCGCCCAAAAAGATAATGTGACAGTTATGATTGCACTTAAGATATTTTTGTGATGGACAAAATTATAAATAGAGTGCAACCCTTGTTTTGGTTCCCTAAGCCTCATATCTCTATTCAGTGACTTACACCATCTAAGGGAGATTGTAGAAGGTTTAGAAGAGCTTAAACATCCTTAAGCAAAGCAAGATCAATACTCAACAGAAACAAGCTTTAAGCAATAGCAATGGCGAGAGGTATTTCGGCTATTTAAATTCAATTCCGTTTCCGCTGTTTAAGGTTGAATTTCGTTTATGATTTCGATGAATTTCTTACAAGTGCGAGATATGTTAAGGAGTTTCACATCGCTTGTGAGATGTACTGAATATTTGTTTATAAAGTAGAGACAATCCTCACTTTACAAACCAGTTTTATGCACAAAATTTACACTCTCATGAAAAAAATGTGACAAACTTGGCCAAAAGTAAAAACACATTACAAACTCGTGATAGCACTCACTCATGCATATATACAAGGTACAAGCTATTGATTCCTCGCGATAAGCGTGGGTCTTATAAAAAATTCAAGACCCAATAATTCATTCCAGTAACAATTACTATAAAGTTAATGAATCTTCAGTTGTTGAAATATCAAAATAGAAAGAAAAGTAATTTGCATTGCAATGGCTCTAATTTTACGTAGCATATTCTTTCTCATGTCTCTAAATCTCATTTCCACCAATGAAGCATTCTCAAAACAATCACACATAATGCTCCCATCATCATTAGAATATCAAAGAACTGAGAAAGTAACCAATCTTCACTTCTACTACCATGACATTAAAAACAAAAACAACCCAACAATAGTGCAAATTGTTAACACACCAAAAAACGTGCCTAATGAATTTGGCTCAACTTATGTGATGGATGATGAAATTACTGAAGGACCAGAGATGAATTCAAAGAACATTGGAAGAGCTCAAGGGTTATTTGGTCAAGCTTCTTTGCATGGTATTGGAATGTTCATGTTAACAAATTTTGTTTTCACTAATGGAACCTATGCAGGGAGTACACTTAGCATGTTAGGGATGAACCCTGTTTCAGAGCAAAATAGAGAACTGCCAATAGTTGGTGGGACTGGAATGTTTAGGTTTGCTAGGGGATATGCCATAGCAAATAGTCTTTATTCTATTTCTTCTCCTGATAATTTTGTTATGGAGTATAATATCACAGTGTATCATCTCTAAATTATGTCCTTTGGACTAATTTGAGAGATGTTGTAGGTTTGAATATATAATACTTGTACGTGTTTGGTTTACTTTAATTGTACCTTTAATATGATTTGATTTGATCACTCACCCTGAGTATATTTTGTGTTTGGCGCTTGCGATGATTTAGTTGTGTTGTGCTCGGGGAGTGGGAATAGACTAGACTGAGTTAAACTTTGTCCAGCTTCGGTCTGGTCCGTTAATAAATTGAAATCTTAATTGGAGGAAGGCATCAACATTTTATATTTTATTTGATCATATCTCAATCGGAGGAACAACATAACAAATTGTGCAATTCAAAGTCATTGACTGAAATGTACTGAGTCGAGTTTAATCCGTCAATCGGAACTAAACAAACCGCTCATTACAAAATAATGCCACAACAAGTCGACAACCAACACAACATCGCATTGAGACGACGAAATCATAAAGAGATAAAAATTAAATATATGTGAAAATCACTTATTTAAATAAAAATAAAAAATGGAAAAACTATTTAGAGGGGTGATTTTAGGTCAAAAATTGACGCTAAAGCCACCTCTCCTTAGTGGATGAAGAAAAAGAATAAACTAGGGTCGAAGGCGGGCGGCGGATGTTTCTGTTGCAGTTGTACCTTGTTGATTCTATTCTTATTGTAATCACTTAATTCTAATTCTTGATTGATGCATATAAAAGCTCATTCCAAGTATCTGGAACTCCACCTACACACCAATGAGTACAATCTATGCCATGGAAGATATTATGAAAACTAGGATGTCCATCTTTTCTTAATTCTGAAAGAGCTGTAATGTTGAAAAGTTGATTAGGTTTTATTACTTTTTGTAACATACTTTGCAATACATATGATGCTGGTGGCAATCTAAGTGACGATGATGGTCTATTTATTGGTGTTGTCTCTTTTGCACAGTTTGTCACTCCTGGTTTTTGCCATTGTGTCCCACTATTTTTATATGCACATAAAAAAATAGAAAGACATTAAAATCAATAAACAATGTATCATGCTAAATTTTTTTAATGGCAAATATATTATATATTATTAATATAAAAAACAAAAATAATATAAGAGAATGTTCTGAACAATAAAGAAGTACAAAAAATACACTCCTCCAAAATCCAACAATGTCTACATTAATTAAGACGAAAAATAGTGCGTTTGATTCGTAAAGCAGCAAGAACTGGACATAACTGAACATGAGAGAACAAAATAATACAAGATAGAACAAAACTGTACCAGAGAGATATAAGGCGCTAATATTTTTATATTAAAAAATAAAATGGGTATTTTGTATTATTTTTTATAGTTATACCTTGGACAAAAAGTTGTCATGTGGTTTAGTGAAGACAAAAAATCATGTTTTTGTCTTGTCCCTTGCTACCTAATTTGTCCAGTCTCATAACCATTTTCAAATCAAACAGAGTACAACAAAAGTTGGCCAATCCAGTTTCCTATTTTTTAGCGGATCAAACGCACACCACCACAAAAAATTACATTTGAAACTTTAATTTATTTTGATGTTTTCTCTTCCCACCCCCGTGAATCTTTTATCCCCTTTGAATTTCTAATTTTGCCCTTGAAAAAACTTCGGTTCGTAGAAACCGAAGTTTTTTTTTGCCTTGAAAATAAATTCCGGTTTCTAAAAACCGAAATTTATTCTGAATTTGCACTAGTAAAAATTCGGTTTCTGCGAACCGAATTTTTCTGCAAGGGCAAAATTAGAATATTGGGGGTTATAAAAGATTCATGGGAGGTGGGGAGAGAAAACATCTTTATTTTTGTAAACCATGTATCTAACATTCTTACCCACTCATTATTCTTCAAGTCTCATATGAGTGAGTTATAGGGCTAAGGTCAGCACAAGTGTACAAGGCCTAAAATAAATTTTCAAGGAGAACTTTTGTTTCGATAGCTGCTTTGAAGCACCCCCTGACCCCCTACCCTACCCTCATGTTTTCTATAAAATAAATCCCTTTCGAAAATATAGTTTCGAACAGGTAAAAAACACAGTTTTGACTAGATTTATCAATCTAGAGATGGAAAACACTGTGTTTCTTTTTCCTATTCAAAACGATATATTTTGAAGAAATAATATAAAAAAAACACAATCTAGTTAAAAATTAAAAGTGAGAGATTTTGTTAAACTCACTTGTAATGCATAGGTGAAATTCCTTGGAAAAGAACTTTGGTTCTGTTTGTATCAACCTCTGTGTTAACCCAATTAGCCCAAGTTGTCAAACCGATTTTGTAAGCTTTCGTACGATCCATGTCTTTTACTATTTTGTTGCCTATTTGAATATAATCGGATCTGTAATAGAAAATGAAAATGGTTACATTACTTGTTAGTTATTATGAGAATCATCCCTACAACACGATCTTTGATATACACTTTTCAACACACTTTACTTTCAAGTCAATTTAGTTTCAAAAGTGCAAACCAAATGCTTATTCAAAAACCCCCCTTTTATTTATTACCTAAGTAAATTTAAAATTGTTATGTTTTGAATTGGATACGATCTTAGTATATTAGATTTGGTACTTCCACTCATTCATTTTAAAAGGTAAAATTTTAGTCACTAAAATATTTAATAATAATAAAAAATTCGTAGAATTCTTACAATTGTTTGCGGTACCACCAAAGCCAAGTGTTGAAAATCAAAACATCCATATTTTTCCATAAATTTCCATGCTTAATGGAATCAAGTTTCAATACTCGTCCAATTTTTTTCACTTCAATATCAACCAAAAAATTAGAATGGAAGAGAATAATTGAAACTCCATAGTCCTGCACAAATATTGAAATTGTGATAATAAAAACACATTTTATTTATTTTTATTTATTCATTTTTTTTAACAAATTTGAAAGAGGGCCACTTACCTGGAATGTGTAGTTTTTGATAGGATGATTACCACCTTGTTGTATTATTGTAGCTTGTGGTACAGCAGAATGTAGCAAGCATATTAATGATTGCCATTGGTTGAGACTCAATGAATCTCCTATAAACATGATCTGTTTTCCCTTGAATTTTTTCAAGAAACTCTTTCCATCAAATCTTCAAAGAAGAATGAGAATTAGTAAGAAAATAATTAGCAATTTAAATTTGAAAACTAAACTTTAAATGTAATAGATTTTCCGGACTATACTAAAGTTCATATAATGCTCAATGACCCAAAACAAGTCCAATACAACTCACTTCTGAAGGTGCACATATCTTATGCTATGTCACCTACAATAAGAGAATGACCCCTGCTAGAATGTATTATCCTAAATTTCACTCACTAATGGAGCCTGCAAGGTTGTTATGCATTTCATGCATACCCGCGTCTACATATATACACACAAGCACTAAGGCACACACATTTTACCTTATTCATACACTCAGGGACGGATCCAGGAATCTATAAAACGGGGGGCCGGAATAATTAAATAATAAATATTAAATAAATCATAATCATAATTATAATAGTACTTAAATATATTCAATAAAAAATAAAAAATACATTACATTGTTTATCTAAATTGTACACGATATTGCTCTATATCATAAAATTCATCAACAACTGAATCTGTATTAATTAGTTTGAAATTCATTTTCTATCTTGTTTCTCAACCTAATTTTCACAATCTTCATAGCAGAAAATAATCTTGCACTTATAGCAAACAATCAAAACTAACTTAATCGAATTTCGACTTTAATAGTGTCTAATACATATTATCAAAATATTTTATAGTAAATTGTTACAATTACTATGTTGTGGGTGCATGATTTGCGCCAAACAGTCGTTACTAATCTTTTAACACATCTCTCAAATATCAATTTATGTGTACATATATATCAGGAATAAGTATATGAAAGAAAAAAAAAATATGACAAGAGGGGGGGGCTCAGCCCCTACTTGCCCCCCCTTATGTCCGTCCCTGCATACACTTCATATTGAGTTGTTGCTGACTTGAGCATTTAAGTGCTAACAAGGTACTACACCCTCCTTGCTTGAAGCTTACAGCCATCACCAAACTACATCTAGTCTCACCGAATAAACCATCGATCTAACTCTGATGCCTCAAATCATTAGGTCATTTTCCATCGAACCATAATGAGTAATGATTAACTAACTATAACTACTAACATAATTGAATTTAGTTCATATTCACAAGATTTTTTTACCGTCAATCGTTATAAATACTTAATTTTTATCCTTAAGTCTCGTATATGAGTGATTGTGATATACAAACAAACAACGTAATGTGAAAAAAATTCTACTGAAATCGTAGAAGATTAAACTCCTTTTCCATGATGATGCATTTTTAATTAGGGTCATGCTAAACAGTGCTCCGGGGCACTTGTTAAGCATACCTAAAAAGAAAATAAAAAATAAAATTTATATTGAAAAGATAACTTTTTGTACTTTTGAGGCATTGAATGCACGTATTTCGAGACAAAATTTCTATTTTAACATGCTTAACCAGTGCCCGGGGCACTGTTTAGCATTTTCCTTTTAATTATTACTCCCCGAAAAAGTTATCACATGTTGTAATAGTTATTTACCCAATCCACACCCCCCGAAAAAAATATACTCCCTCCGATCCTTATTAAAAGAAAAAAAGTTTATTTTTTAGATTCATGAAATGTTGGATGTATCTAGTCAATAATATAGACCAGATACATCTAACATTCAATGAATCTAAAAAATAATATTCTTCTAATAATAAAGATCGGAGAGAGTATCACATGTGAGTTGTAAGAACCAGGTTTGATGAACCGAGTTGCTTGTTGAAGCTGCTTAATACAATTTTATACACTAAACAATCTCAACTTTTAGATCTATGATCTAACAATTTTAAAGAATACAAATTAATTACATATTTAACAATTTAACAATTTAACGCGATATTTAATATTAATCATTTATTTTTTATCAGACGATCAACATGCATATCAAACACATGTAGATTCAAATGGCATCGTGTCAACTAATGGTGGCATCTCCTAGAAATGATTATATGGATCCCATATTATATGTTAATTTTCGAAGCCTCGTTTTATTGTTTTATTATAGAAATTAATAAAGTTATTTTATATTGAAGTCAACAAGAATTGAATATAATGCTCAATCACATGAATTACTACTAAACTCCCTACCACTAAATCTAGACCACTCACTTTTTTTTTTTTTCAAGTTAAGAGTAATTGATAAAGGGTATAATTGATAAATTGTGTCTTTAAAATATCAAAACGAAAGTTAAATATGAACGCTAAATCTGCAGTCCAACGATATTTAAAAATGAACGGAGAGTGTATTGTTTAGAAATATGAAGGGAGATTTATTTTTTGTTAGGTTAGTCTAATAACTAAAAATTTCATATTTAAACTAAATAAATAGAGTGTCCGGGTTCGAACTCCAGCCCCAACATATAAAATATAATGTGTCTTATCAACTGAGCTAATTAAAGCTCATGGGGACGAGTTAATTAGTTATTTTTTTATTATGGTCATTTTTGCATTTTGTACTATGTGATTGAATTATTATATAAGTATGATAATTATTATTTTCATCCTAACGAGCTTAACTCAGTTGGTAATGGATATCATATTTTATATTTATCAGTCTAATGTTTGTCAGTGAAGCATACAAATTATTTCTATCGAAATGTATTGTTTAAAGAATTTAAATTTTTTATTAATTAAGCTTTTTTTTTACTCGTCTTATACATAAATTTGATTATTAATAATAATATATTTATCGTTAAAAAAAATATTTGTTTTGACTTAATTATTTGTTTCCTCTTAAACCTATTTACCTTAAGCTATTCCAGGGAAAATTCTTTTGTAGGCACAAATACAAATAAGAGGTGTTAGGCACACACTCACAAATAAACAAAAATTAAAGGAAAAAGAAATAAATGATGTTGATTGATTGGATTATATTATTTTTTATTTAAATTTTTGGATTAGTGTGTGTGTGCCCAAATAAAATATGATTTGAGTTTGTGCCTATGCAAGTCTTTCTCGCTATTCCAGATGCATAGTTTGTCAGTTTCAGAAACATAGGTTTTTTTTTTCATAAATAAATAAATAATAATATTTTCTTTCCCCATTTTTTTTATTAAGTAGTAGTTCTATTTTTCCCTTTTAAAATGACATTTCTCATTAATAAATAATAGAGTGAATATCCATTTTGGTCCCTCACAAATTTCTGAAAGGACAATTTAGTCTCTAACAAAAATAAAAGTTAAATTAGTCCCTAACATTTTCATACTTAGAGCAAACTAGTTTCTGATTCGTTATAACAGGGGGGACTAATTTGTCCCAGATATGAAAATGTCAGGGACTAGTTTGCCTTTTATTTATGTCAGAGACTAAATTGTCCCGTCAAAAATTTGTGAGGGACCAAAATGGGTCTTCACCGTAAATAATAATATTTCTTTTTTGCATTTTAAAAATAATATAATATACAGTAATTAATAATCAACAGCCCATTTTTTACCATAAAAAATTTCCATTTTATTTTTATTATTTCAGTTAATCGCTTTTTTAAAAGATATATTCACTTTTGTGGACTTTAAATACATTTGTTTAAGTTTTTAAAATAATAAATGTTGGAAAAAGAAAAACATTAAAGTCTCTGAAATACAACTTTGAATAGTTGGAATGGAAATAAGTTTTATGACAAACAAAATATATTTATTTACAGCTTAAGTAGTAATCTCTAGTAGGTGTTAATATCTCTGTTTTTTGATTAAATGAGGCCGCATCTGTTCTGAGTTGTAAAGTAAGAAATGTTCTTAATTTTACTTTATCTAGGACATCTTATTGGTGGTGATCCGAGGCGTTTGAGTTTCTGGAAACCGGTGTTGACTCATATAAAGAGTAGATTGTCTGGTTGGAATAGTCGCTTCCTTTCTTTTGGTGATGATCTGATACTTCTTCACTCCATTTTGATTTGTTAAAAAAATTAACTTTTCATTGTTTCTATTAAGCTTCACTTCGATTCAGTGTTCCGTTCTGGTTTTATGTTGGACTTGGAGTAAGACGATAAGGAGTCATTGTAGAATTGTAAATGGTGTTATTTGAGTTTGGTGCATGCGGTAGTTTTGGTTGAGGTTGTTTGTAGCGTTTAGTCTTTGTTGGCTTTGTTTTGGTGTGTCTTAGTGTTAGCGATTAACATTGAGTTGATGTGGTTGTTTGTTGTGCTTTTTGATTGGTTAATGTGTTTTCATCACCTTATTTTTCTTTGTTTAATCCAACAATGTCTTATACTTCTTATTTAGAAATTTGTCCATTTATAAAATTTAAATGATTAAAAAAAAAATACTTGACAATAAAAAAGAATTTACCCTTGAAACATACATGAGTGAAATTATTACAAACAAATAGTAAGAAAGGTAAGAAAGTAATATCTCAATATAAACAAAAGTCGTATCAAACACATATAGGACACTCATTCTGACGAATTATAATCCTATCAGCCTATAACCATTAACCAAAAACAAACAATTACAGAAAATCACAATCAATTACATAACCACAAGCCAAAAACAAACACATTGAAAATCATGTGGAAAAAAAAAAAATATTAGTTGAATTAATATGTACCTCGGTAAGTTGCAATTGCTTGGTTGCCATCTATATTTGAGGTATTGTTTATCAACACGACCATATTTCAAGCAATTGAACTCCCCACGAATATGAGGACATTTTAAAGAATCATAAAGAGGATATGATTCATCATAAACCCAACTCCCTTCATATATATTGCAACTCCTTCTATTTGTTTTATCCAAACAGAGACATGGATAGAGAAAAATTACCAAAATGGTCATTGCAATCCAACCATATACTCTCATTTCAAAACCCATCTTTCACTCTCTCTTTTTCTCTCCGTATGAGGTGTTTCTCAATGTTGTTTGTATTTAGAGAGGTAGATATATATAGCTGGTCTGGTCAGAATTGATATTAGGGGTGGACATGGTTCGGTTTTGGAAGAAAATCGAACCGAATTGAACTAAATTGTTTTTAAAATTCATAATAATCGAACCGAACTGAACTGTTTGTCTTTCGAACTGAACCGAACTGTTAAAGTGGTTCGGTTTTATGGTTTTAAACCAAACCATAACTAATTTTTCACTAAAAATAACTGAACCGTTAAGTCAAACCGAACCGAACCAAACTAATAATCATGAACCGAACTGAACTGTTTCAGTTCAGTTTTAAAACCGTTAGTTATGGTTCAGTTTTTTTTTTGTTTCGTTCGATTTGGTTTGACGGTTCGGTTTGGTTTTTGGGTTTTTTTGCCCACCCCTAATTGATATGATTAAGTAAAACTTTTTTTTTTTTAATTTGAGTCTAGTTCAGTTCGTAGGATATTACATCATGTGTAATATGCAGAACTGTGGTTTGAACTATGCTACTTCCATTTATTTATTCAATTTAAGGGTTTGTTTGATCTGCAAAAATATTAATATAAGACAGAACAATATAATACAAAAGTTTAAAGTATTGAACAAATTTTGTGTTGAACGATGTTTGTTGGACAAAATGTTGTTTTGACATTTTAGATAACTTGTGCAAAAGACAAAAAGTTGTCCCGTGATTTAGTGAGAGACAATAATTTCATATTTTATCCTATCTCTTAGCCCCTAGTTTGTCTAGTATCAGGTGCAGTTTTAAAATCAAACACAGTACAGCTGAAGTTGTTCTATCGAGTTTCTTATCTTTTTAGCAGATCAAAGACATTCCTAAAAGGGAAATTTTAGTCACCAAACTACTTGAAAAGAAAATTGTTTGATAGTCTCTTTATTACGATTACAAATTAATATAAATGGAAAAAAATTAAGAAAAATATTTAACCAATGCAATAATTAATATGTTTAAGTAGTGTTTTGACTTGCTTCAGAAAAACTATTATTTTAACTTGAGAAATGCTTGATCATGCGAAAACAATGATTATTAAGCCTCAACTTGCATTGTTTCATTATTTTATTTAATTATTTGGATTCTCTCTCATTCTCATTTCATCTACGAGAAAGTCTTACACGGAAATGATTTGGTCTCTCTATTTAGTCACTCACATATATTTGATAAAAAGTAAGAAGAAAAATAATTTAATAATATATTTTTTTTATAATAATTAAATGATATATATTTTATGTACAAAAAAAAATGTATTTTTATATGAGTGTAACCAAATAGAATCAACAAGTTAAATGATCATATATTTTTCTTCATCTACCGCCCCCAACAAGTACTTGCCCAATTTCTCTTACATTGAGATGCAGATTTATCTGATTTTTATATGCACAAAACTAAGAGTAGTGAGAGAGTTGCTTCTTATTTTTTTTTGGGTGAAAAGTATATTGGTTCATGTGTTGTGAGTGGGTGCTAGAATTAAGTGAAGAGCAACAAGAGAAATGAAAACGGCAATTGTTTATTCCGTTTCTTTTCCTAACTTGAGAGAAGCTGTAGGTTTGAATAACACTTGTACGTGTTTGTTTTACATTCATTATACCTTTAATATGATTTGATTTGATCACTCACCCGATTATATTTTGTGTTTGGCGCTTGCGATGATTTAGTTGCATTGTAGTGTAAGAGCGTGAGAATAGGTTAGATCGAGTTAAATTTTGTCAAAATATTGAAATCTTAAGTCTATTACTTTGAGTATATTTTGTGTTTGGCGCTTGCGATGAGATGATTTAGTTATATCGTGCTGTATGTAGGAATGAGAATAAGCTAGACCGAGTTAAACTTTGTCAAGCTTCAATCTGGTCTGTCAAAAATTGAAATCTAGTTGCGATGATTTAGTTGTGTTGTATTGTAGGTATGGGTGAGAATAGGTTAGCCCGAGTTAAACTTTGTCAAGCCTAAGTATGGTTTGTCAAAAAATCGAAATTTCAAGTCTATCATGTTGGGTATATTTTGTGTTTGGCGCTTGCAATGATTTAGTTGTATTTTGTGCCGTAGGTAAGAGTGATAATAGGTTAGGTCGAATTGCAGTCTAACTTTGATTTGTCAAAAAAATAGAAATCTTAAGTTTGATATACAGCCAAATTCAACGAGTTAATTATCAAATTGAATCTTGAACTATTTTCAAATTGATTTGTTATATTGTTAGTCGAGAGATACAAACATATATATTCAAAATCAAAGTAGAATTTTAATTTGCTATTACTTTCAATATATAGTAATAATTGATGTTGAATTATTCCAAATACATGTCCTAACATCTCCTTATATGTAGTATGTTTTGACCAAACTAATTTGTATATTTGATTATGGTAGTAAATTTTTCTAGTGGAATAATATAACAAAATCCACGTACACCATTGTAATCACTTAATTATAATTTCAGATTGATGCATACAGAAGCTCATTCCAAGTATCTGGGACCCCAGCTACACACCAATGAGTACAGTCCATGCCATGGAAAACATTATGGGAACTAGGATGTGCATCTTTTCTTAATTCTGAGAGAGCTGTAATGTTGAGAAGATGAATAGGTTTGGTTACTTTTTGTAACATACTTTGCAATACATATGATGCAGGTGGCAATCCTTGTGAGTATGATGGTCCATTTATTGGTGTTGTCTCTTTTGCACAATTTGTCACTCCTGGTTCATGCCATTGTGCCCCACTATTTTTATATGCATATAAAAAAAAAAAATAGAAAGACATTAAAACCAATATAATACAATGTATCATGCTAACTACACTTAAAAAGTAAAATATCTCAATTGCGATGATGTAATCAATTTGATCGTTGATTTGATATAAGACGGTTCAGATTTTAAATACAGATTTATAAAGTAAAATCATCTCAACCGTCAATCAGAAATTAGACGGCTCAGATCAGTTATAGTTACGTTTTTCCCGGCCTCTGTTGATCTTGTGCAGAGACCGGATATTATTAATAATATTTTGTCGTTAAAAAAATTATAGTACCGTGATGTAACTAGGGTAATCTAGTTCCTTTCTCTATCAATCCGAAACAGTACTTTTTGAAGGTTTTTTTATAAACAAACACAATCTTATTTAAAAAAGGGAGATTATTTCTTAAACTCACTTGTAATGCATAGGAGAAATTCCTTGAAAAAGAACTTTGGTTTTGCTTGTATCAACTTGTGTATTTACCCAATTAGCCCAAGTTGTCAATCCATATCTAAAAGCTTGCATACGATCCATGTCTTTCACTATTTTATCACCTAATTGAATATAATCCCATCTGCAATAGAAAATAAAAATGTTCACATTAGTTGGTAATTATCTTTACAATTACTCTTTCTTGAAAAATCTCTAAAAAATAATCCTCCCATAAAATATACTAGTTAAATAAAGTTTCTTAAAATTCTTACGGTTGTTTGGGTCCTCTACGGTACCACCAAAGCCAAGTGTTGAAAACTAAAACATCCATGTTTTTCCATATGTTTCCATTCTTAATAGAATTAAGTTTCAATACTCTACCAATTTTTTCCACTTCAATGTCAACCAAATATGTAGTATGGAAGACAACAATTGAAACCCCATAGTCCTACAAAAATATTGAAATTGCTTGAAAATTATAATAATAAAAGAACATTTTATTTATTTATCCATGCAATATATTCATTTATCTATGTAATAAAATTGAAAGAGGGTCACCGTCCTTGTGAGATTAGCTCAGTTGGTAGGAACATCGCACTATATATACAGGAGCCGATGTTCTAACCAATAGGGTACTTGACAAAAAATAAAAGAAGGTCACTAACCTGAAATGTGTAGTTGGAGATGGGTTCACCACCTTGTTGTATTATTGTAGCTTGAGGTACAGCAGAATGTAGCAAGCATATTAATGATTGCCATTGGTTGAGACTCACTGAATCTCCTATAAACATGATTTGTTTTCCCTTGAATTTTGTCAAGAAACTTTTTCCATCAAATCTGCAAAAGGGCAATGAGAATTAATCCAAAAAAAAAAATGAAAATTGGAAAACCAAACTTTGAATGTAATAATTCAATTTTCATCCAACCATATATAGATCATTGTAAAATGTGAATAATTTAAAACTTTTTAATTTTTATACCGATAATGTATGAAAATTAAATGTATCATATTTTAAATGGAAGAATTTAAATGTAATAATTCAATTTTCATCCAACCATATATAGGATTGTAATATGTGAATATTTAAAAAAATTTAATTTTTATACCGATAATGTATGAAAATTAAACGTATCATATTTTAAATGGAAGAATTTGAATGTAATAATTCAATTTTCATCCAACCATATATAGATGATTGTAATATGTGAATATTTAAAACTTTTTAGTTTTTATACCGATAATATATGAGAATTAAACGTATCATGTTTGAAATGGAAGAAATTGACTAGTCTAAAATCCGGCTAATTTGAAAATTTTTTTGGTACAAGGCTAATTTGAATATTTTCCAAGAGAAAATACTAACATTGTATTATATTTGACTCTTTTTTTTAATTTAATTAACACATACTCCTGCACATTTTTTTCTTTTCAATTGATTAATTAATATTTCAAAATAAAAACCAAATTAAATAACCTGAATAAATTCAGGAAAAAATGTGGGTTGTGTTACTCACACAAGTGAACACATCTATTAATGAACATCTTGCATTCGACCAAATTAAAAAGATTTTATCTTTTATTGGATATATACCCACTAACTCTTTTTTTTTATTTTTTTTGGTTTTCTTACAAATGAAATATATTGTATCAATCTCTCAATGTAGATAAAAGTCTTATAAAACACGACACTCATTTTAATAAGGCTATTAGCCTAAAACCATCTTAAGTTGTTAACATACATCCATCAATATTCACAAAATCACACTCAATTACATAATCACAAGCCAATAACAAACACACATTGAAAATCATGAAGAGAAATAATTAAAATAAATAAATAAATAAATAGAGCTTAATTAATATGTACCTTGGTAAGTTACAATTGCTTGGTTGCCATCTATATTTGAGATATTCTTTATCAACACGACCATATTTCAAGCAATCATATTCTCCACGAATATGAGGACATGTTGAAGAATCATAAAGAGGATATGTTTTATCATAAACCCAACTCCCTTCATATAAGTTGCAAATTCCTCCATTAGTTTCTTCTAAACTATGGCATGGAGAGAGGCAAATGACCAAGATGGTCATTGCAATCCAAGCATATACCCTCATTTCAAAACCCATCTTTCACTCTCTTTTTCTCTCTGAGGTTTTGAGATGTTTGTGAATTTTGATATGTGTTTAGAGAGATATATATTATGTCAATTGCCTAAAAAAATTATTTTGTCAACAAGTGGTCAAAACTCGTATGATTAAATGGAAATTATATAAATGTGTTAAGGAAATTTGTAAAGAAATATAAATGGGAAAAATATTTTTTTTATCAATTAAGAAAATATGTAATCAATGCAATTAATTTTTTTTTTTTTTGCATTGAAATGCAATTAATATATTTAATTGGAAAAAAATTTGACTAATATATATATAAAATTAAAAGAAAAATAGAAAAATATAGTTGACCAATGAGAAAAAGATATACATTAGTGAGTGATAAAGTAAGCAACTCTGCTCGTTTAAGCCTGTCCAAGAGCGGGGAAGGACAGTGCGGGCTAATTTAGGTGTCTAAGCTCAAAATCCAAGTCCACCCCATTTCTTGGCAGTTTGGTCCGCCTAACAAGTACTTTTAATTTTATTTTTCAGTGATAGATTACTACATGATTTAGAATTTTTTTAAAAAAGAAATATTTTTCATCAACGCAGAACAAACAATTAAAAATATTAATAAATTCAAATGATGTAATAAATAATAATGATTAATAATTTAATATTGATCAAATTGTTTTTCTTTCCTCCTGATTTTCTATGCATGATTCTTTGAACTCTTTTCAAAATAGCTACGGTCTAAGATTATAGGTTAAAAGATAATGATGTGAGGTTATTGATGGGACCCATTTTAGAACTTTTTAAGAAGTGCTACATTGGAGGGGTTGAGTACCTATTAGATACTATTATTAAAAAATAATAAATTAGTGATGTGTCCATGTGAGACCCATTTAAGTACTCAAAGTTGGAGTGCTCCATTGTGGATGTTCTAAGATCATATATTGAGAGACAATATATGAACTATGATTTTGAGAATGTTGTGGATGGTCTCCGTTATATGATTCCATCTTTTAAGCTATCATCTTAGACCGTAGCTATTTTGAAAAGAGTTCAAAGAATCATGCATAAAAAATGAGGAGGAACGAAAAACAATTTGATCAATATTAAATTATTAATCATTATTATTTATTACATCATTTGAATTTAATATGAGGTTGCTTCTACTACCGAGTGCAACCCCAACCCCAACCTTAATAGGTAATGAGACTATCCTCCATTGAAGATCCCTAAAGAAAGGATATCCACAACCACAATGTCTTCAATTGCACCGCACAATCTTTTATCAAACAAAATAGCTGAATCTTCCATGTGAATTGGTTGACACGTCCTTAATTAGACCAAAAAAAATTAGGTGATACCTATGCATGATCGAAGTAGAAGAAGCTCAATTTGTGGATCTCTTCATGGTCAACCCTTCGATAAAATATTTATCTTGACTAACAGCCTCTCCGAATAATTTCACCCTCAACGTCGGCCTCCAAATGTCCAATAAAGTTGACCATTGATCAGACACAAAGTTTCAAAAATGTTATTTTGTATACCTAAAAATATACACAACGTAGGTCGATAAGTGAGCGAGAAATACTGTTGTTACTAATAACAAATTGATTTAAGTGATTTTTTCCAAAGAGTAAAATAAAGTTGATTCAGGCGATAGTCACTTAATTAAACAAATCATAAGTTTGATAAAAAAATGGTAAGTTGGTAACCCATAAAAAATATTAAGTTTAATAAAAATGGTAACCCATAAAAAATATTAAGTAATAAAATTAAGTAATTAAAAAAATGAACAAGTAATAATAATTCATCGTGTGCAATGCATGCATTAGAAAAACCATTTTGTCTCAAACGAAACTCATTTTTCTATATTTGGTAAGAAGAGAACGTGGGAGCCGGTTTCTTAATTACAGTAATTTGTTGTTCTTATGGTCAGACTGAACAGAACATCCGAACTATTCTTTTATCATAACCAACCAGGATGAAAACGAAGAGAACACGTCAAGCGCTAAAAATCTTGGTCTTCTTAAACATAGAATATTTTTGGTAGGTTCGGTCCCGAGTATTTAGAGGTCCTGTTTGAAAATTTAAAATAGATCTTTAATAAAAATACAATTTATTTTTTAAAAAAAGTCATTTTCTATTTAAATTGTAAATAGTATAAAAAATAGTCATCATAATAAATAACGTCTAAAAACGACATATTTTTATCAAGAACACTAAAATACATCTTCAATCTAATATCATTTTCAACTTTACATTTTCTTCGGGAAAAAAAAAACATTCTTATAATGTTGCTTATTTTGTTTCAATTAACTGCAAGTTACTTATAAAATTAAGAGTGTGTCTATTAATTTTTTTTATTGAGTAATAAAATATTTTTAGTAGCAACAAAGTAATTAAATTTTTTTACATATATAAAATTTTTAATAGACCGATATAAACAATTAGAGGCTCCTAAATGTTTGAGGCTCTGCGCGGTGGCTCATCTTACACACCTACAGGGCCGACACTGATTTCTGGCTCATCGTATGGAAAAAATTTGATTAGGAGGGGAGAACCCACCTAATGTGACCCACAAATTCCCTGACACATATTAGTCATAACTAACAGCAGTGAAAATTTCGTATCAATATGATGGTAATAAAAAAAAAAAGAGAACACAAGTTTATTCCAAAATAAAAAAAAAAAAAGAGAGAACATATGTAAGTTGTCAAAATTAAAAGAAAAAAAAAAGGTGTATAATTAAGTGCTTTTTTTTTGTACAAGGTGTACAATTAATTAATGTTATATTACCCACTGTAATTAGAATATTTATCCCAATAAACGTAAAACGTTGAGAGCAACCTCACAATATTGACTTTTTAGACCGAATATAAGATTAATCTTATTTTTTCACTGAATAAGTCATGTATCTTGTCTATAATATAAGTTAAATACATCATTTATTTAATGAATTTAAAAGTAAACTTTTGTTTATAATTATGGTCGGAGGAAGTAAAAGCACTACAAGAAGGAGGTTGATTGACCTCGTCTTTTGGGTGAGTGCCCCAAATGAAGAGAGCCGATAATACTCCATCGTTAGTGAGTGGTAGCAACACAACATTACCATTACCATTACCATTACCCCCCATTACTTTTTCTTCTTTTTGTTGACTTGAAAAGGGATTGGTGTGGCTACTTGGTAGGGAGGATCACGGTTCGATCTCTCGCAACTGCGATCGGGAGGAGGCTGGAACCACTTGATGTCAGAACTGATATCCGAACCAGATTAAATTGGTGGTGAAAAAAAAAAAAAGATTAGTGTGGCTAAGTGCTAGATAGCAAGATTGGGGCAATCTTTCTATTCATCACTAAAATTAGTGATCTGGATCTCTATAGTATCTTTCTTAATTTTGTTTCACATGCAACACATGAATCACATCTCATTCAAAGAGCAACAAAGTCATCTCTGTTTCATTGCCTAATGTTTGTTCCCATTCTTAAAAATTTATTCTTATTCCATATCTTATATATATATCTCGAATGGATGAAACAAAGCATATGGAAAGGTGTCTAATTGGGATTGGAATTCTCTCCAGGAGAATTCTATTAAAGAATAATGTTAGAAAGACACTTTTTAACACACTCCCTCCGTCCGAATTTGATTGACAATTAATATTTTTAAAAATACTCATCGACACGAATCAAACAACATCTTATATGTTAATATTTATTTTTGTTTATTAGTAGAAAAATAAGATCAAAACAACATGTGTGAATAGTGTACAACAGTCAACTGACAATTAAAAAACTACGAAGAATTACATTTTAAAAAAAGTTAATTGGCATTTTAGAGTTTTGTAGGATACCGACATTCTGTGCAAAAATTAATATATTTATTAAATAAATTAAATTTTTAAAATGTCATACTATTAAATGATTGGATAAAAGATATATATCCAATAAAACTCTAAGTTACGTGTTTACCTTAAATTTGTTAGAACATGTGAATGTTGCAATTATGATGTAATAAAGTTATGTTCTTTCTTACATGGTTTTGGAAATGTTAGGTATTTACATGGGTCCGTATTCAATTTGGAAGGAAACAGCCAAATTTGATGTCTTCAAAACACCTTAGTTACCCATTTTGTGATTCTGAGGGCTGGAAACCACTTTATGTTAGAACTAATCTCAAAATCCGATTAAATTGATGGTGAAAATAAAAAATAAGAAAAAACACCTTAGTTAGAGTGCATGCATTTGATGTATGACTTGGTACAAGATAAGAAAATCAACACAAGATAATGTATTTGTATCAACTATTGTTGTATTTTATGCCATTATTAATGCAAATTGAAATATAATGGTGTACACAATATTGATTGTAACACAATTGGAAGGGGAAAAAAATCCTACATTGAAAAGCAATGTTTTTAAAATTAACCATACCAGTTGGTTCAATCGGGAATCGAGTTTGGTTTCGGTTCGTATAAACTGAATAATTGTTAGTCCTATAAACTAGGAAAAAAATTGGATAGAACTGGATATAACTGGAAGAATCGTTGAACTGGTTTCGATTTTGAGAACTTGCACCGTCTAACTCATTGTAATTAAAAATGTTTTTTTTTTTGTTTGTTGCATTTTCCATTTTTCTGTTCATTTCCATAATCCTTTTTCTCTCTGCGCTTTGTTCTTCCTCATTCATTCATTCTTCCTTAAAACAATTCTGAATTCTCATCTAACAACCTTCCACCGGTTTTCGACTTGTTCTTGTCATCGCAACTTTGAGATAACTTGAAGTTGAAGCCACCAAAAAGTGTCCGTTGAACTACGGTCCACAGTATACACCCCATATACAATTGCAACAAAACCGTTTCTAACTGTTACATTACGCGTTTCAGTGTTTGATTATGGAGATGGTGTAAACTTATGTTCAAATTTGATTTTGATTATGTTCAATTGAGAGATCATGAATTTGAATTTATTGGACGGATTAGGTTTTGCGGTTGCTAAATTTAAGTCGAAATATGAGTCGTGTGATCTAAGGCAACATGGATTGTTTGACTTGGGTGAATTAATGATTGTCCAAATGTAGAGAATAACTTTTGTTATGTGATTTATATTTTTATATACTGATTTAACAGATAACAGCAACACAAGTAGGCAGCTCTAAGACATCCATTGAACAAGAAAAACATGTTACTGTGCCGCAATCAAAGTTTTCGATGGCAACCAATATGTCTCAAACCGCGGAAAAATATGAAACTAGCAATGAAATGGCTATACAGAAGAATGGACAGCCTCAATTGGAATTGCTATGTAAAAAAGAACTGTCAAATTTTAGCATGTCTGATAACGGAGGAACGAAAAGTAAAACACTAAGCAGTTTAGGTGAGGAGAATGGTATGATGCAACATAATCGATCTAATGAGGGTACTTCACCAAACATAGATAGTAATAATCATCATGAGCAACATCATAATAATGTCAATGCTTTATATGGTATTGGTGATCATGCAGAAGAGTTATTGCAAATGTTAGACAAGAATGCTGGTGAGTCCAATGATGACAATAGTAATACTATGCCGTTGCTGAACAATATTCGTGAAGTTGAATGCAATTATAGTGCTGCCAGATTTGCTGAATGTCTAGCACAGAAGAGTGATTTCTCTGATGATTTGGTTAATGCAATCAAAAGAATCGAATCTCGCATTCTAAGACGAGGGTTCGGGGACAACTTCATGAACCAGAGGAATCAAGTTCAAACTCTGACTCTTCTTCTCAATCAACTTCTCAGCAAGACAGTGCCAATACTAGTAGTCAATCTGAGGACTTCTTATATGAAGGAAACTCAGAAGAGAGTAGTGATTCATATCTTAATAAGGAAGATGACCCTTCATATAGAGTAGGAAGTTTTCAATATTATGGACATCACAGTAAAGGAAATCCTAAGAAAATAGTTGGAGGCCTAAAAAGACTGAAAAATAATCATTTTCTCTGAAAATTATGCATCCTCAACTTGGTGTCTTGATAAACTTGTCAAGATCATGGAGTGTAAGAAAGAAAAGGGACAATTGGTTCGTCTAGTGTTCTACTATGTTGATCCTTCAAATGTAAGGCATCAGAGGGAGAGTTTTGCAAGGTCAATGGCTAAGCATGAAGAAAATCTCAAAATTGGTAAAGGAAAAGTATTTAAATGGAGAAGGGCACTCTCAAATGCAGTTATATCAGTGTGGCATTTTTCTGTTCATTTCCATAATCCTTTTCTTCAAAAAGCATTAGAAACTAAATTATCGTCGTTCAAGAGATTCAAACTCTCGCGGAAAAACCCCATTTACTTAGCAGACAGACGCCTTAACCATCTTTCAGCCAAAACAACTTGTTATTTGTTTTCCCAATTACGAAAACATAAGTATGCATAAATTGAGTTAAGTGGAGGATGAGTTGACCATGTTTCTCAGTTTCATCCTACAATAAAAATAAAAATAAAAAATTGGTTTGTGAGTCTTAATGGGCGGTTTGTGAGTATTAATGGTCCAATATTATAACAGGTGGTTATTTTGTTAGACCCAATCCGGGATAGATGTTTTCTCTTCCGACCTTCCGTATTTCTTTTATATCCTCTGAATTTTCAATTTTTGCCTACAAACCTAAGTTTTTTATTTACTCTGAATTTTACGAGAAAAAATTCGATTTCTACCAACTGAATTTTTTTGCAATGACAAAATTGAAATAGGATATAAAAGAATCACGGGATCGAGAGAGAAAACATCTCCGGAGTATCTATCTGATTCGGATTTTGGTTTTGGCCAAACTCAAACCAATTCGGCCCAGGCATACCCGTAACACCAAACTTTTTCTCTTTGCGCTTTGTCTTTTTGTTCTTCCTCATTCATTCATTCATTCTTCCTCAAAACAATTCTGAATTCTCTGAACAACCTTCCACCGCGACGATTTCACCTTCCAAAGCCTTATTTTGGTACTTTTATATGAAATCTAACTCGTTCGATTTGGGAGTGAGTTGATTTTTGCTGATAATGTTTTTGCTATTGTTGATGCAGGTAATGTCTGCGGAAGAAGTAAAATCCACATGTTGTGGCGGGGAATGCAGGGAATGTGCTGATGATCATGATAATTTAAATGGTAAGACTCTATCTGTATAAATTGAAGTTTTAACACATGTTGCTAAATGCTTTAGTTTCTTCAATGCAAAGGCTTAGAGTAATTATTAAAACAAATTCATTTTGTGAAATTGGCTAGACCAGATATAACCTAAAAAGTGAATTTTTGCTTATAATAGTGACCGGAGGGAGTATCTTGTTTTAACAATTAGGGTTGAAATAGATGGTTGAAGATAAAATTTAGGCTAAGTTCATAGTTCATAGTTTTTTTTGTAGTTTTAGGCTAAGTTCATTGTTTTTTCCGTAGTGGGTAACTAGTACTGGAATTTCATTGTAAATACTCGTTGAGGTTGGTGGTTCTCCCTAGTTTTGCTGTTAGAACTTCCTCTAACACCCGCCATGACTTGGGTTCAACTGTTCAAGTCCAAAATTTCTCCATTAGTAGACTATACATAAATTTTATTATAAATTCTCTCTAAGCAGTATTGTCAAATGGTAGCTATGGCGGACATTTGGGCAATGGCCATAGGCAATTGGCGTAGGGATGCCCACCATTGTGGTGCCTTAGGCCGCAATGGCATGTTTATATCGTGCATTTTTAGCTTTCTGAGCCATCTGCCATCGACAACACTGTCGTCAAGTTTGATGGTTGTCTCTAACCTTCCGTGGGATATGCTTCTTGTTATCTAAATTTTAGTTATAAAAGAAAAAATGTCTTTTTTTCATGGGCCTAAAGCAAGTTGTGTTAACACCACTAGTGCAGTTTTTAACTGAAGCTTGTGAAAGGAGAAATCTCCAGCATTTTTACTCTTTTGAGCTTACTCTAATCCAAACATGTCTGCATTTTTAATGTGCATTGATATTACATTTTACTTTTATACCTATTCTAAACTACCACATGCTTTCCTAATGTAATAGATACTCATTTCTTTCTTTACACGTGTACATAAAGCTTTGTCTTTTCCAATTAGTTTTGGCGATATATGGCTTTTTTGACCCAATGTTATATAATGTAAATATAGTCAGTCTTCTTAAAATTGGTTATTTGGTTTAAGAATTGAACCTACTTTTGTTTCCAAGTAGGTTGTGTTTCTTAAATGAATCTTTGGTTTTCAATCTAAAGATGGAATCTGGAAGTCAATATCATATAATTTGTGTATGTAGAAGTTGTTTTTGGTTTAGGTAACCTTGAATAAAACAAGTTCTTTGTCTTGATGAATATGCAAAGTTTTGTTTTTTAGTAATATAATTGTATTTTTTTAATTTTAGATTGCGATCATGGTTACGGGAACCTTGATGATTCTGTGTGGGATGATTCTGATGAAGTGTTTAATGATGCATCACAATTGGATAGGGAGTGGCAGCTGAGGCATGATCAATTCCATACAGTAATTTATAATTAAACTTCCTAATACTTGTTCTAAAGATTTTGTGGCAAAAGAAAGATGTTGTTGTCTTTGATGATTAGGTAGTGATTGTTTTCATTATGCATTCTGCATCGTATTTTTAGATGGGATATCGAGATGGTCTCTTCGCAGGGAAGGAAGCTGCTGCACAAGAAGGGTTCAATATTGGTTTTAAAGAATCAGTTCTTCATGGTTCTCGTTGGGGTCTTGTGAGAGGTGTTACCAGGTATCCTAAAAGAGATATATAAGTTGAGATTCATGCATTATATTCTATAATAAAGCACGGACACAGACACGACACGGACACTGACACGTCGACACCGATAATAATTTGAAAAAAATGACACAATTCAATGCAATTATAAGCGTCAGTGTCGTGTCGCCCACCCGTGTCCGACACCGGGACACACCTTATCCAAGGAGTGTCTGTGCTTCATAGATTATATTTGAATTTTAATACTACAATCAAATTATCCACTAATTATTCTATCTTTAATTATTTATTTTTTGTATTTTTGCACCCTATGAAGTGCATTAAGTAATCTTCCAGACCGGTTAAAGGAGAAGTTAGTTGAAGCAAAAGAAAAGAGAGAAGAATTCCAAGGGTTGTATGAATCAGTGAAATCTTTATCAACAATAGATGCTCTTAGATTGTTCAATGATGACATCAAGGCAAAAGAAGCTATGGAGCAAAGTGAACATGTAGAGGTTACCTCCAATATAGCAGAGTCTAAGGAGAAAACTTCACATGGTTCTCTAGGAAGTTATATTGGAAAATTTGAATCTTTGATTAGGGATTCTCCTGCAATTGACATTCAAATTCCTGAACCCAAGTAGTTGGTGTGTTCTACCTTTAGTCGACTAGAAGTAGAAGACTGATGGCCTAGGAGAAGGCGGCCTCCCTCGGGAAACAGATTCATCATTAGTGTTTCTAGTGAAAATTTTGCTGTCTGCATTGATATTGTAAAGTCTGGTTACATTGTTTTATCCTAATAATTAATTAGGAATCAAATTAGGTATCACGGGGTTTACAACACTCACACATATTTCATACCAAACACTTGCGCAAGTTTCTGGTGGTTCCGTTGTTCATCGTTACTCAAGAATAGTGCAGTTTGTCTTTTTTTGGCTACAACTTGTATAATTGTATTCTATTTCTACTACAGAACCAAATCATAAATTAAAAAAAGAATGCCTCTGCAATGTTTAAGAAGTTCAACACTTCAACCATAAAAAAAGAATGCCTCTGCAATATTTTGGAGCTAATATATAATTATCTCATTTTGGAGCTAACTTTGGTGTGCTATATTTTGGAGCTAATGTATAATTATCTCACATAAGCTAATGTGTATAATAGTATATTAAATAAATAAACAGTACTTTGGAATATATGGTACCATATAGTCCAAAGTTAACGTATGTGACACAACCAAATCGAAGCATATGGCAGGCATTGGGAAAACCAGCTTTTTTTTTTGTCTCGTTAATTAAATTATGGTTTTTACTTTTTTGACCAAATTAATTAAATTATTATTTTTGACAGATATTTTAATTTTAAATTAATTAAATGTCCAAAAAGGTTCTATTTTAGAATCAACTTTTTTGGGTTATAAATAATTCAAGGTTTTTTGTCAAAAAAAAATTAATTCAAGGTTACTCTTCTGTGAAAACTTTCATTCTCTTCAGAGATCAGCAAAACATCCTCTTTTTTGAAGTTTTCTGTAGTTTGGTATTCATGGCAGAGGAAAATCAAGGACATGGAATTAATCCTCCTCAGGAGCAGCCAGATGAACCCTTGCCAAGTAAGTTCTAATTTTTCTCTTTTTCAGTTCATTGATGCAAAGCCAAATTAATTCAATAAGACGTAGTTTCAATAAGCCAAAATGACTCCAACAATATGTAATCCAAACGATAAATATTTGAGTCTCTTAATTATTTGGTTCAGAGTTTGATCTCTGACCCGTTCGTATGAGAAAAAAAAAATTAGTGGAAAAGATCAATGCTTAAATGAATCTCTATAGTTACAAAATATATTTGGTGTGCAGGGACATACAACCAACTTCTAAGGACAAATAACCCTACAAAAACAAGTTGGCCTGAGTTAGTTGGTGTCACTGCTGAAGAAGCTAAGAAGAAAATAAAGGAAGAGTTGGCTGGGGCTGATGTTAAAGTGGTGCCACAAGGCTCTTTTATTACTTTTGATTTAAGGTATGAAAGAGTTCGATTGTTTGTTGATGAATCTAATAAGGTCGTTGAGATTCCAAGAATTGGTTAATCCATTAACCAAATGTTGATGACATTAGATTTGAGTATAAGAAAGTTGAAGATGATGTACTAGTACTTTGAAAAATAAATTTGGGTAATATTGTTAAAGACATTTTCTAGATCATACTATAGATTTTCTGGATGATCATTTTCATATATTTATATCCATAATCTCACAACCAAATATTTTATTACTTAACGTGCACAAGATAAAATTGCAAATTTCTGCAATTGCAACTTCTAGATGGACAAAACTGCAAACTTTTTCACATATATGTTTTGCATCGACAAACTTGCAAACTCTTTTAACTGCAATTTTGCACATAAAAATTACAAACCCTCTCGTGAGACGTAACTACCCAATTCTCATTTTTTTTACCGTAACAATTTAACTCATTTTATTCATCAAAATTGTTTCAATATATAGATGTTATATAATTATAATATTGGTGGCCAGCAAAAGACAATGCACAAGTGAGCAACATTGTTGGCTTGTCTCATAATAAAACTTATCCTAAAGTTTTGTAATAAACCTAAAGAAGCTTTGCACACGGCTAACATAGCAATTAATCCTCATTTTACAAGCCGATTTTGTAAGGATGAGTTAGGTCCAACTCTCAATTCTAAGACCGTCCAATCCCAGGACGTAATCTTTTTTTCTTTCTTTCATGTTTTTGCTATTTACACACTCGCATCCTACGTTATGAGGAGTAAATTGAACCGTCGAAGAGTACATGCAAGTAGAGGTGGGAATAGGTCAGGCTGGCCTACCAGGCCTTAAGGCCTAGCCTACATAGGATCTGGCCAGATCAGCCTATTTCTTTAAATAGAGCAGGCCAAAGCTTTTTTATTAGCCTATTTAGTTAAGTAGGCTAGGCCACATGCCATTAAAAAAACTTTTTAGCCTACTAGGCCGGCCTATTTAAGTTAATATGAATAATATTTTTATTATTATTATTATTATTATTGTTATTATTATTATTTATATACTAAAATTTGTATTTTGATTAAATTATAAATTTATTAAATTTTTCAGTAGTTTAAGTTTATTAATCGGCATTAGTTTTTCACATATATAATAGAAATGTATTATTATTAACTAGAATTTCAATATGATGACATATATAGTCATATTCTCTAAAATATCATGTTAATATCGAAAGTACATTGATTTATTAGTTCATAAGTATATTTAAAAATAAATATAATTATTTATTTAAATATGTTTCATGTAAAATACGCTTTTAAACAGGCTAACAGACCATATTAAGTTTTCCAAAGGTCGGAGTCAGGCCTAAAAGATAAGCCTATGATAGGCCACAAAGCCTAGCCTATTTCCAAATTTTTGTAGCACAAGTATTTACCGGTTCCGAAGGGAAATATGTCAGTCTAGCAGAAACAATTAGAGGGTTTTAATTGATTCTTTCTGGAGAATTCGACAGTCTTCCTGAACAAGCCTTTTATGTAGGTAATATCGATGAAGCTACTGCGAAGGCTGCGAACTTACAAAATTAGAAATGGAGAACAAATTCAAAAAATGACTTTAAATCTTTGTGTACTGACCCCTAATCGAATTGTTTGGGATTCAGAAGTGAAGGAAATTATTTTATCTACTAATAGTGGACAGATTGGGGTATTAAAAAACCATGCGCCTATTGCCACAACTTTATATATATTATGTAACTCACAAGATTGCAACTGACCAATTTCTTCTTGTTTTCCATTGGGTACTTCTCATAACATCTCAATCACAAAGATTGCAAGATTCACAAGATTGCAAGGAACGTTTGGTTGAGATGATGATGATGATGATGATGATGATGATGGAGTTTGTTTCTTGGTTTGTCATGGTTGAGTTTGTTAGGGATTGAATAGAGTTTCTAAGAGAGTGATGTTAGAGATGTGTGATTTAGGAAGATGGTTGAAATACTCTGTGCAACTTCATATTATACGTTAGGAACCTATGCAAATTCGTATTGCAATTGACGAAATCATGATAAGGGCAAAATGGTCAACACAGGGGGCCTGGAAGTAATATAGGAGGGCCTAAAAATCAATTTTCAAAGTCGTCAATGTTCAAAGTCCAAACTCACCCCAATTTTCCTTCTACATTGGAATGCCAAAAAAAACATTAAATGAAATTGATAGTGCCTCTCATATTAGTCGTAGAAATTCGCTATTTTTCATCGCATCGGTTGCAGAAGACAACGACATTTAAATGCCTAATTGATCAATGGAAAAAATGGTTGACCCCTTCACAAAATATGGGTTCAAATTAAAGAATTGATTATCTTACTCAGATGTGCATTTAATTGGTTCGGCTCATTGTGAATCTTTTATGGAAAAGGATTACAATTTCACCAGGAAATGTGATCCTTTGCTTCATACTTTAATGGTTATTTTGAATACGGGTGCTCATTTGTTGACTAAAAATAGTTTGTGGCAAAAGGTTTGTTGAGGTATGTGAGGAATAGGCATGGCAATAAAACTCATACTCGTGGGTACCCGCCCAAACCCTACCCGCTTTGACGGGGAAAACCCGAGTTGACTGGTTTGGGTTCGGGTTTGGGTTTTCCCCGATTTCAAAAGATGGGTTTGGGGCGGGTAATGGGTACATTGATACCCACCCTGAACCCGTCCCCGAACCCACCCCGCTTATACTAAAATTATATTTTACCTATTTTACATTAGAAACCCTTCAACAATCTCTTAAATTACATTCATATGTTTATATTTATTTTTAATTTGAGTATTAAACAAATCATTTTCTCTATTTTTTCTTTATTTAAAAAAATATTGTTGAAATAGACTAATTTTGGACATTTAACTTTTTTTTTTGATAAAAAAATACTAAAATACAATTCAAATTCATGTGGAAAGATGTGTAACGGGGATACCGGAACCCCGACGGGGATACCCGATCCCCGTTAGGTATGGATTTGGGGTTATACATTTTATCCCCGCTCGAAATTGGGATGGGTTTGGGGAAACCCGAACTTTTATGGGTTTGGGGAGGAATCTGAAATTGGTTGAATTCATTTAAGAGCGGGTGTATCTGGTCGGGTCCGATTCTAAAAAAACAAATATACTAATACACGAAATGCCCGAAAAAAACATTTTTTTAATGGGAATATACTTGCTTTTAGGCTACAACTATGTCATAAACTCGTGTCTGTTTGCATATTGCATACTTTTCGTAAGACTGAAAAAGCGGCATAAATATATCAACTTTCAAAGACTTTTACTTTTCTTGGGACTCCACATTGTGACACATGCATTTATCTCCATTGCTTACACGCTTTCAAGATAAACCTAGACTAGTACCAACAATTTTTTATTCTTTCTTATAGTAGTAGCTTTTTTTTTTAAGCAAATTCTTTCTTACTAGCTTAAAACATTTCACTACAGAGTATTACATTTTCAGATCTAAAATTATTCCAAGTTCTAATTTTCATTTCCGGCTACTACTGTATGTGACGGAGGCAAAACAAATAATTGCTCTCTCCCTTCCACTCAAGGTCAATACAAAAAGGATACCTATTGCATGTGAAGGAGGCAAAGCAGATAATTGCAGTTCAACTTCTCTCCTCTTAATGGTGGTCGCGGACTGGTGGTTATAGTGTATAGTGTGGTAGTATATGTGATCCATCCTCCAATCAACGCCATAGATTTGAAGGTAAAAATGTTTATTTTATTTTTTTTTTGCTCTCACCGGGAACAAATCACCCACTGTACCTATCGCTCCGCCTTACCCGTCACCCGCCATACCCATTGTCTAAGACGGTTGGAAATGGTTCCATTTACAACCTTTGCGGTTCTACGTAGATCGTGACTTTCCGGCCCGAATCCGACCATACCCGCCCGATGCCCAGCCCTAATAATAATGATGGGTGATTTCTTATTTTATTTGATTTGATTTTGTTTTGGAATTTTTCTTAAGTTAATACTTACGATTTACGATACAAATTAAAGTAATCTTCTAAAATAGTTAAAAATATATAATTTTTCTTTCTTAATTGGAAAATACATCTTTCATTCATTATAAATACTCCCTAAGTCCCTTATTATTATTATTATAAAAACTTTAACAAAAAAAATCATAAATATTATTAGTTTTGTATCCCGTTCTGTCTATGTCTGTCATCTCGATGTCTTATTAGTTTTGCATTCTCTCTCTCTCTCTCTCTCTCTCTCTCTCTCTCTCTCTCTTTCTCTCTCTCTCTCTCCCCATCCCCTTCTGTCTCTAACTGTCTTCGTCAATGTCTTATTAATTTTGTTCTTTTAGTTCACCAAAAAAATAAATCAAAATTGTTTATTAGCCTCTAGTTTCACCATCTCTCTTGAGCCACTCACTTTCTACAATCTTTTCAACAAACTTTGTGATTCACGAGTTAACCATTGAACACTTTTTTCATCAATTGTACAAATTAAATACACACACACAGTGGAAAATGATTGAGACCTCTCTTCTATTGTGCATAGCTGTAAAGCTACCACATTTACCAAACCTTCCACATTTTGTGAAACTCCACCTCAAAATCTAACCACTTCATCACCACCACCCCCACCAATAATATTATATTCCCTATAAACACCACACCATCTTGCTTTGATGACTTTATTTTTAACCAAGAAAATAGCTCAATTGCAAATACACACACGATGAAAAATGATTCAGATCTATCTTTTATTGTGCATCGCTACAAAATTACCACATTTACTAATCCTTTCACCTTTTGTGAAACTCCACCTCAAAACCTAACCACCATCGTCACCACCACAACCATAAATAGTCTTGTATCCCCTATAAACACCATCCCATCTTGTTTTGCTGATTTTACTTTTAATCAAGAAAATAGTTAAGTTTTTTATTGCTCCACTTAAACCAAATGAATTCATAGATCTGAACAAATTGAGGGTCAATTTCATTTCCTCCGCCCATATCTCCACCCTCACTACCAACAACATCCCAATCACGGTTACCACCATATCCTCTTCCCTCACCACCACCACTTTCTCCACCCACATCACCCCAAATATGATCACAAACATTAATACTAGCGTTCATGTATCAAATCAAAATTCTACCTTTTTTTATTTTTCAACACCCATCAAACAACATCAAATGCAACCAAACAAGTTTATTGAAAAATATAGTTTTAAATTCAAATTCAATTCCACCATCTATCCCCCCGTAAATTCACATAATATATATATAAGATTCACATAACAATCCAATAAATCTCTTTGGGTTATAGACCAATGGTGGTTCTGTATTACCTTAGTTAGGTATAACCCAAAGAGATTTCTTGGTTTTGAGCCGGTTTAGTTTCAAAATGAATCCTATATATATTATCTAAATTTGCGGGGGGTGATAAGGGTGGTGAGATTGAATTTGGGTATAAAACTATTTTTCTCAGTAAACTCGTTTGGTTGCATTTGATGTTGTTTGATGGGTGTTGAAAAATCAAAAAAGGTAGAATTTTGATTTGATACATGAACGTTAGTGTTAATATTTTTTATGATATTTGGGGTGATATGGGTGAAGAAAGTGGAGGTGGTGAGGGGAAGATGTGGTGGTAAAGGTGATTGGGATACTAGTTGTAGTGTGGGGATATGGGTGATGGAATTGAAATTGACGCTCAATTTGTTCAGATCTACGAAGTCATTTTGTTTAAGTGGGGTAATAAAAATTTAACTATTTTCTTGGTTTAAAGTAAAATCAGCAAAATAAGATGGTGATGGTGTGGTGTTTATAGGGGCTACAAGGCTATTTGTGGTCAAGGTGGTGATGTGGTGGTGGTCAGGTTTAGAGGTGAAGTTTCACAAAAGGTGGAAGGATTAGTAAATGTGGTTTACTTTGCGGCGACACACAATAAAAGGTAGATCCAAATCATTTTTCATTGTGTGTGTATTTGCAACTGAGCTATTTTCTTGGTTAAAAATAAAATCATCAAAGCAAGATGGTGTGATGTTTACGGGGGATATAATATTAATGGTGGAGGTGGTCGTTAGGTTTTGAGGTGGAGTTTAACAAAAGGTGGAAGAATATTGGTAAAGGTGGAAGCTTTGCAGCTACACCCAATAGAAGAGATGTCTCAATCATTTTCCATTGTGTGTGTATTTATACAATTGATGAAAATAGTGTTCAATGGTTCACTAAGGGTGTGTTTGTTTTAGGTGAAATAGAGAAGAGATAAGTTGGTGAGAGAGAAGTCGAAGATAAATGTCTAATTTCTCTTGTTCGATTTGAGGAGAGATAGGGAAGAGAGAATAAAATGACGTGGGAAGAAATGAGTGAAAAAAAGAAATGAGTGAAAAAAAATCATTTTTTTACTTTGTTCCATTTTTACCCTTGCATTATTCCTTTAAAATGATGTGGGTCCAACATCTTTATTGATGATTACTTTTGTCATTTTAAAAATAAAATTATTTCTCTTTATTTAAAATAAAACTTTTTTCTCTGGTATCAAATAAGACTACTAAATTACCAATCTACTCTATTTCTCATATCTTTATCTCTTCTCACTCTCTTTCTCACTTCTTTCTCTCTTCTCATTTTCTCTCCCATGCTAAACAGACCATAATGAATCACAAACTTTGTTAATAGATCGTAGAGAGTGAGAGGCTCAAGAGAGATGGTGAAATTAAAGGCTAATAAACAATTTTGATTTTTCTTGGTCAACTAAAGACATGGATGAAAACAAACAAAAAAGGGGATGAGGAGGGGGTAGTTGCACCATATTACCACTAAAGGGGTGTATCAAGTAAGAAATGAGTCACTTATATGAGAGTGAGAGGATCTAATTTCCACCATCAGATTGAAAATGTGGCTAGGATTAAAACTGATTTCATGTGACACACGATGTCCTTTTCTAGTCTAAGGAATATTTTTTTTTAGTATTTATTTTCAAATAATAATATTATTTTTTTAAAATTAAAGTATATTTTGACTTAGCACATTATTTGTTTTGAGTTTAATTAGAATACTCTGACAGTATAATTCATTTTACACGGCCAACCAATTAAAATAATCCATTTAGACACATCACCCTAGAATTTTTAGGTGGTTTCACAAGCTGCAACCTCAAACTCTCCTTGTGTCCGGGAAGTGTTGGAGACTAACAATGACTTGATGTGTGTTTCATAGTAGTTGAAAAGTGTTACGTTACAAGGTGGAGGACATAGTGGATATACCGGTTTGAGGCTTTGGTGGAGGAAACTCGGTTTGAGGTGGAGGTACATCAAAGTGGTATGGCTATGGAGACCTTGTGTGGAAGCAACGGTGATCAAGCTTGGTAACTTGTTAGACTGCGGGAGGTAGTTGGACACAAGGAGAGTTTGAGGTTGCAGCTTGTGAAACCTCCTAAAAATTCCAAGGTTGGTTGGAGGCAAGCAAATCTTCAAGAGTACGGAAAGATACAATCCGGGGTTTGAAGATGGTACGGTGTAGCTTGTGGGTTGTCCTAAAAATCCAAGGGCAATTGGAGGCAAGTATTTTTCGGGAGTACGGAGAGGTAGACTCCGGGGGCCGAATAGGGTGGTGTAAACTTGGAGAGAGCAGCACGGTGGTTGATGAGAAGTCGGCATCACCATTGATTTAAAGGCAAGGTGGAGAATTGTTGAATATTGCCTTGAAATAATGTAAAAATCAGAAAATCATGTTTTGGTAGATTCTGCCTGCTCACGCCCAGGCGTGGGAGCTGGCGCTCAGGCGTGAAAAACTGGGCTGAACACTGCCTGCTCACGCCCAGGCGTGGGAGGCTGCGCCCAGGCGTAGTGCCTGCATATGTTATGTGTTTTCTGACTTTTTTAAGGTGATTTTAGGGTTTCTAAAGCCAACAAAAGACTAGGGTTTATTAGAGAACTTCTCTTGGGCATATGATGAAAGTACAAAAGCAAGTATTTTCGTTATATTGTATCCACAGGGACTAGTGTGATATCGAACGGTGATTTGCAATTTCCATGATTTTAAGTGCGGGTTTTTGTAAGATTTGTTTCAAAAACATAAAAGTGCGATCGATTAAAAAGATTTTAGAACTTTCGGATAAAAAGAAGTTGTCGGGACTAGATTCGTTATCTCATTAGCATGTATCAATCAACATCAATATATATATTTCATTCACCAATCATTATTATCACATATCACGCATCGAACGTATCCGTGTCCGGATTACGCCGCGAAATCTATTATATCTATAATAGGTTTGTTTGAGTTTCTGCTAGGGATGGGTACTGGTAGGATGTGTCACTTAGGATGCTTGTTAATTTGGCATGCTGTTATTTGGTCGATCTAGATTTCCCAAAATCACTTAATCTTTGCTGGGGGGATCTTCATATGTTGAATACCTGGATGATAGGGTGAAACTTTCTTCTTGGAAGTGGTATCTGGTCAAAAACCCTGTCAGCCCCTGCTCCCTTTATGAATAGGAGGTGCTGCCTATTTTGTGCTGGAACCATTAGAGTCTTGTGTGGTGGTGATACTATAGGGCCTGATAGTGGTCTGGGTGGAATTTGGGCTTGCTTCTTGTCTTTTTCTTGTTTTCTTCTATGTTGGAGATTTGTGTTGGCCTCATTTTACTAAAACAAATATTCAAGCAAGATGTTGGATACAATGTTTCAACATTGGATACAACATCCAGTGGGCCGAGATTTCGCGCTTTCTTATTCTCGCGCCATGATCTATTTATGGAATCCACGTATTTTACTTGTGCACCAAGTAGCACGCCTTTCCTAATGTTCTAGATGGCGACCATGACCTAGTTTTGGTTTTAAATGAATGAACTATATTAGGAAACAAAACATTTGATTCAAGAATATTTCTAGCTTGCTGGAACTTTCGGACCAGCTGCATTTTTGAAGCCCAATTCAAGATCTAGCTCGTGCTAGCTCAGGCTATATAAAGGAAGACTAAAACCTTGTACAAATCACTGAAACCGTGATTGTGTTTTACAAAGCGTTTGTTTAGGGTTTTAATGTTGTTAATTGTGAGTCTTTTCTTGTATTGCATTGATGTAGCGGATATGTAAAAAAAAGAGTTTTTGTTGAGTTGAAAACACTCTACCAAAATTTTAATAATGTTCGCTACTTAAGTAGCGGATGTTATAAAAGTTTTGGAACAGTGTTTTTAACTCAAAAATTACTCATTTTTACACGTCCGCTACTTAGGTAGCGGAAGAGTAAAATGGAAAACTCGTAAGACGCGCAAGTAACTGGTAGGGTGAAAAAAGTCAAGGTTTTAAATTGTGGTCCGCATCCGCAATTGCGACCGCAGTATTGCCGATGCGGTAGCCACCACAACCGCATGGCACCACAATTGCGGTGTGATCTTAATTCACGTGTATGGACGCATTGTAACAGCATCACAACCGCATCGGAAGCCGCATTAGATGTTTTTGGCAATGTTCGTTCAAATTTTCTCACCAAAAAATAAAATTTATGAACTTCAAATCCTAATTTGTGTCAAATTAATGAAAAATCTTACTTTTAACCATCTCTCATCTGTGTATTTTCAAACATTCAAATTATTGTTTATGGAATAAACTAAGACTATGTAATGGTGGATAAATAGTGTGGTTAGATGCTAGTTTCATTTTATATAGCTTGTGAAATTTCAAAATGATTTCACGCCGCAACAACCGCAATGACCACATTCGCAACAATTGCAACCGCAACCGCATCCACGACCGCAACCGCAATTTAAAACCTTGACAAAAGTAAATCTCAAAAAATAATCTAAAAAACTAAGATCTTTTCTCTCCCGATCCCCCTCATTTCTTTTCTACCCCCTTAATTTCCATTTTTGCTCTTGGGGGTACTGCGGTTTATACGAACCGAAGGAAGTTGACATGCTGATACATTTCGGTACCCACTTACCAAAATCTGGGGAATTTCGGTTCGTAGGTACCGAAACAATTATTTCGGTAAACTTCTACCGAAAATGGCCTAATTCCAGCGACCCAAATGACAATTTTCGGTAACAAGTACCGAAATGTATGACATTTCGGTTCGCAGGTACTGAAAACGCTATTGTTCGGTTCGCAGTTACCGAAATGGTCTAAAATATCAGCAAAGTTGTCTTCGGTGAATATAAAACCGAAGTTTTTTGGCAAATTTTTTTCAAATCGTATGGGGCAAAATGAGATTTTTGGGGGGTACAAAAGAAATGAGGGGGGTCGGGAGAGAAACCATAAAAAACTAAAGGCCTAACGTCAAAGTCCAAAAGGCCCAACTTCAAAGTACAAAAGTCCAAAACCATCGCGCCAAAATAAAAATTGAAAATATATCAATTGCGCTCTTTCATGGTACTAGCAGCGGCGGCCAAAGGCATTTCTGTCAATTCCAATTTCCAACATTGAATCATCATTCATCCGAAAGGTATTCTTCATTTCTCTAATCAATTTCATTTTCCCCTAAATTATCATTCTCTTGCCCTAAATTATAACACTTGGTTGGTTCTTTTGTTTTTGTTTATAGAATATTTGTTTGTTTATGATACGATGAAGAGAAAAAGGGATAATGATGACGAGGTTGAAATCGAAGAAGATAGACTGAGTGAGTTACCTGATTGTGTTCTCCATAACATTCTATCCTTCCTGAGCGCTAAAGGTGCCGTTGAAACTTCTGTATTGTCTCCAAGATGGAAATATCTTTGGAAGCGTCTTCCCACTCTTAGATTACATTCCTCTCACTTTAGACATCTCAAGCAGTTTACCAAATTTGTGTCTCAGATTTTGTCTCGACGCGATGGCTCAACTTCAATCCACACTCTCAATTTTCACCGTCAACTTTTGGTGGAGCCTCAACTACTCAAAAGGGTTATAAACTACGCTATTTCACATGATGTCCAAGAAATATTTATCCAGGTTAAATGTGATATTCAACACTTTCCGCCTTGCCTATTTTCATCTCACACTTTAACGTCTCTTAAACTTGCAATTGTTCACCCTAAAATTTATGCTATGAGAGCATTATTTCCTAATTCTCTAGATTTACCATCATTAACTACCCTGTGTCTACATTTATTCGCCTTTTCTGTCGGCGATGATGGCCGTGCTGAACCTTTTTCGACATTAAAAAAGTTGAATACTTTGATTATTGATAAATGTGAAGTTGTGGATGCACAAAACCTTTTGATATCAAATATAACACTTGTTAATTTAACTATAGTCATCCGTGATTATCCTCCTAATGCCTGTATTGAAATCGAGTTATCTACTCCAAATCTTTGTACCTTTTGTTATATTGGATCTCCTTTTCACAAATTCTATGGGAGAAAGGGCAATCTCTCTTCTATCAAACATGTAGCCATTGATGTAAAGTTGATGGCAAGTTCTAAGACGTATTCTAAGTTTCTACTTGATTGGTTGGTTGAGCTTGCGAATGTTGAGTTACTCACGCTCTCTTCACCTACTCTTCAGGTACTTTAGGACATGTTTGATTTTAGAACAATTTAATTTCGATTTTCACTTTTAATTACAATGAATTGTTACCTTACAATGCTTACTTTTCTTCATTGTATTTATAAATTTTATCAAAAATATGATTATATTAAACAAATACTAATTCATTCTAATTGCGTAGGTTCTTTTCTTAGTTCCTAATTTATTGAAGGTTCAGCTCCGTTCTTTGTCTAACATGAAGTCACTGAAAGTAATAATGAAACAACCTTCATCCATACCAGAAGGAATGGTGAGCTTTTTGCTTCAAAACGCACCCTCGGCAAAGGTTGAGATCATAGATTGATTAAGGTGAGACATGTGTTCTACCTCTTAAGCGAGATTTTTTTGTGTTAATTGCATTCTTCTGTGTTTCTGTTTCCCATGCTGCTCTGGTTTTAACTTACTTTCGGTGGATTAATTACTAAAGCCTTATTTACTTTCACAACTTCTACTAACATAGCATGATTCTATTTGATTACAACTACAAGAGGTGTTATGTATATTGAAAAGATTAAATTGCTTGAATTGAATGAAACTAATGTATACATTACTTTTAAATTATGGTGTTATGTAATTTTGCTGCCTAAAAATCAGATTTTCTGGTTTATATTTTATTATATAATATCATTTTTGGCTGGTAAGTAAATCTGATTTTCTGGTTTATATTTTACTGCATAATATCTTTCATAGTTTTGAATCTTGTTTAGTGAAATTTCTACATAATTACAATTCTTTTTTGTGATTTTGGTTTGTGCGCGAATCTGTTTCTTGTGTGCATATCTGTTGTGTTTTGCTGCTGTTGTTTTGGGTTACATTTGATCAAGTAGAACTCTCGAGGGATTGCTAATTGCTTGTAAAAACCAAACATTATTTGGCATTGTAATGCTAGTGATTCAATTATAAGTCCACATGTTTAACTGTAATCAAGATCTGTTATACATATTCATAATACTATAATGAACTAGGATCTCAAACATCAATTTTTCCATGATAAATGCTCTGTTCTGTCTAAGGTTCAAGTATTTATGTATGGACCTTCATCAATGCTGGTTTTGTTCTGCTTGTTTGTAGCGTTGGATTGGAGACAATACTAGCAACACTGAATCCACTTGTTCAATTCATTTTTTTAATGCATTCCAACGGATTTTCTTCCGTCTCGTTTGGCATTCATTGAGTTTATTTTCTAGTTCTGTCTCTTCATTCTCCGTTATCTTATGGATATGCAATCATGAGTATTTTGGTGGCAGAGTAATTATCTTGTTTTGAAATTGTTGGATGTTTGTAATCAATCAGTATCTATTAAGTAATTGGAGGATTTTAGACTTTGCATTGAATAATCCTTGTTATAAATACGACTCTTATTTTCATTACCTCCCTTTGTTCAACCTTTATCTACTTTTTTATCTTCCATTCTCTTATTACTTTCGTTGTCTCTAATATCATTTTGACTTCTTATAAGCAAGGTTGTACAACCAAACAGAAAGGCAAAGGACAAAATGACGAAAACAGGGATGGAGCGAGAGCGATGATTTTTATGACAACATGAATGCATAGAACCCTTCTTGATGTTTATTATTTTGAGATGTTTGTCTGTAGGATGTTTTTATTTATCTATTTCATGTAACATTAACTCTTTAGTAGGAAAAGAGGTGAACAATTTTAAGTTATTTTGCATAGGCATCAATGGAATGTTTTCATGTCTTGCTTGTGGCATAATCAATCTCTATTGATGTAATTGATTAACTGTCATATGCTAGCTACGTTTTTACCTCTGTAATATTAGTACATACCAAGGAGTTTCTTTGGAATTTCTCATCTTCCATGACTTTGATGGAATGTGATGCAGTTCAGTTCTTGTTGCTGAGGAAGTGGTGCAAACAATAACTTTACTAAATCAAGTTAAGTAATTTGATAAGTTAACTATCAATCAACTATTTATTTAAGAAAATAACATACTATGGATAAATCATAAATCAATAATACTATTTTTTTTTAAAACACTTAATTCCACTTTTGACCATCCAACTTTTTCAATTGTGCAATTTTATCGGATGTCCCCGAGGGGACTTCAATTGTGCAATTTTAAGAAAATTTCTCATCGCACCCCACTTTCTCACCACACCCCTGGAAATTCCATTTTTGCCCTTGGTCAAAAAATTCGGAACGCGTTTTCCGATTTTTTTTTTGCCTTTAAAAACAACTTCGGAATGTGTTTTCCGAATTTTTTTTTGCATTTTTTCATGTCACACATTAACTTCTCTTAAACTTTACATTCGACATCCTATTACGAGTTATGACACCATTATTTCCAAATTCTCTAAATTTGCCAGCATTAACCGACTTGTCTCTGACGCGCTTTGAATTTCATAGCGGAGATGGTCGAGCCGAACCCTTTTCAGCACTAGAAAAATTGAATAGTTTGACCATTCGGTTTTGTAAAGTTTTTGATGCAGAAAATCTCAGCATATCTAGTGCCACACTTACCAATTTAACTATACAAACAAAGGAGGAACGGAATTATGGCAAAATTGAACTATCTACTCCAAATCTTTCTACATTTGCTTATGCTGGTATTCCCTTTGAGAAAATATGTGGGAGCCATCTTTGTTCTGTTAAACAAGTAAATATTGATGCATATATGCGCGTGAATAATGCAGAGCCTCCATCCAATTTACTCAGCTGGCTGAAAGAGTTTACTGAAATCAAATCATTGACGGTAACTTCAACTACTCTTGAGGTATACTAATTCTTTCAATACCATAACTTGCCACATTTTGAAGCTTTATTTTTTTTGTTTTATTCATTAAACTGATCATCATTTACTGTCATCCTTCACTTCTTAGGTTCTCTCCTTAGTTCCTAATTTATTGAAGGATAAATTTCACTCCTTGAGTAACTTGGAAACACTGAGAGTAAAAAAGGTAGGAATTTCATCTGCATCTTATGATCCAATGGTACATGGCAAATTCGTGCCGCTGCATGAAATATGCCAAAAAGAAGTTGACAAGTTTCGAAAAGCAATATTTAAAGAAGGATCTCCAGCCATACCTGATGATATAGTTGTCTTTTTGCTTCAAAACTCACCTTCAGGAAAAAGTTCATATCATTAATTAGATTCATTAGGTGAAATGTGAATTCAATTTTTGAATAGGATCGAGATTATTATCGAGATTATTTAGTTTGTTTTTTGTTTCCTCTATTTATGTTTCCCCATGGTTTCTATAGTTATAACGTATTATCATGCATTAATATAACTACAACTCCCTTAGGTGGAGAAACAAATTGTTATTGGATCATACTAACATATAAGACTAGTATGATTTAATTTCTTGCTCATAGAAGCTTTTTAGCTGCAATAAACTTTAGCTCCAAGGAAGTGATAAATGTATTTAACTCATAAGAGCTACAAGTATGATAAAAGTTTTAGTTTCTAAAATACCAAAGTTAAATAAACCAATTGTATCCTCTCAAAAAGATGGAAAAATCTTTGGAAGACTCTTCCTACACTTATATTAACTTCTTCACAGTTTACCAGTAACAGGGCTTTCACCAAATTTGTGTTTCATATTTTGTCTCTACGGGAAACATCAAATACGTCACTTAACACCTTAATGATATCACTCAGCCTCAACTACACAAAAGGATTTTAAAATATATTTTTTCACACAATGTCCAGCTATTACAAATTGATACGAGTTGTTATGAACTACGATTTCCCCCTTCCTTCTTTTCATGTCATACTTTAACGTCTCTTAACCTTTCTTATAAATATTATTTTGAGAGAATATTATTTCCGAATTCTCTGAATTTTCCAGCATTGACAAACTTGTCTCTTAAAGGCTTTATGTTTTGTGTTAACGATGCGTCAATCCATTTTCAACATTAACCAGATTGAATAGTTTGAACATTATCAATTGTATATGTAGTGGTAACCAATGTCTCTGCATATCGAGTGCCACACTTGCCAATTTAACAATAAGAGGTGATAATTATGGGTCTAACATTAAATTTTTTCAGTTATCTACCCCAAGTCTTTGTACCTTCGATTATTCAGGTACTCCGCTTCAGAAACTCTGTGGAGCATGAGCAATCTCTCTTCGGTCAAACATGTATCTATTTATGTGCATAATAACAAATTATCAGAATCTGGGAATATTTCTTTGGTTCTACTCAATTGGCTTATTGAACTTGCTAATACTGAATGGTTGACAGTTTCTCTGAATACTTTGAAGGTACTTCTTTTGTGTTTGAGAAAACTTTATAAGTTTCAATATCAATATCAATTTTTAATTTTTATTTAAGCAACTTTTCTTCTATATTTGCTGATTTAAGAGTTTTCCTTAATTGAATAGGTACTCTCCTTAGTTCCTGATTTATTGAAGGTTGAATTTGCTTCATTGTATAGATTGAAGTCACTGAAAGTAAAGTACTGTTTTTCTGCATCCATACCAAAGGAAATAATGAACTTTTTGCTTCAAAATGCAGCATCAGCAAAAGTTGACACATTACCTTAGTCAGGTAAAGGTGTCTTTTTCTTTGTTAGAATGTAGATTATATATTGTCTAACTCATTAGATTTATCTCCCTTATACGTGTTTGCTAAAATTTGAAGTTGGGAATAGTCTTGCTAATTTTTTTGTTCTTATTCTCATTTTTATTGGCACTTGTCTTGGTTTTCCATTTGTGTGCAACATAGTGTAACATTAAGGATTATGGGATTGGAATCAAGAGTGCGTCTTCAAAGCATGGATGCACTATAACAAGAGAAACCTTTCTGCTATTATTTGTTATCTTGCCTTTCGCGTTTTTATGCTTCTGCATATTTACGTTTCTTCATCAATTTAATAATATTGTTTTTGTCGCGCTTCTTTGGTTAGTAAAATTGCAAAGCAGTTGAAAACTCATCAAAATTTGAGCATTTTGCAGTAAATAAAATGCGGCAAAATATTATTGTTTACTTGAGGACAGATTGAAATTTGAGAACTTGGCAGCAAGTAGAATACTGCAATGGTGTTATTTATTTAATATTCTAATGTTATCACTAATCATAAATTCTAATGAATTATTCAACAAGTTCAGAATAGTTACTTAACTCTTTTGCAATTTTACCAAATAGCAAATGAATCTCATATCTTTGTTTCCACCTGCAATAAAAACTTCAACAAAATCCATTATGAAAAAGTGAATATTTTTCAGGCCAATGCGACTGCTTATCTATCTGGAATTTTTCAAATAAGTTTGTTGGAATTCAAAGACAAGTTCACCAACAAATTATGGCACTATGGTATAAAATAGCTGATAGCCGGATAGATGATAAGCTAGCTTATAAGCTGCCTTATAGCGAATAAGCTAGCTGATTAAAGTGTTTGTTAAAATTAATGCACTATAGGAAAATTAAAATGACATGAAAAATAAGTATAAAATGACATGAAAAATAAGCTATAAGCTACTCCCTCTGTTTTTTTAAAAGTGTTCAGTTCTATCATATTGTGTTTTAAAATACGATTTGTCATTTTTTTTTTGATAAATATTTGTCAATTATTGTTACTCCCTCCGTTTTCTTAAAAGTGTCAAGTTAGAATGATAACACCAAATTAAAAGTGAATTTTTGCACCATATCTTCCTAATATACCCTCGTCTTAATTCACCAATAAATTCCTATTTTTTTGCACTTAGTACTCATCTTATTTAAATCTTTAATTAATCGTTATTATAGGTAACAAATCCAGTTTAAATCTGAATATAACACGGAAACAACAAACTTTTCTATCGTAAAAAAATGAACAAACTTTCTTTTTTAAATATATATAAAAAATATATTGAAAAAGATAAATACGCATAGATTAAGGTTGATTGACATGGACCCACATAAAGAAAGAAAAAAAGGGAAAAAATTAGGTTAGGTAATTTAAGTATGAGTTGTAATGCCTCGATAGTTTCCAAGAAAAGCAAGACTACAAGCTCTACTAATGAAGAGAGGAACGCACGGACATAACAGAGAGAAGAATGAAGACAGACTCAGTGATTTGCCCGATGGTGTTTTACATCACATACTCTCCTTTTCCGATGCGAAACAAGCTGTTCAATCTTGTATACTCTCAAAAAGATGGAAAAATCTTTGGAAGACTCTTCCGACACTTAAATTAACTTCTACACAGTTTACAACTCGCAGGGCTTTCACCAAATTTGTGTCTCATATATTGTCCCATCGCGATGCTTCAACGTCACTGTATACCTTTGATTTTCACCGTGCAGGTTTCATTGCGCCTCAACTCCTCAAAAGGATTTGGAAATATGCTTTTTCACACAATGTCCAGCAATTACAAATCAATACAAGTTGTCGTGACCTAATATTTCTACCTTCCTTCGTTTCATGTCACACTTTAACATCTCTTAATCTTTGTGTTAACTTTTATGGTGTGCGAACAGTATTTCCTAATTCTCTGAATTTGCCAGCATTGACCAACTTGTGTCTACAATACTTTATCTTTTATGTTAACGATGATGGCCATGTCGATCCATTTTCGACATTAAACAGATTGAATAGTTTGAACATTTACCATTGTATAACACTCAGAGAAATAACTCTTCTTTCCGCGCAAATAAAGACCTTCTCCAACACCACCCTCCCCATCACCACCCCAACCTCTTTGATACATCTATTTGACTGACACTCCCGAATCAATCACTAAACCTACCAACCTAAGAAACCGGCCGATTGCGAAAAGATGCCTCCCTCCAACCAAGGATAGAATCACATCTAGGTATTACAGTTTCAAAGGCTTCAACTAGCAATGCTACCTCTACATTTTTTGCACCGAAAAACTTGAAAACTCTCTTAGCTGCAATTTTACACATAAAAAATACAAATTCTCTTGTGACACACGTAACCGCACAATCTCCAATACGCCCGTAAAAATGTCGTGGTGATAAAAACTGAAACTAACTCTCTTCTTTTGCTTCACACTATTTGATTTAGAATTTGGACGAATATCACTTTGACACAATAGATGCCTCAAATCAAACTTTTCTTCTTTTTCTTGTTCAAGAACCAATGATAGAAAATTTGGACAAAGATATTATCTAGACTTATTTTCTTGGAAGCTTGTGTTATTTCTTCATAAGTAATAAAGCCAATAAAGTATTTGGACATACTATCCTTATTATATATAGTCCAAAGTTAGCATATGTGACACCACCAAATCCAAGCATATGGCATTGGAAAAACCAGCTTAATTGTCTCATCAACCAAATGTCCAAAAGAGGTGCCGTTTTAGAATCAACTTCTTTGGGTTATAAATATTTTAAGGTTCACTCTACTGAGATAACTTTTACCCTCTTAAGAGATCTGCAAAATATCTTTTTCTCTTCATGGCAGAGGAAAAACAAGGAAATGGAATCAATCCTCCTCAGGTCAAGCCAAATGAACCCTTGCCTAGTAAGTCTTAATTTTTTTTCTTTATGAACATATTGATGCAAAACAAACTTGGTTCAATAAGATGTAGTTTCAGTTGAATGAGGTTTTAGTTTACACAAGATTATTAATTATAATAAAGTTTATAATTCAATACTTAAAGACATCCTTTTAAGTAGAACTTGAGATACAAAAGTTCACAAGTCCTAAGAAATGCAGATATTGTTAGGTCGGATGTCTTCACTCAGGTTCGAACACAGAACCTCACAATTGTGTATGTGAGTTTCGATGGTGTTTACCGCTTTGTCTATATACAAAAAAACATTTAACTGTATGAAAAATTCAGCTGTTATAAGATTTATATATTTTTACAAGTATATAAGACTATAACTTCTTGATATTATTATTTTTGGACAAATTTATCCAAAGAAAAGTGATACCAAAATATATTTGATCTTGCAGGGACTTACAACCAACTTCTAGTGACAAATAACCGTACAAAAACAAGTTGGCCTGAGCTAGTTGGTGCCACTGCAGAAGAAGCTGAGAGGAAGATAAAGGAAGAGATCTCTGGTGCTGAAGTTCAAGTTGTGCCTCCTGATTCATTTGTCACTGCTGATTATCGGACTCAGAGAGTTCGATTGTATGTTGATGAATCTAATAAGGTCATTAGGACTCCAGGAATTGGCTAATCCATCAAACAAAGATTGTTCAGGCCATGCAATTTGAGTATAATAAAGCTAGAGATGTAACTTGGAGAATAAATTTAATAAAATGAAGTTCTATCATATACAGATAAATTTATAATCAACTATGAACAGATTAAGTACTCTCAGGCTTGTTGAATATAAAAACCAATTTAAATGTACTTATCATTTTGTTGAAGACAAAGAAAAAAGACATTAAGAAACATATCATTGACTAAAATTATGAATCTTCAGTCAAATAATAGTTTTTCTTGTGCAAGAAATATAATGAAGTGAGCGAGCGCGCGAGAGCATAACAATTACCTGTTGACGATAGTAGGTCACGAAATCCGTTTATGATCAACGCTAATGTCCTTGATGTGTGAAATTTTGTTCCAAATTTGAGGATGCTTCATGTAGCACCTTTCTTTCAGCAAAGGACATCTAATGATGTAAAGATTTAATATAGAGGCAGGCAGTGTTTCTCTTCCAACCATGTTCTCCAATTTCGGGCAATCAATTATTCTTAACTGTTGGAGGGAGGTGAGATGGCGAAGGCCCTTACAATCCAACATCTCCAAACTAGACAATGTGAGTAGGGTTAGAGACTTAAGAGAGGAATGTAACAAACCTTCCTTTGGGAAAGACTTGATCGCATCGCATGGACCTTCAATTGTGACATCAGTAAGCCTGTCCATGGATGGCCAGGACCAGCCGCTAAGTAGTTTCGCGCAATTCGTGATACGAATTGATCTCAACTTAGGCGGCATACCACTTTCTGGAAAGGATTCGATTTCCGGACAGTTTTCTAGTCGGAAATATTCTAACTTTGGGAGAAGAATATTCATCTGATGAGGCAGTGACTTTAACTTGTTGCACTTGGAAATGAGAAAGCGTGTCATGTTGGGCGCAGGCAATCCTTCACTTGACAATGATACTAGATTCGGGCATTCACGGATCTCAAAAGAAGTCAAGTTTTGAAGAGTGAAATCATGTGACTGTGACACCAAAAGAGATTCAAGATTTTCACAGTTGCTGATGTAGAGACGTTTGAGATTCGGAAAGATGTCCAATGGGAGCGATGTGAGCGAATCACAGCTGTTGTGTATTGACAATGACTCTAGTAACCTGTGATTGTGCTGTTTTGTGAATTCTAGTTTTCTAAAATCCTCTATATGAAGAGTCTTCATTGATATGGATAAACAACTACCTGGATAAGATATGGAAGATGAACAATCGGTTAATTCTAAATATCGAACACATGTTGGTTGTGTGACGGTGATGGCCTCAAGCACAGACTCAACCATTGAGCTTCCTTTAATTTTTAAGAATTCTATTGAAAAAGGTAATTCTTGCAAGACTACTTTATCACTTTTAACTATCTGCAAAATGCGAGCAGAAGGAGCTTTTGGGAGAGAAGAGACAAGATGCTCGCAACTTCTAATCACAAGTGTTTTCAATGAAGGAAGATGATTTGGTAAATCTCCTCGTAATTTTGGACAATTATCTATTGTAAGACGCTTAAGTTGAGGAAAAGCATACACCTTAGATGAATGCCACACCTTCCAACAAGGCATGTTTTCAAATTCAATAAATTCAAGCACAGGAAATGGTGTCACCGAAGAAGAAGAATCGTCGTTTTTGTAGAAACTAGCATCTATAGTCTCTAGCCTGTCCAAATCTGAAATAGTTAGGTACTTGAGAGATGTAAGTTGCCCGAGTGAAGGAAGCGAAAAACAATTCTTACAAGAAGATATTGTTAGACTAGTCATATTGTGGTAGGAAGAATTTCCAACCCAATTTGGAAATCTTGTACCTCTATAGCCTTCTATCGATAACAATTTCAGGTCTTGATAAGGCTGTAATTTGCAAAGTATATCGAGTTCTGTTCGGGAATCTGTACAATCATCACTCGAAAACCATACCAAGAATAAACTGTCAATGTGCTTCTTATCCATCATTCTTGCCTCCAATGCTTCACTCCCAGCAGTAACATTCTCTAACTTCCGAATGGAAAGCGATCCATGAAGATTTGAAAGTTCTCCCAATTCCTTGATACCGTCCTCTTCTTGCTTGCCGACAATGAAATAACTTAAATGATGCAACTTGTTTAATTTGCTCATACTTTTCGGCATCTCCTTTAATGCAGTTTCAGAAATATCAAGATAGCACAAGTTCACAAGAGTTTGCATTCCACATGGTAGCATAGTCAGCTTATAACAACCAAACAGATTCAAAGTTTGCAGATTGTACAAACTACACAACGACTCTGGCAAAGTCGTTATTCCTGTCAATGAGAGATTCAAGTAACGCAAATGGATCAATTTTCCTATTGAATCGGGCAACATGTCAAGATTTCGGAAGCGACAAAATGACAAAACTCTTAAGTATTTAAGCTTCAGTAGCAAGATACATGGCACCTTTTCGTTGTTGAATGCAGCAACTTCAAAATTGATCGGTAAGAATGTTCTCAGAAATTTTACTCTACCAAGCACTTCAAAGTTTTCTGAGATTAGACCATTGAATTTGGTGAATGACAAATGACGAGCCTTGATGTTAATCTTGGTTTCTTTCGCAAGTTCTTCTGATCTAAAGAAGAATTCTCCGCCAAGGAACGTTGCTAAATCATGCATGAGATCGTGCATCACAAACGACATGTTCCGAGTACTTGATTGTTGAAAAAATGATCTTGAAACTAAATAATCAAAATACTCAGAACCAACCTCTTCTAAAGTCCTTCCTTTTCTTGGTGGCAATAAAAGATCTTCCGCCATCCACAACAAGATTAAATCATTTTCCTCAAATTCATAATCTTTGGGATATAACGAACAATAAACAAAGCAACGTTTTAAATGTGGAGGGAGATAATGATAACTAATTCTCAAAGCCGGAATGATCTTACTTTCACTTTCAGATAGTTCCCAAATGTCACTCTTCAGCACATTACTCCAATCCATAATATCATCTTTTCTTCGCAATATACCTCCAAGTGATTGTGCTGCTAAAGGTAATCCCTTACACTTTTTAACAATCTCTCGGCCAATTGTTTCTAGAGCTTCCGCATTCCTACCAGATCCTGGAGTAAAACAAGCATGGTTTCCAAACACTGACCAACAATCTTCATTCGACAACTGGTTTAGCCTGTAAGTTTGAACCGTTTGGACTACAGACGCAACCTTTTCACTGCGAGTTGTTACAAGAATTTTACTTCCCCTAACCCCACGTGGAAAAGGTTTTTTAAGAAGATCCCAATTGACATAATCCTCAATCCAAACATCGTCCAAAACAATCAAGAATTTCTTTTCTTTCAACATATCCTGCAATTCAAGCTGAAGTAAATTCAGATCATTCATTTCACAAGGTCTTCCGGTAACTGCTTGTGTTATAATCTTTGTAACCCTCAAAATTTCAAACTCTTCGGAAACACAAACCCAAGCTTTAAGATCAAATACAAGCTTCAAATAGTCATCATTGTACACCAACTGAGCTAAAGTAGTCTTTCCTACCCCTCCCATGCCCACAATAGCCATCACAGATACTTCTTTGCCATCATCACGGTTATCATCTAACAAAAACTTGACAACGGCCTCCTTGTCTTCGTCCCTACCATATACACGAGATCCGTCTTGGAGAGATGTTGATGGAGTTTTATATGAGAAATTCTCCACCGCGATCTCTTTGAGATCAAGACTCTCTTTGAGTTTCAAGATTGATTCTAGTCTCTCAACTATATCTTCAAACTTACTAACCATCTCCCTATCTTGCAAGTTGAAAAGGCTAAAAAACAGATTGGTTACCTCTTTTTGAGTCACAGTTTCGGTTGAAACTTCATCCAATAAGTCATCAGCAACATAGACAGCATCTTTGAGATCATTGAGCCAGTTGTTGATATCAGAATCCCTGATTTGTTTCTTCTCAGCATCATTAAGAACAGTTCTAACCACTTTCAGAGTTGTCTCCAGCCTCTGAAGTAATTTCTTGTCAAGCTTGTTTCCATGGATCAAGTTGGCAACTTCGGGTGATGTCAACCTTTTGAAGATAACATCAAGGAAAGCTGAGAGGAAAGCACCACCAATCACTGCTTCTGCCATGATTTCAGGAATGTAAATTAGATATGAGACAAGTGCAGATGTATCAACATGTCTTATTTCCTTTAAGCTGCTGATTTCAGAATAGGACTCGGACTTCCTGTTGTAACTACTTCACGCAATTTCATACAATAGGCGATCTCGACAGTAGAAAAGTGATCTAACAGCTCTGATTCACATAGTGCAGTTTGACTAATTTCACACAGTTTCTATCACAGCCCTTCATTTTCTAGAATTGAGGTATAAACATTCATTTTCTAGAATTTACTGAGACAATTTTTAATTAATGACAAAATCGTGACAAGTCATATAAGATTAAAAGCGTACAATATTTTAGAAAAAACAATGCAACGGACTTGAGTCCGATTATTGGCACTAGAAAGAGGGCCTAAGCTACAAACGAGAGTTGAGGACCAACAACCCCTTTAACCCCCTCCCTAAACATGAGCTATTAAGTTAAGTATTCCTATAACCAAAATGTCAAACATTTACATGAAAATCGAGGTTAATCAAAGATAGTTTACAAACATCGATTCCTCCTGAACTCACTAAGGTGCCTTTTAACAACAAACAAAATCTTCATACCCTTTGAAGATCCAAAGAGGACTTAGGTCAGAACAGACATATTGTTAATCAACTTTCTAGTATATTTTGTATATTCTATACCATTATCGGATCTTATAGTTTTCAACTTTATACCCATTCTGTTTTCAACCATTGCTTTTCAACACTTGAAAATTTCAAATACCTCATTCTTATGTTTAAAATAGTAAATCCAAGCATACCTGGAATGATCGTAACAAATGTAACAAAGTACCTGGAACAACCCTTAGCCGAACCCCAAACATCAGTATGCATATATAGTTAAGGATTGTATTTCACATCATCATTAGGCTCTCTAGGCTCTCTGGTAAACAATCTCCTACTACAGTGAAGGATGGAAAGTTAAATGCAAAGTTACTCGGGTAAAACTAAGTGGTTGTTTAAACTCAAACACATCAAAATTGTTTAATATCAAGCTCTCAGTCTTATCTTTCTATCTTATAAATAATTAAAAATAAATGCTTTCTTAATTTAACAAATTTGATGGCAGGAAATGTGTCCCTAATATATAGTGACTTCTGACCCTGATTCGGACTTCCCACCTACATTTTCTTTTACAAACATGTCATATTATATATTCTTCCTTTGATTACACAACCTCCCATTTTAATATTTATTAGAATTAAACAAACACTTCCATTCACTAGATTATCAAATACAGAAAAATATTCTATTAGCAGTAATTGCTTTCTTTATTTAAACTTCTAATTATAAGCATAAGAAAATTACACTTTTTTGTATCTAGTAGCCTGGTGGATAAAATAATAAGTGGAGTGTTTAGAGTTCGAACTCTGACTCTTGGATATATAATGCGATGTCCCTACCAACTAGTTAAGGTCACAAGACAAGAAAATTACATTTAAAACTAACAATAATTAGTTGTCCTTGAGCATTACATCATACAATAATACAAAGTACAGACAAGTATAACAAGTTATGATGTAGTACAAACAAGTATAATTGCATTTTTTTATAATTCATGATTATAAGAATAAGAAAATTACATTTCAAACTAACAATAATCATTTGTCCTTGAGCATTACTGCAATCACAGAATGATAGAAAGTACAAACAAGTACAATAAGTTAACACAATACATGATATCCTTTATCATACCAAGTATTAGTGCATCACATACAAACCATCAACAAAATAAACACACAATTATGGTTATAACACTACACAATTATTTTAAAGCAAACACATATATAATTATTAAGTGAGAACCATTAATTCCCTTCCTTGAGCTTCAATTTCCATTTAACAGTTTCAAGGCCTTATATGATCCAAGCTGCATAATTTTGCTTCCAGGCTTCAGATATGATCATGTAGATCAATCCTGGACATTGGCTATGATTCTTGTGCCAGATAACACTTCATCTTGGCTTGAACTTTACCTACACAGCAATAAAAAGAAATGTGGTTGATTCTATTATATAAGTTCAGATTAAATATGTTATGCATCTTTCAAAATATTGTGATTTTTTAGTATACCTCTCTTAAATTCAAAGTTCATAGTGTCATGCCCACAATTTCAGCCTAAAAAACTAAAAAACAATTACTGATCATATATGAGAACAGGGTTTTAACTAAAGGACCACATCACATAATGCGGCCGTAATGTTCCAGTTGCGGCAAGCGGCAACCGCATCAGCCCACAATTGCGTTGTAATTGTATATCACAAAAAAACCGCAACAAAGTGTAACCGTAAATCAGACTATATAATATTCTCATAGGCTAAATACTCTAAGAAAATCTTAATCTTTTAAGATCCCACCATATCAATTAACCTCTAAAGTTGTGAAACAATTAATGATCATTAATAACAGAACTAGAAAGAATAAAAAAACAAGTATATGTTGAATATTTACCTTAGAAGGATCCATCAGCTGCAAGCTTGAATGTGTCTAGAATGAGCAAACCCTGATTTGTTTCTCAAATGAGATTCACATTTAGGTATAACAGTTTCAAATGCTTCAACTAGCAATGCAACCTTCTTCTTCCTAGCAGGAGCAAGCTTGTTAACAACTTGTCTTAGTGCACAATCAACCATCCAATCCTCTGCATTCTTTCTCTCATCCATCATTTGATGTCTCAAATCAACCTTTTCCTTTTCTTTTTCAGGAACCAAAGGCAAAAAATTTGGATCTCTTGGATTAAACTTCCTCATTTCATCGTCTTCATCTTCAACACACCTCTTTCTCCTAATTATACCTTTCCAATTCTCTCTTGTGTTTTCCTCTTCCTCTTCATCAACTCTGCAACTTGTTCTTTTATTACCTTTGCCTTGATCTTGAATATCTTTGATGATTTCTTCAACCACATCAAATAATTGAATTTGACTCTTCTCTTCATGAGGTGCCTGATCAGCTGTAAGAGTTTGGTCTGTTGGCCTCAAGGAACACAGTTCAAATCCACTCGGAGACGGTTGAATTTGGATCTTCACTTTGTTGATGTTATCATCTTTGTTCTCTTGGCTAGTCTCATCAACATTTTCTTCAGCGTTTATCAGGTAATCAAATATTTCATCTGCCAAAGAAGATTGGTCGCAACCGACATCACTGCAGGGGTAACCGATTTCTTGAGTCTCATTGCTTCCACTTTTGTCATCTTGAGGCTGTTCTTCAAGATAGATTTTTTCTTCTGATTTGGCTTCTTTGATTGTTTCATCAACAAGAATAATATCATCATAATAGCTGCTAAGGATATCATCTAACCATATCACTGACACATCATGAGAACTCTGAGATGAGGACTCAGATTTTGAATCATTTTCCTCATCTGTGTAAACAGAAGAATCAGCCTCATGTTCATGACCAAATCCATAAAATTGTTCCTCTTCACACTCCATATCACCGGCCTCCGAATCAGAATCATCCATGTTATTGTCGGCACCCTCCATACTCATTTCTTCATGAGACCAACTAGTTTGTTGATCTTCATCTGCAACTTCATTTTTCTCTTGATCCTCGACCTTTTTCAGAAAATCTGCTTCTATACCATCATCTTCAATTTTTGACTTGATGATACCTTCATGATCCACAACATCTTCGAGAAAATCGGTTTTCCCAATTTCTTCTTCACCTGTAGATTCTGCATCCTTTTTTTCATCAGCATATATTTCAATGAAGAAATCCATGCCAATTTCATCATGCTCAGGCTTTTCATCAAACACATTATGCTCAACATCACAGCCCTTCTTTTCCACCTCACCCACCACCTTCAATCTTCGACTTCGAGGACTCAGCGCTTCAAGCTTCACCCGCTTCAAAACACGTCTCCTCGAAGACATAAACGTCTTCAAAGGAGGCAAATCACCATAATTATGATGATGATGACCATTAAGAGAACAATAACTATATGAACAAACCCTCATAACTGAACTTCCTTCTAACTCAGTTCCACCAGGATTAAGCTTAAGATATGAAGGAAATTTTGCATCTTTCAAAGTTGAAGAACAAGTAGCTCTTGTTGATTTTCTAGGAAAATTTCTACAACCTTTGAAACTAGTAGTTTTTGTTAATGTTCTAACCAAACTCAAACTAGGTTTTTTACATATAGCTTTTGATTCACTTGAAAATTTTCTATCAAGATTCTCAATAACAGAACAAGATTGAGTTTTTCTAAGACCCACATGAAAAAGTTCCTTTTTTGATTGTGAACTACTTGTGGGTTTCATGTAATTTGGTGAACAATCTTGTGTTGTTGTTCTTCTTGAAACTGATGAAGGTGGTGTTGATTGTTGAAGTTGAAGAGTTTCAAGATCAGAAATTTTTACTAACTTTGATTTCTTCATTTTCTTCTTCATATCAGAAACTTTTGTTTTTCCATCTTGGTTTTGATGAGATGAAGATGAAGAAATTTTCATGTTTGCTAAAAATTTCTCTGATTTAACATGTTGAATATTGATACTAAGCTTATTTTGAACCTTTCTTTGAACCATTTTTCAAGAAAGGAAGAAAAAAACATTCACAAGAGGGAACTATGAATTTGAAGTAATTTGTTTTTCTTCCTTTCTTGGATTTGTGGAGTTTAAGGAGAGGAAGGAAACAAAATTTTTGGTTTGGTTTTGGTTTTGGTTTTCATGTGAGGAAGTTGAGAAAGGAAAGGTTTTGAAAGCTTGAAACACAAACAAGTAGAGATATTCTTTTTGGTTTTCTTGGTTTTGGTTTGGTTTTTCTTTTTGGTTATTTTCAATAAAGGTTTGTTTGGGAGATGATCATGTTTGAATATAGCTGAGATAGTGTTTGTTTGAAGCTGACTTGCACTAATGGAACTGGTTTTGCTGCCTAACCTTTCATTGATTAATGAATTGGATGATTTAGAGTACACATTAACTTTATTTTCACTTTGTTAAAAAAATTATGCAATCACTAAATCAATGTTGTTATTAACTAATAATTCAATTGATAATGTCGATATTTTTAAACTGATTATTTTTATTCGAATTAAATTATAAAATTTTCAATTGTGTGTATGAATTTGATATATATGGTGTTTATCACTTCAACTATAGAAAGAGAAAAAAAAATTATCAATGTAGGTGTCCTGAGTTATAGATTATAATCCGATAGAATACATCAAATACACGTACAAATTCAAATAATTACTCTTAATATTTAAAAATTATACTGTTTTTATCGACCTTTGGTCGTTTTACATTTGGAGACATATATTAAAAAATAAAATATTTAGATAAGCTATGATATTTTCACCCTTAATTCATTAAGAAGAAGTAAAATTCATTTATTTATGGTTTTAATTTTTCTAAGGATAATAATGATAAAATAATATTAATCGTATTTTGATTTTTTGAAAGAGCTAAAAATTTTGAATAAATATTAAAAAGTAAAAGGCCAAAGATTGGAGAATTAGTTTTTAGAAATTTTTAGAAATAAATAAATAAATAATGAAAACTTCACATTTGAATTTATTTTTAAATTTATTTTATTTTTCTTAAATATTGTAACAATAAATGAAAACTTTTAATACACTAATAATTATTTTTAAAAAAAAAAAACAATTTTTTCACAAAAACATATTAGAAACAAGAGATTCTGTTTCCTTGCACTAACACGTGGTTTTGGGGGCCTATATGCTTGAGCATTATCTAACATGAATTATTTGTATTTTTGTAATGTAGGAATTCCTCATTGGTTGGTTATTGTTGCTGATCTGATCCTCTAACTAATCTAATATAAAATTCCTAAACTACCCTTCTCTCTACTTTGGATAAGGGAAACCTTGTGTCTTGTGTAGGTGAATAATGGGTATGGACAAAGATGCAATTTGCACTTGATTTTTGGAAACTCTTCATTATATGTGAATTTGGCTTTACTAAGGAAAAGCTATTTTTATTCCAAGAACAATCATTATGGTTTGAGCTTAACAATCAGCTTCCTTATAATAGTAGTGCATAAAATAGATTTGCAATTTTTCTATGGGTCATAGTAAAAAGTGTTCCTAGAGAATAGTTAAGAAAATAAAAATAAATCTAAAAGTAAAAGTTCTAAGTAGAAAAAATGTTAGGATTAGATGCGTTCTAGTGTCAAGTAGTTGAGGCTTAGCGCGCGTTTGTGTCATATGCTGGCCTGGTGAGGCTCGGCAGGCCTGGCGAAGTCGGCATGTCTTGACTAGCTTGTGTGTTTGCTTGTGAACCGAGTTTATCTTTGTATTGTCTATATAAGACACATTGCCTATTATGAATAGAAGTGAATCACATCCTTTATATCAATAAAAAATTCTTTTTAAAATTTTAAGGTATTGAATGCAAATGAAAACTTATAAAATGTGTCATAAAACCTGTTTGTATTTTGCTGCACAAAAAAACAAACCTAAATTTACAGAAAAGGTGGATCCCTTAGAAAAGTTTGACAATTATTTCACATTTTATGTGAGAAAAATGTACGGTATATATGAAACTGTACATAAGTTTTGTTCTTGAATGCACTTTTTTTTATTATGGAAATTATATTTGATTTAATTTAACGGATGAAAAGTTCTAAATAAAAAATGTTCCATCAATTGTAGTTGTTACGAGTTTGTGTAGGGTTGAGGCTTTATCTTTCATTGAGGAGAATAGCAGTTAGAAGTTTTTTTTTTTTTTTTTGGTCAAGATAGCAGTTAGAAGTTAGTAGCTAGATATGTTAGATCAATATTAAGAATATAATTCTCAAATGGAAAGACTTTATTATTATTATTTTGTTATCAAAAATGGAAAGACTTTATAAAATGCACTTGGCATCTTGGTTGTGTGTATCTCAACATAATTTTTTTTTCATAACAATGATGCTTTAGTTTAAACAATATTTCCTTATCAGCGATGGACTCTCTCATTTTAATTTTTTCGTTTTTCAGATATTTCATTTTCAATATTCAATATCAACTACATATATAAGATGGAATTAAAATCTAAATTCAATTAGAAAAATGGAATTGTTACATATATTTAAGCAACTAATAAACAAACCTACACTAATACAAATAGAGGCCTTATCTACTAAATAATAATTATTAAATTAGTCTCTGGATGAGATCACTTGAGAAGACTTGCCTACCAAACAAAGTTTAGTGAAATTATGTAACCAAAATATATGAAAATAACAACTAGATAAAGCCATTAAAAAAATGAAGAAAAATAAATAAAATGGACTGATATGCTTCAACATATAATTTCATACTATAATTAATTTGATAAAAAGAAATTAAAACAAAAATATAGTAACCAATCACGCACGTTTCAAAATCAAGATGTTGACTATCGCACAGTTTGGTAAGTTCAATAAGCTAGTTTATATCTTATTGGATTAGCTTATAAGCTTGTTTGATAAAAATGTGAAGTGTTTGGTAACGAGCTTCTCTAACTAGCTTATAGTTTATTTTTAGATGCTATTTCAGGTAGCGTATGAGCTTATAGCTTATAGCTTTTTAATTTTATTCCATATTTACCCTTATTAGTTTTATTTATTTGTTTTTTTTAATTTATGTAATAACTACCCACTAACACTTACCAAAAAAAAAACTACCCACTAACCATGTACTTTTATGTCATTTTTTACTTACACAACAACTAAAATTACCAAACACTTTAATTTTATTCTACTAGCTTTTCAGTTATAAGCTACTAGTTATCAGCTATAAATTATAAGCTAGTTTTACAACTATTAGTTAGCTTATCAGCTATCAGCTAACTCATAACTTATATATGCATTTCTCGATTATAATCACAAAATGAAGAGAGGGGCAGTATCATAATTTTAGCATGCTAATTACTTTATAAATTTCAAGTGAAAGAGAATTTAAGTTGTACCTTTTTTATATAAACAAATGCTAACTATAGTAGTAATAATTAGACAAGAACCCATATGCAATGCCTAAGATGAGGAATACATATTTTATTTTTCTTTGGTGGAATGTAACATTTTGGAAGCAGAAACTAAAGCACTATGAAAAAGACAAAAACTTTGAGGATGTGGTCGGCAAACAGGGGCAGGGGCTGCTTTTGGTATACCCTACCATTTGCATACGCTCCTTCTTTTCCATCTCTTAACCAAAGATTCAAAGAAATAAAGTTAGTTAATAAAATAGAAAGTGATACCTAGATAAAGTATATAAAGAAAAAATAGAGTAGAAAGTGACATAAAGAAAAATAAGGACAAAAAAAATGCCCCATTTAGATATTGTTATACTATGATGTATATGATTTCTTATCATTGTGGCTTACGCCACCGCCCCATGCTTGCTTAACCGTGCCAAAAAAGGTCCTAAAGGATGAAGTAATTGGAATGGTCTTCTTTTCTTTCAAAGAGGTGTGCAAATAGCATAACTTATATGAATTCCAACTAAGAGAAAATGTGTCTTTAAAAATATGTTACTAGAATTTTTCTTTTTCTATTGTATTAAATATGTTTACACCTTAATAGGTTTGACGTTCGATGAATTGTATACTAATATATACTAGTACCATATCATGTACTCCTAAAGGTTGTTAATGCAAGTAACAATGAGTAAAATGTAAGTACTTAGAAGAGGTAGATTCATAAAGATGAGAAATCAAAAGTTACTTTCGACAATTTGAAGTGGCTTTGGTATTCATAAACAATATGTGGGACAATTTTATTTTTCCTTTATGGTAAGATGAAGGACAAATGTTGGAACTAAGAAGGATATTCTTTATCATAATTCATCCAAGAGCATGAGGTGCACGTGGATTGTAGGTTATTGCTATTATTATGATGAATCTTCCACCTAAGATGCACCTTTTATTTAGTGGTTGCTAAGTTTTCAAACAACTCGCTCATACCTATCTTTTATATCATCAATTTTCACCATAAAAAGTCTAGCTAGTGAAAAAAAAAATGTTTACAACTGTTTGTAATAATTTTTATAATTGACTTACTATCAAATAAGAGCTATAAAGTGGATGTCTCATGTCAGGCCCTTCATATTGGCCTGAATTGGGTTGGAGCTTGATCAAGTTGAGTTACAAAACTTGGATTGAATATAATTAATCTCAGCAAATAATGCTAATTAAAAACAATGCTAATCTAAGCAATAATGCTAATAAACAATTAAAATTATATTGAAAACTTAAAGTGATAATCATTTTAAATTTTTTTTTTTTTATAAATGTGATACTTATTTTAAGATGGAAGGAAGAACACTTATTTTGACATTTATTTTTGTAAATAAGTTGATCAACAAAATCATACATTCAACCAGCTGCGAAGATTTTGGGTTTCATTGACCAAAGGTCCATGTCAATAGAATGAAGATTTGAACTTTTCGCACCCCCTGAACATATTCGGTCACCTCCTGAAATTACCAAATTAATCATCTCGCTTTCTAGGATGCGAGCACTTTTTCGCACTCTAAGCAGTGTAAATATTTTTAGCTCAAATCCACACCATAGAATGAAAAAAGGAGTTCGCATTCTAGAAAGCGAACTGACTGCAGTTTGCTATCTAGAAAGCGAACTCAGTTGCAGTTTGCATTATAGGAAGTGAACTCAGCTGCAGTTTGCATTCTAGAAAAAAAAAACTTTTCCCCCCATTTTTTGCTATTTACACACTCAATTTCTATATAGCGAAAGAATAATGGAGTTTTCAGGGGGTGACCATGACTGCCGGGTTAAAAGTAAAACTCTAGAATGAATGGGCTAGGCCCAAACTTCAAAACTTTAGGCCCGAGCATTTTGATGCGGTTTTGTTTTGGAAATTTCTGCTGAACAGAACACGGTTTAAATGTTGTCTGCACATTATTTTTTATTTATTTTTTACTAAAAGTCTGCACATTATAGAATTAAGGATCATAGTCCTTTTAAATTTTTTGGAGATTCTGTTATAATTTTCAAAATGAGATCCTACTAAAAAAGTGTTTTATAAAAAAAAAATTAACTCAATTAGACTAAAAAAGACACTAAAAAGTCTCTAATTATATAATATCAATAAGAGTCATCACATGTATTCCACCACGTCACTCCACTTTATCTCATTTTTTGATATGATATGTCATGAAAGATTAAATTATTTTGAGTTAAATAAGTAAATGATCCCTATAGTTTTCCAGAATTTTGTTTTAGTCCCTAAAGATTTTTTTGGCACTTTTTTGTGTCTGAAAATTTTTCTATCGAGTAAACTGTTAAATACCCCCCTGAAATTTTAAAATTCGTCAAATACCCCATGAAATTTGGAAATAGGCAAATACCCTCCTGAAATTTTAAAAAGTCAGGGAGGGTATTTGACAGTTTACTCTTTTTCTATCGCAACTTTTGGTCACTACTTTTAATTAAACTCGTGTATACTTTCATATTTTTGAATGATTTTTTGTATCCATGTTTATAATATTATAAGAACATCTCCGATAAAAATTTAGAATTTTTTAACATAAGATGAATTATTTATGAATTTTTATGTGCAAAAAAAACTAAAAATTCATATTTAATTCATCTTTTATTAAAAAAATTTAAACTTTTGCAAAAAAGATACACATATGCCAGAACTGACCCCCGAACTAAATTCAATTGGTGGTGAAAACGAAAAAAAAAAAATGACCACATAAAAAATTTAAATTTTTGAATTATATGCACGATTTGAATAAAAATCAGGATCAAAAATTGTGATAGGAAATTTATCAAAGACAAAAAAATGTGAAAAAAATTATTAGAGACTAAAAATGAAATTTTAGAAAACTACACCATTTATTTTTTATTATTTATATTCCAAAATTTTATTTATCTTTTTCCCTTATCCTATTCCTCTTTCTCCTTATATCATCATCTCTTCCCAAACACTCCTTTGTGGCCTTCAACAGTAACCATGGCTGTGTCCATTGGTTTCAACATTGCAACAGCATTCAAATCCCTTTCCATATCTTCTTCTTCTTCTTCTTCATATTCTTCATCTTCATCTCCCTTTTTATCAGGTTCTTCTACTCTTCGTATGACTCCATCAGTATCTCTCCCTCGGATTCAAAGGTCAGCACTCATCATCCGTAATGCTCACAAGAAAGGAGCAGGAAGTACCAAAAATGGCCGTGACTCTGCCGGAAGACGTCTCGGAGTTAAAGTTTATGGTGACCAAGTCGCTAAACCTGGTTCCATCATTGTTCGTCAGCGTGGAACTAAGGTGTGAAAATAATTGTGTTATGTTAATTAATCATCATGAATTGTTATATCATTATGTGAAATTATTGTTGTTTTATCATTAGGAATGATATTAAAGGGTGAATTGATGAAAAAATGATATTCTTTTGTTGTTGTTGTTGTTGTCTAATTTGATTCAATAATTCCAAGATGTAGTTACAAGAGTGAGATAACCTAACAAAATTATGAATTATCATTGGATATGTAATGTGAGCTTAAAATAAGCCACCGGGTTTGGTCTGGTAGTGAGGGATTTGGGTAGTATGCATCTGGTAGTAAGTTCAATCCTCATTGCCAACATTGTAAACCAAGAAAAAAAAATGTGAGCTTAAAATTGGTTTACATAGAAGGTGCATTCACTTTGGTCTTAATTAACCCTCTGATTCATATGGGAAGGGGTTTGGTAATCCGAAGTTTCGGTCTGGAGGTAAGTAAATTCTTTTCAAGAATTATCCTGAAGAGTTTGTGGATTGTTGTGGATTAAGGCTCTCTGATTAGGTAGCTATATAGCCTGTTTGCCTTCAACTTTGCAGCCTAGGAAAAATAGTTTGACATAACTTTGGCAGTTTCGTTTTATCAATACTGGGCTATAGCCTATAGCGCCACTATAATGGGGGAGTAGAAGTGGCAATGGCCTCTACTGGAAGTATGTGGTGGAGCGATTTGCTATAGCGGCCAAGATTGTAGCTGTTTGCAACCACTATAGCCGCCAAATGCTTTTAGGGGAAAAATCTTGTTTAATTAGCCAATTTTTTAAAATGTGTATTTTAAATTTTTAATGTTTAGTTATTTTAAGCTTTAGATGTTTAAAATTATTTGTTTACTTGAAATTTTTGGTATTTACTTTTAATTTTTGCTTGAGACATGAATTTTCATTGTTATTTATGAATATTTCAAGAATATTGAGTATTACTTTGATTTTTCAGCATTATATATAGAGTACTTTTAATGATTTAATATGTATAAAGAAGTTCGGATAGAAGTCATACCGCAGTGTGCTATATTCCACTGGTGTGTTTTAGGCCAGGGTAGGCACTACACACCACAATCTGGTATTGATATCTTTGATTTGGATTAGCTCTTGGTTTACATGAACTTCTCAATTAAAACAAAGTCTTTTTAAGTTTGTAGATGTTATGTTGAGATGTTAAATGAGAGAACTTTGAAAAGTTGAGATGCATAAACAAACTCGAGTCATACGAGAAGCTGTTTGTTTGAAAAAACTCAAAGTGGCTGCAAATATTTTTTTTTATTATTATTTTTTTTTTCTGCAAGTGTTCTATGAAATTTTTTATCCGAATTGTCTCCTCAACATACAAGGTCAATAAGAATGAATAAAGAATATCCACTTTCCTATATATGGTCTAGAAAGCCATATAAATTGAACAAAGAATGAATAAGCTCGTTTGAACAGTTGAGCTGCATCGTGTAATTAACAATATGGGATTGTTACTCAATCTTTTGATTGTTACTAAGAATGGTAAAGCTTTTAGCTATTGACTATTCCATAACTTTAATTGCAAACTTTGCTGACTGGATAAACTTTCTTATAGCTGTTCTATGTTAAGACTCTGAGAGTGATAACAGATATTACGAAATAATGAAGGTGTTATGGGTACATTCTATGGTTAATCTATGCCTCTGTCATACCATTTATTTTAGATGCCGAAGAATCTTTATTCCATTAACTGTTTTCTAACAGTAAGAACCCAAGTTATTTTCTACTGGATAGAGTTTGGTTGCATTTATCAAATGATGTCATATTGTTTATCATGCAACCTACTCCTTTTTCAGTTCTAATAATTTTTCCTTGCAAAACTTGAAGTTTCATGCAGGAAAGAATGTGGGGATTGGTAAGGACCATACCATTTTCTCCCTGATCGATGGAGTTGTAAAATTTGAGAAATTTGGACCTGACAAGAAAAAGGTAATAGTCTTTCACAGCTTGATGTATGTGGCCTGTAATTCTAGAGTACAAGTTGACGAGTTATTGAATTTGTAACATTACAGATCAGTGTTTACCCACGAGAAGTACAGCCAGCGAACCCTGATAGCTATAGAGCAAGGAAGATAGAGTACTTCAGGGCAAGGCGTGAACGCAAAAAAGCTGCGCAAGAATGGAGAGATATTCAACCCCAGCTGATACTCGCTTCCGTTGAAGATGGTGCAATAACTAATGCAGACTGTTGATTCTATACTTCATTCACTCCAATATGTAAAATCTAGCCATCTTCAGTTGTTTTGCTTTTGTGTATCTGTAAAACCTTTAGCATTGTAATATTGTCTTTGTTTCCGGGGCAGCTAAGTCGAACCATACACTGCCTATTACAAGACCGTATAGCCATTCACTTTCAATTTGTATTTGTGTAGTAAATGAAATGATATTTTGCTTGTTTAAATGACATAATTTCCGCATTTCGTCTTCACATGGTAAGAGCTAAGATGATATTTAGTTTGGCATAAGTTTTTCAACTTGGCCTCTGTCTATGTGACATGTCTTACTATTATAAAGAAGATTGTACCTGTTATATTTTAGAGCACAATAGGGAAAACAAAACTATAAATGTAAGGCATATATTATGGTACTGTACAGTTTAGTTGAACATTTTGTGAAGGAAATTTATATGCCTTGAACAATTTGTGAACTTTGTTAAGCTTAATAAGCATACAAATTAATTTTTGTGATTGGATTATAAGACTTAAGACTATTATGATACACTTTCGAGAATAAATTTTGTGAGAGTTCTGAGATTGGTCGTTCATGATAACTTGAACAGATAATAGCATATCTTAATGAACATTCCATTCCAACAAAGTGTGTTTTTATTGTTTGTAATTCCAAAATGCAAAACAAGGTAAAACTTGCTACTGGCCTACTGCAAATAGAATTTTACCTTCACCTTAGCAATCTGATTCTGAGAATAAATATTTGATATGTTTGTTCTTATGCTAACATAGTTTAAAAGTGTAATACTTCACACAATAACTCTATTCATACACAAGTTGGAAACAAATTCCCGGCAGCGTTTGCGCCACACAATTATCGATCTTGTAATGTCAGTCCAATTGAAGAGACTGTTTAAAGTTGATTTGGTAAAGCTGTAATTATAATCGTCCAAACTCAATCAATAGCTGAGATTGTTTATTGTGTGCTTTCATTACAACAACATTCTTAATCACTTGAGAGACAAGCTATAATGGATTTATTATTTGAATCTACCATTAGATATTTCATGTTTGCAATGTTCTAAACCCTGCTCAAGTAAATTAACAACCAGTTAAAAAAATAATCAAAAGTTGAGTTTTATAATGAAGAAAAAAAAGACCAGTTAAAAACCACTAATCATCATCTAAAAACTCTGAGTGAGTGATTTGATCTAGTGAATCCACCATCAACCATCAGATTCTCTCACTTATATACTTTGCATCATCACTTGCAAGAAAAAGCACAGCATTAGCAACATCATCAGCGGTCAATTCCACACCCTGCAAGTTCGCGTTTTTCCCGACAAACGAACGAAAACCAGCCATCGCATCCTCGGTTCTCTCATCCTCAGGCAAATGGGCCAATGCCAAACCTGTTGCAACACAATAAGGTGACACACAATTCACTCTTATTCCATAGTTTCCCAATTCAGCTGCAACATTCTTTGTTATCCCCCACACAGCATGCTTGGAACCTGTGTATGCATGTGGTCCTAATCCTCCTAAGGTAGTTGCTACACTTGCTAAAGAAATTATTGATCCACTTTTCTTTGGGATCAGAAAGTGAGCAGCATGTTTCATTCCGTGGAAAACACCCTTCACGTTTATGTTAAATACTTTGTCGAATTCTGACATGTCTACATTGCGGATATCAGGACAAGGTGCTCCAGAGATTCCGGCGTTGTTAACCATGATGTCTAGAGTGCCAAATTTACCGACAGTGCTGTGTACTGCGTCCGAAACATCAGTCTCTACCGCAACATCACAATGGATAAAATAAACATTTTCTGGATCACCACCTAAGGAATCACAGAGCTTCTGTCCAAGGTCGTCTTGGACATCGGCTATACAAACTTTAGCACCGTGGGTGTGGAATAGGCGAACAATGCTTTCTCCAATCCCGGAAGCTCCACCAGTTACCACAGCCACTTTGCCTAATAATCTGAGGAAATGAGATAATACAGAACTTTAAGTCAAATAACTGAAAAATTTAGAGCTAGTTAACATATCTATGAAAAAGGTTGTGCAGCAGATACAGAATATGAAGGGGGAAAAGGCAGTGTAATAATGCATAATCAAAATTGTTTAATACAGTATATGCTACTAGATGCCATTAATTTCAATTCTTATTAAAGCTGCACAACATGGCAACTAACATTATAAACAAGTTTGGCATTATTGTGTTGCAACAGGTTTGGCATTGGCCCATTTAAATCGACTCAACATAGAAAATGGCACCGGAAGGATTCAGACTTGAAACCTTGAGAGGAGCACACTCCATCCAAGGTCTCTGGGCCAAAAACTAAAAAAAAAAAAAACCTCCAATTATGTAACCAAACTCCTTTGTTGACTAATGGTCCGTTTGGACTGATTTATTTTTAAGCTTATGCAAATAAATAAGCTTTTCAAGGTAGTTTATGATGAAATAGGTTATAAAGATACAATTTTTGTCGGTAAAAACTTTTGAGTTAACACAAAAGTTTATTTATTTGCATAAGCTATTTTCATAAGTTGAAAAATAAGCCAAACGGGCCCTAATTATATAACCAAACTTATGAAGTGGTAAGAAAATACATTAACATAGATCTGAGAGTAAAGTAGCAATGAAAGAAGAATGAATCTGTAATCAAGAATATCTCTAAAATAGGTTCAAAGTTCAAACAAGATCCATATATACAATCTATAAAACGACAAATAATCTCATAAAGTCAACAACAACAAAAATTGAACAACCTCAGAAATCTCTTATTGTGTCTTTTATTTGTCAAAATAATCAAACTGTATAACCAATAATTATAGACAAACATAGTCAACACACAGCTATCAAGTCAAAAGGTGACAACAAAATCTAATGAGATATTTTGTTAACAGTTAAAAATAGTAAAATAAAAAAGAACTTTAGATCAAATAAACAAAAACAAAATTAAATACAAATTTTGATCACTCTAAATCAGTTAAAGAGTGAGCAAAAAATAAGTTAGCATAAGAAATTTCATATATGAAATAGATAGATTCAGAACTCAAAAAATAAGAACTATATATGCAAAAGAAAATGATGTTGTGAAGTGAATATTCTTTTAGTAATTATTACCTTTGTGATGGAGCAGGAGTTGAAGGATTGATGGCAGTTGACATAGTTAGTTGAGTTGTATACTTTCTCTCTCTTATTCTATGGTTTGTAGATGATGACAGTGGAGTTGGTGGCTCATAATATCTCAAATTTTCATTGTAAGAATAAAACAAAAAGTCTCATTTTTTTTCATTTACTTTTATTCTATGTGTGGGTACTTTTTCTAAAACATGACGTTTTTTCTTTCTTTGATACGTAAAAAATTGGAATAATGTATACTACCAAGCTATGTTTTCTAAATAAAAAGCAACTTTTATATGTTTTTTTTTTCTTTTACCACCGATTTAATCTGGTTTAGAGGTCAGTTCAGGCAACAAGTGGTTTTAGTCCCCTTCCGATTGCAGTTGCGGGGATCGAACCGTGGTCCTCCCTGCCAAGTTCAGCGCTAATCACCACCAATCCAACTAACCATTGGTAACTTTTATCCGTTATGTTTTTTCATGAATTTTAATTCTCTAAAATTTATGAATTTAATTTGAAAGAAGTTAAGTACTAAAATACAAATTAATTTTTTGTCAAAAAAAATACAAATTAATCTAAATAATAATTTAGCTAAGTGGTTAATTAGCACACTTTAGCATGAATCTTTCTAAAAAAAAATCCGAGTTCAATTTTTAGGAAAAATAATTTTTCGTTGTGCTTTATTTACCTTGCGACCGAGTTCTGAATTATTGTTAGATAATCGATTATCCCAAAAGCTTGAGTTGTTAGGATAGAGTCACATGAATTGTTTTATATTATTTCTTTCACCCCCACTTGGGCTTGAAGCGTGGATAATGCATAAGTCCGCCTACCATATGCTTAAATTTTACTTTTTAATTAGAAAGTGAGAGAGTGGGGATCGAACTCTAGATCACTTAGTTATAGAAACTCTGATACTATATCAGATAACCGATTATCCCAAAAATTTAAGCTGTTAGGATAGATGAACTTTATATTATTTCTTTCAATTATCAAACCCAGTTCCCTATGAACTCAATGATTAAAAAAAAAGAAATTAATTCCAAAGTAGTTCTCAAAGTTGTCTAGTTTGTGTTATGGTATATTTTCTTTTTAAAAGCTTTGTCAAATACTCTTTTTGAAATTGAATATTTTTTTAAATCTTTTTGTGGGAAAGTGAAGACTGAAGAGGCATGCAAGGTTTATTGTGTAAATTAAGATTTTGTGTTCATCGAAAGAAAGAGGGTTGAGGCTACTAATTTTTGTGTTTTATAGTACTTTGTTAGGTAAATCGGGGGTGGAGGATGATTATGGTTAAAAAGGGGTTGTGGTTTAGAATTATTTCTTCTAAATAAGATATGAAGAATGGAGGTTTAGTGGGATGTTCAAGTAGAAATTCTTCTAAATAATGTGGCTAACTCATGGAGGTGGCATACTACATGTGGTGATGTTTAATCTATTCAAACTGTTTCTTATGCTTTGGTTGATTTTGATGCTAGAGGTGTTGATATGTTCCACTCTATTGTTTATACTAAATTTACTCATTTAAAACTCTCTTCAAAAGGCGTTACTAAACAACTCTAGTACAACTAGTGCTAATAGTACAACAGAATGCCGTTTACCCCGCCATCCATTATTCTTCATCTTCAAGAGTTCCCTATTCTCTAGCAGCCGCCTCTTTCACAACTCCTTCTCAAGAGCTTACCATTGTCTGAAAATTTGCCTCGCCCCATTCTTTGATTATTGGCACATCAATTCCTTGTCTTTGCTCTCATTGCTGCTTTATGAGCTTGAAGTTCTTAAGAATAATTTTTCTATGAGGTCTACTTAGTCGACTTAGGAATTACGTAGTCAAATTATACTATTTGTGTGGCTCAATGTGGCACGGAGGAAATGACTCAACATATATTTTTCAGTATTCAGTCTTGAATTAGGCTAAACATCAATAATGTTTTTCATCCCTAATACTCAATTTTTGTCTTGCGATTGCTTATCTCGAGTAGCGTATTCGCAGATCGCTTACATGCTATTTAGTTTGCAGTTATTTAGTTTATCTAGAAACTTAGAAACAATGTGATTTTTCAAGTGATGTTTGTCTTGATCAGGATAATAAGACTAAATTATCATAAGTAAATTATGGTTTATTCCAAAAGAAAACAGTGAGAGGGACGTGTATAAACAAAAAAGCACGTGTTATTAGCATATCCCTAAACTTATTAGTAATTGGGCTATAATTAACGGGTCATAATACTAAGCCCAAGAGCCCATATAAACATAAAAACAAAAAACAAAAAAACTGATAGGGTTTTTAACAGAGTGTTCTTCTTACGTATAAAAGAGATTCCTTATCGCATTCCACCGTTTAGTTCTTCGTCTTCTACTTCGCAGTCTGTTCCAATTTTCTCAAAGGTACCGTTTTATCACTTCGCAGCTTTCAAATCGGTGTTTAATTTTTCTAATTTGTTATTTGATTGTTGCTGATCTTGGTTCAACTCTAGTTAAGATTAATTTTACAGTTTCAATTTTGTATTTTAGGGTTCATTAGTTTTTTGCTGATTTGTTTTTTCTCGTTTTGTTTTGGATTTGGGAAAAGATTTCATTTTTGATTACCAGCTTCAATTAGTGATATTATTATACGTAATTGATTCTTAGATTTGGATTTTTTAATATTTATTGTGTAGTTAAAATAATCTGAGATATAAAATATGTTGATTTTTTTACTAAAAAAAAATAAACTAAAAGAAGCTGAAAATGGGGATTTTGGTATAACCTAAAATCCAATTAGAAATTATTGGGTGTTATTTTGTTTAGAATTTGTGTTTTAGGGATATTATTATATGCTTGTTTTTTGATGTGTGTGTTGTGTTTGGGTTTAACATGCTTAATACTGTTTAGGTTAAATTTAGGGCTAGACCTATATGAATGATGTAACACGATGAAACAAGCATTATACAACTTGAGTTTTGCTCCTTGACATTTGTAGTTCCAGATTGACCTTTATTTTTTCTTTATATGATTGTGTTGAACTACCATTGAGTGTAAACTTAAAGTTCCGAAAATGTATGTTTAACTTGTAAATTATAATATGCGAAGAAGGATAAACCTTTAATTGTTACCATTCATTTATTCATCGTTTCAGAGTTGTAGGCAATTAGTGTTCTGTTGTGATGCTTATTTTTTTTATTCTTCCCTTCTATACAGATGAATGTTGAAAAGTTGATGAAGATGGCCGGTTCTGTTCGAACCGGTGGAAAGGGTACCGTGAGAAGGTATATTTTGGCGAAATATGTTTTTTCTTTCATGTCATAGTTATGTTCTTAAAATTATTTGATACTACGTTCAACTATCCATTGATGTACAACTAGTAGGCATTTATGACTTAAATTCTGTTATTAATGCAACTAACACCCTGCCACTATTCATTTATCTTGTAAACTTCAGTTTTTAATTTGCTAAACCATTACTTTGTGGCATAACTAATTGACTTTCTTTAATGTATATTTTTTTTAATTTATTTAAGGTGCCTGTATTATTGCAGTCTGTTATGATAGGAAAAATGCTTTTTTTATGCTGTTTCTTTGTTGATGTTTTGTTTTCTCCCCATTTTAGAAAGAAGAAGGCTGTTCACAAGACAGCTACGACAGATGACAAAAGACTTCAAAGCACCTTGAAGAGAATAGGGGTGAATGCTATCCCTCAAATTGAAGAAGTCAACATTTTCAAGGATGATGTAGTTATTCAGTTTTTAAGCCCCAAAGGTAGTTTTAATTTATGTTACTTTTGGAGTATATATTTAATTTAAAATTTTAAGCTGACTAACTTTGTTAAACATGGAATCGTTTGCAGTACAAGCATCTATTGCTGCCAATACCTGGGTTGTTAGTGGTACTCCTCAAACAAAGAGTAAGAATATATTTTTTCCTTCATATAATTACTCTAATGTGTTACACCAAACCTCAACATCTATCATATGCCACTGCCAAAATCTTTTAACGTGCTTCAAAATAGGCTTCATGAGCTTAATTGTCTTATGTGTATTTTTTACTATCATTTAAATTTCAAACTTTTGTTACAATTTTGACTGTACCATGGCATTGTTTTCCTCATATCAAGTGTAAGACTTAACATAAGTGTTCTGTTTTGAGTTTGATCTGATTTCACTCTGTACTGACATTTTGCTTAATAATTATTTCCTGTTTGCAGAGTTGCAGGATATTCTCCCTAACATCATCCACCAATTAGGTATGTTATTTGCATCTTATCAAAGCTTTAGTATTTTTAGTGTTCTTTTCTAATTATTTTTTTGGAAAATTATAGGGCCAGATAACTTGGAAAATCTGAAAAAGCTTGCTGAGCAATATCAGAAGCAGGCTCCTGCAGGAGCTGATGCAACCGCAGTGCAAGAAGATGATGATGATGCGGTGCCAGATCTTGTCCCAGGGGAGACTTTTGAGACTGCTGCTGAGGAAGAGATTAAGGCTTGAAGTTTTACTGTGTTGTCTTTATTTTTGGATGTCTTTTTTTTTCTTCTCCAAAATTATGTGTTTCAGGTGTTTTGCGATGCTCCTCTCACATACTTTCAATTAGTTAAAAACTCTTAAATCTGCTCTTTGATCTAACGAAGTGTATGTACCTGACAGCACCTGAGTTTGTCTATTGTATGTCCATTATTATTGGAGGTAGCAATCAATTTTGGTATTTGTATTCTTAATATATGGTCGCATTTATGTGTGTAAAAACTAAAATGTTCACGGGAATTCACAAAGTCACCATCACAGTTTTATGGTTCTTGTTGATTTTTCATGGTTATGTTGGAACTTGGAATGCTAATGCATTACCATCTGACATTGCAGTCATAGCTGGAAGGGTTGCTCTCCCTCTTGCAGATGTGACTGCAAATAGAGGTGTGTGTTAAAATTCGTCTTCAAGTTTTTCAATATTTCCCCTCCATTTTACCTGAAGTTTAGCAATTGACCATTTTTATGGTCAAGAATCCCTTGTCATTGAAGTTCATTAGTTGATTGATAATATCTTAAAACACCTATTCCAGTTGTGCCAGGTTTATTTTAAAAAATCCATTTGCATTTTTCTTTGCCTCCAACTTCTAATTCCATCAATATAGTGCCCTATGTCCACATCTAAAGCCTTTTCAGAAAATTACAATCTATTGCTCCCTCAATTGGAGAAATATTCAGCAGTGTGTGCTTTTCTGCAATGCTCATTTTATTTCAAGAGATGGCTTGCTTTCAGAAATATATTTGACATCCTCATATCAATTGTCATATTTTTAATTTTTTATAAAAAATTATATTACTTGTTATTTTATAATTGCAACAACTTTTTTTTGTTCTTTTCGATATTATTCTTGTTTATTAAAAATTGTAGTGTTCTATACAAATAAATGAAAATAATTGTGTGGCAATGTTGGATTTGATTGAGCCGGATTAGGATCCTCTCCAATTTTCTCTCATGTTTTCTAATCATAGGGTTGATTTTCTTTCCTTTTATTTTTTTTGTTTACAAAGAAGCTGAGGATAAAACCCGGAACCTCTAACATACTACCAAAACCTCTGACCACTTGACCTAATCTAGGGGCTTGATTTTTTTTCCTTTTTATGCTTTGTAATTTACCAACCCCTTAGATAAAGAAAAATGAGAGAAAATATTAGAAAACATGAGGAAAAATTGGAGAAGTTATGCATTAATTATACAGACACATTCTCAAGGTTAGTTTTGGAATAACAATAACATTTTAGAATTTTTAATAAAAAAATAAATCTCCTTAGTATGTGTGTTTTTCTCAAAGTGTTCCTTATATATAGGACCGGAGGGAGTACTACCAAGAGCAATGTTACGCACTTCAATAATTATTATCCGAGTAAAAAATTATTTATTATTATTTGAGTAAAAACTAAAGTTTTCATCCTTTCATGGAGTCCACAATGGAACTTGTATAAAAAATTACAGTCAAACGTTCTTTTCATTTGTGGAAGAAAAAATTCAGCCATAGTTGCAAATCACAACACTTTTTCTAACCAAATCGAAGTCACAAATTCACAGTTCATTCCCCGCAATTTCCTTCAATTCAGACATCAAAGTTTGAAACTTTTCAACTTTTGAAACTTTTCAACTTTTGAAACTCTTAGTTGCTTTGTATTTGAACCCCCGTTAAAGGGTTCACATATTGGTACCCTTTATTTTAAAAGATAGTATTAAAATAATATACTCTCTAAAAGAGATGAGTGCGTGCCATTTCATCTGAGTGTCATTCTTGGATGGTTCAAAGTCATAAAATGAATTTAACAACTAGTAACATACATATGCATTATGCATATGCACTTTTTGACGTGCATTTTTGTTAGATGTAGTGCTTTATGGTTCCAGACTTTGAATAACATCGACGCGGAATCAATTTTTATGAAGCTGCAGGACGATATTTTCCACAAGGAAGCTTCCTCTTCATTTTCTGTAATCTCTCTTCAATGCTTGTTCAGTTCTTCTTTAAGAAGAGAAAGAAAAACAATCACTTAGAAAATTAACCAGAAAAAGAAAATAAGGTATCATGGAACAACCAACACTACCTTCTTTGTCTTCTTTCACATGTCATTGGACTTATGATGTTTTTCTCAGCTTTAGAGGCATTGATACTAGAAACAATTTCACTGGTAAACTTTACAATTATCTACAGCATCAAAGAGGAATACAAACTTTCATTGATGATGAAGAAATTCAAAAAGGAGGACAAATCACACCTACTCTTCTTCAAGCCATTAAAGAGTCTAGGATTTTCATTGCTATTTTGTCCCCTAACTATGCATCTTCAACTTTCTGTTTGAATGAACTTGTTACCATCCTTGAGTGTTCAAAGTTACAGGGAAGGTTGTTTTTGCCGATTTTTTATGATGTGAATCCATCCCATGTTAGAAACATAACCGGTACTTATGCTGAAGCTTTTGCAAAACACGAGGCGAGGTTTGGAGATGAGAAGGAAAAGGTGCAGAAATGGAGGGATGCTTTACATCAAGCTGCTAATATGTCTGGATGGCATTTCAAACCAGGGTATGTACTTCACTGTTCACACCATCCTTTTATGTTTTGTTTCCAACACATGATGTATGTTATTGCAATCTGTCTATCAATTCTATTATGTTGAATATTATTCATATTCACTTATAAGCTATGAAACATTGATATATGCACCGGAAACGACACTGTTGATACCGACAAAAATTTAACAAAATAAATTAAAATTGAATATAATCATGTGTCAAGCTGCTAATGAGTTTGGACGGCATTTTAAACCTGGGTACTTATCACCATCCCTGCCTACTTTTTTTGGTTCTGTGATATTTTGTTTTCTAACATATAAGGTAAATAAAATCTTTGTATTCTTTTCTATTGAGTATGATTCATCTTCAGTTCACTTATAATAATAATGAATGATACTATAATTAAACATTATATTGTACTGTGTAAGTGTAACCCTAAGTATTGCATAATTGAAAAACTGTAGCAGCCACTCCGCACAAATAAATGAACTGTGATCAATCAATTATGTTCTTGTGTGTACTTTATTTATCTATTTTCTTTATAATCGTATTTGTTGTTCTAACATATTCATTTTAAGAAAAATTTCTGTAATGACACATGACAGAATTTTACAAATCTATTCCGTTATTTTTACCACATCTATGTAAACATATAAATCTAGTTGAAGGAAATCTAGTGAAGAAGTGGTAATTTTGGTTTGAAGTGAGCAAATTAATCTCATTCAATGACTCTGTTTCAATCTTACATGTACTTCGGTAATGTGCAGGTTTGAATCAAAGAGTAAGTTTATTGGGAAGATAGTTGAAGAGATCTCGATAAAGATCAACCGCGTTCCTTTGCATGTTGCAAACAACCCAGTTGGGTTGGAGTCTCGAATGTTAGAAGTGACATCTCTCCTTGGACTTGAGTCCGATGAGAGAGTCAACATAGTAGGCATTTATGGAATCGGCGGAATTGGCAAATCAACAACTGCTCGTGCTGTGCATAACTTGATTGCTGATCAATTCGAAGGTGTGTGTTTTCTTGCTGACATAAGAGAGAGGGAAATTCATCATGGTCTTGTACAACTCCAAGAAACATTACTTTCCGAAATACTTGGGGAGAAGTATATTAAAGTGGGTGATGTTAACAAAGGAATTTCAATAATTAAAAGGAGTCTTAAAAGAAAGAAAGTCCTTTTGATTCTTGATGATGTTGACAAAGAAAAACAGTTGCAGGCACTTGTAGGAGGACATGATTGGTTTGGCTCCGGCAGCAAGATCATAATCACTACAAAAGACAAGCATTTGCTGGCTACTCATGGAATTGTGAAAGTATATGAGGTTAAACAACTAGAAGATGAAAAGGCTCTTGATTTATTTAGTTGGCATGCATTTAAAAATAAAAATATTGATCCATCGTATTTGGATGTTGCAAAACGTGCAGTATCTTATTGTCATGGTCTTCCCTTGGCTTTGGAAGTGACAGGTTCTCAATTGTTTGGAAAAAGTTTAGATGTATGGAAATCCTCTTTAGATAAATATGCAGGAGTCCTTCGTAAAGACATCCATGAAATTCTGAAAGTTAGCTATGATGATTTGGAAGAAGATGTGAAGGGTATTTTTCTAGATATTGCTTGTTTCTTCAATTCTTACGATATAGGCTATGTCAAAGAAATACTATACTACCATGGTTTTCATGCGGAAGGTGGCATACAAGAGCTAACTGACAAATCTCTCATGAAAATTGATACCAATGGTTGTGTGAGAATGCATGAGCTGATTGAAGACATGGGCAGAGAAATTGTGAGGCAGGAATCAACTTTGGAGCCTGGAAGACGCAGTAGATTATGGTTTAGTGATGACATTGTTCATGTTTTGGAAGAAAACAAGGTATGATATTTATAATATCCCGTCTTTGCTGCTTTTGTTTTTATACATTTTGATTAATATCTCTATTAGTTTATAGGATTGTTAGTTTTACATTCTCAACTACCAATGTTTGATGAAATTTATTACTACTAGCATCAAAGGACATTATGATTTAGAAATTTTTGTATACAACGGAATATATAGATGACAAAATCTGAACCTTTAATTTGTTTGGAATTGAAAGGGAACTGATAGAATTGAAGTTATAATCGTCGACTTGCATAAAGACAGAAAAGTGAACTGGTGTGGAGATGCCTTTGGGCAGATGAAGAACTTGAGAATTCTTATAATTAGAAATGCACAATTTTCCAGAGGTCCTCAAATTCTTCCAGATAGTTTGAGAGTGCTTGATTGGCGTGGATATCAATCACCCTCTTTACCATCCGAGTTTAATCCCAAGAATCTTGCAGTAATGCATTTGCCTGAAAGTCACTTTGAATGTTTCGAATCTGTCAAGGCATGTATTCTTTTTTTAAAAAATTCATATCTTGAACATGTAGATTTCTAGTTGAAATCTAACAATTTGATGCATCTATTTTATTATAGGTCTTTCATACATTGAGCTTTCTGAATTTTGAAGGTTGCAATTTCCTAATTGAAGTACCTAGTTTATCTAGTGTACCAAATTTGGGGTCATTATGTCTTGATGACTGCAGTAGTTTAATTAGAATCCATGACTCAGTTGGGTTTCTTGACAAACTTGTTTCATTAAGTGCTCAAGATTGCACCCAACTAGAAAGTTTGGTTCCTTCCATCAACTTGCCATCATTAGTTACTTTAGACCTAAGTGGTTGCTCGCGTCTTGAGAGCTTCCCAGAAGTAGTAGGAATGATGGAGAATATAAAAGATGTTTACTTAGACCATACTAGCATAAAACAATTGCCTTCTACAATTGGAAATCTTGTTGGGCTCCAACGTTTGTTCTTGAGGAATTGCTTTCAGCTACCGAGCTACATATTGCCTAAAGTTGAGATAATAACAACTTATCGCTGTAGGGGATCTCAATCATCTGAAAATGAAGAAAAAGTGAATCCAAAAGTATTTGCAAATGCCATGTGTGTTTATAATGAATATGGGAAGTCCTTTCTTAATGTGTATTCTAGTTCTAGTAATAATTGCTCCAACGATGTCATAGAAGTATGTAGTCCTTTGGAGAATGACCGGGGAAAAAATCTTGTGAATGATCAATTAGAAACCACTTTTTTTAGCCACAAAGAGGGGAGAACAAAACTGGGTAAGCTTAGAAGGAACATATCATCAATGCATTTTTTGTTCCGAAAGAAATTCCCCAGGATAGCTCTATGGTTTTTTGTAGCCTCCAAAAGAAATAAATCTGGAAAGGATTTCAAGTTGAAAGTACTCATCAATGGCACTACGCAACTCACTTCTTCATGTGAATACATATTTTATTCACAAAAAGCGACGGAACATATGATTTGCTGTGATCTACAGTGCAATGTGGAGGGTGTATTTTCAGAGTATGAGTGGAACCGGGTGGAGATTTTATGTGAGATGGAACATCTCATGCCCTGTGATTCTAAAAGGGTCACGACCCACCAGGACTGGACCACTAAGACAATTCTAAAGTGGTCTCTCCTATATGTCTACCCAGGATACAAAGAGGGTGATTTCGACATATGTGACAATCTTGCTTTACCTTCTGATTTAAGAAAACAAAAATATACAGCTCTTTATTTGGCAATTGAAAAAGCTAAAGAGATGCAGGGAATTCATACAAGAGTATAGGCCTTCAACTACATCTTTGCTAGATTTGAATGAACAATAATTGCTGATGGCAGTTGAGGTAAGAATTATTATGTTCATATAGATTTCAACTCATCCTTACAAAGCCTCAACATCTATCATAGAGCACTCCTAACATCTTTTAGCGTCCTTCAGAAATTGTAGGCTTCATGTGTATCATTTACTATCATATATATTGAAATGTTCAAAAGTTTGTTACAATGTGGACTGTAACATGGCTTCTTTTTTTTTTTTTCCCGTTTCGAGTGTCAGACTTAACATTAGCATTCCATTTGATTTTGATCCGATTTCACTCTAGGCTGGCATTTCACGTAAATAACCTTTTCCCTTTTGAAGAGTTCCAGGATATTCTCCCCAACATCATCCCCCAATTTTGTAGTATGGCAGTTGGATCTTATAAAAGCTTTAGTATTTTTATGTTCTTTTCTAATAATTTTTTACGTGAAAAATGTAGGGCCAGATAACTTAGAAAATCTGAAAAAAGCTAGCTGAGCAATATCAGAAACAGGAGCTGATGGAACCAAAGCGCAAGAAGATGATGCGGTGCCAAATCTTGTCGCAGGGAAGACTTTTGAGACTGCTGCTGAGGAGGAAACTAAGGCTTAAAAGTTTTACTGTTCCATCTTTATTTTTGGATGTCCTTTCTTTAATTTTCTCTCCAAAATTATGTATTTCAGGTGATTTTCGATGCTCCCCTCTTACACACTTTAAGTAGTTAAAAACTCTTCAGTCTGCTCTTTCATCTATCGAAGTGTATGTACCTGATAGCACCTAAGTTTGTCTATTGTATGTCCATTATTATATTAGAGGTAGCAATCAATTTGGTATTTGTATTCTTAATATATATATGGTCTCACTTATGTGTGTAAAACTACTTAAAGTGGAATGTTGGAATGCTGATGCATTACGTACCATCTAACAGTTGAGTGTAAATTAATGCATCCATGATAGAAATTGAAAACACAACAACAATAATAAGAATAAATATGAACAAAGTAATAGATATTGACAGTGGAAGCAGTATTGAGTATAAATTAATGCATCCATGAGATTAATGTTTTCAACTATTGTTGCTTATAATTTGAAGTTTGTAGTGCTAGCTAATTCATGGTTTGTTAACAGGTTATACTGGTTTCGGAAATTAGGTTCTGAAATGTCCATTTTTGGCCATATTTTGGATATTCGGTTCCGAAATGAACATTTACTATCACAATTCGGAAGTTACGGTCCGAAATGGTCACTTTATATAGAATTTTTGCAGTTTTGCTGAAGCTGCTCTGTTTTTCTTTCACTGCCGTTGGTTTTTTCGGTTCTATGCCGGTGTGCTGTTGGGACGGTGAGGTGGCGAGGATTATTAGGGGGAGGCCTCTTGTAGTTTTACTGGTGCTGTTTCAGTTTTTGTTTACTGGTTGTTGCTGATTTTAGTTTCTGTTTTTTGATCCCTAGTATTTAGAAGGTTTAGTTGTGTTTTTTGGTTTTGTGCCGCGTTTTTGTTGCTTTGTTGGGCTGGGGGGTTTTGGCTCTTGTTGAGCTATTCATTGGGCACAAGCAGTTAAAAACCCAGTTTTCCACTCGTCTCTTGTATTAATTAGTTTCGGAACCTAAGTTCCAATATCCTATAATTTCGTATTTTATAATCCGAATCCCTTTTAAAGGGTATTTCAATCAGAATGGGGGGCCTAGAAGCAAATAAAGGGGGCCTAAAAAGCAATTTTCTCACTAAAGCACAGGACAACTTTCTATCTTCTGCAGAAGTTAAAACACAAAAATAATTTTTTGTCCACCAAACGTCATACAACAAATTTATTCAATACTTTCAATATTTGTCTGTTATGTCCACTATCTAATAAAACATAACATTTTCCTTATTTCATATTGTCATATTTTTCAAAAACAATATTGTTATTTTATAATAGCAATAGTTTATTTTTTCTCAATATTATTCTTGTGTGAGGCGATGTAGAAGTTCTCAATTTTATTTCTAATAAATTAAAATGATCCTCCCTAGAAGAGATCAGTGGCATATGGCATCTTATGTAAGTGGTGTTCTTGGTTAGTTCACAGTCACAAACTAATAATAATATTTTTCACATGGAAGTTTCCTCTTCATTTCTCTAATTCCCTTAATGCCATCCCACAGCAGCTTGTTCAGTTCTTTATTAAGTCAAACACTACTTAGAAAGAAGGTCTGATCTTTCATGGAACAACCAACACTACTTTCTTTGTCTTCTTCGTTCACATGTGATTGGACTTATGATGTTTTTCTCAGCTTTAGAGGCACTGATACTCGAAACAACTTCACCGGCAATCTTTATAATTCTCTACAGCATCAAAGAGGTATACAAACTTTCATTGATGACGAGGAAATTCAAAAAGGAGAACAAATCAAAGCTACTCTTCTTCAAGCAATCAAAGAATCAAGAATTTTCATTGCTATTATCTCCCCTAACTATGCATCTTCAACGTTTTGTTTGACCGAACTTGTTACCATCCTTGAGTGCTGTAAATCACAAGGAAGGTTGTTTTTACCGGTTTTTTATGATGTGAATCCATCCCAGATTAGAAACATAACTGATACTTATGCTGAAGCTTTTGCAAAACATGAGGTGAGGTTTGGAGATGAGAAGGAAAAGGTGCAGAAATGGAGGGATGCTTTACATCAAGCTGCTAATATGTCTGGATGGCATTTCAAACCGGGGTATGTATGCACTTCACACTATCCTTTTAAGCATTTCTTTTTTGTTTTTTTTAGTTACCCCTTTATTTGGCTTACTTTTCCATCACATGAGGTAATTAATGAAATCTATCTTATGTTGAGTATGACTCATATGTTCACTTAAAACTATGAAATATTGGCACTGACACGTCTATTGCGATTATAATTTAAGAATATAATCACATATGTCGGTGCTATAGAGCTTATAAGTGTGCAACCGCTCCAGTGTAGCAGAGTAAGAGCATATATCCATTGAGCTTTGTTGATTCGTCTGGTTGGTTGAGGTTCACGAGTAAACTTATAAAATCGATCGTAGTAGTATGACATTACATTGAACTCTGCCATCCTAAGTATTGCAAGAATCTGATTTAGTTTTATTTTTCTCAATTATTCGTCTGATATATAAGAGAAGTAGGCACAATTGTCCTAGATCTATGATCAATCGATTGTCCTAACATATTCATTCTAAAAAAACGTTTTTCGCTAGTGGAACATGACCAAATTTCAAACATCTATTTTCTGTTTTTTTTGCCAACATTCCTGCAATTTCGCACGGGATCTTTACTAGTAAACATATAGATCTAGTTGACGCAAATATTGTGAAGTAGTAATCTGTTATATGATTAGTTTTGGTTGATATTAGAATTTTAGAGGCCTATACTCAACCACAAAAGCTAGCTTGAGAGTTGAGGTTTGCACTACACTTATAAAGGCTATCTTTGTCATATCTCTAGCCAATGTGGGACTTCTAACACACCCCCTCACGTCCAGGACTGAATAAGTTGGAACGTGGAATCAACAACAACGGGTGCCCCAAATATGGGAGGTCTCCACAACAAACAACAAATTGATCTAGGATAGGCTCTGATACCATATTAGAATTTTAGAGGCCTATACTCAACCACAAAAGCTAGCTTGAGAGTTGAGGTTTGCACTACACTTATAAAGGCTATCTTTGTCATATCTCTAGCCAATGTGGGACTTCTAACAGTTGAACTGAATAGACTAAGAACATTCACAGACTGTTTTAATTTGCATGTGCTACTGTAATGTGCAGGTCTGAATCAGAATATAAATTTATTGAAAAGATAGTTGAAGAGGTCTCAATAAAGATCAACCGCATTCCTTTGCATGTTGCAAACAAACCAGTTGGATTGGAGTCTCGAGTGTTAGAAGTAACATCTCTCCTTGGACTTGAATCTGATGAGAGTGTCAACATGGTAGGAATTTATGGAATCGGTGGAATAGGAAAATCAACAACTGCTCGTGCTGTGCATAACTTGATTGCAGATCAATTTGAAGGTGTGTGTTATCTGGCTGACATAAGAGAGAGGTCGACTAATCATGATCTTGCACAACTCCAAGAAACACTACTTTCTGAAATACTCGGGGAAAAGGATATAAAAGTGGGAGATGTACACAAAGGAATTTCAATAATTAAAAGAAGGCTCCAAAGAAAGAAAGTCCTTTTGATTCTTGATAATGTTAACAAAGAGAAGCAGTTACAGGTACTCGCAGGAGGACATGATTGGTTTGGCTTCGGCAGCAAGATCATAATCACTACAAGGGACAAGCATTTGCTGGCTACTCATGGAATTGTGAAATTATATGAGGTTAAACAACTAGAAGATGAAAAGGCTCTTGATTTATTTAGTTGGCATGCATTTGAAAATAATTTTTTTGATCCAGGTTATGTAGATATTGCAAAACATGCAGTGTCTTATTGTCACGGTCTTCCCTTGGCTTTGGAGGTGATAGGTTCTCAATTGTTTGGAAAAAGTTTATCTGTATGGAAATCCTCATTAGATAAATATGAAAGAGTCATTCGTAAAGACATCCATGAAATTCTGAAAGTTAGCTATGATGATTTGGAAGAAAATGAGAAGGGTATTTTTTTAGACCTAGCCTGTTTCTTTAATTCTTATGAAATATGCTATGTCAAAGAAATACTATACTTACATGGTTTTCATGTGGAAGATGGCATACAAGAGCTAACTGACAAGTGTCTCATGAAAATTGATGTCAATGGTCGTGTGAGAATGCATGACTTGATTCAAGACATGGGCAGAGAAATTGTGAGGCAGGAATCAACATTGGAGCCTGGAAGACGCAGTAGATTATGGTTTAGTGATGACATTGTTCATGTTTTGGAAGAAAACAAGGTATGATATTTATAATATCCCCTCTTCGCTACATTTTGATTAATATGTATTATTTAGTTTATAGGATTGTTAGTTTTCAATTCTCAGTACAAATGTTTGTTGAAATTTATTACTACTAGCATGAAATAACATTATGATTTAGAATTTTCTGTATTCGGCCAAATATATAGATGACGAGTTCTCAATCTTTAATTCGTGTTTGAATTGTGATTTGGAATTGAAAGGGGACTGATACAATTGAAGTCATAATTGCTTGCTTGCGCAAAGGCAGAAAAGTGAAATGGTGTGGAAATGCCTTCGGGAAGATGAAGAACTTGAGAATTCTTATAATTAGAAATGCACAATTTTCCATAGGTCCTCAAATTTTTCCAAATAGTTTGAGAGTTCTTGATTGGAGTGGATATGAATCATCCTCTTTACCATCCGGTTTTAATGCCAAGAATCTTATAATACTGAATCTTCCTGAAAGTCGCCTTAGATGTTTCGAATCACTCAAGGCATGTATTCTTTTAACGAAATATTTGTTGAACATGTTCTGTTAGCTTTAAACTAGTGTTAATTTCCAGTTGAAACCTAATAATTTGAGGCTTTTATTTTTTTCTTTGTGTAGGTTTTTGAGAAGTTAAACTTTCTAGATTTTGAAGGTTGCAAGTTCCTAACTGAAATACCTAGTTTATCTAGATTACCAAATTTAGGGGCACTGTGTCTTGATTATTGCACTAGTTTAATTAGAATCCATGACTCAGTTGGGTTTCTTGACAGACTTGTGTTATTAAGTGCTCAAGGGTGCACCCAACTAGAAAGTTTGGTTCCTTCCATCAACTTGCCATCTTTAGAGACTTTAGATCTAAGGGGTTGCTCATGTCTTGTGAGCTTTCCCGAAGTAGTAGGAGTGATGGAGAATATAAAAGATCTCTATTTAGACCAGACTGCCTTAGAACAATTGCCTTTTACCATTGGAAATATGGTTGGGCTTCAACGTTTGTTCTTGAGGGGATGCCAAGGGATGATTCGGCTACCAAGCTACATATTGCCCAAATTTGAGATAATAACATCTTATGGTTGTAGAGGATTTCAATCATCTGAAGATAAAGAAAATGTGAGTCCAAAAGTGTTTGCAAATGCTATATGTGTTTATAATGATTATGGACAGTCCTACCTTAATTTGTTTGCTCGTTATATAACCTCCAACAATATAATAGAAATATGTAGTCCTCGGTGCGAATCTGAATTCCTTGCGTTCGATCCTTCATCTGGGAGAATGAGTTGGGATAAGCTTATTTGTAATAAATCATCATTGCGTTTTTGGTTCAGAAAAAAATTCCCCATTATAGCTCTATCTTGTAATGTAGAACCTGAAAAGCATTTGGACAACATGGTATTGGATTTCAAGTTGACTGTAGTCATCAATGGCACTAAGCACCTCACTTCTTCATGTATATACATATTTTATACACAAAAAACGACGGACCAAATGCTTTGTTGTGATCTACAATGCAAAGCAGATGGTGTATTTTCAGAGAATGGGTGGAATCATGTGGAGATTTTATGTGAAATGGAACATCTCATGCCATGTGATTCTACTAGGTCCGTGGCCTATCAGTACTGGACAACTAAGAATATTCTAAAGGGGTCTTTCATATATGTCTACTCAGATAACAAAGAGGATGATTACAGCTTAATTAGCAATCCTGATTTTCCTCTGTCAACTGAACAGAAATTTCAAGAGGATTACTTTCTCCTAATGAAGCAGGTGCTGATAGAATCCGGCACTAGAAGAGATGCAGTACCAGATCTCGTCCCTAGGGAGACTAAAGCTTGAAAGACTTACTGTGCCACCTTTATCTTTGGATGCCTTTCTCTCTCTCTCTCTCTCTCTCTCTCTCTCTCTCTTCTCCAAAATTATGTATTTCAATTCAAGTGATTTTTGTTAAGATGATTCCAAAAAAAAAATTCAAGTGATTTATGTTGCTCCTCTCTTATATACTTGTTAAGATGCTAAACTGAAAGCTTTGAAGAAGCTTGAGTTGTGACTTGTTCAGCAAGTTACAGTGTTAGTTTGATTTTCTGTTAATTCCCACCAATGTAACAGCTTGTAACTGCCTTTGTTTTTCGGTCAAAAAACAAACTGCCTTAGTTTTAGCTACTGTGTTTGCTTGTTTAGCTAGCGTATGATGCGGACTTCTGCCTGTATAAGTAGCTTGATTTAACAGATTTCATTTCTTAAGTAAACAATAATGAGTTCACTCTATCATATTTCTCTTTACTAAGCTTTACTTTAATAATACTTTAAGTAGTTAAAATTCTTAAATTTGCTTTATGATCAAATGAAGTGTTTCAGTCATAAAATATGCTGATTACTTTACAGAGGTTGTAGGGGATACTATCTTTGACAAAAGTTCCTCCCTTTTTTAGCATTCACAGAATATTTGCATTCACAGAATATAATATTCCTCATACCGAATTCATAAAACCTAAGCATCATGGCCAGCTTTGCACACTGCACATGTTCTTCTTAGACATTCCCTCCTATTTTAACACAAAAAGTAACAAATTAAGATGAAGGAGAAATCTGATGCTCACACAAGTAGATGCTTATCATTTTCATTAGGCTAAAGCTAACCTTCAAGGGGAAACCTATCTAGTACTTAGGGTGCATTTGAATCATAGTTTAATTAAGCACATATTGAGAAAATAATTATCATATAAGCGCTTATGTATAAGCTATTTTTATAATCAAAGAGGGAATATGATATGATTCAACTATTTTTGCTTCAGCACTAAGTTATTAATTATTAAAGTGATATTAATGATCATTATTTTACGACTTTGATGGATTTTAACTCTATTTCTTGAGGTTATAGGGTCAAAATCTTATCATTGAGATTGGTCTAACACCTCTTGAAAAAAAAAGATTTTATCCGAGTTTTGATGGCCAGACTCTTTTTTATCCGGGAGAGTTTATTGAAATAACCTGAAAATCTTATATGCATGTTATACACTACATTTATAAGCTTTCACAATCACTTACACAAAGCACTTTTGTGATAATATATACAAGTACAAATAAGTTCCTCCGAATGCACATTTAAGCCTTGTAGCACCACGATCAGGTATGAACACACTGATATTCTATCGCGCCTCTAATAATGTCACAGAAGCTTCATTTTGTGAACAATCTCCATAACTTGAAGAAGATTCTACCTGAATTGGATGATGAGCTGTTGCAGTATAGAACCCAGGTTGGCTAGGATCAGGCAACAGTTTTTCACCATTCAACATTAAGACCACAGATGACATGTTTGGTCTATGTTCTGGTATTTGTTGCACACATAGTAGACCAACATGAATACATTTCAATATTTCACATGGAATAGTTGTACCATGGAATATATCATCTATGAGCTCTTGTGCCTTTTCTTCATTCCATAGTCTCCATGCCTGAAATCAATGTCACAAATGTTTCCTTATTATACAACTATTACTATTATATGATTGCAGAAAAAATATTGATCCTAAAATATATAAACTTTAAACTTACATGACCAAGAAGATTAAGATGATGACAAGGGTCAAAAAAATTTCGAATCTTTCTCCCACTAATTACCTCCAAAACAATTACACCAAAGCTAAAAACATCGGATTTAATTGAAAATGATCCATGCACAGCATATTCAGGTGGCATATAACCACTGCAACACAACCAAAAAAATTTAGAAAATCAATGTAAAAAAGAATTTTAACATAGTGGAACTATATCACTCAAAGCGGTACTTACTATGTTCCCATCAATCTATTTGTATTGGACTCGTCTAGATCTCCTCGAAATGTTCTGGCTAGACCAAAATCTGATACTCTTGGATTCATATCACTATCAAGAAGAATATTGCTAGTTTTCAAGTCTCTATGGATGATTCTTAATCTAGAGTCTTGATGAAGATATAGCATCCCACGAGCAATCCCGTCAATAATTTGGAACCGTTTTATCAGACCTAGCTGTTCCTTTCGAGTTGAATCTAACAAATTAAATTTAAATTTTAAAGTCAGTCTTGAAACTACATAATGCATAGAGTAAAATGAAGAATCATAATTTAAATAGTGTTAAGTTTCAAACCAAAAATGAAATAATCCAAGCTTCTGTTGGGCATGAATTCATAGATCAAAAGCCTTTCCTCTTGATGAATTGAACAACCAAGAAGTTTTACAAGATTGCGGTGTTGAAGCTTTGCCATCAACATGACTTCATTTTTGAATTGTTCTTCTCCATGTGCAGAAGTTTCTGATAGCCTCTTGACTGCAATCTCTAGTCCATCGTCCAATATGCCCTGACAAATTTTTTGGAAAATTTTGAAACTTCAGTGAAGATTAATGAATCACCTAAAAATGTATAGAAACAAACGAAATCATTAAACAAGTTCTTCGATTGTCACACAACTTAATCAACAATGTTAATCAAGGCTTATTTGAATGAATTTAACTACCTTGTATACCGGTCCAAAACCACCTTGTCCTAACTTGTTACTGTCTGAAAAGTGATTTGTTGCATTAGATATGGTTGAAAAACCAAATATTGTTGATAATTGCACATCTTCCTTCTCCCTTTTGTACTTCCTGTGAAATATTTTTAGCATCCCTAAAATGGTAGGAAGGATTAACTGATTAAGTATAACTAAAAGGATATTTGGAGGAACATGAATATGATTATAGAATTGAAAACTTCTCTTCATTCTAATATTGGAAACTTTAAATTCACCTGGCTTTGCAAGCTTATTTCTCTTTATATATGTAAATGTTGCCACTCCAAGAATCATGATGAATAAAATGACTCCCCCTGCTCCTAGTGCCCCTGCAAGCTTCTTGTTTTTAAAGCTCCAATTGTTTCTCTTATGACCTGAGGAGTAATTAAAGCATTCTCCATGAACAAACAAGCAGCAAGAAGTTTGCAATTTAGGAAAGAAAAGGAAGCTGACTGTGATAAAATAATCGACCACCTAGCATAGATATAGGGACTAATTCTATTTTGCATCAAATATTATAGAGAAACTAAAACCATACCAGAAATGGCCAAAAGAAACTATTTCATATGTTTCAGGAATTAAAAATGACAAATTCTTTTAGGGACTAAAACACGAAAATTGCATATTATACTTCAACTAAAAAGTTAATTAAGCCAAAAAGGTGACTGAGAAAATACCTAACTCTGAAGTTGCCAGTCTTATGAAAATATCTTGTCCTTGGTCTATATGTTTCGTCAAGTCCCTTATCTTACCAAACCAAAGCAAGCAGCCACTATTACTTTTAATATCTAAACTTGCATATGCTGTACAAGAGCAATTTTTCAAACACATTTTCTCACATTCCTTAAGGCTCAAGCTATTGTTAAACCAGGAAGAGGAGGTATCTGGCAACTCTACTCCTGAGTGCTTTAGAAATCCATCTCCAATACAATTTAACCTTATTCTTCTAACACATCCACCAGACCATTCTAAAGAATTCCATTTTTCATTGTACTTTGGGATGAAACCTTCCAAGCATTGACATGTTCTTGGAGAATTTGTAATATTGCAGATAGAATTATCATCACAACTTGAATAATACTCACACTGATCCATCGGACGAGTCGATATAATCTCCCAATCTCTTTTCGTATCTGACCATACCAATCTTTGTGCAAGACCTGATGGATTAAGCCATAATCTAGTAATAGTTTCTTTTTTCAATGTTTCGTATTCATAAGAAACTTCCATGTCAGTGAAAACTAGAGAAAATTTGAACAACTTAAGATTCCTTAGCCATGAAATTGCACCAAAAGCATAACCATTCCATGGTCCTCCTCTACTAAACAAAGTTTTTCCCTTTGTAGTAACTAATTGAGGAAATCCATGAACATCTATGTGATAAGAAAACTCACCAAGAGAAGGATCTTCAACACTTTTCCAAGATGTGAGAGACCTATAAGTACCATTTACTAAATTACTCTTAAGCTTCATTCCTGCAAGGAAATTGTCACCAGGGTAATCAAAACTCTCCCACAAAATCTTCTCACCATCTTTCACAACAAGATTTCCTGAATCTAAAAGTTGCATGACCGGTTTTTCCGCAACTGTTGATGCATTGGAGGACCATACAACAATGCTCCTAGAAACATCCAGAATAGTAATAATAAGACTTCCTTGATCAGTAAGTTTTAGAATTGCTTTTGAGTTTTGTACCGGAGCATCTCTATTAGCAACCCAAACATAGGTCCTAGGTGATATGGTTTTGTACCATATACCAAAGTATTGGAGTTGTACATTTCCAAAGTTGAAGAATCCAGCTTCAAAAGTCCCAGCTGAAGACACCAAAGTCTGATTACCTTGGATAGAATGATCTGGTGTAATAATAACAAAAGTTTCATATTGCATAGATAAAGAGGGAATGAAGCAGAAGAAGAAAGTGTGCAGTATTAGCATGAGCATCTTGTATGTGCTAATGATGATGGTTTGTTGTGTGTGGTTATTAGCTTCCATGTCATTTCATCAAACATTGACTTGAAGAAGAGGGTAATTCTAAGTCAATACATACTATAGAACAGTTTTGTCCAATTGAATATTAGGGACAAAAATTGAGGCTGCAATTGGACAAGTGTTCAATGTATGATGATTGATACATTAAAACTGGGGACCAGTATATGTCCTTCAAGTGTTCAATGGTGACCCAATAGCGGAAAAATGATAACAGGTGACCCAACAGATCGTGGAGAGGCTCCGATACCATCTGAGAAATTGATATTAGGCCTAAGTCAACCCTACAAAACCAGCTTACAAGGTGAGGATTGCCCTCACTTTATAAACACTTAGTCATACCATCTCTCAACCGATGTGGGACTTCTTAACACTTTTCAATCTTGATCTAATGAGGTTTGTCCTCATCATTTTCATTTTATCAAATTCCAAATTCACTTGAGAGGGGCTTAGACCAAGTCTTCCCATGTGTGCCAAATTGCAAATAAGCTTTTGCAACAAAAAGAACAAGTTTGTGGTGTATAATCTAGTCTACTTAACTTAAAGCTTAGTGTGTTCCTAAGATGTTAAGTGATTTGTCTTCAAGTGAAGACTTTTTAGTCTTCCGTGTAACATGGATTGTGGAAGGAAATGAAGGGGCCAATTGTATGATTGCTACTTACTACTTGGTAATATCATGTTAATTTTATCTGTTGGAACCTTAACAGCGGTTTACCCCTAGTCACCCTTAGTGTGTGCTTGGCTTTGCGGTTAAGAATTTTGAGTGAATTGATTATGGTTGGCAAGAACAATAAACCAGCTTATATCTTATAAACTCATGACTAAAAAAAACCTATTTGGGAACTTGTCTTTTTCTGACGAGCTTATAGCTTATTTTGGTAAGCTACTTCAAGTAGTTTATAGCTTATAATGCTTTCACTCAATTTTAGTACCCTTGTTAACTAAAAGAATTAAATATTAATTAATCTTATTTTTTTATGTCATTCCATATTTATAATATAAGATAATTCAATCACTAACTTTACCAAACACTACACACTAAATCAGCTAACTTATCCGCGATAAACTATCATCTAGTTTATTAATTAGTTATCCGTTTTAAATTGTCTTATCAACTATCAACTACTATATTTTATCAAACAAAGCCCGTGTAAAATTGATTATAGCTAAAAGTGGGTTGAATAAAAGTGATTTTTATTTAGATATATACATATAAAAGTGAATTAAAATAAATTTAAGCATGAAAATCAATTTTAGAATAAAAAAATCCAATTTCTCACTTCAATAGAGAGCAGACAGAATATATTTTGATGTATCCAAAAGTAGACTCGGTCGTGTGACATATTGATAATTCTTACATACTCTTGCTTTTTAATTTTCTTTTTCTAAACTCATATTTGTATCAAATTTTTTTGTACAGTAATCTAGTAATTTACTTACCCCCACAGTTTTCCATCTTTAATTTGTTTGTGATATTGGTTATTTTCGTTAGTTTTTCTAAAAAACTTTGACGTTAGAAAATATCTATTTACATATTTTCTTTTTAAACATACCACTAGAAAATATCTATTTACATATTTTCTTTTTAAACATACCACTCATTTTAGTGTATTACGTGGCCACATTAGTAGCTAAATAAGTAAAGTTAACATTTTTTAAGAAAAACTAACGAAAATGACTAATATGACAACAATAATTAAAGTTATGGAATCAATTTGTAACGTTAATTAATTAAAGAATTAATATGAAACCAATAAATAAGTTAAGAGACTAATTGTCCAATTTAACCTTATTTTTATTAAATTTAAAAACTAGCATAATTTAAGGGCCTGTTTGATATTTTACTTGCTAGAGGATGCGAATCATTAGAGATTAAGGGCATGTTTGTTATAGATTTAAAAAAAATGAATTTTTCTTTGTATTTTTAAAAATGGATTTTTTAGAAATTTAATCAAAAATAGTAAAAGTTATTTCAAACTCATTTGACATAAGTTAATTTGTTAAAATTTGAATACCAAAAAAAATAATGAGACTTTGCCATTCAGTAACTTAAATATTTATTGTTAAGATATTTTTACATAGTAAAAATCACATATTTTTTCAAAATGACATCTTTCAAACGAATTTTTCATTTGAAATTTTTCTTAAAAATTAATTTGTTAAAATATTTTAGTAAAAATATACTACACTGTTAAAATATAATTATAACAATCAGGCCCTAAAAATAATTCGTATCAATCCAAATGAAGCGTGGTGCTCTAATTGGAAAATAAAATGAATGGAGAAATAAAAGAAAATAGAAGAAAAAAGAAATAGAGGTGGCTGGTGGAGAGATGTTTTCTCTTTAGGCCTCCGTAGTTTTTTTTCTTTCTGAGTTTTACTTTTTCGCCCTTCAATCAAAACTTCGTTTGTTAAGAACCAAATTTTTTTTGCCTTGAAAAAAAAATTCGGTTTCTATTAACCGAATTTTCACTAAAAAAAAACTTCAGTTTCTGCGACAAAATTGAAATATTTATAGAGTATAAAAAATACACGAGAGGTCTAGAGAAAAAACCTCCGATGGAGAAGAAAGACGGACACATTGGGCCGCACCGTTATTAGGTGGGATTTTGTAGGCATTGTTTGGTACCCTCAGACTCGTGCATAATGTCAAGTCAACGACAATAATTTACACAAGGAAGCTTCTCTTCATTTTCTCCTCTAATTCCTCTTCTTCAATGCCTGTTCAGTTCTTCTATTTATTTAGATAAAGGGAAACAAACACTTGGAGAGAAAATCAACGAGGGAAAAAGTATCATGGTGACTTATGATGTTTTTCTTAGCTTTAGAGGCATAGATACCCGAAAAAACTTCACTGGTAATCTCTACAACTGTCTTCAGCATCAAAGAGGTATAAAAACTTTCATTGATGATGAAAAAATTAAAAAAGGAAAACAAATTACACATACTCTTCTTCAAGCCATTAAAGAGTCTAGAATTTACATTGCTATTTTGTCCCCTAACTATGCATCTTCAACTTTCTGTTTGACTGAACTTGCTGCCATCCTTGATTGTTCCAAGTTACGAGGAAGGATGTTTTTGCCGGTTTTTTATGATGTGGATCCATCCCATGTTAGAAACATAACTGGTACTTATGCTGAAGCTTTTGCAAAACATGAGGTGAGGTTTAGAGGTGAGAAGGAAAAGTTGCAGAAATGGAGGAATGCTTTGCAGCAAGCTGCTAGTGTATGTGGATGGCATTTCATACCAGGACCAGGGTATATGCACATCCTTTTATATATTTCTTTTTTCATACCAGGGTATGCGTTTATTTTTTTAGAATCAGATTTTCTATATCCCATAAGTGTAGCTCAAATGGTAGCTACCAGAGATATTATTGGAGTGGTCGGGGTTCGAATTCCGGATTCCACACTTCTCCACATTTAAATGTGTGAGAGTTTAGTCACTAGACTACTTGACAAAAAAAAATCAGATTTTCTACCCGAACACATTCAATGACTCTGTTTCAATTTAAATGTACTTCTGTAATGTGCAGGTCTGGCCCTGGGTACGAATATAAGTTGATTGGAGAGATAGTTGAATATGTCTTTGAAAAGATCAACCACGAAAAAATTGATGAATTGAAAGATGGTGCTAAAGAATTCTTTGATGATTTGGAAGAAAGTGTTAAAGAAATCATTGATGATTTGGAAGAAGATGTTAAAGAAATCGTTGATGATTTGGAAGAAGGCTATGATGATTTGAAAGAAGATGTTAAAGAATTCTATGATGATTTGGAAGAAGGGGTGAAGGGTATTTTTCTAAATATTGTTAGTTTCTTTGATTCTAATTAGTTTTTTACTTTTATGAGATTCTAAATTTATTTGTTTTTTTTTTTTTTGTATTTATTTTCTTTGCAATTCAAGAATTAATTATTCACATATGATTTTGTTAAATATGCTTGGATCTCATCCCAAAAGCTAGCTCAAAGGGTGAGGTTGCTCTCGCATATTTATACACTTCACATTCCGGGAACCTAAACAATGTGGAACTTCAAACAAACTCCGACAACACAATTACACAAACAACATATTCAACACCCACCCTCACGCATAGCGTGGTCCTGAGTCAGATGCCCACATTGCAGTCCTTAACCCGGCTCTGATACCATGTAAAATATGCTTGGATCTTATCCCAAAAGGTAGCTCAAATGGTGAGGTTGCCCTCACATATTTATACACTTCACATCCCGAGAACCTAAACAATATGAGACTTCAAACAAACTCCGATAACATAGACAACATATTCAACAGATTTCACCCTAGCCGCCGTCGTGTTTACATTCCGTTCACAACAACCGCTTTTGTGTGCAGTACTAGTGTTCATTACACGTTATTGTTCATCATCTATGGTAGTGTTCATTTAAAGGTCCTTCCAGTATTATAATGTTTCTTTATTCTTAATGACGATCACCCACCTTCAAATTTCATCGTGAATGCAAATAGTCATAGTTTGGGCCATACTATTTTCCAAGGTTGGAATTTACATAATCTTCCATGGCATTCGAATTGGAAAAACAATGATGAAGGTGAGGGTCATGTGTAACACCCTGAATTTTAGAAATATTTATTTAAATAGACTATAGTAAAATATTGTGTGTTTATGTATTTATTTAAGGTAAAACATTCATTAATTGGAGAGTTACGTAGTAGAAGAATTAAGAGAAATACATCGGGTGGGTATTATCTCTGTAACTCCTTGGTACCATAAAATACAAGTATTTTGGATAGGAGTAGTAGGTCTGACGGAAAACACTACTCCTCCATAATATTTTATAAACAAAAATGTACTTTATAAATTAATTGTATATTTGATGTATTTTATATATTACAGATAAAAGTATATTTTATCTTTTGTGTGTGGAAGAGAGTCGAGAGAATATGTAATATTCTTTAATATAATGACATATTTTTTGGAAGTTTGTCCCGTGGTTTTTCTCACAACTTGGAGACATCATTGCGAGAAAAGTCATACAAGTGCACGAAATAACTAAATATTTAAACATGCGTCAATAAATAAAGCAAGACAAATCAACGCGCGGAATCAACGTGACAAAGTACGACCATAATGTTTTTGAGATGGGAATTTAAGATTTTAGCGACGACCCGCCAGAATCAAGTTCCAAAATAGAAATTTCAATGCTTTGAATAGAATTCGGTACAAATAAAAAATCACGTAAAGATAAATTGAGAGTTGTTTTGAGAGAAGAAGATAATTATTCATTCATTGATTTTGTTTCAAATGAGGCACAATGCCTTAAATACAACCACAAAGGCTACAAAGGTAAATTGACATAATATAATACAACTAATATTTAAAATACTAATAACCTAATACTTAATACTCCCTCCATTTTTTTTATAAGGAACACTTTGTGAAAAAAATTTGGTTTTTTTTTATAAAAATTTGACCAATTTTCAAATGTTTTAAAGGTTTAATTTCATTTATGCTTTTACTTATTTTTGAACAAGATTATGCTCTTATTTATTATGAGAGAAAATTTAAAAGTAAGTTAGTTGGATTAAAAGTAATTAAATATGGGTATATATAAAATAAATTTAAATTTTTAAGAGTATTAAATGAAAATAACAATTTACAATGTGTTTCATTAATCTGTGTAATTTTTTCAAAATGTTCCTTATAAAAAGTACCGGAGGGAGTACTTATATATTTCCTATTACAATACTCTTCCCTTCAAACATCTTGTTCTCAAGGATGAACAATCACAAGTATCATGATTAGGCAAAGCTTTCCACTTTATTAGAATTTTAGCATCCCGAACATTTCCCCAATTTTCTAACTGAGATTGTGGTTGTTCCAACCCACTAGCGAGGTTCCAGCCATCTACTAAGTCATAGAGTGCAGCAACCAATAATAATAATAATAATCCCAATTTACTAAAATGGCCATACCAGTGTTCCATTGCATTAATCATATGCACATTATCAGGTGGGATGAGTAGGTCAACCGGTTAAGTTAGTTGAGCTAAGGGTTAAAGAGTTGGAGGTTCAGGATTCAAGTCCCGGCAAGGAGAAAAACTAATATAACACAAGTGACGGAATAATTCATTTCCCAACCTGCATGTTTACATTTATGGCATTGTGGAGGACTACACAACACTTTCTCCATTGAATACAAGCACATTAGCATGTCCTCCTCACTGACTTCATTAAAACATTTCTTGAATTTGTCATCTAGGAATAGAGAAATATATCCTTGGATATGAGGATTCATGTGAAGGAAGTACTCAAGGGAGGAATTCAATGTTGCCAAGGGTTTCTTATCATATGCAAAAGGGAAGTTACTGTTGAAGACCATGGTACCCCTTAAAAAGGCTATTTCTTCTTTCACATAGAAGTCCATTTGTAGCTGTGAAACAACCTGATTGAATGACTTTGTTGGAGATAGCCCTTGTGATTCCAAAATCAAAGCACAACATCTCAAAGATAAAAGCATCAACTCAAAAATGAGCTTAATATGTGATGCATCTATCAACCCTTCACTAGCCACATTAACTGTCATTAACATATTATCCTTCCATTTACAACTTGAAGTCTTAGATAGCACATGGTCTGAGGATTTATTTACCTGCGAGAATGTTGAGCTACCTTCACAATTTGATGAGTTGATACTCTAGTCAAAGAGCATTCAAAACTTCAACTCTCATAAACATGATTTTGTACAAGATAGATTTGACCATCCTCTTGATTTGCAAAGAACAAGATAGAACTAGGAAACTGACACAATTCAACTGTGAAGATCCTTTTTTATCAATGTCAGAATTGTTCCTATGATAAGTAGCTTCAAAATAATAGCCTCTCATCGGTTCTACATGTAATTGGCTATACATAGATTCAACTTAAATGTTGTCATGTGAAATAGAATTCAATGGTATCCAAAAAATTGCAGACTTGTCAAAAGTCACAAAAAGTCTTACCACATCAAAATTAATCCAACTATGACAACATAGACCAAATCCATGATTGTGGCTCTTACAACCATAATTTTTAGAAGACTGAATTTCACTATGCACAAGATTGAACCAAGTAAAAGACACTAAATCAGAACTCTCATAGACCCAATTATCAAGAAAATCTAAAATAGAATTCACATAAATACATACCAAGGGTCATGAGGAGGACAAATGATGAGAACATAAACCTTTTGGAAGTGCTCTCCATCCCTAAAGAATACTGCATAATCAACTTCCTACAAACTTTGGCCAATAGCAACTCGCCAACTCCTACCATTGTAATATCAATAGTCAACTCAGCAAATAAGGTTCCCAACCCAAACATTGTACCTTAAACATAAGCATTAGTAGGCTTTGAAATCCGGAATAGAATAGCAGCACTAGCAGTAGAGATAGGTACCCAAACAGAGTTGTGTCACTGTGGTTTTTCATCAAACAGTTGGCGGGATGTTTGCAACGACGAAAATGAATACACAGAGGCAGGTCGGATTGCTGCAAAATGCTTTGTGGTGGTAACCAACAAAAAGAAATACAATCCACAATAATATAATACGTACTAATAACCTAATACTTAATATTAATTTTTTTAAAAAGCTAAATTAACCCACCCAAATTAACACTAGAGAGAATCGAACTTGAAAGCTTAAGGAGAAACACACTCTCAGAGTCTCAGGTTCCAAGCCAATACCACATTATTTTCCACAAGGAAGCTTCCTCTTCATTTCTCTATAATTTCCTTTATGCCATCCCACAACTGCTTGTTGATTTCTTCTTCTAAGAAGAAAAAGGAAAACAATCACTTAGACAGAAAATTAACCAGAAAAAGAAAAGAAAGAAGGTATCATGGAACAACAAACACTACCTTCTTTGTCTTCTTTCACATGTGATTGGACTTATGATGTTTTTCTCAGCTTTAGAGGCATAAATACTAGAAACAATTTCACTGGTAATCTCTACAATTATCTTCAGCATCAAAGAGGTATACAAACTTTCATTGATGATGAACAAATTCAGAAAGGAGAACAAATCACACCTACTCTTCTTCAAGCCATTAAAGAGTCTAGGATTTTCATTGCTATTTTCTCCCCTAACTATGCATCTTCAACGTTTTGTTTGACTGAACTTGTTACCATCCTTGAGTGTTCCAAGTCACAGGGAAGGTTATTTTTGCCGGTTTTTTATGATGTGGATCCATCTCATATTAGAAACATAACTGGTACTTATGGTGAAGCTTTTGCAAAACATGAGGTGAGGTTTAGAGGCGAGAAGAAAAAGGTTCAGAAATGGAGGGATGCTTTACATCAAGCTTCTAATATGTCTGGATGGCATTTCAAACCAGGGTATGTATGTACTTCACACCATTATCCATTTATATATTTCTTTTTTCAATTACCCCCTTTTATGTTTTGTTTCCAACACATGATGTAATTGCAATCTATCTATCTATCTATTCTATTTCGAATATTCGTAGAATTGAGAGTTTGACCTAACTTATAGATGACCTAATCAAAAACCTGATAGCAAGTGGCCAAACATATCGTGGGAGGCTCTAATACCATCTGAGAATTAGTAGTAACTCAACCTTACAAAACCGGCTTATAAGGCAAAGATCGTCCTCACTTATAAACAAATATTCAGACTATCTGGCAACCCTCTTAACAAATATGATTCATATTCGTTTATAAGCTATGAAGCACTGACATATACCCCGGACACTTGATACCGACAAAAGTTTAAGAAAATGAATTAATTAAATATAATCATGTGTCAGGCTGCTATGTCGGGACGGCATTTCAAACCTGGGTACATATCACCATCCCTTCCTACTTATTCTGTTCTGTGATATTTTGTTTTCTAACCTAAGGTAAATATAAAATCTATGTATTCTTTTCTATTGGGTATGACTCATCTTCACTTATAATTATGATTTATGAATGATACTATAATTAAACATTGTACAATGTAACCATAAGTATGACATATTTGAAAAAATTGCAGCAGCCTAATCCTAATAGCTTTTCTAGAATCTATTTTTTTTTTTAAACTAAGGAACCTAAATGTAGGAGTTTGACATTTTAAAAAAATGATTTTTATGATATTAAACAAACAGAAAATGGCTTTCTAAAAAAGAATCTCTATATTTTTCAAAACAAAATCATTTTTTTTAAAGCTTAAACAAATGCACCCTTAATCACATTCAATGACTCTGTCAATCTACACGTACTTCTGTAATGTTCAGGTTTGAATCAGAGTATAAGTTGATTGGAAAGATAGTTGAAGAGGTCTCGATAAAGATCAACCGTGTTCCTTTGCATGTTGCAGACAATCCAGTTGGGTTGGAGTCTCGAATGTTAGAAGTGACATCTCTCCTTGGACTTGAGTCCGATGAGAGAGTCAACATGGTAGGTATTTATGGAATCCGCGGAATAGGCAAATCAACAACTGCTCGTGCTGTGCATAACTTGATTGCTGATCAATTCGAAGGTGTGTGTTTTCTTGCTGACATAAGAGAGAGGGAAATTCATCATGGTCTTGTACAACTCCAAGAAACATTACTTTCTGAAATACTTGGAGAGAAGGATATTAAAGTGAGAGATGTTTACAAAGGAATTTCATTAATTAAAAGGAGGCTTCAAAGAAAGAAAGTCCTTTTGATTCTTGATGATGTTGACAACGAAAAACAGTTACAGGCACTTGTAGGAGGACATGATTGGTTTGGCTTCGGCAGCAAGATCATAATCACTACAAGAGACAAGCATTTGCTGGCTACTCATGGAATTGTGAAAGTATATGAGGTTAAACAACTAGAAAATGAAAAGGCTCTTGATTTATTTAGTCGGCATGCATTTAAAAATAAAACATTTGATCCAGGTTATGCGAATATTGCAAAACATGCAGTATCTTATTGTCATGGTCTTCCCTTGGCTTTGGAGGTGATAGGTTCTCAATTGTTTGGAAAAAGTTTAGCTGTATGGAAATCCTCCTTAGATAAATATGAAAGAGTCCTACGTAAAGACATCCATGAAAATTTTAAAAGTAAGCTATGATGATTTGGAAGAAGATGCGAAGGGAATTTTTCTAGATATCGCTTGTTTCTTCAATTCTTATGAAATAAGCTATGTAAAAGAAATACTATACTACCATGGTTTTCATGCCTATTTCATCAACTTATGGTTGTAGAGGATTTCGATCATCTGAAGATGAAGAAAAAGTGAGTCCAAATGTGTTTGAAAATGCCGTGCTGGTTTATAATTAGTATGGGAAATCCTTTCCTTAATGTGTATTCTCGTAATATAAGCTCCAACGATGTCATCGAAATTTGTACTCAGATTGAATCTGAAATCGATGATCAGTTTGATCCTTCATCGACGAAAGTATGTTTGGGTAAGCTTAAAAGTAATAAATTATCAGTGTGTTTTTGGTTCCAAAAAAAATTCCCCAAGATAAACCTATTGTATTGTATAATGTACATACTACAAAGCATTATGATGTCACGAATATCGAGACCTAACTCATCCTTACAAAACCGGCTTGTAAGGTGAGGATTGCCTCCTCTTTATAAACTCTTCTCAAGAGTCCTATCTATCCGATGTGGGACTAAATCCCACCGAGTGTTGGCCGCTAACACACCCCCTCACGCTTCAGCCCGGCCCAATGGGCCTGAAGCGTGAACGATGTCGGAAGCCCAACAATAGACCCGATAGGCTCTGATACCATGTCACGAATATCGAGACCTAACTCATCCTTACAAAACCGGCTTGTAAGGTGAGGATTGCCTCCTCTTTATAAACTCTTCTCAAGAGTCCTATCTATCTGATGTGGGACTAAATCCCACCGAGTGTTGGCCGCTAACATATGACAACATGGTGTTGGATTTCAAGTTGAATGTGTTCATCCATGGCTACACAAAGAAAAACAAACCAATTCTTTTGTTGGCAAAGTGGACGATGATTACAACTTAATTGGCAATCCTGATTCTCCTCTGTCAATTGAGCAGATATTTCAAGAGATGCAGATAATAAATGAGTACATGTCATCTTCTACAAATCCTCTAGATTGGAACAAGCATTACTTGCTTATGAAGGCACGTTAGATGTCGATTCAACACGTGACTACGCAAGGTTCTAGGCGATTCTAGGGAAATTGGGTTGAGCCAAATTAAGCATGCGAGGCAAGAAAGTCCTGTTCGAGTGAAGGAAATCAAAGTAGTCACTTGGATTAAAGCAGATGAAGTTTTTCTTTCATCTCATCAAATACCTATATCGAGTTCCAACTTCAACACTGAGAATTATCGGACACCCTATTTTATGTCTTATGTTATCTATGTTATTGTAATGTAATATAACTTGATGAACTCTAATAATATATTTGTTTATTGATTTGATTGCTTACTGAGTGAAGATACCACCATTAAGTGGAAATGAAGGATATAACTAATTGTTTTAACATTTACTAACTATAACTTAACATTAATAAGCTACTAACTAATTGATAAGGGAAATGACCTAGCCATCATGGAGGAGGGTAGGTGATTATCATACTAAGGGAACTGAGGAGGGTAGCCTCTCCAAATTACATGTAAATCCAACCACACAACCAAACATTAGATCCTCTACAAATCACTAAATCAGATAACTACAACTTCAACAAGGATATTCTATGCTCTATATATCTATCTTTATACTTGCTAAAACCAATTTTAGCACATATTTAACAGTATTTCATCCATATCAGTGTCAAACACAGTGACATTCTATCGTGCCTCTAACAATGAGATTGAAGCTTCATTTATTGAACACCCGTTTGAAGAAGATCCTATGCTATTTGTATTATTTCTTCCTGCATAGAAACCAGGTTCACTTGGTTTGGGCAGTAACTTTTCACCCTTTAACATAAAGACCACAGAAGACATGTTAGGCCTATCTTCTGGTTGCTGTTGTACACACAATAGACCCACATGCATAAATCTTATTATTTCTGAACATATCGCCTCATCATATAATATGTCGGCTATCAACTCCTCTGGCCTTTCTTCAATCCATAGTCTCCATGCCTAAAATGACATCAACGTTACAGCAAGAGTAAGCTGAATGGTTAGTCAATTTCAATCGATGAAATCATAATTGGATAAAAATTCATGGTGGCGGAAATGCATAATAGAAAAATAGAAGTTCACTACACACAAGATTGAAAACATATGCGCTCCAAAACTTACATGCCCAAGAAGGTTTAAACGATGTCGAGGGTCACAAAATCCACTATTCTTCTTACCGCTAATTATCTCAAGAACAACGACCCCAAAGCTAAAAACATCAGATTTTATTGAGAAAGATCCATGCACCGCATATTCTGGAGGCATATATCCACTGCAAGAAAAACATTAAAGTTAGGGAAAAAAATATATTAAAAAGGGTTGTGACATGATAGAACTGAAGGTATATATAACTTCTCAATAATTGTAATACAGAAACAAATTACGAAGACTGAAGTTTTTCTTTTTTGACCAAAACTAAAGTAATTTAAGCCTTATATCGAAATAAATGTTAGTTTGAATTACTATGTTCCCATGACTCTATTTGTTTTAGCTTCAGCTTGGTCTCCCATAAATGATCTTGCTAAACCAAAATCTGATATCTTTGGGATCATATCAATATCAAGAAGAATATTGCTTGTCTTCAGATCTCTATGTATGATTCTTAGTCTAGAATCCTGATGCAGATACAGCAGCCCCCGAGCAATCCCATCAACGATTTCCAAGCGCTTTGTCCAATCTAGTAATTTACTTCGTGTAGGATCTAACAAATAACACATTCTTAAGTTAGCAAGAGAATTGAGACCTACATTAAGGTAAAGAGTAACACAGAGAACAAAAGATTTGGTTGGTGTGAAAGTTCAAACCAAAAATAAAGCAGTCCAAGCTTCTGTTGGGCATGAATTCGTAGATCAACATCTTTTCATCTTGTTGAATAGAACAACCAAGAAGTTTTACAAGATTACGGTGTTGAAGTGTTGCCATTAGTTTTACTTCATTTTTGAACTCTTCAATTCCTTGTCCTGATGTTTTAGAAAGCTTTTTAACAGCAATCTCTTGGCCATCTTCCATTATGCCCTAGTAATATTTTTGGAAATTGTAGTACTTAAGGTAACCAATAAGGGAATAAATAAACTTGGTAACCAATGCTTTACCTTGTACACTGGTCCAAAACCACCTTCTCCTAACTTGTTTCTGTTAGAGAAGTAATTTGTTGCAATAGTGATGGTTGAAAAATCAAATATTGTTGCCATGTCACCATCTTCCTTCTCCTTATTGTGCTTCCAGTGAAATAACTTTTTAAAATAACCTGAAGTAACAATTTAAGTGTTTAAATGTTAAGAAAGTAAAGGGACACAGCTATCAAACTTCAGAACTCATTGTAAGTTGTGACTAATCTGTTTGCAACACTATTTGAGTACTATTTAATCTGTTTCACGTACCTTCGTTCCCAAGCTTCTTTCTATATGCTGATTTGACCAATACAAGAACAGTTAGTCCTATAATGAATGCAATAACCGCTGCTAGAGTCCCAGCAAGCTTCAACTTCCACTTATTCTTTTTATGATCTGGGGTTTGAAGTAAATGTAAGCCAACAAGAAATATTGAATATCTCTTTAGAGAACAACATGTTAAAAGTGAAAAGGTAATTTAATAGTGTCACATTATTTTAAGTTTTCAACAGTGCTTAATAATATCAAGACAAATGGTGAAATTTATATATTATTTCTATATATCTAACTGAAAAGGCAAAAAATGTAATAGGAAATGAAAATACCAAGTTCTGATGATGCAAGTCGTATGTAAATGTCTTGTCCTATGCCCGTATGTTTTCTCATATCCACAATGTTGTGAAACCAAAGTAAGCAGCCACTACCACCATTTCTGATATCTAAATTTGCATATGCTGTGCAAGAACAGTTTTTCAAACACATTATCCTACAATCCTCAAGGGTCATGCTCCTGTCATACCACGATTCTGACGTATCTGGCAACTTCATGTTTGTGTACGGTAAAAATCCATCTCCATGGAGACAATTTAAAGGTGTTTTCCTTACACACCCATCAGACCAATTCGATGACTTCCATTTTGTTTGAAATTTTGGCATGAAACCTTCCAAGCATTCACATATTGGAAAGTCATTTATATTGCAGTTAGAGTTGATACCACACAAGGCATATTCATCACACTGGTCTGTAGGCAGAGAAGATAAAACCTCCCAAATTTGTTTTGTATCTGACCATAGATAACGTTGTGAATTTCCGTATGGATCTAGCACCAATCTAGTAATAATTGAACTGTTCAAAGTTTCATATTGATAAGAGAATTCTTTGTCGGTGAACACTACTGAGAAATTCAAGATTCTATTATTTCTTTGCCAAGATACACCAGTGAAAAGAATTCCATTCCATGACCCTCCTCTATACAGAATTCTTGATTCCTTTATAGTAACAATTTGAGGATAACCATGTGTTTCTATCCAATATGGAAACTCGCCTACAGAAGGATCTTCAGGGCTTCTCCAAGATGTGAGATATCTATATGGACCGGTAACTAAATTACTCTTCAGCTTCATTCCAGCAAGGAAAGTGTTACCAGGATAATCAAAACTTTCCCACAAAATGTTATGAGTGTTGTTTCCATCTTTCAAAACAAGATTTCCTGAATCCAAAAGATGAACAACTGGTTTCACTCCAATTCTTGATGAATTGGAGTTCCAGATAATGCCTTTGGAGCCATCAAGAATATTAAGACTTCCTTGATCAGTAAGTTTCATCATTGCTGTTGAGTTTTGTACTGGCGTGTCTCTATTAGCAACCCACACAATAGTCCTAGGTAATATGCTCTTGTACCATATACCAATGTATTGCCGTTGTGGATCTCCAAAGTTGAAAAATCCTGCTTCAAATGTTCCTGCTGCAGAAACAAGGGTATCATTGTATTGTATAAACTGATTTGGAGTAAGTGTATGCTGAATAGAGTAAGTAGGCATGGTGCAAAAGAAGAAAGTACACACCATAAGCATAAGCACCTTATTATGGTTCTCCATAGTGTTTGTGTTAGTTTGTCTTCATCATTTTCATTTTATCAAATTCCAAATTTTGAGAGGGGCTTAGTCCAAGTCTTCCCTTGTGTGCCAAATTCCACACAAAATTTTGAAACTTAAAGCGTGAAGACTAATCTTAGTCTACTCAACTTAAAGCTTGCTGTGTTCCTAAGTTGTTAACTGATTCGCCTTCAAGTGAAGACTTTTAGTGGTCAATCACGGAAAATTATTAGAAATTCTTGCTACTAATACGATGGATTACCTTAATAAGTGATTCATCATAGACTACTTTTAATAATTATCAGAAATTCTAATGATTGTCGAAAATGCTCTTTACTTGGGTTAGTTCGGTGGTATTGGCTTGAGATCTGGGGGTGTGCTCCTCCTTGAGGTCATATGTTCGATTCTCTCTGGTAGCAATTTGGGTAGACTAATTTAGCTTCTTCAAAAAAAAAAATAGAAATTCATAACTCTCCTCATCTCTTCGACTAAAACAGGGATATGATTAGTGTAAGTTAATACGAGTTACATCTTTATTTTCTATTGTTTAATTTGATATCAATTAAGACATTCTACTTTTAGTCTTCATCATTTACTCCCCTTTATTTTAGTAGACGCAAGTCTTCATCATTTACTCTCAATATGAAGCTTAAAATTTAGAAAGACCATATTTAAACAATAATGTGTGTCGTCGTTGCAATTTTAAATGTTTTTTATGTACTAGTCCACAATAGACCAATTATAAAAGTTATTTATAATTTATAAAGAAAAATAAATCATACATTAGGAATAACCAAAATATAATAATTTGGAGTTTTTTTTTTCATAATTTTTTAAAATAAATTGAATTGAAAGATGTAAAAACAATTTTTATTAATTATTCTCTATCAATTTTTTTATATTAATTATTGGTTAAGGAGAAAATAAAAGAGAGAGAGAGAGAGAGAGGATAAATTAATTATTAGTCAATTTGAAATAGAAAAAATGAATATTTATCAAAGTCTTCCACGTACTATCTATATATTAGTCTTTGATAATGATGGCAATGATGTATACTGCTACATATTAAAGTCTTATTAAACGGTTTATTCCATTTATTAACAATTGAATTGGTCTATGGGTATAAAATATGGGAAATGTTAAACAGTGCCCCGGGGCAGGCACTGGTTAAAGAAGCAAAAATAGTAATTTAGTATTGTAATTTGTAACTTGTACGGTCAACTCCTCAAAAATTTTAAAAAAAATGTTATTTTCTATTCAAAATTTCCTTTTTTTGGGTTTCTTAACCAGTGCCCCGGGGGCACCGGTTAGCCGGGCACTCTATCAATACGAAAACTGTCTCTATATTATATTTTTTCAGAGGAAAAAATTATTCTTTAATATATAAAATATAAGTGAAATAAGTGAAATTATCGTGTTTTTTAATTATTGTAAACTTATTTATTCAATTTTATGTGTCAGTGACAAATAATGATTTCGTGTATATCTATTCTATACTATATACAAAGAGAATACATGAGTTTTGGTGCGAACTTTTCATAATACCAACAATACCCTTGATTTGTTTATAAATAGCAACTGAAATCTTTTATTAACAAACTCACCATAACATACTACACATCGTTTTTTTAATAGCAAAAATGTTTTATTAACAAACTCACCATAACATAAGTCATAGTTTTTTTTTTACATAAATTAGACAAAGGCAGGCGCGCCTGCTTGATCTTAATAAAAAAATTAGAAACTTTATTAAGAATATTTAGAGTAATTTAGTAAGTTTAATATATTATTATTAGTGGTTAAAAACTGTACTTATCTTATATTCTTCCTATTTTATTTTTTATTTTTTTTCGTGAAATTACAATGAAGAATATAAAACCTGCAACGTGCTTAATAGTAATAAACATAAATTAATAACTTTGGTGATAATCGATTTTAATATATTAGTATTTTTTTTTGACGAATTAATATATTTGTAATAGAAGTAGTAATAGATTAGTAGTCAGGGACGACCCTGAGGCAGGACAAGCAGGCCCGCAGCGAGGGCCTCAAAATTTATGGGGCTTCAATTTTTTTTCAAGCCCATCTTAATAATAAGAAATGAGATTACTTGTTGAGCAAGTAAATCCTATTTGTTCACTTCTATTGTTACCAACTAAATAATTCAAGAGCCTCTTCATTTTTCAGTTGTTTATTCAGCCGGAACCTTTGATGTGGTTATTAACTTCCATGTTCATTTCATCAAGCATTGATTTGAAGAAGAGTGTGTTTCCAGGTCAATAGCATACTATAGGACAGTTTTGTCCAATTGAATATTAGAGACAAAAGTTGAGGCTGTAAGTGGATAAAGGTTCAGTATATGATTGCACTACTAGAAAAACAGGTTTTAACCAGTAACTGGGGACCAGTATATGTCCTTCCCTACCTGGATTCGGATTTAACCAGTAACTGCGTGATGGAGTTATTGATCTTGGTTGCCTTCACTATTTAGCCTCTTTATTCAATAACTCAACCTTACAAAACCAACTTGTAATGTAAAGATTGCCTTTACATATAAACCATGTTCATGCCTTATCTCATCGAATGCTGTTATGCAACAACTAGGTAAGTCACTATACAAACGTTGGAAATGTCTGCAAACCAATGAAGATTGTAGATTGCTCCTGTTAAAGGGTTTCCTGGTGTATCGCTACCAAAGGTTGTTACAATGACTCATTGTTTAGGTAATTTCTAAATAGCCTTCTAAGAATTTAGGAAAGTCATATAAGCCTTTATTATTATCCTTCAATTTTCCTCAAGGTTGTCAACAATCCTTTTTCATTACAGTAATTCGATTTTTGTTGCTATGCATACTATTTTGTTAGTAATAAACTATTTAATTGTCCTACAACAAAATTTACTTATAAGTTATAATGATTCACAGTAATAATCAACTGTTATTTTTTTATATATATCTTTACATTATTATGAAATTTTAGACACTGTTTCAAAACATTCCAATACCTTGGCCTCTCCAAGTTACATGTAAATCAAACCACACAAGTAATTATATGCAAATTAATCTTGAAAACAACCTAAACAACCAAACATTAGATCCTTTACAAATCACAAAATCAGATAGCTACAATAAGCATATTCTATGCTCTATCTATCTTTGTTGCCAAGATCAAATTTTAGCACATATTTAACAGTATTTCATCCATATCAGTGTCGAGCACAATGACATTCTATCGGGCCTCTAACAATGAGATTGAAGCTTCATTTATTGAACACCCGTTTGAAGAAGATCCTGTTTTATTTGTATTATTTCTTCCTGCATAGAAACCAGGTTCATTTGGTTTGGGCAGTAACTTTTCACCCTTTAACATAAAGACCACCGATGACATGTTAGGCCTATCTTCTGGTTGCTGTTGTACACACAATAGACCCACATGCATAAATCTTATTATTTCTGAATATATCGCCTCATCATATAATATGTCAGCTATTAACTCCTCTGGCTTTTCTTCAATCCATAATCTCCATGCCTAAAATGACATCAAGGTTAGAGGAAGAGTAAGCTCAGTGCTTACTCAATTTTCAATCGATGAAATCATAATTGATAAAAAAAAATGGTGAATGAAATACATAATAGAAAAATAAAAGGTCACAACACACAAGATAGAAAACATATGCGCTTCAAAACTTACATGCCCAAGAAGGTTTAGACGATGTCGAGGATCACAAAATCCACTATTCTTTTTACTGCTAACTATCTCAAGTACAACGACTCCAAAGCTAAAAACATCAGATTTTATTGAGAAAGATCCATGCACTGCATATTCTGGAGGCATATATCCACTACAAGAAAAAAAACAATGAAATTAGGGAAAAAAATATATATTAAAAAGGGTTGTGAACTTGTTACATAAAATTACGACGATTGGAGTTCTCAGTCCCTAACAAAATATATTAATACACAGTACAAGTAACATAAAATTGTAGTAGTATTTAGTTCCTGAAAAAATTCTTATCTGTATTAATGCCTGAAACATACGAATAACAGAAACAATGCAAATGCATATTATGAAGACTGAAGTTTTTCTTTTTTGACAAAAACTAAAGTAATTTAAGCCTTATATTGAAATAAATGTAAGTTGGAATTACTATGTTCCCATGACTCTATTTGTATTAGCCTCAGCTTGGTCTCCCATAAATGATCTGGCTAAACCAAAATCTGCTATCTTTGGGATCATATCAATATCAAGAAGAATATTGCTTGTCTTCAGATCTCTATGTATGATTCTTAGTCTAGAATCCTGATGCAGATACAGCAGCCCCCGAGCAATCCCATCAACAATTTCCAAGCGCTTTTTCACCTTGTTTTCCAAGCTTCTTTCTGTATGCTGATTTGACCAATGCAAAAACAATTAGTCCTATAATGAATGCAATAACCCCTGCTAGAGTCCCAGCAAGCTTCAAGTTCCGCTTATTCTTTTTATGATCTGAGGGTTGAAGCAAATGTCATTCAACAAGCAAATATTGAATCTCTCTATAGAGAACAACATGTTAAACATCCTTTGGAAGTTGATTCATGATCAACTGTTCTTAGAAATAGCTCGGGTATATACTTAAATGTGAAAAGATAATTTATTAGTGTCACATAAATTTAAGTTTCCAACGGTGCTTAATAATATCCAGACAAATGGTGAAATTTATATATTTTTGTGATATATATATATATATATATATATATATATATATATATATATATATATGAAAAGGCAAAAGATGTAATAGGAAATGAAAATACCATGTTCTGAAGATGCGAGTCGTATGTAAATGTCTTGTCCTATGCCTAGATGTTTTCTCATATCCACAATGTTGTCAAACCAAAGTAAGCAGCCACTACCACCATTTCTGATATCTAAATTTGCATATGCAGTGCAAGAACAATTTTTCAAACACATTGTCTTGCATTCCTCAAGGGTCATGCTCCTGTCAAACCACGATGCTGACGTATCTGGCAACTTCATGTTTGTGTAAGGTAAAAATCTATCTCCATGGAGACAATTTAAAGGTGTTTTCCTTACACACCCATCAGACCAATTCAATGACTTCCATTTTGTTTGAAATTTTGGCATGAAACCTTCCAAGCATTCACATATTGGAAAGTCATTTATATTGCAGTTAGAGTTGATACCACACATGGCATATTCGTCACACTGGTCTGAAGGACTAGTAGCTATAACCTCCCAAGTTTGTTTCATATCTGACCATAGAAAACGTTGTGCATTTCCATTTGGATCTAGCGCCACTCTCGTAATAATTGGATTGATCAAAGTATCATACTGATAAGAGACTTCTTTGTGAGTGAACACTACCGTGAAATTCACGATTCTATTATTTCTTTGCCAAGCAAGACCAGTGAAACGAATTCCATTCCATGACCCTCCTCTATACAGAATTCTTGCTCCGTTTGTAGTAACCTGTTGAAGATAACCATGTGTATCTATCTTAAATGAAAACTCGCCTTCAGCAGGATCTTCAGGGTTTCTCCAAGATGTGAGATATTTATATGGACCAGTAACTAAATTACATTTCAGCTTCATTCCAGCAAGGAAAGTGTCACCAGGATAATCAAAACTTTCCCACAAAAAGTTCGGAGTGTTGTTTCCATCTTTCAGAACAAGATTTCCTGATTCCAAAATCTGAACAACTGGCTTCACTCCAATTCTTGATGAATTGGAGTTCCAGATAATGCCTTTGGAGCCATCAAGAATAACAAGACTTCCTTGATCAGTAAGTTTCATCATTACTGTTGAGTTTTGTGCAGGCCTGTTTCTATTGGCAACCCACACATAAGTCCTTGGTGATATGCTCTTGTACCATATACCAAAGTATTGTATTTGTGGATCTCCAAAGTTGAAAAATCCTGCTTCAAAGGTTCCAGCTGCAGAAACAAGGGTATCATTGTATTGGATAAACTGATTTGAAGTAAGAGTGTTCTGAATAGAGTAAGTAGGCATGGAGTAAAAGAAGAAAGTACACACCATTAGCATTAGTACCTTATTATGGTTCTCCATAGTGTTTGTGTTAGTTTGTGAGGGGCTTAGTCAAATTTTCATTTTATCAAATTCCAAATTTTGTGAGGGGCTTAGTCCAAGTCTTCCCATGTGTGTCAAAGTTTGTGGTGTATAATCTAGTCAACTCAACTTAAAGCTTGGTGTGTTCCTAAGATGTTAACTGATTCATCTTTAAGTGAAGACTTTTAGCTTTATTAGAAATTCTTGCTATTAGTACAAGGGTGTAGCTTTACTAGTTCTAGTGCCCGTGCTAACGCACGGGAAACACCATCTTGTAGTAATTTCGTACAATAAATATACGTATTGTCAAAATATTATACTAAATAAATATATCATTTAATATAGAATTCGCCGGGCAAATAAGATTTCAGTATTCGTGAAATTTGTCTTAATATTACACAATTCAAAAAGATATACATCATTTCTATGTAGAACCAAAATAGAATGCATAATCATAACTGGCAACCTAATAGAAAACGTTAAAAATACATGGGTGGTCCATGGACTTGAAATTATCAGATATTCTAATGACGGTCAATAATGTTCTTTAGAAATAAAAATACATAACTAGTTCCATGGACTATATGTGCAAGAGTCGGGGTTCGAATCCCAGACACTCCACTTATTCACCTTTAAGATGAAATTTCTAACCACTAAGCTACTTAACAAAAAAAAGAATATATAACTCGTCTCTTCGACTAAAATAGTGATATGATTAGTGTCAGTTAATATGAGCTGCATCTTTATTTTCCGTTGTTTTAGCAAGCGCCAATATTATTCATGTGTCTAGAAAGACCATATTAACTTATACTTTTAAACAATAATGTGTGTCGTCGTTATAATTTTAAATATTTTTTATGCACGGTCCTCAATAGATTAACTTTGAGTTTTTTTTTTTTTTTTTTTTTTGTATTTTCTTTAAAATAAAGAAAAAATTACATTAAACTCACTTGAGGTTTCCTTAAACGACCTCCTCTAGTTTCAAAAATTCATCCACCTCCCTTAATCTACATTAGTTTCATTTATTTATTTTAATTAGAAACTAGTGTAGTGACCCGTGAGAATGCACGGGTCAATTGATTTTTATTCAATATTTAAATTTGTCATTATATTCCCTTCGTTCCATTTTATAAGAGTTAATTTGACTAAATGACAATGTTCACTTATTTTGTTTTGATCGTATTTTTTTAATAATATATGGATTTAAATATTAGTATATAAGATATTGTTTGATTTGTTTTGATGAGTATTTTCACAATATCAAATTTTTATAATTTTTACTAATAGAAAAATATATTAGCAATCAAAATTGTGTGTTGGCATACGTACAGTGATCAAAGTAGTTCTTATATTTTGGGACGGAGAGAGTATTAAATTAGAAAAATTATTCTATAAAACAAAATTAAAAAAATTTATTTAGAATTAAGAAATTATAAAATTATAAAATATTTTTAAAATATGAGTGAAACTATTGTTAAAATAATTTTTATGTATCACTAGTCAATAATTGTCCCTTAACGTTTTAAAAATTTTAAAATATGTGTGAAACTATTGTCAATAATTTTTTTGAGATTATTCAAGGAATTGAAAGAGGTGATGCTTTACCTGGCTTAAGAAGCTATACTGATATAGCTGAAACGGCTAAGAAAGTTGGTTTTGAGGTTGTTAAGGAACGAGATCTGGCTTTACCACCAGCTGAGCCATGGTGGAGCCGATTGAAAATGGGTCGGCTTGCTTATTGGCGTAACCATGTTGTTGTAACGGTTCTGTCTGCTTTGGAAATAGCGCCAAAAGGAACAGTTGATGTTCAAGACTGCTGACTATTTGAGCAGAGGGGGTGATAATGGAAATTTCTCACCTATGCATATGATTCTCTGCAGAAAACCTAAAGAATAACAAAATTGAAATTGAGGTGGTGAATTGAAGTGAAGTGAAGGTATCTTTAATCTTCGGTTAAATTGCATTTTTGGCCCTCTATGTTTATGAAAGTTGCGATTTTGACCCCCTATGTTTAAGAAAGTTGCGATTTTTGGCCTCTCCAAGTTACATGTAAATCCAACCTCACAAAGTAATTACATGAAATTATTTGAAAACAACCTACACAACCAAACATTAGATCCTTTATAAATCACAAAATCAGATAGCTACAATAAGCATATTCTATGCTCTATCTATCTTTATTGCCAAGACCAAATTTTAGCACATATTTAACAGTATTTCATCCATATCAGTGTCGAGCACAATGACATTCTATCTGGCCTCTAACAATGAGATTGAAGCTTCATTTATTGAACACCCGTTTGAAGAAGATCCGGTGCTATTTGTATTATTTCTTCCTGCATAGAACCCGGGTTCACTTGGATTGGGGAGTAACTTTTCACCCTTTAACATAAAGACCACAGATGACATGTTAGGCCTATTTTCTGGTTGCTGTTGTACACACAATAGACCCACATGAATAAATCTTATTATTTCTGAACATATCGCCTCATCATATAATATGTCAGCTATTAACTCCTCTGGCTTTTCTTCAATCCATAATCTCCATGCCTAAAATGACATCAACGTTACAGCAAGAGTAAGATCAATGCTTACTCAATTTTCAATCGATGAAATCATAATTGATAAAAATTCATGGTGGCGGAAATACATAATAGAAAACATATGCGCTTCAAAACTTACATGCCCAAGAAGGTTTAGACGATGTCGAGGGTCACAAAATCCACTATTCTTCTTACCGCTAATTATCTCAAGAACAACGACTCCAAAGCTAAACACATCAGATTTTATGGAGAAAGATCCATGCACTGCATATTCTGGAGGCATATATCCACTGCAAGATAAAACATCAAAATAAGAAAAAAAATACTAAAAAGGGTTGTGGCATGACATAACTGAAGGTTTAAAACACTTTTCAATAATTGTAATACACAATACGAGTAACAAAAACTTGTAGGATATTTTATATCTTAATTTATTTTAAACATTATTTTATATTATTATATATGTTAATTATTATTAAATTCCTTTGGATCAAGTTATCATTCGTAATTAAAAGGGTGGACTTTCGGTTAATGCCTTTTAATTTAGTAACGTTGCCTTTTATTTCTAATAAACAGTTTTTATGGTTTACTTAATAACATGACCAATGGCTTGATCAGTTTAAGGGACTATGAGTATATATACATGGGGTGGCTTGGCTAAGAGGAGAATATGATGAGTAACATAATACTAAGTTCCCTAGAGCATCCAAAAAGTAGTTCTATGAGACCTTGCTAATTCACGTGCAGTGCTAGCAAGATGTGACTGTTGTATCCTGGAGGGTATTAGCTTTGAGACCAACTGCACCGGGTAACTTACCTGTGGTGGCGAAATACTCTTAAGCCCAGTGCATTTGCACGCCTCAGTCAAATTCGATAAGTTCTTCTCATTCTATATTTTATTTTATTATGTATCATATTTATTTGTTGTAATATTTCTTTGATTTATTGTAATGAAATAATTCTATGTCATATTTTTCCAACAATCTTAAGAGTATTTCTTTGACATAGAATTATTATTAAAAAGTTTACTTGTGTTACTAATTCTATTCTTTGATTTGTTTATACCGTTGCTAAGAAAAATTGTAGATTTTGATCGATAATTAAAATTGAAAAATTGTGAGCGGTGTACTAGCAACTTGGTGAATTTGACTGTACAGAGAAATAGTGAATCAGTTTCTAAAAATTGTACCATGTACACTTCATCCAGGTTCTATCTACTATACTCTTCTTCCCTTGAAACCATCCACAGAATTGTGATATGCCTTTTAAGTTGAAAATTTTGCTAATATAATATACATTGATATATGTGCATGTTTAATTCGTGTGAAAGTATGTTAATGTGGGGATACAATGATATTTATATTATAAGAAATCATTATGACATGTTTCCTATAATTATATACTAGTATTTGTGGATATCATGAAGGGATAAATAATTTTTTGTGAAAATTATATGTTAAAATTATGATTTATTGAAATTGTGTTTTTGTTGAAAATAATACTTTGGTGTGTTTCTTTCGGATAACATATTGTGTCGACTCTTGAGATTTAAATTTTTACATTAAGGCAAGTTTTTGTGTTCTCATTGTTTCAAGAAATATTTGTTGTTGGTGAAAAACTTGATTTTATGAACTCTTGTTTAATCTGATCCTCGTTATCCTTAACTGAAAAATATTGTGGTTGTCTTGCTTAATTATTTTGAGATCATGATATGTGTGTCATGATTTACTTTGATATGACAAATTTTTTGTTTTGTCGATATGCAAACTCATATAATATGCATGTAAATGTAAGTACTTAATAATTGCTATGTGTGGAATTAAAATGAAGTTGATTTGGAAAACAAGCTTTCCCATATATAAGAGTGATTCTTTGATAATTTGTATACGTTTTACCTACTTATGTGATCTGTATCAATAAGACTAATTATCATTCCTACCATTTATGAGTATGCTAAGTAAAATAAGTTATAAACCCAATTATTTATCGTATTTATAATTTGAGAACACCTATTGATGATATATGATCTTTATAACTGGAAAAATAAAATTTTGTGGGTATAAAATTTATTGATATGTGTATTTCAATTTGTGTAAAATGGTTTTTGATGTGGGGTTTTATCCCATATCGTCAAAATTTATTTTGTACTTATAATTGAGAAGTTTAATGGATAAGTTTTTCTGGTGTATGTTTGAGACAATATAAATTGATTTAAAAGTTGTTGTATATCTCTACACTTTGATTTTTATACTCGGTGGTTAACATTTTATTGTGTTAATTAAACAGTTCAATCTTGACATTATTCACTAATTGATATTCAAGTGATGCAGTAATATTTGTTGCCACCGAAGCATGTAAATTTGTAGATTAGTGTTGGAAGCAAATTGAGAAGATATTTTATTGAGAAATTTCATGACCTGAATATGTGATAGAAAAAAGGAAAAAAAAAAAAAAAAGAAAAGAAAAATGTCGTTTAAAAATATTCTTAGTAGATTGTGACTCATGAAATATTTGAGAAATATCATAAACTATAATATGGCATATTGTGGATTATCTATTGTGTTAGAGTCACGCAATGACGTTTAGTGAACTTTGTTGAAAAGAAAATAAGTAATTATGTGGATTAATTTCTTCAATGTGGGGGTTTGTCGCTTGGAAATATTTCAAGTAGACTTGGATAAATAATTTTCTTGGAGAATTAATTCTACCAAATGTGGGGGTGTCGTCACTTGGAAATTTTCAAGTAGACCTATACAATAAATCTAAACATAGATTGAATTTATCTTTTTGTGAGAATGTTGTTGCTTAGAATTTATCTAAGTAAACCTATGCTAATATATCATGGATGAATATTTGGCAATAGATGAGATATTGATTAAGAGACGTCTTAATCAATATATAATTTTGTGAAACAGCTGTTGAGTGATATATATAAAGGATCCTGAGATAATTTCACTGAGCAAGAAACCAGTGGATGATATATACATCGAGGGGGATGAATTTATGTCCAATACAAAAATTGAAAGTGATGGTAACCCAACATAGATTGTGAAAATTTGCAAGGCTATGTTCATATGGGTAAGAACAAGTCACTTGTCAATTTGAGAAGACACTATCCAATTTCTATTTGAGTTCATCCCTATGGTGTAGTATGGTGTAGGATAGTGTATACTACAGCGTTGGAGGTTGAGTTTAATCTCTTAATGAATCTATAGCTCATGAATAAGTGGTGTGCTTGACTGTGGTGTACACTTGATAGATTCACCTATATGAGTGTTGAGGTGGGGCCGCCTTTATGAAAGCTTGGGCAGACTTTCTAGAGCCACTCATGAAATCCAGGTATAGGTGCAAGGCCAAAATGCACCAAACCGCGTTGAACAACTTTGGACGAAAGATCAATGTGAGTGATGAAGTCACTGTTTCACATACGGAATGAGGTTCATAGAGGTTATAATCTCACCGACATTCTAGTGGATCAAATTTCATTTGCTCTATGTGCTAGTTCATAGTCCAAAAGACACTAGTGCTTATGCGTTGATTTTTCACGCTCTTGGGAACACCTAAAACTTAAAATCTAAAACTTTAAAATAAATTGTGGGGGATTGTAGGATATTTTATATCTTAATTTATTTTAAACATTATTTTATATTATTATATATGTTAATTATTATTAAATTCCTTTGGATCAAGTTATCATTCGTAATTAAAAGGGTGGACTTTCGGTTAATGCCTTTTAATTTAGTAACGTTGCCTTTTATTTCTAATAAACAGTTTTTATGGTTTACTTAATAACATGACCAATGGCTTGATCAGTTTAAGGGACTATGAGTATATATACATGGGGTGGCTTGGCTAAGAGGAGAATATGATGAGTAACATAATACTAAGTTCCCTAGAGCATCCAAAAAGTAGTTCTATGAGACCTTGCTAATTCACGTGCAGTGCTAGCAAGATGTGACTGTTGTATCCTGGAGGGTATTAGCTTTGAGACCAACTGCACCGGGTAACTTACCTGTGGTGGCGAAATACTCTTAAGCCCAGTGCATTTGCACGCCTCAGTCAAATTCGATAAGTTCTTCTCATTCTATATTTTATTTTATTATGTATCATATTTATTTGTTGTAATATTTCTTTGATTTATTGTAATGAAATAATTCTATGTCATATTTTTCCAACAAAACTTATAGTATTTAGTCCCTAAAAATGTTCGTATCTGTATTAATGCCTGAAACATGCGAACAAAAACAGAAACAAATGTATATTACGAAGGCTGAAGTTTTTCTTTTTTTGAAAAAACTAAAGTAACTTAAACCTTAAATTAAGATAAATGTAAGTCGGAATTACTATGTTCCCATGACTCTATTTGTATTAGCCTCGGCTTGGTCTCCCATAAATGATCTGGCTAAACCAAAATCTGCTATCTTTGGGATCATATCAATATCAAGAAGAATATTGCTTGTCTTCAGATCTCTATGTATGATTCTTAGTGTAGAATCCTGATGCAGATATAACAGCCCCCGAGCAATCCCATCAATAATTTCCAAGCGCTTTGTCCAATCTAGAAATTTGCTTCGCCTAGTATCTAACAAATGACACAGTTTAAATTAACATGAGAACTACATTTAGAAAGAGTAAAACTGAGAGCAATAAATTTGGTTGGTGTGAAAGTTCAAACCAAAAATAAAGTTATCCAAGCTTCGGTTGGGCATGAATTCATAGATTAACAGCTTTTCATCCTGTTGAATAGAGCAACCAAGAAGTTTTACAAGATTCCGGTGTTGGAGTGTTGCCATCAACTTTACTTCATTTTTGAACTCCTCAATTCCTTGTCCTGATGTTTTAGAAAGCCTCTTAACAGCAATCTCTCTGCCATCTACCATTGTGCCCTAGTAATAATTTTGGAAATTTTAATACTTATGGTAACCAAGAAGAGGATAAATTAACTTGGAAACCAATTCTTTACCATGTACACTGGTCCGAAACCACCTTCTCCTATCTTGTTTCTGTTGGAGAAGTGATTTGTTGCACTAGCGATGATCGAAAAATCAAATATTGTTGCCGAGTCGCCATCTTCCTTCTCCTTCTTGTGAAATAACTTTTGTCGACATCCTGAAGTAACAATTCAAGCGGTTTAATGTTAACAAAGCAATCTAACTTCAGAATTCCTTGTAAGTTCTAACTAAACTATGTTTGCAACACTATACTATATAAGTAAGAACATAAATATTTGAGATTTGCTTATCATAAGATTTTCACTTTGCATACCAAGCTTCTTTCTATATGCTGATGTGACCGTTACAATAAGGGTTATTCCTAAAAGGAATGCAATAATCCCTGCAAAAGTCCCAGCATGCTTCATGTTCCTCTTATTCTTTTTATGATCTGAGGAATGAAGTAAATGTCAGACAACAAGAAGGAAAGGGGAATATTTATAGAACAACATGACTTCCATTTGGAAGTTGATACATAATCTAGTGTTCTTAGAAATAGCTCAGGTATATACAAAAAAGTGAAAACAGATTGCATTAGTGTGGAATAAAAGATGTAATAGGAAATGAAAATACCAAGTTCTGAAGATGCGAGTCGTACATAAATATCCTGTCCTAGGTCCGTATGTTTTCTCATGTCCACAATATTGTTGAACCAAAGTAAGCAGCCATTACCACCATTTCTGATATCTAAATTTGCATATGCAGTGCAAGAACAGTTTTTCAAACACATTGTCTTGCATTCCTCAAGGCTCAAGCTCTTGTCAAACCACGATGCTGATGTATCTGGCAACTTCATGTTTGTGTACGGTAAAAATCCATCTCCATGGAGACAATTTAAAGGTGTTTTCCTTACACACCCATCAGACCAATTTGATGACTTCCATTCCTTGGGAAATTTTGGCACGAAACCTTCCAAGCATTCACATATTGGAAAGTCATTAATATTGCAGTTAGAGTTGATACCACACAAAGCATAATTATCACACTGGTCTGCAGGCCGATTAGCTATAGCCTCCCAAATTTGTGTCCTATCTGACCATACAAAACGTTGTGAATTTCCGTAAGGATCTAGCACCATTCTAGTAATAGTTGAACTTTTCAAAGTTTCATATTGATAAGAGAATTCTTTGTCAGAGAACACTACTGAGAAATTCAAGACTCTATGCATTATTTGCCAAGAAACACCAGTGAAAAGAAATCCATTCCATGATCCGGCTCTATACAAGAGTCTTGCTCCCTTTTCAGTAACCAGTTGAGGAAAACCATGTGTGTCTATCCTATATGAAAAATCACCTTCCGCAGGATCTTCAGGGTTTCTCCAAGATGTGAGATATCTATATGGACCAGTAACTAAATTACTTTTCAGCTTCATTCCAGCAAGGAAAGTGTTACCAGGATAATCAAAACTTTCCCACAAAAAGTTCTCCATGTTGTTTGCAACTTTTAGAACAAGATTTCCGGAGTCCAAAAGCTGAACAACTGGTTTCACTCCAATTTTTGATGAATTGGAGTTCCAGATAATGCCTTTAGAGCCATCAAGAATAACAAGACTTCCTTGATCAGTGAGTTTCAGCATTCCTGTTGAGTTTTGTATGGGGGTGTTTCTATTGGCAACCCACACAATAGTCCTCGGTGATATGCTCTTGTACCATATACCAAAGTATTGGCGTTGTGGATCTCCAAAATTGAAAAATCCCGCTTCAAAGGTTCCAGCTGCAGAAACAAGCGTATCACCGTATTGGATAAACTGATTTGGAGTAATAATAGTAAGTGTGTTTTGTTTAGAGAAAGTGGGCATGGAGAAAAATAAGAAAGTACAAACAATTAGCAATAGCACCTTATTATGGTTCTCCATTGTGTGTGTGTTGGTTTCTATTCGTCCTTCTCATTTTATCAAATTCCAAATTCAATTGACATGACTTAGTCGATCAAGTCTTCCCATGTGCGTGGTAATTGTTGCATTTGTCAACACAATCAACAAGTTTGTGGTGTATGATCTTAGTCTACTAAACTTATTGTATGATCTAGTCTACTAAACTTAAAACACAATCAAGACTTTTTAGTTTTCTGTGTGACATGGATGATGGAAGGAAAGGGAAAGGGTGACAAGAGTCAAAAACCATAGACTTAATTGATACAAAATATCAGTATAGAAAAAGGAAATTAAAAACAAAAATATGCATATAAACATAAATATAGAAGGTATTAGAACAGAAAAGGAAAAATGGTAATATATAAAAAAGAAAAAAATGGAGTAGAAATAGCAAGGAAAGAAAGAAAAATATCTGCATATTTTTGTCTGCTTCCTTAGTGGCAGCCCCCATGTCCCTACATTACCTTTGTGGTCCTATATTCTTTTGGCCCCTCCATTTTCTGTTCATTTCCATCATCCAAGTTACACGGAACACTATAAAGTATTCACTTGAAAACAAATGAGTTAACATTTGGTCAACATACCAAGCTTTAAAATGAGTAGACTAGAATATACTCCACAAAAACTTGTTGATTTTGTTTGGAATTCGGTGTAAATGGGAAGACTTGGACGACTAAGTCGTGTCAATAGAAACGCCCTGGTACAAAACTCAACACTCAACAGCAATGATGAAGCTCACCAATAAGAAACTCTTAATTTATTCCCACACACCTTAGAAAAATCGCATTGCTTTCACTTCATCAGTTTTATGATATTGTTCATAAGCTGTTTTCAGCTTATTTTCATAAGTTCTCTAAGATAGCTTATGAAACAACTTATAGCTTGTATGAAACAACTTATAGCTTGGCAGGTTATGCTATTAATCTACCTACGGGTATTCATTATCTTAGTAGTCCACCGCCGGGTTGTGTTAAGCTCCTATGGCAAGACTTAGCTGGTATTCACTTTAGTCGCAGATTCCTTATGTAATTCGGCCTAACTGCCCCCAGTTTAGCAACAAAAAAAAAAAGTCTCATAATAGACCACTGAATTACATAAAAATTCCAATTTCAACCTGTAACGGGACATTTTGAGACACCCTCGGGAATGTTTTTCGGAACAAAAGACACACAGACAATTCATTTCGTCTAAGCTTATCTGCATTTACTCTCCCTTGCATAAGTCCCAAACAAAAGAGTTCAAATTCAAGATTTTCCATATTTGCCTGTGGTGTAATTCTACCGAGGACTGCATACTTCTATGATTCACGAACACCATTCATGAACACGCGAATGGGAAAAACATGCCAACCAACCAGTCACCAACTCGGTTTCTCTCTTGCCAAAAATGACAAATATTAAGTATAAACTTATTTATTCTTTCTGCATCAACTGTGGAATAAAGATGGGCTATATTCAACACTTAGTTGCCAACATTACAACAATTTTATAGTCATACTAAATTCATAACTTTGTAACACTCTTGGCCTCTCCTATTTACATGTAAGAAAAACCACACAGCCCACACAACCAAACATTAGATCCTCTACAAATCACAAAATCAGATACACTACACTCACCTAGTTTGCAAGTGGTAAATTCCACCACACATTTATGCTCAGATATTGCAGTCATGAAGAAAATAAAGAAAGAAAAATGACTTATTTTAATCTTCACTTCTTGGTTTGTTGAAATCACTTTTTTTCTCCTTTGTATTAGCCAAATCCAAATTTTAGCACATTTGAACAGTATATAATCCTTGTCAGTGACAATGGCATTCTACCGGCCCTCTAACGAGATTGAAACTTCATTTATTGAACACCCTTTTGAAGAAGATTCTATGTCATTTGTATTATCACTTCCTGCATAGAATCCGGGTTCACTTGGTTTGGGGATTAAAGTTTCACCCTTTAACATATAAACCACAGATGACATGTTAGGCCTATTCTCTGGTTTCTGTTGTACACACAATAGACCCACATGAATAAATCTTATTATTTTTGAACACATGGCCTCATCGTCTAATATGTCAGCAATTAACTCCTTTGCCCTGTCTTCGCTCCATAGTCTCCATGCCTAAAATGATATCAAAGTTACAGCAAGAGTAAGCTCAATCCTTACTCAAGTTTTATTTGATGGAATGATCATTGATAAATCCAGAACATTTATCGAGACAAAAAAGAGATATAATGAAAGCAACTATAAATAATGTGCCACGAGATTGAGAAGCACACTTCAAAACTTACATGACCAAGAAGGTTTAGATGATGTAGAGGGTCACAAAATCCGCGATTCTTCCTACCGCTAATTATCTCAAGTGCAACGACTCCAAAGCTAAAAACATCAGATTTTATTGAGAAAGATCCATGCACTGCATATTCCGGAGGCATATATCCACTGCAAGAAAAAAAATTGAATTTCAAAAAAATATATTAGAAGGGGTGGTGACATAGGAGATAACGGTTTAAAAAAGTTTTCTGTACCAGTAACATAATTTTCTACGTATTCCAATGTGAACAAATATTAGACAAGAATGAAACCAAAAATTGAGGACTAAAAACATATATTTTAGGAGTTGAAGGTGACAAAAATGTTTCATGGAAACTATAACTGAAACGGATATACTATATGACAGAGACTAAAGAGTTATTTAAGTCTTAAAATGAAATAAATAATTCGAAATTAATTACTATGTTCCGATCACTCTATTTGTATTAGCTTCGGCTTGATCTCCCATAAATGATCTGGCTAAACCGAAATCTGCTATCTTCGGAATCATATCAATATCAAGAAGAATATTGCTTGTCTTCAAATCTCTATGTATGATTCTTAGTCTAGAATCCTGATGCAGATAGAGCAGACCCCGAGCAATCCCATCAATAATTTCCAAGCGCTTTGTCCAATCTAGTGATTTACTTCGTGCTGTATCTAACATATGACACATTCTTAAGTTAGCATGAGAACAACATTATGGCAACTGAAAAACTGAGAGCAATAAATTTGATTGGTATGAAAGTTCAAACCATAAATGAAGTAGTCCAAGCTTCTGTTGGGCATAAATTCGTAGATCAATAACTTTTCATCTTGTTGAATAGAACAACCTAGAAGTTTTACAAGATTTCGGTGTTGGAGTGTTGCCATCAACTTTACTTCATTTTTGAACTCCTCAATTCCTTGTCCTGATGTTTCAGAGAGCCTCTTAACAGCAATCTCTTGGCCATCTTCCATTATGCCCTAGTAATATTTTTGGAAATTTTAATACTTATAGTTATAGTACTTGCTGAAATGTGAGGATAAATTAACATGGTAACCAAGATTTTACCTTGTATACTGGTCCAAAACCACCTTCTCCTAACTTGTTTCTATTGGAGAAATTATTTGTTGCATTTGTGATCGCCCAAAAATCAAATATCGTTACCAAGTCACCATCTTCCTTCTCCTTATTGTACTTCCAGTAAAATAACTTTTTTATATAACCTGAAGTAACAATTTAAGTGTTTTAACGTTAACAAAGTAAACAGACACAAAGGTCAAACTTCAGAATTCAATTTAAGTTATGACTAATCTGTTTGGAACACTATCTGAGTACTATTTAAGTAAATCATCAATATTTTAGACTTAATTATCATAAATTAATCACCTGGTTTATGAAGCTTCTTTCTATACGCGACCAATACAAGAACGGTTAGTCCTATAATGAATGCAATAACCCCTGCTAGAGTCCCATAAAGTTTCAAGTTCCTCTTATTCTTTTTATGATCTGAATGTCAGACAACAAGCAAGTATTGAAGCTTTCTATAGAGAACAACATGTTAAACATCCATTTGGAAGTTTATTCATGATCAACTATTCTTAGAAATAGCTCGGGTTTATATTTACTTAAAATTGAGAAGAGAATTTATTAGTGTCACATAATTTTAAGTTTTCAACGGTGCTTAATAATATCAAGACAAATGGTGAAAATATATAATAGGAAATGGAAATACCAAGCTCTGAAGATGCGAGTCGTATGTAAATGTCTTGTCCTATGCCCGGATGTTTTCTCATATCCACAATGTTGTCAAACCAAAGTAAGCAGCCACTACCACCATTGCTGATATCTAAATTTGCATATGCAGTGCAAGAACAGTTTTTCAAACACGTTGTCTTGCATTCCTCAAGGGTCATGCTCCTGTCAAACCACGATTCTGACGTATCTGGCAACTTCATGTTGGTGTACGGTAAAAATCCGTCTCCATGGAGACAATTTAATTGTGTTTTCCTTACACACCCATCAGACCAATTCGATGACTTCCATTTTGTTTGAAATTTTGGCATGAAACCTTCCAAGCATTCACATATTGGAAAGTCATTTATATTGCAGTTAGAGTTGATGCCACACAAGGCATATTCGTCACACTGGTCTGAAGGACTAGTAGCTGTAACTACCCAAATTTGTTTCGTATCTAACCATAGAAAACGTTGTGCATTTCCATTTGGATCTAGCACCACTTTCGCAATATTTGAATTGATCAAAGTGTCATATTGATAAGAGACTTCTTTGTCAGTGAACACTACTGAGAAATTCACAATTCTATTATTTCTTTGCCAAACAACACCAGTGAAACGAATTCCATTCCATGACCCTCCTCTATACAGAATTCTTGCTCCGTTTGTAGTAAACTGTTGAAGATAACCATGTGTATATATCTTAAATGAAAACTCGCCTTCAGCAGGATCTTCAGGGTTTCTCCAAGATGTGAGATATTTATATGGACCAGTAACTAAATTACATTTCAGCTTCATTCCAGCAAGGAAAGTGTTACCCGGATAATCAAAACTCTCCCACAAAAAGTCCCGAGTGTTGTTTCCATCTTTCAGAACAAGATTACCTGAATCCAAAAGCTGAACAACTGGTTTCACTCCAATTCTTGATGAATTGGAGTTCCAGATAATGCCTTTGATGCCATCAAGAATAACAATCGTTCCCTGATCATTGAGTTTCAGCATTGCTGTTGAGTGTTGTACCGGGGTATTTCTATTGGCAACCCACACAATAGTCCTTTGTGATTGTGATATTCTCTTGTACCATATACCAAAGTATTGCCGTTGTGGATCTCCAAAGTTGAAAAATCCTGCTTCAAATGTTCCTGCTGCAGAAACAAGGGTATCATTGTATTGTATAAACTGATTTGGAGTAAGTGTGTGCTGAATAGAGTAAGTAGGCATGGTGCAAAAGAAGAAAGTACACACCATTAGCATAAGCAACTTTGTGATATTCTCCATAGTGTTTGTGTTAGTTTGTCCTCATCATTTTCATTTTATCAAATTCCAAATTTTGAGAGGGGCTTAGTCCAAGTCTTCCCATGTGTGTAAAAGTTCGTGGTGTATAATCTTAGTCTATTCAACTTAAAGCTTGCCGTGTTCCTAAGATGTTTACTGATTCGTCTTCAAGTGAAGACTTTTAGCGTTCTATCATGGACTAGTGCTTAAACAATAATGTGTGTCATAGTTGCAATTTTAAATATTTTTTTATGTAGTAGTCCACAATTAACCAACCATAAAAGTTATATATAAATTACAAACAAAAATAAATCATACATAACCAAAATATAATAATTTAGAGTTTTTTTTTTTTGGTATTTTTTTGAAATAAATTGAATTGAAAGATGTAAAAACAATTTTCTATTAATTACGTATTGGTTAAGGAGTACTCCCTCCATCCTTAATTATAAGCAAAAGTCAACTTTTCAGATTCATTGAATAATTTATGTATCTGGACTATAATGTAGACCAGATACATTACTTTTTCAATGAACCTAAAAAGTGAAGTTTTGCTTATAATTAAGAATGAAGGGAGTATTAATTATTAGTCAATTTGAAATAGAAAAAATAAATATTATTTATCAAAGTCTTCCACTATAAAGGTATTCTAGGCACGAAGGTAATAGGCACAAACATCAATTTAAAAAATTAAATGAAAAATAAAATTATCACATCAACCAATATCAATTTAATTATTTTAATTTTAATTTTTAATCTTAATTGTAAGTGTGTCTAAACTAAATTTATTTAGGTTTGTGCCCATAATAGAATTTCCCTCCACGATTCCAATGATGTATGTTTTAAAGTTTAAACAAGACAAGAAGATGATGCCAATGATGTATACTGCTACATATTTAAGTCTTATTAAACGGTGCTTATAAAAATAAAAAAAGTCTTATTAAACAGTTTATTCCATTTATCAACGATTGAATTGGTCTATGGGTATAAAATAAATGGGCACTCAATCAATACAAAAACTATTTCTATCTCTAATTATCACGACACCTATATGATTAGGTGTGTCGTGGTATGCGACACGTATCAGTGTTCGAAACTCGTATGACATTTCTACGACACGTGTCGGATAGTTCAGATCGGTATCCAAAAAAACTCAATTTCGAAATTTTTTTATCGGTGTCCGACATCTTAAGACACTCGTACAACACGTTTCGGACAAGTGTCCAAAAAAATTGTTTTTCTTTATTTATACTCTTCTTAGGCACATATCTACGAAAGATAAAGATGTGTCAAAACAATAATGTTGAACAACGAGGAATTGAAGAGATTACATTTTAGTTACAATATTTTTAGATTTTTCAATAGTAGATCAATAGATAAATACTATCATTTTTTGTTTTAAAACTTTTTTAAAAAAAAAAATTTGCCGAATATTTTTGGAATATTTTTTTTGACATACCTGTAATTAATATTAAAGACCGGAGGATTTTCAATTTTGTTCTGTATTCTCTCGGTTCAGTTGTTGGGTTGAATGGAGCCAATCAGCGAAACCCTAACATCTCCGTCGTCAGTCCCCACTCTCCCATTCGATCTGATCTCTGAAATCCTATGCAATCTACCCGTGAAACTTCTCCTTCAACTTCAATGTGTCTGCAAATCATGGAAATCTCTAATCTCTGATCACAATTTCGCCAAAAAACACCTTCGCAAATCAACTCCGCGCCTCATGGTAAGCATTATTAACAACAGACATAAAAATGTCTCTCTATTTGATTCCCCAATTCCTTCACTTTTTTCAACTTTAAAGATCCAACGGACAAAACTCAGGTTTCCTAATAGTCTCAAAAACAAATACTGTAGTCCTTCCGGCGTCTGCTCTTGCGATGGCATCCTTTGTTTCGTCGCGGATAATGGTTCTTTTGTTTTGTGGAACCCTTCCATTAGAAAATTCAAGATATTGCCTCCTTTGAATAATGGAGGTCCTGCATCTTATTATGGTTATGGTTTTGGTTTTGGTTATGATCATTTAACTAATAATTATAAGGTTGTTGCTGTTTCTTTAAAGGAAGTTAGTGTTTATATTTTGGGTACAGATTTTTGGAGAACGATACAAGACTTTCCACATTCTAGCTGTAGTGAAAGTTCCGGAGTATTTGTGAGTGGTACCATTAATTGGCTTACAGAATATTATGATCATGATGGTGCTAGTAGTATTTCACGTGTTATTGTTTCTCTTGATTTGGCGAAAGAGACATATCAAAAGCTTTCGCTACCTGATTTGAACAACAGTCTATGGACTTTGGGGGTGTTGAAAGATTGTTTGTGCATTTGTGCAAGGAGTTGGGGTGGTAAGTTTTTGGAAGTTTGGGTTATGAACGAATTTGGAAATAAAGAGTCTTGGGCTAAATTGCATACGGTTTCTTACACGGGTGATGGGGGTCCTTATGTCATTGGAAAACCTTTATATATTTACGAGGATAACAAATTGCTGATGGATTTTCGTGATTTGGAAATTGGAATGGTCAAATTGAAGTTGGGTTTTTACGATTCCAAAAAGGATACTTTGAAGATTCTCAATCATCAAAACTTTGAATGTTACATGGACCCAGAAGTCTACGTTGAGAGTTTAATATCACCTTGTTTTTAATGTCAGGTTGTAGATGTTATATTATGTCACTTGAACATGAGATTCAACAGCAACATAGATAGAGTTCATTTTTCTTTATGTTATTTATTTTATGCATGTATTGCTGGATCATTGTTAATTAATTGTTTATTGAATCTTCAGCTTGAATAATTGTTGTTATTTTCAATTGTTTGTTAGTGTTGCACAAATTTTTTAATGTTTGATTTAAAACCAACTGTATGTGATAAAATGATTTCTTGCGATTTCTTATTATGATTATTATTATCCTTTTTGTTGTGGAGTTTTAGTTTGTGATTTTGTTAAAGGAGTAAACCTTAGTTCTGGCTTACACATTGGCAAAGAGGTAAAGTAGTGAGCCTATATCTCTAGATATACATGTATGTACTCTTTTAACCTGAGATCTATACATCAGAAGTCATATTAGATCAGACTCGAAAAGGGTATAAATGATTTTGATACATTATTCTTTAGTTCCCTTGATAAGAAAAGTATATGAGTTTACCTGAGAAATAACTTAAAGCAGAAATATTAACAAGTAATAAAAAGGAAATTTGATAAGAAGTTTTAGGAACAATGTGACCATTCTCTTATTAAATAAATGATGTAGCTGCTGTGAATTTTCTACAGAAAGTATATGAGTTTACTTAGTTGATAATAGTTTCTATTGGATATCATCTACATGACAGGGTATATTTTTTTTAGACAGGCAACCTGCACTAATGCCAAACTTAGTCATAGGGTAAACAAACCAAGTCTTCCCATTTGCGCCGAATTCCAAACAAAATTCAACAAGTTTGTGGAGTATAATCTAGTCTACTCATTTTAAAGCTTGATATGTTGACCAAATGTTAACTCATTTGTTTTCAAGTGAATTGTTCGGTGTAACTTGGATGATGGAAATGAATAGGAAAGGGAGGGGCCAAAAGAATGTTGCAAAGTTTGACAATTAGCATTAGCACCACAACCATAAGATGTTATTATCTCAAATTTGTAAAAGGAAATTGTTCTAGGGCAATTTGGTCTAAATAAACATCTTTTGGATCACAAGCAGAGTGATAAGAAACAGGCAAACTTCAGGCAAATGTCAGATAAACCTTTGGTCTCTCTCGCCAAATATGAACAGCAGGCGACTGTCAATGAGCAAAAAGGCGATGAGTCGCCAACTAGGTTTCTCTTGCCAAGTGTGAAATAATGATGTGTATTATTTATATAAACTTGTTTATTCTTTCTGCAACAACTGTCAAATAATGATGTGTATATTCAGCACTTTGATGCCAACATTACAACATTTTTAGAGTCATATTGAATTCATAATTTTGAAAAAAACCTTGGCCTCTCTAAGTTACATGTATATCCAAACGCACAATTATATGACAATCTTGAAAATAACCTACACAATCAAACATTACATCTTCTACAAAACAAAAAATTCCAACACACATTTATGCTCTTATTTTACAGTATTGAAGTAAATACAAAACACAAGAAAAATAACTTGTTTTAATCGTCACTTCTGGGTTTGTTGCAGTAGTCGCAGAAACACATATCAATGTCAAAGCGACATTTTATCTGCCCTCTAACAATGAGAGTGAATTAGCTTCGTTTATCAAACGCCCGTTCGAAGAAGATCCTATGTTGTTTGTATTGTTATTTCCTGCATAGAACCCGGGTTCACTTGGTTTGGGGAGTAAATTTTCACCCTTTAACATATAAACCACAGATGACATGTCAGGCCGGTTTTCTGGTTTCTGTTGTACACACAATAGACCAACATGAATAAATCTTATTATTTTTGAATATACGGCATCATCATATAATATGTCAGATATTAACTCCTCTGGCCTTTCTTCAATCCATAGTCTCCATGCCTAAAATGACATCAAATTTACAGCAAAAGTAAGCTCAATCCTTACTCAATTTTCATTTTTGTGCAATAATATGTGTGGAGTTTACTTTCAACTATTCGTCGTGATATGAATTAGTATTCATTATGAATTTTTTACCATGCAGAATATTTATTGAGACAAAAGCGATATAAGGAATGTAACTATACATAGTGTATCACAAGATTGAGAAACAAGCTTCAAAACTTACATGACCGAGAAGGTTTAGATGATGTACAGGGTCACAAAATCCGCGATTCTTCCTACCGCTAATTATCTCAAGTACAACAACTCCAAAACTAAAAACATCTGATTTTATTGAGAAATATCCATGCACTGCATATTCTGGAGGCATATATCCACTGCAATAAATATATTGATGTAATTAGAAGGGGCAGTGAATGGCAGAAGAAGGTTTAAAGAAATATTCAGTACCTGCAACATACAATACTAGTAACATAATTTTCTAGTAATTAGTCCCTATATTGATTTATATGACACTGACTAAAAAGTTATTTAATCCTTAAAATGAAAGAAGGAATTTGAAATTACTATGTTCCCATCACTCTATTTGTATTAGCCTCAGCTTGGTCTCCCATAAATGATCTTGCTAAACCGAAATCTGATATCTTTGGGATCATATCAATATCAAGAAGAATATTGCTTGTCTTCAGATCTCTATGTATGATTCTTAGCCTAGAATCCTGATGCAGATACAGCAGACCCCGAGCAATCCCATCAACAATTTCCAAGCGCTTTGTCCAATCTAGTAATTTACTTCGTCTAGTATCTAAAAAATGGCACATTATTAAGTTAGCATGATAAGTTGATAACTACACTACGGAAAGAGTAAACTTGCGGGAAATAAATCAACATTGATGTTAAAGCTCAAACCAAAAATAAAGTAGTCCAAGCTTCTGTTCGGCATGAATTCGTAGATCAATAACTTTTCATCTTGTTGAATAGAACAACCAAGAAGTTTTACAAGATTTCGGTGTTGGAGTGTTGCCATCAACTTTACTTCATTTTTGAACTCCTGAATTCCTTGTCCCGATGTTTCTGAGAGCCTCTTAACAGCAATCTCTTGGCCATCTACCATTATTCCCTAGTAATATTTTTTTGCAAATTTTAGTACTTATATTTATAGTACTTGGTGAAATAAGGGGATAAATTAACTTGGTAACCATGATTTTACCTTGTACACTGGTCCAAACCCACCTTCTCCTAACTTGTTTCTGTCAGAGAAGTTATTTGTTGCATTTGTGATTGTCGAAAAATCAAATATTGTTTCCAAATCACCATCTTCCTTCTCCTTCTTGTGCTTCCGGTGAAATAACTTTTTTATATACCCTGAAGTGTTTAAGTGTTTAAATGTTGACAAAGTTAAGGGACACAACAATCAAACTTCAGAATTCATTTTAAGTTGTGACTAAACTGTCTGCAACACTATCTGAGTACTGTTTACGCAAATCATCAATATTTGAGACTTGTGATAAATTAATCACCTGGTTTATCAAGCTTCTTTCTATACGTGACCACTACAAGAATGGTTAGTCCTATAATGAATGCAACAACCCCTGCTAGAGTCCCATAAAGCTTCAAGTTCCTCTTATTCTTTTTATGATCTGGGGGTTGAACGAAGTAAATGTCAGCCAACAAGCAAGTATTGAATCTTTCTATTAAGAACACATGTTAAACATCCATTTGGAAGCTGATTCATGATCAACTGTTCTTAGAAATAGCACGGGTTTATATTTACTTAAAAGTGAAAAGAGAATTTATTAGTGTCACATAATTTTAAGTTTTCAACGGTACTTAATAATATCAAGAAAAATGGTGAAGTTTCTATATTTTTGCTATCTATCTAACTGAAAACGAAAAATATGTAATAGGAAATGCAAATACCAAGTTCTGAAGATGCGAGTCGTATGTAAATGTCTTGTCCTATGCCCGGATGTTTTCTCATATCCACAATGTTGTCAAACCAAAGTAAGCAGCCACTACCACCATTTCTGATATCTAAATTTGCATATGCTGTGCAAGAACAGTTTTTCAAACACATTGTCTTACATTCCTTAAGGTTCAAGCTCCTGTCAAACCACGATGCTGATGTATCTGGCAACTTCATGTTTGTGTACAGTAAAAATAAATCTCCATGGAGACAATTTAAAGGTGTTTTCCTTACACACCCATCAGACCAATTTGATAACTGCCATTTTTTTTGAAATTTTGGCATGAAACCTTCCAAGCATTCACATATTGTAAATCCATTAATATTGCAATCAGAGTTGATACCACACAAGCCATATTCATCACACTGGTCTGCAGGCAAAGTAGCTAAAACCACCCAAATTTGTTTCTTATCTGACCATAGAAAACGTTGTGAATTTCCGTATGGATCTAGCACCAATCTAGTAATAATTGAACTGTTCAAAGTTTCATATTGATAAGAGAATTCTTTGTCAGTGAACACTACTGAGAAATTCAAGATTCTATTATTTCTTTGCCAAGAAACAGCAGTGAACATATTTCCATTCCATGACCCTCCTCTATACAGAATTCTTGATCCCTTTACAGTAACAAGTTGAGGATAACCACGTGTGTCTATCCAATATGGAAAATCGCCTACAGAAGGATCTTCGGCACTTCTCCAAGATGTGAGATATCTGTATGGACCAGTAACTAAATTACTTTTCAGCTTCATTCCAGCAAGGAAAGTGTTACCAGGATAATCAAAACTTTCCCACAAAATGTTATGAGTGTTGTTTCCATCTTTCAAAACAAGATTTCCTGAATCCAAAAGATGAACCACTGGTTTCACTCCAATTCTTGATGAATGAGAGTTCCAGATAATGCCTTTGGAGCCATCGAGAATAACAAGACTTCCTTGATCAGTGAGTTTCAGCATTCCTGTTGAGTTTTGTACGGGGGTGTTTCTATTGGCAACCCACACAATAGTCCTCGGTGATATACTCTTGTACCATATACCAAAGTATTGGAGTTGTGGATCTCCAAAATTGAAAAATCCTGATTCAAAGGTTCCATCTGCAGAAACAAGCGTATCAGTGTATTGGATAAACTGATTTGGAGCAATAGTAGTAAGAGTCTTCTGTTTAGAGAAAGTGGGCATGGGGAAAAAGAAGAAAGTGTACACCATTAGCATAAGCACCTTATTATGGTTATCCATAGTGTTAGTGTTTGTTTGTCCTCATCATTTTCATTTTATCATATTCCAAATTCAATTGAGACAGCCCTAGTTCAAGTCTTCCAGTGTGTGCCATACTAAACCAACAAGTCTAGTCATCAAACTGTCAACCGCGACACAATTAAGAAGGTAGTAAATGCTGTGTGGTGACGCTTAAGAGGATAGGATTTATGCACTTTGAAATTCAACTCTAGGACATTGTGACTTCAAAATCAAAGCGTCTATATGATCATCAAGTTGCAATATATACAATGATTGAGAGGAATTTATTACTATTGTTTTTTCCTTTTATGACGACAATACAAGAAAGCTATAGAAAGTCATAGTCAAATGATAGCTGCCATTTTTTGGTATAGTAATTAATGGCATGAACCTGTCATACTTCTATAATAATTATTACTATTCCAATGAATAGCTGCCATATTTATTTCTTCATTAATCACATCACCCACCACATGTGACCTTCTCTCTTCCTCAACTCATTTTCTTCTGTTTCCAATATGATTTAGTATCTTTTAATTTTCCATGCCTTGGTAACAAATAATAGACACAACCTCTGTAATGGCCCAATTTCGACTATATATATGACTGGCGCACAAACTACTACTGTAGTCTGATAAGCCTTAACTAGACACAACTCTGTACCAAGTACAACCATGTCATTTCGAAAAGAATGCGCCCCAGTCAGAGAAACATGCACCTATATCTATATTTACAAATAATTTTGGCAGCATGCAAAATAGTGTAAAATTAAGGATGTTGCGCCTTCACTAGGAAGCTACGTTATCAGACTTGTGAGTCTATGTAGACTTGTAAGAGTCCGTCGAGTCTACAAAAATTAAAAAATATTACGTTAAAAAAAACATATAAATATACAGTGTCAGTGTCTAGATCTAATTAACATAGGTTTACACTCCCAAGTTTGGAGTTACCACCAGTTGTATGCGTAATAAATCAAGGGATGATATAACATATAATGAAATATTAATATGTTAAGAAGTCCCACATGAGTTGCGAAATGGCCTGACTAAGCGTTTATAAACTAGAGGCAATCCTCACCTTGCAAGCCGGTTTTGTATGGTTGAGTTAAGCCCAAACCCAATACCCATTTTAAGATGGTATCAGAGCCTAACCACAATTCGCTGGGCCATTTCGTCGGGCCGCCTGCAATCAGGTTTCTGATCGGGCCCTCCACCTTTCATATCCGCGCCTCAAGCCCATGGTGCTTGGCACGAGGGGGTGTGTTAAAAATTCCCACATCGGTTACAAAATGGCCTGACTAAGCTAGAGGCAATCCTCATCATACAAGGAACTAAGATTCATATATGCTTAGAACTGTGATTTTGCTGCATCAACTGTGAAATAATGGTGTGTATATTCAGCACTTTGATGCCAATACTACACCAAATTTATAGTCATACAAAATTCATAACTTTGTAAAATCCTTGTCCTCTCCAAGTTAGAAGTAAAACCAACCACACATTACATGAGAATCTTGAAAACAACCAAACATTAGATCATCTACAAATCACAAAATCAAATGCATTGCAGTTCAACTACTTTGCAGGTGGTAAATTCCAACACACATTTATATTAGGCAAAACCAAATTTTAGCACATTTGAACAGTGTCACAATGGCATTCTATCGGCCCTCTAACAATGAGAGTGAAGCTTCATTTATTGAACACACTTTTGAAGATCCTGTGTTATTTGTATTATCACTTCCTGCATAGAATCCGGGTTCACTTGGTTTGGGAAGTAAATTTTCACCCTTTAACATATAAACCACAGATGACATGTTAGGCCTATTTTCTGGTTTCTGTTGTACACACAATAGACCCACATGAATAAATCTTATTAATTTTGAACATAAGGCCTCATCACCTAACATGTCAGGTATTAACTCCTTTGCCCTGTCTTCAATCCATAGTCTCCATGCCTAAAATAACATCAAAGTTACAGCCAGAGTAAGCTCAATCCTTACTCAATTTTTATTTGACGTAATGATAAATCCAGAACATTTATTGAGACAAAAAAGAGAATAATGAAAGCAACTATAAATAATGTGCCACGAGATTGAGAAGCACACTTCAAAACTTACATGACCAAGAAGGTTTAGATGATGTAGAGGGTCACAAAATCCGCGATTCTTCCTACCGCTAATTATCTCAAGAACAACGACTCCAAAGCTAAAAACATCAGATTTTATTGAGAAAGATCCATGCACTGCATATTCGGGAGGCATATATCCACTGCAAGAAAAAGCAATTTTATTAAAACGGGTGGTGACATTGCAAATGACGATTTAAACAAAGTACTTGTAACATAATTTTCAAGTAATTAGTCATTAAATTATTTTTATTAATATTTTCCACGTATTCCAATGTGAACAAATATTAGCCAAGACTGAAACCAAAAATTGAGGACAAAAAACATATTTGTTAAGAACAATGATGATTAGCTAGTGATTCAATTAGTTTGTTAAGTTTGTTATTATGTAGTTAGTTAGCTAAGTCTCAAATTGCCCTATATAAGAGCAGAGCACCAATTGTACTGTTTTCACTATCTGTATCAAATATGAATCCTTATGATTTTTACTATCTTGAAGACTTTCTAAGCTCTTTTCCATTTTCCCCAAACCATGCAAATCTTAACATGTTTCATAGATACTAAAAATGAAATTGATGTAATTATGACCGAGACTAAAGAGTTATTTAAGTCTAAAATGAAAGAAATAATTTGAAATTACTATGTTCCCATGACTCTATTTGTATTAGCTTCAGCTTGGTCTCCGATAAATGATCTGGCTAAACCAAAATCTGATATCTTTGGGATCATATCAATATCAAGAAGAATATTGCTTGTCTTCAGATCTCTATGTATGATTCTTAGTCTAGAATCCTGATGCAGATACAGCAGCCCCCGAGCAATCCCATTAATAATTTCCAAGCGCTTTGTCCAATCTAGTAATTTACTTCGTGTAGTATCTAACAAATGACACATTCTTAAGTTAGCATGAGAACTACATTATGGCAACTTAAAAACTGAGAGCAATAAATTTGGTTTGTGTGAAAGTTCAAACCATAAATGAAGTAGTCCAAGCTTCTGTTGGGCATGAATTCGTAGATCAACAACTTTTCATCTTGTTGAATTGAACAACCAAGAAGTTTTACAAGATTACGGTGTTGAAGTGTTGCCATCAATTGTACTTCATTTTTGAACTCCTCGGTTCCTTGTCCCGATGTTTTAGAAAGCCTCTTAACAGCAATCTCTTGGCCATCTACCATTATGCCCTAGTAATATTCTTAGAAATTTTAGTACTTACTATGGTAACCAATAACGGGATAAATTAACTTGGTAACCAATACTTTACCTTGTACACTGGTCCAAAACCACCTTGTCCTAATTTGTTTCTATTAGAGAAGTTATTTGTTGCTCTAGTGATTGTCGAAAAATCAAATATTGTTGCCAAGTCACCATCTTCCTTGTGTTTCCAGTGAAATAACTTTTTTATATAACCTGAAGTAACAATTTAAGTGTTTTAATGTTAACAAAGTAAAGGGACACCACAATCAAACTTCAGAATCCATTTAAAGTTGTAACTAATATGTTTACAACACTATCTGAGTACTATTTAAGCAAATCATCAATATTTGAGACTTATCATAAATTTTTCACCTGGTTCAAGCTTCTTTCTATATGCCGATGTGACCAATACAAGAACGGTTAGTCCTATAATGAATGAAATAACCCCTGCTATTGTCCCAGCAAGCTTCATGTTACTCTTATTCTTTTTATTATCTGATGAGTGTATATAGTTAAAAATGAAAAGGGAATGTATTAGCGTCGCATAATTTCACGTTTTAAAGTAAATGTCAGCCGACAAGAAAGTATTGAAGCTTTCTATAGAGAACATGTTCAACTTCCATTTGGAAGTTGAAAAGAGAATTTATTAATGTCACATAATTTAATAATATCAAGACAAATGGTGAAATTTATATATTTTGTCTATATATCTAACTAAAAAGGAAAAAGATGTAATAGGAAACCAAAATACCAAATTCTGAAGATGCCAGCCGTATGTAAATGTCTTGTCCTTTGTCTGGATGTTTTGTCATGTCCACAATGTTGTCAAACCAAAGTAAACAACCACTTCCACCATATGTGATATCTAAATTTGCAATTGCACATGCAGTGCAAGAACAGTTTTTCAAACACATTGTCTTGCATTCCTCAAGGCTCAAGCTGTTGTCAAACCACGATGATGACGTATCTGGCAACTTCATGCCCGTGTAATTGAAAAAAACATCTCCATGGAGACAATTTAAAGGTGTCTTCCTTACACACCCATCAGACCAATTCGATGAATTCCATTTTGTTTGAAATTTTGGCATGAAACCTTCCAAGCATTCACATGTTGGAAAGTCATTTATATTGCAGTTAGAGTTGATACCACACATGGCATAAAGATCGCACTGATCTGCAGGATTAAATTTTATGGACTCCCAAATTTGTACCCTATCTGACCATAGAAAACGTTGTGAAATTCCATTCGGGTCTAGCACCACTCTAGTAATAATTGAACTGTTCAAAGATTGATATTGATATGAGAGTTCATTGTCGGTGAGAAATACTGAGAAACTCAAGGCACTAAACAATCTTTGCCAAGAAATACCAGTGAAAAGATCAGCATCTTCATGCCATGAGCCTTGTCTATACAATAATATTGTTTTCTTTGCAATAACCAGTTGAGGAAAACCACGTGCATCTATCCTATACGAAAACTCACCTTCAGCAGGATCTTCAGGGTTTCTCCAAGATGTGAGGTATTTATATGGACCAGTAATTAAATTAGTTTTGAGCTTCATTCCAACAAGGAAAGTGTTACCTGGATAATCAAAACTTTCCCACAGAAAATCCTCATTCTCGCTACTTCTATTTGCTTCTTTCACAACAAGGTTTCCTGAGTCCAACAACAGCACAACAACTGATTTCACCACAATGTTTGATGAATTAGAGGACCAAATAATGCCTTTGGAGCCATCAAGAATAACAAGACTTCCTTGATCATTGAGTTTCATCATTGCCGTTGAGTTTTGTACTGGTGTGTTTCTATTGGCAACCCACACAATAGTCTTCGGTGATATGTTGTTGTACCATATACCAAAGTATTGCCGTTGTGGATCTCCAAAGTTGAAAAATCCTGCTTCAAAGGTTCCTGCTGTAGAAACAAGGGTATCATTGTATTGTATAAACTGATTTGGAGTAAGTGTGTGCTGAATAGAGTAAGTAGGCATGGTGCAAAAGAAGAAAGTACACACCATTAGCATTAGCACCTTATTATGGTTCTCCATAGTGTTTGTGTTAGTTTGTCTTCATCATTTTCATTTTATCAAATTCCAAATTTTGAGAGGGACTTTTAGCGTTCTATCATGGACTGATGCTTAAAATTATTAGATGGGCTAAGTCCAAGTCTTCCCATTTGCGTATGCACCTTATTATTATTATTATTATTATTATTATTATTATTATTATTATTATTGTTTTTTGTGTGTCAATTCTTCTTGCTGATGCAATGAGAGCTAAACCAAAACATAATAATTTAGATTTATTATGTTTAATAGTCAGATTAAAAATAAAATAAAAAAATATGAATGTAATTTAAGATATTGTTTAAGCCTTTATAATTTAAAAGAGGTGAAATCTAATTTTTAGCATAAGCGGTGCGGGTTCGGGGTGGGTATCAATGTACCTATTACTCGCCCCAACCCCGTCTTTTGAAATCGGGAAAAACCCGAACTCGAACCCAAATCTAGTCAACCCGGATTTTTCCCGTCAAAGCGGGTATGGATTGAACGGGTATCCGAGGGTCGAGGATATGAATTTTATTGGCATGCCTAGTCATGGTTCTTTGATAATAAGGTAGTAAAGTATAAACATCTAGAAGAAGATGATGCCAATGATGTACATCCCCATATTAAACTCTTATTAAGTTATTAAACGGTTTATTCAATTTATCACTATGTTCAGGGCATTCGAATTGTTTCAGTCTTGTAGCAAGGGTCTGTCGATCGAGTCAATGTCTTTCCGGTTGTGTAAGGGCAGTCACGACAATCAGGAAACAAAAAAATTTGGGACCTTTATTGTTGGACGAGCACATCCAATTGATTCTTACGGAGGTGCAAACAGCTCTACAGAGTTGGGCTGCCAAATATTTGGGGCCTCTTTTTAAAATTTGTTTTATCTAGGGGTGAAAACAGCGTAGCATAGGGGGTGTAAACAGTAAGTCAGCAATCTACTTCCGCCAGGCCAGCCCACTCAAGTAGATTGCTGACTTGTTGTTTACACCTCTAGACTACGATGATTTGTTGTTTGCACCTCATAGTAGACCACGCATTACCCTTGGCCATCACAAACGCGTGCTACCACTCGACCAGCTTGGAACGGACCGGACTTGGGCTTAGATGATGTGTTATTTTTAACTCACGAGATTAATTAATTTTTATAGTGCGCATTGACACATCACCAGCTCGTTCCAATCCGTTCCGTTTCTAAATCGATAAAATGTAAAATGTAGCATAATTTGGTAATATAGATTGTAAATTTCAAAATAGTTTTTTTTTTTACTAAACAATTCATCAAATGTTATCATCACTACCTTATGCACCAGTACAACGTTCAAAAACTTAAAAGGGAACAAAATACATAGGGGTAAATAGGTAATTTAATATATAAACGGGTGGGTGAATGAGTTTCTGGTGTGGGTTTGATACTACCCAAACCCACACCCATATATTCGGGTGCAACCCAAACGCAGTCAACTCGAGTTTCGTCCGTTGACTTAGGTTTGGGTTCGGGTGGGTCTATCTGGTTTGGGCCTACTCCCTCTTAATATTCATTCAAAATCATGTTTCCATTCTGCTTAAAATATTTATAAGTCATTCCTTCATTTTTCAAACACCTTAAAATATTTGAAAAAGCATTGGCATCTCCAAGTTTTATGTAAATCCAGCCACACAAGTACATGAGAATCTTGAAAACAACCCACACAACCAAACATTGGATCCACTACAAATCACAAAATCAAATAGCTACAACATCAACAAGCATAATCTATAATCTATCTTCTTTGTACTTGCCAAAACCAAATCTTAGTACATATTTAACAGATCCATATCAGTGTCAAGCATAATGGCATTCTATCTGGCCTCTAACAATGAGATTGTAGCTTCATTTATTGAAGATCCTGCGCTATTCATATTATTTTTACCTGCGTAGAACCCTGGTTCACTTGGTTTGGGGAGTAACTTTTCACCCTTTAACATAAGGACCACAGAAGACATGTTAGGCCTATCTTCTGGTAGCTGTTGTACACACAATAGACCCACATGAATAAATCTTAATATTTCCGAACATATGGCCTCATCGTATAATATGTCAGCTATTAGCTCCTCTGGCCTTTCTTCAATCCACAATCTCCATGCCTAAAATGACATCAAGTTTACAGCAAGAGTAAGCTCAATCCTTATTAAATTTTCATTTGACGTAATGATCAATTGATAAATCCTATTGTATCTGTGAACTTTCAATTATCCTAGTAAGGAAAGCAGCTATAATATTAAATAGTGTGTCACAACTCACAAAATAGAGAAACATATACACTTCAAAACTTACGTTCCCAAGAAGGTTTAGACGACGTCGAGGGTCACAAAATCCGCTATTCTTCTTACCGCTAATTATCTCAAGAACAACGACTCCAAAACTAAAAACATCAGATTTTATTGAGAAAGATCCATGCACTGCATATTCTGGAGGCATATATCCACTGCAAGAAGAAAAAAAATGATGTTAGTAAAATAAGATATTAAAATGGGTTGTGACATGGCAGAACTGAAGGTTTAAATAACTTTGTAGTAATATTTGTTCATATTGACCTATTGACTAAAATGAATATGGTCTACATATTCCAATAAGAGTAAATATTAATGAAAAAAGAAACCAACATATATTACAAAGACTGAAGTTATTTAAACCATAAATTGAAATAAATATAAGTCAAAATTACTATGTTCCCATCACTCTATTTGTATTAGCCTCAGCTTGGTCTCCCATAAATGATCTGGCTAAACCAAAATCTGATACATTTGGGATCATATCAATATCAAGAAGAATATTGCTTGTCTTCAGATCTCTATGTATGATTCGTAGTCTAGAATCCTGATGTAGATACAACAGCCCCCGAGCAATCCCATCAATAATTTCCAAGCGCTTTGTCCAATCTAGTAGTTTGCTTCGTATAGTATCTAACAAATGACACATTTTAACTTAACATGAGAACTAAATAATGGCAAGAGTAAAACTGAGAGCAATAAATTTGGTTGGTGTGAAAGTTCAAACCAAAAATAAAGTAATCCAAGCTTCTGTTAGGCATGAATTCGTAGATCAACAACTTTTCATCTTGTCGAATAGAACAACCAAGAAGTTTTACAAGATTTCGGTGTTGAAGTGTTGCCATCAACTTTACTTCATTTTTGAATTCCTCAATTCCTTGTATTGATGTTTTAGAAAGCCTCTTAACAGCAATCTCTTGGCCATCGACCGTTATGCCCTGGTAATATTTTTGGAAATTTTAGTAATTAGTATGGTAACTATTAAGGGGATAAATTAACTTGGTAACGAATACTGTACCTTGTAAACTGGTCCAAAACCACCTTCTCCTAACTTGTTTCTGTTAGAGAAGTGATTTGTTGCACTAGTGATGGTCGAAAAATCAAATATAGTAGCTGAGTCACCATCTTCCATATCCTTCTTTTGAAATAAGTTTCGTATGCATCCTGAAGTAACAATTTAAGTGGTTTAATGTTAACAAAGAAATCCAACTTCAGAATTCCTTGTAAGTTGAATACTATTTAAGTAGATAATAAATATTTGAGATTTGCTTATCATAAATTTTTCACTTGACTTACCAAGCTTCTTTCTATATGCTAATGTGACCATTACAATAAGGGTTAGTCCTATAATGAGTGCAATAACCCCTGCAATAATCCCAGCATGCTTTGAGTTCCTCTTATTCTTTTTAGGATCTGAGGTATATACTTAAAAGTGAAACATGAATGTATTAGGGTCGCATAATTTCAAGTTTTAAACGATGCTTAATCATATCATATGAAGTTTTTATGCTATATATCTGAATGAAAAGGTAAATGATGTACTAGGAAATGAAAATACCTAATTCTGAAGATGAGAGTCGTATGTAAATGTCTTGTCCTTGATCTGGAAAGTTTCTCATGTCCACAATGTTGTCAAACCAAAGTAAGCAGCCACTCCCATTATTTCTAATATCTAAATTTGCATATGCAGTGCAAGAACAGTTTTTCAAACACATTGTTTTACATTTCTCAAGGCTCAAGCTCTTGTTAAACCATGATGATGATGTATCTGGCAACTTCATGCTTGTGTACTTCAAAAATCCATCTCCATGGGAACAATTTAAATCTGTTTTCCTTACACACCCATCAGTCCAATTCAATGACTTCCATTTTGTTTGAAATTTTGGCACAAAACCTTCCAAGCATTTACAATTTGGAAAGTCAGTAACATTGCAATTAGAGTTGATACCACACAAAGCATAAACATCACACTCGTCTGCAGGACGAGTACTAGTAGCCTCCCAAATTTGTGTCCTATCCGACCATGTAAGACGTTGTGTAATTCCATTTTGGTCTAGCACTACTCTTGTAATAATTGAATTGTCAAGATTTTCATATTGATAAGAGAATTCTTTGTCAGTGATCACTGCTGAGAAATTATATATTCTATACAATCTTTGCCAAGGAACACCAGTGAAAAGAATTCCATTCCATGACCCTCCTCTATACAGAATTCTTGATCCCTTTTCAGTAACAAGTTGAGGATAACCATGCATATCTATCCTATATGAATACTCTCCTGTAGCAGGATCTTCAGGACTTCTCCAAGATGTGAGATATCTATATGGACCAGTAACTGAATTACTTTTCAGCTTCATTCCAGCAAGTAGAGTGTCACCAGGATAATCAAAACTTTCCCACAAAAAGTTCTGAGTGTTGTTTGCATCTTTTACAACAAGATTTCCTGAATCCAAAAGCTGAACAACTGGTTCCACTCCAATCCTTGACGAATCGGAGTTCCAGATAATGCCTTTGGAACCATCAAGAATAACAAGACTTCCTTGATCAGTAAGTTTCATCTTTACTGTTGAGTTTTGTGCAGGCGTGTTTCTATTGGCAACCCACACATAAGTCCTTGGTGATATGCTGTTGTACCATATACCAAAGTATTGTTGTGGATCTCCAAAGTTGAAAAATCCTGCTTCAAAGGTTCCAGCTGCAGAAACAAGGGTATCGTTGTATTGGATAAACTGATTTGAAGTAAGAGTGTTCTGAATAGAGTAAGTAGGCATGGAGAAAAAGAAGAAAGTACACACCATTAGCATTAGTACCTTGTTATGGTTCTCCATTGTGTTTGTGTTGGTTTGTCCTCATTTTTTCAATTTATCAAATTCCAAATTTAGTTGACAGACGGCTTAGTCTAAGTCTTCCCATTTGCTTACACACAATTAGCATTAGAACCTTATTATTAATGTTGTTTTGTGTATGTCAACTCTTCATGCTGATGCAATGAGAGTTAGTTGCTGAAGATCAGTATTGTTTCAATTTTAATTAATTCAAAGGCTTCCCTATTAGATAATAACTTATTGTGTCTTTTATGTTTCTAAGTTAGTATTCTACTCTTTTAGGTTTTGCTATATATTCTTTATTGTTAAACATTCCCGTATGATTCTTTGAAAATGATGTTAAGGTATAAACTACAACAACAAGATGATGCCAATGATGTACTTATCAAAGTCTTATTAAACATTAAGGATCATATAGAATCAGTGAAGACTTTGTTTATAGAATTCCATTTGAAACATCAACGATTGAATTGGTCTGTGGTGTATAAATTAAATAGATTATCTCAATCAATACAAATATAGTTGTAATTTAAAATTCATATTACAACTTCCTTATCCCACGATCCTTCATCTTCATTCTCTCCCAAACCCTAGCATAAACCTGCGATGGAATGACGCAATGAACCCAATGTAGAGGGATTGTCGGACATTGTCATAACCGTAACTCAATTAAGAAGACAAGTGTTTAAGAAATTTAACAAATTAATAAGTTAAGTGTTGTGTGGTCAGACATCAGAGGATAGGAATTAAGCACTTTGGACTTCAACTCTAGGATATTTTTATTGTGACTTCCAAGCCAATATTCATCTCTCCAATTATCCAGTTTCTATGTGATCATCATTTCAAGTAGCAATATACACAATGATTGGGAGGAATTGACTATTGTTTTTTCCTCTTTATGATCAGAAAGCAAGAAAGTCATAGTCAAAGGTTCCTGCAAAATATCAACACCAGTAGACTATGAATGAGAAGAACAAGCCAAGACAACCAGTCACGAACTCGGTTTCTCTTTCGCCAAGTATGACTAATATAAACTTGTTTATTTTTTCTGCACCAACTGTGAAATAATGATGTGTATATAGCTTTGAAAAAGCAATGGCCTCTCCAAGTTACATGTATATCCAACCATACAATTACATGAGAATCTTGAAAGAAAAAAAAAACCAAAATAAACTACACTGCAAATCACAAAATTAGATAGCTTCAACTTCAATAAACATATTCTATAATCTATCTTTATACTTGCCAAAACCAAATTTTAGCACATATTTAACAGATCCGTGTCAGTGTCAAGTACAGTGGGATTCTATCGGGCCTCTAACAATGACATTGTAGCTTCATTTATTGAAAATTCTGTGCTATTCTTATGATTTCTTCCTGCGTAGAACCCGGGTTCACTTGGTTCGGGGAGTAACTTTTCACCCTTTAACATAAAGACCACAGATGACATGTTAGGCCTATTTTCTGGTTGCTGTTGTACACACAATAGACCCACATGAATAAATCTTATTATTTCTGAATATATGGCCTCATCATAGAATATGTTGGCTATTAACTCCTCTGGCCTATCTTCAATCCAGAGTCTCCATGCCTAAATTGATATCAAATTTACAGCGAGAGTAAGCTAAATTTCGATTCATGTAATGATAATGTATAAAGCTTCAAGGTGACTGAAATACTGAAAGAAAAAAAATATAATAAATAAGGTTCAATCATCGTTTTCTTGTAGCCAACACTTATAAGCAGGATTTTTATTTACATATATTCTATAGAAATTTATTTTAATCCAGGTATCTGTGCAGTTTACTTTCAAGTTTCAATTATTCCTCATGATGTGAATTAATATTCATTTTGAATTTCTTACCTTCCAGAAGATATATTGAGAGAAAAAAAATTGAGAATTCAAAACTTACATGCCCAAGAAGGTCTAGGCGATGTCGAGGGTCACAAAATCCGCTATTCTTTTTGCCGCTAATTATCTCAAGAACAACGACTCCAAAGCTAAAAACATCAGATTTTATTGAGAAAGATCCATGCACGGCATATTCTGGAGGCATATATCCACTGCAAGAAAAAACATTGCAGTGAGTTAAAAATATATATTAAAAAGAGTTGTGACTTGAGATATTTCTCCATATTGTACATAGTTTATGTATAGTCTATCTTTAAAGGACTAGAATGAATACAGTCTACATATTACAATATGAACAAATATCCCCCAAAGACTAAAACCAAAATTGAAATAAATGTAAGTCAAAATTACTGTGTTCCCGTCACTGTATTTGTATTTGCCTCAGCTTGGTCTCCCATAAATGATCTGGCTAAACCAAAATCTGATATCTTCGGGATCATATTAATATCAAGAAGAATATTGCTTATTTTGACATCTCTATGTATGATTCTTAGTGTAGAATCTTGATGGAGATAGAGCAGCCCCCGAGCAATCCCATCGATAATTTCCAAGCGCTTAGTCCAATCTAGTAGTTTGCTTCGTGTAGTATCTAACAAATGACACATTCTTAAGTTAGCATGAGAAATACAATTTGGCAAGAAAAAAATTGAGATCAATAAATTTCGTTGGTGCGAGTTCAAACCAAAAATAAAGTAATCCAAGCTTCTGTTGGGCAAGAATTCGTAGATCAACAACTTTTCATCTTGTTGAATAGAACAACCAATAAGTTTTGCAAGATTGCGGTGTTGAAGTGTTGCCATCAACTTTACTTCATTTTTGAACTCTTCAACTCCTTGTCCTGATGTTTTAGACAGCCTCTTAACAGCAATCTCTTGGCCATCTACCATTATGCCCTAGTAATATTTTTGGAAATTTGAATACTTATAGTTATACTACTTTCTGAAATAAGGAGATAAATTAACACTTTAACCAAGATTTTACCTTGTACACCGGTCCAAAACCACCTTCGCCTAACTTGTTTTTGTTAGAGAAGTTATTTGTTGCCTTTGTGATGGCCGAAAAATCAAATATCGTTACCAAGTCACCATCTCCCTTCTCCTTATACGTCCAGTTAAATAACTTTTTTATATACCCTGAAGTAACAATTTCAGTGGTTATATGTTAAAAAGTAAAGGGACACATCAATCAAATTTCAGAATACATTGTAAGTTGTAACTACTTCTGTTTGCAACACCATTTGAGTACTACATAAACAAATCATAACCTTTTCAGACTTGGCTTACCAAGCTTCTTTCTGTATATTGATGTGACTGTTGAGGCAAAATCCACTCTTGATGTTTTAAAGATTACAAACATCTTTAATTATATTTTAAATGATTCTGATCATTTTGTTATCTAACAAGTGCTTTTGAGTGGCATAAGATTAAATAGATTCTAACAAACCACTTGCAAAGTAAAAATCCTGCAAAGCTGTTTCAAGACCATTCTAAGAACATTCTTAGCAGACAGACTGCAGTTTTGACAATAAGCACGTTTTGGAATAAGTGCTTTCTGGTTTTTCAAGTCAACTAAGAACAAAACAAATAAGCACTTTACAATGGATTTATGGACCAAATCACTACAGGAGATAATCTCTTTTGGGATCAACAACATGTGATGGAATTTAAGTATATGCTTTCCTAGTCACATATCATGAAGAAAACCATGAGCTTGATCAATTGTGGTATTGGCCAACCAATGAATACATCTGATATAATATCATGGACCAATCACAAAGGAACAACCAGATTTAAACTATGAGTTGTATTGTACTTATGCAAAAGTACACAAGTGGAACATTCTTCAATGTGGTGTCATAGAAGTACATTTTTGTCTTATATCCTCATGTACTATTCCAGCTGGTTTTATTCTCAAGCTAAGGCTACTACTGATCAGCCCTTAGAGCTATTTAACAGCTGCACACCACAAAGAAGGAAGGATGAAGGTTCATCACTTTGGCTGGTGCAGTCAAGACTGTTTCAAGACTGATGCAAGACTGATCCTGCACACAGTTTTTCAAAACCATTTCCAACTGTCATAAGTCCTTTTCTGAGCTTCCAAACGGCTATATCTGATACATGACAGTGGAAGGAAGTAAGAAACAACTCATATGTACTTGGTAACAGCTCACACATATTTGGATCTTATGGATCAAAGCCAAAAGGAAATCAAGACTGTTCCAAGACTGAACAGAGAATCTGCACATTATGCAGAAGTTGTCTGCTGCATATAGAGCACTGAGTAACAGCTCTATTTTACTCTCTAACTGATATACTTGAAGGCCAAGCTTCAATCTCAAGCAAGCATCTATAAAAGGCAATCAAGTCCAAGGGAAAGAGCAAGAGTTTTCAAGCAATTCAAGTGATATAAATCTCATTCAATCTCTTTAGCTCATAGTCCTTTTTGAAGTCACTCTTTTGTAACATAATCTGAGTACCAATCTCTTTAGAGTGCTTTCATCTAAGCTTCACTTTTATAGTGAGTCTGAAATTAAGCTTAGAAACAAATCATCTATATTGTAATTGCTCAAGTCAATACGTGACTATTGATTGAGTGTTGATTGGTCAAGTTGACTAGGAAAGTTCAAAGCTCTAGGAGCTTTGGTAAGTTGTTGATCTTAGGTCAAGATCAAGGTGAATGTGTAAGTCTTGGATCTGTAACATTTAAGTGATTCTAGTGGACAAACTCACAGGTGGTGGGGACTGGACGTAACCCAAAGATTAGGGGTGAACCAGGATAACTCTTTGTGTTTATCTTCTTTCCCTTAACCTTTTATTTTCTGCATCTGTTTTTACACAGCACAGATCATTCTTAGAACGATCTCACTGAGCACAAAATTAATTTTATTACTAACCATTTATTTTGTGACTTAAGTTAAATTTTAAAAAGGTTCACAATTCAAACCCCCCCTTCCTTGTGAAAAACTTTGCTACTTCAGTGACCAATACAAGAACAGTTAGTCCTATGATCAATGCAATAACTCCTGCAAGAATCCCAGCACGCTTGAAGTTCCTCTTATTCTTTCTATGATCTGACAATTGAAGTAAATGTCAGTCAACAGGCAGGTATAGAAGCTTGTTAAAAAGAAGGAAAAAGGCGTCTATAGAGAACAACACAACTTCCATTAGGAATTTATTCATGATCAACGGTTCTTAGAAATAGCTCAGGTATAAACTTAAAAGTGAAAAGAGTATGTTTTATTGTCACATAATTTCAAGTATTCAACAGTTGTTAGAAATAATATAAAACCATTGATGTGGTCCTATCCTAACAGCTTAAGCTTTTGGGATAATCGGTTATTTGACATGGTATCAGAGCCTCTATGACTAAGTGGTCTAGAGTTCGATCCCCGCTCCCCTCACTTTCTAATTAAAAAGTGGAATTTAAGCATATGGTAGGTGGGCCTATGCATTATCCACGCTTCAAGCCCAAGTGGGCTCTTGCGTGAGGGGGCGTGTTAGAAATAATATAAAACCATTGATGTGGCCCTATCCTAACAGCTTAAGCTTTTGGGATAATCGGTTATTTGACAACAGTGCTTAATAATATCAATACAAATGCTGAAATATATAAATTTGTGCAATTTATCTAACTGAAAAGACAAAAGATATAATAGGATATGAAAATACCAAGTTCTGAAGATGCCAACCGTATGTAAATTTCTTGTCCTTGATCTGGATGTATTCTCATGTCCACAATGTTGTTAAACCAAAGTAAGCAACCACTCCCACCATCACTGATATCTAAACTTGCATATGCTGTGCAAGAACAGTTTTTCAAACACGTTGTCTTACATTCCTCAAGTGTCATGCTCTTGTCAAACCATGATGTTGATGTATCTGGCAACTTCATGTTTGTGTATGGTAAAAATCCATCTCCATGGAGACAATTTAAATCTGTTTTCCTTACACACCCATCAGACCAATTTGATGACTCCCACTTTGGTTGAAATTTTGGCATGAAACCTTCCAAGCATTCACATATTGGAAAGCCATTAATATTGCAGTTAGAGTTGATACCACACAAGGCATAAACATCGCACTGATCTGTAGGACGAGAAGATATAGACTCCCAAATTTGTGTCCTATCTGACCATATAAAACGTTGTGAAGTTCCATATGGATCTAGCACCATTCTAGTAATAATTGAATTGTTCAGACTTTCATATTGATAAGAGAATTCTTTATCTGTGAACACTACTGAGAAATTCAAGATTCTATGCTTTCTTAACCAAGAAACACCAGTAAAAAGAATTCCATTCCATGATCCTCCTCTATACAGAATTGTTGCTCCCTTTGCAGTAACCTGTTGAGGATAACCATGTGTATCTATCCTATATGAAAACTCGCCTGCAGCAGGATCTTCGGGGCTTCTCCAAGATGTGAGATACCTATATGGACCAGTAACTAAATTAGTTTTCAGCTGCATTCCAGCAAGGAAAGTGTTACCGGGATAATCAAAACTTTCCCACAAAAAGTTCTCAGTGTTGTTTGCAACTTTCAGAACAAGATTTCCTGAATTCAAAAGTTGAACAACTGGTTTCACTCCAACTCTTGATGAATTGGAATTCCAGATAATGCCTTTGGAGCCATCAATAATAACAAGACTTCCTTGATCAGTAAGTTTCATCATTGCTGTTGAGTTTTGTACTGGTGTGTCTCTATTAGCAACCCACACAATAGTCCTTGGTGATATGCTCTTGTACCATATACCAAAGTATTGGCGTTGTGGATCTCCAAAATTGAAAAATCCTGCTTCAAAGGTTCCAGCTGCAGAAACAAGGGTATCATTGTATTGTATAAACTGATTTGTAGTAAGAGTGTGCTGAATACAATAAGTAGGCATGGAGCAAAAGAAGAAAGTACACACAATTAGCACTAGCACCTTATTATGGTTCTCCATTGTGTTTGTGTTTGTTTGTCCTCACCATTTTCATTTTATCAAATTCCAAATTCAGTTGAGACGGCTAAGTCCAAGTCTTCCCCTTTGCTTACACACCATTAGCACCTTATTATTGTTTTTTAGTGTGTGTGTCAACTCTTCTTGCTGAAGCAATGAGAGAAGAATATTAGATTTGTTTGACTTTTAGCATAACCATTTTGAAAGTCACACAAATGAATGGTTGTGATGTGCTGAAAGTGTAAAACTTTATCACATCACTTTATACACCGACAATGCACGAAATTAACAATAAAAATTTAATTTGCCCGCCATACTTCCCCTATAGGCCGTTATGTCATCGATTGTATCTATAGGATTTGATTGGGGTTTTCCCACTTGTGGGATTGAGAACCGAGACTTTTATTGTGGGACAGACACCACTCATAGCCGCTCCAAGCAAGGTGGCCAAAGTGTCATGCAGAGCAATGTTGTCTCTCCTAACAAGGTCTATGGAAGTAGTTTTTAAGAGGATTAGTTTTTATCGGGGGCAACTTATCGTCCACTTGTCTTTCATTTATGTGTAATTATCTTGTTGCGGCTTGTTTATATATATATATGGGGAGGGATCAAATTACACCGGTGGGGAGGGATCAATATTAACAGTATTTCATAAAAACACATAAACCATTAATTTTAACTAATCTTAAAAAACATATCAAACGATTTTAGATTTTTATAAAACTTAACATGGATGATCTACATGATATAAACTTTCAATCCAACAGTGGATTTTGTAAAATTTGTAGCGTTATTGAATGGTGTAACATGTGTAATTTGATCTCTCCCCTATATATATATATATATATATATATATATATATATATATATATATATATATATATATATATATGAAAATTATTGAGTCAAAGTCTTCCCCATATGATTCTTTGAAAATGATGTAAGGTACAAACAACAACATTGATGTAGTACTCACTACATATTAAAGTCTTATTAAACGGTTTATTTTATTCCATTTATCAAAGGATTGAATTAGTCTGTGGTGTATAAAATAAATAAATGGGTTCTCAATGAATACAAATATATAATTGTAATTTTAAAACTTACTTACCCCACAATCCTTGATCTCCATTCTCTCCCAAAGAGACGGCACTATCGCCGCCGACATCAAAATATTCCGAGCGGTGGAATGAAGATGTGGAGCCATTATTCGTTCCTATTCAATATAGTTACGTTCGTATTTTGTTCTTTCTTTTCATTCTACGCCACATATACACTTTGCTATTTTATTTTATTTTTCAAATAGTCCAGTGACTAGAAATTATATCCTTAATGTGGATAAATGAGATAACTGGAGTACGAACCTTAATATTTTATAAATAAATTTTACCTTTCTAGGTTCACGATGAGACAGAATACAATTTAAAACTGGAAAACCGTAGACTATGAATGAGCAAAACAAGCCACGCCAACCGGTCACTAGCTAACTCAAGTATGACCAATATAAACTTATTTATTCTTTCTGCACCAACTGTGAAAAAATCTACCAATCACAAGAATTAACTACTCTACAAGTCACAAAATCAGATATAGCTACAACTTCAACAAGAATATTCTATAATCTATCTTTGTACTTGCCAAAACCAAATTTTAGCACATTTAATTTAACAGATCCATATCAGTGTCACGCACAGTGTCATTCTATCGGGCCTCTAACAATGAGATTGTAGCTTCATTTATTGAAAAATCTGTACCATTCTTATTATGTCTTCCTGAGTAGAACCCGGGTTCACTTGGTTCAGGGAGTAACTTTTCACCCTTTAACATAAAGACCACAGATGACATGTTAGGCCTATTTTCCGGTTGCTGTTGTACACACAATAGACCCACATGAATAAATCTTATTATTTCTGAATATATGGCCTCATCATATAATATGTCAGCTATTAACTCCTCTGGCTTTTCTTCAATCCATAGTCTCCATGCCTAAAATGACATAAAAAATACAGCAAAAGTAAGCTCGATCCTTACTCAATTTTCAATTCATGTAATATAATGCATAGAGCTTCAAGGTGGCTGAAATACTGAATCAAAAAATATAGTAATAATTAAGGTTCTACAATCCTCGTGACGTGAATTAGTATTCATTTAGAATTTCATACCTTGCAGAAGATATATTGAGGAAAAAAAGGACCAGGAAAACAGCTATAATATTAAATACATGCCCAAGATAGAGAAACACTGAGAATTCAAAACTTACATGCCCAAGAAGGTCTAGACGGTGTCGAGGGTCACAAAATCCGCTATTCTTTTTACCGCTAATTATCTCAAGAACAACGACTCCGAAGCTAAAAACATCCGATTTTATTGAGAAAGATCCATGCACTGCATATTCTGGAGGCATGTATCCACTGCAAGAAAAAACATTGAAGTTAGTTAAAAGAAAATATTAAAAGGGGTTCCAATTTGAGATGTCTCCATATTGTACATAGTCCATGTATCGTCACTATTTTAAGGACTAAAATGAATAGGGCCTACATATTCCAATATGAACAAATATCACCAAAGACTAGAACAAAAACTAGGTTTTCCAAATTTTAGGAAATCAAACTGACAAAATTTCCATAAAAACCAAAACAGAAACCAATGAATATTACAAGGACAAAAAAAAATTCGCCAAAGACTAAAATCCTTTTAGCCTTCAAATGAAATAAATGTAACTCAAACTCACTGTGTTCCTGTCACTGTGTTTGTATTTGCCTCAGCTTGGTCTCCCATAAATGATCTGGCTAAACCAAAATCTGATATCTTCGGGACCATGTCAATATCAAGAAGAATATTGCTTATTTTGACATCTCTGTGTATGATTCTTAGTGTAGAATCTTGATGGAGATAGAGCAGCCCTCGAGCAATCCCATCGATAATTTCCAAGCGCTTAGTCCAATCTAGTAATTTGCTTCGTGTAGTATCTAACAAATGAAATATTCTTAAATTAGCATGAGAACTAGATTTTGGCAAGAAAAAAATTGAGATAAATAAATTTGGTTGGTGCAAAAGTTCAACCAAATATAAAGTAATCCAAGCTCCGGTTGGGCAAGAATTCGTAGATTAACAACTTTTCATCTTGTTTAATAGAACAACCAATAAGTTTTGCAAGATTACGGTGTTGAAGTGTTGCCATCAACTTTACTTCATTTTTGAATTCCTCAATTCCTTGTATTGATGTTTTAGAAAGCCTCTTAACAGCAATCTCTTTGCCATCTACCATTACGCCCTAGTAATATTTTTGGAAATTTTAGTACTTATAGTTATAGTACTTGCTGAAATGAGAGGATAAATTAACATGGTAACCATGATTTTACCTTGTACACTGGTCCAAAACCACCTTCTCCTAACTTGTTTCTGTTAGAGAAGTTATTTGTTGCATTTGTGATGGACAAAAAATTAAATATCGTTACTAAGTCACCATCTTCATTTTGCTTCTTGTACTTCCATTTAAATATCTTTTTTATATACCCTGAAGTAACAATTTCAGTGGTTATATGTTAAAAAGTAAAGGGACACAGCAATCAAATTTCGGAAAACATTGTAAGTTGTAACTAATTCTGTTTGCAACAATATTGGAGAACTATATAAGCAAATCATAAATATTTGAGATGTACTTATCATAAGCTTTTCAGAATTGGCTTACCAAGCTTCTTTCTGTATACTGATGTTACCAATACAAGAACGGCTATTCCTATAACCAATGCAATAACTCCAGCAAGAATCCCAGCACGCTTAAAGTTTCTCATATTCTTTTTATGATCTGACGGTTGGAATAAACGTAAGTCAACAAGCAGGTAAAACGTCAGTCAACAAGAAGGAAAAACGAATCTACAGAGAACTGCACAACTTCCATTTGGAAGTTGATTCATAATCAACTGTTCTTAGAAATAGGTTAGGTATATACCAATAAGTGAAGAGTATGTTTTATCGTCACATAATTTCATGTTTTCAACGGTGCTTAAAAATATCAAGACAAATGGTGAAATATATAAATTTGTGCAATATATTTAACTGAAAAGGCGAATGATGCAATAGGAAATGAAAATACCAAATTCTGAAGATGCCAGCCGTATGTAAATGTCTTGTCCTTGGTCTTGATGTATTCTCATGTCCACAATGTTGTCAAACCAAAGTAAGCAGCCACTCCTACCAGCTCTGACATCTAAATTTGCATATGCAGTGCAAGAACATTTTTTCAAACACATTGTCTTACATTCCTCAAGGGTCATGCTCTTGTCAAACCACGATGCTGATGTATCTGGCAATTTCATGTTTCTGTATGGTAAAAATCCATCTCCATGGAGACAATTTAAATGTGTTTTCCTTACACACCCATCAGACCAATTTGATGACTCCCACTTTGGTTGAAATTTTGGCATGAAACCAACCAAGCATTCACATATTGGAAATCCATTGATATTGCAGTTAGAGTTAATACCACACAAGGCATAATCATCACACTGGTCTGCAGGACGAGAAGAAGTAGGCTCCCAAATTTGTGTCCTATCTGACCATATAAAACGTTGTGAAGTTCCGTATGGATCTAGCACTTTTCTAGTAATAATTGAAATGTTCAGACTTTTGTATTGATAAGAGAGTTCTTTGTCAGTGATCACTAAAGAGAAATTCAAGATTCTCTGCTTTCTTAGCCAAGAAGAACCACTGAAAAGAATTCCATTCCATGATCCTCCTCTATACAGAATTGTTGCTCCCTTTGCAGTAACCAGTTGAGGAAAACCATGTGTATCTATCCTATACGAATACTCACCTTCAGCAGGATCTTCAGGGTTTCTCCAAGATGTGAGATATCTATATGGACCAGTAACTAAATTACTTTTCAGTTGCATTCCAGCAAGGAAAGTGTCACCGGGATAATCAAAACTTTCCCAAAAAAAGTTTTGAGTGCTGTTTGCATCTTTTAGAACAAGATTTCCAGAATCCAAAAGCTTAACAACTGGTTTCACTCCAATTCTTGATGAATTGGAGTTCCAGATAACTCCTTTGGAGCCATCAAGAATAACAAGACTTCCTTGATCGGTAAGTTTCATCATTGCAGTTGAATTTTGTGCTGGCGTGTTTCTATTGGCTACCCACACATAAGTCCGTGGAGATATGTTGTTGTACCATATACCAAAGTATTGTCGCTGTGGATCTCCGAAGTTGAAAAATCCTGCTTTGAAAGTTCCATCTGCAGAAACAAGGGTATCATTGTATTGTATAAACTGATTTGTAGCGAGAGTGTGCTGAATACTGTAAGTAGGCATGGAGCAAAAGAAGAAAATACACACAATTAGCATTAGCACCTTATTATGGTTCTCCATTGTTTTTGTGTATGTTTGTCCACACCATTTTCATTTTATCAAAATTCCAAATTTCGTTGAGACCACGGCTAAGTCCAAGTCTTCCCATTTGCTTTCCCACCATTAGCACCTTCCTATTGTTGTTTAGTGTCAGACTATTCTTGCAGTTGCTGATGCAATGAAAAGTTTGTTTTTGTCTATTTCTTTCTCTTGTCTTCTCATGCATTAAAAAAAAAAATAGATTTGTTTGACTTTTGGTATAACCACTTTTAAAGTCACCCAAATGAATGGTTGTGATGTGCTGACAGTGTAAAATTTTATCACTTTATACACTGGCAGTGCATGAAAACAATTTATTTTTTTTAACTTGGCCGCCATCCACGATATCTATAGGACTTGATTGGGGTTTCCCCTATAGGCTGTTATGCCATCCACCATATCTACAAGACTTGATTGGGGTTCCCCCACTTGTAGGATTGAGAACCGAGACTTTTATTGTGGAATCACTCATAGCAATTTTAAGCAAGTGATCAAAGATGAAAAGACGTATTGTGACAATTAACATGTTTTTATGTCAATTAACATGTTTTTATATCATTTGTGTTTATCCTCTTGACTTCTTAGCAATTGTACAAACAAATCAAAGTTTTAGAATATCTATGAATGTAATTTTTATAAGATGATTAGTTTTTGTCATTTAAACTGGATTAGTGGTGACTTATTGCCCTCTTATTATTTATTCTTATGTAATTATTATATAGAGAGTATATGAAAATTATTGGGTCAAAGTCTTCCCCAAACGATTTTTTGAAAATGATGTAAAAAAACACCAACAACATGCCAATGATGTATGTAGTACTACATATTAAAGTCTTAATAAACGGTTTATTTTATTCCAATTGAATCATCAAGGACTGAATTGGTCCATGGTGTACTACATATATAATTTGGGTCATTTCTAGGCATGCCTCATGCCCTTTTTATCTATAACAATATTCAAAGGATAAGGGAGTTTGGGTTGGTTTTTTTTTTGTCAATTTTGTCCTTCACTATCATTTGAAATAATACTTAACAATAATACCAACAATATTCTTGATATTTTTAATAGCAATAATTTTTTTTATTAACAAACTCATAATAACATAAGACATTTTTTTTGACATAAACACAAGCAGGCACGGAACGCGCTTAGTGGCCCGCTAGTGTCAATAAATTTCCTTTTGTTGTTCATGTTAAGAAGTCCCCATATCGGATGTGAATTGGTCCGTACATAAATTATAAGTAAAAAAATATTCCTGCAAAACCAGCTTATAAGACGAGTCTTATATATTACCGACTCACTTTGATATACCATCAAAACCCAACTTGTAAGATACTTTGATACCTAACCTCAAAAAAAAAAAAAAACTTTGATACCTTCAATCACTATCATAAATAAATTTTAATTTTTTTAGATTTATTGAATAATTTTTTTATACAGAATAAATCTATTATTCAATAAACTTACTTACCTCATAAGCTTTCATCTTCATTCTCTCCCAGAGAAGCGGCACCATCACCGCCGACATCAAAATATTCGGAGCAGTGGAACGAAGCAACGAACCAAATTGAAGAAGAAGATGCGGAGCCATTATTTGTTCATATTGAATTCCGTAAGGTTCTTCAGCGATGATCCTATTTCTCACTGTAACCATAATTGTAAACCGTTTTTCGTGAAAACGATCTCGTTCAAACAAGTGTGCTGCTTTCTTTTTTTCTTTTTTTTTTATGAAATGAAGGTATAAGGTAGCAAAAGTTGCATGATACTCCCTGCGTTCCTATGAGAATTGGGGATTTCAATTTTAGAGTTTATAAGAAGATTGAGGTAAACAAAATACATAGGTTTATGGAATTTTGAGGTGCATTTGGATGTAATTTGTTATTGGGTAAGGAAGAAGACGACGAAGATGATGATGGAAATCATGAACATTATAAGATTTTTTTGTTTTTAAAATTTTTAATAAAAAAATTATTAAAAGAAAGATTAGATTATTCTATGTGGCTAGCCACTTCATCATATTTTCAATAAAAAAATGAAAGAAATGACCAATTCGTGACCATTTATAAAGATACAAGATTTGTATGTGACAAAAAAAATAAAAAATCTCATGTGTAATTTTGTTCTTATTTAATTACTCTTAATTTAACTAACTTACTTATTTATAATATTCTCTCACATATTAAATAAAGGCATAAGTGAAATTAAACATTTAAAACATTTGAAAATTGGTCAAAGTTTCTCATAAAAATAACCAATTTTTTTTCTCAAAGCGTTCCTTATAAAAAGGACCGGATGGAGTATTTAAGTTTAAAAAAGTGAAGAAAAGTTAATTGAGATGTCAAAATTGAGAAAAATTGAGAAAAAATAAATTGAGAGATCCATTCTCGTATTTTTCAGATTTATAAATAAGTTTTTGTATACATAATAATAATAATATTACAAAAAAAATCTCACAAAAAATAAAAATCCTCGTGAGTCTAGTTCAATTGGTAAGGACATCACATTTTATATGCAATAGTCTGAGTTCGAACCTCAAACATCTGACTTATCCACTTTAACGGTGAAATTTACTGACAAAAAATTGATTATTTTTCGTAACTATATGTTTAATACATTATAGAAATCTATTATTGCAAAAGTTTTATTTTTATTTAACTGAATTAAATATAAGTTTCGGAAAGAACTTTATCAAAAAACACTGCTAGAAGAAAAATTAGCTTGAGTGTCATCAATTTGTGTTTTTAAGTCATCCTCAATTCTTAGCCATTGATTATATAAGCAATTGTTTGAATGGTAGGATCATTTATTTTCCCATCATGGGAAAATTAATGGGCCTTCCCACCGTAACCTGCACCTTTAATCGAGGGTTAAATACTTGGGTAAATTTAGCTTTTATAATCGTGACATATATGGTTATTTTATGTGGTGGATTGTTGCTTTATGTATTAATGAATATATAATTTGATTTCTTTTGGAATATTGACTTAGCAAAGTAATATGATTCATTAATACATGAAATAATATGATTATTTCAAAGATGCTTAACATATGAAGTGGAAAAAATTTGTTGATGTTTTTTTATGGTAAAAAGATTTTGACCATAGTATGTAATTTCAATTTCAGTGTCGCCTTCTTTCATTGCATAATATTTTCTCAATTTATTCCAACCTCTTTAGTTAATAAAGGATGAGAATAGTCTCCATTGAACATGATTCTATGATATTTTCCTTGCTCATCTCGTAACTTCCAAGTATCTTTGAAATCATGGTTGTGAAGTTGCTTAAAGAAATTTGGATCGATTTCTCCGTATGGCTATTAAATAAATTAAGTAAAAAAAAATATTAACTTGAAAGGAAAAATTAGAAACTTATAATGGAATATTAAATAAGAAAATTTCTAACCTCATTTGGAACATGTAAAGTTAAGAAAGATCCAATAGGTTGACCTTGAAGAACAAAGGTGGCAATTTATCAGTTTTTTTTTCAAAGTTAAATTAGATCTTGTATGTAAGATGTTGAAAAATATTACTATATTTTAATAAATAATCAACTACATTTCTCATGTTGCTTCACTCCTCCGTTCGCCGGTGATGAGGACGCCGTTTCTTTGCAGCTGCCGTAGGTTTATAATGAAGATGAAAGATTCTGTGGTAAGTTTTAAAATTAATTTTTGAAATTACAATTATATTTTTACTGTTTGAAAATCCATTTATTAATGATCACTGTATATTTTTGAAGTCTCTACAATGTATTGTACACGCTCATGAGAAATTGTTTCTAGTATGAATAATAGTGGCTGGTGTTGTTTCAATTCGAATAACCCATTTCACAGGCAACTCTTAAACAAACTTGAATAACACTTTACTTTGTACCTTACATCACAGGTTTCTTGTTGTTGTTATTTGGACCTTACATCATTTTCAAGTAGGACATCAGGAGGACTTAGTCTTAAATTAATTTCAGACAGATAATGTTGTCGATGACGAATGGGAATGGCGGTCATGCTAACCAGTGTCCTTAAGACATTGTTTAAGGAATTAAACCTATGTTTGGTATCACTGTGGGTATGTCATAAATCACGGTGGATCGTTGTGATTCTGGCATACTCACGGTGATGCCAAACAAACATTAAAAGAGGTAACTTTTTCATAGAAAGTGATGTACATATGACTTTGACAAGTGTTCGACTTATACTTTCATGACAGAATTTTCCCCTTAGAGCACTCGTTAGCATGACCCTTAGGTGAACACTACGCTAAGGTAACTTTGTGGTGCTGATGCTGATTGTAAATTTATCCTTCAAATTTTGCAGCATTAATACTTTTCGCCCTGCCTTTTCCCTTTCCTTTGCGTCATCATGTCACACGTAACACTAGAAAGACTTCACTTGAAAATGAATTGGTTATCATCTTGTCAACAAACCAATCTTTAAGTTGAGTAGACTAGATTATACACCACAAACTTGTTGATTTTGTTTGGTATTTGCATCAATTAGCACGCACATGGGAAGACTTCGATCACTAAGTTGTCTCAATGGAATTTGATAAAATGAAAATGATGAGGACAAACCCACAAAAATAAAATGGAGAACCATAATATGGCGCTAATGCTAATAGTGTTTGCTTTCTTGTTTTTCTCCGTGTCCACTTCCTCTAAACAGAATACTCTTACTTCAAATAAGTTTATCCAATATAATGAAACTCTCGTTTCTGCAGATGGAACCTTTGAAGCAGGGTTTTTCGATTTTGGAGATCCACAACGCCAATACTTTGGTATATGGTACAAAAGCATATTACCTAAGACTATTGTGTGGGTGGCCAATAGAGAGACACCAGTACAAAACTCAACGGCAATGTTGAAACTCACTGATCAGGGAAGTCTTGTTATTCTTGATGGCTCCAAACGCACTATCTGGAATTCTAATTCATCAGGAATTGGAGTGAAACCAGTTGTTCAGCTTTTGAATTCAGGAAATCTTGTTCTGAAAGATGGAAACAACACGCAGAACTTTTTGTGGGAAAGTTTTGATTATCCTGGTAACACTTTCCTTGCTGGAATGAAGCTCAAAAGTAATTTAGTTACTGGTCCATATAGATATCTCACATCTTGGAGAAACCCTGAAGATCCTTCTGAAGGTGAGTATTCGTATAGGATAGATACACATGGTTTTCCTCAACTGGTTACTGCAAAGGGAACACGATTTTTGTATAGAGCAGGGTCATGGAATGGATTTCTTTTCACTGGTGTTTCTTGGCAAAGAATGCATAGAGTCTTGAATTTCTCTGTAGTATTTACCGACAAAGAAGTCTCTTATCAATATGAAACTTTGAATAGTTCAGTTATTACTAGAGTGGTGCTTGATCCATACGGAACTTCACAACGTTTTCAATGGTCAGATAGGACACAAAATTGGGAGGCTATAGCTAATCGTCCTGCAGACCCATGTGATGATTATGAATTGTGCGGTGTTGACTCTTACTGCAATATTGATAATGTTCCAATATGTGAATGTTTGGAAGGTTTCGTTCCAAAATTTCAACCAAAGTGGGAGTCATCAGATTGGTCTGGTGGTTGTGTAAGGAAAACACATTTAAATTGTATCCATGGAGATGGATTTTTACCGTACACAAACATGAAGTTACCAGATACATCAGCATCTTGGTTTGACAAGAGCATGACCCTTAAGGAATGTAAGACAATGTGTTTGAAAAACTGTTCTTGCACTGCATATGCAAATTTGGATATTAGAGATGGTGGGAGTGGCTGCTTACAATGGTTTAACAACATTGTGGACATGAGAAAACATCCAGACCAAGGACAAGACATTTACATACGGCTCGCATCTTCAGAACTTGGTATTTTCATTACCTATTACATCTTTTGCCTTTTCAGTTGGATATATAGCACAAATTTATATATTTCACCATTTGTTTTGATATTATCAAGCACTGTTGTAAACTTGAAATCATTCTCTTTTCACTTCTAGTAAGCTATTTCTAAGAACAGTTTATCATGAATCAATTCTAAATTGAAGTTCTGTTGTTCTCTATATATGCCTTTTTCTTTCTTTTAATTAAGCTTCTATACCTACCTGCTTGTTGAGTGACATTTGCTTCAACCCTCAGATCATAAAAAGAATAAGCGGAACTTGAAGCTTGCTGGGACTCTTGCAGGGGTTATTGCATTCATTATAGGACTAACCATTCTTGTACTGGTCACATCAGTATATAGAAAGAAACTTGGTAAGCCAAGTGAAAAAGTTATGATAAGTTATGATTTAATTAAATAGTACTCAAATAGTGTTGCAAATAGAATTAGTTTACAACTTACAATGAATTCTGAAGTTTAATTGATGTGTGTGTCCCTTTACTTTGTTAACATTAAACCACTTAAATTGTTTCTTTAGTGTATATAAAAAAGTTATTTCACTGGAAGCACAAGAAGGAGAAGGAAGATGGTGACTTGGCAACAATATTTGAATTTTCAACCATCACTAATGCAACAAATAACTTCTCAATCAGAAACAAGTTGGGAGAAGGTGGTTTTGGACCAGTGTACAAGGTAAATTCTTGGTCACCAAGTTAAATTATCACCTTATTTCACCAGGTACTGTAAGCACTAAACTTTCCAAAATTATTACTAGGGCATATTGGCAGATGGACAAGAGATTGCTGTTAAGAGGCTTTCTAAAACATCGGGACAAGGAATCGAGGAGTTCAAAAATGAAGTAAAGTTGATGGCAACACTTCAACACCGTAATCTTGTAAAACTTCTTGGTTGTTCTATTCAACAAGATGAAAAAATGTTGATCTACGAATTCATGCCCAACAGAAGCTTGGATTACTTCATTTTTGGTATGAACTTTCACACCAAGCATATATTGATCTCAACTCTTCTCTTGCCAAAATTTAGTTCTGTTGCTGACTTAAGAATGCAATGTGAAATCTGATAGATACTATGCGAAGCAAATTACTAGATTGGACAAAGCGTTTGGAAATTATTGATGGGATTGCTCGGGGTCTGCTATATCTGCATCAAGATTCTACACTAAGAATCATACATAGAGATCTCAAGACAAGCAATATTCTTCTTGATATTGATATGATCCCAAAGATATCAGATTTTGGTTTAGCCAGATCATTTATGGGAGACCAAGCTGAGGCTAATACAAATAGAGTCATGGGAACATAGTAATTTCAACTTATTTATTTCAAGTTAAAGCTTAAATAATTCTTTAGTCTCTAATATAATCGTTTTCAGTTTTAGTTTCTATGAAACATTTGTCAGCTTTAACTCCTAAAACATAGGAAAGATTAGTTTTTGACTTCACTTTTTTGGTTTTATTCTTTGGTAATATTTGTTCATATTGGAATATGTAGACCATATTCATTTTGGTGCTTAGAATAATGATTATACATGTACTATGTTCAATATGGACAAACATTACAAGGATGGTTTTCTATGTTTTAGGCATTAATACTGATAAGAATGTTTTAAGTACTAAATGCTACAGGTACCGAAAAATTATTTAAACCTATAGAAAGTTTTGATATATTTTTTCCCAACTTCAATATTTTTTCTTGTAGTGGATACATGCCTCCAGAATATGCAGTGCATGGATATTTCTCAATAAAATCTGATGTTTTTAGCTTTGGAGTTGTTGTTCTTGAGATAATTAGTGGTAAGAAGAATCGGGGATTTTGTGACCCTCTACATCATCTAAACCTTCTTGGTCATGTAAGTTTTTTAAATGTATATGTTTTTGTATCTTATGACACACTATATATATCTGATTTACTTATATGGACGAAATTAAAGTCCAAGGATACCTACACAAAAAGGATTTATCAATTATCATTACATCAAATGAAAATTGAGTAAGGATTGAGCTTACTCTTACTGTAACGTTGGTGTCATTTTAGGCATGGAGACTGTGGATTGAAGAAAGACCAGAGGAGTTGATAGCCGACATATTATATGATGAGGCGATATGTTCAGAAATAATAAGATTTATTCATGTAGGTCTATTGTGTGTACAACAGCAACCAGAAAATAGGCCTAACATGTCATCTGTGGTTTTTATGTTGAAGGGTGAAAAGTTACTCCCAAAACCAAGTGAACCAGGGTTCTACGCAGGAAAAAATATTAACACAATCAGCGCAGGATCTTCTTCAAAAGAGTGTTCAAATGAAGCTTCAATCTCATTGTTAGAGGCCCGATAGAATGCCATTGTGACATTTAGGATGAAATTTGGTTTTGCCAAACAGAGATAGATAGAGCATAGAATACTGTGTTATAGTACATGTGTAATTTTATGTTAGTATTATTCAGTGATTCTAGATAAAATGTAATCTTAACAAATACGAGAGAGCGTGTCTTAAAAAGCGTGATAGAAATATTTTAAAATTTATCACTTGACAGTGTAATATGCCAAAATCAATAATTGTGTCACGCATTTACAACGTTGAATCATACTAATCTAGATAGTGAAGTGAATGACATATAGTTCACCTTAATTATACCTGTCCCCTATTAAATGTATCAACCTACACTGAACCTTTATCCTTAACTGCAATCTCAACTTTCCTACTACTATTCAATTCTGCACAACTTGACTGTAGTATGACATTGACTTTAATCTCTTCTTCAAATCAATGTTTGATTAAATGCACATAGAAGCTAATAACCAAACACACACACACAATGCAAACATACAAGGTTCTCATGCTAATGTTTCACACTTTCTTCTTCTGTATCATTCCAATTTTATCTATACAATATGAAACTTTTTCCACTATTACACCAAATCATTCTATCCAAGGTAATCAAACTTTAGTGTCTTCAGCTGGAACTTTTGAAGCTGGATTCTTCAACTTTGCAAATTCAAAACTCCAATACTTTGGTATATGGTACAAAACAATATCACCTAAAGTCTATGTTTGGATTGCCAATCGAGATTCTCCAATACAAAACTCAACACCAATTCTAAAACTAACATATCAAGGTACTCTTACTATTTTTGATGATTCTGGAACCATTATATGGTCCTCCAATGCATCAACAATTGCGGTGAAACCGGTCTTGTCGCTTTTAGATTCAGGAAACCTTGTTGTGAAAGATGGAGAGAGAAATCTGTGGGAAAGTTTTGATTACCCTGGTGACACTTTCCTTGCAGGAATGAAACTCAAGACAAGTTTACTAAATGGTCCTTATATGTCTCTTACATCTTGGAAAACTGTTGAAGATCCTTCTTTAGGTGAGTTTTCTTATCACATAGATTTTCATGGATTTCCTCAATTAGTTACTACAAAGGGAGAAAATTTATATAGTAGGGGAGGAGCATGGAATGGTTATGCTTTTGGTGGAGTTTCATGGCTAAGGAATCTTAAGTTGTTCAAATTTTCTCTAGTTTTCACTGATATGGAAGTTTCTTATGATTATGAAACATTGAAAAAAGAAACTATTACTAGATTATGGCTTAGTCCAACAGGTTCTTCACAGAGATTGGTATGGTCAGAGAGGAGAAAAGATTGGGATACTATATCGACTCGTCCGATGGATGCGTGTGCATATTATTCAAGTTGTGGTGCTAATTCTATCTGCAATATCACAAACTCTCCAAGAATATGTCAATGCATGGAAGGTTTTGTACCTAAGTATTATGAAAAGTGGAATTCTTTGGATTGGTCTGGTGGATGTGTTAGAAGAATAAGGTTAAATTGTATTGGTGATGGATTTCTAAAGCACTCAGGAGTAGAGTTGCCAGATACCTCCTCTTCCTGGTTTAACAATAGCTCGAGCCTCGAAGAATGTGAGAAAATATGTTTGAAAAATTGCTCCTGTACAGCATATGCAAGTTTAGATATTAAAAGCAACAGTGGCTGCTTGCTTTGGTTTGGTAAGATAAGGGACTTGACAAAACATATAGACCAAGGACAAGATATTTTCATAAGACTTGCAGCTTCAGAGTTAGGTATTTTTCTCAGTCACCTTTTTGGCTTAATTAGTTGAAGTATAAATATGCAATTTTCGAGATTTAATCCCTAAAAGAATTTTTCATTTTTAATTCCTGAAACATATGAAATAATTTCTTTTGGCCATTGCTGATATGGTTTTAGCTCCTCTATAATATTTTATGCAAATAGAGTTAGTCCCTATTGTGAATAAGGAGTTGACTTGTCCTCTTAATTATAATTATCAGTTTGTTTCTAGAATAAGGAAAACAAATCAGATATTGATTTGTTCTCATTAAATGTAATTATTTAGTGTAATTACCTATATACCCTTGTAACCTCTATATATACAAGAAATAGCAATGAGAAAGGCATCAAACCAATAATTCTGACACCTATGTCTATGCTAGGTGGTCGATTATTTTGTCACAGTCAGCTTCCTTTTCTTTCCTAAATTGCAAACTTCTTGCTGCTTGTTTGTTCATGGAGAATGCTTTTATTGTTCCTCAGGTCATAAGAGGAACAATTGGAGCTTTAAAAACAAGAAGCTTGCAGGGGCACTAGGATCGGGGGGAATCATTTTATTCATTATGATTCTTGGAGTGGCCACATTTACATATATAAAGAGAAAGAAGCTTGCAAAGCCAGGTGAATCTAAAGTAAAATTATGATTTTGTTCTAGTTTCAATAGTAAAGTGTTTTTACATTGTCAATCATCTGTAACCATTGGATCACCAAGATTATTTAACTTCAATCATATTTATGTTAAAAGTAACACAAAAGAAGGTTTGTTATTGATTGACAGTGTAAAAAGACTTACGCTGACCGTGCATTGAAATCAATTTCATTCGAATATTAGAATGTAAAGAAGTTTCCTCCAAATATCCTTTTAGTTATACTCAGTTGATATCTCCTACCATTTTAGGGATGCTAAAAATATTTTATAGGAAGCACAAAAGAGACAAGGAAGATGTGCAGTTATCAACAATATTTGGTTTTTCAACCATATCTAATGCCACAAATCACTTTTCAGACGATAACAAGATAGGAAAAGGTGGTTTTGGACCGGTATACAAGGTAATAAAATTCATTCAAATAAGCCTTGGTTAACAGCATCGATTAAGTTGTATGACGATCAAGGAACTTCTTTATTTATTTCAAAATTTTCGGAAAATTATTGTCAGGGCGTATTGGAAGATGGACTAGAGATTGCAGTCAAGAGGCTATCAGAAACATCAGAACAAGGAGAAGAACAGTTCAAAAATGAAGTCATGTTGATGGCGAAGCTTCAGCATCGCAATCTTGTAAAACTTCTTGGTTGTTCAATTTACCAAAATGAAAAGCTCTTGATCTATGAATTGATGCCCAACAGAAGCTTGGATTATTTCATTTTTGGTTTGAAACTTAACACTATGCAAATTATGGTTTTTCATTTTACTCTTTGTTATTACTTAGTTACCACACTGACTTTAAAAGTGGATTTTGTTAGATTCAACGCGAAAGAAACAACTAGATTTGAAAAAAAGATTCCAAATTATTGATGGGATTGCTCGAGGTCTGCTCTATCTTCATCAAGACTCTAGATTAAGAATCATCCATAGAGACCTCAAAACAAGTAATATTCTTCTTGATAATGACATGAATCCAAGGATATCGGATTTTGGTCTGGCTAGAACATTTAAAGGAGATCAAGATGAGTCTAACACAAATAGATTGATGGGAACATAGTAAGTAAATCTTCTGAGTTATATAGTTCCACTATGTTGCAATTCCATTTTAAAAGGCATGCTGAATCAGCCGGTTAAATCAGTTCAGCTATGAACCGGCTTGTTCGACGGTTGAACCAGATTGAAACCGGTTTGATCTTCAGTCCGATTTTTACATTGATTTTCTAACTACATGGTTGTGCTGCAGTGGTTATATGCCACCTGAATATGCGGTGCATGGATGTTTTTCAATCAAATCTGATGTTTTTAGCTTTGGCGTAATTGTTCTCGAGATAATTAGTGGGAGAAGGATTCGAAATTTTTATAACCCACATCATCATCTTAATCTTCTTGGTCATGTAAGTTTAAAGTTTATATATTTTAGGATCAATATTTTTTTCTGCAATCATCTAATAGGAAATATTTGTGACATTGATTTCAGGCATGGAGACTATGGAATGAAGAAAAGGCACAAGATCTCATAGATGATATATTCCATGGTGCAACTATTCCATGTGAAATATTGAAATGTATTCATGTTGGTCTATTATGTGTTCAACAAATACCAGAACATAGACCAAACATGTCATCTGTGGTCTTAATGTTGAATGGTGAAAAACTGTTGCCTGATCCTAGCCAACCTGGGTTCTATACTGCAACAGCTCATCATCCAATTCAGGTAGAATCTTCTTCAAGAAGTTATGGAGACTGTTCACAAAATGAAGCTTCTATGTCATTGTTAGAGCCACGATAGAATATCATTGTGTATTTTGTTAATACTTGATAGTGCTACTAGGATTAAAAGGTGCATTTGGAGAAACTTATTTGAACTTATCTTATGACAGAAGTGATTGTATAAGTGTTTGTGAAAGCTTATGAGAGCTTATCATATTTTTATCAATGATTGATCAAATACCTTTTATGCAGTCACTATTTGACTGGGAATCTCTTCGAATTGTTTCTACTTTGGCCTCTATTATCTGAATACCGGTTCTTGTTTCTCCCCCTAGATTCAGTAACCAATACCTCTGACTGTGAAGGAGAGTTTTGATACTTTCTTCTCATCTCTTCATTCAAAATATTGCTCGTAACAAGGTCCATTGACAACACATCGGCAACAGCAGAATTAGACAATGACATTCTGAACGTTTTCCACAAGTCAGGCAAGGAACTCAGAAGAAATAACCCTTGAATTTCATCATCAAACTTAATACCAATGTACTTTGATTGAATTAATTAATGAATTGAATAACTTTCATTCGTAAGTCTATTTCTCTATAGTTATTACCTGTTTTCTTCGTATGCAACTGCTCAATATTATCCCATAATAATTTTGCATCTTTCTCTCCACTAATGTGGTTCAAAACGTTGTCATCAACCCATCAACGAATAAAAGTTTACTCATTATAAATTATGTCATTTGGCTTTTCTGTAGCGAACACAGGATGGTTAAAATTCTTCGCAAAAAGAAGATCCTCCATCTTACCTTTCCAAAGGGCATAATTTGACCCATTCAAGGTCACCATACGTCAAATTCTCATTTAGCTATTTCGAAAAATACAGGGACAAATTTGATTGACGAATGAAAATTTAATAATGGTTTTGCCTATTTACTCATTTTTAGAATAATCAGTGATTAGGTTGAGTTAGAATTTGTGGATGCGATGTTTTAAATTTTATCACTTGACAACATAAAAGCCAAAATCGATAACTATACCTTCGCTATTAACTAGAAATTAGATACTAGTCAAAATCAATAATTGTGTCACGCATTTACGGCGTTGAATCATAATCTAGATGGTGAAGTGAAGGGCCCCTATTAAATGTATCAACCTACACTGAACAACTTGAGTTGCCATGCCAATCCTTAATTGCAATTTCTACTATTCAATTGCGCACAACTTGACTGTAGTAGCACTGACTTTGGATCAATCTCTTCTTCAAATCAACATTTGATGAAATGCACATAGAAGCTAATAACCACACAGTCACACACACACACAATGCAAACATACAAGGTTCTCATGCTAATGCTTCATACTTTCTTCTTCTGTATCATTCCAACTTCATCTATACAATATGAAACTTTTTCTGCCATTACACCAGATCATTCTATCCAAGGTAATGAAACTTTAGTGTCTTCATCTGGAACTTTTGAAGCTGGATTCTTCAACTTTGCAAATTCACAACTCCAATACTTTGGTATATGGTACAAAACAATATCACCTAAAGTGTATGTTTGGATTGCCAATAGAGATTCTCCGATACAAAACTCAACGCCAATTCTAAAACTAACATATAAAGGTACTCTTACTATTGTTGATGATTCTAGAACCATTATATGGTCCTCCAATGCATCAACAGTTGCGGCAAAACCGGTCTTGTTGCTTCTAGATTCAGGAAACCTTGTTGTGAAAGATGGAGAGAGAATTCTGTGGGAAAGTTTTGATTACCCTGGTGACACTTTCCTTGCAGGAATGAAACTCAAGACAAGTTTACTAAATGGTCCTTATATGTCTCTTACATCATGGAAAAGTGTTGACGATCCTTCTTTAGGTGAGTTTTCTTATCACATAGATTTTCATGGATTTCCTCAATTAGTTACAACAAAGGGAGGAAATATATATCATAGGGGACCAGCTTTGAATGGTAATGCTTTTGGTGGAGTTTCATGGCTAAGTAATCTTAAGTTGTTGAAATTTTCATTAATGTTAAATGATAAAGAAGTTTCTTATGAATATGAAACTTTGAAAAATGAAACTATTACTAGATTATGGCTTAGTCCATCAGGTTATTCAGAGAGATTGGTATGGTCAGAGAGTAGAAAAAATTGGGATATTATAACGACTCGTCCGTTGGATCAGTGTGCATATTATTCAAGTTGCGGTGATAATTCTGTCTGCAATATTACAAACTCTCCAAGAATATGTCAATGCTTGGAAGGTTTTGTACCTAAGTATTATGAAAAGTGGAATTCTTTGGATTGGTCTGGTGGATGTGTTAGAAGAATAAGGTTAAAATGTAGTGGAGATTGGTTTCTGCAGCATTCAGGAGTTGAGTTGCCAGATACATCCTCTTCATGGTTTAACAAGAGTTTGCGTCTTGAAGAATGTGAACAAATGTGTTTGAAAAATTGTTCATGTTCAGCATATACAAACTTAAATGTTAAAAGTAATAGTGGATGTTTGATTTGGTTTGGAAATATAAAGGACTTGAAAAACAATATAGACCAAGGACAAGATATTTTCATAAGACTTGCAGCCTCAGAGTTAGGTATCTTTTTCCACTTTCTAAGACACTTTTTTGAGTGTACACACGTTGACACTGGCAAAATATAATTCGAAAAAATCGAAGTGATTGAACGCAACACACACATATCTCCAATCTAAAGTATCAGTGTTATATTTTGTCAAAGTGAACTTCCAAATTGAAGTAGTGCTCCAAAATACATTTTATTTCTTTTAGTATCCTTACTAAATTGTAATCTTGTTATTTCTTAGATCATGGAAGAAATAGGAGGAGCTTTAACAAAATGAAGCTTGCAGGGGCACTAGTAGGAGTCATTTTATTCATCATGATTCTTGGACTAGCCACACTTACATATATAAATAGAAAGAAGCTTGCAAAACCAGGTGAATTTAAAGTAAAATTATGTTCCTCCAAAAAATCCTTTTAGTTATACTCAGTTGATATCTCCTACCATTTTAGGGATGCTAAAAACATTATATATGAAGCACAAAAGAGATGAAGAAGATGTGCAGCTATCAACAATATTTGGTTTTTCAACCATATCTAATGCCACAAATCACTTTTCAGACCACAACAAGTTAGGACAAGGTGGTTTTGGACCAGTATACAAGGTAGCTAAATTCATTCAAAGAAACCTTGGTTAAAAGCATTGATTAAGTTGTATGACGATCAAGGAATTTCTTTACATATTTCAAAATTTTCCAAAATTATTGCCAGGGCATATTGGAAGATGGACTAGAGATTGCAGTAAAGAGGCTATCAGAAATATCAGCACAAGGAGAAGAACAGTTCAAAAATGAAGTCATGCTTATGGCGAAGCTTCAGCATCGCAATCTTGTAAAACTTCTTGGTTGTTCAATATTCCAAGACGAAAAGCTCCTGATCTATGAATTGATGCCCAACAGAAGCTTGAATTATTTCATTTTTGGTTTGAAACTTCGCACTATTTCATTTTACTCTTTGCAATTATTTAGTTACCACACTCACTTTAATAGTGAATTTTGTTAGATTCAACGCGAAAGAAACAGCTAGATCTGATCAAACGATTTCAAATTATTGATGGGATCGCTCGAGGTCTGCTCTATCTTCATCAAGACTCTAGATTAAGAATCATCCATAGAGACCTCAAAACAAGTAATATTCTTCTTGATAATGATATGAATCCAAGGATATCAGATTTTGGTCTAGCTAGAACATTTCTTGGAGATCAAGATGAGTCTAACACAAAAAGATTGATGGGAACATAGTAAGTACATCTTCAGAGTTATGTAGTTCCACTATGTTGCAATTTCATTTTGAAAGTTAGACCGAATTGGCTGGTTAAATCGGTTGAATTAGGAAGCGGCTAGTTTGATGGTTGAACCAGATTGAACCATAATTTAATAGCACTAATTGATCCGTAGTTTAACCGGTTTTTTTTTTATAAAAAGTTTTACATTTTTTAATGCTTTATTCATTTATTTATTTGTTATGTGATTCGACTCTGGCTGAATAGATTGAACCAATTAAACCACGACCTAGAGGTCTAATCGGTTTGATCTCCGGTCTTATCTTTACATTGATTTTCTAATTTCATGGTTTTGTTGCAGTGGTTATATGCCACCTGAATATGCGGTCCGTGGATGTTTTTCAATCAAATCTGATGTTTTTAGCTTTGGAGTAATTGTTCTTGAGATAATTAGTGGGAGAAGGATTCGAAATTTTTATGACCCGTGTCATCATCACCTAAATCTTCTTGGTCATGTAAGTTTAAAGTTTAGTTAGTTTAGAATCATTATTTCTTTACTTCAATCAATACTTTCTCTGTCCATTATTATAAGACTCACTTACAAAATCAAAGGTATTAAGTAGTTTAAACAATAAATTTGTCAAAAAAGTATGTGTTACATTTTCATAACTACCTGTATAACAATAAAATATTTTTATCATTGCTTTTTCAGGCATGGAGACTGTGGGGTGAAGAAAAGGCACAAGAGTTAATAGATGAGTCATTCCATGGTACAGTAATTCCATGTGAAATTTTGAGATGTATTCATATTGGTCTACTATGTGTGCAACAAAGACCAGAACATAGATCAAACATGTCATCTGTGGTCTTAATGTTGAATGGTGAAAAACTGTTGCCTGAGCCTAACCAACCTGGGTTCTATACTGCAACAGCTCATCATCCGATTCAGGTAGATTCTTCACAAAATGAAGCTTCTCTGTCATTGTTAGAGGCACGGTAGAATATCATGTTGATACTTAGTAGTACTTACAAGGATTAAAGGTGCATTTGAAGGAACTTATTTTATGACAAAAGTGCTTGTATAAGTGACTTGTGATAGCTTAAGAAATTAGTTTATGGGACATCTTTACGCTTTTCAGCTTATTTCAATATAAATTCTCCATGATATCAAAAAGATATTCATAAAATAGAGGGAACAATTATGGAAATAGATCCTGATGTCCATATAGAAGCAAACATTGGATTTGGATGTCAATATAGCAGAATCATGCAAATAAGTTTTCATGATTACTAAGTCAACATTTTATTATTTTATGACATCAACATGATCATGTATATGATATGAACAAACAACTAATAACCAACTTCAATAATTCTGGACCCATCTTCCTTGACAAAAAGAACTAACACATTAAATTTTAGTCATCAAATATTTATCAATGATTGATCAATCTTTTATGCAGACTCTGACTGGGAACCTATTCCCATCATTTTCTTGTATAATTGTTTTTTCATGTTTCTACTCTTGCTTTCTATTACAAAAAACATTTTACTTTTTTACTTGATTTTTTATTCACGTATTGTTGATGCATAACTTGACGGTAAATGAAATCCATTTTTTCAATACGAAGTTTTAAAACGGAATAAAAACAAGACAAGTCTAATAGAGCTTGTTCATAGCTTTATCAAAAACTTAAACTATAATAATCATAAAAAGTTAAAATACACAAACCCTTACTAAGTTTAGTCTCCAAATTGTCAGCAAATGACATCATATATAAAAATTAAATTCTCAAAAAACAAAATTCATCAACAATTAAACAGCAAGCACATTTCAATTTCCATTTTCTAGTAATTTTGTTGTGCTGAAGTGTTGATTCCAAAATTTCAGCTTTTCTTTTACGGTCACAGACTCACAGTGAAATGCTATCCCGAAGAGAATGTTTAATACCCGCACCTTCACTAACACCGCTCTAACATTTGCTGTTATTATGCCTGCATCAATTACTGAGAAACTTTCTCTTCCTGGTAGTGTTCATGTAAGGTCTGATGACCCATTCTGTTTGAGCTTCAGCTTGATCCACTGTTCCCAATTTTATCTGCAAAAGTTTCCAGAAACATGAGGACAAATTTTTTATATCCAATATTAGGAATAAGATTGGGGTTTAATGTAAACTAGTATGTGCAAAAATAGGAAGTAACCTAAGCCAACTTCAATAAAATTCCGAAATAAACACTTAAGAAGAAAAAAAAAAACGAAACGAACTTTTGTAATAATTGAGTTTCTCCATAAACGTCTATATGCTAACAAGTCTCAATTTTTTCACAAATTCTCTCGTACAGCTTTTCCATAAACATCTACATGCTTATAGAGAGTTTTTCGAAAGGGATGAACCCTTGGGTTTCAATTAGTGTTCCTAGTTAAGATGCAAGAAATAAAGTCATTCAAGAGAATTTTATCAGGCGTCGATAAATATTGGATGGTCAGCAGTTTGTTTGCCTTACATAGCATGGTAACCAAAAAAAATCTGCTACTTCACAATTTAAAGTGGATATTTCTTATTGGATTAGACTCTGACAAGCAATAGCATTCATGATCACTCATTGAATTAGAGGTGGTAAAAACATCAAGATAATCAAATGAAAAGTAACTACATAATTGAATACAAAATTGTTTATAAGAAAATATTGAATTATGGTAATAATAAGAAAAACGGAGTAGAAAGTGGAAACATATCAGATAATCCATGCAATTCACGCCCACCAAACTACAATGTTTAAGAAAAACCTTCAAATCCCAGTTACAGCAATATCTTCAAGTAACAGAAATTGTAGAGGCTTTTTAAATTTTATTAGTATGGAGGCTTCAATCCTCCATCATAAAATTACTAACAAAAAAAAAAACATTAAAAAAATAAACAAAATCAATAGTGAACATAATTGCAACACAAACCTGATATAGTCGCAATTCAAACCGTGGACCAATTTCCTTCAATGTTACAGATTTAGGACCCCCTTGCTTTTCATGTATATGATGCCTGTATGCAGCAGAAACAATATTTCAAATGAGAAGGAAACAAACCCCTAATAAGAAAAAGATAACAGAACTCGAATACGCAATTGTAAAGAAGGCCAAATGCACAAAACCGCATAAATGCAACCAACCTGAATGAGATATAGTCAGACTTGTTAGCAAATGTGATGATTCGTTTTGTGTCCGGTTTTGGCACTGGAAATAGATATTTGAGAATGGTGGCAGTCCTTTCACCTAACTGTTTACAGTCCAAAAGAAATTATATGAGCAGTCAGCACTTGGCATAAAAGTAGTGTTACTATTTTTATAGATGGTAATTATTTTTGTTAAAAATATTCTGACGTATGCAGTAGATTAACCTGACTGTTTACAGTCGAAAAGAAAGCATATGAGCCGTCAGCATAAGCACAAAAGTAGTGTTACTTTGTTATAGAAGGTAATTATTTATGTCAAAAATATTTTAAATGTTATTGATGGTGATTAGGTTTTGTTAAGATTGAGTTTTCAGAAGCATTTCTTAAAGATGGTAGGGAAATAAAAAAGAAAAGAGAAATCATCGCGAAAAGATTCTGATAGCATATTGCAATCACAAACAAGTATCAACGTTTTCAATGTAAACATATGCACGGTGGACTCCTAAACTTCCTTCCCACAAAATCATATAGAATATATTGAGAGGTTTAACTTTATTGACCAACGTTCACCAATGTTCCAGTGATGGAGCACCTTTTCTTTTCCAAATTGAATACCCCATGAATACCTCAAAAATGATTTTTAACCACATTTTTTCCGTATTTGAATAAGAAATGAACCAATGAAACTGAAAGACAAAATTGTCAGAATGTCGGGTGAATAAGGGGTTGTGAAAACAACAGACCATTAGTACTACTAGTGAAAATGGATTTGGATCCTCTCCAATTTTCCCTCATGTTTTCTCTCCTTTTGTTTAATCCAATGGTTGATTCTTTCTCTTCTTTCATATATCAACCATTGATTAAACAAAAGGAGAGAAAACATAAGGGAAAATTGGGGAGGATCCAAATCCAGTGAAAATTAGGGACTTGAATCCTCTCCTTCCCATTTTCTCTACATCCCTCTCCTTCCTCTCTATCTCTCTCTTAATTTCAATCTCTCTCATTAAAAATTAATAAACAAAGTAACAGAGAGAGTGAAATTAACAGAGAGATAGAGAGGAAGGAGAGAGATGGAGAGGATCCAATTTGGAAAATTAGTATATACAAAGATAATAAAGCTGATATTGAATTATGAATACCTTAGTATTGAAATTATCAAGAATAATATGCGGATAAGCCTCAGGCATGGTTTTAACGGCTTCTTTGTCTTGAATTTCATGCCTTGTAACCTTCAAGAAACAACAGATTAGCATGTAGTCTCCTAAAATCTATATATTCAACACTAAGACTAACACTTACCACATTGAGTAATCCAAAATATGCAGTAGGACCATATGGTAAATGAGAAACTATTAAACCATCTGGCACACCACGATGTTCATGAACCAAGATAACATCTGTAAAGTCATGTGACCGGCAGGATTCTATAATCTCTGAAACAACCTGAAATGAAAGATCATTTGGTATTATTTTTCAAGAAAAGATCATCAAGTATCAGTACAATTATAATTGATTAGTTAAAGGTGTCTAGCATTAATAAATTATTATATTCAAGTATATTATCATGCTTAAGCCAACAAATGTAAATGTTGGACAGGCAAAGATTAGATTTCAACCATATTGGACAAATACAGTCATACTATTCAAGATTATTAGTAAAACAAATTACTTAAGTTAGAGTCACATTAGGAGACAAATTATCATTGATACTGGATTTACAATTAAAAAATTTAAATTTCATGTTCAAAGAAGTTTAAAAAAAAAATTATATAGAAATATGGTTTTCATGTTGAACAATAGATTATGTAGGAGTTAGAATAATGGAACATAGTGGCATGGGTGCTATAAATGTAACGTGTAAAATGTTGGCAGCGAATCACCAATGATATATATATATATATATATATATATATATATATATATATATATATATATATATATATATATATATATATATATATATATATATGTATCAAATTCTTTAACCAGAAGCAAGAGTAGTAAGGTGTGTATCACATTGGATTATCCCAAGCATATCTAACATTAAAAATGAAACCATATCAGTATATTAACTTCACAGCCTAATTAATGATGTAGGAGGATTTCTTCTGTATTTTATTGTTTTAGTTATATTTAGTTTTATTATATTTTAGGTTGATTCCTTATTTTTATATTTTAGGTAGATTTGTAATTTTTATTTAGCTAGGTTTGTTATTTTTATTTTTACAATCTTTTAGGAGATTTGTTAATTTTATTTTTCACTCCTATTTAAGCTAAATTATTGTAGCCTTGAAGGCAGTTTTTTGATTCAATAAAATTATTCGAGTTTTATCTCAACTTTCGGTGGACTCCGAAACCCTATTTTGACAAGTTTGTGTTTGCGGCTTGTCTTTATCCATTAGGTTTAGCGTTTTGCTAACCTAGCGTTTCCGTTCTGCGTCAGTTGGTATCAGAGCAGGTTTCTCCTGTTCTTTTCCTAACGTGATCAGATGGGAGATCAACCGGTGACGAAAGCAGAGTTTTACGGTGCCATGACGGCTTTAACCGCGGCCATCACCGCTCTGACAACACAGGTGACAACGTTATCCAACAACAACCGAAACTACAACAGCAATAGAAACAATAACAACAACAGAAACGGCGACAACAACCGCAACAACCCATCTACTGATGACTCGAGTTCTGAGGATGAGGAAGTTGTGTCCGAAGAGGGAGGTGAAGAGAATCCAACTAGGATAAAAAAAAATTGTCTTGTGCAAGTCTGGTGATCCACAACTTGATGTCGACCTACCTGTGACGGCTCCGTTTAGGCCAGATGTATTTGTGCGAAATCCGGCAACAACCTCACCGCCACTAGAACCTCCGGACACTAGGATGCAGGCGGCGACTTCCATCTCAGCAAAACCTCCGCATCACAGCCGTCACATTGAACTAAAGGATTTGCTTATAGATCGGGTTCAATTCGGATTTTACCTTAAATCTTATGGTTTAGGCACTAGCTCAAACATGTTAACCGAGTTGGGTCAAATACCCTTTTGTGATAAATTTCAAATTCTGTGTTCTATCTTTGAGCAATGGAACCCCGGTGGTTATTTGGATGTGTTGACACGAGACAGGTCCTCTCACTTAATTCAATGGGATCCAGGAGGGTGGTCTCTTGTTCATTGGAGGAGTCAACCTGCAAAGGAAGCTCTTTATCAAGACGAGAACTCGGGGTCGAGTTCTTTTGAGGTAGAGGAGTCTGATGTAGGAGGATTTCTTCTGTATTTTATTGTTTTAGTTATATTTAGTTTTATTATATTTTAGGTTGATTCCTTATTTTTATATTTCACCTAGGTTAGTTATTTTTATATTTTAGGTAGATTTGTAATTTTTATTTAGCTAGGTTTGTTATTTTTATTTTTACAATCTTTTAGGAGATTTGTTAATTTTATTTTTCACTCCTATTTAAGCTAAATTATTGTAGCCTTGAAGGCAGTTTTTTGATTCAATAAAATTATTCGAGTTTTATCTCAACTTTCGGTGGACTCCGAAACCCTATTTTGACAAGTTTGTGTTTGCGGCTTGTCTTTATCCATTAGGTTTAGCGTTTTGCTAACCTAGCGCTTCCGTACTGCGTCAATTAACTTCGCCATAGAGTGTTTTCACACAATGTGACAAAGGATTTCAGACACTAGGATTTATCCAGCTCTTCAGTACATCACAGTATATATATTTTGAGCATTTTTGCAGACCATATGCAAATGCTATAATTTAGTATTTGTCTTTATGGGCATCGCTTTGGTGCACTGCTTGTGGTTGCGTCAAGAGAAGTTAGCTAGATTGCTTTCAGTTTTATGATGATATCCTATTTTCCCACAATTTTTCTCTTACGAGTTATAATATAAAATGTTATGATATTATGTCACTAATTGCAAAAATATTTTTTTCCTCTGAGAACTATATATGAACAAACGACCAAATAATCAATTTTTCATGTTACAAACACAGAAAATGATAACAAAGGATAAAATGGTAAAGGTTCAAACCTGATTACCACGATTCATTCTTTGAGCATTGGGAAAGACAATACTCAACTCCTACACAAAGAAATGATGATAATGATATACAGTGAGTTCAATATAGCACCAAACAAACCAAACAAGGTATGTTCACTACATATTTGAAACCATCAGCAATATAATGAAAACAAGCAAACCTTTACAAACCGTTGAAGAGGAGCGGTTGGATTCCTGGATGTGGTCAGCAGAATTTTAGGATCTTTCTCGGCAGCAAATGCATACTCATCATCAATGTGTGTTCTTGGGACTGAATTCAACACATCACAAAGTATCAAAACCCACAAATTCACAAAACACAACGAACCCCATATTGAACGGCACAATTAAGAGAAAATATGATGTGCAAGAGGTTTATCAAAGAGAAAGGTGTAATAAAAACCAAAGTCTTCTGGCATTCCAAATCTAGTTTAGATCCAAAGTAAATAACTACTATTTCAAAAATTGATAAAAGTGACTCTTTTTTCAGCTTTCCACTGATAAAATTCAATGAAGACATTTTGTTCGATACCAATACACTATTAAGCAGCATATAGCTCCCAATTACAAGGCTTTCAACCTTTCATGAGTTAGCTCATTGTGAAACATTTGTGAGAACTTAGATAACTTATCTATGATGTATTCAGCATATAATCTATATTTTTAATTAAAGAAAACTATAAACTATTATGTTCCTTCCTGAAGCTGCAAAGTCATCAACTCAGATTGGATTAGCTTCTACTTTGAATAAAACTTGATTAAAAAATTAGGATGATTCTTTACTTTCGATAAAATCTCTATAAGCTTATAAGTATTCACGAAGAAATCAAACAAGAGAGAGTTTGAAAAAAAAATTTATATTTTTTCTTTTTAAAAAATTATTATTTATTAAAGTAGCCATAACATAACTGCCATTTTTACACATGTCTTACGAGGGGATTTGAATTGCATCTCTCAAAGTTACAAGATCATACTCTTACCAATACAACTCATGGAGAAAATTGGTCTAGCTATGGATTAAACTCTAAGTACTCCTGATCAATTCAACCTTAACCACTTGAGCCCAACCACTTGGTTTATATTTTGGGTTTCACAAATGTCTCCTCTACTATAGAGGTAACGCTATTCGAGGTGTGTTGTGTCGGACACTAAATATGTGTAGACCACTCCCAACCAAGATTCAAATCTTAGTACACCATGTTATGGGAGTCTAGCCCCTTCCGCTAGACCCAACCCCTGTCAGCTCCCAACCACTTGGTTTAAAAAATATTAATTACTTAAAAGCTCAAGGTTATGTTCATAGACTCATAACATTAACAATAAGAATTTAATTTGTATACACCGATAGTGTAAAAATTCCATACACATGCATCCGATCAAATCACTTCCTGACACCACTTTTTTAGGTTACTTCGTAAAACATCTCTACCAATATCTACTATAGAAATTAATCTCTAACAATAATGCAAAAAGATAAAGGGCCTGTTTGTTTGAGATTTTTAAAAAAAATGATTTTTTTTGAAAAAAATCATATTCAAGATTTTCAGTTTGTTTACCATCATAAAAATCTATTTTTTTTAAGATGGTGAGGGATGATGAGTGATAAAAAAATGGATTTTGATAAAAGCTATTGAAAATAGATTCTCGTTTTGATGAAAAAAATGATTTTTTTACTAACATTCACTCAGCAGCAACCAAACAATATTCACAAAATTCACTCAAAATTTGAAAAAATCAAAAACCTAAAAAACACAATACCAGCTGTGTTTTCATCTTCCAGATCAATTTCGCGACGAAGTTGCGCTTCCACGTTTCTAAGCTCAGTAGGTATAGGCTTTCCTTCTGCAAAAATTAAAAAAACAAAATTAAACAAAAATTAAGAAAAATAAAAATAAAATTGAAAAGGTTAAACGAAACTGAATGATGAAAACCTTGAAGAGCTTCTCTGATTTTGCGTTTATTCTCATAATTCACACGCTCTTTTCCTTCTAAGCTTTTTCTATACAAATACTCTTTCTTCAAACGTTGGTTTCTACGTGTCATTTTTTTTGAACAACTGAACTAACAAAATCGGTGAAATTAAAGTGAAGAGTGCGCGAATAGGTTAAAACTGTGATGGTGGATAGACGGTGAAGGAGCTGTACGCCGGCGGGAATGCGTCGGCGGAGGTCGATGAGGGTGCGGCGAGGAACTGTGGCTCTGCTTGAAGTGAGTTGTGTTTATGTTTTGCTGTGTGTGGTGGTTTAATTATTTATTTTTGATAAAAAAAAAATACCTAACCTAAACGGTGCCGTTTCCTTAGACACCAATTTTCACCAAACTGTGGACTAGGGTTGAAACTTGAAACATTATTATTATTATTATTTTTAATTATTATTGAAACATAAAGATTTTTTTGTTGATAAACATAAATATTAATCTTACGAAAAAAGAATCTTAAGTGACTCAAGTATATATCAATTTTTAAAAATTTAATATTTATTTTTACCAACTTCGTCGCGAAATTTTTACCAATCTAATTTTTGTTTAATTTTATATTTATTTTTACCAATCTTACGAAAAGTTGCTTGATCTTAAGTGACTCAAGTATATATCAATTTTTTAAAAAAATCTACCACTTGTGTCATTAGATTCATGAAGTGAACCCAAATTACGAGTTTCATTTCTATAGGGTTATAGGAGAGAAAGCGAGCTACAATGGAGTCGGGTTGAATGACAATTTCAATTTGCATAAGATCATCTATAATGTATTTTTTAAGAAACCTATTTTGAATTTCGTACGTTACTAATAAATAATTTTAGCGTTACGTCATACTTATGCAACTCATTTATGACTAACGTACAAAACTCAAAGTAAAATTCTTTAAAAATTATTACATACACTAAAGTTTTTTTTTTGGTTACAAGAGAGAAAAAAAGAGAAAGACAAAACAAAAGGGACTACTCCCTAATAAAAATCACACCCCTAGCGTCAGCGTCAATAAGATTGAGCAACTCGGTAGGGGGAACTGTTAACAACACTAGAGGAGAATTCGCTGAAGCTCCCAGTTTAGCCAAAAGGTCTGCACACTTGTTGCCTTCCCGAAGAGTATGGTCAATCACCACCCTCCAATCTCTTCTTAATAGTTGCCGAATTATGTGAACCTCATTTGCCAAACTGTGACAGTTTGAGACACCCTCCTTTATCAACTTGACAGTAAGCAGAGAGTTAGAGAAGTATACAACATCACGGAACCCCTTATTCCAGCATAACTCCAGACCATGTAACACTGCCATGATCTCAGCATAAAGGATGTTTGGCTGACTCGCGGTACCATAAAAACCCTCAAGAAATGCGCCGACATTATTACGAATCAGTCCACCAAAACCCGCAGTTTGCGGTGAGCCCAATAAACTCCCGTCAACATTAAGACAAATCGTCCCTTCAGCTGGACGAGACCAGTAAACCTGTCGAGGATGAATAAACTCCCGTCAACATTAAGACATACACTAAAGATATTAAGTCATACTTATAATACTTTTTTTTTAATCAACCAAAAAGCCACGTATATTATTAAAATAAAAGATATTCCACATTAGTACAAGGTGTGCACAATGAAGATGTTATACAAAAGTTCAATTACAACGAGAGCACCCAAAAAAGAAAAGAGACAGTGCCTTGAAAAAGACGTCATGTTGCTGCTAAACAAATTAAGGGATTTGTAACCCACATGAAAAAGGAACAATCAAAAATCTTGAAGCGTATTGTAAACCACCACCGCACCTGTAATTTAATACTATGAATGACAGAATCAGCATCAAAAAATTTTAATACTTATTTTTAATACTCAAACTAAGTATGTTTCTTAAAAAAGATAATATTTGCATTCCTTTTGTCAGAATGATATGCATGGTAATGTTGCTCATTTTCAAATGCAAGTATTATTGTATCGATAGACCTGATTATTTCTTTTACAACCTTCTTTCTAATAAAACATTACATACACTAGAACAGAATGTGGTTCATCCAAAACAATATTAAATATAACCATATACACAAAATGCAAGTTTAGTCCCTATAAACTTTTTGACCATTTTTAGTACATACCTTCGATAATATAGGGACTAAAAACACCGGTACTTATGAAGAGTAGAGACTAAAAATGTAAGTTTATATAAAATATAGAGAGAATAAAAAATTTATAATAGGACTAAAATAAAAAATTATTATTTATTAGGGAGTAAAATCATATTTAATCATAAAAAATGAATGAAGTGCAAAACAAAAATCACTGCCATAATATTAATTCTCATAGAGAAAGGCTTGTTTCAAAAGTAACTTGATTGAGCTTGCAAAAGCTCAAGCTCTGCTAATACTTTTGCAACTGTTGACTTCAATCTAGAATCACTTTTTTGTGCCAAATCAATAAGAACCACTTGAGCATATTGACCATATTTTACTCTATGTTCTTCAACCTTAAATATTTTCTCCAACATCCATAGTGCTTTTTCTTGAACCTTTGCATCACCAACTTCTAGACTTTTTATAATAGCCTGCACACCTGATAACTTCTCAATGAAACTCACACCACCTTCCCAAATTTCATCTTGCAAAAGAGTCGAAAGCGCAACAAGAGAAGCTTCGACTACTTCCTTTTCTTTATCTTCCAATATTTGGATAAGTTGAGAAATGGCGCCTGCTTTGACCAAACAAAATGTGCTATTTACAAAGCAATATCCATCATGAACTTCACAATATGCATTTGATGAAGGTTGAACACATAACCACCTTGCCTTTCTAGATTTCCTAAGAGAAAGAGAATTTTGTGATAATTGAGCTAAAGAGTTTGCAGCCCTTGATTTTGTGATTGGTGAAGTTGTTGAGAGCAATTTAACGAGCAAAGGAATCACCCCGTGTTGTACTGAAACAAGTTGTAGTTTCTTGTCATTTGAATTGGTGAAGCGGTTTATAACACCGGCAGCATTCTCGGTTAAGCTATTTGCTGCTGGCGATTTACTTGCATTGCTAGTATTTAAAATGGATATCAAAATCGGTAGCAAATTTGCCCTCTTTAGTATATCAGTTACTTTTTTATCGCTAGCAGGAAGATTACTCAGTATGCCAACCGCAGCTGCTTTTTCGCTCTCTGATGTGGATGATGAGACAATATTAACGATGTTGAAAAGATGAGTTTCGTCAAGATATTCGGTCAACTCATCGGTTATATCTTTAGAGAGTGTGCATAGCAAATTCAAGACCTTACACCTGATATTGGTGTTACTTTCCTTAAGAAAGGGTAAAAGAAGTTGAAGTGCACCTTTTTCCTTCATTTTTCTTCTCACTTTGGATGCACCAAGATGAGAAGACATGCTATTTAGAGCTTCTAATAGATGACCTTGAATTATAGGGCTTGAAAGATTCAAAAGTGAAAGCATCTGTTGAGCTACATCTTCGTTGACGAGAATAGATTCGGACTGAGCAATTCTGGCAAGAATAGCCGATGCAGGCTCCCTTAGAGTCATCAGAACTGATGTTACAGAGAAAAGAAGTTGGAGCAAAGATCCTGTGATTCCTGATCGAATTAAACGTTGCACGTTCTCGGTCAAGGTAGACAGATTTTGTAGTGCGTTTAACGATGATAACTTGGATTCAAGTTTTCCAGTGATAAACATTTTGACAAGGGGCTCGACCGCTCCATCTTCTCCAAGGGTAAGTTTGCTGTGATCAGTGAGTTCCAACCTGGAAAGTGCGGTTGCCATAAGAATCTTGTTCATGTCAGACCCTGCAGTAAATATAAATTGAAATTTTCAACGATTTGTTGAAAAACATAATTGAGTTAATGATCATTGTTTGATCTAGAACATAAGACAAGTTTCTGTTAAGGAAATTACTGCATTACCTTCCTTCAAATACTGAACTAGTGGCCTAAAGTAGCCAGCCTCGGCCATATGAAGTGCGTTTTGGTTATTACTAGACAAAATATCCAATAACTTTGCTGCATCATGTGAAGCAACAGGGTCATCTCCATTAAGGATGGCGACCAACATAACGATGCACCCTTGAATTCTTCCGATCCGCCTTCGAACTGCTGAAACATTAGAGAGGTCTAGCAACAGTCCCACTGCTTCCCTCCTCTCTTCTGAATCCCTCGTAAGAGACTTCACCACTGCCGATAAAAACTCAATCTCAACCATCTTTTCCTGCATTGTACCAGTTTATAAAGTAAGATAAAACCACGATGAACTAACCTATTGAATTATGGATAACCTCAATCGTTACCTTTTTCTCGTCATTCTGAAAAGCAATACTTCTTAGCAATTGAATTATGGATAACCTATTGTCTGCCTTACACGAAACTAGACGCTTGAAAAGAATAGCAATAATTGCTTCCTCATTAATCAAACCGCCGTCGATTTTTTCATTTCTCATGAACTCCTTTAGTCTCAGAAGTGAAACTGCAAATTCTTCGTCACTACCATTCTTAAGTTGCAAAATAACATCATCAATGGAAACATTAACGATTTCCTCTTCTATTTCCCAAACTGTCTTCGTTTCATTCGCGAAAAGTTCCGATTTTGGACTCGAAGTGATACTTGAACTACCATCAAATCTTGCATTCATCATCTGTCTTTGCAATGTACCAATTTTTTCTCTAAAATCAATGGAAACTTCAAGGCTTGCAACAAGCAAAACTCCCAACGACCGACCGATATCATGTGTCATGTCCTCAATTTGCTTAATAGGGTGTCTCAAATTTGAGCTTTTCGTTAAAGTTTTAGCACGCCGTAACTCATTCTCAAGAGATTCCAACGATTTTCGAATTGATGGCTTGTCCAAAACAGTGCTATTATCACTCAATTCATTCAAGATTGGTGGCAATTTCTCAACCAAAATGCCAAACTCAGAAAAAGCCTCTACCTCAATTTCAGAATTTTTAGCAAAAGAAACAACCTCATCGGTCAAAACTTTCATCTTCGACAGCAATTCAGAAAATTCCCTCTTTTCCATGTTTTCCTTATTGTTATAAAAACTTCATATGTTCAGATAAAAAACAAGAATCAGTCATTAATCAAACAAGAGAAAATGCTCAAGAAATTAATACACAACAAAGACAATCATTCAAATAACATAGACATGACAACATGATTAAAACAGTAGTTCAACATGACAACTAAGTTGTTCTTTTTTGGGCATAACCCTTTAGTTCCCGGAAGAAGGACTACTGGTAATATGGAGTTCGGTCGGGAGGTATATAAAGTCTGGCCAAGAATAGTCTTAGCCAGGATTCGAACTCGGGTTCTACTGAGCTAATACGTTAATTGAAATTCATTAATCACTCGAGTCTATTCAACTAACTAAACTGATAAAAATGAAAATACAAAAACTAACTAAGCCAAATTGTGATGAAAAGAATAAAAACCTTACTAGGGATATTTAACTTTTGAGCTAAGCTTTTATCTTTTGTCTTCAATTTATAAAATTGCAAATAAATAATCAAACTATTAAAAATGAAAACATATAAAAACAAATTTATAAAGGAGAATGAATTGAACCTGCAGAGAAATTCTCAGACACTTTCAGCAGCAAAGACCCAACATAGTCAAAATTTCAAAGTTAAGAACTTTTGAGAGAAACAAACAGAAATAGCAAAGAATAACTAACACCACCCCACTTTCTCTTTTCTCTTGTTCTTGAATCTTTGTTATTGACTTTGAATAACCATAAGGGTAAAACATAAGGTTGAATATTTCTTGTGACAATAATATGTGGAATATAGAAAAGACAAGATGTGATGATGATGATGATAATAAGGGTCGTTTTCAGACGGCTATGGAGCATTAAATATAAGGTTGTAGTGACATATGGTTTTTTTGGTTTGATCATTATGATCATTTTCTTATGCTTGCTTCCAAGTAACTAGCAGCTGAAAAAATGAACGATGGAAGACGAAGTCAAAATGCGTGTCTTACACATGTGTAGTACATGGTTGCATTAAATAATTATAATTGTAAAGTCTTTTTTTATTGAAAAATGTTGACTTTAAATAACAGTCTTTTCAAAAATATTGGTGCATTAATTATTAGGATTAAATTTTAATCCTCTAATCTACCCCCCAAAAAAAAATATTCTAAATATACTAATTTTTATTTTTTTGGATTACCATGATATTGTTACCAAATTTCCAATACGATCACTAATTTTCGCCGTAAAACATACAAGATGTGTTCCTCTCTAATTCCCGATTATCCCTAGTTTCCAATGCCCAAATACATTGCAGTGATTCAATATCTTCACTATGACAAACTTCATCTCATTTGAGCGGCTAATCATGTGCTAGTTGAGTATGGATGATGTTGAGGGAATTGAGTTTTTTAAAATATGAATTACTAGGTTTGAGAAGAATTTGGGTGGGTTTGAGGTTTTTTTAATCTATGGCTAAAAAGTTAATCTTAATGGATAAGTGGAGTGTCAGGATTCGAACTCCGGCTCCTGCATATATATAACGCGATGTCCCTACTAACTGAGTTAAACTCATTGGGACGAATTTTTAATTTATTGCAATTAATTATTAATTATACTAATAAATGCCACTTTTGCTTTTTTTTTAGGTAGTCTAGTGGTTAAAAATTTCACTCTTAAGAAGGATAAATTAGATGTCAGAAATTCGAACATCAACCCCTGCATATAAAATGCAATGTCCCTTAACAACTTAATTAAGCTCATGGGGACAGACAAATGCCACTTCTACCTTATGTATAAGATTATTACAATCATTCATGTAAAAAAAAAATTATTACAATAATTAAATAGGTCTAAATAATAAGCCGCGAGACTCATATCTTCAATTTTTTTACGGACCAAACTTAGGCATGAAGAAGTCCGTCTAACCTATTCTCAACTCTAGAGTCTAGATTACATGAACAATTTGAATAAGTGGTTTATTGTGAAATATTGTAAAAAAAAAATTAGAAAAATTATAATAATTGTCGACAATACTATTAAAAAAATATATTTATGAACATGATATTTTTTTATGACTTAAATAGTATTCTAATCTAATCGGTACCAATTAAATAATTTTTTAATTATAAAAATCATCAATTTTTAAATTTACAAAACGATATTTATCATTATTGATGTTTTGAACATTTTTATCAACATAATTTATTTCAAATATTAGAATTTACCTAACAATAGAACCAGAAGTGGGGATTAAAAAGTTCACTAGCCATATTGGATAAATTTATTTTAAGAGAATAAAATTTAAAGTTGATATATAAATAAAAAAAAATTCTAACATTAAAACATATTTAACTTTATGTACAAAAAAAAAAAATTAACTTTCATGAAAAAATTAGTAAAAAAAAAGTTCCTTGAAAAAGAAAATTAATCACCTAATTTTTTTTTTAACTCAAATAAAAAATTGCATAGTAAAAAAAACACTCCTTTTCCATCAGCTGTTGGACTCTTCTTTCTTCACTCTCAAACCGCCGCACCACGACCGGCCATCCCTTCTCCACCTCAAACCGCCAGCGCAGGGGGCACCACCGCCGTCAGCCATCTCTCTCGCGCTTAGCTCACCTGTCACCCTCACTCCGTCTCTCTCACACGCATTCCATACTCGACTGTCCACCCCCCTCTGTCTCTCCCGCACAGGTATGAGCATAAGGTTTTGTGATTTTAGGGTTTATGGTTTGAGGATATTATGAATTGGGATATTCTTCAAAACTGAAGATTGTTTTTGTTGATTTTTTCATTACTGTTGCTGTGCATTATAGATACTTCTGCTGAATTTTCAACTCATTATGATCATGGTGCTAGTCACATTAACCCTATAAAAGCTCTTGATCCTTGTTTAGTACATGATATCGAACCTCAAGAGTATTTTGAGTTTCTTTGCACACAGAAACTAAGAATTAGGAGTTTTTTGCTAGTGCTGGTGACTTGAACTATCCAGCTATCCAGCCGGATACATTGAATTTTAGAAGAAAATATTATAAATTATCTTATAAGATTAGTTTCATAGTTATAAGTAGGCAATCTGAACCAGAATTTAGAGGTTTGGTGTGGAAACATATCTGCCACTGTGGTAACATATCTGCCACCATTGTGAAGTTCTTCACATAGGACTAGTTACTAGTTTCAGAAGTTTGTCATTTGTGTAATAAGCAAATTTTCTACGGTATGAACTATGACGTGTGTGCATTTTAAACTTTTCATATTTTGGAACTCAATACCTAAATGCACTAACAATGCATGATTGAGTTGTGTTAATTTTCTTTGTTCTTTGTTTTGTTAGCAGATCATAGTTCTGCGGTTGGATTTAAGTTGCAAGGATTCAATGGGTACTGAATTTGAAACAGTTGAGGGACGAATAAATTCTATGCTTCCACAACTCCAATATGAGCGTGGAATCCTTGAAAGGTTGGTATACAAGAATAAGAATCAGCACCGCCGTTGTTCCTATTTCCAGCATCTTTTGAAGGTATGCACTGTAGTCTAGTTTCTTTGAAGTCAGTGTTCAATGATGCGAAATCACTTAATGTTGGAAAATTTATTGAAAGTTTTTTTTTCCTCCTTTTTTTGACTTCTTTGGTCAAAAAATTTCAAGAGTCATTGGATTGAGAATTTTTATTTACAATTGCCTTTATGCATGTAATGTGTCTTTATAAGTCATTTTGTATTTTGTGTGGTTTGGTAATTATTAGGTGAGGAGGGATTTAAGACTTCTGCAGTTGGCAAAATTGGAGGAGCTTGTAACATCATGTTTCAATGTTATCAAAGGAGATAGACCAAAACAGAAGATACACCTATTAGAGAGGTAGGTTTATATTATTTCTTTCAGCTTTCTTGGACTTTACCAAATTTTAGGTGCAAAGATTCAATTTAGATATTAAATCAAGATGGGTGAGAAGGTGGCATGTAGAGTGTCTTTCCTTTTGATATTTCATGCCTTTCATCTCTTACCATTGTTTCAAAATGATATCAACATTCAACACACCTTAATGATTCAATAAAAGGGGGAAAAAAACTAGTGTACCTGATGTGGCCAGGACAATGACATGGATGATATATACAATTTTTAAATGTTTTGCATTGTGTATGTCTTTTCCTTGCCAGTCTCAATAATACGTGCAAGGCAAAGAGGAAGAAATCGGACAATTTTTAAAACTCTCGTTGTACAGATCTCGTGAAAATTGGAAGTGACCATTTATAATTTTCATGTAAAGAAGTGTGATACTAATATCATATACCATTATTCAAACTTACTTCTTGTGGTTAAAGAACAAAGTATGTGAATATGGATGTCGAAGTATGATGGGAACCCAAAATTCAGAGTTAAGTAAAGGAAAATTCGCAATATGACGGGACCCCAAAATTCAGAATTAAGAATTAAGTAAAGGAAATAGATCAACAATGAAAAATAGAATGTATTTAATTGGTTGATGAAGAAAGAAAACTGTAGAAGGGAAATAAATCCCAATTTTCCCAGTCTTTACTTACCATATGTCATTACCACACTCTTTAGTACATAATAACATCCCCATTTCCCTTGTGATCCCCTACTTGGGTTTCTATCACAGTGTTTAACTCAAAATTACAGTCCTCTGAGTAATGTCTCACTCTCTTGTATAACTAAAGATGGCAGTCTTGCTTCCTTCTTGCCCTTCAATACATGATGTTATTATAGATCTGGTCGTGTTGGTAAATAATATTGTTCTACGTACTGTTTCATGACAGCTTGAAAAGGAGTTCTGCAGAAAAAAAAAGCTTGAAAAGGAGAAAATGCAATGATGAAAAGCCGAATTTTCTGGAGCGTCTTTTAGGATCTGCACGACTACTAACAGAGGTGAAATTGCAGCTATATATTTTTGGTACTCTCGTTGTTTTCAATACTTATTCATAATAATAAATTAAGACCATTGTGTATGACTATGAGGATTCAACACATTAATTGATGATGATAGGGACTTTGGTATTATGTGGTCCCTAATTTCCGCGAGTAGTATGGAGCGCTCAAGTGCTCGGGGAACTCTCCCTTAACGCTAGCTATCAAGAAGGAAGAATCAAGTCACTTAAATACTCTACCGAGCATCCCATTCTACTCAAAGTGAGACACAAAAACCCCATAATACCCAAGTTCCTATCATATGGATAAGTATCCAAACACATGGAGAACACTCCCTTAAAAACTAGCTATCAAGGTAGAAGATTCATACCACTTAATTACTCCACTGAACGTCCCTTACTACATGACATGGAACTTGGGTGCCCAGTAATACCAAGTCCGTATCAGATTAGACTCTAATTGGGATGTTTTAGTCCCTTTGCATAAGCATAGATTTAACATTGGATTGCTTTATTATTCCAGAGTTCTTTCTCTTATTTTAATCAATGTTCTGTCTTCCCATGCAGATGGTTGAACCAATACTGAAGGCTGCAACGTATCCTTCAACTAGTATCATGTGATTTTTATTATAATGATTTGTTCATTTATACTATGTGCTCAGGGTTAGTTGATTGGCCCTAGCTTGGTCATGGTATAATAAGGAATGTCAAACCTTTCTCTTTTACTTCATAATATAGGTACCAATTGATCTTGCCAAATGATACAAAATGCATATAGATATGAGTTTAACATTTGTTTTTCATCTTTTTGTTTTTTCCTGCAATTTTGTTACATCTGAACAACATTAGGAATTTACATACTTAATTTTAGACAGCATTAATTAGAATTTGTACCAAGTGCAGAGAAGCTAATAGTGTTATATTATTTCTGTATCTTTGCTAATATTTACTATGTGCTGTCATTCTTTTACTCATTCATGTTGATGTTTTTCCCTCTGCATGTATGTTAGACGATCTTTGTTGAAATGGGAACATGAACTTCGTATTTCATACTTGATAACCTCAAAGTTTTGAGTTTCTGAAGCATTTTCCAAATTTTGGTTGGTTATAGTTGTCTAATGTGATATAATCTATTATTTAATCCTTGAGTCATATTTTTTCTGTATACTTTGGGATGATAGAACATACAACCCCTTAGTAATTGTTAATGTGGTCAGCTCCCATATCATTTAGTGCTTTGCGAACATCTTTTTTGAGTTATATATGTTCAGATTTCTATAAAAAATTCTTTCCTTCACTATTCAATAGTGAGATATCTGTATTGTTCGCTCGATCGTTTTTTATGGGATTGTCTGTGACAATTATGGCTTTGCTAGCGCGTCTACGAGTTCTGGTTCAACAAGTAAGTCTCCCATGTTTTATGTTTATTAACTTAATTTATTTGAGGTTTTGGTCATAGTTAAATTGATGCAGAGATTATTTGTATTTAGTATATTAACTATAAAGTACAAGACACGAGTGATATTATTTGGTATTAAGACATTATGTTATATCTCTATAAGATGTTATGTTATATCTCTATGATTGTGCATTATCGTGACCAAGCTTTTTTCCCTCCTTGTGCAGATATTACTCGATGTTGTTTATTTGTTCAACACGGTTTCTTCCCTGTCTAAAAAGAAGCAATCAGTAAAAATAACTCATGATGGAATAGAGGTTCGTTTGTAGTTCTACCACTAAATTCTCCGGTGTATATACTTATGCTGTTAGGAACTCAAAATTGAATGGAATAGAATGAACAAGTTATTTAAGAAATATGATATAATAGGAGAAAATCTCTCTTCCAAGGGTTTCCCCTTCACAATAGAGAATACTCTATTCACAATTACAATATTCAAAGACCCCCTCTCTATCGTTGCATTTCCCTGTTCATACAAATACTTCTATGACTAACCAAATAACTAACTGACCAACTTCTCTAACAACTCATAACTACTTTAACTACTCTAAATTTCCCTTTATTCTATATCCTAACATATGCATAGAAACAAGTTTATATCGAAAATAATAATTTGCATGCTAATCTATTTGTTCTTCACCTGTTCTGATGTATACTATTGAACCAGGTTTTTAGAGAGTTCTACCCTATTAGTGATGATGATGATGATGATTATGTTACATTAGAGTGTGTCTGGAAATCAGATAAGTATATATTACATGAGAGGAAGCATAAATATAAAAGGGAGAATGAAAGTCAAGGTGAAGACTCCGGTGAAAATCTTTCTGTTCAAGCATCAGGTGTCAACTATAACACTATCGAGTCTATTCTTGGGGGTAAGCACCATGATGTGCCCATTTCTTCTATTCCATAATCTCACTTAGTGTTCTTTACTTTGTATAATTAATTTTAATTATTTGGTGCATTGTTCAGTTTGTAATAATTAATTGTTTTATAATAAATGTATTGTTAACAAGGCTATTCAATAGGATTAATAAGCTGAGTTTGAGAAAAAGAGAGGAAGTGTTTATAATCTGAAAACTGATTTTGTTATTTTGAATGTGAATGAAGTAGTAGAACATGGTAATTATACAATGGCTGAATATCTAGAAGCTACCTATTTGTTTTTGTTAGTTAACAGAATGCTAGCTAATTGTAACTGCTAATTCTTAACGAAATTCAGTACAAAATTAACAAACAGTAAGAAGGACTGAATCCATATAATTTATGATACAATAAACCCATAATACCTTGACTTTATGTACTTGGCTTCTGAAATAGAATCAGATGAAAGTTTTATGATTTGTAGCACACACGCATGAGCACAAACACTTAAATGCATATACATGAATTTATAAGCATATACGAGCTTTATGAATTTTGTATAATCTTAACGATTCGTGTCATGATTCAATGTTTTACGATATTTCTCCTCATTTCCAATTTTGCATAAAATCTCAATTTTAGCTACCTTGAGTTAGTTAACAAACAGATAATAGGAAGCTCAAATAATGCTGAGCAACCTTTGGATTTTGTTTAAAAGTCATAATTCAAGTCTCTTAACATTTTCTCTCTCCTTTGCTGTTACATTCATCACCGTTGTATGTGAAAAGTTAAATTTTAATATTTTGATGTCACTGATCATGGTGAAATTGTCTCTTGCACAGATGACGAACTTGACCCAGAGAGAGTTGAAAAAGATGCTGCAGCTGAACAAGATTCTTCTCATGTCAAGAATATGAATACTGATTTGTTGCCAGGTTTGTTGCAAATCGATGAAGTTAAAGAGACTGTGTTTAGTAGTATTAAGGAAGAAGGAGGAAATTGTTCTACCACAAAAGAGACCGTGTTTAGTAGTGAGGAACGAGGAGAAAGTCGTTCTACCACAAAAGCCTCTCTCTGCGAATCTGCACCAGAAGCTGACTTGCATGTATTATCACAATCTTCAACCAGTGGCAAGCTTCATTCCAGTTCGAAGAAAGTGGCGTTTGTGTCAATAAAGAATCCTAAATTAGCACCTCAAAGTGTGCAAAGTAGTATTTCTGTGTTAACTAGCGATGCTAAGGCTAAAGCATTCCATTTCATGGGAAATGAAAGTGATCAAACAAAAGATGACAAAGGGGATTCTCTTGCTAGTATATTTACTAATGTAAATTCAAAGGATAGTCTTTTTTAACTGCTGATGTTTTCAAATGCAAAGAACATTGAAAATGTCTCGATTCTTATGATGAATCTTTCAGCGGTTACATTACAGTAGAAAAACTTGATTTAATATGAAAAGTCATTCAATGGCTTGTGTTTTGAAGGTAATTTTTTCTTCTTACATTACATTCAATATGATCTTCATATGATATATACAATACTCTGAAATTTGTCAAAAGTCGAAAAATTTATGCTGAATGAATGGTTAAGAGTTGAGATGTTATGTTTATTAACAACCATCTACTGAACCCAATTTGTTGTTGAAGTTTGATATTAAAGTTGATGTCAAGATTATATTTCTCATTATTATCTACGAATATCTAACCAAATGAAATTCAAAAACAAATAATCTCTTGTGTTAGTGTCCAAGCATCTCTGTTGTGATTAAAGATCGAGTGAAAAAAATGTGGATGTGCGGATGAGATTAGTGTAGAATGGACATGATAGACAGACTGCACGAGAGAATCTGGATCCATGAAATTCATATGTTGAGTGAATGCTATTTCAACATAATCTTAATTGGTATGTCTATGATAATCATGAGTATAGATTGGTTAGCGACAATGTTGAAACCAAAGGCCAAAGCATATGAAATAACATGGTTCAAAATTTATCACAATGCAAACAATTATGTAGCTGAACTGTCATATAATGGAACAAACTAATCATGCTCTTTGCACTGAAAAATTAAGAATGAAATCTTTAACTTCAGCACTAGCCCTATCCAACGCTGTTCGTCCATCTGCATCTTTTACATCATATTTTGCTCCTGCTTTCAAGAGTTCCTCAATTTTCGGCAAGTCACCTTCGGATGCAGCTAACAACAGTAGGATGTCAACTGGGTGGATTTTTTGACCTAGAAGAGCCTCCATTTTATCATATGTTCCCTCAACGGCAAGCATTCCCATATAGTTGAAGTACTGCAAAAAGATTTTGACGTAAATATAAATTTTGATACTGGTTTGGTATTATAGGAACATATTTCATCACATGCTTGTTCTTTTCCAAAACCAAGTTTCCACATTACAATGCCTAAACTGAAAATCATGATGAAAGTTGTTCTGTTCTCTTATATTTTCAGAATCACTTCAAGAACACATATATACCACTAATGCATAACCACAATCCTCCATATATAGTTAAAGAATTTCCAAACAACTAACATAATTCTTGTTCCTTACTACTTTATTATAAACTCCTAATAAAAGAACAAAACAAATAACAATACCTATGTATGCCAGAATCAAAAGCATAACTATGATAAAGTAGCATGCACAATATTTTCAATTTTATTTTATAAAAAATTATAAAAAAAAAAAGTTTATCACTTTAATTAAAGTGACACTAATAGTCTCTCGTATAGGAGATTCGATTCGAACTCCGTCCATTGAGATTAGAAGGTTGAGCTCTTACCACTCAGTAGATACCTTGTGCACAATTTTTTTGAGTAGGAAAATTGCATGAACAAACTAACCAACATAAATGGGAAAATCTATATTTTTAATATGCTGTTACAAACTATATTTCGGTATAGTTCAGTTGGTAGCTACCAAACATATTATTGAGATAAAACTAATTTACACTAATGTATCATTAAACTCATAATTAAGTAATTAAACAAATAATAAAGTGTATATATTTTGGTTTATTAACCTGTTCAACATCATCTCTATCAAAATCATCACGAGATTGGCTACCATAAATACCAGCACCTTCAGCATCAACACCATTCTTACCAAACTTGAACCAGCATGTGACTCTTGACCCATTGGATGGTCCAATTCTAGAGGTGCTAATGCTTGAGCTTGAACATCCATCTCTTTTAATTCTGATACCAAGAAACTTAGAAGAAACCAACTTTGAGGAAGAAAGTTGTGAAGTGATTAGAGACTTAGAATTTGAAATAATGGGTTGGTGAGTTATGCATGTGATTGAAGCCATTGTTGTGTTGAGTTGAGTTCAAGAACAAAAATTGTTTCAATTTTGTGTTCTGTTTTGTGTTCTATCCATCCACATGTCTGAAACTGAAAGATATATAAGGAAATGATTCAGTGCTTCTCATCTACTCTGTGTATCTACACACGCAAACTTTTGACCGTACATCATAAGATTGATGGAAATACACATGAAATTCAAAGGACAGCAAATTTTTATTTTATTCTGTCAAAAAAATATATTTTATTTTGCTATTAAATATATGAGTAGTCAATAATTTATTTTCTTAAAGTTCTAAATTTTTTTGTAAGGGTTGGATTGAGGTAGTATTGGCTCTTTACTTTATCAAACTCATAAGAAGAGTCTATTTTTTTTAAAATAAATTTTTGTTTGTAATTTTAAGTTAGCTTAGTGGTGTTGACTTAAGATTTTGAAGTGTGTTCTTTTTAAAGTATCATGTTTGATTCTCTCTGCTGCTAATTTCAATAGGCTAGATATAAATACCCCGACTTTAAATGAGGAACCCGCAAGTAAGCGATGAGATTGGTCTCATCAGATTAGTCGGTACTTATGTTGAAACTGAATTTTCAAAAAAAATTAACAAAAACTCTTTTTTTTTTTCTCTTAACAATGGTGACTTTTGACGCCAAGAATTCCAATTTAGTCTCTAAAGAGATTTATTTATGAGTAATATTGGTAAACGTATATTTATTTATGAGTAAAATGCATTTCAAATTTTGACAATTCATATACACTACTTTTATATTAAAAGAAAATCGCTTAAAAACATCTTTCATAAATCAAACTTACTCATTTACTCACTCTAATTTAACTACAATTTTACTCGAGTAATTTTATTAAGTTACACCCTCAATTTCCTTGCAAGTGATGGGAAGGTGCTATCTTTATGTGTGGTGTGTGGAAAGACTACGATTAAGGATATGGTCAAAGTACATACTACATACATACTCACTCCTATCATTCATTTCCTACTTCTTAGTTCTTAACTCACTCATTCATCTTTGATTTGTGCTTCCTCTAAGTCTTTCTTTGGGAGATCTCTTTCTACAGCTTCACTTTGTTACTTTGTTTGTTTACAAACAATTAATTCAAGTAATTTTTCTCTCTAAATATTAATTAGTAAACACATTTTACTCATCATAAATAACTTCCGTTGGTAGTTTTCATGTTATATTATTACCTGTTAAATCTTTCTCTAAATCTCTCTCTCTTTTCTTTGCAGATCTTAGTTTGTGTTTTTCTGACAAAGATCTCACTTTGTTTGTTTGTTCGTTCTCACACTTTCAGGTAAATCTCTTCTCTTCCTTTGTTAACAAAAGTTAATCTTTTAAATTATCTATTTGTCACAATATATTTAGAATTTTATGTAAAGAAAAAAATCACTTTTTTCCCACTGGTTTTATTTAAGGAGTGCTTGCCTGTTTGTTAATTGGATGCATTTGTTTTTTAAAGCTTTAAAAAAAATCGCTTTTGACAAAATAATTTTATAAAAATACAATTTAAATGATAAAAATCTGTTTTAAAGACAAAATTGGATTTTTTCTTAAACAAATCTCATATAATTCCACCCATTATAGATTTTAATTGTTTTTTTATATATTTTTAAAAATATTTTTATGTAAATTTAATTAAAGGTAGTAAAAGTAACTTACAATTCAATTGTTTGAAATTAAAAGAATAATTTAGACATTTAATAACTCAAATATTCATGTTAGAGATTTTCGACTTGGATCCTCCAATTTTTTCCTCATGTTTTCTCTCATTTTCTTACCCTAAGGGTTGATAAATTACAAAGAATAAAAATACACTTAAGAAGAGAGAATCAACCATTAAATTAAAAAAAAAAAAAAAACATGAGAGAAAGATCGGAGAGGATCCTTATGTTTTGTAACTCAAAATCGCATAGGGCTCTTGTGGACCCAATAATGAAGTATGATGAGTGGTTTCAAACAGTGACAAAGACTTTTAGAGTTATTGCTAGGACACAACTTGTGTTTAAAATTGTACTCCTTTTACCAAAAAATAGTACTACTTATGTTTTTTGCATGTGCTGCTGTCTCCTTTTTATGTTTAGGTTTATGAAATTGATTTTTCTATGTTAAAATTATAAAGTTTTGGTCTTTCAGTTAAATTTTTATATTTAAAAATAATAATTTAATATATTTTAAATTATATTATATATTGCGTCAAATAAAAAATAGGTGGCATACAATCTGATAGTAGTGAATCATCAAACTACATTAAAATACATGAAAATTTAACTCTTCAAAAACCTCGATTGCATTTTAAAAAATTATTCATATTTATAATTTAATTAATCAAATATAAATAATTAATTTATCTGGTTATTTTAGATTTTCTAAATGAATTTTATGGTGCACGAATTTTTTTTGACAAAAAATTTGTTTTTAAAAGCTTCAAATAAGAAATTGGTTTAGATAACTTCACTTAAAATACCGTTTCACATCTTTTTTTTATTTTGTTAAAAAAATTAGATGATAAAACTTAAAAAAATCTCTAAAATAAATTAATATAAGCAAGTGTATTTTTTTATTTTGAAATAATTTATTGAATTACGGTAATTGATAATAAAATTAGTTCATTTAAATTTTGAGACATTGTGTAAGATTTTATTTTTATTAACAGTTAACTTTTTGGGAACCAAAAACATGTGACTTTTTTTTTAACTAAAAACAAAACAGAAAATCTGATTTTTTGTATTTCTTTTAAAAAATTATGAAATTTAATTATAAATAGTAAAAGTTATTTCAAATTTATTTGTTTTAAATTAATAGAGTAATTTTGACATTCATTAACTTATATATTCATGTTAGAGAATTTATCTTAATAAAAATAACATTTTTTTAAAACGATATCTCTTAAAAATAACCTTTATGAAAAACTATTTAAAACAGTTTCTTATTTTAGAGATTTTTTGAAAATTTATTATTTAAAATAAATTGTAATAAAATGATGAAATATTTAAAATAAATTTTTACGATAAGCTATTTAAACTAATTTTTCTTTTGAAAAAATTATTTGTTAAAAAAATTTAGCATAAAAATTATACAATATAAAAATGATTTTTTATAAAATGCTAAAAAACTATGGCGAAGAGCATCCATCATTCTAATATTTATTTTCAATGTAACCAACAATTTTTTCATTTTTTGGGTTATATATTAAAGGTATAATCTACCTATAATTTATTGATTATTTTTATAATTAATAAAATATAGTTATGAAAACGGACAATGAATTGGTCCAAATGATAAGAGTTTTGATCCCCTTAAACATGTGTTCAGGGGTAAAAGAAAAAGAATAGAGTTATGAAGAAAGATAAGAGTCCCATGATTTACAATTTTAGATATATAGGAAAAATGATGTTATGTTGATGTTACTATTAAAGTTTATAATTCTTCTTGTTTCATGAATTTAATGTTACTTGACAGAAAAATACATTTTTCATCTTGCAGAGAGGCTTTGAGACTGTGCTTCAGATTCAATATCATGGCAAAGTTGGTTGCTGAGGCATTTCTTTCTTCTTTCGGTCAATATATTTTTGAAAGGTTGGCTTCAAGTAATTTGGCAGACTATTTTCGTAGAGGCAAACTTGACAAGTTGGTGGAAGAACTTGAGTCTACACTCGATTCTATCACCCAAGTGTTAGATGATGCAGAGATAAAGCAATACCAAATCCCAGACGTCAAGAAGTGGCTTGGTAATGTTAAACATGCTATGTATGAGGCTGATCAACTACTGGATGAGATTGCTACTGATGCGCCACTGAAGAAGTTGAAGGCCGAATCTCAGCCTTCTACTAGCCATAATATTGTCAACTTCATTCCAACTTTGACTAATCCATTTGAATCCAGGATCAAAGAATTGATAAAGAGCCTACATTCTCTTGTAGAGCAGATGGATACACTGCAATTGAAAAATCAAACATATGCCAGTAATGCAGTTGGATTCAATTCGAAACCTCCAGGAATAGAAGAAACTACATGTTTGGTGGATGCATCTGACATATATGGTAGAGACGTTGATAAAGAAGAAATGATCAAAATTTTACTTTCTTCAGAAAATGATAGCAGCAACAAGACACCTATAATCAGCATAGTTGGTTTGGGTGGGATGGGCAAGACCACTTTTGCTAAGCTTGTGTACAATGACAACAAGATAATGGAGCATTTTGAACTTAAAGCTTGGGTCTATGTTTCAGAATCTTTTGATGTTGTTGGACTCACCAAAGAAATTCTCAAGACATTTAAATCTCCGGCAGAGGGTGAATCAAATTTAAATCTACTCCAACTGCGGCTGCAACAAACACTAACCGGCAAAAAGTATCTGCTTGTTTTGGATGATATTTGGAATGGAAATGAGAAGAGTTGGATGCAGTTACTACTTCCTTTTGACCATGGATCTTCTGGAAGTAAGATTATTGTGACAACACGTGACAAGGAGATAACATATGTCCTGAAATCCACCAAGTTATTTAATTTACAACAATTGAACAAAAGCGATTGTTGGAGTTTATTTGTGACACATGCGTTTGGTGGCAAGAATTTGGACGAATATCCACATCTTGAACAAATTGGCATGAAAATAGTCGACAAGTGTGGAGGGTTGCCTTTAGCAGTTAAAACACTGGGCCAACTCTTGCAAAGAAAATCTGACCATGAATGGAGGAAGATATTAGAGACTGATTTGTGGCGATTATCAGATAAGGATAACGACATTAACCCAACGCTGAGATTGAGTTACCATAATCTCCCATCTAATCGGAAGCGTTGTTTTGCTTATTGTTCTTTATTTCCCAAAGGTTATATTGACAAACATGAATTAATCAAGTTTTGGATGGCAGATGGTTTGTTGAAGTGTTCCGGAGCAGACAAAAGTGAAGAAGAGTTGGGTAATGAAATTTTCACCGATCTGGAGTCAATTTCATTTTTCCAGAAATCATTTTTTGGATTTGTCATGCATGATCTTGTCAATGATTTAGCAAAATCAGTGTCAGGAGAATTTTGCATGCAAATAGGGGGTTCTAGGGTGGAAGGTATCCCTGAAAGAACACGCCACATTCTGTTGTCTAGTCAATTAAATTGTGGTGATAAATTACTAGAGTCAATTTGTAAATGCAAGGGACTACGTAGTTTGATAGTAAAGAGCAACACAACTACGTTGATAAGCAACGATGTGCAACGTGATCTGTTTTCAAGACTAACATGGTTGCGGATGTTATCATTTAGATATTGTGGTCTGTCAGAGCTAGTTGATGAGATAGGCAATTTAAAACTTTTGCGTTATCTAGACCTTTCTCACACAGAGATTAAAAGCTTACCTGATACCATTTGTATGTTGTATAATTTGCAAACACTCTTGTTGGAAAGGTGTGATGAATTGACAGAGCTTCCTTCAAAATTTTCCAAACTCATCAATTTACGTCATCTTGAACTCCCTTTTCGTTATAGGCATGTCCCTGTTTTAAAAAAGATGCCAAAGAATATAGGAAAGTTGAACAAACTACAGTCCTTGCCTTACTTTATTGTGGAAGAGCAGCATGGGTCTAATATTAAGGAGTTGGAGAAACTAAACCATCTTCATGGAAGCATTCATATTAAAGGACTGGGTAATGTCATTGATCCTGCGGATGCTGTGATGGCCAATTTGAAAGATAAGAAGTATTTAGAAGAATTATATATGGATTTCTGTAAGAATGGAAGAGAAGAAATGAATGAGTTGATTGTTGAAAGAAATGTATCTGTGTTGGAGGCTCTTCATCCAAATAGCAACTTGAAGAGGTTGACCATTGTAAACTACAGTGGTAATTCTTTTCCAAATTGGCTAAGGGGTTCTGATTTACCCAACTTGGTATCTTATATAATGCTTAAAGAGGTTTATATAAGAGAATGTCCAGAATTGAAAAGGATTCCGCCTCAACACCTTCCTTCTTTACAAAAATTGGAGATAAGTGATTGCAACAAGTTGGAGGAATGTTTATGTCTTGAAGGATCTCCATTGCTTAAAGAGCTTTATATAAGAGGATGTCCAGAATTGAAAAGGATTCCGCCTCAACACCTTCCTTCTTTACAAAAATTTGAGATAAGTTATTGCAACAAGTTGGAGGAATGTTTATGTCTTGAAGGATCTCCTTTACTTGAAAATGTTTCTATAAAAAGATGTTCCAAATTGAAAAGGGCCCCCTTGCCTCAACACCTTCCTTCTTTACAAAAATTGGTGATAAGTGATTGCAACAAGTTGGAGGAATTGTCATGTCTTGAAGGGTTTCCTTTGCTTAAAGAGCTTTATATAAGAGAATGTCCAGAATTGAAAAGGATTCCGCCTCAACACCTTCCTTCTTTACAAAAATTGGAGATAAGTGATTGCAACAAGTTTGAGGAATGTTTATGTCTTGAAGGATCTCCATTGCTTAAAGAGCTTTATATAAGAGAATGTTCCAAATTGAAAAGGGCCCCACTGCCTCAACACCTTCCTTCTTTACAAAAATTGGTGATAAGTGATTGCAACAAGTTGGAGGAATTGTCATGTCTTGAAGGGTTTCCTTTGCTTAAAGAGCTTTATATAAGAGAATGTCCAGAATTGAAAAGGATTCCGCCTCAACACCTTCCTTCTTTACAAAAATTGGATATAAGTGATTGCAACAAGTTGGAGGAATGTTTATGTCTTGAAGGATCTCCATTGCTTAAAGAGCTTTATATAAGAGAATGTTCCAAATTGAAAAGGGCCCCACTGCCTCAACACCTTCCTTCTTTACAAAAATTGGTGATAAGTGATTGCAACAAGTTGGAGGAATGTTTATGTCTTGAAGGATCTCCTTTACTTGAAAATGTTTCTATAAAAAATTGTTCCAAATTGAAAAGGGTCCCCTTGCCTCAACACCTTCCTTCTTTACAAAAATTGTACATTTGTGATTGTGAAATGCTGGAAGCATCAATTCCTAAGGGTGATAGTATGATAGAGTTAGTTCTAGAGAGATGTGATCGGATTTTGGTAAATGAATTGCCGACCAGCTTGAAAAAGTTTGTCCTTTTGGGAAATCGGTACGTCGAGTTCTCCGATGAGCAAAATTTAGTAAAGTGTACCGTTCTTGAAGTGTTGAAGTTTGATTTAGAAGGAATTGTAAAACGTCCCTCTTTAGATCTGCGTTGCTATAATTCTCTTCGTAATCTTACAATAAAAGAATGTCACTCTTCCTCCTCCTTGCCTTTTTCACTACATCTGTTCACCAATCTTGAATATCTCAAGTTGTACGATTGCCCACAGCTGGAATCATTTCCAAGTGGAGGTTTGCCTTCCAACTTGACCAGACTTGAAATAGAGAATTGCCCAAAACTGATTGGTTCGAGAGAGGAGTGGGGTTTGTTCCAACTCAATTCTTTGAAAGTTTTCAGTGTTAGTGATGCTGAGTTTGAAAACGTGGAGTCATTCCCAGAGGAGAATCTGCTGCCACCAACTCTTGTATCTCTTTCTTTGTATAAATGTTCAAAGCTAAGAATAATGAACAACAAGGGTTTTCTCCACCTCAATTCTCTCGAATATCTATGGATTGACAACTGCCCTAGTCTTGAGAGCTTGCCAGAGGAGGGTCTACCCAGTTCTCAATTGTGGATTAAAGAATGTCCAATAATTAGGGAGAAGTACAAAAAGGAGGGAGGAGAGCGTTGGCATACAATTCGTCACATCCCTCATGTGGAGATTGACTACATCATTGAGCAGCACGAATGAGATGTGGCCCCAGGCAAGTACAACCAACCCATGTGTTCATTTTCTCTTTATTTATTTATTTATTTATTTTGACTCTCTATTTGATGTTGAACACTCACAACTGTATCTCAACGATCTTGTCGTTCCTACCATTTTTGTTGGGTAGCTAGCTATAGCTTCAATCGACCAATTTTTCACTATCATTTTCAGTTTGTTGGGTAATCAAGATTATTGTATAATCTTCATTGTAACATTATTTTAAGATTTTTTTTTTTAATCATCCTTACACCGTCATTTATTTTTTTGAAATAGAATTCTTTTGTGTATCCTTGTTATTCTATTTTCTGAATAATATTTCCATCTCTGCCAAAATGAATGGTTTTCTAAAAATTGTGTTTTTCAATTCCAATAAAAAGTACAATTCTTCTCTGTTATTCTTCTCGGTCTCACTTTGTTTTGTGTCCCCTTTTCTTTTCTAGAAATAAAGCAGGAAGACAGCTTGGATCAACCAATTACCAGGTGACGATTTGGCCTTTTACTCTCATTTTCATTTATATTTTTTTCCTTTATAATTGTTAACATAATATTACATAAAACAAAAATTGAATGTCATGCCACTTTGTTGTCAAAAGGAATTTCAGTGGATTCATTGGCATCCCACTCGAGAAAAAACCACTGTCGAAGATTTTGACATACTCCGTTGTGTTTGTGTTTTCTGAGACAATTGTAGATTTGTTTAATTGTCTTTTTAAAATCTTAATGAAGATTAATCTATTGTGTATTTCTTCTATCTTAATGCTAAAATTATATTTGGATATAATGACATGTTATATATTGTTTCATTTTGGAAACTATGAACCAAAATGTTGCTGCCATATGTTGTAGGTTTGGATGAGGCATAAGGATAATGTGACGATGCTTATGGAACTATGTCATTTTTTGCATCAAGTTATCGAAGAATGATGAATATTAAAGAAGAAATTGAACTCTTGTCTAAGTTCTCAAACTGATCAAGTAAGTCCATTGCACATTCTTTGGAGTATGTGATTTCTCATTATCTCATCTTGCTAAAATTTCCTTATTTCAGAGACAATTGTAGATTTGTTTAGTTGTCTTTTTAAAAACTCAGTGAAGATTTATCTATTGTGTGGTAGTTTTGTATTCCTTTTGTCCTTTACTATTTACACGTTAGAATCTTATTTACGATGCTTAACGGTTCTATAATAACAATTCTGCTTATATGTCAGATCAAAACAATGAGATCATAACTTTAGTTTGATGAACTAGGCAGTGTGGTTTAAGATTTGTTCCTATTGAATGATTGTTAAAAATCTGGATGCAGGGTGCTGAAAAGAAAAGAGGTAGAAGAATAGGAGGAAAATCTCAATAGATGATGATGATATAGAAAATATTCCAAGTTCAAAAAAGGGTAATCAAAGACCAAGAATTGAGTCAAAAAAACAATCTTTGTCAACTATTGTTGAGTATGGCTCATAATCATTGTTAAGTGGGCAGGGTCAATCGAGCGGATTAAGAGAGGCCCGTCTTTGGACTAAGCCCTACAGTTTGTTGTGTGGTGGTGACTGGTGGTTTGGTTTAGGGGTGATGTTGTAGTTTGGACTGTAGTATTTAAATACAAATTGTGCATTGTAAAACTTATTTTTCATTGTTAATACAAAGGAACTGCAGTTGCTGAATTTCGTTACCAAACATCGTGTGTTCATTGTTTGCATTTATTGCTTCTTTTGCTTCCTTTGCATCATCTTCGATTTTCTGGTGTTCGCTTGTGGCCTGGACCAAGATAGATCCCAAGAGGTTCGTATTTCTGGCAGTTCCTTCTGCTATGCTTCAGATAATTACTTCCTTTGCTTAATCCCTCACATATTGGTTAGTTGTTTGTTAACCATATTATAATAAACACATCAATTTACAGAATGCAAGTGGTAGAAGATTAACAATAAATAAATAAATAAAAATCATTAATTGCATGTGAACAGAGGCTGCCTACAAGGATTTTCTCATTTTTCTCTGCTGTATTCATGTTATATGCCTAATAGACCATCATCGGCATCATAAGTTTTGCGCAGGCAGCATACAACTTCTTGAGCATCTAACTTCGGTGCTTCATTTGCACATATTATTTATAACCATCTCATCAGTCATCACATTCTTCATTTTCAATTTTTACTTGTTGAGAACCTTTTTTTCTTACATGGACATTCATATTTGTCATTGTTCATCGATTAATTAGTTTCAAAGCATGCTTATATGAACTTTCAGAAAGAGACAATTCTTAGAAGTATATTTCAAAGCATGTCATATGTCAAATATAAACGATCATCAGTTTTGCATAGCATAGAACTTATAGATTTATCTAATTTTTAGTTCTGCAGCCAGAAAATACTCAAAATTAGTATACATGATGCTATATATATATATATATATATATATATATATATATATATATATATATATATATTTATCTGATATGTTTGTTGAAACAAAAAGGTCTTCACAACATGATGCTATAATTAACCACATTTTCACATTCCATCGATTCAAACATTTCACATCACCACTTTTTAGGGGAACTTAAAAAATGTATTGGAGGAGGATTTTGGAGTTCTCAGATAAATTCTTCAAATCCTGTTCACACTGTTAAAGTCTCTAAAAATTAAAAATATATTAATCATTTTCAACAAAATCACACTGAGGTTTTAAATCGCTATTGCAATGTCCAAATGGCTGTCATGTCACCGTACATGGTACTGTAAAGGATAGCATTCAATTGTGGCTGGTGTAGCCACAACCGCAGCTGCAAAACATGAAAAATTTTGATGTAGCATCCAAAATTGTTGCCATAGACATTTTTTTAAGACCTTGATTGTTATTACCATCTTTTAGGGATACTTGATCTTATATGCTTTGTTTGTGTGTTTTCATGTATAGTATTAGTAACTACACTATCTTGTCAATATGGATGTTTCCATCACGTGGCTCCTTGGCTCAGGGTCTGTTCAATTTGTTTCTCTAAGTATAAGGGAGAGGCAAAAAAGGAAAAGCTGTACGTATCCGTTAATCAGTTTGATCCTATTCAGACCTTTTTTTAGGGACCAAACCGATTAATGGAGATATCTTTAAGGACCTATTCAGACCTTTTTTTCTTTAAGGGATCAATCTGAAATAAAAAATGTCTTTAAGAAACCATTTTACTAATTAAGCCAAAACTAATTTGTAGGACATTTATTTCGACTATTTCGAAAATATATGGCTCGTTTGAATTAACTTATTTTAGAGTTTATGCAAATAAATCAGATTTTATGTTAATTTATAAATTCCATTAACAAAATTGTATTTTTATAAGATATTTTATTATAAATTACCTTGATAAACTTATAATATAATACATAAAAAATTATTTATTTACATAAACTAAAAAATAAGTTAATACAAACCGGCTTATAATATAGAAGGGTCTTGCTAACAAGTTCTCTCATATCACTCTTTAAGCATTCCATTTCAATTTTTAACATGTTACTTCACACATTTTCATAAAAATTTCACAAAAACCTAATATTTAAGATACTTAAAAATGTCAAAGAGTATGTTGCATGGGTACTCCATTTTAGACAGAGTATGTTGCAATGTCCAAATGGCTGTCATGTCACCGTACATGGTACTGTAAAGGATAGCATTCAATTGTCTTTCAGGGTTGAAACATGTCATTAATCCCGCAGAGGCTGCAAAAGCAATTATGAAAGATAAGAAGCATCTCGAAGAATTAAATATGCAATTTAGTGACAGTTTCGAAGTCAATAATAATGGAAGAGAATTGGATGTGTTGGAGGCTCTTGAACCAAATAGCAAATTGAAGAAACTCACCATTGAAAACTATTGGTTTGATTGGTAATTCAAGCTCTGAAGCATTATAACCTCTGAACCAGCGCTTCAGCCTCTGAAGCAACATATCCTCTGAACCTCACAACCTCTGAAGCTGATATAAGTTCTGAAGCTCTGAAGCTCTGTTTTGGTTCTGATACGCGTTTCTGTTTTACTTAGCTTTTTAGAGTTAGTTAGTTAGTTTTGTACAGTTGTAATTCAGTTACGTTTTGTTTGTCCTAGGTAGTTATGCAGTTACTTGCATTTGAAGTAACCACCTATTGTATATAAACAATTAAGGCCCTTTGTGGAAGAATAAGATTTTTACTTTTCCTTTATTCAATTTCTGCTTATTCTAAATTCATTCTTCATTCATCTTTCACCCTTCAGTGCTCTTTGTTTTGGGTTAATCCCCAACAAAGTGGTATCAGAGCTTTCACGATCCTAGGGATCTTGATTCGGATCTTTCACAAAGAAAGAGCATCAAAGGTTGCAGTGATTCAATCATGGCTGGGAAGAGTAATTTCCATGCGAATTTGCCAATTCTTGATGGAAAGAACTGGGATACATGGGTCAAACAGATGAATGTGATATTCATTGTTCAAGAAGTGGATGAACAAGTGAAGACAGTTCTTGATCCATTACCAGCAAATGCAACAGCAGAACAGAGAGCAACGTTCAGAGAAGCACTGAAGAAAGATAGCAAAGCTCTATTTCTCATTCATCAATGTGTTGATGCCAAGGTATTTGAGAAGATTGCAGATTTCACAACGTCCAAAGAGGCTTGGGACACTTTGCAGAAGAGCTATGGTGGTGATGCAAAGGTCAAGAAAGTGAAATTGCAAGCCTTGAAGAGACAATATGAGCTGTTGGAGATGAAGAATGATGAGACAATTGCAGATTACTTCACAAGAGTGGTGACTCTCACCAATCAGATGAAGAATTGTGGAAGTAATCTTGCTGAACAGGAAACAGTGGAAAAGGTACTTAGAACTTTAACTTCAAAATTTGAGCACATTGTGGTGACAATTGAAGAAACAAAAGACTTAAATGAAATCAAGATTGAAGACTTGCAGAGTACACTTGAGGCTCATGAGATGAAGCATGGTGGAAGAAACCATGGCAAAGAAGATGAGCAAGCTTTGTTTGTAAAGTTCAAAAAGTACCAAGATGACAAAAAGAAATGGCAGAAAAAGAAAGAGTTCAAGAAAGGGAAAGAAAGTGTTGAAGACAAGCCTGAATCCTCAAAAGAAGGAGGAGGGAAAAAGAAGAATTATCAAAAGAAGGATAAGAGCACCATTCAGTGTTACAATTGTGACAAATATGGTCACTATGCTAAAGAATGTAAGGCTCCTAAGAAGAACCAAAGTCAAAATAGTGGAGAAGAAGCAAATGTGGCACAGGATGATTCAACATCAGAAGATGATGTGAATTTCATGGTGACAATTACTGATGAAGCAGCAGATTTCATGGTTTGGTACTTTGATACAGGGTGCTCAAATCATATGACAGGGAATAGAAGCATCTTAACTGATTTTGACAAGTGTTTCAACACAAAGATCAGGCTAGCAGATAGCAATTCCATTGCAGCTGAAGGCATTGGAAATGTAGTGATACAGAGAAATAATGGAAGGAAAGCAGTGATTGAGAAAGTTCTATATGTGCCTAGTATGAAATGTAACTTGATGAGTGTAGGTCAGTTACTTGAGAAAGGGTTCAGGGTAGTGCTAGAAGATGAAGCACTGAAACTCTTTGATTCAAAGAACAGATTAATTCTGAAAACAGCACAAAGCAAGAATAGAACCTTCAAGAGTCAAATCAAAGCAATTGAAGTTGAATGCTTAGTTGCAACTGCTGAAAGTAAAGACAGTGACTTATGGCACAAGAGGTATGGTCATTTGAATTTCAAAAGCTTGTCTATGCTTAATTCAAAGAACATGGTGTTAGGACTGCCTAGTGTTATACCTCCAGTTGATACATGCACTGTATGTTTGTTAGGAAAACATCCTAGATCATCTTTTAAAAGTAACTTGCCTATGAGATCTAGTGAAGTGCTAAATGTTGTGCATTCTGATATTTGTGGACCAATTGATGTGTTATCAACTGGTGGGAACAAATATTTTATCACATTTGTTGATGAGTATTCAAGGATGATATGGCTATATCATATAAAGGCTAAAAGTGATGCATTTGAAGTATTCAAGAAATTTAAAACACTGGTTGAAAAACAAAGTGACAAGTCAATAAAAGTGTTGAGAACTGATGGTGGAGGAGAATATACATCAAAGGAGTTTGAGAATTATTGCAAAGAGCAAGGCATAATTCATGAAATTACAGCACCATACACTCCTCAACACAATGGTCTTGCTGAGAGAAGGAATAGAACTATCCTGGATATGGCTAGAAGCATGGTAAAGCAGAAGGGTTTGCCACATAGATTTTGGGGTGAGGCAGTTTCTACTGCAGTATATATCCTAAACAGATGTCCTACCAAATGCTTAGACAAAGTGCCAGAAGCTATATGGAGTGGTTCAATTCCATCTGTGAAACACTTAAAGGTATTTGGTTCCTTGAGTTACAAGCATGTGCCAGATGCAAAGAGAAATAAGCTAGATGACAAAAGTGAACCTGTGATATTTGTTGGATATCATAGAACTGGTGCATATAGACTGTATAATCCCACATCAGACAAGATAGAGATCAGCAGAGATGTGAAAGTACTTGAGAATGAAAGCTGGGATTGGAAACAGAAATCTGTATCTAAGAAAACCTGTGAAGTGGACTTAGATGATGGATTAAGCAACATAGATGAACCAGTTACTTTTGTTAATCCAAATCAAGGTACTAATCATGAAGAAGATATGCACACCTCAAGTGATGATGATGATAGAGTTCATCTGACATCAAGACCTCACAGAGTTACTCAGATTCCAAGAAGGTTAGCAGATTGTGAAATGGTTCCAGATAATGCTGTAGACAATGAGGGTGACATTGTGCATTATGCTATGCTTGCAGACACTGAACCTTTAGATGTCAAGAGTGCACTAAAGAGTAAAGTGTGGTTAGAAGCAATGATTGATGAGCTGAAGTCAATTGAAAAGAATAAGACATGGGACCTGTGCAAGCTACCTTCAGAGAAAAGAGCAATTGATGTGAAGTGGGTGTACAAAGTGAAGCAAAATCCAGAGGGCCAAGTAGTCAAGTACAAGGCAAGACTTGTGGCCAAAGGTTTTCTGCAAAAGCAAGGCCTAGACTATGATGAAGTATTCTCTCCTGTGGCAAGGCATGAAACTATAAGGCTGGTTATTGCACTAGCTTGTAGCAGAAGATGGCCTTTATTCCATTTAGATGTAAAGTCAGCATTCTTAAATGGACCATTGGAAGAAGATGTATATGTCAAGCAACCACCTGGTTTTGAATTGAAAGGTAAAGAAGATAAAGTGCTGAAACTGAACAAAGCCTTGTATGGTTTGAAACAAGCTCCAAGAGCTTGGAACAAGAGAATTGACCAATTCTTTGTTGTACAAGGATTTGTGAAATGTAGTGTGGAATATGGTGTGTATGTTAAACACAGTGATAACAAGCATATGTTAATCATATGTTTGTATGTTGATGACTTGTTAGTGACTGGTAGCTCACTAGCAGAGATTGAAGATTTCAAATCACAGATGAAGAGTGAATTTGAAATGACCGATTTGGGAAAGCTCACCTATTTCTTAGGAATGGAGCTGTTATATACTGCAAAGGGGGTGATACTGCATCAAGCAAAATATGCCACTGAGATTTTGAGAAAGTTTGAAATGCTTGATTGCAATTCATCAGTCACACCTGCAGACACAAGACTTAAGCTGGAAATAGATGAAAATAGTGATACTGTGGACTCTACTATATTCAGACAATTGATTGGTTCACTAAGGTACTTGTGTCAAACTAGACCTGATATTAGCTATGCAGTTGGCTATGTAAGCAGGTTTATGAGCAAACCACTGAAGCCTCATCTACTGGCTGCCAAGAGGATACTCAGATACATCAATGGCACAATACACTATGGTGTGTTATTTCCATATTCAAAAGATAGTGTGAAACTTGAATTAAATGGATTCTCTGATGCTGATTGGTGTGGAGACAAAGTAGACAGGAGGAGTACAAGTGGTTATCTGTTTAAATTCCAAAATGCACCAGTCTCATGGTGTTCTAAGAAGCAGTCAGTGATTGCTCTCTCTAGCTGTGAAGCAGAATACGTTGCAGGATCCTTGGCTGCTTGTCAAGCTAATTGGCTACAATCACTTCTCAATGAAATGAAGATCATTGACAACATCACAGTAATGCTGAAGATTGACAACAAATCAGCAATTAACTTGGCTAAAAATCCTGTTAGTCATGGTAAAAGTAAACACATTGAGACAAGATTTCACTTCCTTAGGGACCAAGTCAACAAAGGAAAGTTAAGCTTGGAGTATTGTTCCACTGACAATCAACAAGCTGATATAATGACTAAGGCTGTGAAGAGAGATCAGTTCCTCAAGCTCAGGAGGGAAATAGGGATTGTATGCTTCGATAGCTTGTCTTAAGGAGGAGTATTGGTTTGATTGGTAATTCAAGCTCTGAAGCATTATAACCTCTGAACCAGCGCTTCAGCCTCTGAAGCAACATATCCTCTGAACCTCACAACCTCTGAAGCTGATATAAGTTCTGAAGCTCTGAAGCTCTGTTTTGGTTCTGATACGCGTTTCTGTTTTACTTAGCTTTATAGAGTTAGTTAGTTAGTTTTGTACAGTTGTAATTCAGTTACGTTTTGTTTGTCCTAGGTAGTTATGCAGTTACTTGCATTTGAAGTAACCACCTATTGTATATAAACAATTAAGGCCCTTTGTGGAAGAATAAGATTTTTACTTTTCCTTTATTCAATTTCTGCTTATTCTAAATTCATTCTTCATTCATCTTTCACCCTTCAGTGCTCTTTGTTTTGGGTTAATCCCCAACAAAAACTACAATGGCAACCGCTTTCCAAATTGGCTAAGGGATTGTGATTTACCCAACTTAGTATCTCTTACACTGAATGGGTGTGGATTATGTTTTCATTTGCCATCACTTGGTCAACTTTCTAGTCTCAAGGAGCTTTCCATTTCACGTTGTCCCGAATTGAAAAAAATTCCGCCTCAACACCTTCCTTCTTTACAGACATTGTACATTTATGAATGCAACAAGTTGGAGGAATGTTTATGTCTTGAAGGATCTCCATTGCTTAAAGAGCTTTATATTAGTGACTGTCCCATGTTGAAGATATCAATTCCTAAGGGTGATAGTATGATAGAGTTATATCTACAGAGATGTGATCGGATTTTGGTAAATGAATTGCCGACCAGCTTGAAAAAGTTTGTCCTTTTGGGAAATCGGTACGTCGAGTTCTCCGATGAGCAAAATTTAGTAAAGTGTACCGTTCTTGAAGTGTTGAAGTTTGATTTAGAAGGAATTGTAAAACGTCCCTCTTTAGATCTGTGTTGCTATAATTCTCTTCGTAATCTTACAATAAAAGAATGTCACTCTTCCTCCTCCTTGCCTTTTTCACTACATCTGTTCACCAATCTTGAATATCTCAAGTTGTACGATTGCCCACAGCTGGAATCATTTCCAAGTGGAGGTTTGCCTTCCAACTTGACCAGACTTGAAATAGAGAATTGCCCAAAACTGATTGGTTCGAGAGAGGAGTGGGGTTTGTTCCAACTCAATTCTTTGAAACAATTGGGAGTCAGTGATGAGTTTGAAAACGTGGAGTCATTCCCAGAGGAGAATCTGCTGCCACCAACTCTTACGTGGCTTCTATTGATGAATTGTTCAAAGCTAAGAATAATGAACAACAAGGGTTTTCTCCACCTCAATTCTCTCAAATCTCTAATTATTATCAACTGCCCTAGTCTTGAGAGCTTGCCAGAGGAGGGTCTACCCAGTTTTCAATTGCTCATTCGTGAATGTCCACTAATTAGGGAGAAGTACAAAAAGGAGGGAGGAGAGCGTTGGCATACAATTAGTCACATCCCGGTTGTGGGGATTGATGGAATTGAGCAGCACGATTGAGATGTGGCCCCAGGCAAGTACAACCAACCCATGTGTTCATTTTCTCTTTATTTATTTATTTATTTTGACTCTCTATTTGATGTTGAACACTCACAACTGTATCTCAAAGATTCCTACCTCCAACACAAAGCAAAAATATGTTAATTCCACCATTTTTGTTGGGTAGCTAGCTACCTTCATTGTAACATTATTTTAAAGGGAATTTTAATTTTTTGTTTTTTAATCATCCTTTTGCACCTTCATTTATTTTTTGAAATAGAATTCTTTTGTGTATCCTTGTTATTCTTTTTTCTGAATAATATTTCCATCTCTGCCAAAATGAATGGTTTTCTAAAATTTTTTTTTTTTTTTCTGAATTGTTCATAGATGGATGTCCATTAATGTTTGTTGAAATAAAAATGTCTGTACAACATGCTGCTATAACCACATTCTGGACATAGTGTGATTATGGACATTCATGTTTGTCGTATATTGTTCTTAGGTCACATTATAGAAGTATTTATGAATTTCTTCTAAAGACAATGATCTGTTTTAGGACTTACGAAGAAGAAATCTGCATTAACATCCGGAGAAGAAATCTTCGAAACATACTCTCAAGGATCAAGTCATATATCTGCATTTTTTTAGCTTCCAGATGTAACACATAACCATTCTGCATCATTTTTTGAGAACAAGTTTGTTAATGATAATTGAATCAAGGAATGTGTAGAGTGAATTACTTTTTCTGAGTTTGTGAAAAAAATTATCTATCTGAATCACTGTGTCAGATGTTTGTGATTTGTACTAATTAACATGATAATTATAGGATTCCTTAACACAAACTTCTTGTAATATTGCTGCGACAGTCTTAATAATCTTTTCTGCATACTGTGACACTTTTTTTGTAATATAAATTGCATCACATCATCTTTTCCCTACAAACATAATTAATGATAACATATAATGCTCTCAAAACTCTTTGTGGTCCATTTCTTTCAGCTTTCTTCGAAGCTTCATTTTTCAAACTTCGGTGCTCGTTGTTTGATACAAAACTATTCTTTATTATACAGCACTAAACAGTTTTAGAAACCAAACCCCTCAATATACAATGTTGTTTTCTATAAAAGTACGACGTAAGAAAGTGTAAAAAGTTATAAGTTTAAATACTACTTTAAATAACATTTTTTAAAAAAGTTATAAGCTAAGTTTTTTTATCAAGCAAGCTTATAAATTTATTTGATAAAATAAAATATGTTTTACAAAAAGTTTTCTTTTCAAACTTATAATTTTTTTTTAGATGCTATTCAGGGACGGACTTGGAGGAGGGCAAATAGTGGCCAATGCCCCCCTTCTCCTCATTTACATACATACATATACATAATATATCATATTATATCATATATATTATTTATCATTTACATTATATAAATAAGAATTTAATTGATATGTATTTACGGTGTAAAAATATTTATATTGTCGAACAATTATAAGTGTTGAGTTATTAAAACTATAACATTTTAATTAACAAAAAATTAGTTGTTTCAAGTGGTGAGTTTTGGGTCTCTTAAGTAAGTGGTCAAAAGTTTGATATTTGGCTCTTGCGTATGAATAAAATTCGATTGAGGGGAAGAATTCATTTTTTGTGCCCCACATATTTCTCGGAGGTAATTAGTCATCAATAACCATTAAACAAGAACTTCGTAAATATAACACGATAACATAAAAAAATTACATGGACAATGTAACAGAAAAATCTACATTCACTTTTATTATTTCACTATTTTACGGCCCCTGATGTGATAAGCTTCTGGATCCGTATTTGATGCTATTTCAAGACGTTTGAGCTTATAACTTATAATTTTTTATCTTTTATTTTAATTTTAACTTCTAACCGAAAACAATTGAATTAATCAGTCACTCAAATCCTTACCAAAAAAATAAAAATCACTCACTCTAATTTTACTGCGAGTTAAACCACACCCCCCATTTTCCTTGCAAGTGATGGGAAGGTGTGATCAGTGTATATTTTTTTTTTTTGGTATTCGTGATCAGTGTATATTAATATATGGTCAAGTTGAAACAAATCATTCATTTTCTACTTCTTAATATTTTGGTCTGTGAGTTGTATCGAAAAGGTACTTCATTTTCTACCTCTATAAAATTAAAATTAAAATTAAAATAGGTAACTCTAAGTCTTTCGTTGGGAGATCTCTCTACAGCTTCACTTTGTTTCTCTGTTTGTTCCACACATTTTTATTCAAGTAATTTCTTTCTTTCTAAATATTAATGGAGTAGTAAACACATTTTACTCATATTTGACATTTTATATTATCTATAAATCTTTCTCTAATAGTAATACTAGTATTTTATACTCTCTCAATCTCTCTTTCCTTTGCAGATCTTAGTTTGTGCTTTTCTAACAAAGATCTCAACTTGTTTGTTCTTACACTTTCAGGTAATCTCTACTCCTCACTTGTATGTTATGCTATTTGTCCCACAACAAGAATTATATTATGTCATAATTATTATTTTTCAATTATATTATTATATTAATATTATGTGTCTCAAACTAAAAAAAAAAATACTATTTGTATCACCACAAAATTTTTATCTTCTACTTCAAATTTATGATAATGGTGAACACATAATCATTTGATTATAGGTAAAATTATTACTATTTTCTTTATTATTTTTAATTATTTTATTTTGAATGTATTTATTCCTTTTATTTATAGTCTAATTAAGAGCCGTTAGTGACAAAAGTTTGACTTTATAATTTTTTTATCTTTAGATGAAGTGGTAAATCCACTTAAATTAAACTTACATAACTGTGAGATACCGAGTTCGAATTCGGATCACGATGTCCAACCTAATAATTTTGGCATTTTTTTTCCAGTTGAGTTAGGACTTATGAGACTTTAATTTTATAATTAGCAGAGAACTAGAGACACGGTTCAAATCTCTTTGCCCTCCATTTTATTTAATCAGATGCCCCTAATTAGTTACAAATTTATCTTAATTATATGATAATTATTTTCCTTCACCTCACACAATCATTATTTCCCTTTCCCAAATCATTATTTTCCTACACAGTCACAAAGAAGAAAATAGGGTTTGATACAACCAATTTCATCTTTTTATAAAAAAATATTAGTTCTTATAAATCTTTCTTTTTGTATGTTAATCGTTTGGCTGCACCTGAAGCTGATTTACATTGCCTGAGCACCTACCTTTTCATGATGTTTGAGTATAATAGCATCATACACTATCCCAAATTTTTATGGTGATGGATGGCTATGGTTATCCAACTCGACCACTACTCTAAAATTTATTGTGCTATGTGTACAAACAAAAGGAAAATTACCGTACATGACTCAATTGGGTGAGCATATATATTTATTGGAGGTAGAGATGATTGTTTAATGAGAAATCCTATTTTTTTCTTTGTGACGGGGCAAAGGAAAGATTGTGTGGGGTGAAAAAAATAATGATCATATAAGATAAATTTGTAATTAATTAGGGTTATTAAATTAAGGTGAGGTCTACTCTATCCTTTCATAAATTGAGAGTATATGTCATCCAATCCAACCAAAAAATTGGGTTGGGTCGAACATCCCAATTTTATGTGTTTTGTTTGGAGATGAGAAAAATTAGAGGTGTATATGGATTAGGCAAATCCGGTCGATCCGGTCAACCCACCCAATCCAATAAAAAAATTAGGTTGGGTCGGGCAAGTGCGTGAATATGGATTTTAAAAATGAAAAAATCCATTAAAAAATCGGGTTATAGGTACAACCGGACCCAACCCAAAAAATCCATTGACCCACTAGTGCTATGTTTTTTGAAATATTTTTTTATGAAAATACTAAAGATTTTGTCATTTGATCGTTAAATATTTTTAACAAGTTATACTATTTTTTAAGAAAATAAAAGGATTTGTGTCAAAAAAAAAAAGGATTGAATAATTTTTATAAACAAATATGATAATCCATGACACTATTTTAAAAATAAAATAAAAAAATTAAATAATTTTCATAAACAAATATGATGATTCCAAACAAAGACCCAATCAAAACTAAAACATATAATGGTCTCTTACGCTTATTTTAGGTTTCAAGTTAGTCGTTTTCGTTAGTTTCGTCACTAACACCGTTTGAATAGTACACGTGTCAGTGTGTCCAAGTGCCACGTGTCAATCCACATATCCAAATTGATTGCTACATGTTACAAAATTGAAAAAAAGCAAAAAAAGTCATTTGGATATCATACTATCAAACCGATAAATTAGTGGGTTTACGCAAAAAATAAGTGATTATTTTCTATAGTGAAAAAATGTTACATTATTTTCTAGAAAATACAATGGTGAATTATTTTTAAGAAAAATATGATGATCTGTCATTTAGATATTTAGTATAAAAAAATAGAAAAATAATTTAGGTAACCCACTGCCAATCCAATCCAACCCGAAAATTAGTGAATTTATCTAACCCGGTCCAAAGTTATAACGGGTGGTTATTTTACTAGACCCAATCCGAAATACCATATGTTAGGGCTGAGCAAATAAACCGGACCCGCTCAAAACCCGAGTAGTCCGACAGAAAATGAAGGAAACGGGTCGGTTTTAAATGGGCCACGGGTTAACAATCTGCGTTTAGTAGTCTTACATGGATATCAGTGGGCGGGTGCGGGTGTGGATTTTTCAATCCATTGATACTCAGGCCTGACCAAATTAATACTCCCTCCGGACACAAATATAAGAAAAAAAACCGTTTACGCGGTGTTTGAGAAATTTAGTTAAGTGTAGTTAATTTTCTTGATTTAATGCAAAACATGAGTTAAATTTACTATAATACCCTTTGAAAAATGATTTATGCCTTGGAAATCACATAAACTTTTGAAAAGTGAAATAATTAAATAAGGGTATATTAGGAATAGTACTATTAATTAGTTTAAAAGTAGCTGACTTTTGCTTATACTTGTGTCCAAAATTTGAAGTGTTTTTTTTTTCTTCTTATATTTGTGTCCGGAGGGAGTACAAGTTATATGTATACTGTATATTGTCTTAGAGTTTAATAAATAGGCATCAATGGTGTAAAATGTTTTTACACGATCGTCAAATAAACAACTACTATCATTTTATCATGTCATATCAAAAAAATGAAGTGAAGTAAAGTGATGTGAAGGAAAATATGGTAGGCATTAGTTGACAATATAATTATTTTACATTATCATATAATGTATATTCCTTTTTCACATTACTTATCTATGACAGGTTTTAACCTACCATAACCACATGGCTACATACTTGTACTTTTTCTGTAAAAATTAAAACTAGTACATGTCTTGAGTCCCACAAAACCACCGAAGTTCTCACTATTTCCAATGTCTACTAATTGATTCCAAAGACCACATAAGTCCAGAATTTGAATACTATTGTAATAATTAATTATATTCACATATACCAAACACTTCTCTTTCTTTTTACATGTAGTAAAGAATAAAGAATTTGTTGTGAATTCGTTAATAAAATTACACTAATATGAAATTTGATGTGTGAAACAATTGAATCAAACAATCAATATATGAAGTAGATAGAGATGATGATAACAAATAATTCAAAAGCAAGTAAACAAATAAAAGAGAAGAGACACAAATCTTTGTTTATCTAGTTCGGTCAAAATAACCTAGTCTGGGGGAGAGAGCAGCCCCTTCGTTCAACTATAATCAAATAGTCACCTTACAAGAAGAAACCCCAAATTGGGTTACGAGGATTAATTCTAGTTCTACCCAAAAACCAGAATATCTTCCTGTGGCTAGGAGACTCAATTTGACCTAGTCTACCCAAGGTGAAGAACAAACAATAACTCTTTGCCCTAGAATTATACCAAAAGAAAATCCTTTTGTTCTCTCTCTAAAACTCTAGCCTTTGATGTTGGCAAATCCTTATTGTTCCTTTCACTCTTATTTTTCTATGAATAAAGTGATCCCTATTTATAGAAAAATATATGCCTTTTTATTTTAAACAAATCTTCTTTAAAATAAATCAAATCTAAGTCAAAAGAAACTAATTTTTCCACAAAATCAGCAAAAAGTATTCTGCTGGCAGCGCACTTGCGCCTAGCGCAGCAGCCAGAAAGAATCCCCAATATTGCAAAACAATTGCGCCTAGCGCAGGCCACAACTCCCACTCTTGGACCTGTTTTCCGACTTTGTGTGACCGAGATTTCAAGGCATATTCAACAATTCTCCATTTTGCCTTTAAATCGATGGTGATCCCATCAACCACCGTGCTGCTCTCTCTCCATCTTGAACCTCTATTCAAGATTACCGGCCAAGTCCAAGTCCCACTTGAACCTTGACCTAGGCACCATCCTCCACTTGCTTCCCACAAGTTGTTCCTCACCTTCATCCCTCGGAATGCTTTCCGCTCTCATGAAGATCTTGCCTCCCAGTACCATAGGATGTTTGGTAGCACCCACAAGATTCACCGCACCCTCTTCAGGCCCCGGAGCAGCTAAGTTCGTCCTCCTGAAGAAACGCTTGTTCCCCACTATCATCGGCGTTTTAGATAGCCCAACAAGCTTCACCATCCTTCGACCCCCGGAATGCCTTCCGTCCTCTCGAAGTATTGCTTGGCTCCAAACCCACTCGGGAATTTTAGGCGGTTCCACAAGCTGCAACATCAAACTCCCCTTACATCCAACTACCTCCAGCAGTCCTATAAGTTCCCTAGTTTGATCACTGTTGCTTTCAATTGTCTCCTTGAAGATCCTCAGGTCTTGCACTTCTTCAGTTACAATTGAAACATAACCCACAAGGTCTCCATGGTCATCCCCCTTTGGTTCAACAATACCACCCCCCTCCCTATCTCCGATTAGATAGTCAAGAGCTAATATTGACTGTCTACCACTATTGGAAGACTCCACCTCAAACTGAGTTTCTACCAAAGTATATCCACCATGATCTCCACATTGTAACAAGCAAGACCTCTCCAACTCCTCTGAAACAACCACCCCGAAATCCCCTAACTCTCCACCGTCACGAGCATCATCACTAGACACCACTAGTGCCTCTCCATGCTCATAACCCTCATACTCCGATGAGCCTTCAAAAACATGAGCAGAATTATCGTCCTTCAACTCCGGACAATCCCTCTTGAAGTGACATTTCTTTTGACAATGGAAACAACTCTACTTGTCACCGCCCTTTCCTTTAGCCTTCCTACCTCTACCTCTCCCACTTGAAACGTTTAAGGCATCCACAATATATATTTTCCTTATTAATATACTTAACTAGTATCCGAAGACAGTATTTAACACAATATATATTTATATACATGTGTATAAAAAAAATATAAAAAATCTGGTGTGGCTGAAACCACAACCCTTAATGCATCTTTCCCGACATATGCCCCACATGAATTTAAAATTATCACTTTTGAATTTTATTTCAGTTTTATTATAAGAAACATTTCTTATAAGTTATCATAGAACTAGTATCATAAATTATAAATGTCAAAATCAAGTTTCATGTATAATATATTCTATAGTAAATTCAAATAATCATCACGATAGAAAAATAAACAATGATTCAAAATCATTATCATTTTACGTAACTTAATTTCCTCCATGAACAATTATCAACTTACAATAATTTTAAAATATCCAACCAATCTTATTATCATTATAAGCAAGAAATTAACGATAACTTTCATATTACTATCATACATATATAATATGTCATCACTTTTAAATTCAATAACTTCTTGCACAAAATAATAATAATGCAATAATATGCATTTCATATTTTGACAATTCATATACACTACTTTTATATTAAAAGAAGATCACTTAAAAGCATTTTCATAAATCAAACTTACTTATTTACTCACTCTAATTTTACTACAATATATATTTTTTTTTTACGAGAGTAATTTTATTAAGTTACACCCTCAATTTCCTTGCAAGTGATGGGAAGGTGCTATCTTTATGTGTGGTGTGTGGAAAGACTACTATTAAGGATATGGTCAAAGTACATACTACATACATACTCACTCCTATCATTCATTTCCTACTTCTTAACTCACTCATTCATCTTTGATTTGTGCTTCCTCTAACTCTTTCTCTGGGAGATCTTTCTACAGCTTCACTTTGTTTCTTTGTTTGTTTACAAACAATTAACTCAAGTAATTTTTCTCTCTAAATATTAATTAGTAAACACATTTTACTCATCATAAATAACTTCCGTTGGTAGTTTTCATGTTATATTACCTGTTAAATCTTTCTCTAAATCTCTCTCTCTCTCTTTTCTTTGCAGATCTTAGTTTCTGTTTTTCTGACAAAGATCTCAGTTTGTTTGTTTGTTCTCACACTTTCAGGTAAATCTCTTCTCTTCCTTTGTTAACAAAAGTTAATCTTTTAAATTATGTATGTTACGCTGCTATTTGTCCCACAACAACAGTTTCATAAACTTGTACAAAAATGAGAGAATCAACCAGTAATGCTAAATAGAAATAAAAAGCATTACTTTTTTCCCCACTGGTTTTATTTAAGGAGTGTTTGCCTGTTTGTTAATTGGATGCATTTGTTTTTTAAAGCTTTAAAAAAAATCGCTTTTGACAAAATAATTTTATAAAAATACAATTAAAATGATAAAATTCAGTTTTAAAGACAAAATTGGATTTTTTTCTTAAACAAATCTCATATAATTCCACCCATTATAGATTTTAATTGTTTTTTTATATATTTTTAAAAATATTTTTATGTAAATTTAATTAAAGGTAGTAAAAGTAACTTACAATTCAATTGTTTGAAATTAAAAGAATAATTTAGCATTTAATAACTCATATATTCATGTTAGAGATTTTCGACTCGGATCCTCTCCAATTTTTTCCTCATGTTTTCTCTCATTTTCTTAATCTAAGGGTTGATAAATTACAAAGAATAAAAATACACTTAAGAAGAGAGAATCAACCATTAAATTAAAAAAAAAAGAAGAGAAAACATGAGAGAAAGATTGGAGAGGATCCAAATCTAGAGATTTAAAATAGCTATTTAAAATACCTTCTTAGTTTACGGATTTTTTGAAATTTTATTAGAGTATTTTTTTTTTTGGTGAATAAATTTTATTAGAGTTTAAAATAGTACTCCTTTTGCCAAAAAATAGTACTCCTATCCTATATGTTTTGTGACTCAATCGCATAGGGCTTTTTTGTGGACCCAATAATGAAGTATGATGAGTTGGTTTCAAACAGTGACAAAGACTTTTAGAGTTATTGCTGGGACACAACTTGTGTTTAAAATAGTACTACTTATGTTTTTTGCATGTGCTGCTGTCTCCTTTTTATGTTTAGGTTTATGAAATTGATTTTTCTATGTTAAAATTATAAAGTTTTGGTCTTTCAGTTAAATTTTTATATTTAAAAATAATGATTTAATATATTTTAAATTATATTATATATTGCGTCAAATAAAAAATAGGTGGCATACAAGCTGATAGTATAGTGAATGATCAAACTACATTAAAATACATGAAAACTTAACTCTTCAAAAACCTCGATTGCATTTTAAAAAATTATTCATATTTATAATTTAATTAATCAAATATAAATAATTAATTTATCTGGTTATTTTAGATTTTCTAAATGAATTTTATGGTGCACGAATTTTTTTTGACAAAAAATTTGTTTTTAAAAGCTTCAAATAAGAAATTGGTTTAGATAACTTCACTTAAAATACCGTTTCACATCTTTTTTTTATTTTGTTAAAAAAATTAGATGATAAAACTTAAAAAAATCTCTAAAATAAATTAATATAAGCAAGTGTATTTTTTTATTTTGAAATAATTTATTGAATTACGGTAATTGATAATAAAATTAGTTCATTTAAATTTTGAGACATTGTGTAAGATTTTATTTTTATTAACAGTTAACTTTTTGGGAACCAAAAACATGTGACTTTTTTTTTAACTAAAAACAAAACAGAAAATCTGATTTTTTGTATTTCTTTTAAAAAATTATGAAATTTAATTATAAATAGTAAAAGTTATTTCAAATTTATTTGTTTTAAATTAATAGAGTAATTTTGACATTCATTAACTTATATATTCATGTTAGAGAATTTATCTTAATAAAAATAACATTTTTTTAAAACGATATCTCTTAAAAATAACCTTTATGAAAAACTATTTAAAACAGTTTCTTATTTTAGAGATTTTTTGAAAATTTATTATTTAAAATAAATTGTAATAAAATGATGAAATATTTAAAATAAATTTTTACGATAAGCTATTTAAACTAATTTTTCTTTTGAAAAAATTAGTTGTTAAAAAAATTTAGCATAAAAATTATACAATATAAAAATGATTTTTTAGAAAATGCTAAAAAACTATGGCGAAGAGCATCCATCATTCTAATATTTATTTTCAATGTAACCAACAATTTTTTCATTTTTTGGGTTATATATTAAAGGTATAATCTACCTATAATTTATTGATTATTTTTATAATTAATAAAATATAGTTATGAAAACGGACAATGAATTGGTCCAAATGATAAGAGTTTTGATCCCCTTAAACATGTGTTCAGGGGTAAAAGAAAAAGAATAGAGTTATGAAGAAAGATAAGAGTCACATGATTTACAATTTTAGATATAAGGAAAAATGATATTATGTAGATGTTACTATTAAAGTTTATAATTCTTCTTGTTTCATGAATTTAATGTTACTTGACAGAAAGAATACATTTTTCATCTTGCAGAGAGTCTTTGAGACTGTGCTTCAGATTCAATATCATGGCAAAGTTGGTTGCTGAGGCATTTCTTTCTTCTTTCGGTCAATATATTTTTGAAAGGTTGGCTTCAAGTAATTTGACAGACTACTTTCGTAGAGGCAAACTTGACAAGTTGGTGGGTGAACTTGAGTCTACACTCGATTCTATCACCCAAGTGTTAGATGATGCAGAGATAAAGCAATACCAAATCCCAGACGTCAAGAAGTGGCTTGGTAATGTTAAACATGCTATGTATGAGGCTGATCAACTACTGGATGAGATTGCTACTGATGCGCCACTGAAGAAGTTGAAGGCCGAATCTCAGCCTTCTACTAGCCATAATATTGTCAACTTCATTCCAACTTTGACTAATCCATTTGAATCCAGGATCAAAGAATTGATAAAGAGCCTACATTCTCTTGTAGAGCAGATGGATACACTGCAATTGAAAAATCAAACATATGCCAGTAATGCAGTTGGATTCAATTCGAAACCTCCAGGAATAGAAGAAACTACATGTTTGGTGGATGCATCTGACATATATGGTAGAGACGTTGATAAAGAAGAAATGATCAAAATTTTACTTTCTTCAGAAAATGATAGCAGCAACAAGACACCTATAATCAGCATAGTTGGTTTGGGTGGGATGGGCAAGACCACTTTTGCTAAGCTTGTGTACAATGACAACAAGATAGTGGAGCATTTTGAACTTAAAGCTTGGGTCTATGTTTCAGAATCTTTTGATGTTGTTGGACTCACCAAAGAAATTCTCAAGACATTTAATTCTCCGGCAGAGGGTGAATCAAATTTAAATCTACTCCAACTACGGCTGCAACAAACACTAACCGGCAAAAAGTATCTGCTTGTTTTGGATGATATTTGGAATGGAAATGAGAAGAGTTGGAAGCAGTTACTACTTCCTTTTGACCATGGATCTTCTGGAAGTAAGATTATTGTGACAACACGTGACAAGGAGATAACATATGTCCTGAAATCCACCAAGTTATTTAATTTACAACAATTGAACAATAGCGATTGTTGGAGTTTATTTGTGACACATGCGTTTGGTGGCAAGAATTTGGACGAATATCCACATCTTGAACAAATTGGCCTGGAAATAGTCCACAAGTTTGGAGGGTTGCCTTTAGCAGTAAAAACACTGGGCCAACTCTTGCAAAGAAAATCTGACAATGAATGGAGGAAGATATTAGAGACTGATATGTGGCGATTATCAGATAAGGATAACGACATTAACCCAACGCTGAGATTGAGTTACCATAATCTCCCATCTAATCGGAAGCGTTGTTTTGCTTATTGTTCTTTATTTCCCAAAGGTTATGGCTTTGGCAAAGGTGAATTAATCAAGTTTTGGATGGCAGATGGTTTGTTGAAGTGTTCCGGAGCAGGCAAAAGTGAAGAAGAGTTGGGTAATGAAATTTTCACCGATCTGGAGTCAATTTCATTTTTCCAGAAATCATTGTATGATGCATTTGTCATGCATGATCTTGTCAATGATTTAGCAAAATCAGTGTCAGGAGAATTTTGCATGCATATAGGGGGTTCTAGGGTGGAAGGTATCCCTGAAAGAACACGCCACATTCAGCTGTCTCTTCGATATTTAAATTGTGGTGATAAATTACTAGAGCCAATTTGTAAATGCAAGGGACTACGTAGTTTGATAGTAGAGCGCAACACAACTACGTTGATAAGCAACGATGTGCAACGTGATCTGTTTTCAAGACTAACATGTTTGCGGATGTTATCATTTAGTTGGTGTGGTCTGTCAGAGCTAGTTGATGAGATAGGCAATTTAAAACTTTTGCGTTGTCTAGACCTTTCTCACACAAAGATTAAAAGCTTACCTGATACCATTTGTATGTTGTATAATTTGCAAACACTCTTGTTGGAAGGGTGTCATAAATTGACAGAGCTCCCTTCAAATTTTTGCAAACTCATCAATTTACGTCATCTTGAACTCCCTTGTTTAAAAAAGATGCCAATGAATATAGGAAAATTGAACAAACTACAGTCCTTGACTTACTTTATTGTGGAAGAGCAGCATGGGTCTAATATTAAGGAGTTGGAGAAACTAAACCATCTTCATGGAAGAATTCATATTAAAGGACTGGGTAATGTCATTGATCCTGCAGATGCTGTGATGGCCAATTTGAAAGATAAGAAGTATTTAGAAGAATTACATATGGTGTTTGATGGCGGAAGAGAAGAAATGAATGAGTCGATTGTTGAAAGAAATGTATCTGTGTTGGAGGGTCTTCATCCAAATAGCAACTTGAAGAGGCTGACCATTGTAAACTACAATGGTAATTCTTTTCCAAATTGGCTAAGGGGTTCTGATTTACCCAACTTGGTATCTCTTAAACTGAAGAATTGTCCCAAGTTGGAGGGATGTTTATGTCTTGAAGGATATCCATTGCTTAAAGAGCTTTATATTAGTGACTGTCCCATGTTGAAGATATCAATTCCTAAGGGTGATAGTATGATAGAGTTACATCTAGAGAGATGTGATCGGATTTTGGTAAATGGATTCTCGTCTGGGTTGAAAACGATTGTCCTTAAAGGAAATCGGTATACCCAGTTCTCCGTTGAAGATTTCTCCACCTCTTTAGATTTCTCCGTCACTTTAGATTTGCATCACAATGATTCTCTTTTAATAAAAGGATGGCACTCTTCCTCGTTTCTTTTTTCACTACATCACTTCACCAATCTTAAATTTCTCAATTTGTACGATTGCCCACAGCTGGAATCATTTCCAATTGGAGGTTTGCCTTCCCACCTAAACTACCTTACAATATCCAATTGCCCAAAACTGATTGGTTCGAGAGAGGAGTGGGGTTTGTTCCAACTCAATTCTTTGAAAGAATTCAGTGTTAGTGATGCTGAGTTTGTAAACGTGGAGTCCTTCCCAGAGGAGAATCTGCTGCCACCAACTCTCCAGACTCTTTGGTTGAGTAAATGTTCAAAGCTAAGAATAATGAACAACAAGGGTTTTCTCCACCTCAATTCTCTCAGATTTCTATGTATTAGAAACTGCCCTAGTCTTGAGAGCTTGCCAGAGGAGGGTCTACAACAACTCAGCTCCCTTCATGGGTTGTTCATTCGTGAATGTCCATTAATTAGGGAGAAGTACAAAAAGGAGGGAGGAGAGCGTTGGCATACAATTAGTCACATCCCGGTTGTGTTGATTGATGGAATTCGGGAGGAAAATTTCTCAACGTACCCACCCACTTTCTCCCGCACTCCCTAGCGCAACTAAAAAAATTCGGAAAATACGTTCCGAACTGTTTTTTAGTGTAAAATTTACACTATAAAAAATTCGGGAAATGTTTTCCGAATTTTTTGGGGAGTGCGGGAGAAAATGGTGGGTGCGTTGAGAAACTGTCATTGAGCAGCACGAATGAGATGTGGCCCCAGGCAAGTACAACCAACCCATGTGTTTATTTTCTCTTTATTTATTTATTTATTTATTTATTTATTTATTTATTTTGACTCTCTCTATTTGATGTTGAACACTCACAACTGTATCTCAAAGATTCCTACCTCAAACACAAAGCAAAAATATGTTAATTCCACCATTTTCAATTTGTTGGGTAGCTACCTTCATTGTAACATTATTTTAAAGGGAATTTTAATTTTTTGTTTTTTAATCATCCTTTTGCACCTTCATTTATTTTTTGAAATAGATTTCTTTTGTGTATCCTTGTTATTCTTTTTTCTGAATAATATTTCCATCTCTGCCAAAATGAATGGTTTTCTAAAATTTTTTTTTTTTTTTTTTCTGAATTGTTCATAGATGGATGTCCATTAATCAGGGAGAAGTACAAAAAGGAGGGAGGAGAGCGTTGGCATTCGATTCGTCACATCCCTAAAGTGTATATTGACAGAGAGCCCCTGGCAAGTACAAACCCTGTGTTAATTTTCTCTTAATTATTAGTAATTCATTTTTGACATAATTAATAATAAGACTCTGTATTTCATGTTAGAACAGTGACAACTGTGAACTGTGACGTCTTTGGTGTACAAAGTTTTTTTTATTTAATATTGTTAAGAAGTGATTAATGATTATTGTATCAAATGAATGTCATACTACTTTGTTGTACAAAGTTTCTTTAACTGTTGAGCGACTATTACTCTTTAATTTATATGTAGACTAAGATGTTTTCCATGAAATAATTCATGTATCCTCTTGTTTTCCCATGTGAGGATGGATGATGGCATCAACCACCTTTATTTAAATTTGGTTTCCAGTTTTCCATAACCTTGTTATTCTATTTTCTTCTTTAAAAAGGGAATACAATTTATACAAATAGAAGTATTTATGAATGTCTTCTGAAAACAATAGTGTTTTTTTAGGATCTCAGAAGACATATGCAGAACAATAGTGTGAGGATCGTGAACACCATATTTTGCTCAGTATTGTCCAGAGCTTTCCAGAGTAGGGTTGTTGGCATACAATGAACCATATCTGAGATACCACACTCGTCTTTTTATATTCTCAAAAACATTGGCATTTTATTTGACAATGCCAGGTATTTGATATATGTTCACAAATGCATTTCTGATATCTTCTTTACAGTAAACTTGAAACCATACTCTCATTGCCGTTCACCACTTTTGTCCAACTTGAAGGATCTGACTGTGTTCTGTGACCACGACATACCCTTGCCACTGCCAATGCCATGAAACACATGCAGGATTCTGTTGCAGGTTCCTCATTTGAATAGGTGAATGATGAATTTCTTTCATAACCATTACATTAAATAAAAACTGTGTAAATAAAACAATGAATTTCAACTATTTTCTTATTGTCCTTGCACCATGATTTAATCAAATAATTCAAATTCCTTGTAGTTGATATTTGATAACATTCTGCACCTGCATATTTAAAATTGTTATTTTGGCAGCTGCATAGCTCTCTCTATTTGCGTACCATACGATAATGTGTTGCTTATGGAAAGACATTTTTGCTTCAAGTTGCCAACAATATGGTTTTAATTGCAAATCTCTCGCTGAATCGGAGAATGATGAAAAACGAACAAATTGAACACTTACAGAAGTTCGAAAAGTGCTCAAGCAAGTCCATTGCACATTCTTCAGTGTATGTAATTTCTCATTATCTAATCTTTTCAAAAACTCAACAAAGATTAATCTATTGTGTGGTTTTTCTATCTCAATGCTAAAATTATATTTTGTTAGCTTTGTATTCTTTTTTTCCTTTACTATTTACCAATCTGGAATATCAATTCTGCTTATCTGTCAGATCAAAACAATGAGATCATGACTGCAGTTTGATGAACTAAGCAGTGTGGTGTTATGAAACTCATGGTTTTAGATTTGTTCCTATTTAATGAAAATGCTGATAGTGACGCATACATGCATAGTTAATTTTTAAAAATCTGGATGCAGGGTGCTGAAATAAAAAGGTAGAAGAATAGGAGGGAAATCTCAGTAGATGATGATAAAGGAAAAAAATTCCCGTTCAAAGAGTGCAAAGAACAACAAATGAGTGAAAGAAACAATGTTCGTCAGCTATTGTTGAGTATGGCTCATAATCACTCTTAAGTGGGCAGGGTCAATTGAGCGGAACAAGAGAGACCTGTCCTTGGACCAAGCGCAAACGTTTGTTATGGAATGGTGACTTGGGGTTTGGTTTAGGGATGATGTTGTAGTCAGGACTGTAGTATTTAAATATAAGTTGTGCATTGGAAACCTTAATTTTTCACCGATAATACAAAGGAGTCGGAGATGTAGGCTATATTGGCTGGACTTGGTTACCAAACATCATATGTTCATTGTTTTCGTTTATTGTTTCTTTAATCGTTTGATTTTTGAACCAGTTTGTTGTTCTAACATACTTATATTGGCAACACACCGGGTTTAAATTGGTAGGAAAGTTAATGTAAACTGTCACAATTCCACTCAAATCTTTCTTTTCTCTGTAATGAAGTTGGATGGCATATAACTAAAACCATTGAGACAGCTCTCTATCAAGAACTGAAGGGAGTTGATCCTGCACATTCAACGGCAGAATTCTTTGCAGACTTGGTCATGTTGAGTTTTGTTTTCAAAGATGATATAAAATAGAGAAGACATTGCCCTTCCTGTCATAGACCTTATTAAACCTAGTAGAATTTTAAAGTTAAACACAACTTTAAGCCAAGAACAGTTCCCATCTGATTCTAGCCTAGTAGAATTTTGTTTGTTTTTACAGTAAATATTAAACTTTTGACACTTCAAATTTAACATTATCCAATACCCCTTAATGCTCAACTGGTAAAGTCATGCGGGAGACGATATACTAACTAAAAAGTAACTGCCAACTGTTTTTTCTCTTACTTAATTGACATTTCAACTTCCTGAAAACTTATCAAATAACAGCTCTACTTTGTTAGTAGCTAACTCTCACTGAAGGTTGGTGATTACAATAGTTGGACAAGTTTTTATCCCTATAACTCTATGCTTAAAATATTTTCTCAGCAGCCTATATTGCTTCGGCCTTCGGATGAGGCTAAAGATCTTATATGGCACAAACAGGTTTCCTCGAAGGTTTCTATTTTCGCTTGAAGACTTTTGCGCGACAGGTTACCCACAAAAAAAAAACCTGGTGGCTCGAGGCATCATCTATCGAGAAGCTGATTTTTGTGTATCCGGTTACGGCGTTGTTGAATTAGCTCAGCACTTATTCCTTTCTTGCAGTTTTTTCGGCTCCATGTGGTTGCTGATTCGGTCTTGGATTGACTTCTTGTCGGTCGACACTCAACATTTATCGGACCATTTTATTCAGTTTACTTTCTCTTCAGGCGGTCTCTGTACGCGACAATCTTTCCTGCAGCTCACTTGGCTCGTATATGCGTGTAGGTTGTCTGGAATGAAAGAAATCAAAGACTATTCAGAAATTTAGAGTGCTCTATACCTCAACTTTTGGACAAGGTCAAACTTTATTCTTATCGGTGGTTGATGACTATGAACTTTAATCTAGTCTCAAACTACCATAGCTGGTGGTCGAGCCCGTGTATTTGGTTGGGCATATATTAGTTCTCATGTTGTTATTTGTTCTTGACATTGTGTCATCTTTTGTAATCTTTTCGGCACGCCTTATGCTAAGGAGATTATTCGGTTAATATATATTTCATTTTTGCCTTTTCAAAAAAAAAAATTATAACTAAAAGTAAATTTTACTTCAATTTTTTTTTTTTTTACGAGAGTAATTTTACTACACAAGTTATTACACCCTCAATTAGTCAATTTCCTTGCAACTTGTTGCAAGTGATGATGGATGGGGAAGGTGCTATCCAGCCTATCCTTATGTGTGGAAAGACGCGTATATTATTATAAGAAACTTCATCTTTTGAGTTAATACATATCATCATTAATTTTCTAATTATTAATTCTCTCATTCATATCAAACTTCATCTTTTGAGTTACTAATACATATCATCTTTGATAAGTCTATTGTTGAAAGATCTCTCTCTACAGCTTCACTTTGTTACTTTGTTTGTTTCCAAACAATTAATTCAAGTAATTTTTTTTTCTAAATATTATTAGTAAACACATTTTAATTAGTAATTTTTCTTTTTGACATGCTATATTACCTATAAATCTTTCTCTAATTTTTTATACTCTCTAAATCTCTCTCTCTTTTCTTTGCAGATCTTACTTTGTTTGTCTCTAACAAAGATCTCAGCTTGTTTGTTCGTTCTCACACTTTCAGGTAAATCTCTTCTCTTCCTTTGTTTACAAAAGTTAATCTTTTAAATTATCTATGTTACGCTGTTTGTCCCACAAAAAGAGGAAAACTTGTACAAAAATCTTCAATTTTTTATGTCATAATTATTATTTTTCAATTATATAAACACACAAAAAAAAAAAAAACTATTTGTATCACCCCATAATGGTGAACACATAATCATTTTTTTTTTTGAGAAAACATAATCATTTGATTATAGGTAAGATTATTATTATTATTATTTCATTTATTCTTTTTATTTATTTTGTTTTGAATGTATTTATACCTTTTATATATAGTCTAATTAAGAGGTGTTAGTGACAAAAGTTTGACTTTATAATTAGCAGAGACATGGTTCAAATCTCATCTGTGACAATTGTTAAATGTTGATTATATTGTCACCAATTATTAATAATAATTTTTTATTTGCAGAGTTTTTACAATAAAAAAAAAGAAGCAAGTGTATCATTTTCCTTAAAAAATATTTATTGAATATTGTAACTGATTTCACTTAACTTTTTTCAATTGATGGTAAAGCTAATTTATTTAAAAATTTTGAGATATTACACAAGATTTTATTAATTCTAATTTTAAAAAAATTACTATCACTAACAATCACATAAATAGTTAACATTATAAAAAAGAATAGTTTACGTGTGTGTGGTGTTTGGAGATGAGAAAAATAGTAGTAGTCTCGCAAGCAAAGATATTTTTCATTGAATATCCATATTTTGTTGGGTAAAATAGTGTTTATCTCAATACCAAAAAAAAAAAAGTGTTTATCTCAATGTATATAAAAAAATAGTGTTTACCACCCTGCAATTAGGGATGACAAAAAAACCCAAACCCGAGAGACCCACCCGAACCCAAACCCAAGTCAACGGGCGAAACCCGATTTGACTGGGTTTGGGTTTGGGTGACACCCGAAAATATGGGTGTGAGTTTGGTATCAGTCAAACTCACACCCAAAACCCATACACCCACCCAAAATATTTTATAATTACCTAATTACCCCCATAGTCTCCCTCAATTTCCTTGGAAGACCTTAAATTTTAGTTGTAATTTAATTTCTTGAAAGTCTATGTTGTAATTTCTTGAAAGTCTATGTTTGAATTTCCTTGGAAGACCTTAATTTTAGTTGTAATTTAATTCAAAGTCTATGTTGGAATTTAATTTCTTAAATTTGCAAATTATTTTCAAATGTGTTGCGGGTTTGGGTGGAAAAAACCCGAACCCAATGTGTGTGGGCGTGGGTGTTGTTTTGCCACCCGAACAGTCTTTGGGTTTGGGTGATGATTTCGAGTGTGAGTTTGGTAAGTGTCAAACCCGCACCCGTGAGCGCCCGTTGCCATCCCTACCTACAATATGAGTGAATCTTAATTTACTATTTTTTTAATGATCGTTTTTCAACAAAACCTTGTAATGTGAAGATTTCATCGAACCTTCCCCCTTTTTCTCTTTTGCCACGGTTCAAATCATGTTTAGCCACATTGGAATTATGGTTAATTTCGAGATTTCTTTATCAAATTCAACTATCTTATCCGGTGAGTGTCCTAAATGATGAAATCTTCACATTATGTGGTGGTAATCGAAATAAAAAGTATTACCGAAGAGTAAACCGAAATTTGCTCATATTACTACTATTTAACCATATCTAGAATTTTTTTTTTATCAAAAAACCATATCTAGAATTTTATGTAAAAAAAATCACTTTTTTCCGACTGGTTTTATTTAAGGAGTGTTGCCTGTTTGTTAATTGGATGCATTTGTTTTTTAAGCTTTAAAAAAATTCACTTTAACAAAATAATTTTATAATAAATACAATTAAAATAATAAAAGTTTTTTCTAAAAGACAAAATTAGATTTTTTCTTAAGCAAAGCAAAGTTTCTTATTGATTTTTTTAGAAGCAAAGCAAAATTAGAACAAACCACATTAAAATTAATTCATTTAAATTTTGAGATATTGCGTAAGATTTTATCGAGGGTTTAAAATTTTCAGTTAACTTTTTGGGGACCTAAAACATGTGATTTTTTATGAACTAAGAACTAAGAACAAAACAAAAACATGTGATTTTTTTTTTTGTATTTTCTTAAGAAAATTATAAATTTAATCACAAATAGTAAAAGTTATTTCAAATTTATTTGTTTTAAATTAATAGAGTAATTTTGATATTCATTAACTTATATATTCATGTTAGAGATTTTAACTTAATAAAAATAACATTTTTTTTTAAAATGATATCTCTTAAAAATACTAATTTTTATGAAAAACTATTTAAAATAGTTTCTTATTTTGGAGATTTTTTAAAATTTTATTATTCAAAATAAATTGTAATAAAATGATAAAATACTTAAAATAACTTTTTACGAGAATCTATTTTTAAACCAATTTTTCTTTCTTTTGTTTAAAAAAAAACCAATTTTTCTTTTGATGCATTTTTTAAAAATTGATTTGTTAGAAAAATTCACCATAAAAACGGTACAATATATACATTATACAAATCATTTTTTAGATAAGCTAAAAAAAATGGAGAAGAGCATACATCATTCTAATATTCATTTTCAAAGTAACCGACATATTTTTCATTTTTGGGGTTATATGTTTTTTTTTTTTGGGTTATATGTTAATGGTATAATCTACCTATAATTTATTGATTATTCTGTAGATGTTACTATTTTTTTTTTTGTTACAATTGTAGATGTTACTATTAAAGTTTATAATTCTTCTTGTTTCATTTAATTTAATGTTACTTGACAGAAAGAACACATTTCCATCTTGCAGAGAGGCTTTAAGACTTGTGCTTCAGATTCAATATCATGGCATTTCTTTCTTCCGTTAACACGCTTATTGGGAGCTCAATTGACGAGAGCTCATTTGACGAGAGCTCAATTGACGAGAGCTTAGATGGTAAAAGTAAAACACTTGATAAGCTGAAGAAAGAACTTGATATTAAACTCAATTCTGTCAACCTTGTCTTGGAAGAAGCAGAGATAAAGCAGTACCAAAACAAACATGTGAAGACGTGGCATGATGAACTTAAGCATGCTGTTTATGAGGCAGAACAAATTTTGGATGAGATTGATACTGATGCAATGCTGAATAAGATGAAAGCTGAGTCTGAACCTGTTACCAATTTTATATCCGGCATAACTAGGATCAATGAAGTACTGAAGTATCTACAATTACTTACAGATCAAAAGAAAGATTTGGGATTGGAAGATGGTCCTTGTGCTAGTAAAGAAGGCTTAGTCAGTTGGAAACCAGCAACTAGATCGTCAACTACAGCTCTTGTGGATGAGTCAACCATATATGGCAGAGGTGTTCAGAAGGAACAACTTATCAAACTTTTACTTGAAGGCAATGACAGTGGCAACCAAGTTCCTCCAATAATCAGCATATTTGGTTTAGGAGGGATGGGGAAAACCACCCTTGCTAAGCTTGTGTACAATGACAAGAAGATAAAGGAGCATTTTGATCTTAAAGCATGGGTCTATGTTTCAGAATCTTTTAATGATGTTGGACTCACCAAAGCAATTCTCAGGTCGTTTGATTTTTCAGAAGATGGCAAAGACTTGAATGTACTTCAACATCAACTGCAGCACAAACTAACGGGCAAGAAATACTTGCTTGTTTTAGATGATATCTGGAATGGGAATGCAGAATGTTGGGAGCAGTTACTACTTCCGTTTAACCAAGGAACTTCTGGAAGTAAGATAATTGTGACAACACGTCAAAAAGAGGTAGTGGATGTCCTGAATTCAACCTTATTTGATTTAGAACAATTGGATAAAAGCGACTGTTGGAGTTTATTTGTTTCACATGCGTTTCATGGCAAGGATGTGCGTGAATATCCAAATCTTGAATACATTAGCAAGAAAATTGTCGACAAGTGTGGAGGGTTGCCTTTAACTATAAAAACACTGGGTCAACTCTTGCGAAGAAAATTCTCTGAACATGAATGGAGGAAGATATTAGAGACTAATATGTGGCGATTATCAGATGCGAACAACAACATTAACCCAGTGCTGAGATTGAGTTACCATAATCTCCCATCTAATCGGAAGCGTTGTTTTGCTTATTGTTCTTTATTTCCCAAAGGTTATGGCTTTGGCAAAGGTGAATTAATCAAGTTTTGGATGGCAGATGGTTTGTTGAAGTGTTCCGGAGCAGACAAAAGTGAAGAAGAGTTGGGTAATGAAATTTTCACCGATCTGGAGTCAATTTCATTTTTCCAGAAATCATTGTATGGTGTTGCATTTGTCATGCATGATCTTGTCAATGATTTAGCAAAATCAGTGTCAGGAGAATTTTGCATGGAAATAGTGGGTTCTAGGGTGGAAGGTATCCCTGAAAGAACACGCCCCATTCAGCTGTCTCTTCGATATTTAAATTGCGGTAATAAATTACTAGAGCCAATTTTTGAGTGCAAGGGACTACGTAGTCTGATACTACAAGACTGCAAAGCTACGTTGTTAAGCAACAATGTGCAACGTGATCTGTTTTCAAGACTAACATGGTTGCGGATGTTATCATTTAGATATTGTGGTCTGTCAGAGCTAGTTGATGAGATAGGCAATTTAAAACTTTTGCGTTATCTAGACCTTTCTCACACACAGATTAAAAGCTTACCTGATACCATTTGTATGTTGTATAATTTGCAAACACTCTTGTTGCGAGGGTGTAAATTGACAGAGCTCCCTTCAAATTTTGCCAAACTCATCAATTTACGTCATCTTGAGCTCCCGTCTGATCGCATGGATTTCCCTGTTTTAAAAAAGATGCCAAAGAATATAGGAATGTTGAACAAACTTCAGTACTTGCCTTACTTTATTGTGGAAGAGCAGCATGGGTCTAATATTAAGGAGTTGGAGAAACTAAACCATCTTCATGGAACAATTAAAATTACAGGCTTGGGTGTCATTGATCATGTAGATGTTGCAAAAGCCAATTTGAAAGATAAGAAGTATTTAGAAGAATTATATATGGATTTCTATAAGAATGGAAAAGAAGAAATGAATGAGTGGATTGTTGAAAGAAATGTATCTGTGTTGGAGGCTCTTCATCCAAATAGCAACTTGAAGAGGCTGACCATTGTAAACTACAGTGGTAATTCTTTTCCAAATTGGCTAAGGGGTTCTGATTTACCCAACTTAGTATCTCTTAAACTGAAGAATTGTCCCAAGTTGGAGGAATGTTTATGTCATGAAGGATCTCTGATGACAAAATTAGCAAGTGTACTAACTTATCGTTAAGTAATAAAATTTATAAAGTTCGTATCCGCAGGGATTGTTCCAATCTCGACAAAACAATTGTATCGTATTTAAGACGTAAATAAAAAGGGGGTATGCTTGGCATATATTTGGTTTTCAGATAGTAAACTAAAGAGATGATTTTTAATAAAGATTAACGGATGATTAGAATTTTCGATTCACTTCCTCTTCATGATTTGGTAAATGCGGTCCTAAGCTACCTTTTCACTCTTACTGTCACGATGAATTAACTAAATAGTTCAGACCGGTGTTAATGACTAAGAACCCTTTTCCATAAAAATAATTCCCTAATGTCTTAGGTCAATTCAAATTCATAGAAAGATTTATGCACGTTAATTCTATTTATCATAGTTCAATAATCCGATATTTCTAAAACGACTATTGACCAAACAATTATTTCATATTCAGGTTTCAAAAGTTATGGTTAGTAATCATTCGATTCCTAAATTCAATTCATAAATTCGTCAATTCATAAAAAGCATTACACACAGAAATAACTGAATAACAATAATATTAAAAAGGTCCCAAGGATCCTCAACAATTTACATGGTTCAAATCAATTCAAGGAAGATCATCTACTAATTCTAATCAATAGAGATTTAGCTACTCATGTTAAACATAACAATTAAATTCTGAAAATTATACATAATTTAATTGTGAAAAGCACCTTAGAATAAAGCTTCCAATGGTTCAATTGCTGCTTCTCTCGGTGACGGCGTGAAACTCTCTCTCCAAGTCCCTGTGATAATGCGTGTCACTCCTTAGGTTAAAATAGCTTATTATTTATATGCTTAGAAGGGCTGAAGTTATTATACATAAACATGATACTTATGCACGGTGCATAAGTAAAGGACAACCACCAGATGTCATTTTTACACGTGTTACAATCTCAGCCTGTCAAAGGAATTGAACCTCAGCCTTCAGATTACGTGACACGTGTAATAATCACACTCTTTCACAGGAGCTAACGGATTCCGTCACCAAAATTAACAGAATTCTTCAAACGATTTCACACGAGCTTATCAAACCTTCTCAGACGATTTCTGCCGCCGGAATCATCATCTCTGTCACCGATTGCATCATTCGCCGGAATCATCATCATCCAAATCATCATCACGGTCACCTATTCCATGATTCGCTGAAATCATCATCACCGAAATCGATTTCATCATTAATCGACATCGCCGGCAACATTACTTCAAACACAGTTCAAATCACAGTGATCACATTTGATTTGGAGGTTGTTTCATGAGCTTTTTTTCTACTGATTTTGATTATTATGTGTTTTTCAGTATTTGTTAAATCTGTGAATGGTTGTGGTTATTTATTGATTTGCATGAAGAGGTACAAGAATCACTAGTTTGGGTGTTTAAGAAATTGCTAGTCTGCTGATTTTATCAGAGGGAGGGTGTTTTTTTCTGATGGATATATGTTTTTAACAATTTTTGCATGGAGGCCATTGATAAGCCATTTTTGCACTAGTAATGGTTTCAGGAGACAACACATTGAAACCATTTAAATAAATGAATTCAGTATAACTAGAGTATGGTAACTGAATTATTAATCATGTAATTAGTGTATTTTTTAGCATAAACTGCTGCTTAATCATGTAACTAGAGTATGGTATCACATTCTCTATGTTTGCAAGCTTCTATACAGGGCAATGAACTGCTGCTTTAGTCATTGGTGATGCATATTACTATTATTCAATTAATTGTAATGTTGATGAATTTTTGGGTTGTATGTCTTCATATTAGTGGATTAATTCTAATGTATCATTATCAGCATCATCATCATTATTGTCATCTGCTTTAAATTAAATGCAACCATTATTATTGTTAAATGGTTTCCAGATGTGCAACAGTACAACCATTAAGACTGTTCAATGGTTTAAAGAACAACGCTTGTGTATGTAAATGGTATTTTAAGTATACTATTGCATGCATGTTACTTTGCTTGGTGTTTTCAGTGGTTAATTTAATGTTAAATGATTGTCGTTTATAGGGTATTGTTTCTGTTTTCAATGGATTTGACATCAACTTCATCTGGAATTGCCCAAATGCCTGTTGTTGATAGTTCAGACACACTTGCTGATAGTTTGCAATGCTACTCTCCTACTAAAAAAGAAACTTGGGAGTATCTTGCTTTTAAATCGGTTGAAGAGGTTGAAAAATTTTATGGTGATTATGCACTTAAAAGTGGGTTTTCAATTCGGATTTTGTTGAAATCAAGAAACAATTCACAGAATCAGCGAACTGATAAAATACACTATCTACGATATGGATGTAACAAACAAGGTTACAAGAAAGGAAGTTTGCTTGATCCGAAGAACAAGCCAAAATCAGAGAGTCCGGTTGTGGTTGAATTTGAGAAAGTAAAAGAAAAACCTGAGGAAAGGGTTGGTTGTACAGCTGCCATATTTTTGAAGTTGGATGAAACTCTGAATGTCTTTAAGATATACAAATGGGATGTGCCCCATTGTCATCCGTTACATAAACCAGAACATGGATGTTACTTGAGATCATTCAGACAAGTCAATGAAGTGCAAGGACAGCTTGCTGTAATAAATTCGAAAGCCGGGATGTCGATGAGAACTTCTTATGAAGTCATGGGTCAGGGAGTTGGAGGAACAGATAACTTGCCTTTTCGATTTTCAGATTTAAAGAATTATCTGATGACAAATCGGCAAAAAGAGATGCTAGTTGGTGAGGCAACCGTGATTCAAGATTTTTTTAGAAATGAAGCTCTGTCGAAACCATCCTTTTATTATGATATTCAAGTTGATGCTGCGGAAGATATAGCTAGTATTTTTTGGGCAGATGGGATTATGCAGCTTGATTATGCCTTATTTGGTGATGTTATAAGCTTTGATACAACTTACCGAACCAATAATCAGTATCGCCCTTTAGGTTAGTTTTTTGAACTTCTATCAGGTTTTGAAATTACTGGTTTGATATCATTATGTTATGCACTGTGTTACCATGAATAGTATAGGTAATTTGAACTTATTGAAACCATTTAGCCACAGTTATGGTTTCATTGTATAACATGTTTAAACCATTTGACCACTCTAATGGTTTCTAGCAGAATAACATATGAATAGTAGTTCCATCATTGTTTTCATCTAACCAAATTTGTACCTTATGAGATTTGTAGTCTTGTGATGTTATCAGAGGTGTTTTTCTTATATATTTCTTATAATTTCTAATGTAGGTCATTGGTAAACCATTTAGCCACAGTTATCGTTTCATTGTATAACATGTTTAAACCATTTGACCACTCTAATGGTTTTGCTATACTGTAACTTTGATATATGCTTTTTTTTTTTTTCCTGATTTGGTTCATTTTTACATTTCAGCTGCATTCATGGGCTTTGACAATCATCGTACAAGTGTGTTATTTGGCGCTGCCCTGTTGTATGACGAGACTGCAGCAACTTTTGACTGGTTGTTTACAACATTTTTGAAATGTATGTCCAATAAAAAACCACAATCGATATACACGGATCAGGCGACTGCATTGTTGAAGTCAGTTCCAAATATTTTTGAAGGTGTTTTTCATGGACTTTGCTCATGGCATATGGCAGAGAATGCAAAGAAGAATCTCGGGTCTCGTGCAAATAGTGCTTTTTTTATGAGTTGAATATTTTGATTTCACATGTTGAGACTGAATCAGATTTTGATTACAATTGGGATCAGATGATGAAAACCTGTTTTGATGGAAGGCCAACTGCAGACTTTAAGTGGCTTGTTCAAACTTACAGGAATCGTATGCATTGGTCTTCAGCTTGGGTCAAATATCATTTTACTGCTGGTTTGAAAACAACTCAATTAAGTGAGTCCTTCAATGCCTTTCTCCGTCATTTTCTGCAGCCTGATCATTCACTTGTTATATTCTTCAATCATTTTAATATTATGGTCCAGAGAATGAGGGATAATCATACTGAGTTAGACTTTAAGGCTGCAAACACTAGAGCAAAAAACAATTATCCCAACAGTCAACTGATGCGGTCAGTTGTAAACAAATACACCCCAACTTGCTTTGCATTCATTCATAGACAGTATGATTTTTCTTTCAAATACTTTTATGAAGAGGTCACACCCCAAGTTTCTGCATTTGATAAGGTTTTCAAAGTTTTTACAATTGTACATGTTGATGAACCTGAGGAAGTAGATGGTGTTAATTATGATGATGCTTGTAATGATGGGCCTTCAAACCGTGATGTTTTGGATGAAGAAGTTGCTGAAAACCTTTCCCCAAACTTTGAAAAGCATGATCGACTTGATGAACGGCTTGTGACAATTGATATTAGGGCCAAACGTATTAGCTGCACATGCCGTATGTTTGAGAACAGGGGTTTCTTGTGTCGACATATTTTCAAAATATTGGAGTTTTTAGGTGGTTCTGTGCAATATCATGGTTTGAAGACAATACATGCAGAATATGTGTTAAAGCGTTGGTGTAGAGATGTGCGTCAGTCTGTTAAATCTACTATCAATGTTGCCACTGAAGGCGCGACTCAAGCACAACGATATCAACAAATTTGTGCTGTTACAGTTAACCTTTGTACACGTGTTTGTGCAGATCCTGAGGCTTCTCAAATTTTTCTTAATGGTGTTCTTGAAGCTGGGAGAAAGGCAGAGGAGTTGCTTAATTCGAAAGGTATTCATACAGTTCAATCTTCCGTGACGCCACCTAAGTCATCTTCCGTTACGCCATCTAAGTCTTGCAATACAACAGCTGTCAGTGAAGCATCTGATGCTCAAAAGTCGACTGGTCCAAAGTTCAAAAAAAGACCAAATCCAATTAGATCAAAGAAACGACTTAAAAGTGATTATGAATTGGCTAGAGAACACCAGAAATTCCTTATACACCGGAAGAGAAAACAGAGAGGGGCTGAGGATTTAAAGGGGAAAGAGTCTGCTGATTGATATTTTTACATGTTATAATTTTGTATTAGACTTTGTTACAGAAGCATTAGACTTGTATTAATCGTACTTGGTCATTTCATGTTTTTTGTTGGTATTATAATAACCATCGTCTATATTTTAACTACACTGAAACCATTAAGTACATCAAATGGTTCCCCAATATTATACAGCGAAACCATTGTTATTGCTAAATGGTTTCAATAACCATCGACTATATTTTATTGGAAACCATACTATAAGTTTATTGCTAAGAGATATTTGATTATTATGTTACTTTTAAATTTTATTGTTCAATGACATACTGTAAGTTACATTACAGCTTCCTAATATAATGGTTATATTGCTAATAGTTGTCTGCAACCATTAAGTACATCAAATGGTTTCGTAGGCCAACTGTCTGGAACCATTCATTGGGCAGAATGGTTTCGTAGGCCAAAGAAGATTAAATAAATTAAGACAGAAGACACACCCAAGGAGGAAGAATACAGTCTGATACACTAGTACATATATAATCGAGCTAACTCGTGAATCAAACTAATTGAACTATATATAATTTAAGTTTAGCTCAAATTTGACTTATTTGATTCATAAATCAAATTCAATGAATCAATGAGTCTATTCAACACACTTGTTTAAACTAATCTTAAAAAAACTTGACGTTCCACTAATTAACTTTTACCCATTAATCTTAGCTTGTTTCATATTGCTCAATGACATACTCTAAATTACATCACAGCTTTCAAATAATTGTCTGCAACCATTAAGTACATCAAATGGTTTTGTAGGATAACTGTATGGAACCATTCATTGGGCAGAATGGTTTACAAACTACACTGTCATTTGTGTATATTATATGGTACGAATAACGCAGAGATTGATTAGTTGAATGCTGGAATCATTACGTTTTAAATAAGAAGTGTATCTACTTCGTCGACAACGCTCCGGATACCATAAAGTTTAAATAAGAAGTTAATCATAGCATCAACATAAACAACTACATTTTACCATACAAAGTAAAATCCATTAAAACTAAAATGTTATGTAAACAAATATTAAAATGTTTAAAACATCCTAAACCCTGTTGCCAAATGGTTTCTTTGTACAACAGCTTGAAACCATTTAATACCACTAATGGTTTCTAACCATTTTATAGAGAAGCATCAAACCATTTTACAAATTGTAGTGCTTAACCATCAAGTTGCTTCTTTGTCAAAAAAAAAAACCATCAAGTTGCATCCTTCAGGACTTGTTCTTTTCTGGAATTGCTAGAGTTGGTTAATATAGCTGAACATAGATCAATGCGGAGATCCATAATTTTTGCAATCTTTCCATTGTCCCCATGTTTCCTAAGTTTGGACCAACCTTTGAAAGATTGCATTTCACCACCCCATTCATCAAGAAACTTCATGCAAAACACTCCACAATTGTCTGAATCAACTTGAGTAGGCACCTTTGGTGTATCCCAATTGAATGTGGTGAATTGGAAAGGCATTTTGATTTTCCATAACTTATATAATTCTGTCATAAATGCTTCCACCTCATTCAGCCAAACATCAAACATCTGTTTGTATAAGCTAGGTTCACCATTTGGTAACTGCAATTTCTCTCCTCCCCCCGTCAAGCTGTTTAGGAATTCAAATTTGTGGCTTTTAAAATTGACGACAAAGCAGACATAATGGCTTCCTGGATTGCCAGCTATTGCTGGTGTCATGATCTGTTCCATCATGTCAAACATATTATTAAAATTAAAATAAAACGATGTCTAAAATCATATTACTAAACTAAATTTATCATACTTAAATCATCATATCAAACATATTACAAATTAATGAAACCATTTTACAAGAGTAATGGTTTCAGTGTACAAATCCAGAAACAATGATAGATTATGTAGATTACTGATTTTCAACAATGTGAAAGTCAGATTCTTTCTTCATACACCAACTCACATGTTAGAGACTCAACAATGTATACATAAAAAAGTCAAATTGTTATTAGCCTATGATGGATTTTTACACTGAAACCATTATTCTTGATAAATGGTTTCATTAATTTGCACACTGAAACCATTACTCTTGATAAATGGTTTCAGTTATATATATACACTTGTATTGAAATAGCATTAGTTGAAACCTACTAAAGGATGGTCTCCCAACATGCAGATTACTGATTATGCATTTATACTTAATGTATTAACAAACTAATCAAACAGTACAAAATTGATTTACTTACGTATTCTAGCTTTGTAGGGTCAATGGCCTTCCAATCCATGTACTTAAAATTTTTCAGTCTGTCAACGAATCTCCAGTGCGCAATTGTTTTAGTTACAGGAGGCATTCTTTCCATGTCAAACTGGTTATATAAAATGAGTAAAAATCAATAAGATTATGTAAAAGTATTGAAATTGTTAATATTAAAGGGATATAATACATACATAATTAACCAATGGTGTCACTAGTCTTGTCATGTTGTCCTGCTGATTCCAATTTAAACAATTAACCCAACTGTTTATGACAAAGCATGATACCCATTCATCCTTTTGAAGTGTCCAGAAGTCAGCCCTTTGTAGAGAATACAAATGAGCCTTGTTGTCTGAACAGTACATAATGTGATCCCTATACAATAATTAAGTATAAGTATTTAGGATAAGCAAACAAACTACTAGAACAATCTTAAGCAAAGATCTTGAAACCATTTACCAATTACCAATGGTTTCAGTGTCTAACATCTTGAAACCATTTAATATTAGTAATGGTTTCACCCATTTAAGAATACTAATAATTGAGAAATATCATGTTCAACTTTTTACTACTGTAGGGAAACTTCTTGGAAACCATTCATTGCGAAAAATGGTTTTGAATGAAGAAACAGCCAAGATAATAATTTTGTTCAAAACAACAGCTTAAAAACCAAATAAAACAACCATTTTCACTTACTTATCAAGTTCCGGGTTCCAAGCATATGTTGATAATTTTTTCTGCAACTCCGTTGCAGCAGACTTGTGGACAGCGTCATCATATGGGCTTGCAAGGTATTTCGATTTCTTCACCGCCCGTCGACGCTCAGGATATGTATTATCAGAATAAAGCATATTATGCTTTCTTCTTTTCTTTGGAGTGACATTGTCCAAGTCAATTATTTCATCTGGCTTTATTGACTTTAATGGAGTTGCACTGTGAAATAATATTACATAATAGTGTTAATTTTTGCAAAATTCAAATAATATTACAATTATCACACTGTTTGATTCTTACTTTATGACTACATTCGAGTCAGATTTTGTAGGGTTCTCCTGATGCATCGCATCTGGTACCAACACTAGCTCAGAACATGTTTCCTGTGGCACTGAATCTTTTTTCACTAAATCATCGTTATTCAACCTGAAACCATTAAAAATGATTTTAGTTTTCAAACATCGCATATCAAAACCATTGATCAACGCTTTTAAAGTTATGGTTTAAGATGTTAGATTAATATCTTTCCTTTAAATATCTTCAAAGTTATTATAGTTTTAAGAATCACAAATAAAAACCATTAAAAGACATCATATATTCATTTTTACTCTGCATATGAAGCTTCAGCCCCATCAAAAAATTCTGGAAACTTGGAGATAGTTTCCTGTGTAACTGAATCTGTTCCTTGTGACACTGAATGATTTTTATCGAACCTGAAACCATAAAACATCATTTTGCTTGTCAGAAATCACATATCAAAACTATTGGCAAACACTTTTAAAGTTATTGTTTAAGATGTTAAACTAATATGTTTCCTTTAAATAGAGACATCATACATATTCATTGCTTACCCTGCGTTTGAAGCTTCAGCCCCATCAAAAAACTCCGGAAACTTGATGATAGTTTCCTGTGTTAATGTGAGTCCAACATTGTTTGTTTTCGGTGTCATTGTCAGCTTCACTGAATCATCAATGATTTTGGTTGCTGCCTTAACTGAATCATCAATCATCTTGGTAATGATCTCATCTTCTTCATCATTGTCATCCTCATCAATTATCACGGCATTGATCTCATCCTTTTCATCATTGTCATCTTCATCAATGCTTTTGGCATTGATCTCATCTTCTGCATCATTGTCATTATTCAACCTGAAACCATTGATGTGATTTGTTTTAGCACTTGACATAAAAAAGTTAAACTAATGCTTCAACATTGATTTTTGACAAAGCGATATTGACTAAATGCAGTACCCTTCATCATTGTGCTTGTCTGCATCATTGTCTTTATTGGAACTGTTATTCTTTTCAGTTTCAGCCTGGGCTTCCATTGGATTGTCCTTGTCAGTTTTTGTTTCTTCTGGGACTGCATCTTTTTTCCCAGAAGTTCCGACAGTTGCCTCAGCTATTCGTCGTTCCAATGTTGTTGCGGATCTAGTATAGATATTTATACAAGACCTACAGTGATTAAGATACATTTCTGCCTGCAAGGACAATCACTTATGGTTTCAGTTATAATTTTTATGTTAAATTTAATATGAATATTTTGTTGGAAACCATAAGAGGGCTATTTTGGTTTCAGACACAACACAAGTGAAACCATTAAGACACACTTTATGTTGCAGTTATAATATTTTATGTTAAATTTAATATGAATATTTTGTTGGAAACCATAAGAGGGCTATTGTGGTTTCAGACACAACACAAGTGAAACCATTAAGACACACTTCTGGTCTCAGTTATAATAAGTTTATGTTAAATTAGGATTCGAAAAGAAAAGACGGTACATGAGTATCGATAATTCACGATTTCCACCATTAAATAGGATTTGGTATACAAATATCGATAAAAACTTAAACTAAATAATCCAAACATAAGAGCAATAACATTTACCTTAGACAGTGGGCATGTGTCTGCATCAAAACACAGTACAAGCGGACCTTCTGCGGGTCTGTACAGACTTGTTACCCCGGCTGTCAATCCATTTTCAAGCCCCATGATATCATGGATCTTGGCAAGTTCCTGGTTTGCCGCCTTGACATCCCAATCACGAAGGGATGGCCGCTTGTATTTGCCCGTCAAAAATGGGCTTCGTTTCCCCATTTTATCCATGTAGTTAATCTGCAACAATTAGTTAATATTGCCTCAAATTGGGAAACATGACACATTCAATTCAAAAGGAATATACATATAGGAATGAAGGCAAGTATGTGTTGATTGTATAAATATTGCTCAAATGAAAGACATGCTCAAAAGTAAATGAATAAATATGCATGTGACAAGTATGTGTTGATTGTATTAAGAATAAAAGACATAAATGAGATATGAAATATGAATATTTATTGGAAACCATAAGAGGACTATTTTGGTTACAGATATAAAACTAGAGAAACCATTAAACCACACTCATGGTTTCAGTTATAAGATTGTGTTGGATAAAATATGAATAAGTATGTGTTTGTAAAATTGACTTTTAATTCAAATCATTGAGTGGACATCATTACCATTAGGAAGTGGAAATCTGCTAATGGATTTAAAACTCCTGGAGATTGCAGGCCTTTTTTCATATAGTCTAGAACATGTGAGCACCAGTTATATGAAGATACACCGGCTGGATCTTCTAAAATATCTGCATACTGCAGTGACACATTGCCTTTATTAGTCGGGCACAAAATGTTATGAATGATGAAACAAATTATACCCTTCACCCATGTTTTAGGTTTTTCTGTAGTCTTCAGTATCCTTTCTAATTCAGCAACCTTCACAACTGGAGAATAATCTCCAGTCAATCCCAATTCCTTCCTTAGCCTTCTAATTGCTCCATCAGAGCAAAGATTAGTGTCTATCTTCTTTCCAGCCATTGGAAGTTCATAGACTCTATGCACATCATCCTCTTTCAACTCTAGGACCTCCGTATCGCTCAATCTTATCCACATATGTTCCTTTTCAAATCTTCTGACAACCCAATCGATAAAAAAGGTGTGGATCCTTGTCCAGTTACAGATATGTAGCATCCCTCCATAGCCACAGTTGTTTAGTTGGTCAATTATTTCGTCTTTCCTTTTTTTGACATGTACTGAATGCATAAGGTCATAGACCTTAGGTACACTCATTTTATGCCTCAGTCTTGCATCTGCATCAGAATCTTTCTTCACCATATCTTGTTTCACATTTTCAACAGCACAAGAAACTTTCTTACCATTCCTTTCATTTTCATCATCCGAACTTGTCTCATCGGAATCTTGTGCCTCTATTTGTGGTTTCTTATTACGACCATGAGAAGCAATGCTTTCATCACCCTTTTTATGTTCCTTCTTTTTTTTATTCTTCTTTTCATTACCTTTTGCAGCTCCTGTTTTTCGCTTATTTTTTTGACCACCACTGGATGATGAATCGGTGTCATTCCTTTTATCCTCATCTGACGGTGTCAGCCCGATACTGAAGGATGGCAATTCCTGTACGTTCTTTGATTTTTTCACCTGGATCAAAGGAAACTAGTAAGTATGGTTTCACATGGCAGATAATAAGTTAAATTCTCTACTTTTTTCATATCACTACATAAACTAGTAAAAATTCTCTCATGGAAACCACAAGAGGGCTACTTTGGTTTCAGATACACTAAAAGTGTACAATTATACTTTTTCAAAGCAACCAATTATCACAAAGAGACACTGATCAATTCTTTTTCAAAACAACCAAACTAAACAAAACCATCTCTACTTTTTTCATATCACTACATAAACTAGTAAGAATTCTTTCATGGAAACCACAAGAGGGCTACTTTGGTTTCGGATACACTAAAAGTGTACAATTATACTTTTTCAAAGCAACCAATTATCACAAAGAGACAGTGATCAATTCTTTTTCAAAACAACCAAACTAAACAAAACCATCTCTATTTTTTCATATCACTACATAAACTAGTAAGAATTCTTTCATGTAAACCATAAGAGGGCTACTTTGGTTTCAGATACACTAAAAGTGTACAATTATACCTTTTCAAAGCAACCAATTATCACAAAGAGACACTGATCAATTCTTTTTCAAAACAACCAAACTAAACAAAACCATCTCTACTTTTCTCATATCACTACATAAACTAGTAAGAATTCTTTCATGGAAACCACAAGAGGGCTACTTTGGTTTCAGATACACTAAAAGTGTACAATTATACTTTTTCAAAGCAACCAATTATCACAAAGAGACACTGATCAATTCTTTTTCAAAACAACCAAACTAAACAAAATCATCTCTACTTTTAGTTTCATCAATTCTTTTTCAAAACAACCAAACTAAACAAAACCATTTCAGATTATGATTTTCCCCAAATTGGAATTTAGGTTACACCAATGCAATTTCTTTCCAAACAAAACAAAAGCATTTTCCAACTAACAGTTACACTTGCAAAAGCATTAGGGAAGTTCAAACCTGTGTCGTTTTCTTCATTTTGCTTTTTGGAAGTGAATCGTTGATGATGATCCTTTACTTGCGTGTAAGAAATCAACAGTATTTGGTTTTGAAGATTGATTTCGGTGACAGTGATGATGAAGGAGTGAACTCTGATGGAAATGATTGTAGATTTCAGTGACGGTGATGATGAATGTAGCTTCCGGTGATGATGTTGATTCCGGCGATGGTGATGATGAACGATTGTTGTTGGTTTTGGACAGAAAAATGTTAGTTGCGAGATAACCGTTACTTTTGGAGTTAACGTCGTTAGTGGGAAGCCGTTGTAGGAAGGAATGGGTTGGGCTAGGCGTGTTGGGCTCGGCTAGTGGGCTGGACTTATGCAGCGTGCATAAGTATTTGTTTATGTATAATAACCGGACCCGCTTAGAAGGAGCAATCACGTGACACCAATAAAAGGAATAGCCCTGTACCATGTCGCCACATCATCATTCAAGGAATAAAATAAAAAAAACTGATTGCGTCAGCACGCGTCATAATCTGCCCTGCTGTAGTAAATTGCGCTGCGATTTGAATTGGATCGTGCCGCGAGAAATACAGTAGCTCCTGGTGTGAGAAGCCTTCAAAATTGGCAATATTTTTCTAAGTCTATTCTTTTTGTGGTCTTTTGTCTTCAAACTTCCTGCTATGTTAATTTCTTCAAATATTCTTTTCTTTGACCATGCATTTTTCCTAAAAACTTATAAAACTACTAAAAAATTGCAATTAAATTAACAAATAAGTGACTGTCATCAATCTCCATTGCTTAAAGAGCTTTATATAAGAGAATGTCCAGAATTGAAAAGGATTCCGCCTCAACACCTTCCTTTTTTACAAAAATTGGAGATAAGTGATTGCAACAAGTTGGAGGAATGTTTATGTCTTGAAGGATCTCCTTTGCTTAAAGAGGTTTCTATAGAAAAATGTTCCAAATTGAAAAGTGCCCCACTGCCTCAACACCTTTCTTCTTTACAAAAATTGGTGATAAGTGATTGCAACAAGTTGGAGGAATATTTATGTCTTGAAGGATCTCCATTGCTTAAAGAGCTTTATATAAGAGAATGTCCAGAATTGAAAAGGATTCCGCCTCAACACCTTCCTTTTTTACAAAAATTGGAGATAAGTGATTGTAACAAGTTGGAGGAATGTTTATGTCTTGAAGGATCTCCATTACTTGAAAATGTTTCTATAAAAAGATGTTCCAAATTGAAAAGGATTCCGCCTCAACACCTTCCTCCTTTACAAAAATTGGAGATAAGTGATTGCAACAAGTTGGAGGAATGTTTATGTCTTGAAGGATCTCCATTGCTTAAAGAGCTTTATATAAGAGGATGTCCAGAATTGAAAAGGATTCCGCCTCAACACCTTCCTTCTTTACAAAAATTTGAGATAAGTTATTGCAACAAGTTGGAGGAATGTTTATGTCTTGAAGGATCTCCTTTGCTTAAAGAGGTTTCTATAAAAAAATGTTCCAAATTGAAAAGGGCCCCCTGCCTCAACACCTTCCTTCTTTACGAAAATTGAAGATAAGTGATTGTGAAATGATGGAGGCATCAATTCCCAAGGGTGATAGTATGATAGAGTTACATCTTGAGAGATGTGATCGGATTTTGGTAAATGGATTCTCCACAGGCTTGCAAATGTTTGTCCTTAAGGGAAATCGGTATACCCAATTCTCCATGGAGCAAACTTCACTAAATTGTACCTTTATAGAAAATCTCTCCATCTCTTTAGATTTGCGTTTCAATAATCTTACAATAAGAGGATACTCCTCCTCCTTGCCTTTTTCACTACATCTGTTCACCAATCTTGAATATCTCTATTTGTACCATTGCCCACAGTTGGAATCATTTCCAAGGGGAGGTTTGCCTTCCAACTTGATCAGACTTGAAATAAAGAATTGCCCAAAACTGATTGGTTCGAGAGAGGAGTGGGGTTTGTTCCAACATAATTCTTTGAGACGGTTCAGTGTCAGTGATGAGTTTGAAAACGTGGAGTCCTTCCCAGAGGAGAATCTGCTGCCACCAACTCTTGAGTATCTTAGTTTGTATAATTGTTCAAAGCTAAGAATAATGAACAACAAGGGTTTTCTCCACCTCAATTCTCTCAGATTTCTATGTATAAGAAACTGCCCTAGTCTTGAGAGCTTGCCAGAGGAGGCTCTACAACAACTCAGCTCTCAATTGTGGATTAATGAATGTCCATTAATTAGGGAGAAGTACAAAAAGGAGGGAGGAGAGCGTTGGGATACAATTTGTCACATCCCTGAAGTGAAGATTGACTGGATTGACCAGCACGAATGAGATGTGGCCCCAGGCAATTACAACCAACCCATGTGTTAATTATCTCTTTATTTATTTATTTATTTATTTTGACTCTCTATTTGATGTTGAACCGGGACAATGTATCTAAAAGATTCCTACCTCCAACACAAAGCAAAAATATGTTAATTCCACCAATTTTTCACTATGATTTTCAGTTTGTTGGGTAATCAAGATTATTGTATAATCTTCATTGTAACATTATTTTAAAGGGAATTTTTAATTTTTTGTTTTTTAATCATCCTTTTGCACCTTCATTTATTTTTTTGAAATGAATGTCTTCTGAAAACAATAGTGTTTTTTTATCAGTGTTCTGTGACCATGACATACCCTTGCCATCGCCAATGCCATGAAGCACATGCAGGATTCTGTTGCAGGTCCCTCATTTGAATAGGTGAATGATGAATTTCTTTCATAACCGTTACATTAAATAAAAACTGTGTAAATAAAACAATGAATTTGAATAGCACAAATAAGATACCGCAGGCAAGTACAACCCATATATGATACGTTAAAGTTTCCTTAACTAGTAATTTTTGTTTTGGGGCATACTGAACAGTAGCAAGTGTGATATGTGATCCTCATCACAAGTTTTGCATAACATACAACTTATAGATTATCTAATTTCAGTTCTGCAGCCAGAAATTACTAACGATTAGTATGCTTTATTTTTTTACATAAAACAGAACACTATATGTTTGTCTGCTTTAAACTTTAACCACATGCTGTTATATCTGATATGTTTATTGAAATAAAAATGTCTGTACAACATGCTGCTATAACCACATTCTGGGCATACGTGTGATTATGGACATTCATGTTTGTCGTATATTGTTCTTAGGTCACATTATAGAAGTATTTATGAATTTCTTCTAAAGACAATGATCTGTTTTAGGACTTACGAAGAAGAAATCTGCATTAACATCCGGAGAAGAAATCTTCGAAACATACTCTCAAGGATCAAGTCATATATCTGCATTGTTTTAGCTTCCAGATGTAACACATAACCATTCTGCATCATTTTTTGAGAACAAGTTTGTTAATGATGATTGAATCAAGGAATGTGTAGAGTGAATTACTTTTTCTGAGTTTGTGAAAAAAATTATCTATCTGAATCACTGTGTCAGATGTTTGTGATTTGTACTAATTAACATGATAATTATAGGATTCCTTAACACAAACTTCTTGTAATATTGCTGCTACAGTCTTAATAATCTTTTCTGCATACTGTGACACCTTTTTTTGTAATATAAATTGCATCACATCATCTTTTCCCTACAAACATAATTAATGATAACATATAATGATCTCTCTGGCACAAAATCTTAATTGTGTGAAACACTTTTAGTATCGGAACTTGTTGAGTAAATGTCCCCAATTCTTCAAGTGGTAATATATGTCTCACCATTACTTTAACCAAATATTCTTAAACGAAGTGTAGTAATAAAAGTAACTGTATTTATCTTCACTTTCATTTTCAGTGATGTATAAAACTGTTGCATAAGACTGTTGAAGTGTCATTGTAATTGGTAAAAATTGCGAAATTATACATTGAGCTCTAACTAACTTTGTAACTCTCTAACCAAATTATATTTTAAAAGTTATTCAAATTGTTCAAATGACAATAAAAGATCAAAATTAAAAGTAATTTGCTCAAAAAGAGCGGTCTCTAGTTCATGTTCATCCAGAAAAAGACTAACAACTTCAAGAATACTAACTATATAGATCATGTTCATCTCTACTAATATCCTACATTTTCGTCGCATGGTACGCTTCGATGCGTACCATGGGAGTACCGCACGTGTACCAGTATCCGGTACCAGTACTCTCTCAAATGGAGTACCCATGTACTACATTGATAACTAGAATGTAGTACATGGGTAGACTTTCTTAGACTTGACAAAGACTTGCCTCCATATTTGACCGTCTATAATTCGGCTAAATCTTAATTTGGCTGTTGGTAACAACTTAATTATTTTTGGTGTAAACAATAAGGGATAATTTCTCAATTCTTTCTTTTGGTGCAATATACTAACAATAATAAATCACTGGTAAAAAAAATAATGCAATTATTTTTGGCTGTTTGTAAGGAAGTCATAAATGGTGCTAACTGGTCATGGTCATGGGGTCCTTCATAACTATACTTTAATCATTTGCTCTCAAAACTCTTTGTGGTCCATTTCTTTCAGCTTTCTTCGAAGCTTCATTTTTCAAACTTCGGTGCTCGTTGTTTGATACAAAACTATTCTTTATTATACAGCACTAAACAGTTTTAGAAACCAAACCCCTCAATTTACAATGTTGTTTTCTATAAAAGTACCACGTAAGAAAGTGTAAAAAGTTACAAGTTCAAATACTACTTTAAATAACATTTTTTAAAAAAGTTATAAGCTAAGTTTTTTTATCAAGCAAGCTTATAAATTTATTTGATAAAATAAAATATGTTTTACAAAAAGTTTTCTTTTCAAACTTATAATTTTTTTTTAGATGCTATTCAGGGACGGACTTGGAGGAGGGCAAGCAGTGGCCAAGGTCCCCCTTCTCTTCATTTACATACATACATATACATAATATATCATATATATTATTTATCATTTACATTATATAAATAAGAATTTAATTGATATGTATTTACGGTGTAAAAATATTTATATTGTCGAACAATTATAAGTGTTGAGTTATTAAAACTATAACATTTTAATTAACAAAAAATTAGTTGTTTCAAGTGGTGAGTTTTGGGTCTCTTAAGTAAGTGGTCAAAAGTTTGATATTTGGCTCTTGCGTATGAATAAAATTCGATTGAGGGGAAGAATTCATTTTTTGTGCCCCACATATTTCTCGGAGGCAATTAGTCATCAATAACCATTAAACAAGAACTTCGTAAATATAACACGATAACATAAAAAAATTACATGGACAGTGTAACAGAAAAATCTACATTCACTTTTATTATTTCACTATTTTACGGCCCCTGATGTGATAAGCTTCTGGATCCGTATTTGATGCTATTTCAAGACGTTTGAGCTTATAACTTATAATTTTTTATCTTTTATTTTAATTTTAACTTCTAACCGAAAACAATTGAATTAATCAGTCACTCAAATCCTTACCAAAAAAATAAAAATTACTCACTCTAATTTTACTGCGAGTTAAACCACACCCCCCATTTTCCTTGCAAGTGATGGGAAGGTGTGATCAGTGTATATTTTTTTTTTGGTATTCGTGATCAGTGTATATTAATATATGGTCAAGTTGAAACAAATCATTCATTTTCTACTTCTTAATATTTTGGTCTGTGAGTTGTATCGAAAAGGTACTTCATTTTCTACCTCTATGTAAAATTATAGGTAAAATTATTACTATTTTCTTTATTATTTTTAATTATTTTATTTTGAATGTATTTATTCCTTTTATTTATAGTGACAAAAGTTTGACTTTATAATTTTTTTATCTTTAGATGAAGTGGTAAATCCACTTAAATTAAACTTACATAACTGTGAGATACCGAGTTCGAATTCGGATCACGATGTCCAACCTAATAATTTTGGCATTTTTTTTCCAGTTGAGTTAGGACTTATGAGACTTTAATTTTATAATTAGCAGAGAACTAGAGACACGGTTCAAATCTCTTTGCCCTCCATTTTATTTAATCAGATGCCCCTAATTAGTTACAAATTTATCTTAATTATATGATAATTATTTTCCTTCACCTCACACAATCATTATTTCCCTTTCCCAAATCATTATTTTCCTACACAGTCACAAAGAAGAAAATAGGGTTTGATACAACCAATTTCATCTTTTTATAAAAAAATATTAGTTCTTATAAATCTTTCTTTTTGTATGTTAATCGTTTGGCTGCACCTGAAGCTGATTTACATTGCCTGAGCACCTACCTTTTCATGATGTTTGAGTATAATAGCATCATACACTATCCCAAATTTTTATGGTGATGGATGGCTATGGTTATCCAACTCGACCACTACTCTAAAATTTATTGTGCTATGTGTACAAACAAAAGGAAAATTACCGTACATGACTCAATTGGGTGAGCATATATATTTATTGGAGGTAGAGATGATTGTTTAATGAGAAATCCTATTTTTTTCTTTGTGACGGGGCAAAGGAAAGATTGTGTGGGGTGAAAAAAATAATGATCATATAAGATAAATTTGTAATTAATTAGGGTTATTAAATTAAGGTGAGGTCTACTCTATCCTTTCATAAATTGAGAGTATATGTCATCCAATCCAACCAAAAAATTGGGTTGGGTCGAACATCCCAATTTTATGTGTTTTGTTTGGAGATGAGAAAAATTAGAGGTGTATATGGATTAGGCAAATCCGGTCGATCCGGTCAACCCACCCAATCCAATAAAAAAATTAGGTTGGGTCGGGCAAGTGCGTGAATATGGATTTTAAAAATGAAAAAATCCATTAAAAAATCGGGTTATAGGTACAACCGGACCCAACCCAAAAAATCCATTGACCCACTAGTGCTATGTTTTTTGAAATATTTTTTTATGAAAATACTAAAGATTTTGTCATTTGATCGTTAAATATTTTTAACAAGTTATACTATTTTTTAAGAAAATAAAAGGATTTGTGTCAAAAAAAAAAAGGATTGAATAATTTTTATAAACAAATATGATAATTCATGACACTATTTTAAAAATAAAATAAAAAGATTAAATAATTTTCATAAACAAATATGATGATTCCAAACAAAGACCCAATCAAAACTAAAATATATAATGGTCTCTTACGTTTATTTTAGGTTTCAAGTTAGTCGTTTTCGTTAGTTTCGTCACTAACACCGTTTGAATAGTACACATGTCAGTGTGTCCAAGTGCCACGTGTCAGTCCACATATCCAAATTGATTGCTACATGTTACAAAATTGAAAAAAAGCAAAAAAAGTCATTTGGATATCATACTATCAAACCGATAAATTAGTGGGTTTACGCAAAAAATAAGTGATTATTTTCTATAGTGAAAAAATGTTACATTATTTTCTAGAAAATACAATGGTTGAATTATTTTTAAGAAAAATATGATGATCTGTCATTTAGATATTTAGTATAAAAAAATAGAAAAATAATTTAGGTAACCCACTGCCAATCCAATCCAACCCGAAAATTAGTGAATTTATCTAACCCGGTCCAAAGTTATAACGGGTGGTTATTTTACTAGACCCAATCCGAAATACCATATGTTAGGGCTGAGCAAATAAACCGGACCCGCTCAAAACCCGAGTAGTCCGACAGAAAATGAAGGAAACGGGTCGGTTTTAAATGGGCCACGGGTTAACAATCTGCGTTTAGTAGTCTTACATGGATATCAGTGGGCGGGTGCGGGTGTGGATTTTTCAATCCATTGATACTCAGGCCCGACCAAATTAATACTCCCTCCGGACACAAATATAAGAAAAAAAACCGTTTACGCGGTGTTTGAGAAATTTAGTTAAGTGTAGTTAATTTTCTTGATTTAATGCAAAACATGAGTTAAATTTACTATAATACCCTTTGAAAAATGATTTATGCCTTGGAAATCACATAAACTTTTGAAAAGTGAAATAATTAAATAAGGGTATATTAGGAATAGTACTATTAATTAGTTTAAAAGTAGCTGACTTTTGCTTATACTTGTGTCCAAAATTTGAAGTGTTTTTTTTTTCTTCTTATATTTGTGTCCGGAGGGAGTACAAGTTATATGTATACTGTATATTGTCTTAGAGTTTAATAAATAGGCATCAATGGTGTAAAATGTTTTTACACGATCGTCAAATAAACAACTACTATCATTTTGTCATGTCATATCAAAAAAATGAAGTGAAGTAAAGTGATGTGAAGGAAAATATGGTAGGCATTAGTTGACAATATAATTATTTTACATTATCATATAATGTATATTCCTTTTTCACATTACTTATCTATGACAGGTTTTAACCTACCATAACCACATGGCTACATACTTGTACTTTTTCTGTAAAAATTAAAACTAGTACATGTCTTGAGTCCCACAAAACCACCGAAGTTCTCACTATTTCCAATGTCTACTAATTGATTCCAAATACCACATAAGTCCAGAATTTGAATACTATTGTAATAATTAATTATATTCAGATATACCAAACACTTCTCTTTCTTTTTACATGTCGTAAAGAATAAAGAATTTGTTGCGAATTCGTTAATAAAATTACACTAATATGAAATTTGATGTGTGAAACAATTGAATCAAACAATCAATATATGAAGTAGATAGAGATGATGATAACAAATAATTCAAAAGCATGTAAACAAATAAAAGAGAAGAGACACAAATCTTTGTTTATCTAGTTCGGTCAAAATAACCTAGTCTGGGGGAGAGAGCAGCCCCTTCGTTCAACTATAATCAAATAGTCACCTTACAAGAAGAAACCCCAAATTGGGTTACGAGGATTAATTCTAGTTCTACCCAAAAACCAGAATATCTTCCTGTGGCTAGGAGACTCAATTTGACCTACTCTACCCAAGGTGAAGAACAAACAATAACTCTTTGCCCTAGAATTATACCAAAAGAAAATCCTTTTGTTCTCTCTCTAAAACCCTAGCCTTTGATGTTGGCAAATCCTTATTGTTCCTTTCACTCTTATTTTTCTATGAATAAAGTGATCCCTATTTATAGAAAAATATATGCCTTTTTATTTTAAACAAATCTTCTTTAAAATAAATCAAATCTAAGTCAAAAGAAACTAATTTTTCCACAAAATCAGCAAAAAGTATTCTGCTGGCAGCGCACTTGCGCCTAGCGCAGCAGCCAGAAAGAATCCCCAATATTGCAAAACAATTGCGCCTAGCGCAGGCCACAACTCCCACTCCTGGACCTGTTTTCCGACTTTGTGTGACCGAGATTTCAAGGCATATTCAACAATTCTCCATTTTGCCTTTAAATCGATGGTGATCCCATCAACCACCGTGCTGCTCTCTCTCCATCTTGAACCTCTATTCAAGATTACCGGCCAAGTCCAAGTCCCACTTGAACCTTGACCTAGGCACCATCCTCCACTTGCTTCCCACAAGTTGTTCCTCACCTTCATCCCTCGGAATGCTTTCCGCTCTCATGAAGATCTTGCCTCCCAGTACCATAGGATGTTTGGTAGCACCCACAAGATTCACCGCACCCTCTTCAGGCCCCGGAGCAGCTAAGTTCGTCCTCCTGAAGAAACGCTTGTTCCCCACTATCATCGGCGTTTTAGATAGCCCAACAAGCTTCACCATCCTTCGACCCCCGGAATGCCTTCCGTCCTCTCGAAGTATTGCTTGGCTCCAAACCCACTCTGGAATTTTAGGCGGTTCCACAAGCTGCAACATCAAACTCCCCTTACATCCAACTACCTCCAGCAGTCCTATAAGTTCCCTAGTTTGATCACTGTTGCTTTCAATTGTCTCCTTGAAGATCCTCAGGTCTTGCACTTCTTCAGCTACAATTGAAACATAACCCACAAGGTCTCCATGGTCATCCCCCTTTGGTTCAACAATACCACCCCCCTCCCTATCTCCGATTAGATAGTCAAGAGCTAATATTGACTGTCTACCACTATTGGAAGACTCCACCTCAAACTGAGTTTCTACCAAAGTATATCCACCATGATCTCCACATTGTAACAAGCAAGACCTCTCCAACTCCTCTGAAACAACCACCCCGAAATCCCCTAACTCTCCACCGTCACGAGCATCATCACTAGACACCACTAGTGCCTCTCCATGCTCATAACCCTCATACTCCGATGAGCCTTCAAAAACATGAGCAGAATTATCGTCCTTCAACTCCGGACAATCCCTCTTGAAGTGACATTTCTTTTGACAATGGAAACAACTCTACTTGTCACCGCCCTTTCCTTTAGCTTTCCTACCTCTACCTCTCCCACTTGAAACGTTTAAGGCATCCACAATATATATTTTCCTTATTAATATACTTAACTATTATCCGAAGACAGTATTTAACACAATATATATTTATATACATGTGTATAAAAAAAATATAAAAAATCTGGTGTGGCTGAAACCACAACCCTTAATGCATCTTTCCCGACATATGCCCCACATGAATTTAAAATTATCACTTTTGAATTTTATTTCAGTTTTATTATAAGAAACATTTCTTATAAGTTATCATAGAACTAGTATCATAAATTATAAATGTCAAAATCAAGTTTCATGTATAATATATTCTATAGTAAATTCAAATAATCATCACGATAGAAAAATAAACAATGATTCAAAATCATTAACATTTTACGTAACTTAATTTCCTCCATGAACAATTATCAACTTACAATAATTTTAAAATATCCAACCAATCTTATTATCATTATAAGCAAGAAATTAACGATAACTTTCATATTACTATCATACATATATAATATGTCATCACTTTTAAATTCAATAACTTCTTGCACAAAATAATAATAACGCAATAATATGCATTTCATATTTTGACAATTCATACACTACTTTTATGTTAAAAGAAGATCGCTTAAAAGCATTTTCATAAATCAAACTTACTTATTTACTCACTCAATTTCCTTACAAGTGATGGGAAGGTGCTATCTTTATGTGTGGTGTGTGGAAAGACCTACTATTAAGGATATGGTCAAAGACCTCCTATCATTCATTTTTGATTTGTGCTTCCTCTAAGTCTTTCTTTGGGAGATCTCTCTCTACAGCTTCCTTTGTTTCTTTGTTTGTTTCCAAACAATTAATTCAAGTAATTTTTCTCTCTAAATATTAATTAATTAGTAAACACATTTTACTCATCATAAATAACTTCCGTTGGTAGTTTTCATGTTATATTACCTGTTAAATCTTTCTCTAAATCTCTCTCTCTTTTCTTTGCAGATCTTAGTTTGTGTTTTTCTGACAAAAAAAGATCTCAGTTTGTTTGTTTGTTTGTTCTCACACTTTCAGGTAAATCTCTTCTCTTCCTTTGTTAACAAAAGTTAAGCTTTTAAATTATCTATTTGTCCCACAACAACAGATTCATAAACTTGTACAAAAATGAGAGAATCAACCAGTAATGCTAAATAGAAATAAAAAGCATTACTTTACTGGAGAGTAAACTGGAATTTGCTCATTTTACAAGATAAATACTATTAACAATATTTAGAATTTTATGTAAAGAAAAAAATCACTTTTTTCCCACTGGTTTTATTTAAGGAGTGTTTGCCTGTTTGTTAATTGGATGCATTTGTTTTTTAAAGCTTTAAAAAAATATCGCTTTTGACAAAATAATTTTATAAAAATACAATTAAAATGATAAAATTCAGTTTTAAAGACAAAATTGGATTTTTTCTTAAACAAATCTCATATAATTCCACCCATTATAGATTTTAATTGTTTTTTTTATATATTTTTAAAAATATTTTTATGTAAATTTAATTAAAGGTAGTAAAAGTAACTTACAATTCAATTGTTTGAAATTAAAAGAATAATTTAGCATTTAATAACTCATATATTCATGTTAGAGATTTTCGACTCGGATCCTCTCCAATTTTTTCCTCATGTTTTCTCTCATTTTCTTAATCTAAGGGATGATAAATTACAAAAAATAAAAATACACTTAAATAGAGAGAATCAACCATTAAATTAAAAAAAAAAAAAGAAGAGAAAACATGAGAGAAAGATTGGAGAGGATCCAAATCTAGAGATTTAAAATAGCTACTTAAAATACCTTATTAGTTTACGGATTTTTTGAAATTTTATTAGAGTATTTTTTTTGGTGAATAAATTTTATTAGAGTTTAAAATAGTACTCCTTTTGCCAAAAAATAGTACTCTTTTCAAAATCGCATAGGGCTCTTGTGGACCCAATAATGAAGTGTATGTTTGGTTTCAATTCTGGAGCATCCAGAATTGATTCTGGACGTGTAAAATTGATTCTGACTTGTTTGGTTTCTCAAAAGTAGAATTGATTCTGCCTCCAGAATTGATTCTACTTGAAGCTAGAAATTGTAGCTTCTGATTCTAGAATTGATTTTTACACTCAAATTTTTTGTTCAACTCACTTTTTCATGAATATATCCAAACATAAACCACTTCAGCTTAAAATCAATTTTGGCCAGAATCAATTTTACAGAATCAATTCTGCCAAAATCAATTCTCTCCGCCGCAGAACCAAACACACGCGAAGTATGATGAGTGGTTTCAAACAGTGACAAAGACTTTTAGAGTTATTGCTGGGACACAACTTGTGTTTAAAATTGTACTACTTATGTTTTTTGCATGTGCTGCTGTCTCCTTTTTATGTTTAGGTTTATGAAATTGATTTTTCTATGTTAAAATTATAAAGTTTTGGTCTTTCAGTTAAATTTTTATATTTAAAAATAATGATTTAATATATTTTAAATTATATTATATATTGCGTCAAATAAAGAATAATGTAGACATTCAATAACTTAAATATAGCTTAACAAAAATAAGTTTAAATAGCTATTTGAAATAGCTTCTTCTTAGTTTACAGAATTTTTGAAATTTTATTGGAGTTTAAAATATTGCGTTAAAAAAAATACATGTGGCATACAATCTGATAGTAGTGAAAACTCAACTCTTCAAAAACGTGGATTGCAATTTAAAAAATTATTTATATTTATAATTTAATCTTTCAAATTACAAGCCCGTTGTCTCAAATAGATTAATTTTGACATTCAATAACTTATATTATTCATGTTAGAAATTATATAAGTCAAAAAAAATGTTAGAGATTTTATCTTAATAAAAATAACATTTTTTAATATGATAGTATCTCTTAAAAATAATTTTTGTGAAAGTTTAATTATGTACGTTGAACTTTAAAAATAGTCTTATATAATGAAACAGCAAAATTTGCTGAAAATATCTCAATAATGAAGTATGATGAGTGGTCTCAAACAGTAACAAAGACTTTAGAGTTATTGCTGATTTGCCTTTAAAGTTTCATGAGGGGACTATGCCTTACCCCAAAGAAAACTATAACAAACCACATTAAAATTAATTCATTTAAATTTTGAGATATTGCGTAAGATTTTATCGAGGGTTTAAAAATTTCAGTTAACTTTTTGGGGACCTAAAACATGTGATTTTTTATGAACTAAGAACAAAACAAAAACATGTGATTTTTTTTTGTATTTTCTTAAGAAAATTATAAATTTAATCACAAATAGTAAAAGTTATTTCAAATTTATTTGTTTTAAATTAATAGAGTAATTTTGATATTCATTAACTTATATATTCATGTTAGAGATTTTAACTTAATAAAAATAACATATATTTTTTTAAAAATGATATCTCTTAAAAATACTAATTTTTATGAAAAACTATTTAAAATAGTTTCTTATTTTGGAGATTTTTTAAAATTTTATTATTCAAAATAAGTTGTAATAAAATACTTAAAATAACTTTTTACGAGAAGCTATTTTTAAACTAATTTTTCTTTCTTTTGTTTCAAAAAAAAAATACCAATTTTTCTTTTGATGCATTTTTGAAAAATTGATTTGTTAAAAAAATTCCCCATATAAACGGTACACTATACATTATACAAATCATTTTTTAGATAAGCTAAAAAAAATGGAGAAGAGCATCCATCATTCTAATATTCATTTTCAAAGTAACCGACAAATTTTTCATTTTTGGGGTTATATGTTTTTTTTTGGGGTTATATGTTAATGGTATAATATACCTATAATTTATTGATTATTCTGTAGATGTTACTATTAAAGTTTATAATTCTTCTTGTTTCATTTAATTTAATATTACTTGACATAAATAACACATTTCCATCTTGCAGTGTGGCTTTAAGACTTGTGCTTCAGATTCAATATCATGGCAGAGTTGGTTGCTGGGGCATTTCTTTCTTCCTCCTTTCAAGTCATTTTCGAGAAGATGGCTTCAGTTGATATCAGAGACTACTTTGGTGGTAATAAACTTGATGATTTGGTGAAAGAACTTGATATTAAACTCAATTCTATCAACCATGTCTTGGAAGAAGCAGAGATAAAGCAGTACCAAAACACACATGTGAAGAAATGGCATGATGAACTTAAACATGTTCTTTATGATGCAGACCAAATTTTGGATGAGATTGCTACTGATGCAATGCTGAATAAGATGAATGCTGAATCTGAACCTGTTACCAATATTATATCCGGCATCTGGTCATCTTTAACTCCAAATCCATTTGAATCTAGGATCAATCAAGTACTGGAGAATCTCCAATTACTTGCAGATCAAAAGAAAGATTTGGGATTGGAAGATGGTCCTTGTGCTAGTAAAGAAGGCTTAGTCAGTTGGAAACCTTCAAAAACATTGTCAACTACAGCTCTTGTCGATGAGTCAACCATATATGGTAGAGAAGTTCAGAAGGAAGAACTTATCAATCTTTTACTTGAAGGCAATGACAGTGGCAACAAAGTTCCAATAATCAGCATAGTTGGTTTAGGAGGGATGGGGAAAACCACCCTAGCTAAGCTTGTGTGCAATGACAAGAAGATAAAGGAGCATTTTCAACTTCAAGCATGGGTCTATGTTTCAGAATCTTTTGATGTTGTTGGACTCACCAAAGCAATTCTCGAATCATTTAAGTTTTCTGCAAATGGTGAAAACTTGAGTCTACTTCATCAACAACTTCAGCACGAACTAACGGGAAAGAAATACTTGATTGTTTTAGATGATATCTGGAACGTGAATGCTGCCTGTTGGGAGGACTTGCTACTTCCGTTTAATCATGGATCTTCTGGAAGTAAGATTATTGTGACAACACGTGAAAAGAAGGTAGGGAATGTCCTGAATTCGAAGTTATTTGATTTACAACAATTGGACAAAAGCGATTGTTGGAGATTATTTGAGACACATGCATTTCATGGCAGGAATAAGTGCGAAAATCCAGAACTTGAATCAATTGGCAAGAAAATAGTCAACAAGTGTGGAGGGTTGCCTTTAGCTGTAAAAACACTGGCCCAACTCTTGCGAAGAAAATTCTCTGTACCTGAATGGACTAAGATATTGGAGACTGATATGTGGCGATTACCAGACGGGGTCAACATTAACCCAGTGCTGAGATTGAGTTATCATAATCTCCCTTCCAATCATAAGCGTTGTTTTGCTTATTGTTCTATAATTCCCAAAGGTTATAAGTTTGACAAAGGTGAATTAATCAATTATTGGATGGCAGAAGGTTTGCTGAAGTGTTGTGAAGCATACAACAGTGAAGAAGAGTTTGGTAGTGAAATTTTCAGCGATCTTGAGTCAATTTCATTTTTGCAACAATCATTTTCCTGCTGTGTGATGCATGATCTTGTTAATGATTTAGCAAAATCGGTGTCAGGAGAATTTTGTAAGAAAATAGATAGTGCTTGGGTGGAAGGTAACCTTGAAAGGACACGTCACATTTGGTGGTCTCTTGAATTAAATTGTGTTGATAAATTACTAGAGCCAATATGTGAAGTTAAGGGACTACGTAGTCTAATACTAGAAGGAGACCATGCTATGTTGATAAGCAACAAGGTGCAACGTGATCTGTTTTCAAGACTAACATGTTTGCGGATGTTAACATTTGGTGATTGTGGTCTGTCAGAGCTAGTTGATGAGATAGGCAATTTAAAACTTTTGCGATTCCTAGAGCTTGATGAGGAAAAGATTACAAGCCTACCTGATACCATATGTGCTTTGTACAATTTGCAAACCCTCTTGTTGCAACGGTGTGAGTTGACAGAGCTCCCTTCAAATTTTTCCAAGCTCATCAATTTACGTCATCTTGAACTTCCTTTTGGTTTAAAGAAGATGCCAAAGAATATGGGAAAGCTAAGCAAACTTCACACATTGAATTATTTTATTGTGGAAGAGCAGAATGGATCTGGTATTAAAGAATTGGCAAATATGAACAATCTTCATGGAACAATTAAAATTACAGGCTTGGGTAATGTCATTGATCATGTAGATGCTGCAAAAGCCAATTTGAAAGATAAGAAGTATTTAGAAGAATTACATATGGTGTTTGATGGCGGAAGAGAAGAAATGAATGAGTCGATTGTTGAAAGAAATGTATCTGTGTTGGAGGCTCTTCATCCAAATAGCAACTTGAAGAGGCTGACCATTGTAAACTACAATGGTAATTCTTTTCCAAATTGGCTAAGGGGTTCTGATTTACCCAACTTGGTATCTCTTAAACTGAAGAATTGTCTCAAGTTGGAGGAATGTTTATGTCTTGAAGGATCTCCTTTGCTTAAAGAGCTTTATATAAGTAAATGTTCCAAATTGAAAAGGGTCCCACTGCCTCAACACCTTCCTTCTTTACAAAAATTGTACATTTGTGATTGTGAAATGTTGGAAGCATCAATTCTCAAGGGTGATAGTATGATAGAGTTAGTTCTAGAGAGATGTTATTGGATTTTGGTAAATGAATTGCCGACTAGCTTGAAAAAGTTTGTCCTTTTGGGAAATCGGTATGTCGAGTTCTCCGATGAGCAAAATTTAGTTAACTGTACCATTCTTGACGAGTTGGAGTTTGATTTCAGAGGCTCTGTTGTAAAACGTCCCTCTTTAGATCTGCGTTGCTATAATTCTCTTTGTTATCTTACAATAAAAGGATGGGACTCTTCCTCCTCCTTGCCTCTTTCACTACATCTCTTCACCAATCTTGAACATCTCTGTTTGTACGATTGCCCACAGTTGGAATCATTTTCAAGGGGAGGTTTGCCTTCCAACTTGAGTTCACTAGAAATATCCAATTGCCCAAAACTGATTGGTTCGAGAGAGGAGTGGGGTTTGTTCCAACTCAATTCTTTGATTAATTTCACAGTTAGAAATCATGAGTTTGAAAACGTGGAGTCATTCCCAGAGGAGAATCTGCTGCCACCAACTCTTGTATCTCTTTGGTTGACTAATTGTTCAAAGCTAAGAATAATGAACAACAAGGGTTTTCTCCACCTCAATTCTCTAACATATCTACGGATTTACAAGTGCCCTAGTCTTGAGAGCTTGCCAGAGGAGGGTCTACAACAACTCAGCTCCCTTTCAATGTTGTGGATTAAGAAATGTCCATTAATTAGGGAGAAGTACAAAAAGGAGGGAGGAGAGCGTTGGCATTCGATTAGTCACATCCCTGAAGTGAAGATTGACTACATTGAGCAGCACAAATGAGATTTGGCCCCAGGCAAGTACAACCAACCCATGTGTTCATTTTCTCTTAATTATTATTATTAGTAATTCATTTTTGACATAATTAATAATAAGACTCTGTATTTCATGTTAGACTGTTGAGCTGTGACCTCTTTCTTGTTCCACCGACATGAAATACAGAACAAGAAATACAAGTGGTTAGCTACTTTGTTTGTATCGACCAATTACAAGGTTAGGATGTCATCTATGATTGTCATTTGTAGTTTTTCTTTTTTTATTTAATATTGTTTGGAAGAAGTGATTATTATTGTATAAATTCAATGTCTTTTCTAACTGTTGAGATGCTATTGCTCTTGAATTTATATCTAGACTATGATCTTTTCCATGAAAACTGTGTAAATAAAACAATGAATTTCAACTATTTTCTTATTGTACTTGCACCATGATTTAATCAAATTCCTTGTGGTTGATACTTGATAACATTCTGCACCAGCATATTTAAAATGGTCAGATCAAAACAATGAGTCATGACTATAGTTTGATGAACTGCAGTGTGGTGTTATGAAACTAATGGTTTTAGATTTGTTCCTATTTAATGAAAATGCTGATGCATACTTAATAATTGTTAAAAAATCTGGAATTGATGCAGGGTGCCGAAATAAAAAGGTAGAAGAATAGGAGGGAAATCTCAGTAGATGATGATAAAGAAAAAAAAAATCCCAGTTCAAAGAGTGCAAAGAACAAGAAATGAGTCAAAGGAACAATGTTAGTCAGCTATTGTTGAGTATGGCTCATAATCAATGTTAAGTGGGCAGCGTCAATTGAGCGGAACAAGAGAGACCTGTCCTTGGACCAAGCGCAAACGTTTGTTGTGGACTGGTGACTCGGGGTTTGGTTTAGTGATGATGTTGTAGTCAGACTGTAGTATTTAAATACAAGTTGTCGGAGATGTAGGCTATATTGGCTGAACTTAGTTACCAAACATCGTATGTTCATTGTTTGCGTTTATTGTTTCTTAAATCGTTTGTGCTTGAAGAAGAGTTTGGTCTGTTTATGGCTTATTATAAACTGATTTTCTCTTATGCAAAAGGAATAAAGAAAGACTTTTATGATTGGATGTGACAAGACTACTATTTCATAATGCATGGAATTTTAACTCACTTCAACATAACATGTTTATTAAAACAAGACAAAGCAATATAAATAAAAATTTCAATTGTAAATAAAAAACAAATAACATCAACTTATGCTAAAATCCAAATCTTTCTTAACATCCAAAGCTTGATGTATTTCAAACAATTAAAGTTACTGATAATTGTTTCAATTTTTGCCTTGAAGTTGAAGGGTGAATGCCTTCAAGGACAAAAGAATTTCCTTCAACTTATTTCTGGCATCTTCATCGATTAAGTCACCGTCACCGTTAAATTTTGCCGGAGGTTGGAATGCATTTAGGAAAAACTCGGGTTTATTAATGAAATGAAGATCGATGAAAACTCCAATTTGACGGAGATGATAATGTGATTTTGCGCCACCATGTCCTCCTCCAACACTCACTATCGCAGCAGGTTTACGAGCCCAAACATTTGGTGGTCTTGAAGCCCAATCAATTGCATTCTTTAGTGGAGCTAAAACAAAGACAATAATTAATTACAAAAAAGAAGATTATTTGTTTTTATAAATAACCAAATATGCATTTGAGTTCACTAAAGTGAGAAAAATATTTTGGAATAGTTGGTGACAAAATTACGAGAATGTATTTTAGAAAAATCATGATTTATCATGAATTTGTCCGAAAATATTAGCTATATGGTTTTTAAGTCAACATTTGAGATAATTTACTTAGTTGTTTAAAGTGAGATCCATATTATGTGATGATGGAAAAACACATGGTTAATGCTATTACAAGATCAAATCGGCCTTTTATATGAAATGTAACGTCTCTTATCAACTGAGCTAAGTTCATGAGGACGTTATATTATTCTATTTATAATGAAATATAAACAAAATGGTTAAAAAAAATAAATCAATGTATTTAGTCCGAGTTATGAACAAAATGCCTTTGACATTCTTATTTTTCTTATCATCCATATCGAACGGTAAAAAATCTCATTACTACGTGAATGTGTGCAGTCAATGACAGCCGGAAATTCGTGTTGTAATTTTCAAGCAATAGTTAGAATCTTGTGAAGAATCCTACCAATCACTACAAAGTATTCACATATACTAAGTCTTGCTTAAAACTAAATCATACACACCACAAAACCATTTTATAAATTAAACTATTGGATTTAGTCTAGTGGTGAGGGGTTTAAGTAGTACGCATGAGATATTAGGTTCAATGCTCGTTGAATATTGTAAACAATTTTTTTTTAAATAAAAACCATTTTATAAATTAAATAAAAGTTTAAAACAGATTGTTCATTTTGCTGTTTGTTCATGATAAAAGTTAAAGGAACAAAAAAGAAGAAGAAAAGAAACAAAACAGAATATGACACATCGAATAGCACTTTGATAAGTTTGATTGTCAAAGGTTGAAAAGAAAAAGACAATAATACCCCACATGAACATGATGTTTTATTGTTTATTACCTGAGACAGAGTAATTATATTCTGGAGAAGCAAAGAGAAAGCTATCAGCTCCAAGAATCTTTTGACGAAAGGCTTCAACTTCAGCTGGATAAGTCCCTTCTTTCTCAAGATCAGTATTCAACAATGGTAGGTTTGAAATATCAACATATTCAACTTCAACACCCTCAACCACACTTTTGCTCAGCTCAATAGCTACCCTCAAAAATCAATATTAATAATTAAAATCAAATTAAAAAAAATAAAACAATCAATATATCAATCAAATTAAAAGAAAATAAAAGTGTGTTGTAAAAAGTAGAAACCGATCCGTAAGTCCTAACTTAACTGACAAATGCTAAAATTATTAGACCGGATATATGACATGTCCTATTTAAATGTGCGAGTTTCACGTGGTATTTATAATTCCGTTAAAGAAAAAGAGTAAGGAACGAACCAGAACGGATGAGACCAGTGTTGTAAGAAGCTTTACGGAGAGAACCAGAAAGTGCAACAACCTTAATGAGACCAGACATATTGTTTTGTTTGTGAATTAGTACTAATACTAATGTGTTTGTGAATTAGTGAGATTTGTGATTTGGAAAAGAAGAGGATATTAAGGTGGTTATATAGAAATGAGAATGGTGTGTGTGCCCCAATAATACAAAAGTGGCGAATTAAATTCGAGATTGGGGGCTTTTAATATTATAATCAAGCTGATGTTATGCATTACGTAGTGCTGATGATATTAATATATTAATAAAGAGAAAGAAAGATTCAACGAAGAAGACCACATGCCAATTGTGGGAAAAAGAAAAAGACAAGTAGAAAAAGTTAAAGGTCTTATTAAAATTGGAAGCAAAATAAGATTTCTTTTGCACCACCTACATCTAAGTAGATGTTATAAAAATATTTTTTTTTTAAAAAAATTATGTTCGTTATTTAATATTTAAGTAGTAAATGTTATAAAAAATAAATTTGGTTAGTTGTTTTTGGGTTGTATGTGCTACCTAAGTAGCAAATACGAGGATTGTTGGCTTTTATTATTTAATTCAATTTCAATAACGAATATATCACAACATATTTAATGTATTACTATATCATAAGTTTATTGAGGTAAATAACATTTTAATGAATGTAAATATTTTATAATATTTTCTAAAAATTAAATTAAATAATAAAGACATGTGTACTTTGATTTATCTATATGTCATTTGTCCCATCATAATTGATTTGACCATATCATCAAAATTGACTCCAAAATTTCTTATAAAAAAAAATAAAAAAATTGACTCCAAAGTCCAAATTGAAGTGGAGGATCAAAAGTAAAAAAAATTGAAATAGCGGGCTTAAAAGTTGGATTTTAAAATAGGGAACCAAAACTTCAAAAAATTTAAAAATAGGGGAACCGAAATTACAATTAAACTATTTATTTATTTGCATAAATTATTTTTATAAGTTTAAAAATAAATCAAATCTAAACCGGTCCTTTATCTAATCTATATTTTAGATCTAATAAATCAGATTTTTTTTTTGGTACATAATAAATCAGATTTTTAATGAATATAAAAGTCATTTTTTATTTATAATAAGGACCGAACAATATAAAAATTCAATGAAATCAAATAAATGCTTATAATAGGGCAAAATTACATTACAAGTCCTTTATCTTATTTTTTTGTAACAGTTTGGTCCTTTATCTTTTTTTTGTAACAATTTGGTCCTTTATCTTTTTTTTTGTAACACTTTGGTCCTTATGTTATTTATTTATAAAAAATAAAGGACCAACATGTTACAAATAACAAAAGATAAAGGACCAAACTGTTACAAAAAAGGGGACTAAAGTGTTACAAATAAAAAACATAAAGGACTAAAGTGTTACAAATAAAAGATAAAGGACCAAAGTGTTACAAAAAAAAGATAAAGGACCAAAATGTTACAAAAAAATAAGATAAAGGACCTGTAGTGTAATTTTGCCCTTATAATAGTCATTTGTTACTTTTTTAAGTTTTTTTTTTTTTTTACAGTTTTTACTTTTTTTTTTGTTTTTTTTGGTTACATCAGTTTTTACTTTTTTAAGTTAATTGAATGTATAATATGAAATTTTTTTAATATGGAGCACATGAAAATCGCAGAGCGATCGGGACAAAAGCAAGAGTTGAGATGGTACAATACAATTAGCGTCACGGCAAGTCGATAAACTAAAAATAGGGTTCAGAGAACCAACGAGAATAACTCTCCTATTTTGACCCAATCAAAAACTTTTTTTTGGCAAGAGTTACATGACTCTTTTATATAGAAATGACTTATGATGATGTAATAATCACAAAGTAACTCCTAACAAAGTAAAAAGATTTCAGTCACTAATTATGATAATAGTGAGACTGGATTATTACAAGGAAAATGTAAAATAAATAAGAGATAGTGATGTTTTTTGATTGCTTAGTGCACCACTTTTATATACTTAGTGGATAACTTTATTTTCTCAATATCACTTGCTTGGATAATAATAAACTTTGGATCATAACCCGTTTAATTGAAGATGGATCATAAACTTTGTTTATGTATTCATCGAATTTGAGAAAATTAAAACCTAACTCAATAAATCCCTTAAAATATTTGGAGGGTTAGGCTATATACTCCTTCAATCCTTATTACTATAAGAAAATAGTTGTCTTTTAGATTCATTGTAACAAGTAACAAGTAACAACTAACAACCGATAAATGTAAAAAGTAAACTTTATTTATAATAAAGACCAAAGGTAGTGTAAGCAAGCCATTGATGTATTCTCTAACAAACTCAATTAACCTAGTGTTTCAGAATTCAAACTTCTCTATAACTAACTAGCTAGCTAAACTTGTTAGTTATATGAGGTCTACTCTAACTAGGATCTATCTGTTTGAATTGAAATATTTTTAACTAATTTATTGTCATTAATTGGGGGCCACCTATGAAGTTCGGATACGAGATACGATACCGATACGATACAATATTGATATGGCGATATAGAAAAATTTTCAAAATTTCTGATACGATACGGCGGGATACATTATTTAAAAGTTAAATTTAAAATTAAATATATAAATGCACAATATATAAACATAACTAAAATCGATAATTATAAAAAATTAACATTTAAATTACTCAAAAAGAACAAAACAAGTGACAATTACATATTTAAGTTAAGTAGTACCCAAAAAGGAATAGATGGCTATTCACATCTCAAAAATAACATCATACTTTAACATTCAATACTTAAAAGAAAACACAAATTGTATTGGTCTCATCTCCTACGTTTTAATAATCAAAGAGAATTAATTGCTCGATACTTTTCCGATACGTGTATCGGAGAAGTATCTGACACTTATCAGTTATATTTTAAAAAATAATAATATTAATTGCCGATACTTCTCTGATACGAGTATTTGAAAGTATTGGACACGATAATTCGCCATTTTTGAAGTATTGGGGCTTCACATGAGGCCACACACTTGGCACTTTTTGATGATCGAAGAAAGAACCATAACTCTTTCCTTGAAACTTCTGCGAAGTAGTTTCAGTGGCTTTTATACTCAACTCAACATTTTTAAACACAACCAACTCTCTTGCAAAATTTAAGGTTGTTTCTTCTAACGTTCAACACACAAGATAGTGTGTGTGTTTGAAAAATGGAGCAACAACGAGCAATGTTTCCTTCTTCCAAGAGAGTTTGTACTTATGATGTTTTCCTCAGTTTCAGAGGAGAGGATACTCGCTATGGTTTCACTGGAAATCTCTACCATGCTTTACACCAAAAAAGAATCAAAACTTTCATCGATGATGAAATGATATTGAGAGGAGAACAAATTTCACCAACTATTTTCAAAGCAATTGATGAGTCTAGAATGGCCATAATTGTTTTCTCCAAAAACTATGCATCCTCAAAATGGTGTCTTCAAGAACTTGCCAAAATCATTGGATGTTTCAAAGACAAGGAACTAGTGGTGTTTCCAGTGTTTTACAACGTTGATCCATCGGAGGTTCGAAATCAGACGGGGAGTTATGGACAACAATTGGCTAAGCATGAGGAGAAAATGAAGGAAGAAGTGCAAGGTTGGAGGTTCGCTTTACGTGAAGCTGCCAATCTGGCAGGGTGGTGTTTTATAGATGGGTATGTCCTCTTTTCTTCCGGTTGGATTGACTTATTTTTGAACTTATGAAAAACAGCTTTTACAAATAAATAAGTTTTTATGTTAACCCATAAGTTCTCTCTAACGAAAATTGTATCTTCATAAGCTGTTTTTTCATAAACTATATTGACAAACATATGAATAATACAAAAGTTTATTTATTTGTATAAGCTGTTTTGCATAAGCTCAAAAATAAGTCACTCCAAACGGAGCCTTAATTATTTACTCATCCTTTTTAAGAATTTTTTGTGGTTCTTTTTATTTTTTGTTTTCAAAGTAGTATTAGTTATTGTTTTGTAACAACTATATCTAGTTATCTTGGTGTGTAGTGTAGCCTAATTTGGTTCACATTAGGAATTGATGGAGAATCAGGTTGTTCTGATTGGAGGAGTAATCCATCATTGATCGACCCTTTAATTTATCTAAGAAAATGTGTTTGAGTGATTTCCAATGCGATTTAAGGGTACATGCAATGAGTTGGCAAACCTTGTTTTCACTGAATGAAATATCCAGTCATGTGATTGCTACATATTTGCAATTCACCTGGAATAGGGCGATTATGGCGAGGGTCTGGAAGGGTATCGCCACTTGCTCTACTGAGTTTGCAGTAATTGTTGTGAGGCATTCATACCAAAGCCCCTTGGGGCTTCGCTTCAAAGTTCAAACCATATAGGTACAAGACTCCATGTTTTGTTGTTTAGAAGTATGATCAGACTTCATGCTGCATACCACCGTGACTCCATGTTTTGGTTCTTGTAACCATAGGATGAATGTTTCGACACAATTCAAGACTATGTTATATACAAGCAAGCCATTAATGTCACCTCTAACTAACTCAATCGACTCGAGTGTAATATAATTCACTATATCTACCAAACTAAAGTTGTTAATAGTTACATGAGGCAAGTAGATTCTACCCTATATATTCTATCACTAATACAAACTAATATCAATTGCTTTCAACCCCTCCATTGCCTTCTTTACCATCTTCTTAGTTTGATATTCATAACATTTTGTACTTTGACAGATGCGAATATGAATATGAATTTATCAAAAGGATTACTGATACGGTGTGCAGCACATCAAAACAGATCCTTTCACATGTTGATGATTATGCAGTTGGACTTGAGTCACGCGTATTTAAAATACTAAACCGTTTGCAAATGCCTGATCCTAAGGTCATCGTGATAGGAATTTGTGGTGTTGGTGGAATAGGCAAAACTACTTTGGCACGAGCTGTGTATGATTCCATTGGCCAACAATTTGAAGGTCTGTGTTTTCTCAATGATGTCAAAGAAAATTCAACCAAATATGGATTGGCGTATCTACAACAGGTAATTCTTTCTGATACGGTTGGCGAGAATATCAAGCTGCGTAATGAGAATGAAGGAATTTCCATCTTAATCAGAAATTTGCAAAGTAAAAGAATTCTTTTGATACTTGATGGTGTTGACAAGTTGGACCAATTGAAGAATTTAGCGGGAGAACCCAGTTGGTTTGGTTGGGGGAGTAGAATTATCATAACTACTAGGCAGAAAGATATTCTAACTTCTCATGGAGTTGGAAATATATATGATGTACCTAGTTTGGATTATTATGAATCTCTTCAACTTTTAAGTTCCATTGCATCAAAAAGACTTAACCATAAAGGAGTCTGGGAACGTGTAATCAGCTATTCCCACGGCATTCCGTTGGTTTTAAAGGTTATCGGTTCTGATTTGTTAGAAAACTCAACTGATGAAGGGGAGATTTCATTAGACAGATATGAAAAAGTCTGCAATGAAGAAACTCAGAGTATACTTGAAGTGAGTTATAATAGTTTGAATGAACACGAGAAGAGAATTTTCATTGACATCGCATGTTTCTTCACTGGAGAGCCATTTTCATATGTCAAAGAAATACTATCTGCTTGTGGTTTCTATACAAAATATGGTATTGACAGACTAAAGGATAGATCCCTCATATCAATCACTCCCAGTGGAAGTTTGATGGTGCATGATCATATAATAGACATGGCTATGAATATAGTACAACAAGAATCACCGATGAATCCTTGCAAACGAAGCAGGTTATGGTTACCTGAAGATGTTCTTCAAGTTTTTGATGAAAATGCGGTAAGAAATATTTTTATTGGTTTTATTTACTTTCCAGTTTTTAAATGAAGATATGTGGAACAAATCTTTATGTTACGTCTCATTTCCAAATTTTGTTTGTTGACAACATTCGCTTCTCTTTTCTGTCAAAACTTGAAAGAACAGTTGTAGTTAACATATATATTCTTCTTTGGAAAGGGAAATGGTAACATCGAAGTCATGATATTGGACAACTTACCGCAAGAAAATGTAGAGAAATTGAGTGACAAAGCCTTCAAAGATATGAAAAGCCTGAGAATACTAATTATTAAGGACGCGATATATTCAGAAGTCCTCCAACATCTTCCTAATAGCTTAAGAGTTCTGGATTGGAGTGGATATCCTTCATGTTGTTTACCACCCGATTTTGTCAACCTACCTTCTAATTGTCTCATTTTCAACAAGTTCAAGGTATGTAATATTACTTTAAACGTAAATTTCAAATAATAGTATCAAATGTATATAGTCTAGTTATTGGTGTTTTTGTTTACAGGATATGAAGTCTTTGATTAGTATTGATTTCACCGACTGTATGTTTATAAGAGAAGTACCTGATATGTCTGGTGTCCCAAACTTGAGGACATTGTATCTTGATAATTGTATTAATGTTACTAAAATTCATGATTCTGTTGGATTCATTGATAAACTTCAAGAGCTGACAGCCACGGGATGCGTTAATCTAACAACAATCCCCGTCGCATTCAATTTGCCATCTCTTAGAGTTCTCTCTTTCTCCGAGTGCTCAAAACTCGCAAGGTTCCCAGAAATATTGTGCAAGATCGAAAATTTGCGACATGTCAACTTGTGGCAAACTGCCATAGAGGAATTACCAATTTCAATTGGAAATGTGACGGGACTCGAAGTTTTAACTCTGATGGATTGTACTAGGCTTGATAAGCTACCTGGTAGCATTTTTACACTACCAAGACTTCAAGAAATTCAAGCTGACTCATGTAAAGGGTTCGGCATTTCTATTGAATGTGAAGATAATAATGGACCGCTGAAATTCACTGTTTCTCCAAACAAGATTCATCTGTATTTGAGCTCTTGCAAATTAACAGATGAACATCTTTTTATATGTCTCAGTGGTTTCTCCAACATGGTACATTTGGACATATCTTGCAGTAATTTCACTGTCCTTCCACCATGCATTAAAGAATGTATCCACTTGAACACTCTTCTGTTGACAAACTGCAATCAGCTTCATGAAATCTCAGTAATTTCACCAAAATTGAGAGAAATAGATGCATTGAACTGCACATCATTGACATCCCAGTCACAAAGTGTACTATTAAGCCAGGTTTTCCTCTTTGATCTTTCATGTTCGAATTTTTTGTACCAAGTAGTGTATGTTTGTTTTTAGTCCCTGCACATATACTCCCTCCGGTCTCATATATAAGCAAAAATTCACTTTTCAGATTCATTGAATAACTGATGTATAATATAAGTCAAATACATCAGTTATTCAATGATATGAGACCAAAGGGAGTATTACTTTTGTATTTTACTCGCTATAAAAAAGTGATATATTTGTTAGGGGAGGGGGAAATGTTAGTAGCAGGATCGAACTTCGGATCTCCTACATATGACTCCTTCAGTATCTCAACTTATACCACTAGACTACTTCTTCGGAGGACGACCAAATAGTTGTTTGTTTTGTGATCCATTTGCTTCTATAAAATTTTGACTGTTTTATGTGTGATCAGGAATTTCATGAAACCGGGGAAAAAACTGTAATGCTTCCAGGATCAAGTATACCAGAATGGTTTGATCATTGTAGCAGTGAAAGATCGATATCCTTTTATGCTCGCAAGAGATTCCCTAGTATTTGTGTGTCTGTTGTTTTTGGAGTGTTGGAAAACTTGCCTCATCATTTTCTAGTTAGATTCTGTTTAATCATCAACGGCCACAAAACGATACTATCACCATGTTCTAGTTTGTCAATTGTGAAGGAACATGTGTGGCTGTTTGATCTAAGAGCATTTATCAAAAATCACAACCTTAGAATTTATTTCAAGCAACATGGTTGGAATCATGTGGAAGTTTCATGTGAGGATTGTGAAGATGAGCATTTTATGGCACAAGCTGTTCATGGACTTAGAAGAATGACAATTGTGAAATGGTATGGAATTCATGTGTACAGACAAGAAACCAGAATGGAGAATATCTTATTCACAAGTGCCAAGACTCTACAAGAAAAGAATACTAATTTTGAAAGATTTAATGAAGATAATTACCCTTTGTCTAAAAGGCAGTGTAAATGATATCTATTTAAGGACAAAACATAGTGTTCTATAGAGTGATGTAGTATATGAATGTGTTTGAGTATGGCTCATAGGTACTGACAAGTGGGTAGAGTCGAATGAGCGGAGCGAGTCGTGAGACTTTGCCCCTTGGTTTGACCCGAACGTTTGTTCATGCGTAATGTTGTAATTTGAACTGTATTATTGATATACAAGTTATAAACCATAAGTTCTAATATTTCACTGATAATACTAAAGTACCCTTATCAACTGTAAATATACCAACACTTGATAAGAGTACTATAGTAAAAACAATTTTCTTTCTTTCATTTATACATTTTGTTTAATATGTTTGAAATGATCAAATGAATCATTTATTATAGAACAAAGAGTATATTTAAGCACTTAAAAATTATGGGTAATAAATTATGTTAAACACCTCATTAGTATTATTAATCATTGATGTTTCTAAAAAAAGTACAATCATTGATTGTAATTAATCATTAATTGTTGTAAGTTTTGTTGTAAAATTTGTGTGAAAATAGCCTGCAAATACACAGGCAAAGTGAGTCATGTCCTCTTCATTTCAATCTCTGCCACGTACTTTCAAAGGTGGCACACACACCAAAATCCAAATACTCTTCTTGTCCCTTTGATTTCCCTCTAGTGTATGTGTCCAAAATCTCCAAAGTGAAGTTAAAGTTAAAACATGAATCCTCATAGTCTTTTAGCTTCTGCAGCCATAAACATAGGACTAGCTTTCATAACACTATCACTTTTCTCCATCCTCAAAAAGCAACCATCTCTTGCTTCCATTTACTATGCACACCGTCTCTCACACCATCACTATATCCCTTTTGATTCTTCCTTTCATCGTTTCCTTCCTTCCATTTCTTGGATTTCTAGAGCTTATCATGTCACTGAAGATGATATCCTTCAATCTAATGGACTTGATGCTCTTGTCATCATTAGACTCTTCAAATTTGGGTGATCAACTTTCACTCTCATTCTTCCTAATTTTAATATAGCTATAGCTTATTTTCTGTTTTCATTTATATAGTTTAGTTTGATTACTATAGAGTTTTCGCCTTTTCGGTATGTGTAAGCTGTGTTTGTATAAGTAACTCAATTAAGCACTTATAGCATAAGCACTTATAGACAAATTAAAGTTAAATTGTTTACATATATACTACAAGCTGTTTTCATAAGTTATCATAACCAACTTATGAAAATAAGTTTTTCATAAGTTATTTTTAGTCTTTTACTCTATTTAAATTCCGGCTGAGTTACAATATTTTGTTCATTTACTTTTTCTTTTCAATTTGTAGCATCAAGTTTTTTGCTGTGTGTTCTTTTGTTGGGTTGGTGGTACTTGTCCCTATTAATTATGATGGTGTCAAAGAAGTTAGTGATATGAGCTACTCTACTATGGATTCTTTTACTATATCCAATGTTAGAAGAGGTTCTAGAAGGTCAGATTTATTTATTTTCCATATCTAATGTTACCACCATTCTGTCGTAACGCGATTGCAACTGTGTTATTCTAGATTTACAGTTTGGACACAGCATTAAAACTGATCTATATGGTATCATGATGTTATAACAGGCTTTGGGTGCATTATGCATGCTTGTGTTTCATATCTTTCTATGGGATGTACCTACTTTATAAGGTGAAGTTTTCAGCTATTTTCATATCTCCTCGCATTACTTTCTGTCCAAGAAACCCATCTTGGAAGCATATTATTTACTTTTCGCCAACAAAAGAGACATTTTGGATTAACCATGTTGCTCAGTGAATTCGTTATCCATTCAGGTTAGTACTATAATTGCACTTATGCACAATTCATCTCCAGGAATATGAAGAAATTTCGATTCGAAGAATTCAACAACTTCAAAATTTAAAGCATAGACCTGATCGATTTACTATCATAGTTCGTGAAATTCCATTATGCATTGAACACAAGGCACACGACTGTTGTGTTGATCATTTTTTCTCTAAACACTATCCAAACACTTTCTATTCCTATCAAATGGTGTACAATACTGAAAATCTTGATGAGTTGATGGTACGAACTACAATGCGCCTTATTATAGTTAATGATTTGGAACTGTCACACATGATTTTCGTATGCTACTTGGTGATAATTTGTTCAAATTTGATAATAACCCTGTTTATATTTTTACATGTAGAACCAGACCAAGTCTCTTGCAAGAAAAATAGAGGACTTGAGAGAGACTTCCATGACCAAGAAACATAAGAATAAGTTGCCACTCTTGAACTTTTCACAACAGACTTCAAGTTCAAAGGTAGATATGCTCGAGGAAAAGCTTCTTGCACTCTGTCACAAGATTCACCAGTTACAATGCAAAGACATGCTCAAGAAAAAGGTAACAGCTTATGTTTAATGCATAGTTCTAAGTTGTGGTCTACAACCAACATTGCAGCCTCAATATAAAGGTTTTATAGGTTTCTGCAGCATCGCAACTGCAATGGCGGCTGCTTTGCCCACTTTTCTGCATTTCTGTTTTCCTTCTTTGAAAAATTAATCATTGAAAGTTCTATCTGTTGATTGATTATAAAATATGAAAACAAAGAATCTTGATTTATCTTATGTGTTAGGAGTTGCCTGTCGCTTTTGTTACATTCAAGTCGCGTTCTGCTGCTGCAGTAGCAGCTCAGTTGCAACAGCATACACATCCACTTCTTTGGGTCACTGAACTAGCCCCAGAACCAAGAGATGTTTCATGGAGAAATTTGAGAGTATCCTACAGAGTCGTTCCACTTTATAGACTCGGTGTTGTCATTGCAGCATCATTGCTTACAATTTTCTTTGCCATACCAGTTACGGCAGTTCAAGGAATAGCGAAATATGAAAAATTGAAGAAATGGTTTCCTCCAGCTATGGCTGTGCAGTTGATGTGAGAATCTTACACTATAGCCCTTTTGATAATTAAGAATTCTGAACATTTTTCTTAGACATTTATTCCCTTTTGATTAAATGTTCAAACTAGTGGATACATTTTTATTAATAGTTCATCCAAGTTATTGCTAAAAGAGTATTTGTTTCGTTATCTTAAACCGACATGTTTCATATTGTTCATTTTTTAGACCAGGATTAAGCTCTATAGTGACAGGATATCTTCCGAGTGTTGTACTTAAAGGATTTATATACATTGTGCCATTTGCAATGTTTGCTATGGCTAAAGTATCTGGATATGTTTCAAGAAGTAAGGAAGAGATCAAAGCCTGCAACATGGTTTTCTACTTTCTAGTTGGAAATGTGTTCTTTGTGAGTGTGTTATCAGGATCTCTCTTTGATACAATCGGAAAATTTATTAGCCATCCTAAAATCATTCCAAGTCAACTTGCTACAGCCGTCTCTGCGCAAGTATGTTGTTTCCATTTCTGTCATTCCTTGCATATTTTGTCCAATTCGCGTCATAATTTTTGAACAATGTTGAAGCAGTTTTCATGAATGATTGAGGCTCAATTTATTTTCATAAGTTCTCCTTGATAGCTATGAAAATAACGTATAGCTTAAGTAAAAGTTTAACTTTATTTATACATAAGCACTTAAATGATAAGTCTTTTTACTGTAAGCACTAAATAATATCTTTTATCCAAACAGGACCTTAATGAAACTGCTTAATAAGATGCTTATATTAAAATATTTTGCTAATGAGTTTGACTTCTATACATTTTTGTTCAGGCAGATTTCTTTGTGACATACATCTTGACAGATGGACTATCAGGGTTTTCTTTGGAAGTTCTTCAACCTGGCTTATTGATTTGGGATATTTTGATGTCCTGTACTATTGGATGTCAAAGAGAGAAAAATCCTTATCTTTATTCATTGCCTTATTTTAGAATTATCCCTTTTGTCTCTCTCTCAATACTAATTGGCTTAGTGTATGCCGTAGTGGCGCCATTGCTGCTGCCTTTTCTTATTGTCTACTTCTGTCTAGGCTATGTTGTCTATATCAACCAAGTAAGTTTATAAGTATCTTTAAACACTCAATGCTGTTCTTCTATAAGAACAAATTCACATGCATAGGAACACAAATAGACAAAATTTGTTACAGATTTGATATTATATGATTCTTTCCTGGTTTTAAACTGTGGCCGCAATATAAAAGATTATTTTGAGGACTCTGACACCAGAATTGCAATTTCGACCGCAACAGCTACATTTTCCTGTAATATAAGTTCATAGCATAACTGCAACTGCAACCACAGTTTAAAACCATAGATTCTATGATTTTCTAAAATTGTTCATATTGTATGATAAGCATTACCTTTCACATTGAATATGGTCAGATATCAAAGGCACACACATGCATATAGACAAACTTGTTGTCGTTGGCATTACTTATGATTGTCTTCTATGAATGTTGTCTTAAGCAATACAAAACTTAACTTTGCAGATTCAAGATATGTATGAAACTACTTACGAAACATGCGGACAATATTGGCCATACATTCATCACTACATTCTCCTTGCAATCATTCTGATGCAGATTACCATGATTGGCCTATTTGGACTCAAGTTAAAACCAGCCGCTTCCATAGCAACCATACCATTACTTTTGTTCACACTGATGTTTAATGAGTACTGCAAGATGCGCTTTCTCCCTTCCTTTCACCATTATTCTCTCAAGGTACACTTAGCTTGCAATTTTTAATCAGTAAAAGGATGATTATATAATATAGTACAGGTTACTAATAAGTTCATTCTGAATATGATTTTATAATTTATCATTGTTTATCTAATTATGTCGACATCAGTTGTCATTTATGTAGCAATTTGTTATACCTTAATGAATCTATAACTTTACGGTTAGGATGCGGCTGAAAATGATGAACTTGATGAAAAGTGTGGTCAGTTGGAGTTCCATTATGAGAATGCAAGCAATGCCTATTGTCCACCAGGTTTGCAGCCAGTGACTTTCATGACATCAGAGTCCAGTTCCACACCATTAGTTTCTTCATGATCTTCTTTTTTGTATTTTTTTATCATTCATTCTTAAAAAGTAATGACAATTAAGGAACATGAAGGAAATAAAATATGTCAGAAGTCAGAACCCAAGAATTATACAGTGTTCTAATCGCAAATCACAAAATAGCAGTTTCTACTAAATAGTGAAACAATATCGATTTTTTCTAAATTTACTGTGCTAACACACTGGGATTATTCCCATGTAACTTCACTCTATATTATTCTGGCTTTTTCCTTTAAATTGTTCAGCTATGTTACCTTTTTACATAAAGGTTAAGAGCTTTCCAAATCATTATAGATGAAACTTTGGTTGTTGCCAGATTCATGAAGTGTTTGATCACAAATGAAATAGTTTCAGTATTGCAGAAGCAAATCATTTCATAAAACAAGCATACACTACTTAGATACTGGAAAATTCAAACATGAAACACCAAAGGAAAACCAAGTACAAAATATTACATTTGTTCAATGATGTGCAATTCAAAATATCTGTCTTTCAAGTTGACTGAATTGCAGGAATTCAAGCAAAATAACATGATAAAAAGTTTCAAGACAATGATAAGAGCATTACATCAAATTTCTTAAAGTCTAACTAGCCATGCCTTTCTCCTATCATTAGGCATAGCAAGAAATGCTTCCCTCCAACCAGGATCCATAAATTTTTCCAGAGCTTTCATATAGATGTCGTCCGTGACATCTTCAATCTCGTTAAGAACAGTCACACAGTCAGTAATTGAATAAGTGTCATTTGCACTCCTTGACTTAAACCTCTCCCTTTCAGCTAAAATAGCATCTGATTTTGCCTTAGATGCTTCAGCATGTGGTGCTACTGGTCCATTTACCACTGCCTTAGATGATTCAGCATGTGCTGCTTGTAGTTCCTTATCATCAACTGTGTTTTCATTTGTTGATTCTTGTGTAGATGAATGATCTCCAGCTTCTGTATCACTTCATAATTTCCAATTACATAAAAATATAGTTGGTCAATACTTCTGTTATCATTAGAATACCAGCATTTTTATGTCAATAATAATATAAGTATATAGTTGGTGAATACTTCATATTGAACACTAAATCAAACCATAACCTGCTGCAAAATGAAATATTGACTCCTAAATAAAGGACATGGCTTCCTTGCGGTCAAATAGTGACCATGGATGAATCTCAGCCATTGGATAAATTTTAATGTATTTATTAGTGTTAAATTTGTACCGTTCGATTTCAATCCAATGGCCTATATTGCACTGTCTGCTTGACTGCACCATTTTCTGACTGTAGGGAATCTAGCTCCCGAAATAAAATCATACCCCCCAAATATAATTTTGCCAAACTTAGGACCCGTTTGAATTAGCTTATTTTTGAGCTTGTAAAAAAAACTTATGCAAATAAATAAGCTTTTATGTATTATTCATAAACTTGTCGATGTAGTTTATGAAAAAATAGATGATATAACAAACATAGGATATACAATCCTATAACATCTTAAAATTTAGGTTTTGGTTTAGCTCATTCAGTCATTCCTACAAAGCTGCCTTTGTAACATAAGGAGTAAATACCTAATCAGGTCCTTGAAATTTTATGGTCATATCGATCTAGTCCCCACTTAATCTAAGTGTAAAATGACTTCAGAAATCCCTATTACATGTGCATTTAATTTTTTCGGAGCAAAGAATTTATACACAACACAAATTAGATAATATATTGTAGATTTAATAATAGTCTATGTATGAAATGAACAATATAATATCAAATTTGCAAATCAGTTATCGAAAGAGGGAAAGACATGAAAACAGAAAGAATGGTATAGTGATTAAATTAGTGAGGAAGAAGAAGAAAAGAAAGTGAATTAGAAGAACCTGATGTCCAGCGGCATTAACATAATGTACGGCGCGCGCTGAGCCCTTGATGTTGGATCTGTGAATTTCATCCTCGCCATATTGGATTATGCTCACGATGGAATCTGGGATGGGGGACTCGTTGTATCTCTCTAGATCTGGCAGGTCTAATCAGAATCACAATCACAAGGACCAGATGAAGATTGAGTCTCTAAAGCTTAAGTCAAGGCAAGTTTGATTTCTTGCCCCTACCTGTCTTTCGCTGCGATATTGGAAGATACTTGATTTTTATTTGACATTTATGTACCCAAAAAATTACAATGATGGTCGGTGGCAAATTGATTCTAAAATATATTTACTTGTATTTTTATTACAGTAATAAATTTAACTTCTTTCATTTAACAAAATAATTTTCAATATACGATGAGATATTAGTCAAAAAAATAAAACAAAAAAACAAAAGGCAATGAGTCTCTGCTAAGTGCTAATATATAAGTAACATTGTTGATTTCTCTTCAAATAAAACTTATTCTAAAGTTTGCCACAATTGTAGATAAGTTTTACAAGCATACATAATAGGTCCAAATTATGATTGAGGATTGGAATTATCAGCGATTTTATCAACCACTTACTTACAGTCAAGTTTTATGGAAATGCTATAAATATTCAAATTTTGTGATAAGAAATTTGTTTAAGTTTTATGAAAATGCTATAAATATCCAAATTTTGTGATAAAAAAATTGTTTGCTTCAAACTTCATGCTTTCGCTTCTAATCGTAAGGTAGAGAGCACATGTCCGCTCGCTCCATAAGAATTTTGATCCTTGAAAACTGCGGCGTTGACATTGTAATAAAAAATACCGTAAAGATTTTGTATATTTTATTACGGTAATAAAAAATACATGTAAATATATTTTAGAATCAATTTGCCACCGACCATCATTGTAAAAAAAATTATACATAAATGTCCAATAAAAATCAAGTATGTGGATCTTTCAATATCGACCTGCAGCGAAAGACATGTAGGAGAGAATCAAACTTGCCTTTGACTTGAGCTTTAGAGGATCAGTCTTCATCTACTCCTTGTGATTGTGATGCTGGCTAGACCAGCCAAATCTAGAGAGATACTACGAGTCCTCCATCCCAGATTCCATCGTGGGCATAATTCAGTATGGCGAGGATGAAATTCACAGATCCAACATTAAGGGTTCGGCACCCGCCGTACATTATGTTAATGACGTCGGACATCAGGTTCTTCTAATACACTTTTTTTTCTTCTTCTTCGCTGATTTAATCAATATACCATTCTTTCTGTTTTCATGTGTTTCCCTCTTTCGATAACGTGATTTGCAACTTTCAAATTTGATATTATATTGTTCATTTCGTACATAGACTATTATTTTTTTTGACGCACGTACATAGACTATTATTAAATCTACGATATATTATCTAATTTGTGTTGTGTATAAATTCTTTGCTCCGAAAAAATTAAATGCACATGTAATAGGGATTTCTGAAGTCATTTTAGACTTAGATTAAGTGGGGACTAGATTGATATGACCATAAAATTTCAAGGACCAAATTAGGTATTTACTCCTTAGATTAAGTAGGAATGACTGAATGAGCTTAACCAACATCTAAATTTTAAGATGTTATCGGATTGTATATCCTATATTCCTTATATCATCTGTTATCAAGTTGCACCAATTCTGAACATGACTATCAGGTCGATCACCATAGCTAAAAGTTATTTAGTGTAGAATTGAACTGCTAAAGCAAAAGTTATAAATTTAGAATTATGTATCATAAATTCTATTTACTCTTGGAACACACTAAATTTGGGTAAGAATTAGAAACCTAAAACTATTACACCATGTGAAAAAATTCCGCAAAATTATATTTGGCGAGTATGGTTTTAATTCGGGACCTAAATTCCCTGCAGTCAATGCAATATAGACCATTGGATTGAAATTGAACAGTACAGATTTAACACTGTTAAATTCATTTAAATGTATTAATCTGATCCAATGGCTGAGATTCTTCTACAGTCACTATTTGACGGCAAGGAACTCATCCTTTATTTAGTGGTCAATATTTCATGTTTGCAGTTGGGTTATGGTTTGATTTAGTGTTCAATATGAAGTATTCACCAACTATATACTTATATTATTTACATAAAAATGCTGGTCCACTTCTAATGATAACAAAAGTATTGACCAAAACTATAGTTTTATGTAATTGGAAATCAGAAGTGTTGCAGAAGCTGGAGTATTTCATCGTTCATCTACACAAGAATCAACAAATGAAAACACAGTTGATGATAAGGAACTACAAGCAGCACATGCTGAATAATCTAAGGCAATGCTAAAAAGACCAGCAGCACATGCTGAAGAACCTAAGGCAAAATCAAATGATATTTTAGCTGAAAGGGAGAGGTTTAAGTCCAGGAGTATAAATGACATTATTCAATTACTGAGAGTGTGTGACTGTTCTTAACAAGATCGAAAATGTCACAAACAACATCTATATGAAAGCTCTGGAAATATTTATGGATCCCGGTTGGAGGGAAGCATTTCTTGCTATGCCTAATGATAGGTGAAAGGGATGGCTAGTTAGACTTTAAGAAAATTGATGTAATGCTCTTATCATTGTCTTGAAACTTTTTATCATGTTATTTTGCTTGAATTCCTGCAATTCAGTCAAATTGAAAGACATAGATACTTTGAATTCACATCATTGAAACTATTTCATTTGTGATCAAACACTTGTGAAATGAATCTGGAGTGATAGAAAAGAACACAAGTTTTGAAAGAACACAAATGCTAAGACTCTAAAAGAAAGAAAAAACACTAGTTCTGAAAGATTTTTAATGATATCGATTGATGTATTCCCTATGAATTCGAATGAATGAATATCATTGTTTTTTAGTCAAAAAAAAAAATTACTTACTGCATTGCACAATCAATGGATAATCAAAGTGGGATCTAATCTATAATGATGAAGATTTAATAAAGATTTAATGAATGATTTAATGAAATTTACAGCATTGCACAATCAATGTATAATCAAAGTTGATCTATAATGATTTAATGAAATGACATGAAACTCACCGGTTGTAAACCTAATGGACAATAGGCATTGATTGCATTAATTCTCATAATGGAACTCCAACATACCAGAATTTTAATCAAATTCATCATTTTCAGGAGCATCCTAACTGCAAAAATTATACAATCCAGAAAATAGTTTCATAACATGAGAATCCAATTATAAAATCCAGGAAGTTGAGTACAATCAAATCAATAGTTTCATATATTTTGAGCTGATATCATGAAATTGATTAAAGAACGAAAAAACATTAAAATTACCTGATGTAGAGGGTGCGACTGTGAACAAAATGGGATCTTTAAGAAAATATGCTGAACGAACAAACGGGAGAAGAAAGGTTGAATAAGAGCAACAGAGAATGTAAACACTTTTTTTTGGTCAATGAAAACACTTTTTTATCCTCACTTCTGTAGTAAATATAAGAGAAATTCTAGGTCTTAGATTTATTGAGAATCTAATGTATTTAGTTTATAATATAGGCTAAATACATTAAATTCTAAATGAATCTAAAAAATAAAGTTTAGATATATTAGATTTTAAATAAATTTAGAAAATAAAGTTTCTTTTATATTCGGACATAATGTACTATAATTTTTTTTTACTCTATAAAACTTTCTTGTATATTTAATAATATATATTTTATATGTTAATAAAACAATGCAATTTATATTATAAAAAAAAAGGGCAATTTATGAGCACAATTTACAAAGAATCTAAAATGAGAAGCAAAATTTATGTTTATTTAAACTTAATATTTTCGAAACCTTAAGCGGGAAATAATCTTTCCATTGAGGGAAATTGGAAAAACTTGTGAAGTTGGAATGGATCTCCTAGAATCTAAACATTCATGTGATCGCTATTCATGAGCGCCTCTTAACGAACTACCGGAGAAGTAGATGGGTGGATGGGATTTTGCCCACTTGTCGTGCTTGTGAGAATGATGATGAGACAATTGTCCATGTTTTGAGGGATTGTATCCATGCAACCCAAATTTGGATAAGGCTAGTAGCTTCTAATCATATTACTAACTTATTTTCTTTGTCTCGTAGAGACTGAATCTTCCATAATATAAGGAGCTCACAATAAGGATTGAACAAACTATTTTAATTGTAACATGCTGGTACTTGAGGATGTGGAGAAATAAGAGTATCTTTGAGGAAGGTTTTTGCCGCCCCAACAACCCAAATTCACATGATTCTCAAGATGGTCACCAAGATTGATAGATGCAATCAAACTTATTTGAATTGAGGGCCTCAGCAAAAAGATACTATGTTATTGAGTGGAAGCAGCCTCAAGAAGGATGGATTAAACTTTATTGTGATGACGCTCATAAAAGTTCAATTAATTAACTTGTGAGGGTGCAGAGGTTTCCTTTGAGGAGACAATAATGGTAACTGTTGGAACGACTTTGGTCATAAAAATTGGCTCATAGACACGCTCCATACTAAGAAGTGGAGCATGTACATCAGAATGGAAGATTATTATTATTATTAAAATAAAATATGTTTTATGTACCAAAAAAAAAAAAAAAAAGTTTTTAGTCCCTACTTTTACAATGAGTTTTGATTTTCGTCAATGTAAAGTAAAATCACTTGTTTTCATCCTTACATAAAATTTTAGTCCTTAATGGACAAAATTTTGACTTGTTTTTGACATTTTTAACATAATATGGACTTATATACGTTTATCATAATATATAGACATAATATAGATCATTTTTTGTTGAGTCAAAAATATAGATCATTTTGAACATAAAAATATCATAATATTGACATTAACATGTCAAAATTTTGTTCATTATGGACTAACAAAAGATTTTTTTTGTAGGAATGAAAACAAGTAATTTTATTTTAAAGAGACGAAAACCAAAACATGCTAAAAAAAAGTTTTGAGGCTTTGTGCTAAATATAACCGGTCGTCCGTGTTGAGGTGGCTTAAATAAGTTTACTCTGCGTAAATAAGTTTGGTATGGTCAAAAAATTCAAGGTTCAAGTATAACATGTTAGACTCAATGCATAAAAAAAAAAGTATAACATATTGGTGAATAATTCATAAATACATTTAACTGCACTCTTTGAAACTTGAGGTATGCCTTAACCTAGGTGAACCCTGAAGACCCGACTCACCTAAACTTAACATGACCAAAATATTATGCAACATATTCATTCTTCTTCTTGTTAAGATAAAATCAAAGCAATATTTTTTAGTAGATGATATATGTCAGAGAAGTGATAATATTTCAATTGTTTGTTCTCTAAATTACTTCTTGAATTGTATTATGCCATATAAAAGCCTTGATGGAAATTTCTCGTTAGCTTCCTTTGTTGTTAAAAAGTAGTAGGATAATAAACTATTGCATGTTGGTTACAGTTAGTTAAGGTGGCTTAAATAAGTTGAATCAGGACACTTGTGATCAATTAAAAAACTCACTAGAAACACATAATAATTAATCAGTATTTGTCAAACATTGATTAAGAAAAACTCCATTCAATAATCATAATACTTTTCCAATAGATGATTCTTCTTCCATTTCCACAAACTCGAGAATACATTACCATCTTGCAGAGAGCCTCTTAGGCTTGTTGATAAATTTCCACAATTCAAAAACCAGAAAAACAAAAAGAAAACAAACCATGGCAGAGTTGGTTGGTGGAGCATTTCTTTCATCATTCTTTCAAGTGGCTTTTGAGAAGTTGTCTTCCAATGATTTCATTGACTTTTTTAGAAGAAACAAACTTGATGAGATGCTGCTAGAGAAACTTCATGTTACACTCAATTCTATCAATCATGTGCTGGATCAAGCAGAGACAAAACAGTACCAAAGCATGTACGTGAAGAAGTGGCTTGATGAACTTAAACATATTGTATATGAGGTAGATCAACTGCTAGATGAGATTGCGACTGATGCACCACTGAAGAAGCTGAAAGCTGAATCTCAACCTTCTACTAGCAAGGTATTGGGCTTCTTTTCATCTTTCACTAATCCATTTGAATCTAGGATCATAGACTTGCTAAGGAAGTTAGAATTGCTTGCAAAGCAAAAGGATATGCTCGGATTGAAACAAGACACTTGTGCTAGTAATGAAGGTGGAGTTAGTTGGAAACCTTCACAAAGATTGCCATCTACATCTTTGGTTGATGAGTCGGGCATATATGGTAGAGATGATGACAAAGAGGAAATAATCAAAAGTTTGCTCTTAGACATTGATTGTGGAAACCAGGTACCAATAGTCAGCATAGTTGGTCTTGGGGGAATGGGCAAGACCACCCTTGCTCAACTTGTGTACAATGACCAAAGGATCAAGGAGAATTTTGAACATAGAGCTTGGGTCTATGTTTCGGAAACTTTTGATGTTATCGGGCTTACCAAAGCAATTCTGAGATCATTTCACTCTTCAGCAGATGGTGAAGACTTGAATTTACTACAAAATCAACTGCAGCAGGTGCTAATTGGCAAGAAATATTTGCTTGTTCTTGATGATGTCTGGAACCGGAGTGAGGAATGTTGGGAGCGTTTACTACTTCCCTTATACCATGGATCTACTAGAAGTAAGATTATTATGACAACACGTAACAAGGAGGTGGCATCAGTCATGAAGTCCCCCAAGGTACTTAATTTAATGCAATTGAACAAGAGTGAATGTTGGAGTATGTTTGTGAGACATGCTTTTCACGGCAGGAATGCAAGTGACTATCCAGATCTTGAGTCAATCGGCGAGAAGATTTTAGAAAAGTGTGGAGGGTTGCCTTTAGCTGTAAAAACATTGGGGAATCTGTTGCGAAGAAAATTCTCTAAAAGTGAATGGGTTAAGATTTTAGAGACAGATCTGTTGCGTTTATCAGAGGGTGACAGTAACATTAATCCAATACTTAGATTGAGTTATCATAATCTTTCTTCCAGTTTGAAGCGTTGTTTTGCTTATTGTTCCATATTTCCAAGGGGTTATTTGTTTGTCAAGGATGAGCTAATCAAACTATGGATGGCAGAAGGTTTGTTGAAGTGTTGTGGAACATACACTAGCGAAGAAGAGTTGGGTAATGACTTTTTTCATGATCTGGAGTCAATTTCATTTTTTCAACAATCAATTAAACGGGATGATGAGTTTCTCGTCATGCATGATCTTGTCAATGATTTAGCAAAATCAGTTTCTGGAGAATTTTGTTTGAGAATAGAGGGTGATTGGACGCAAGATATCCCTGAAAGGACGCGTCACATTTGGTGTTCTCTTAGAACAATAAATGATGAGAAAAAGGTAGAGAAAATTTGTAAGGCTGAGGGACTAAAAGGTCTGACTTTTTCGTTACCAGGATTCTTGCAGTTCAAGATACACAACAATGTACAACATCAAATGTTTTCAAGATTGAGATATCTAAGGATGTTATCATTAGGAGGTTGTTATATGACAATGCTATCAGATGAGATAAGCAACTTAAAGCTTTTGCGTTATCTAGATCTTAGTTACACTAGGTTGGCAAGCCTACCTGATTCCATTTGTATGTTGTATAATTTGCAGACACTCTTATTGGAAAATTGTAAATTGACCGAGCTCCCTTCATGTTTTTGCAAACTCATCAATTTACGTCATCTTCATCTGAAAGGCAATGATATAAAGAAGATGCCAAAGCTTATAGGAAGGCTAAACCACCTACATACGCTGACTGATTTTGTTGTAGGAGAGCATAGTGGGTATGACATTAAGGAATTGGCAGAACTAAATCATCTTCAAGGAACACTTCACATTTCTGGGTTGGAAAATATCATTGATCCTACAGATGCCACAATAGCAAATTTGAAAGATAAGAAACATTTAGAAGGATTACATATGACTTATGGTGCAACTAGAGAAACAGATGGCTCAATAATGGAGAGGGATGCCTCTATCTTGGAGTCTCTACAACCAAATAGAAGCCTCAAATGGCTTACCATTGTAGACTACCACGGCACTAGCTTTCCCAACTGGCTTGACCAATGTCATTTACCGAATTTAGTATCTCTTGATCTAATGAGATGTAAATTTTGTACTCAGTTGCCACCACTTTGGTTGTTTCCCTATCTCAAGAGGCTTTCTATTTCAAGCTGTTACGAAATAGAGATCATTAGTTCACCAAATGTTCCATTCAGGTCCCTTGAAATTTTGCGATTTGAGGACATGTCCAATTGGAAGGAATGGTTATGTGTTGAAGGTTTCCCTTTGCTTAAAGAGCTTTCTATAATGAGCTGTCCCAAGTTGAAAAAAGCTCTACCAAAACATCTTCCTTCTTTGGAAATATTGATTATTATAAATTGCCAAGAATTGGAGTCTTCAATTCCCTTGTCTCATAATATTCGTGAGCTACGTCTATACAAATGTGAAAACATTTTGATAAATGAATTGCCATCCAACTTGAAAGAAGTCTTCCTTGGTGGAACTCGGGTCCTTGAGTCCTATATGGAACAAATTTTATCGAACAATGTCTTTCTTGAACAGTTGGATGTAAAAGACTTCAACGGTGTGAATCAAGAATGGTCCAATTTGGATTTGTGTAGCTGTAATTCTATCCGCTCTCTAACTATAGATGGCTGGCACTCCTCCTCTTTACCATTTGCATGGGACTTGTTCATCAATCTTTATTCTCTATTTTTGTATGATTGTCCACTGCTGGATTCAATTTATGGGGAAGGTTTGCCTTTGAGTCTGAGAAGCATTACAATACAAAAATGCCCGAAACTAATTGCTTCAATTGAGGTGTTAGGTTTGAACAAAATTTATTCTCTAGAAGATGTCACTGTTTGTGATGACTTTGTCGAGTCCTTCCCAAAAGAGAATCTCCTACCACCAAATATTAACACTCTTCATTTGGATTGTTGTTCAAAGCTAAGAATAATCGACAACAGGGGTTTTCTCCACCTCAAATGTCTCAAAGCCTTATGCATTACTAACTGTTGTTGTCTTGAGCACATTTCGGGGGAGGATCTACCTGAATCCCTTTCTACTCTGTACATTGCTGGTTGTCCATTACTGCAATGCCATAATATTTCACATATCCCTTCTGTGAAGATTTTTGAATGAGTGTGCCGAAATGTTACTACACGCAGGTGCACAACATTCACCCTTCTGTTTACATTAAGTGCCTCTTTACCTGCCAAATATTTGCATATAATCTTTTGTAGAAATTCAACAACATTTTATACTTCTCTATTCCATATCTTTTGATTTTTGGCCTTTCATTTTTTTTCAAAACTATTGATGTTTTAAAATTCCAATGTCTAATTAATACTCTTCATTGGAGAGATATGGAATTCTGGAGGGAGTATTTCATATTGGACACTGCTATGACTTATACTAAATGACATTGTTTATGTATTTCATATTGGACTCTTCATTAAAGATTAAATATTCAGTAAATATACACTCACTAATGTACACCGTTTCTGCATTGTTTATGATGTGATGCAGTTTTCGTAAAATTGCAGAAACTAGAAATTAATATACACCTTGTTAAATTAAATCTTCTAAATTTTGAAGTTTTAATTGATGTTGGTACAACTAAATGCGATGTCTGTTTTTTATGCTAAGCTTCTTACTGTGATTTGTTAGCATATAAATCATAAACATATTTAATTTATGGAAGGCATTTATATATTAATGAACTATTACTGATTGGGAGTTGAACTCTATTGTAGCTGACTGCAGGTATTGATGGGATCATTTGAATTTCATATTGTTGTACACACCATGGCATTACTGATACTCTAAAGAGGAAGACAAACAGAAAGTTGTAATGCAATTTATGTAAGAAAAAATAGAGAGAATGAAGTAGGGATTAGGGAAGGTAAACTAATAAGTCAACTCAAAGGACTGTAATGGACTAATAGGGAAAAGCTAAAATGTGGCTATAAGAGTGATGAAAGATTATCTCATGTACTAAAATGCAAGTGAATTCTGCTTTGAAAACATTATTGCTTTCATTTTTTACACTCTTTTCATTTCTGCTTTTTGTATTGATACTGCCTCAGTAATATGAGATGAGATTTTATGTTGCTGCTTTAAAGAGGAAGATAAACAGAACGTTGAATTGTAGTTTATGCAACAAAAACAATAGAGTGGATAGGCTATTAAGAAGAACAAAACTGTCCAATTTTAAAATAAGGGACCAAATAAGCAAAATGATAAAAATAAGGCAATTAAACCTTAAATAAAAAGGATGGGAGTTTTTGAAAATTTGATAAAGGTAGGGATATTTTAGTCAATTCACATATTTTAAAATTGGAGACGGGCAAAACTTGTCTCCTTCTCTCTCCTTCCCCAAAGTTTAGCCATTGGATCAATCTAATCTAATGATGGTAAATTAGAAAGAGAAAAAAGCAATTAACTTTAATTAAATCCCTAACTATGAAAAGAAGATATAAATATTGGGTACCTCGCGTAAAAAAAAGCACTACTCTCAACCTGTAAACCGGCGACGGACAATACGGTGGTGGCGACGCCGGCGACGGGGAAGACGACGGTGAACGGAGCGCAAGGATTCTGCCTTACCTCATCCTCTTTCTCGCGTTTGCTCTCAGTTACTCACACGGCGGTCGCGCTCTCTCGCCGCCGGTAGCGCTCTCTCCGGTGACTCTCTACTGCCTTTGCCTCAGTCCTGCTTCCATTTTTCACTTTCCTCACTGGTTAGTCACAACTAGTTCTTCAATTTAGTTTATGCTCTTTCATATGCATAATTTACTTTTCAATTTGTGTTTCACCTTTCCACTTTACCATGTTTCATTATTTTTTTACCTGCAGTTTTGCCCTTACTTGTTTAGACAAACAACTTATTTACAGCTTATAGATTAAGGATTTTCATGATAAGTGCTTATGCTTATGTATAAACTATCTCTACAGTAAAAGATAAAAATAAAGTTTTTTTTTTCTTTCTATAAGCTATCTTGGAGAAAAATAAAAGCTTAAAACAGCTTATGAATGAATATGTCATATAAGTTGTTTTAATAAGTTCTCTCAAACAATTTCACAAAACTTATGTCAGTAGTTAAGCTCAAGTGAGCCAATTCAAACAAGCCCTTAATTAGTTTTGTGTCATTTGTTTAGAGATCATGCAAACATATTTATTTCTTTTGTTATAGGATTATATGTAGTTTTGATCCTAGAAATATGTTTTTTTTAATCTTTGCAAATGTAAAATAATTTGTATGTTTTTAATCTTTGCAAATGTACCACTTTTTAATTTTAGTTCATGTAAAATAATTTGTATGTTTTTAATCTTTGCAAATGTACCACTTTTTAATTTTAGTTCCTATAAAATTTGTTCATCTTGGAATCGGTCCTGAAATATATGTGTGATATTCATGTTAGACCTTATGTTAACTTGATCCTTATATAGCTCATTTTAGAGGGACTAAAATGAAATCAAGTCTAATGTAGACAAATATATTAGGGTTTAAAACATAATAACAAGTACAAAAATCTATCAGTACTGTGGGCCCTTTTGGATTAGCTTATTTTAGAGCTTATGAAAAATAACTTATGCAAATAAATAAACTTTTATGTTAATTCATAAGTTCTCACTAGCAAAAATTGTATCTTCATAAGGTATTATTTCATAAAAGACCTTAACAAACTTATAAATAATACATAAAAGCTTATTTTTTTTGTATAACTTGTTTTGTATAAGCTCAAAAATAAGTCAATCCAAACAGGCCCTATTATTTATTTACAAGTACTAAAACCAAAGAAATATTTATTCAAGGACAAAAACAAAAAAGTAGTATATTTAATAGGACCAGACCCCTATTTAATTGTTGTTTCAAATGATTTGTTTTTGTATTGAATTTTGTTTTGGATGACTCTTTTTTTTTCTTCTTCTTGTTCTTCTATAGCCATTGCTACCTTCTGCTGGAAGCTACAAGAGGCTATCCATTTCATCCTCTATGAAGTTTGTGAGTCACTATCTAATTTTCTGTTTAGTGGCATATGAAAGAATCTTCTTTTTATGTTTTTGTTTCTTGTAGAAATTTCTCTTCATGACTGAAATTTTTGTTATCTTCCTTGGCTTTTTTCAGACATGTTTGAGCAAAGGTAGTGGCTTTCACTTCCCACCATGTCACATGTTGAATTTTTGTGGCATAAGAATCTTATTCGATTGCCCTCTAGATCTTTCTGGTCTTATGGCCTTCTCCCCCATACCTACTTCTTTGGATGCCTTGTTATTTGAAGAAAGCAACAACAATGAGAAGAGACATAAAATTGAAGATCTCCTTGATGCAAAAAGCTTAATTTTTGCCGAACCGTGGTACAAGACTGTTAATAATTTGCATCTATGGAATGCCTCTTTAATAGATGTCATATTGATCTCGAGTCCAATGGGTATTATGGGATTACCCTTTCTTACTCGACGGAAGGGTTTCTCAGCTAAGGTAGTTTTCCTTTTCCCCTTGATGTTGCATGATTTTCTTTATTTTTATTTTTATTTTTTAAAACTTGGTATGCATGATTTTCTTTATTAATTGAACTATGTGCTCATTTCTGTCTCCAAATACTGTTTGCTTAGTATTTTTTTGTTCAATTGGTTAGATCTATGTAACTGAAGCATCGGCAAGATTAGGCCAGCTAATGATGGAGGATCTTGTATCAATGCATGCAGAATTTAGGCAGTTTTATGGACCGGAGGAGTCTAATTTCCCTCCATGGCTTAGGCAGGAAGAACTTGAAATACTTCCTTCTGTATTGAAAGATATATTGCTAGGAAAAGATGGAGTGGAATCAGGTGGTTGGACGCCCATGTACAGGTGATATACCCTTAATGTAATTTGCATTTTTCACAAACTTACATCCAACATAGTCCTTGTTATTGTATTGTAGCTTAGGCGTTGCCTTTTACATTGCTATGTATAACTGTTTTTGCTGTGTTGATTTATTTTTTGAAAATAATTACAAGTGTTGGTTGTTAAGGTTATAATGTGTAGAATTTCTCAGTGCAGCTGATGTGAAGGATTGTATACTAAAGATCGACACAGTTAATTATGCTCAGGAAGTTTGCTACAATGGTACATTGGTTATAAAAGCATTCAGCTGTGGTGTAGAAATAGGCAGTTGTAATTGGATTCTAGATGGTCCAAAGGGGGATATTGCTTATCTTTCAAGCTCCTGCTTCTTTTCTGCTCATACAATGACTTTTGATTACCGCAGTCTACAGGGGACTAGTTCATTAATTTATTCAGATTTCTCATCCTTGAGTGATGCACAAGATATTGAGGATGGGGATAATAACTCTGATCCAACTTCTGATACGTTATTACCCTTGAGGTATGAGATTTTGAAATATTATTCACGTACATACTCTAAGTTGTATCTAGACACTTACAGTTATTGCAGCTCAACAATTCAAGTTGTCATGATAAGCTTGAATTAATTGAGATATCTGTCTGTAATATTTACTTTTTTGTCAACTATTACTGCAGTTTTCAAGATTTGGATGAATCCAGCCTTAACTCTGATGAGAATTTAGAAGAAAAGGAAAAACTGGTTTTCATATGTTCATGTGCTATAGAGTGTGTCAAAGATGGTGGTTCGGTTCTTATTCCTATTAATCGACTAGGAACTATTTTGCAGCTTTTGGAGGAAATGACAACATCACTCGAAGCTTCAGCTATGGAGGTATCCTTTCTTGTTTTGATATCCTCTCTACGATGTAAATAAGGAATGTGTTTGTGGGTTTGTTAATTAGCCTGGTTTGAAATTGTTGGCCACAACTGTCTTGCAAACCATATTCCAATATCTTTTTTAGTTGGTTGTTCTTACACACAGGTAAAATGCTTGTCTTTACAAAGACTTTCCTTCAAAAGTTTGTAAAGTGTACTAGAATCAAGTAAACGTAACAAGCAAAATGATTTTTGTAGCAAAAATCTGAGATTCCTGTTTGCTGACTTTGAAGTATTCATCGTTTTTCAATTTGTAGGTTCCAATTTATATAATTTCTTCAGTGGCTGAAGAATTACTAGCGTTGCTTAACATCATACCAGAGTGGCTTTGTAAACAGCGGCAAGAAAGAGTACGTACATTTAGAATTATGAATTTAGTCCATTGTGCTTGAATGCTAAAATGTGCACATTATGAATTTGGTCATGCAGTTATTTGCTGGGGAACCTTTGTTTGCGCATGTCAAGCTTCTAAAAGAGAAAAAGATTCATGTGGTTCCTAATATTCATTCACATCAACTTTTGTGAGATTCTTACCTTGTTTACCCTCTCTTCTCTATTATCAAGAACAACTGTTGATAATGAAAATAATTTGATTATATTTAGTTTCCTTTTGCACCTTCTAGATGCAAAATCATGTGTTCTACTAGCAATGTTAATTGTTTTTAGCAATTTTGCATTTCCTTACTAAGAGTTTGAGTTTTCATTCATAACCTCAAAATGCATAAATCACAGATGGTTTTGCTTGACATTTTTTTATTTTCTCACTGACATATTGTTTGTAGAACGAACTGGCAAGAACCCTGCGTTGTATTTTGTCCTCACTGGAGTCTGCGTATTGGTCCCGTTGTTCATCTGCTTCGACGTTGGTGTGGCGATCCAAAATCTTTGCTTATCCTCGAGGTGTGATATATTCCTCAAAACTGTGCTTCATCAGAGTCACTCATTCCTTTATATTTAATTTTTTTTTTTTATTAGAAATCTATGTTGATATGTGTGGTCTTACAAGTTTTGTCCTTTTATTGAAGTTGTAATTGCATTAACCAATGTATGTACTCTTTGTAGGATATTGTGAATCCTGAGCTAGCACTCTTACCTTTCAAGCCAGTTGCAATGAAGGTTCTTCAATGTTTGTTTCCCTCTGGAATAGGGTAGGTTTTCCTTTACCTTTATCCTTACTTACTTATATACTCATTAATGTATTTGTCATTTTGCAAATAATTTTCCAAATGTGAAAAAACATCTAGGCTATATGTAACTAGAAGTGATTGTGTAGCCCCAGGCACATAGGGGAGAGAAAAACCTATCAAGAATGTAAAATACAACCCTATAAAGTTTTTTGATGATTGTAGAACAATATATGGATGATTGCATGGTTTTCTCGGTATCATGTGTGAATTGTTGTTTTTAGTCAGGGTGGACTACACTTCATATCATATTTCCTCTTTTATTGTTAGGGACTATAGGACTTTTATCTCACATTTCCTTTTTTTGACTCGGAACCCCCGGTTAAGAATTCAGATGAAAATTTTCAAAATGGCAACTTCTTTAGAATTTGGTCAATAAAAAGTGTAGTCCCTGCTCCATACCAAAAAAAGTGTAGCCTCTGCTGATGAAAGTTTGATTTCTGTATTTAACTTCCCCTCCATATTTGCAGGTTGCAGAAAGTTCAACCTTTACTCAAGACACTGCAGCCAAAGACTGTTATGGTAATTGTACAAATGTGTCTTTATACACTTACTTATTGTTTTGTAAGATTGTAAACTTGATGTGCTTATGATCCATTTTCTTTCTAATATCTTATTCTGTAGTTCCCTGAAGATTTGAGATTGAAGACGAGTTTCTCATGTGAAAAGTCTTTCTCAGTTTCATATTATACTGAAGCCGAACCCCTAAAAGTATCATGCCAAAAGGACAGTTCAGAGTTGAAAATTGCAGCTGATTTGGCTTCCCAGTTTTATTGGAAAACCTTTAAAAAGGAAGGAATTAATGTCACAAGATTAAAGGGGAATCTATTAATGGAAAATGGCAGACACCACTTGCTCTTGGATAATAACAAAAAAACTTCCGAAAGTAATAGTTCTTTGGTACGCTGTGGTTTAGCAGATTACAATAAATTTCTACCTGCATTATCAGAGATGGGAATCAATGCATCCATTGAACTTGTTAAAGATGATGTTGAATCACAAAATGTTTGTCTAGTTCATACAAAGGAACCTTACAAAGCTTTGATTGAGATTGGAAATACCAGTACTGTTATTACAACTGCCGATGCTAACGTTGCTTCTATCCTTTATAAAGCTATAGACAACATTTTGGACGGGGTTTAATATCGATAGATTTTATTTTATTGATGTTTGTAAAATCCTTGTATCTCTGCATATTATCCGTAGTTATAAGTTATTAACACAATTGTTAGGTGATACTACTTCGTAAAATCCTCGTGTATATCTGTTCTCTGCAAAGAGTAGAAGCATTTTTATTATGGTCCCTAGTTAGCACTACAAATTCCAACTGAATTGCCATTAATCAAACATGTTGCAGAACTCAAGCCCTTGTAGGACATGAGCCAACTGTTTACCAACTGATTTAAAGAATTTTTAATTTAAATACTGTTGAATTTTCAGTCCATGTTTGAATTAGATTAGAAAACAGTACAAACAACATATAAGGAACTATACCTAGGTTTTGTCCAAAAAATTTCCTATTATGTGGAAGATTCCGTTTTATTTATTATCTTTTTAATTAGTAGAATATAGATGGAGAAATATAAAACTCAGAATGGATTTAGAGATATAAGAACAATCATTCTTCGTTGTTTGATATTCTGTAGTGCGTTGCGAACGGTCCATAATTTACCATCTTGAAGAGAAGCTCTAAGGCTTGTGCATCACGGTCAGATCGGAGATCTTTTGTTTGTTCTCAATATCATGGCTGAGCCGGTTACTGGTGCATTTCTTTCGTCTTTCTTTGAAGTGATTCTTGAGAGGTTGGCTTCAGGCGATTTCAATGACTACTTCAGCAGAAACAATCTTCATGTTGAGCTTGTTGACAAACTTAGCATTACCCTCAATTCTTTAAATAAAGTGCTGGAAGAAGCAGAGAAAATGCAGTACAAAAGCACATGTAAAGAAGTGGCTTGATGATCTTAAAGATGCTATATATGAGGCGGACCAAATTTCCTATGAGATTGCTACTGATGCACAACTGAATAAGCTGAAAGCTGAATCTGATTCTGTTACCAGCACAACATTTGAATCTAGGATCAAAGAACTAATAGAGTTGCTAGAACTTCTTGTGAAGCAAAAGGAAATATTGGGATTGAAAGGAGGTGCTCGGTGTGCTAGTAATGAAGGTGGCATCAGCTGGAAATCATTGAAAAAATTGCCAACTACATTGCCAGAGGACAAAGCGAATCTACACGGTAGAGATGTTGAGAAAGAGGAAATAATCAAATTTTTACTTTCAGATAATGATGGTAGCAACCGTGTACCCGTGCTCAGCATAGTCGGTTTAGGTGGGATGGGCAAGACCACCCTTGCTGAGGTTGTGTATAATGACGATAGGATTAAGGAGCATTTTGAACGTATAGCTTGGGTCTATGTTTCAGAATATTTTGATGTTGTTCGACTTACCAAAGAAATACTTAGTAGGTTAGATAATTCTTTAGCTGACGAAGTGGACTTGAATCAACTCCAACAACAACTGTATCAAAGATTAACAGGCAATAAATATTTGCTTGTTCTAGACGATGTTCGGAATGGCAAAGATGAATGTTGGGAGCAGTTACTACTTCCCTTTAATCATGGTTATCCGTTATGGAAAGGCCGCCACTAGGAGGAGAGGGCTATCAACGAGTTGTAGACTCCCTAATTAAAGACAATTATGTGTTTTCTTAATCGATGAGAAAAAGGTTATCCGTTAGATGGAGCCGCCACTAAGTGAGAGGCCACTCTTAGGAGGAAAGGGCTATCAACGAGATGGAGCCATCTCTTGATTCTCTCGCAACGGTTTCTTTTTATTCAATTTAGTATCCCTTGAACTGAATAGATGTGAATTTTGTTCCCGGTTTCCATCGCTTGGGCAGCTCCCTTCTCTTAAGGAGCTTTATATTTCAGAATGTGATGGAATAGAGATCATCGGTGAAGAGTTTTACGGCTATAATTCATCAATTATTCCATTCAGTTCCCTTGAAAGTTTGGGATTTGATAACATGTACGGTTGGAATGAATGGTTATGTCCTAAAGGCTTCCCTTCTCTTAAAGTACTTTTTATAACAGAATGTCCAAAGTTGAAAAGGGCATTGCCTCAACATCTTCCTTGTTTGGAAAGATTGGTGATTTTTGAATGCCCGGGAGTTGGAGGCTTCAATTCCTGCTAATATCAGAGTGCTAGAGCTAGCCGGATGCGTAAATGTTTTCATAAATGAATCACCATCCAGCTTAACAACAATGGGTGCAAATCTTGAATGGTCTTCTTTTGATTTGTGAAGCTGTAATTCACTTTGCAATCTGTCTATAACAGAGGATTGTCATGACCTAATCTCAGATTATGACTGGCGCAGGCTAACACTAACTCATCATATGTCCAGCCCGTGCAAGCCTAATGCACTAGCTATAATCTATATACTATAACAAATATACTTATTTAAAAATTATAGAATTATTGAAACTATAGCTCGACGGGGAGGACCCCTGGTCCTACGTATCGCTAAACGATTAGGGAATCAGAGCCACCTAGTTCTCTAAGTGTTGGTTAACTAACAACAAAGTATATAAAAACTATCTCATCAATGGTACAACTCAAAAGAGAAATTGCATCATACTCAAATCATAAATATATAATAACAATCAAATCTCACACATGGATTTCTATAAACATATCTGCAATCGAACATAATAAAAACTTGTCGTATATCTCTTATAATTTATTCCATTCCACTATGTGCATAACGAATACAGATACTACATTATATCTCTGTTGTGGCAATCGGATACCACATTATCTCTTCGTGATGGCGAACGGATACGACATTATCTCTTCGTTGTGGCGAACGGTTATACCACGTTATCTCTTCGTTGTGGCTAACAGCATTCTATTCGTTGTTCGAACTCAATTCTCTAAAAGAATTCAGAGTTAGTGATGACTTTGAAAACGTGGAGTCCTTCCCGGAGGAGAATCTCCGCCACCAACTCTTAACTCTTTCCGTTTGGAAAATTGTTCGAAGCTAAGAATAATCAACTACACTATTTCTCTTGTAATAGACCTTTTTTATGTCCTCCAAGTCCTTCTCAGCCCTAGTGACAATCACACGGGTTAGTGCGTCCTCGTCAGTTCCATCACTTTCCATCGTGTTGCGTAGAACCTACAAATATTCCTTATAACGATTGAAAGTTGCCACAAGTTGAGTTTTGCTCCTCTTTATCGGGAACTCTGTAACCTGGTGGAACCTTCCATATATACTTCCTCATCTAATTCCCCGTGTAGGAAAGCATTACTCACATCCATTTGGTAAAGTTCTCATCTTTTGGCCACTGCAACAGTAAGCAAACACCTCACAGTTGTCATTTTGGCAACTGGTGCGAAGGTAATTTCATGGAAGTCATCCCCTTCGACTTGTGTGTATCCTTTCGCCACGAGTCGTGTTTTGTATTGTATTTTACCTTGTATACCCATCTGCAACCCACTGCCTTCTTTCCTTTAGGGAGACCCACACGGATATGGGGATGGATACGACTATTTTTTCAAACTGCGCGTATGGGGATGGGTACTATAGTACCATACTCATACCCTACTCATTGTCATCCCTAATAAATTTCTTATTATTATACGGATATCGAATATAAACAAAAAAATATTTATATTTTTCAGTTTCAAATATAAGTAACTAACATGGTTTCACTCTTTTTTTTTTAACAACCGAGGGTCCGTTAGAAAAGTTTACCCTTAAGATGGATAAGCGGATGAATTTATATTCTTAACTAGTGTTAGTGTCAGATAACACGGAATTTGTCATTAAATTAATATAAATTTTATTTTTGAATAGCCTATTATTTAACAATAGTATTAAATGCACAATTGGTAGTACTAATATTTATTATGAAGTTTATAGGATCACATAAACAAATTCTACGATCTCTCAGAATATTAGTATCACTACAAGAATAGAGGAAAAGCCAGCCCCCTTCATTTCATGTGGTGTTTTCTCTTTTTAAACACATGTCTAACACCTCATTGGAAGAATAGAGGAAAAGCCCACATGTGTCTTTCTTTAATTGGGCTAGCTTGGTCAAATGTTTTTCTCTTCTTTTACTATATGCACCACATTTAACCATAAATCTATTAAGTTGAACCAACAAAATAAAACTACACACAATATTGTTTTAATAGAGAAAAACACTTAATTGACTCAATAAATCAAAAATTGCAATTTATTTAAAATGACTCTAAATTAAACACTAAATTAATAAAATAATATTAAGAACTTATTAAAAAGACTCTAAAAATAGTGATTGATGAGGATCTCATCATTGGGCATAATTAATCATGTTTAATCTAATCATGAAACTAATTTGAGTAATTTGTTATCATACATGAAATTACCAAGAGAAAGAGTAATTAGATGAACCAAAGGATCAATCGCTTTTCTTTATCAATTTGAACTTTAAGTCATTTTTTTAGTTTATGATCAAAACTTTGAACCAAGCAAACTCCCCCCTTTTGTTACTATTATGTCAATTTTCTTAAGTATGCCTCCAATTTGCATTTGAATTACAACAATCTCTGCGGAAAGAACGATTTATTATACTACTTGACGGCGATTTAGTACACTTGCTAAATTTCTATCAGAGCGCATTGTACTATTGTACTATTTTACTCTAAATGGTAGAGTACTATTATTCAAGGACAAGATAGTGGAAATATATTACTACTTGAGGCAATTCATTCAAATTCCACTACATCAATAGTATAACAATAGCTGACAACCTTTTATTCACCAACGGTGATTCACAAACGTCTCTCCTTATAAATAGAAGACACATTTATTGAGGAATGACTACTGCATTACTGCAAACTATTAATATACAAGCACAAAGCCTTCAAGTTCTGAATCTTTGAAACATATTTGCAAGAACACTTGTAATTCTGTTTTGATTCTTTGTATATCTTAGTATTAAGTGTTCAAGTCTTGGTGCTTTGTATTATCATATATTTATCTTAATTTCATTTAAGTTAGAAGTCTTGCTTAGTGCTTGAGCATTTGGAAGTCTCTTGTGAGTTGTAACTTGAGCATTGGTAGTTTCTTGCTTAGTGCTTGAGCATTTTGTAATCTTTAGTGATTGTTTTAGTGAACTCCCTTGAAAGTGCAATAAGACTGGTGTACTCTCGATTTGTGAGGGGTGATCTCCAATGATGATTAAAACACTAGTATCATAATACTCGATTGGTAATCTGGAAAATCGTATCCACATTAATTGTTGTCATTTCAATTGAGATAATGATCATAAATTAATCATGGTCCATCCAATAGCGTTGTAGAACCATATCCTTTTACGAGACAATCTTCTCTTTCACACTTTGTTCTTCATTATCAATTAATAGATCATATCATAGGATATCAACATATGATTAGAGTTACCAGTAAACTTATGGCAACCGATCCGTTAACCTTTCTTGTGCTCCTATCTTTAGGATCATCTTCCTCCTTCTTGATTTCATGTTTCTCAAGAGAAATTTCTACCATAGCGCTAGCCATCTTTTTATTAGTATCAGGATTGGTCCCGACAATTTGAAAGTCCAACCACGAATGTTAAAAACAGGCTCTTAATAAAAAAATGTAAAAAATTTCAAAAAGAATTATCCTTATCGAAATAGGAAATAACACCAATAAAATAAAATAAAAAATAGTCATATTTGTAATGAACATAAAATAATATCCATAATCTAATCAAAGACAAATTAAAAGATATCACCGAGTGTTTTTGAAATGAGTCTCTTCATTTAATTTTTGGAGACATACTTCCATATTATAAATGTTTTGAGCCCCCTAAAAATGGAGCCCAACTCTATAGGGTTGGAATTACACGTTGAAGGTCAGATGTGATTAGTACCAACCTTTTAACAAAAACTAATTTTTTTTCTTTACTAAAAAACTATAAAATCATTGGTTTATGGATGTATTATTAATTAACCTTGTTTAGATTATATTCTTTTTCATTTGTTCCACTAATTTGTTACAAAATCAATTGTTTTAAGACCGTTATATTTATTATATATAAATGTGCATTTATTTCTATGCTTATAAATTGAGGTTGTTTTGTTCAATTTTCATTATCAAATCAATATTTAACATATTATATCGAAATTAAGATCAACAAAAAGAAGAGTTATGGAAAAGTGTGAGAAGAAAAAGATTGTTTCAATATGTGTGATGATAATGTTAGTTGTGGCAAACGCTAATGATTCTCCTCCACCTTCACCAAAAGGAATGACTTGGATTCATCAATGTGAAGACCAATGTGTTTCTCAATGTGATTGGGACGTATATCCAGTTTGTGCTGCTCTATGTAAATTGAACTGTCATCAGGCTTGTTTTAAAAGAAAGTTATGTCATAAGGTATTGTCAAAAGTTACTTATGATTGTGCAACTAATTGTTCGATTTCCAGGTCCATTAACGCCAATACTGGTACATATACTTATACTTTTGTCTCTTATATTATATATTTTTATTTAAATAATCTTATGAATAATGATTGTATTATTTAATGGTGCTTCATACAATAATTTACTTTTTGGCAGATGCTCGTGGTATTAATGTTATGGTGAATTCATGTTTGAAAGCTTGCAAAAACAAATAAAAATGTTACATGTGTAAATCAATGTTTTAGGAAAAAGTTAACACGAGAAATTGTATTTAGAATGTAGTAATTATCGACGTTGTAATGAAATTTGATTACACAAATAATAAATTATATCTCATTATTATTGCCTCTTAATTGTGATATTTTGTTAAAATAACTGACGATTAAACGTATGTGTAATTGTTTCTTACGTTTTAGTGCAAACATAATTAGTTTTTTATAATTTTTAATTATGTTGTAATAATTATTATTATAATTAATTTATAATATATTCTTTTTAGTGCAAACTCTTTTTCTCTTGTTCCTTTATTATTGGTGTCAAGACAATTACGATCATCGTAAAGATTGAAATCCACCAAATTTTTTATAGTGACTAATTTAAAAAAATTATACAATTTTTATAGTTCGATTATTTTAATTTGTATAAATGTTTTTTCTTTATGAGTTATCGTTTAATCTGATTAAAAATAAAGTCAATCATAATTTGTATAGAGGACTAAGTGATAAAAAGTATTTTAAAAATAAAATTAGATATGTAATTTTAGACCAGATAATCCATTATATTTATTGATTTCAATAATTCAATTGGTAAATATATCGTCAAATTAATTTAACAATCATCTAAGTTTATTAAATATATTTAACAATTAATAATTTTTTTGGTACAATATTTAACAATTAATTTAAAAATACATATGAAGATTATAATCGAACGCTCTCATAGATCCTCACAAATATTTGTTTATGTGAAAATATTCTAAGGCACTCCTAATAAATTTTAGTTTTTTGAATTAGACTTAATCATTTCAAAAACAAAATTTAAAGACACATTATTGAATAAAATGATGGACAAAACTTATATGTATTAGATGCAGTTTTTCTTGTTCCTCTCACAAAAAGATAGTTATTTATATTTTTTAATTAAAAAAGAAAAAGAAAATTATTTTTAAATAAAAATAATTTCCCCCACGTATCTAGCACAGTAAGAACTGTGTATATGAAACTGTACATAAGTTTGGTCCGATTACATTCCTTCCATCAATATATTCCTTTTAAAATCTAGTAAAACATTCTCTGACTTTTTAGAAGAAATAATGGAAATATTTATGGACAATTTTTCTGTTTACGATACAATCTTTTTTTTTAATTGAAAAAAATGTCATGTTGTGCGAATAGTCCAGAGACATTTATTGTCCTTTTGCTTAATCCAATGGTTGAAATATGGAGGAAGGGAGAATCAACCATTGAATTACACAAAAAGAGAGAAAACATGACAAAAAATTGAAGAGGATCCGAATCCAATTTTGACAAATCTCATTACAAATATTTGAAAAGTGTGTGATATCAAACGTGCAATGTGGGACATGTGTTCCTTTAATGTGACAGAGTCGTGTTGGATTTGGATACTAAAACTTTATTTTCTGCTCAGCATATCTTCTTCAATTTGTTTGTTTGAAATATTTTGTGGTACCTTCAAACCAAAGCTGAAATCCCTCTCAGTCTCACTTAGTTCATACTTCCACACTCTGATTAGGTAACTTTCATGCTTTTTTTTTTATTATTTTATAAATTTGCATGCTATCAGCTCAAAATATATTAAAATTTGTACTGAAGTTATTTTAATACTATATGAAATTCTTGATTATATTCAATTGCCTGACTGTAAATTAACTTTTGGACAAAGGTTAGTGTTTGTTTGTTGGTGAAATGGACAAAGGTTAAGTTGTTAATTGTTACTCCCTCCGTCCCAAAATATAAGCAAAAATTGGTCAATGAAAGTTGATGTATTTGGTTTAAAATTTAGTCCAGATACATTCACTTTTGTTGACCTCCTTTTGCTTATATTTTGGGACGGAGTAGTATTGTTTTTCAATGATTAACATGCCACATGGATTAATTCTTTAGTTAAATTTCAATTTAAAATAATTTATTTATATACTGTTGAATTTTTGGTCCATGTTTGAATTTGATTAGAAAACATTACAAACCACATAAAAAAACTTGACCTAAGTTTTGTCAAATTTTCCTATTATGTGGAAGATTCCCTTTTATTTATTATCTTTTTAATTAGTAGATGGAGAAATATAAAACTCAGAATGGATTTACAGATAGAACAATCACTCATTGATATTCTATAGTGTCTCGCTAACCAAATATGGCCTGAATACGTGTTTATAAACTAGAGGCAATCCTCACCTTACAAGCCGATTTTGTAAAGATGAGTTAGACACTTAGACCCAATACTCAATTTAAGAATTTTATTTATAATGGCCATTTTAAAAGTTTTATATCGATATCCCCATTATGTTTATATATAATTCTTGTCTCATTAATTATTTCACTTGACAGAAGAAAACATTACCATCTTGAAGAGAAGCTCTAAGGCTTGTGCATCACGGTCAGATTCGAGATCTTTTGATTGTTCTCAATATCATGGCTGAGCCGGTTGCTAGTGCATTTCTTTCGTCTTTCTTTGAAGTGATTCTCGAGCGGTTGGCTTCAGGCGATTTCAATGACTACTTCAGCAGACACAATCTTGACGTTGAGCTTGTTGAAAAACTTAGCATTACACTCAATTCTATAAATCAAGTGCTGGAAGAAGCAGAAAAAATGCAGTACAAAAGCACATATGTAAAGAAGTGGCTTGATGATCTTAAACATGATATATATGAGGCGGACCAAATTTCCGATGAGATTGCTACTGATGCACAATAAGCTGAAAGCTGAATTTGATTCTGTTACCAACACAACATTTGAATCTAGGATCAAAGAACTAATAGAGATGCTAGAACTTCTTGTGAAGCAAAAGGAAATATTGGGATTGAAGGGAGGTGCTCGGTGTGCTAGCACGGAAGGTGGCATCAGCTGGAAATCGTTGAAAAAATTGCCAACTACATCACCAGAGGACAAAGTGAATCTACACGGTAGAGATGTTGAGAAAGAGGAAATAATCAAATTTTTGCTTTCAGATAATGATGGTAGCAACCGGGTACCCGTGCTCAGCATAGTCGGTTTAGGTGGGATGGGCAAGACCACCCTTGCTGAGGTTGTGTATAATGACGATAGGATTAAGGAGCATTTTGAACGTATAGCTTGGGTCTATGTTTCAGAATATTTTGATGCTGTTCGACTTACCAAAGAAATCATTAGTAGGTTATATCATTCTTTAGTAGGCTCATCATCAAGGACTATAGAGGCACTAGCTTTCCACGTTGGCTTGGGAAATGTTATTTACGCAATTTAGTATCCCTTGAACTGAATAGATGTGAATTTTGTTCCCGGTTTCCATCGCTTGGGCAGCTTCCTTCTCTTAAGGAGCTTTATATTTCAGAATGTGATGGAATAGAGATCATCGGTGAAGAGTTTTATGGCTATAATTCATCAATTATTCCATTCAGTTCCCTTGAAAGTTTGGGATTTGATAACATGTACGGTTGGAATGAATGGTTATGTCCTAAAGGCTTCCCTTCTCTTAAAGTACTTTTTATAACAGAATGTCCAAAGTTGAAAAGGGCATTGCCTCAACATCTTCCTTGTTTGGAACGATTGGTGATTTTTGAATGCCCGGAGTTGGAGGCTTCAATTCCTATTTCCTGCTAATATCAGAGCGCTAAAGATAGCCGGATGTGTAAATGTTTTCATAAATGAATCGCCATCCAGCTTAAAAAAGGCCTCTCTTGGCAGAACTCGGGTCATTGAATCCTCTCTAGAGAAAATTGTGTTCAACAGTGCTCTCTTGAAAAGTTGAATTTTGGTAACTACAATGGTGCAAATCTTGAATGGTCTTCTTTTGATTTGCGAAGCTGTAATTCACTTCGCAATCTGACCATAACAGGATGGTGCTCCTCGCCCTTGCCTTTCACATTAAACTTGTTCACCAATCTTCATTCTCTACATTTGTACGATTGCCCTCAGCTCAAATCGTTTCCACAAAGAAGTTTACCGTCGAGCCTGAGCACCCTCCAAATAAACAAATGCCCTAAACTGATTGCATCAAGAGAGGAGTGGGGTTTGTTCGAACTCAATTCTCTGAAAGAATTCATAGTTAGTGATGACTTTGAAAACGTGGAATCCTTTCCGGAGGAGAATCTACTGCCAGCAACTCTTAACTCTCTCCGTTAGGAAAATTGTTCAAAGCTAAGAATAATCAACTACAAGGGTCTTCTTCATCTCAAATCTCTTAGGCTCTTAGGCATTGATAATTGTCCTTGTTTTGAACGCTTGCCAGAGAAGGATCTTCCGAACTCCCTTTCTACTTTGTACATCCGCGAGTGTCCATTACTTAAGCAGCAATACAAAAAGGAGGAAGGAGAATGTTGGCCCAAAATTTGTCACATCCCTTATGTATTTATTTATTGATCTGCGGATGAAACGAGATTTACTATAAGCCAGGTGCTCCACATTCACCCTTGTCATCTTATGTTCGACAATTCCAAATTTTTCGTGTACAGAAATGTGGAAAATCATTATCTTAACCATTTCATCAAACCATAATGAATTTGAAAATGAATTTTGGTCAATAAAAAGGGTAGTCCATGCTAAGGACAATTTGATTTGTGTTTTGAGCTTTATTTAACATTTTGATCTCCATATTGTAGGTTCTGAAAGCTCAACCTTTGCTGAAGAGTAAAGACCTTGAAAGCCAAATATTTTGTTCTGCTAAAAGGTTACATTATACATTTCATTATTGTTTTTAAGATTATACATGTGATGAATTGATGATGCTAAGTCACAAACTGTAAACAAATAACGACATGAATTTGATGAGACTCGTGAATTTCAAATGATATATATCCTTAAAACAAGTACTTTAGTTATTCTTCTTTTCCCATCAAAGTAAGGAGAAATTTCTTGTAGTCTGCTGAAGTTTTTTTGGCCACTGCATGCTCAAGGTGGACACTATTTCTCTTGTAATAGACCTTTTTGATGTCCTCCAAGTCCTTCTCAGCCCTAGTGACGATCACACGGGTGAGTGCATCCTCGTCAGTTCCATCACTTTCCATTGCGTTGCGTAGAACCTACAAATAACATATTCAAGGTAAAAATTATGAGTAAATTATCGATTTGATCCTTCAAAATATAGTGTCATAAATTTATTTCCTAAAATAGTCCTTAACATTAGAAATCTCTTATCATATAAGTCCTTTAAGATTAGTCAATTTAGTTTCCAAAATGAATAAGTTTATTTTTCTTTTTAAATCTCACCTTTTCATAGTACTTGCTATGATCATTGATGCAACTAATGGCTATTCTCACTGCCTTGTGAAAGTCATCGGATCCTTCATCCAACAATTTCTGCAAAGGAAATACATGATATAAGAGTCACGTGCGATGTCTATCTATTTTTGTCCAAACGATGTTCTCATAGAAAAGGGCCATGATAATTTAGAGTTCGGTCTGAGGTAAGTAAAGTTTCGTTAAAGATTGTTTCAGCCAGACTTCAAATTCAGATTCTCTAAAACTATTCGTCTTCACTGAAGTTTATTAACCAAATCACAGAGGGTCTAATTCCTTGTTGTACCTTAGTGATAGCAATGCCATGATCATCCCTATAACGATTGAAAGTTGCCACAAGTTGTGTTTTACTCCTTGTTGTAAGGATTCTGATTACTTCTTCATGATTGTGATTCTTGTTTTTGATAGCCTCATGAAGGGTATCAGCCTCATGTTGTGCCAATCTTGCATTGACCTCACTCCCACCATACTTAAATGAACTCACCAATCCCAGCAAAAGCTGCTCAAAAATTAAATCACTACACATTATTTAACATTTTTCACTCATTCACTTTTTAATTGCCTACTAAGGTTTTTGAAAGTGATCAAGAAAAATAATATTTTTCTTGATCAAATTATTAGTCTTTATGTAAAAAGAGACCAAAAAAGACATTCATGGATAGAAAATAAAAATTAAAGGCTAAATTGCACTTTTGACACTCTAATTTTCACAAACTTGTGATTTTGACCCCCTAACTTTCATAATAGTACTTTTGGTACCCTAACTTTAGCCCATTTTGGAAAAGTCTGACCCCCGCTGATTTTGACCAAATCAACACACACGCATACGTTAACTCAATGTCACGTCAGCATGTCTTGCCACATAAAATCAGAGAGAATCACCAATTTCATTGAAGATTTACAAAGAAATTGATTACAAAATTTGAGACTAAAAACCCAAGTTAAACGGAATGTCTAATCATATCTACCTACCGAACTTTGTAAATTACTTCGGTGAAAAAAAGAAATTTGTAAATTATTTAGGGTCTGTTTGGATTAATTTATTTTATTTAGTTTATGAAAATACAATTTATATGAGACCTTATAAATTATCATAAACTATTTATTTGCATAAACTATTTTTCATAAACTCAATTAAGCTAATCCAAACGGACACTCACTTTATACTATTTTTCTATGTATTACTTAAACTCAATTAAGCTAATCCAAATTAACATAAACTATTTTTCTATGTATGACTTATTGACTTGCCTGGCGAAGATGGCCAGTGGTATTGGTTGCAACATCTTCCTCCAAGCAACGTTTGTATCGATTGTGGTAAGCACGTCTCACAATGAAAAGTTCATCAGGTGAAGAGACACATGAAATTTCCACAATGACATGATAGTTCATGTTAGCATTTTTGAGTGCTATATTGGCCAACAATGCCTCACGTTCTGCAGGTTCCAATATCCATCTATACATTGCTCTCTGTTTTGCATATACCAACAAGTCAAATTCATTAGTTCTTTTGTAACAAAATCAATCCAAAAGTTGTTATAATAAGAGGCAATGTTTTTTGTTGTTAAATATGTTTGAACTTATTGACTTGAGTTTGAAAGTTAGTTAATGATTCTCCCAATAACTCTTTTCCTTCAAAGCTGCGTAAAAAAAACACTCAATTTAATTGATCTATCAAAACATCTATATTGGGATCAGTTCTGGCATCAAGTGGTTTTTAGTCTCCTGCTGATCGCAGTTGTGTTGTGGGGGATCGAACTATGATCCTTCCTATTAAGTTCAGTGTCAATCACCACTGGACCAACTAACGATCGATTGCATAATACAATTTTGAAAAAACTTTTATTTTAATATATTTACTTGACAATTACTTCTTTTTTTTTTAATTGTGTATATACCTCAAAATCACCGGATAGCTCAGACTCAAGGCGTTTGATGAGATCCTCTTGATAAAGGTCATAGTATGCTTGTCTGATTTGAGTCCTTTGGGTGCCATTTCTATGACCTAATATTGCTATAATGGCTTTTTCATCAGCTCCCCAACCTACAAAATTTGGAAACCCGGTCATTTAATCAATTTCAAGATATTATTAAGTCACCCACACTCTTTGAAAAGTATCCCACATATACACTCATTAATTAATTGGTTACACCCAAAAATTTAAATTATTTAGGAGTGGAGAATTTAGGAGTGAAGAATTTTCAAGATGGAATAAAAAACTAGAATGAATTGTTGAAAGAAGAAATGAAAAAATGGATATGGTGTAATCACCTTTAACAGCTCTTTGGAGAGCTTCAGCATCTTCAATTGGATTGTGTTTTGAAGGAGCAATGAGAGAAGCCATTGTTAATTGGGTGTGTATTTTACTCTATGGTGATGATGACCACTTATGAGGCAATTAGCGTTTTCATCAAAGCTATAATGTGTGTTTTACATGATAATTAATAACATATTAATTGATGTAACTTTGTTACATTCTAGATAACTTATATTGGAATCATCGACATGATTTATATTTGCAAACAAAGCTTTGTAGTTTGGATCATAAAATATGATATATATTGAGCTAGCTCTACATAACATTACCCACTTTAATATGATTTTAATGTTGTTGTATGTATCCTCGAGATAGCGTATTGTGATTGTGTTAGGTTTTAAGGTCAACCAAACACAAAGAAGATATATAATAATACAAACATATAAGAGACAAAATAAAAGAAATATACAGACTTTTTTATATAATTTTGATAATAATGACTTTCCATTAGCCTAAATAAACAACGTAAAAGCATATCCCAAAGTACGCAACACAACAATAAGTTCAATTACGGGATGGTGTTTATGTGATGAACTGAGTCAATTTGTGATGACAGAGACTAAACTACATGGATGGATGGGAATTGCTCCATTGTGGAAGGTGAATCCATCTTTGAAAGCATTGGAACAAAGAGACATATCTAATGTTATTTTTTAGACGGATTCTAAAAGTGTGGCGGATGCAATCAATCATTTTTGTGGTGGTAGCTTTGAGTTTAGTTTTCTTATTTGTCATATTAATATCATGTCTTCTAATCAAAACTTAACAATTAAGTTTATTAAGTCACAAACGAATATGGTAGCACATGCACTTGCTAATATAAACAGTATTACATTATGTTGGTATTTCAAGTGTGAGTTGAGTGTCATATCGGATGGAACAGTGAATGTTGAATCGTTTATAAGTGAGAGGACTCATAAACCTAACACCTTAAGATTTTGGGTTAAAGTGTGGTGTCCAACTCATTTGTATAGTTGTTCAAGACCGATGTGATGATCTTCGGGATGCATGATGAGCCAACAATAATACTTGAGGGGAACCCCTCATGACCCAAAACATTAAACTTGAATCAACTTATTTCTTATAAATTTTATTATAATTTTTTTCTTTGATAAAATGTTTAAATCTTAGTTTTTTGTTATACTTCTTCCGGTCCTTATTATAAGAAAAATATTATTTTCTAGATTCATAGAATGTTTGATGAATCTAGTTTATAATATGGTCTAGATACATAAAATATTCCATGAATCTAAAAAATAAATTTTTTCTTATAATAAGGACCAGAATGAGTAATTAATTAACTTAATTTTTGTAAAAAAAATTAACTTAATTGATTCTTATATTAACTTATTTTTTTATTTTTTTTAAAATGATGTTTAATTTTTTTTAATAGTATATGTTAATAGTTAAAAGGATAATATTTTTTTGTACTAATGTTTTTTCAAAAAAAAATTACATAGTCGCTAATCTGGAAAATGAGACTAAAATCATCAGCAAACACTATCAACACCTTTTGATGTGGATGTAAGTAGTTAGATCGTATTTTATATTAGCAAGTTACTTTTAGTGTGCATAAGTGTATTTTATTTTTACTCTTGTGGACAAAACGATAAAAGAAAGAAAAATATGAGAGTACAAAAAAATATATATGAAAATAAATAAAAGACCTGAGAAATAATTAATGTTTACATGTTTATGATGTTTTTCATCTATGTTCAAATCTATATTCAAAGAGTAAATCAAAAAAAAAAAAAAATCTATATTCAAAGTGGTGACTGACTAGTGACTACTAAGATTCATAATTTATCTACGTTCAAAAAAAAAAGATTCATAATCTATCCAACAAATAATTAAATTTTATGAAACCGGTCAATGATCGTAAAGTGACGGCTGGTTGTGCCAACGCCTAGAAATTACGAACAAATAATTAAATTTTATGAAATTTTATTGGTTTATTAAAATTAAATTGATAAATAATAGATATATAAATATAATAATTTGCTATTTTTAACATATATAATATTTTGAGTAAAAAAAAAACATATATAATATTTATCATCACATAACATGAATTATTTCAAGAGAGTTTAGTTTATAGTGTTCTTAATTATTGATATGCATGACCGTAAAAATCATATTCGATACATCACAATGAAGAAAAAACAATTAAGTATGAAAACACACCCACATACTTAACAAAACTTAACAAACCAACATAAGTTCAAGTTGTCAAAAGCAACTAAGTATATAATGAGATAATACTTAACAAAAACCACTTTATTGATAATTTAACTTAATGAAAACACATAATCATAAGCCAACATAATTCAAACCCATTATTAATTAATATGCCCTTAAAGCAATAAGTACTTTAGTCTTGTTTTCCCAAAAGAGTGAGGATGAACTTCTTGTAGTCCCCTGAGATTTCTTTGGACACAGCATCTTCAAGATGAACACTGTTTCTCTTGTAGTAAAGCTCTTTGATGTCCCTCAGATCCTTCTCAGCCCTTGTGACAATCACGCGAGTGAGTCCATCCTCATCGGTTCCAAATTTTTTGATCGCATTGCGTAAAACCTACACATAATAGAAAAAAAAATATTCAAAATAAGTCCGAGTATAAAATGACATTTAAAATTGTTATTTTTTCTCGATAATAGTCCTTTTGAGATAATTTCAAGGACAAAATTGAACGACTCAAATATAATAATGAGATCAAAAAAATTTCAAGTATATATCATTTTGAAATTTTATTTTAGACAACGTATTATCCGACACGTATAATTTAAATTAGCATTCACCAAAAAAATTACTAGCACTTAAGGTTCACTTACTTGTATAAATATAATTTAAAGAAAGTGAGAACCTAACCTTCTCATAGTACTTCTTATGGTCATTGATGCAACGAATAGCTGTGTGCAATGTCTTGTGGAAGTCATCAGATGTTTGATCCAACAATTTCTGCAGAGATGAAAATTTTATAAATACATCTCTTTTCATATATTCATTTTTTATCAAATATATGTATAAAGAGAACAATTAACTAAGAATATAACAAAAAAAAAAAATTATGAACAATGCAAGTTAATAAGTTGTCAGCTCAGTGTTAAGAATTTGACATTTATAATCTTATGGAACAAAGTTCAAATTTTCTCGGAGACGGTCGTAAAATTATACCTTACTAATGGAGATGCCATGTTCATCTCTATAGCGGTTGAAAGTTGCCACAAGTTGAGTCTTGCTCCTTGTAGTAAGAATCCTTATGACTTCTTCTTCATTGTTGCCTTTCTTTTCTTTGACACTTTCATGAATAACATTAGCTTCAATTTGTGCTAATTTTGCATTAATCTCATCTCCCTCATACCTAAATGAGCTCACTAATCCAACCAAAAGCTGCTCAAAATCAAACAATGACTCATAAATTGTTAGTACAAACTTATCTTCTTAGAATCTAATATTTTGTATAAGTCCGACACGAACAAAAAGCAAATAATTCCATGTTACAAAGAATGACTTGCCTGACGAAGATGACCGGTGGTGTTAGCAGACACATCTTCTTCGATGGAGCGCTTGTGGCGGTTATGATAAGCGTGCCTCACTGCCAAAAGCTCTTTAGCTGATAGCACAGAAGCAATTTCAGCAACCACATGATAGTTTTTGCTTCCATTTCTTATTGCTACATTGATCAAAACAGCATCACGGTCTGCAGGTTCCAACATCCACCGATACACAGCTCTCTGAATAACGACAAGGTTATACAAAAAGGAAATTAAATAATCGGTAAAACCATGTCGTGGTCTATGATTTATTTCATTTAAAGTGAGAAAATCAATAGTTGATATCTTAACAGGCTCGTAATTTTTTAAATATGCGCACATTATATTAATCATTAATTTATTCATCAAACAGTTGATATTACTCACTTTGTAGTTTAAAATGAGTTGATAACTTTAGAGGAGTCGGATCTTGTATTCGAATATTTTACCTCAAAGTCACCAGAGATCTCTGACTCGAGACGTTTGATGAGATCCTCTTCGAAAAGCTCCTCATAAGCCTTTCTAATCTGTTGCCTCTGATGAACATTTCTATGACCCAATATTGCTACAATGGCCTTGTTATCAGCACCCCATCCTGCAGAATTTTAAAACCATTAAAACACAATATCACAATTTACTTTCGGTAATAAATTATTGATGACATGCCATTGCCATCACTAACGATTATTGGTTCAAGTGGCAAAGAATTTTGTTATTTCAAATAAGGTCTCAGGTTAATGGGGAAAAAATAAGCAATGTAGAGCTTTGTCGCCTATATGGATCCACCGACTCTATTTGGTCAGCTCAGGGCGTTGATTTGGATTGACTGCAGTCAACAATTACACGCATTTTTATGGTCAACATATCGGTGGTTGTGTGGATGAGATCAAACAGACTAGATTTCAATGCAAGATATGATTTATTTAACAAAAAAAACTGACATAGTATTGTCTGATCTCGACCTCAAAATCACTATGTGTATTGACTGTGTGAATGCGTTTAATTGTTAACTGCAGTCGATTCAAATCCGTCGGGGGTTAATGCGACTCTATATAGCGAGGATCCAAACCCCGCAAAAGTGAAAACATAACCTAAATTTACATTTACATTCAAATGACTAGAGCTCATAGATAATGAGAGCCCAAGTTCCCTTAAGTCACAATTTATTTTGTTAATGGGATTTTCAAGATAAAAGTAAACCTTTGAAAGCATGTCGAAGGGCCTGTGCATCCTCAATTGGGGAATGGTTGCTAGGAGCAATAAGGGTGGCCATGGCTGAATATATTTTTTCTTACTATATGGTACTGGCCATGTCTTGAAAGGTTCAGCTTCTCTTTATATAATAATTTAATTAAATAAGCTATAGTGCTATGTTAGTAAGAAGATATTGTCACATTGTAATATTTGGACATTACGTCAATAGAAAATTGAAGAATCTGAAGCTAACCGTATCCTCAAAATTGGTAATGAGTAGGTACTAAGTTATTGTTTTTACCTTACATTATTGAATGAGTAATTGAATGAGTAGATGTTTTTTTGATATATAAAAGAATGTCAATTCAGATCCATGAATATAGTTTAATTGGAAGAAATATTTTAATATGCATGGTCGGGATTTGAATCTAAAATTTTCTACTAATTTGTCTTGAAGGGCGAAATTTTGGTCACCGGCTAGATTATTTAACAAAAAAAATTACCCTTTAGTTAGAATTTTCAAGATGATTAAAGTTAAGTATAGGATCAGATTATTAATTAACTATAATCTACCCCTTTGCCCCAAAAACAATAAATGAAATTAACTATAATCTACCAACATCAAGTAAAAAATGATAAAGACAAAAAAATTGTAGTATAAGTGTAAGGTACCTTTGAAAGCAAGGTGGAGAGCTTCAGCATCTTGAACAGGTGATGTTTGGCCATGAACAACAATGGTAGCCATTGTAGTGCTAACTTGATTAATTAAGTTTTTTTCTCTCTCAAATTTGTAACTATGAAAGCAATATGTGATTAATGAACGTTGGCTTATGTTACATTTATAGTGTCATATGTTTTCCTAGGAGTTAACGCCATTTCCAAATATTTCATGTAAATTTGCTTTTTCATGTTCAAATTTTGTTTCTTTATTAATGCATATTAAAATTTATTCAATAAAGGAAAAAGAGAGGGAAAATTGCAATGGAAGTTTTGTAAAGAAACGGAAAGTAAAGCTGGCTTCTATTAATGTTAAGGCTTTGTTTGGTTGGAAAGAATGCAATGCATGTATGGTCATCAAGATTTGTGAGGTGTTTCTTCTGTCCTTTTCTGTATGCATGAAGAACAAATGGCAAAATATGACTAGGATTCTCTCTTCTTTCCATATAAGTATGTACTTTCCAATTAAATATATGAATTAAAAGACAAAATTTTACCGACCAAAGTTGAGTCTAACAGAAGGGATTAAACTCACAATCTAACAATACCAACACCAATTGGAGTTGAGTCTAATAGAAGGGATTAAACTCACCACCTGACAGATTAGGATTTGAATCTCAATAAATAGATACTCATATTTAGTATCTGACACGTCTTAAATAAAATTATCTCAAACGAAAAGACCTATAAAAAAACATTTAAAAAAAATGTTAAAATTATTATATACATTCAATTATGTTCTTCATAATATATCAACATTTAAAAAAAATTAATTAATTAAATTTGAGGTACGCCAAAAAAGTTCTAGCTAAGATTTCCACGGTTTAAAACATGAAAAAACTAAAATACTCCTTCCTTTACATATTAGGGTCCATTTGGCCTGATTTTTTTAGCTGCTTTTTAAAGTTTATGTAAACAACTTATACAATTTTTATATATTATTATAAGTTTGTCAAGGTAGTTTACGATAAAATAACTTATAAAATTACAATTTTCACTAGTTTAAACTTATAAAATAGCATAAAACTTAATTTATATTGCATAAGCTGTTTGTATAAACTCTAAAAAAAGCTGGGTCAAACGAGCCCTCAGTACTATAAGCAAAAGTCACTTTTTCAACTTCATTCAATAATGAATGTTTCTTTGATATATTAATAGACGGCTTGAATTTTTCAAATTTGTTAGGCAAAATTGAAAATGCAGAAAGAAGCATCACTATAAATTACTACTACTAACATCTTAACTATCACAGTAACCAACATTTATTTAATTAATAGATTGATTGAGTTTTTTTTTTTTTGACAAATAGATTGATTGAGTTTTACTTGCACGTGAATAGCTTTACCTACCTTAATCCCAAGGAAAGGAAAGAGTCAATTATTATTATTATAGAAAAGAAAAAGAGTTCAAACAAAAACAGTTTTTTTTTTTTTTTTTGCATTCAGAAGTATACTTTTAAAACAAATGTTTTTGGAAACAATGGGAAAAAAGAAACTAAGTCCCAGCATATATAATGTCTATGCCTCCATCAAACACAGCTAACGTTGCACATTTCTTGTGAGACAGTTCATGAAAACTACAACCTCTAAACAATAGAGCAAAGAAGAACACAGGAAATCTTAAAATTGGTTTTTGAAAAAGGGCAATTCTTCAATTATATAATATACTGAGCTGTGAGCACCCAACAATATCATGATTTCCAATAAATATGAACAGTAACACATTTTGACGACGAACTGGACTATATTAAAAGTTCCAGAGTAAATTAATAAAACAGCACATATGCTGTTAGTATTGAGTACTACTCACTAATGATCCAACTAAACATGTATGAACCTATAAAGACAAAATAGTTCTATGTACACATATGTATGTTGCCTAAATCCTAGAATATGTTATGTTCAGTTTCTGGATTCAGATTTGACGTCGGTACCACGTTTTGGGTACAAAGACCCTACAGCTGGCACTTCGGCATGTGAAGATACCATTGCTGAAAGAGGTTGAAAGTTGGTATTTCCAACAAACCAATACAGAGCCCATTTCAAATTACAGAGTGTGTACTTGAGTGCTTTCGTCCAATTTTCCTGCTTATTGAAGCTTTGGGTGATGGAATAGTTTTCCACTTTGTCATTCTCAATCCTAAACAAAAAAAACAGCACAGATATTTGTCACTCTCAATGCTACAAACTAACGCACGATACTCAAACTTACGGTTTGATATATGATTCTCAAATTACTAGCAAGAACGCCTAATCAGATAAGGAGGTGGGGTGGGGTAGCTCAACTAGTTTGAGCTAAGGAAATTGAAGGAGCTAAAGGATTGGGGTTGGTGAAGGAGAAAATACTAACATAAACTAATATGCTAACATTTGCATATAAAAAAAAAAAAAACCCTAATATAATAACATCATAAGTAAACCATTATTTTCTCCTTTCACAATCAAGTAAAAAGGTGTAAACTTGACTACTTGATTTCATAAAAGATGAACATGATGGTACCGATGTGAAATTTGTGCTTATCCAATGCAAATAAATGATCACATAGTACTGAAAGATAAAATTCACTATACTAATAATATATTATATGCAACAATACTTACTTATAAGGTAGCTTGAAACATTTCTCAGGTGGTATGTTATTCTCTTGGTCCTTAGAATTGGCAAATTCTGCAAAATCCTTGAGGCATGCTAAAAACAATGTCATTGCTTTGTCATAACGAGTACTCCAGAACAAGTTGACTGGACCAAACCTGCAAAGCGTAGCCAATAATAATGGCATGGTAAACAAGTTTAAGAACAACTCTAAAGGCAACAAGTTCGTTATATTATTTTGTCTGCAACATTTATATTAGTATGACTCAGAACACCAACCACAATATCACCACAGCAATACAGAACCCGAGCCAGGGGAAAAGACACGGCCCTTGATATTATAAAAACAACAAAAATGCAACTCCAAAGTTTATTCTGGTGTTAAATTAAAAAAGTAAATAGCAAAACTAAAATGCAGACAAATTGAAATTGCTTCCAGCCAATCAGCTGGTACATCTGTTTTTCTTCCATGCATTATATCTAATATTTTTGCTCAATTTTAATTATATACTTCAAAAAAAAATCATAAAGACAATTACACAAGTAGAAACAGAATGCGCACTTACAGCTCATAAGTACTCTTGCTGGTGTCTGTGATTCGAGGGTAGCTACCCATAGGAATGATTTTTATTCGGTATCTAAAAAGTAATGAGTTAAGGACATGTTACAAGTCATAATAAATTTTATGTAAAATGTAATGTGACGATAAAATAAAAAGTGGACGTAGAAGCAAATAGGCTCTTGTACAAACTTGGTATCCCACCACCAGATGTAAAAATCTGCATTGAACTGGTCTCGTCAGTTCATGATTATATTATTACATTGAGACATAAGAGAAATTCTATCATATTAACAATACCAGCTATTAATCTGATATGCTTAATGAAAAAGGATACTGAAACTTCGGTCGGAAATACTGGCACATTGTATGAAGAAGAAGGCAAGCTTGGCCCCACGCAGCATTGATCTCATCCCATTCTACCTAAATGTTTCAAAAATAGTAAACATCATATCAAATTAATAAATCTTGAACATGAAAGATGAAGGACCCAAGATTGAGAACTACAAGACAGAAAATTCTTCAGGAAAAAACTTAATTAACTTATAACTATATATGCAAATCATCAAATGAGGGAAGGACAAATGCAAGTGCCAAGGTTGTCAAACTCTCAACCAGCTACAATGAAACAATATATTTTATAGAGGAAATAGCAAAACATGAGTGCAAACACACACCATGAAGTTGAACATATCATCAATAAGTTATCCATATACATTTATATAAATGAGTTCTACGCATATACAAGTGCACCTAAATCAAACCATACATATTGAATTTACAACACATTGACACAACAATAAAAACCATGAAATAACATGCTAGGCATCTTACTGGAATTTTGGGGAGTCTTCCAAGCCGAAAATTGTTGATTGTTCCAAACTCTCCATCATGAGAAATGGGAAAGGCGTCATTGAGCACGTTTGTTCTCTTCAACAATTCTAAATGTGCTTGTGAAACTTCAATCTTGGCCAAAATAGCATCTCTCTCCTCCTGTTGATTGAAATATTTTTGCACAATGCTCAGACTTTGAAGTTCCGTTTTTTTTCCCAAAAATAAACAGGACACAGATGTTCTTATGCAAGTTGCTTGAAGTTTTTGTTACAAAAGCATCTCAAGAATCTCAATACTCTGTAAAGTAAAACATAAATAAAACACTAACATACCTGATGAGAGATCAATTGAAACTGAAAATTATTGAACTCATGCCAATACCTGTTACACATTCAGACATGTAAAATCAATCATCGAAATAAAGTATCCGTACACACTAAAGAAGAAGAGAAAAAAGATTGATAAAAAATTTATTTTGGGGATTGAGGGGTGAGGTTAGGGATTTTAGTATCTTGAACTATGGTATTTTTATTTGAAAATATAATATTGCTAAGGACAGAGTTACAGTGAAAATATACCGCTCCTCCAATTCTTTGAAGCGGCTAGATTTCAACTCAAGTTCCTTCAGTTCAGCATTTACTTCAGCATTTTGTCTCTCTGATTCTTCAATTGCTGCTTCTAGTCTTCTTTCTTCTTCTTCAATCTTGACCATCATTTTAAGTGGTAAGTAATTTATTAGGCTTTGGAATAAAACATAATGGTACACTAAACAAAATGGTGTTAATCAAACCAGTATTTCTTTAAATAAAGACACGTGTAATTTTTATTTAAAAAAAACTCCAAATCTCCACAATAAGCAATGATAGCCATAACTTCAAAAATTAAAGCAGATGTGAACCAATTTGATAGAACTGGACCAGAAATTAGGAAATAACAGAAACAGAACATGGGGATGCTATTTAATATCCCTCTATAACTCTATACCAACGGATCTGTCTCCTTCCAAAAGAAACTAATAACCAACTAACTGAATTCATTTACATTCTCTACCTCTATTTATATCCAACCTCTACCACCACGGTTAAGAGGGGTAACTAATTCAAATGTTTTACCAGCAATACCAAACTAAAAGTGGCTAGCCCACACAGTTCTTTGGCACATCATTATTTCTTTGAACATAACATACACATCCGTAATTGGGCACCTGTTGCTAACACATTAATCAAGACTTCAAGATTGAAAAGGATAGCATCAATTTCTAATTTATATGGAAAATATCAGTTTGCTTTCTGGCTTTCGGGTATACATAATATTGCACATATATAATTCCTAAATAGAAGTAATATTAGGGAATTACACAAGAGGAGAGATTAAAATATGATGGCAGTTTTGATTTCACACCGATAACAGAACTGATCTTGAAACGACACCACGAGAAAGTGTAGCTTCCAAATCAAAGTATGTCATGGCTCTTGAAAGGTTTGGAATCTTGAAAAATGCAAAATAACACAAAAATATATCCAAATTTGGTCTGCTGTGTATTTATGGTTGCAATAGCATATGTAGTTATTAATATTATTCCAATATTTCATAACAAATTTCAAATTATTTATGGTGTGATGTCACCCTTCTCTAAACAACCAAGGAAAATAAATTTGAATTGAAATGCTTCCAACTTGTAATGTGTGATCAAATACTATATCCAGAATAAGCCAATATAACAAAAAAACGCGTACCAGCCATATATTCAAACAAAGTAAATAGAAGTTATGAATATATGACTAATGGTTTAAACTAATATACACATTGGAGATAATAAACCTGATGAGCACCTTCAATTTCTCCTTAAGAAAATCAGCCTCGCTGAGGACATCTTTGGCTTCCCCCTCCAAGCGTTTAAGACAGGCTTCATATGCTTCAATGTCCCTATTTACATCTTCGACCTCTTTATCAAGCTTATCAGACAAAACCCGCATGCAGTCAAGGCATAAAGGTTGTTCAACCTGAAACCGCAATAACATGCACTATGATCTACTATACTCTTTATCAATCAAAACACTTCTATTTTAAGAAATAACCATTTTTTCCAAAAAAAATCACTCAAAATGCTGGCAAATATAAAAAAGTATATTTCCAATTTAAATTAAAAAAAAAAACACGCAGGTTTATGTATGAAAACCTGTGTCTGTGTTGTGGCTATCTCAAATGCTCGAGTCAGGACAGTAATAGTTGAATTAAATCCAGAGTTATGAGGTGGCATATGACCTCCATGATCAACCCCCGGGGACGATGAATTGCCCCCACCTCCATCAGATGCAGATTCCGACTTGTAAACAACCACAAATGACTCTTCCATCATCTTTCCAGGCTGGGAAGTATCACCACGAGGCCGAGGAGGAACTCCTTGAGCCTGAGGTCTTTGCTTTGGCAACACAACATAAGAGTTGTCCATTTTAGTTGTACTCATCACACTGCTAGCACCATGCATGGATGACCCTTGCATCCCTACACACACATTCATTGAATCCATATCTGAGTATAACCATCACAATAACTCTTGTTCGAATAATTAAAATATACACAAGATGAATGCATCGATAATCTTCATTCTAGAAATAGAAAACCATTTTTTTTACCATTTAAAATCAAAATTAGCATCTGCAAAAAAAAAATGCATGCAGAAAATAAGTCTATATCGAGAACAAATATTCATGCACAAACTAGTGAACTGTACAATTGAAGAAACACCCATTTTAAGGGGCCGTTTGGATTGGCTTATTTTTTAGCTTATAAAATATAGCTTATGCAAATAAATAAGTTTTTATGTTAATTCATAAGTTCTCACTAACGAATAAGCTGTTTTTTCATAAACTACCTTGACAAGCATATGAATAATACATAAAAGCTTATATATTTGCATAAGTTGTTTTACATGAGCTAAAAAATAAGTCAACCAGACAGGCCCTAAATCAACATTAACAATATCCATTCTAATTGTACTAACTACTAGTACTAAACACACACGCTCACCAACTTGATATAAAATCCTTGCACCATTACATGCATTAATTGCCTCTATGGGCCTGTTTGGATTCAGCTTATTTTTGAGCTTATGAAAATAACTTATGCAAATAAATAAAGTTTTATGTTAATTCACAAGTGTTCACTAACAAAAATTGTATTTTTATGAGCTGTTTTCTCACAAACTTCCTTGAAAAACTTATAATAATGCATAAAAGCTTATTTATTTGAATAAGTTGTTTCGCATAAGCTCAAAAATAAGTCAATCCAAACGGGCCCTGTATCATGAATAAATCATCACAATCATTCTCATTCGCAAATAATCGCAATAAAATACCCCAAAACTCACATAATAAAACAGCACTCATCGTCAATTAAAGCAACTAACAAACAACAAAATCCATTCTAGCTCTAGCTATACTCAGTACACACAATTAAAGGGATGATCCTCCTACACATAAATGCATTGATCGCCTCTATTTTTTTGTCTTAACCCTCCGGTTCACAGGAAAAAAGGTGTCTTGATAATCAGGAATACAGCTGGAAGTTAAGTAAAATAAAGATCGACCAAAAATTGTTTCAGTCAGGAATCGAACTCGGGAACTCGCAATCAATAGAAAAAAGTATAACAATCATCAAAATCGAATCGAGTAATTAAAATTCACACCACACAAACGCAATAAAATTCATTCTTCAATCCAACAATTAAATAAATAAACAAACGAGAATAATATCTGCAATTAAACTATCCTAAATTGAAAGAAGCGGTGGATGGGAAAATGGAAGCGTGAATTGAGTGAAAAGGAACGTTGAGAAAACCCTAAGAGAGTATTGAACTAACCGGAGCGAGAAGGGTCGTTGAAGAACTTGTCGGCATAAGAATCGACGCCGACGATGCAGAGTGGATTGCGGCAGTTCTGACAAACCCATCGGGGGACATTCGGATCCACCGGCAAGCTCCGGCTCCGACCCTTTTTCGTGTCTCTCATTCTTTCCTACTCAATCACAAAACAAAATCAACGCTTTTCATTTTATTTATTTTTTGGAAAGTTTATTTAATTTTTTGAAAACCAAACACCTTTTCATAAATAAAAAAAAAAAACTTATTTATATTTCTTTCCTATTTAAAATTAAAAAAAAAGGTTATTTATATTTCTTCGTTTCAAATTATGCGTCATTTTATTTATAAAATACAAGATTTATTTTGAGAGAATCCAAATTTAATTTAATTATCATACTTTATTTATTTAATCCAAACCCTTCTTTTGATAATCAAAGATTAATACAAAAAAGAAAAGTTATTTTATGGGTGCGTTTGATGTGATAAAAATAAGAGATCGGACAGTACAATTTCAGTTGAGTTGTATTGTGTATGATTTTATACCTATTTTTGGGACCAGACATATATTAGTTTAATTTAGGCAAAATTACACAGTAGACTCTTTATCTTTTTTTTTGTAATATTTTGATCATTTATCTTATTTTGGTAACATTTTGGTGCTTTATCTTTTTTTTTAATACTTTGGTCCTTTATGTTGTTTTATTTGTAACATACAGGTCCTTTATTTTTTTAAATAAATAAGATAAAGGATCAAAATGTTACAAAAAAATGGAACTAATATGTTACAAATAAAAAAATATAAAGGACTAAAGTGTTACGAAAAAAAGAAGATAAAAGACCAAAATGTTACAAAAAAAAATAAATGACCAAAGTATTACAAAAAATAAGATAAATGACGTGTAGCGTAATTTTACCCTTAATTTGTATACTTAGTTTAATTTATTTTCTTGATTAAAAAAATAGTTTAATTTATTTTCTAAATAACTCTATTGAGACCATAATATTTTATTGGCTTTTGTCAGAAATACGCAACTTACTGGAGCAATGTTATTGTCTATCGGGAGGACTCCAACAAGAAAAGTGTGAAAAAAAGTTGAATTTCTTTTGTAGACACATGGTGGACTAAAACTGAAAAATCAACATTGGAGGTGCTCTAAGAAACCAAGTTCTAAAGGATTCAATATACCACAAATTCATGTTAAGCCGTGGGGAAGGAAAAATCGTAAGGTCAAGATTTGAGGTAGTGTCAATCAAGGTAGCATAGTGATGAAATATTTGGGATGGTCCTTTCAGTATGCTAACACGGTGGAGGGAGCTTGTGTAAGATATGGCTTCATGGATGTTTAATTGCTTAGCCAAATTAAGACCGTGGCAAATAGCTTGAATATCAACAAAAGTATCTTTGTGCAATCTGATATGTGGCGGCGAACCCTGTGATCTAAGTGCCATAGGAGTAGCAAAGTAAATCTCTAGAACCAACTTTGATATAGGAATCAAGACAACTATCATCAACATTATTAATAGTACAATTAAGAAGGGACTGATTCCATCTAACCCAACAATCACTACAAATGCGAGGGGACTATATAGAAGCAAGAATTGAAGGTTGAGGTCATGTTTCGAATCTCCATAATAAGACGAAAGAGGGGCAACTTTTGTAAAATAACTCGTGGTTTATTCTTATATTTATAAAAGGGATTCATCGGCTCTGATACCATTCTTGGATCATAAAAGGGGTTCGAGGATCATTACATTGAGCCTAGAAGAACCACATAAGTGAATTTGATACAACGTTTTAACCCAAAATTTTAACTTAGTATGTTTATGGGTCCTCTCACTTTATAAAGTGTTCAATATCAATTTTTCCATCAAATATAGGACTCAACTCACACTTGTAGTATTAACACTAATCTATTATTTGTCATTTTTTTTATTTGTTAGACAGAGTGATAAATACTACTAATAAAACATGAGATCTCAAATTTGAATTTGAATTTAGAGATTCCAGCTTAACCTAACAATATTAAATTATCGGTTGACTTATAACTTATAAATGCGTACAAGATTTTTTTTAGATAAACAAAATGGCAAGCCGTTAAAAATTCATACATATAAGTGAAGGGACTTGAAGTTTGAACTCCAATCATAACATCTAATTTAACAATTTTGATATTTTCACTAGTTAAACTAAGATTTGTACATGAGACTTGTCTATCTCAAACGAGAAACATTATTTTTCTTATAATATTAATATTTTGATATATGTTGAGGATTAGTTGAAAATATTTGATTGGATTGAGAGTTAAATAATAATTTACGATCGATTAAACCCGATAAAACCGTCTATAATATATATGCTGATAAGTGGACAAAATTGGATTATCTGGTTGTCTTAAAGAACAAGTTTTTTTTTTTTTTATCAGTTCTTAAAGAACAAGTTTGTTTACATGATGTAAGACATCAATTTGCAAATCCGATCAAAACTGTTAATAAAACACAAAAATAAAAAAAATATAAATGTATTTCTGAAAGTAATATGACTTTGTGTATTGTTTAAAAAATTGACTAGAACTGAAAAATTGCTCAATAATTTGACTACGACAAAAAAAAAATCTATTCAATGCAATATACTAATCGAAGTTTTATAACCATATACACGTTTTACCTCCTCCACTTTTACTTAAAAGAAAAAAAAAAGTCTTTGATCTTGATCTATTGATGTTGAAACATAACTATTCATGTATCTATGTATAATATATCTATGTATTTTATTTTATTTTGAATAATAATAATACAAGAAAAGTTTGTACTTTTTTAAACCCATATAAGCTTAGACAATGTATATTTAGATAATATGTTATGGAGGATTTCTTCTAAATTCTTGACACCAAAATTTGTGTCCTTTAAAAAAAAATTACCATTAGACACAAGTGGCAAACTCATGTGTTGAGAGTTACTTCATGGATTAACGACCTTCATTTTTTTGGATTTGTCTAATACAATGTTGTAAGTTAAAATAAATACGTGGCCTAAATTGTAAGAAATTATTATGAGGTTTTAGAGTTAGAATATCTTCATTTATTCTTTCAACTTTTTCTCTCCATTGGTATAATTTTTAATAGGTTTTTAGTCCCCTTATTCTTATTGTTTTGTAGATTTGGTCATTCTATTTTAAAATATGACATTTTTTGTCCCTCCATCATGTTACTTGTATTTAGAGGTGGGAATAGGTTAGACCGAGTTAGGTTTTGCAAAGCCTGAATCTGGTCTGTCAAAAAATCGAAGATCTGAGTCTGACTTGTCGCCTATCATATGCTTATTTTTAGGCTTGAGTCTGACCTTTTGAAAATCTGATGTGACATGTTAGCCTGTTTAAAAACCTATTTCCAGGGGCGAACCAAGCTATTGACAGCCCAAGTCTCACAAAAAATCAAATTTTTTTAGAGTCTATTAAGACTCCGAATAATTTTACTTTTAGTGTATATAGGCCTTATGTCCGAAAATATCATAAGATGTCTTAAAAGAATTTAAAACAAAATTAGTGTCTTTGTAAAATTAAATTATTTTAAAACAAAATTGAAGGCCTCATTTTAATGTTCGCTTTAGGCCACATAATATGTTGGGCCGACCCTGCCTATTTCACATTAACATATTTGAATAAATAATTATATTTGATTTTAAATATATTATGAACTAATAAACCAATGTTCCTTTTGATATTTAATGTGATATTTTAGAGAATTTGACTATATATGTCATCATATTTCAATTCTAGTTTATAATAATACATTTATATATGTGAAAAACTAATGTAGATTAATAAACTTACACTATTGAAAAAGTTAATAGATTTATAATTTAGTCAAGGTACAAATTTTAATATATAAATAATAATAGTAGAAAAAATTATTCATATTAACTTAAATTGACTGGCCTAGTTGGCCTAAAAGATTTTTAAAATGGCATGTAGCGTGACATTTTTACCTAAATAGACTTATAAAAAAGTTTTGGTCTGCCCTATTTAAATAAATAGGTTGACCTGGCTTGAGCCTATGTAGGCTAGGCTATAAGTCCCTTTAGGCCTGACATATTCCCAATCTTACTTGTACTTGATTGAGTACAAAATAATAGTAGTAAGGTTGAAGTTTTCCCTCAGTTCACTTATTTATGAACTCAAACAAGATCTCACTTGAGTTTAAGCTTTCCTCAGCAAGAGAAGTGTTCCGGTGAACACTCGAAGGGGGTTGTATTATTGATATTGGATTAAATAATGTTACACAAGCCTAGACCAAAGAAGGGTCCACATGCTTAAGAATGAAAAAATCTATCTCCTATTGACTGTGAATGATCAATGCTATTTATAGAATCTTCTTCCTTCTTCTCCAAGCTCCACTACCCTGTTTTTCGGCCACCTCCTTCTTCTTCCGTGAATGACGCTCTTAGGGGTGATTATTTTTCTCCTTATCCTCTGTCACGGTGGATCATGGTGGGTGGTTGCTATCTTCTTCCTCAAGAGTCGTCAGCGTGGAAGATCATGGGGGAGGAGATATTTTCCTCTGCTTAACGCCATAATTTGAAAATGTTGGCGCCATCGCAATTCGTCTCGCCTTGCATTATTTGAAACTGTGGATTGGACCATATTGGGCCACTTCTTGTTGAGCCTTAGTAAAATATTTCTATCCACACCCGGTTCAAGAAGGGTTGAGATGACCTATCAAATCGTGTATTTCTCCCGAAAGTGAGGAGAATGCCGCCTACAACTAGAGTTTACTCGGATCATGCTTCCAAATAGCATTTTTTTAATTATAAATTGATAATGTTTATAAAAAAAAACTATAAATTGACAATGTAGTCAAGTTTAAAATGATGCTGTATATCATCATATCAAATATCCATAAAATTATAAAAAAATTTCTTTATATATACTTAATTTAAAACATGGATAGAACAAACAGCAATTAAACCTAAATTTTAAATTATGTTTTTTTTCCCTCTCTTCTCAAATGCTCGTTCTCTCTATTCGGAACTGATTGATGTTCATACTCAATAGTCAATAGTATACTATATGGTGCGAGAAATAGTATAAGTTGTCAAGATACAGGTAGAAATCACATGTCTAAATTACTTAGTTGAAATAACACAATTGTTTGGCATTGTAGACCAAACCACACAAGTTGATTTTTTGTCTTAGTGCTAAAACAATCTTAGCCTCAAATTAAAAAGCCAAACGCAGCCACGAAAGCGACCTCATAAACAACAAGAACCACCAAACACGTCCTTAATGGACCCCACCCAGCTCATAAACCAAACCCAACGAAAAAAACCCCAAAACGACACCCAAAAATCCTAAACGCAAAATAAAAAAATAAAAAACCCAAACCAATGAAATTTCAGCATTTGATAGAGCAATTTCAAGCCACTACTTTAGATACGCTTCGTTTCACACGTGTAGGTCCCACTCTTCTGTTTCTACAATCTACACCATTCACATACTCACGTGACAATCACGTGAACTCAATACCCCATTCACACATTCGTTTCTCTCTCTAGAAACAAACTCCGTACCGTTTTCTTTGTGGATTTTGCAACTGAATGCTCTTTCTTCTTCTTCTCTCTGTTTTCTCTTTCAAATTCGCATATTCTTCTTCTCTCTCTATACTTTTTTTCACTGTTTCACTGTGTTAGTACTATTTGAAGTGTGAAACGACGCTGTTTTGTTAGTTTCTGTGATTGATTTCATGGTGTGTGTTTCACTGTGAGCTTGTGTGTAGTGATTCCGGCGATGATTGAGCTAATTCAACGTGTAGTTGTTAATTCTGGATTCGTTTTTGTGAATTGTTTTGCTCAATTTATAAGAAATGTTTGATTGGAACGACGAAGAGGTGAGTAAATTTTTATCAATTTTTGATATTTAATTTTGGAATTTTCTTTTATAATTCTGTTCTAACTCAATTATGGATCTTGATTTATTTATTTTTGGAATAAACCATCGATTTAGTACTTAAAAAAGTGGTTTTTAGTTGTTATTAGATAGATGTGCTTAGATTCTTGTTATTGCTATGAATTTGATGATTTGGTGTGTGATTGTTTGTGGTGGTTTAAACATGGAATTACTAGTAGTAGCACATGATTGAAGATGTTGTTTGTGTAATTGGAAATTTTTGTCTAATCTTGCTTCTATTGAGTTTTACTTTTGGTGAAATGTTTATGATGTTTTTGGGAATTTAACAACTTAAGGAGTAAATATTGGAAATTGTAGCAAACCTCTGAGCTAGAATGAGAGAGAGAGAGAGAGAGAGAGAGAGAGTTGCTCAGTTATGAATTTGTTTTGAGGTTATTGCTAGAGTGGGTAAGTTCTTATGAGGTCTACGCGGACTGATGATTGTATATCACTCAAAACTTTGACGTCGATTGGCATAGTCACTTTTAAGTAGAAGTTTAGCGTTTTCCACGTCGTTGTAGCCGAAGATAGTGTGACCTGGTCGGTGTTGATTAGATAAAAAAAAAAGTGGAAAACAAATTTAGTTTGAGGTATGATGCAATAATATCTATTTTCTTTGTATTCGCCAAACCGGCACATATTAGGTCACCGTCTCAGTCATTAGGATGAGTAATACCACAAGCGAAACAGAGAGCGGCATCTCTTAAAGTTTCCACCGTAGACCATATGCGATACTTCTCCACCCTAGAAGCCACCTCTGTTTTGATGTTTGTTGAATTATTGAAACTTATATCAAGCACAGAAAGTTAAAGGCTACGTTGTATGAATACGGGTACGGGATACATAAATTTTTGGAAATACTTAGTTACGGCTACGTTAAAAATTTACGATGAAATGTCTTTCATAAATATTACATTTAACAAAAAAATACAACAAAGCGTCTTTCATAATTTACTATATCACAAATCATAACAGAATTAGGAAATAAATATAAAAAAATTAAGAAAATTAGGATAGAAAGGTGATATTTACACAATGGGAGTTGGATAAATGTTATTTATGTAGTAAAATATTGAGAAGGAATATACAATATAATTGAAAAAGTATCAACATGACAACATCATAGAAAAATAACTAGAAAACCTAATTTTATAATTTTTTTCGTAGTAAAAGAAAAATATGTATTCATTTATTAGACTGCGGGTACGTAGTAAAAAGTACCCACAAGTATCCAATAAATTATTTTACAAATTAATTTTGGTATGTACTTGGTACTTACCCACGAGTACCAGGTACAACATGAATTTTGGAGTACCCCTGCTTCAGAGGTTAAAGGGGAAATAATTAAGAAAATTTTGGAGATTTCAGAATTTTCCGAAGTTGAATTTAGATAGATGATGATGATATAGGTATATATATATGGTTAAAAGAGACAGGAATATACAGTGGATATATATATAGTTTAAGCTCCATCTTAGTTTAAGTTCCTATTCCTATCTCTAAGTCTCTAACAATTGCGTCAATTCTGATGTGGAAATGGTAATAAAAGAGTATACTAGATGGTCCTATGACTATAGTCACTACCAGATTCCTTAAATCAAGTTTTGCACCGATGTGGTATAATGGAGATGGGAGGTTATCATAATTGTCAGGAAATCCAGAGAAAGATTACAAAAACAAGAATAAGCGATGCTTTTGCAAAAAAAAATCTATCAGAATTTTGGTTGATTTTTGATGTGTCACCTCTGTTGATTGCATAGCAGGGATGGAAGTAGAGGATTAGGGCAAAAAACTGTTAGCAGCCCACTAAAATATAGTAAATAAACAGATAATTGAGGGAATAAACAGAAATTGCTCAATAGTAGATAATTAATTGTAATAATAAGGAGAGAATAAATAAAGACCATCCCACAAATAATTAATTGGGAGGTGCTTTTGAGCTATAGCCTCAATCTACCTTAGAAATAATTTTTTTTGTTGGTGAATTCTACCTTAGAAATTATTTTAAATATAATAATTCTGAAATGATTCTATGCAATTATAACAACTGGGGTAATTATGAGTCCTTGTAATTATTATGACAAGTTGTATACTGTATGTAATATTCTCTGATGGTAATTTAGACACACAAATCCCATCACGTCTTTCATCTCTTTTCCTTCTCAATAGATGATTTTCTATCGTCTAATCCTCATTTTTCATGCATTTCCTTCTTTCTTGTGTCTACTTATGTTGCTACTATCAGCATCTAAAGCCTACTCTTATTTTTTACTTAAACACTGTCAAAATAATATCAATGTTTAATAATGGAAAATTTTCAGCTTGCTAATATAATATGGGATGAGGGAGGAGAGAGTGATGATCATATTGTGCCTTTTCCGGAGGCAAGTGAAGATCTTAGAAACAAGAAAGAAGTGAATCAGGAAGCAGCCACATGTAAGCTTACCAAACGGAAGCAACCAGAGACGAACACTGATTGTCATGAAAATCTAGGAAGCAGTTCGAACGTTAATAATAGTGGAGGACTACTTGCCTCGGGATATGGAGCAAGCTCGTGGCCTGACTCGTCTTTATCCAGTGCAGCTAAAATTGATCAGGGTTCTATGGGTACTGAACTTTCTAAAAATCGAGGTGAACTTAGCAAACTCAGTACATCAAGAGGTGGTAAAATTGTTGCTGGAATTATAAGTAGATAGCAAGTCTCATATTTGTCTATGTGTTTTATGTGTTTTTTGTTTGTGCAGGCGTCTGTCTGCTCATGTTTTTATGTGCTTGCATCCCACCTTCATAATATGAAAATAATGAACATGCATGATATTAGCTGTATTTTCCATTCCTAATTGTATAAATGTTTGACAGAAGAGACCACACAGCATGAAAAGGATGCTCAATTTTTCCAAAATGCCGAAGAAGGTAAAGAACAAGGTGATTTTGTTGATTATGACTGGGCTAACATAGGAAGTTTTGATGACCTTGATCGAATTTTCAGGTAAAGTAGATTATCTTTATTATTCTATATCTGATACAAGCATATGTCTGATAGCATTTTAGCATTATGATCACTAATGTCCTGGATTTATTTGTATTGATTTATTTCCTAAATCTCCGAAGTGTGTAAGATGGACTAAACTCTTCTGTTAACCTAAGTGTTGTATTCCCCACTTTTCACAATTGTTTACAAACTGCTCCATCTTAGTAAGTTACTTCAAATTTATTCTGTGAAACTTATGTGCAGCTATGCCATGTAGCTGCAACAATAGAGTAAAATCATGCAAAGTGAAATAGGGATGATTCTGATGTGAAATTTTGGAACACCTTTACTCTTTAAACTAGGAAACAGGGCTTTGTGTTTCTAATTTTTGAACTTTGATAATTGTCAGTGGGTAGTTTTATTTCCCCTCGGCTTTAATTCATGTCCAAGTGATGAGAAATACCAAAGTTCCTGAGTAACTAACATAAACAATTCTAGACATGCATCTATCCTTATAGTTGTTAGTCTTTGTATTTTACAACGGCATCTATCTGATTGAATATTCTCACAAGTCATGCTTTTGCAGCCATGATGACCCTATATTTGGCAATGTAAGTCTTGAGAATTCTGATGAGCTTTGGTCTGCTAAAGATGTGAGTAACAATCAAGCACATGTACCTTTGGATGCACCAAGTCCCACAGATGCTTTAAGGAATAAATCAGAGCCTTTTGAAATCAAAGAAGAACATGGTCATTGTAATGATCAATCATTTTCCCCTAGCTACGAAAAGATTTCTGGTCCTGCATATCAAAGTATACAAAATTCACACACAACGACTGATAACGTGGAATGTGCTGGAGATAGAAGTAAGCCTACTGGAAAGGAGCAGCAGGTATGTCAAGTAATTTTCAATGACCAGTCCATTATTTAGTGCTCTCTATTTGTACAGTGGAACAAATAACTTTTTCATTTTGCCATTTAGAGTCTTAGACTACATGATCCAGATATGTTAGGAAGCAGTAGTACCATATCTGCGGTCTATGGTTTATCTGTTGTATTATTGCAATAACAAAGGGATAAGGGATCCCACATAATTTTAGAAGCATATAAATATTAAAATGCTACCTTCTATAATTGCTTCCTAGTTTCTGCTATCTAGTTTATGTTTATCAACCTCCTCATAAACCAAACTTTCCAAAAGATAAACTCATTTGGTTATCTCATCTTAGATTTGTCATTTGGGGCCTAACTTAACCCCACAAAATCAACCTGTAAGGTGAAAGATGCTCGTTTTGTATAAGCTCTTTTAAGGCATTATCTCTAGTTAGCAAGTGACTTGATTTTTTTTCCAATATACCCCTTCACTCCTAACGCTATTGATGGTGGCCTGATGGATCTAGAATAGACTCGGATACCATCTTAAATTTTAGATCTAACTCAAGCCCACAAAGCCAACTTGTTAGGTGAGGGATACTCATTATTTTTATACTCCTCCCAAGCCTTCTTTGTAGTCAATGTAGGAATTTTTCCCATATTGTTATGTGTGTTTTGTATCTAACATGCCCTCTCGTGCAATAGTCATTTCATCTTGAAAAATGAACAATGTACATGTCTATATTACTTCACGAGATCCTTCTTTTCCTTGCCTCAATGAGTCCAACTTTACAATAAATGGATTTTGCTTTGGTGAAATATTGTCTCACCATCGTCTCCTCTTGTTGAAGAGACACAAGTTCATTCTCCAGCCATTTTAACTTCACATAGACTAGTAGAATACAATACTGAGCTCACCTTCACATAGACTAGTAGAATACTGAGCTCACCCGCTATGTTTCATATAGGGTCTTTTTTAACCTATACACCTTATTCCCTCCATCATTGGAGTCTTATAGGTGCTTCTGAATTGAGATAAGAAATTGATTCTTAACTAAATAAAAAGCCTTCACATGTTTATATGTGCATAAGGGAAGTTAGTTTTTTGAAATTTTGAGACTCATTCCAACAAACTTTTGATGCCATTAGTTTGAAGACTCAATCATTGTAGGATTATTTCAATTTTTTTCTTTAAGTGCTTGTCATCGAAAAGTATATTCAAACCAGCTTTTCCTCCTCCAGGTCTCCATATAGATAACGAGTCTTTCCTCACTTTCCCTCAACCTCGGAGGAAGAACCATAATTCATAAATTGAGTTGGAATCTTTTCTTCTTTATCCTTTTCTTATAAGAGTCACCACTTCCTGTATTACCTTATTACCTTATGGGACCAAAACTTGTAGTGACTTCTGAGTTAGAACCAAGACTAAGGACAATGAACCAAAATTGGTGCACAAGAGGAAAGGAAAACCCAAATTGGTCTAACAACTCCAGTTGCTTGAGATAGAGTAAGTACTGAAAACATTATTTCGTCTTTCTCCAACTCATATATTTAGAAGTTTCTAGTTGCATTTTAGCATCTTAAGGAAGCACCGGTTTTGTTGTATCCTCCTTTGTGCAATCTATTTGATTAAATTTGCATGATTTTCTTTACATTTCACACCCTTGACATAATCATGTGCCAGGGATTTTCTTCTGTTTCCTTCTCAAAGCCATCCAAGGATTTATTCTCTGTTACTTTATATATATGCAGAGTCTTAGAAAAAAGAATCAGTTGAATACCCGGAAAAAATCACAGATAAAACAAGAGGAGAAAGATTTACAGGATTTTTATGGTAATTGGTCTTCTTCAGCAACATTGGCAAGACAATTTGAGAATCAATTGACACCATCTGTTTTACAATCTTCTCCCTCTTCAATTCTTGGTCAACCGAATAAACTCCAAGGACCTGAAACACTATATCAGAACATCATAAATCCATATGCAGCACCTTCTGTGTATGGTAACCTTACTAATACATATCCTGCTATGCCAATGCTATCACAGATTCAGTCGGGAAATCTTAGGCATCAGCCAGTGCTCTCTGGGTATGAGACATCTCTTAGTTCGGTGAATGCTTTGAAAAGTTATGCAGGCTCCATCAATCCTCAAACTATGACTCCTCAGGAGAAAATTGAAAAATTGAGGCGGCGGCAGCAAATGCAGGCAATGCTTGCTATTCAGAAACAACAGCAAGTACTGGGCCACCAAGTTCCTAGCACTAGTAAATCTGTCGCGCAAAAATGCCACCCAGAAATTCAAAGTCATCTTAGCGATGGGACTGATCCTAAAATTGAAGATTTAAGTACTTACCCTCCAATTGAACAAGTTGATTCTAATACAATATCACTGGCAATTGATGATGATTTTGTTGAAGAAACCATACTGTACAGGCTTCAGGACGTTATATCAAAGGTATTGTTGAGTTGTAACTTGCTAATGTATGCTTTACAGTATAATTGTTTCCTTGTATACTAATTCGAACATGGCCTTTTATCCCGAGGCAAACTTTTTTTACAGTTAGATGTCACAACAAGACTCTGCATCAGAGATAGCTTGTTCCGGCTGGCACAAAGTGCAACACAAAGACATTATACTAGTGACACAAGCAGCACAAACAAAAATAACAATGAAGAATATGAAGTTTTTGCTAGAGAAGAAAGCAGTAGGCAGAACAGGTTAGAAAAGCTACAGTAATAATATACTACTACTTTATTTGCCAGGAGAATCTGTCTTACAGTAATAAAACTGTTAATCATATCTGTCTTACAAAAACAACCGATTCCAACATTTTTGTAATGTTACCTTCACCTTGATTGCCTTGTCAAGACTCAAGACGTTTAACCACAACTATTTTTATTGTATGAACCATGCCAGGGTGCCTGATATTGAAACAGAGACGAATTCCATTGATCGAACTGTGGCTCGTTTAGTCTTTCATAGGCCTGTGGAGTTAACAGGAAATTATTCCGACAAACTGGAGTCGCCGGTTTCAACAAAGGTGCAATGTGAAAACAAAGCAGCTAACCAAGTGGACTTCCCCATGGGATGCTTACAAGAGGAAGACTTGAGAAGTCATCAACAATTTTCTCACCTTGGGTCAGAGAATCCTTGTCAATCTTTTGAGGTCCAGCCTATGCATCAAATTAAAAACAGTCTCGGAATAACTTCAGAGAATGCATCTAACCCACAGGAGTTTGAAGCCTCTCAATGAAGAAAGAAGTTATGCAGAGTGCAAGGGTAATTCCTTATTCCTTTGATTTTTATTGCTATGCTTCCTTATTCAATTTTTATATATGAATTTACTGGTAATTCAAATGTTTTATTTTATTGTCAGCCTTCTGGATCATAACCAAGCTCGAGTATCGATGTAGAATCCTGAGAACCAGTTTCATGTTTGCATGTTATCAGTAATAAATCGTGTTTCTTTTGTTCTAAAAAACATGATATGTATCTTGGTATCTGACCATACTTGAGGTCGTGAGTGCTATGTTGTTTTAATCATAACTAGGTTAAATATGTGTAGCAAAGTCGCTCATGTCAAATTAATCATGTATGCGCTGCCTGACTTAACCATGCTTTAAAGTTTTGTTGTATTTCTGTATGTACCCCTGGCCAAACTTGTCCTTATCATGGAACAATGATATGTGTGTTAGCATTTGAAATAAAATCATAAACTTGTGATTTTTATTTGGGTTTTGAGTATAGGAGAGATGTATCTAGTGAGTGTATAAGTTTTTATGAAAGTGAGAGAATTAAATTTAGAAAAATATAAACACACACAGATGTTTGGGATTATAAGTTATTTAACCCCTTAAAAAAGTCACATGACTATATATTTTAATGCTGACCATGACCATTCATTGTTAGAGGTAATCATCAAAGTTTACTCATATTACTCTCACATAAAAATGACTCTTGCTTCTTAGGTCTTATTTAAGAATACTCTTTATCAAGAAATTGTGTTCAACAGGGATATAACAGGTTTAGGGTCATAATATATGTCTTCATCTCAATTACTTATATTTTCAGGGTGACTGTCATTCTTATATGGGGAGTTTACTTGGTTTGTCACCTCATTTCACATTGATTGCATTTCAAGTCAATGCTTATTACTTGCCAAGGTAAAAAAGATTGTTGCGGGTGTTCTGATATGTAGTGCAAAAATATGCCTACATAAAGTTGTTGTTGATGATCGCTCTCCTCCCCGTGTTGCTCAAAAACAGGTAGAATACACGACCGGAAGCTACCGGTCTTTCAATAGGATTTGAGGGGATTCTGAGTAACACGGGGGAGCAATCATCTAAGTTGTTTTGTTCCTTGCTCACAGTTGTGAGCTTAATAGGCCTGTGGCTAAGCAGTCATATCTCGAATCCATATATAGTCTAAGAATTTTGATGAAGTTGGTGCTGCGTTTTCTGCTTTTGACTTTGAAGGCTTTGTCAATGTGGAAGATGACAATGACATTCATGAGGAAATAGTCATGGGTTTGGACTTAAATTTTATTAGGAAATAGAAAAATGTAAGTAAATTGTGAACATGGATGATGGGTTGCAGTATGTTTGGGGAAGTCGATGTTCCCTTTGCATTGGGTGTCAAAATTGGTATATATATACTTTTAAGTTTTAACTATCGTCCTGATTATGCAAGATTTTAGATAACTTGGACTTATTTTAAAATAGCGGACTTCACTTATATTTTTAAATAAAATACTAATTATGATAAAGTGCCAAATGATTTTAAATATGTATAATTTTTTAAAAAAATAACTGATCTACTTGATGAAAGATTTCATTTCAATGGTTACATTGGTTAATTTCATATTTTACATACAGTTATTGAAGGTGTAAGTATATCAAATTTAGTATTTGGTGTCAATGAAAACCCTAATTCATAGAATCCAATGATTACATCTTCAATATTTTTTTTTGTAAAATATGAATTTAACCATGAATCATTGTAGCGTGTTCTTAAATAATTCATATTGTCTCAAATTTTAATCTACATAGTGAAAAGAAACTTTAATTTCAATGGTTGGGTATTTGCATTTTATGACAAGTTATTGAATGTTGCTTTTATTATTGGCTCCGGGCCGAATTCGCTGGGATTGTGTTAAAAAATCCAAATCAGATTAAATCGACGGTGAAAAATAAAACGTAAACTTTGCACAAATAAACAAAAAAGACCCTAAACAATGTGTCTCGACTCGCTTATGTTCCAAACAAAATAACCCTTGGATTAAGAAAAATGGGGGAAAATTGAAGAGGATCCAAATCTGTTTCAATAGCAGTGAACGATATATATATATTTTTTGACTAAAAATAATGATATTCGTTCATTCGAATAATCAATAGATTACATTTGATACAAATACAAATTCAACATCGCTACCAAAAAAAAAATCCGCGAACAAATTCACAACATCCAAATTAATAGCAACACGTGACATACTTTGGAGCGTGAGATTAATCGGAGAACCCTCTTATTACTTATGTTTTTTGTCTTTTAATTTGTCTACCATTAGATTAATCAAATGACTATAATTTGGAGAAGGAGAGAGAAGTAGACAATTTAAACAGAAATAATTTAAAATCTAACGAAAATGACTAACTAATGGAAACAGTCGAAACTTAAGGGACCAAATTGATACGTTTTAAACGTAAGGATCAAATTAAAACCTAAAATAAACATAAGAAAACAAATGTGTATTTAAGCCTATTTTTTATTGACTAAATTTTCTATAATTCCTTTATTGTTTTTGTATTGTTCCTATTTTTTTTCTCCATTTTTATATATAGAGTCATATATAATATTTTTATTGTTTTTGTTTTTTTTATAATTTTTTTTACTAAATTTTCTATAATTTTTGTATTGTTTTTTTATTTGTTCATCTTTTTAGTTTTTCTTGTTGCTATTTTGGTCCTATTTTTATTCCTTCTATAGCTATGTAATTTTTTTGTTCCCCGCTTTAAAATGTGTTAAATGCCAAAGGTATAATTTGGAATTGGGATATTTGTAACTGTCAAATGAAGGAATAGGTTTTTTAATACTCGCATTCAATATAAAAGTTCATGATTCATAATATACAATTATGCTAGATGAACTTAGTTGGTAATTTGCTTGCATTGTGCCTTTTAAGTGGTGTATTTGCTGGAGTTGCTCTCAGTTGGTTATGGCAAATTGGAAAGCCAGAAAGTACTCAAAGTAGTATATGAAAAGAATTAAAAATTCAACCCCTTGATTAAGCTGCATAATCAATGTTCTGAATAGATAATTGCCTATTGTTCAGTCATTTTGATAGTTGTTGCATCCTGATGTACAAGTACTACTAAGCTTAGGTCTAATTATCAATGCAAAGAATCAATTGTTCAATTCTATGTCACAATCATTCTGTTTTCACACAGTTTTGGATGATCATAGTAGACATGTATGGATTATATTGCTAAACTTCAAATCTGAAGTTTCTACTTAAGTGATTTTTTTTTTTTTACAAATGGTTCAAACTCACTTCAACAAAAGAATTAAGATGATTCGTAGCGACAACGCGACTGTTCTTTGCTGCTATTATTCACTAGAGAAGTTGTGTAGCTACCTCTCAACAAAATGGTAGAGTTGAAAGGCTTCACCAACACATTCTTAACATCACTTATGCCTTAATTTTTCAAACTCATTTACCTAAGCTCCACTAGTCCTATTCTTTTCATTTACTACATTCTCCTCTTACCCTACATCCCCCACTTTCTATTAATTCAGTTTTTGTATGTTCAAGTCCGAATCAAACCAATTAAACCCGACCTCTATTTGTCCGGACTCTGGATATTGGTTTCACGTCATTTAAAATAGATCACACGAGATTAAAATCAAACAATTATATTTTATTATTATTTCTTTTGTTGCACACTATATTTGTAGTGTTATTTAAAAAAAAATGTTGTAGTCAAAATTTTTTCTAGTCATCATATTCATATATATTTTCTTATCATCGTAGCTTAAGGACATTTTACTGGTATAAAAAATATAACATTTGAAAAAAAAAAACTATTTTTTTTGTTTAAAATAAATTTCTTAAATCTTTTAAATTATTTTGGTCAATCGTCTGAATTTTGTTGTTTTAGTGAGACATATTTTGATCTCGTGTCATATGTGACTAAGCTAAATAAATTTTTTTTTGACTTAAAGTTACTAAGCTAAATATACGATGATTTGATATTTTTCATTTAATGAAGTTCTTACATTTGTTGATGAACAATCTTAGTTAAAAGATTGGTGGGCCCGCAAGATGAATTACTATCTATTCGATCAAAGATATGGATTCAGTGCAGTCAAAATGTGACTACAGGTAAATTATAGCCATTAGATCTGATCAAAACATTATTTGATTTTAATCAAAGGGTAGATATTGAATTGACTGCATGGAATCCAGGTCCTTTCGACTAATCCAACACAATACATTTTTTTTACGATAATATTGATATCAAGTTTTCATCTCCGTTAACTATGACTAATTTTCGTCGAGAAATCTGTAGAGCATACAAAATGAGTTCTTCTCTCCCAATCGAATTTTCTCTATACGCATGAGTCAGAAATCAAACTCTTGATCACACGTTTAAATTGATCGGGTAAACTGTTTGGTTATTACCATTACTAGACCCTTACCCGTGCGATGCACGGGTGTGATGCAATTATTTTTATTTTACAATTGCATAAAACTGAAACATTACATATTATCAAAATAATAATAATAATAATAAAATAGAGAATCCGAAATTCAAAAGATTTATTTTCTAAGGAGAAGTGGTGTGGCATTGTAAGTGAGTGGTTAAATGAAGAAATATTATTGGTTTAAGGATTATGGTTTACTTTACATGAGTAACAGAATGACTATCTAAAATTTATATATACAGGAGTAATATGATATATCTCCGCACAACATATAAATCTATTTCAAAACACACAAAGGATTGGATGAAAAGATATGTGACAAAATCTAAGTCACACAATTGGCATATAAATAGTGACAGAATTAGAAAAACTCAAATAAAATAAATAAAATTAAAGGGTACATACCTTTTAAAAATATTCCAAAGGGACATATGTGAAGAGCATCAACCTCACAGTTCAGTTCGTTTGAGTAAGAGATGATGACCCAAAGCCTAAAATCAAAAATTATAAAAATAAGTATATCAATAAAAAAATGAATAAATAAAAAAGTAAAGGAAAGGAAAGTAAAACAACTATTACATAATTCAATTAAAAATAAAGTATATATTATTTAATTCTCTTAATTTTATTTATTATGCAAAAAGTTAATTTTTGCAAAAAATAAAATAACTACAACAAATCATGGTTTTAGAAAATAACATAAGTATTTATACCTGATGCACAAAAGATGAAGAGGCAAGATAATGGAAAGAGAAATTGCACATTATAAGATATGAAAAAATCTATTCTCACATTCAACCGGAAAAACAAATGGTAATCTTATTAAGCAGATGATTGAGCATCAGGGGATGAAAATATTTGTTTCTAACATTCGTAATGGTTAGTTAGGAAAATATGAATAGGATACAAATTAAAACAGTTGTAAGCTATATATTAAAATATTGGTAGAAGAGTCCAAGGGATGAAAATTGAATTGTGACTTAAGAGATGAAAAATATATTACCGAGAGTTACAAAGTTAATTAGTGTGTATTTTTGTATTCTCCTTATTATAATATAGTAAGCAAAAATTATTATATTCACCAAAAAAAGTAAAGGTTAAGTAAAAGCTTGAGTGAGTGTATATTAAAAAGGCATAAATATATAAATGTAGAATATGAAAAGTATAGAGATGACAATAATAATTATAATAATAACTAATAATAATAATAATAATAATAATAATAATAATAATAATAATATAGATGATGTGGCTAAATGAAACAATTTGATTGGTCTAAGTGGATTAGGGTTAGGAGAACTATTTAGGAATTATATATATAGATTTTTTTTTTCTTCTTAAATTATTACTAGATAGATGAGTGCTAATGTAGTAATGTCACACACTACTCTCTAGGAACACATTCCAATAACATAAAGCCACGTCACTCTCATTTTTCATTACTATTATTAATTTAAAAATATTTGCGAAAACGACAAAAAGATAGTAACAGAAAGGGTATTCTGTCCTGGCACACGCATTTTGCGTCTCACACACACAATACAATACAACAGTCAGTCACACACTTTTCTTCTTCACTGTGTAGTCGTTTCATATTCTCTCCTTTTCTGCTACGTTTACTCATCATCATCATCATCATCTTCATCCAATGGGTACCAATGGAAATGAAAAGAGAATAAGCGAATGCCTTGTTCATTTGTGCAATGAAGGAAGCATTGAGAGCATTCGTTACTTCGAATCTAGAAGGACTTTGATGGAAATGCTTCGTGATAGAGGCTACAATGTTTCTCAATCTGATCTCACTCTCACTCTTTCTGACTTTCGTTCACACTTTGGAGACTTTCCTAAACTGGAAACCCTTGGTGTCTCTGTTTCACATCGCTCTAACCCCTCTAACAAGGTTTATATTTCTATATTAACCCTTCGTGTCTCTGATTTTTTATTTTGTTACTGTGTATTTTGTTTTTCTGTAGTTTTCACTTTTCACTTTTTCGAGAGCCAAAATTAGCAATTTTTTTGAGTTACATTAGGGCATATTTGTTTGTTACAATTTTCTTTTTCTAGAAACAACTTTTTATTAAAAAGATTACTATTAAGATTTATGAACTTTCCTTAACAGTTTTTTTGTTAATGTACCACGGTTCGATCCTCACAACTGCGATCGAACTGACCCCCAAACCAGATTAAAACTGGTGGTGAAAGCCAAAAGGGGTCCTTAGTGTTCATGAGTAGAATTAATTTTAGGTCTCAAAGTGATTATGATTTGAAACTCAAATTTGTAGCTTTTGTCTTCAGATGCCTTTAAGCAATTTAACGGGGGTAGGAAGAAAGGTGGTGCTGGCATTGTTTTGATGTTTTGATTTTGTAGGCTTTATGTTGGTGGTTATGATTTGATGGGAATTAGGAGGTTTTCGGAGTTCTTTTTGAAACATATGAAAGTCTCGGTGGCAGGGCAGAGTGTGTTTGTATCTATGTTGTGGCTATTCTTGTTGCTCAAAAACTTACATGGATCATTATGTATTTGGATAGTCTTACAATGTTAATATGCTTCTGATTGAGCAATGGTTTTTGTTTTTTATACTATTGCTCTTCCAATTGATTATTTATACAGAAAAAATTACCATTTCTGCTGTCTGTATTTTTTTCATAAAAGAAACTAGCCGTTTAATGTATCCGAAGAAGTCTCTGATATTATATAGAAATGTATTTGTGATTTCTCACTATTTTGCTGTGAAAGTAGTTCTCTTTTTTGGCTAATAATTGATGAAAAATATAAAACAACAAGAATGTTTTTGCTAGTGCGTTTTGACATGCTTGTAGACTGCTGAATGAGAGTGTATAGTATGTACTGATTCACTCCATTGAAGGTCCGATTTATATAACCTTGATTAAAGTAAATATTTGTGAAAATGCTTGTATATAAATAATCGTATCTAATGCTTTGAACTGTTGTTTTCATCTCTTTCCTGCTTATGTCTATCTCATGCACATAAAATTGTTGACTATTCGGCTGAGTGTTACTGTTGATTCCTTTCATCAATCTGGGATGGCATAATACTGTTGCCCAGACTTATTGTTCAAAATCAGTTGCATCTTATGTTCTCATGCGGAATGGTTTACCTGTTTGCATATTTTAAATACTTTGATACTAATTGCATAGAACGAGGGATGCTTTACATTCACTTTGTTATTGCAGTACTGTGACTCAGGACATTCTGCTGTGCAGGTACAGGTTGTCTTTACAGGAACCGATGATATAAGAAAAGGCAACTTGACTGCAATACATAACCAGATTGCGAACAAAGAAAGATTGAGTAGGCTGATACTTATCGTGCAGAGTAAAATGACTCCATATGCCCGTAAAGAGTTGGAAAACTGTCGATACAAAGTTGAGATTATAAAAGTAAGTTAGCCCTTCCATAATTTAATTTTAAATTTTAAATATTGTTATGCAGAAAATAATAAACATAGTTTAGTGTTTTAGTTTTAGTTCTTGTAATCTTATGCATAATATGTTCAACTAGGAACATATCTAATACCTCTTTCTAGAAAGGGAAGACATAAAATGACTTTTATTTTGCAGAAGACATAAAATGACCTAATCACATATGAGATCTGTAACTTAGCTATTTTTAGCATACACATTATAATCAAGATGATTTTCAATATTTTCCTATAATGTGTATGATATTCTAGCAATGAAAGATCGGAGTCTTTATCCTTTTGACACTCTTCAAAGACCATAGGTTTATTCAGGAATATGTCCCAAATTTTCACTATTTTTTTCTTCTTCTAGTGTTTACTAGATATAATTAGGAGGTTTCATTATGTTGATGAAACAAAATATGTCACAAATTTCATTTTAGATGAAGAAAATATTGAAAGGGTCTAAATCAAAAATAAGTTTTCCATGCTCCAAAATAAGTTCCATTTGTGTTTGCAGTTGTATCTTTACCATGTTAGAATATATACCATGCAAATTTCTTTAACTATTTAGATTTGTTATTTTCAGCCAAAATTTCTAAAAGAAAAGATCATGTGATGATCATATGCAATTAATATAATTTGGCCTATTTCATTTATAAGACATATCAGGTTCCCAATGTTAAAGTTTGTAGGCAAAGAATTAATATTTGGGAGAGTATTGCTTTACACCCTTTTTGAATGATGTTATAGAAAGTTTTCATTCCTTTTATCTAAATCAAAATACACAAACTTGTGATTTATGTCTATAGCTATATAGATGTTTTCCTAATGGAACTCATCTATGACCAACATAGCATGGTCTCTAGATGCATATAATCTATCCTACAGATCTCATCCAACAATACTTTCATTTCTAAATTAGAGATCAGCTGTATGATTCCTAAAGTGTCAAGTTCTTATGGCGTGATATGATTTTGAATGTGATGTTTGTATGAACAAATTTAACAACTTATACCACTTCAGAGTTCCTGCCACTTTTAGTTTTGCTTTTTGTTTGGAACAAGACACAAGTTTTAATTCCATAACACTGTGTTACTTTGCCTCTAGTTGAACGACTTGGTGGTGAATCCAACAAAGCATGTGCTGCAGCCAAAGTATGAGGTGCTGACTGCTGTTGAGAAGCAAGAACTGCTCAAGAAGTACAAGATAGAAGAGAAACAGGTAAAGTTTTTAATGATACTTTTGGCTGTCTGTAACTAACAAACACTTTGTAATAATTATTCATTTTATTGCAGCTTTCAATGAATATGAGAATAAATTAAATGCTGGTTTATGAAAATTGTGGAAAATGATGGTTAAAGTTAAACTTTGGGGGTTTGGATTTGCGAGTATTCATGAATATAAATAACAATTAATAAGAAAACCAAGGGTTTAGGTTTTAATACACTTACGTAATATCAATTATTCATGACTGTATTATGTATTGATATTGGTTGTACCAGACCAGTAATTATATCTTGTTTTGTTGTTTTTCTTAGCTACCTCACATGCTAAGAACTGATCCCATGGCTAGTTACTATGGGCTGGAAAGAGGGCAAGTTGTCAAGATCTCTCACAGTGGTGAGGTGTTCAATTCTCTGGTAACCTACCGCTGTGTTGTGTAATAGTTCTATTTCATTATGCTGCCATATGTGAAACTCGGACAACTCCAATTTCCTTGTTTTAGAGCCTAACTGGATTTATTAGTGTTTAGCAAGTTCCATTTTTCCTTTCTTCTTTTGTGATGAGAGTTTGTTATCATCAAAACCCAGCCAAGTTCAAGAAGGAAATCTTCTTCACATATGCATGTTAGAAACTTGTCAAATTGGAAACTTTTGATAGTGACTATGCCACTTTTTATTAAGAGTCTTCATTATTCGATACTCTTGCACTTATGTTGAGAACTTGTTTGTTTAGAGCAAAAGATATCAGAATACTAGCTAATGGATTATTGCTATAATTTTCATTCCATGGACAACTGTCTTGTTCAATGTTTCAGTTTGACAGGGGAAAATTTAAATGGTTTATGTAGTATTTCGATTTAGTTTCCGATAACAAGTAAAAATGTCTAAAATTGTTTTCTTTGCAAAGCAGGGGAATCTTCTTCGTTCTCAATTCATATATTAGATTTTACCTTCAAGTTTTGGATATATTTTTACTTCAAAATACAGAATATATTTGATCGCTCCTTGTATCACACATTTCGATTGTCATGTTATAATTTAAAGTCGGAGCAATCTTCATGAACATATTGAGAGAATTTTCTAAATTATTGAAGTATGATTAATTGAATGAATTGAGTTGTACATGGAGATTCCTTATATACAATCTAGACAATGGCACATCAACATAACCACATGACTACATGAAGCTCAAATGTAAGTGAAATGAAAATGAATTGCAAAATTCCATTTGGTCATCATCATACTGATCATCATACTGGCCATGACATGCGAAGCAACAACTGCATTTATAATATGCACCTCATTTCTCTGCATACGTCTTTGGTCTTGTGGTTCAACCTATGAATAAAATTGGTCTACTTGATAATGCGATCTAAAACAGCGAGCACTTGGACTTGGGTGAGTATGTACGGGTCATTGAACAACGAGTTCACTTTGTCAATTAAAGTGGATATTAGAACGTCAAGTTGTCATTTGTGCCTTCAAAGGTAACAATGTCAACATCAATGGTCTAATATCCGTTGATATTGACAAGGTAGACTCACTGATCTATGAACTTCTCACCCAAGTTAAGGTGCACCCCGTTTTAGACCACCATGCAAAACCAATTTTCTTCATGGGTTGATCCACGAGACCAAAGACTTATGCAGAGAAATGAGGTGCATATTATCATTAATCTTGTTGCTTTGCACGTCATGCCCAGCGTGATAATCCCATGTTGCTACTAGCTCCTCTCTCAAGTCCAAGTACTATTTCTGTTGATGCAATTGATGCTACCCTGTATATGGTTTGTGCAAACAAAATTCAAGTATTATGATCATTGATTACTGGATTTAAAGAAAAACTGTAACTGCAAATGTCAGGTTCACGACACACACAAATCAATTACCACATCATATAGACCATAGTGATTTTTTTTTTTTTTTTTGGCATCAGGTAGACTAGTTGCTAGTCTTCATTTTGGCTTTGACATGGAAAATGAAACATTACTTTTTACAATATGAATTAAAATTATGGAAAGAAAGATGAGCATTAGAACATTAGTTAAAATCTATCAAAGAGGAAGTTAATTTATACCTCACGAGTCACGAGATACCCCTGCTGCCACAAACCAAACTTGAATATACCTTAGTACTGCAAAAAAGAACAATAGTTCAAAAACAAAGACAATAATTTAGGACCAAGGAGCGGTAGAAGGCTAATCCACTTTAGAAGTCAAGGTGTTAGATAGTTTGATACTATAAATACATTAAAATTTCTTCATTAAAATATATACAAAAAAGAGTACCTAAGAGATGTTCATTGCTTCTCATAATGAAGTAAGCTTCTTTGTCGAGTGGACAATTCACAAAGAGAAAATTACTCAAGTTCATCACAGTGTCATGTTCTAATGTTTCTAAAAAACAAGTGACTTTGTTGACACACATCTTGATTTCATATTTTTACACCTTATAGTATGATTGCTGCTCTTCCATTTTATAGCTACTACCCGGGTTGTACGGTAATATTAGTGGTACATGATGGATGGGCACTTAAAAAATATTAGTTAAAATATATTTTTGAAGCTTTATCTTTACTCAAAATTCATTTTAACATATTCCGTTGATAGAAAAGAGAACGCTACTTGACAAAAAAAAAAAAAAAGAGAATGCCAGTCTCCTCTCTACACCTCTTTTACTTCTTATTCATCACGGATGATACTAGTTTTAGACTTTTTTTGTTCCGAAATTATCCCTTTGCATTATTTTTGGCACAAAATCTCTTCATTTGTGTTTTCCTTTGATTTTGTTGTTTGATTTTCTATCTTATTGTAGTTTGATCCATTACATGTTCACAATGATTAGAGCCTCAATGATTAGGGATTTTAGGGTAGAAGATGACCTTATTATATTTTTTTTGACATATTATCGATGACATAATTAATAAGATGGTTAAAAACCACCTGAGATTACATTATATAAATGGTTAAATGCGCGAATTTGTAAAACATTAAAAAAGATAATGGACTAAAAGATTTTTTTTAAAGATAAACGAACAAAATGAATTTTGACCGAAAAATAAATGACCGAAAGTATATTTTAACCATTTTTAAAACTTTTATGATAATTGAGACACTCCCCGAAAATAGAGGCTCAACATTTTCTTCATCTTTATAATCGAAACGGTGGTTTGACCGATGTCAATTCAATAAATAAAAAGAGTTAAATTTCGAAACACACATTTATTTTTTGTGTTTTTGCCAAACTAACATTAATTAAGTTGTGGTCTCTTAGCCATTAGAATGAAAAAGAACAATGAGAATGTACAATTTTCAACAGTTTATAAATATTTGTCTAATATAAACCAACCACCTATCAAATTAATTTACCCTAAAATTTGGCTAGTAACTAACAAGCAACAACACTTATAGTTACTGTCCAATGCAAGTAGGTAACAGCTAATTTAGTGTCACACTCACATGTGTATCATCGCATTGACATGAACTGTTTGTGAAGCAATTATTGCCACTCTTCATATAGCTAGTGATTTAATTTGTAAAAGAGTACATTAATACCACAATTGAAACTAATGGACCATGGTTGCTTTGGATAGTTTTCTTTTTCTTGACATTTTCAGTCACAATCAATGCTAGTATGATTCCATCTAATAGAGAAAATAATGTTGACATGTTTTGGAATACATTAATTAACATTAATATTGAAATAAATTATAATTATTTGTTTGTAGTGATGGAGCCTGATAAGGGAGTTCTCTTTAGGGATAAGAGTTGGTACTTTTGTCTAATAATAGTACTTGGTGGTTAGTGCATTGAATCTAATTTGTCATATTTTTATTACAAATTGGTCTTCCATTTTAAATTTTTTCAATTTTTTTTGGTTGATAGACGAAATGACAGAGCCATTGAAAACTCACACACATAAAGTGGAGTGATCGGGGTTTGAACCCCGGTCATAACGTCTGACACTAACAATTTCGGCATTTCTGTCAGTTGAGCTAGGATTTGTGGACATTTTTTTTTTCACTTATGGACTACAAAATGATATATGACATGTTTAAAATTCTTCATATGATTTTTTTTTTGAACAAAAAATTCTTCATGTGAATTAAAATTATTAAATTATAGAAATGAATGATTTTTATATAGAGTAGTATAAAGAACATTTTGATGAAGAATATATTGTGATCTAAGCTATATTGGCACACCACAAATAAATTTATTTTGGACTTTTAGAAGGTTTGTTACATAGTTCTAAAGAAGTTCAAACTGACATTTAAAAAAAAAAAAGGAAAACAAGAAACTACTTTATGTTACATTTTATTGAGCAATCAATGCCACATTCTAAAATCTCACTGAACTTCTCATGCACATATCTTACAAATATTTTTTCTTCATAGAAGAAACATATTTGAAAACTTTTCAAGTTGATTGATCATATAATTAGATGTCAAACTTTCTTGCCTTTACTTGTGTATGGTGATTTAATTTCCCGTTGTCTCCTCTCTTGTGAAAGTATTTTTGCAAGCCTGAAAATATTAGAACCAAATGTGTTATTAATACAAGATTAATTGTAGCATAATCACTACTCCCTCCGTCCCAAAAAGAATGACCCAGTTGACCGAAACACGCATGCCAATGCATAACTTTGGCGACTAATATCTTTAATTGTATAATAGTAAAAATTATAAAAAATTGATATTTTGAAAATACTCATCGAGACGAATCTAACAACATCTTATATGTTAATATTTATTTTTATTTATTAGTAGAAAAATATGGTCAAAACAATATATATGAATAGTGCATATATTCAAAATAGGTCATTCTTTTTGGGACGGAGGGAGTACTTATTAATCTTAATTACCTCTTGAGAGCATCTTCATTGGTTTCCCCACTTTTTAGTGGTTCAAAGTGTCCATTTTTTAAATTGACTCTAGAGACAGGTTTCTTCAATAATTTCTCACCAATTTGGCACAATTTCTTCAAGTTAGCCTCAGTAGCAATGTCAACAGAAGAATCTATTCCAGTTAATGTGTCATCCTGTATTTTGTGGAACATTTTAAGAATAAATTCACATATTTAATTTCTCTTGTATTTTCTATTTCACTTCTAGAAAAAGTTAAAATGACAATAAATATTAAAACAAAACAAAAACGTGTCTTTATTTTTATCACAAAGTGTTAGAGACGTTAAAATCGAATACCAACTCTAATTTTAATTCTCTAGTGATTTAAGAATTACAATTTTTTTTAATGGCAAATAAGAATAAGAAAAAGTTACGAATTACAGCTATTATGAGAAATATACCTAAATATATGTATAGGTAGGAACATAAAGTGTAGCGCAAGTGTCTAATGTGCAATGTGTGTGTAAATATTGTAAGCTTTTAGATACAAAGTTCGATTCTTACGAATATGAAAAAAACTGTATAACGGAATTTTACCTGAATTCTGAGATAATTATTTTGTGAATGAAGAGCTTGAGTGACAGTTGTTAAATGAAAATCCACCAAATAACCACTTGATTGAGTAAGAACATCGATTAACGGATTAGAACCACTATGTGATAGCCATTCCAATCAACCCCATTTGGCTGCCATTTGTGCACTGAATTTTTTTCTCTTTTTTTGATGTCCCTGTGCCTATTGAAATTATTAGAAACCGACCATATTCAAGAGGCTTGATTGGGAAGAAATCAGGATTTTGATCGATGATTTCCTTTGTTACTTCATTCACCGCAACTAAAGCCTGCATCATAAAAAGGAAGGTCTGACACAATAAAAAATGTACGCAATGTGGATTCGAATTCACTCCCCTGCATTTTAAATATCTCCACAAATTTTTATATCATTTACACACGACAAATTATATATTTTTATGGTACTGCATATGATACGTTTATATTTAATGAAAAATTAAATGGTCTAAATAAAATTTCCAATAACAATTAATTTACTGAATGTTTAATTAATACCGGATTATTTGCACAAACACCACCATCAATGAGATTGAACTCCTCTTCTTTTCCAGCTTCTTCATCTTTATTGGTGAAGTTATGAGCAGGAAGATAAGTAGGTGCAGCTGAGGTACTAATACATATGTCTGAGAGTTTAGCATCCAAAATAGGGGAATTTTTAAGCTGCATAAATTTAAAACCACTTTAGTCTAGGTTTGACCATGTTGAAATAAAACTATTTTTTGAAAAGTAGTAATTAATTTTAAAAAAAATTTAAATTCAGTATTGGCAATGTTCCATGATAATATAACTTGATAATTAAGAAGTTAATTAACCTGATAAGATGAAAAAATAATTGGCTGCAAAGTCTTGATGTCAAATGTAGGAATAACAATTTTGGTGATGGTCTCATGCAAGCGAATGTCTCCAAGTTTTTGTGTTACAACCTCATGAAGGTATTTTCCATCATATTTTGGTCCTCCAAGAGATCTCATTACCTTTGCTACTATTGTCTCACCAAGCCCTCTTCAAGAAATTGAACCCACAGAATTAAATTAATTCATTTTCTAAATTATATACACCTCAAACCGAAATAATAAATACAAAAAATATACAAGAGATGTTATTATCTGAACAATTGTTTTGCAGACAACGTATAGACATTGTATACCTCATGAGTCTGTGCATGCAGACCATTTTTTGTTCAAATATCTTTTCTCAATATATACCGACACTTTATTTGAACATCAAAATACAAACACTCATTTATCTGCATTTTTATTTTATTTTTAATCTTCTACAAATTTGTACACATTTTGAAAATACACAAAATTTAAATTTATTTAACATAAAAAAATAATTGTTCTTTATTGTATTGTATGCCATTTTAATTAATTTAATGAATCACCTATGTTGTGGGAAAATTTTTGGGCAATGTTGAAGGTAAAAGGGTTTGATATCTTTGGCAGCAAAAAGTGGACGATTGTTTTCATCTGGAGCAGCTAACATTGCAGTTACAAGACCTCCTGTACTTGTTCCTGATATCACATCAAAGTAGTCTGCAATTCTTGCATCTTCACCATCCAATTCCTACATAATGTTAAACTTGATTAATTTCAAATATAATACGCCAAAAATACAAAAGAAAGTTCAACATATAAAGATGTATCAGAAGTACACCCCGCCAACACTTGACAACTTCCAAAAGCTAAACACTTATATCCTACCACACCACAAGAAGACTCGAGGATCTCTCATAGAAAAACTAAAACAGCTTTGTAAGAAAAGTTGTCCCAAAATAGTTATCAAAATTTCATTTCTCTAGTTTATTAATTGACTCCATATAGTATGTGTTAATTAGTGTTGAAAATAGCTTCAAGTAGCTAGGTTAGCCATAGCCAGTATATATAATTTCATACCTGAAGTTGAGATTCAAGGAATTCAATGATTACAGCAGGAATAAGGCCCCTAATACCACCACCATCAATACTAAGAATTGTTACTAATTTTCCAAAAGTAGGTGGTTGAATTTGTTCAACATAGGACTTTGTGACTGATCTCTTCATTGTTATGCAAATACAAAATATTTAGTTTGTGATATGAATATGATAGATGACTATGATATTTATAGTGGGACGCACGTGGCAAAGGAACCCGTTTGGTTTGGTGAGAAATAAAGAAGCGAAAGAAAAAGGAAAGAAACTATTTTATAAGGACCACACTCCCATTACATGCAATTTTGAGTAAACTCACTCCCCACCCTTTCTTTCACGAGCTCTCTCTTTTTCCCACACTTTATTTATGCTTCTAAGTTATGTTATGTAAGAATTATGAAGTTATGTTAGAAATTGACATTCAGGTACCTCTACATAGGACTCATTGAGGTTTAGTAGTCTCATTCCACGACTTTCATTTTTTTTTTCTTCTTTCAAATAAGCAAACAGCTCGCGTAAGAAAGTGGGGTGGGGACGTGGGGTTGGCCCGCATGCATTGTAAAGTTCTTTGTTCCCATTTTTCCCTATACTTGAGATGCAAATCGAAAGAAAATGACTAAATTTTTACGGGTTCCAACTTTTTTCTTTTTTTACATTTTTAGACAAAAAAAGAAAGATTAAATTAAACTTTCCTTGTGTTATTTCCATTCTCAATCCAGATTATTTTGACACTTATTTAGATGATTGATTTTATCGACTTGTTTAATGTTAGAGCTTGTTTTATTTTCAAACTTGTTCAATGTTGACATGTTGTTGAGTTTTTATTGATGGTTTATTTTATTGGTTCAATATTGAATTATTAATCATTACTATTTACTATAAGATTTGAGTTTGTTAATCTTTTGAGTTGTTTTCTATTATGCGTTGTTGAAATATTTTTTTTTAATAAAAAAAAATTGTAAATCATATAGAGAATATATAAGTAGAAAATAAAATTAAAAAATTGTTTGACTGGCTGGCCCGCCAATTCGTTAATAAACGGGCAGACTTGACTTTTGAGCTCGAACGCCTAAGTTGAACCGCCCCGCGCCCACTTTTGGGTGGTGCTAAAAAAGGTATACTCTCCACTTTGCCACCCCTCTTTAAAACTATAGAACGAAGAAATGAAGAGAATGGAAAATAGATAATATCCAACCAAATTACCGGACTCAAGTAGTTAATAAATCATTTATAACGAATTATTGTAAAGAATCCGAGTTTGATTTTAAAAAAGGACAATTTTTTGTCAAACTTGCAAAACTCTAAATTTTTAGACCCTTCCCTTAAAATCCAGGTTTTACTTACCTCGTGATGAAAATCTAGATTATTGTATCCTTTTCTAAAATAAAGAAAAATGTTAGTAGCTAGTTGAACTTTCTTTTAAATGTATAAAAGATGTTGTTTTGGTTTTGATGTATTTTTTTTCCTTAACGTCATATCATATGGATATTAATGGGTACTAGTAGTAGCCTAAAATAAAATAGAGAAAATATCCTAACCCAAAAGTAAATTTGAAAAATACTTTTCTTAAACACTGGTTAGTGGTTGGTTAACGATTCACTCTTGAAAAAGCTGAAGGAAAAACTGCTGAAACTTCAATCTACACTTAATTATGACAAAGAGAAAGAGATCACCATCAATCTTACTGTAGGGCATTGGCTGGGTAAGTTGAGCCATGTTGTCTTTAAAGTTGACTATTTTTTTTTGCTGAAGTCCACATTGAGGCATTGTGCTGCAAAGCGGAAGCTGATGAGTACCGAGCCCTAACTCCTACTCCTCAGGTTCTGGAAAATCTTGCTTATCATTTTGATCGCTTTAATAGGCTGATTAATTATAAATCGAAAAAACTAATTGAAAGATTAGAATTATTGAGTTCAGAAGGTGCTTCCAACAGTGATTGGAATGGAACTTCATCGATTTCTCACTCTCAACTTCATTTCCTCAATTATGTACGGGGTAGTTTTCATATGGTATCTTGAGAGAAAACCACATAGAGCATCAAAATTTTAGAGCCGCCAATTTATTTACTTAGCGTTTGTATGCGCATGCATACGCGTGTGCATGCGTGCGTGCGTGTCCACGTGTGTTAAATAAATAAATTATATAAATAATATGAACAAATTTTAAAATTGACTTACTCAAATCAAATAAACCATTTTCTTTCTTGTGATATCTCCCAACATATTCTTCTTTCTAAAGTTAGCAACTAATGGAGGTTATTGAAGGAAAAAAACTCGTCTCACTCACAACTTCTGTTAAGGTATTGTTAGACAAACTTCGTTCTACTAAGTTCCACAACAACTCCCGAAGAATGAAACTTAATGAGTCACTCGTGGAAAATCTCAAGAAAAAACTAGCGAACATTCTAATTGCACTCAATGATGATGCTGATATTGTCAATGATACACTCAGATATGCTCTCTTTGAAGTTGAAAATTTGATTGATGAAATCAACACTGAGGCGTTGCGTCGCAAAGTGAAAGCTGATGAGTATCAAATCGTAAATTCTACTTCTCAGGTTCTGCAAAAAATTTCATGTCATTTTAAACAATAGACCCGCTCTTTTTTTTTTTCTTCCCTTCTTTGAAAGTCTATTTTATCATCATGCACCTTTTTCTTTTTGACAAAATAACCAAGCTTTTTCTTTATTCCTTCCCCAATAAAGGCTCTGTTTGGTCAGACAAAAAAACTAGCTTATCACTTTTTATTCCATTAATACCCTTATTATTTTATTTAACGTCCATTTTTTACCTTTATTTAACGTCCAACATATTGACGACGCAAGCTTCATCCGTAACAAATAAACACTATAGTTGGCTTGGCCTTCAAGAAGTGGAAATTCAAAATCTTGCAAATCTGCAATCTATTGCCAAAGATGATTTCCTGCCAGCTTACAGCAACTAAATATTGGCTCTATTGGAGGGATTTCGGGGAATACATTATCAGCAACTAGGACAAGCAGCGATTGTCTGTCAGAGTTGATTTCGCACAATTGCTTTGCCGCAGAGTGCTTGATGCAGTAGAGGATCCATACTTACAAAAATCAAAGAGGAACAATGGTTTATTATTAGCCGCATTCTGTTCTGAATTCTAAGTTCTAACGCCATTCTTATTCTTTCAAGCTATAAGCAACTTAGGGTGACCTTTGTGCTAGAAACACCTTTTCCAGCTTATGTAGAGATGTTTGAAAAGATTGTTTCTGGTAAAAATATTAGTTTTAATATCATTTCGCCACATGCTCATTCTAATTGAATAAATTTGTGAAATTGGAATAAAAAACCTTGTACTCAAAGTTACTTAGATATTAATTTGTTGCTACAATACCTTTTTTATTTGTATATGATATAATATGGACAATAGCTTATCATGCCAAAATCAAGAAGGCAGCCACATGGACATGATATTTCCAACAAATCTGCATAATAGACATCAAGGCAGCAAACTTTATCACTAAAAGATGATTAGTTGTTTTTATGCTTTGCCGACACAGTTCCAACAAGTACTGGTTCAATGACAGTGGCCAAGTTTTAATTTCTTACATAAGGAATTGAGTCTTATATTTATTTTAATGCTTGAATAACAATGTAAACAAATGCTGGCAATATATGGTGAATGTGTTTATGTATTGGTTATGCAAGATTGTCAAACTCGAGAGTTTAGGTAAAGTTGTGAAGCCTACATAAACTCGACTTACCTAGAAATATGGCGTTGTTGATAGATATATAAAAGAGAAGCATATGCTAAACAATTATTTTAAGTATATACATTTAGCACTTAACATCTAGTAGTTGTTTTATATATAAGAAAGAATCATGGCATCACATGAGTTACATCTAGAAGGATCAAATAACTAAAAGCTATATATCTACAAAATTATTTTCCCATTAGTTTGTAGAGTCCCGAAAATTGTAAATTTCCTTCCTTGTACTTTTTGAGTTACTCTGATGAAAATTGATGCTCACATACATGTATAAAATTTGAAAAAACGATCACTGCTTATAGGATGAAAGGCTGGAGAAGGAATGCGTTGGGAGCGATAGAAACAGATCACAACCATTCCATGGCAAAATAATTGTGAAAATTGTAAAGGCTGTCAGAATTAAGAATTATCTATATGATTGATCTATATAACAAAATCAGAGTAATTTTATGAACTCTACTATGAAATGTATTATTCAAATAATAACAATTATATATCATGAACATAGTACCAGTAACAGAATAAATCAAATGGAAGTTCACTTACAAAACAAGGCATTGGCTAAAGAGGAGTTTCCTATCACAGTCACGGGGACAAAAATGAGGCGGAGCCGTTATTTTTCTCAATGATATATGGCCTAGTAAATATAATCCAGGAAACAATATCAGTAGACACTTTACGACAATGTCGCAAATTAAAATCTCTGAGGCATGTACAGTTTTCAGTGGCTAGCTTCACTCCCTTTTCCGTGACATCATAACAGTGTTCTAGGTCCAGTTGTAGAAGCCGAGGGCAACTCTTAGAGATCTGATACAGTCCTTCATCATCAATTCTCGAGTGCGCCAAGTTCAGCACCTCCAGAATGGAAGCTTCAGAGTTGATTGAACGTAGCTTAGCGTGTGGGAAGCCAACAAACTTCAAAAGTGTGATCTTAGGACATCTCTTGAACAGTACAGGAATACGATGTTGAAATACGTGATGGCAAAAGCTCAAATCAATATGTTGCATATTAGGAAACATGAAACCAAAGATGTTGATGTGATTGTCATGCAAATGTGAATTGTTAGCCAAATGGAGAGACTTGACTTGAGGGTATACAACCAAATCCACCCCGGATGGTGTTGGACCGAGTCCAATATCTGTTGACTCCATTCTAATCTCTGCGAGCAAAGGACAGTTGGTAAGGAGTGCAAAGAAGGAAGAATTGGTGAGCATGCCACAGCCGCTGACGTTAATAGACACCAAATCAGCCAGAAATGCACAGAGCTGATTGAAAAGCTGATCATTCAAAAACTTTGTACGTTGAAGATCTAGATGCTGCAGATATGGACACTTAGACAAGAGAGTAGAGATGCCGGAATAGGTATAATTGTAGCAATCTTGTAGGATAAGTTTGGTCAGAGGAGGTGAATGAAGTGCTAGAGCCTTAAGCATCCAATCAGTAACGCAGGAAAAGGAGAAATCAAGACAGGTTAAGCGCTTCAGATTGGTGAATCAACGAAGTATGAGTGAAGGTTTTCAAGTTCAAGTCCTTCCTTAACGTTGGTAACAGAGAAAGAATTCAAATCCGGTCTGTGTTGGATTGCAGAAGCAATACCTACATGTGTTATGAAAGGGCATCGGGAGATAAGCACCTCTTGGAGAAACTCACAGTTGATACAGAGTTGAAGAAACGATGAATCAGTCATGTATATATTACCAGATAGATTAACACTGCGAAGAAGTTTAAAATATTGTCCACGCCTAATTTTACTTGTTTCTTGTTACTACTTTGTTCTATTAAAAAATGAACACCGTCAAACTTGACACGGTATCTGTATATATTTTTATGATAGGTTTGTATTTGATCAACTTGAGATAGATTCGTCAAATGGTTTTCTCCGAAAATTTGAAAGATTTTCGGGCAATATCCAGGCCTTCGTAGAAAGATCCTTGACAATAGCCATAGCACCTTCATCCTCTATACAGTTCCCACATTCAAAAAAGAAACATCCAAGATTCCAAACCATGGGGAGCAGAGCACCTTCAATTCGGCCAGCAAGCTCACTTTCTTGGTTGATGTTAAGCCTCTCCATAATGGTGTGATGAACACTCAACTCAGAAGCAAAATTATGATTGAAAAGGATATGAGTGAAGAATGCATACATAACTTATATATGCACTTTTTTAAAGGCTGTCTAATTAAGATTTAGTTATTGGTGGAATAATTGTGAAAATTGTAACGGCTTTCTAATTAAGATTTATCTTTATATGACTGATGACTGGTCTATATAAAACAGGTACAAATGCACTTTTTTAAGCAAGGCTTATTTAAAACATGGATGACCTACAGAGATTCATTAAAAATTTTAGCTGTTAACAATAGCTCCACAAGTCTGAGGGAAACTCACCAGCTCTAGCAAGGCCAATTATTTTGAACGCCGACATTTCCATCCATAGATTTGTGTTGAGACCAAACAACGTGTTGAAAATGATACAGAAATCAAACAGCACCATTGGTTTTATAGCAAAACATAAAAAGTATAAGCAGCTTGAAGGCAAAGGAAAGGAAGACTTCATGTGACATGTATATTACTTACATTGTGATATATAATAACCCCTCTAATTATAATAGGTTTTCTAGAGTAGCGATCAGACGTTATATCCCTCAATATAGATTTCAAAGCTCTGCAAAGTATGAATGAGGATCCTACAACATTTTTGCACGTCAAAAGAAATTCACATTCTATATAACAAAACAAGAGTAATTTTATGAACTCATACTATGAAATGTATTATTCGAATAATAGCAATTATCATACACATACTACCAGTAACAGAATAAATCAAATGGAAGTTCACATTTTCAACAAATAAAACAAACAAAATGTTTACTGCTCGAAGAGAGCACTTACAAAATAACTAGAAAACAAGACATCGCTCAAAGAGGAGTTTCCTATCACAGTCGCGGGGATGAAAATGAGGGGGAGCAATTATTTTTCTCAATGATGGCCTAGTAAATATCATCTGGGAAACAATATCAGTAGACACTTTATGACAATGTTGCAAATTAATCTCTCTGAGGCGTGTGCAGTTCTCTACGGCCAGCTGCACTCCCTTCTCCGTGACATTGTGACAATGTTCTAGGTCCAGTTGCAAAAGCTGAGGGCAAGTCTTTGAGATCTGATACAGTCCTTCATCATCAATTCTCGAGTGCGCCAAGTTCAGCACCTCCAGAATGGAAGCTTCAGAGTTGATTGAACGTAGCTTAGCGTGTGGGAAGCCAACAAACTTGAAATGTGTGATCTTAGGACATCTCTTTAACAGTACAGCAATACCATGTTGAAATATGTAATGGCAAAAGCTCAAATCAATAAGTTGCATATTAGGAAACATGGAAGCAAAGTTGTTGATGTGATGGTCTTGCAAATGTGAATTGTAAGCCAAATGGAGGGACTTGAGTTGAGGGTATACAAGCAAATCATCCACGATGGAGGGTGTTGGACCGAGTCCAATATCTGTTGACTCCATTCTGATCTCTGAGAGCAAAGGACAGTTGGTAAGGAGTGCAAAGAAGGATGAATTGGTGAGCTTGTCACAGCTGCTGACATTAATAGACAGCAAACCTGGAAGGAATGCACATAGCTGGTTGAAAAGCTTATCATTCAAAAAGTTTGCACGTTGAAGATCTAGATGCTGCAGAGTTGGACACTTAGACAAGAGATGAGAGATACCGGAATAGGTATAGTTGTAAGAATCTTGGAGGACAAGTTTGGTCAAAGGAAGGGCATGGAGTGCTATAGCCTTAAGCATCAAATCAGTAATGCATGAAAAGGAGAAATCAAGACAAGTTAAGCGGTTCAAACTGGTGAGTGAATCAATGAAGTAGGAGTCAACGTTTTCAAGTTCAAGTCCTTCCTTAAAGTTGGTAACAGATAGATAATTCAAAGTGGGTCTGTGGTGGATTGCTTCGGCAATACCAGCATGTGTTATGAAAGGGCATCGTGATATAAGCACCTGTTGGAGAAACTCACAGTTGATACATAGTTGAAGAAACGATGAATTATTAATGTAGAAATTACCAGATAGATTAACACTGCGAAGAAGTTTAAGCTTTTGAGGGAGAAGATTCATGGCATTGTTATAATCGTCCTCCACCACGAGTATTCCTTCGCCTCCTCTAGGGAAACTGAGATCCAAATGTTGGAGAAACGGAAAGGAATCTGCGATGAAGGTTATATCAGTAAATTTGAGAAAAGCAATATTGGAGCAAATAAGAGAGGTCAATCTGCAATTTTTGAGAAGAATAGATCGTAACCCTAATATGGGGAAGGTTTGTTGGTTAGAGAGGTTGAGGGATGTGAGACGGGAAACAGAAGTTGGAGGGATTCGAGAAAGTAGTGCGTTGATGTCACCGCCACCGCGGAAGGCGGAGAGATCGAGTGAGGTTAGGTTTGTGAACCTGTGGAAGAGGCGAGAGATGGGTGATGATGATGGATTGTGGATTAATTTTATGGAATGCACAAAACTGCTGCTGATGGATAGTAATTGTTTGGATACCATGGATAGTGTCTCTAAACAATGATTACTCTCCTCCTCCTCCTTCTTCTCCTTCTCCAGTTTAGATATCACCAATTCCCAGCAATCGTTAGTTAAACCATCACCACCTGCCATTCTTTTTCTGCTGCTTGATGTTGATGATGCCATTGGATTCGAACGAGCCACTCTCTCTTCTTCCAGATCCTATCGATCCTTTTTCTTTTTTTAATAACAAAAACAAACACTTGTTCATACTATACTAGTATATATATATAGCTTTTATTTCAACAACTATAACCTAACTTTACGTCTTAAAAACAACCTTAAATTTCTCGACTATATCTTTTATCTTTGTCAAACATAAGAAAAAAAAAAAAGAGTATATATCTCTTATTTTTATTTTTATTTTGAAACTAACTCTTATCTTTTTAGCCAAGGATTAAGGAAGTTTTACACGACAATCTAATAAAAAAAAAAAATTTAAATGTAAGATCTTCAAAAATATTTAGGCATATTATTCTCAACAAATAGTCGGATAGGGTTAATCGAAAAATAATAAAGATAAAATAAATAACGTCAAAAAAGGATAACGATAATTGGTAATAAAGATCTTACCGGATAGATATACTCCTAAATCTATCTTATCTTTTCTAAAGATTTTTTTTTATGGTAAGACGTTTCAATTTTTTTTGTTGTTGTTGTATACATTTCAAATTTATTGATTTAAGAAAGTTTCATGCAATAATAAATTTCGACTATAAATTTAATATAAGATGATTTAGATTACACCTACTTTATACAATAAACAATCACAATTGTCAATTAAAATTAAAAGATTGAGTGTTTTTTATTTGTGGTTAAGTAATATTTATTCTGTCCCCATGAGCTTAGCTCAATTGGTTGGGACATCAGCATTTTATATGCAGGAGCCAGAGTTCGAACCCTGGACACTCCACTTATCCATCTTTAAAGGTGGAATTTCAAGCCACTAGGCTACCTGACCAAAAAAAAAGTAATATTTATTCTTAACCACGATTTAGCAATTTTTTTTATTTGTGGTTAAGTAATATTTATCCTCCCGGATCCCTGTTTTAGTAACTATATTTTTTTAAATAAACATGTTATAGTGTATTAGGCTTGTCAGGCTAAATGCAATGTTAGTTAGTGGTAGTCTGTGCGCCGGTCATCATCAAAGATTGGGTTGTGACATAAAATTGGAGGAAAATATGATAAGTTATAAGCTCAAAAGCTAATTGAAATAGCATATGTAAAATAAACTATAAGCTAGTAAAATAAGTTATAAGCTCAAAGTGAAAAAAAATTACCAAACTATAAGCTCATAGTGAAAAACAGTTATCAAACTGAACTTTTTTTTTGTCATATGAGCTTATAAGCTATAAACTATAATCACTGAGCTCTTATCAACATAAATTATATTTTGGCTAAATTGCACAAATACAGATTAATTTTTATCTATATTTAAGACAGAAATATATTAATTAATAATAAACTAAGCCATAAGGTATGCAATGATAAAACAAACCACCCCTCACTACACCTTACCCCAAAACTTTGGATTTCCTGCCGTGGGAATATCCCCCAGTTTCCAATTTGATATAGCCCACTCCGCCCCACCTACCTTACCTCTAAGGTGAGGAAGACTTTTCTTATCCAATTTTGTTGCGATTTCTTCTGAATCTCTTGTTGTTGTTCTTACAAATATAGATAGATACCAATGGAGGGTAGAGATGAACGCTTGTCACGCTTAAATCATGTGCGGGGGTTGTTAGACGGGCTCGTTTCTAGCCGGTTGGTTGACAGCTTCCAAACCACAAGGCTTGACGTTTCACTCTTGAAAAAGCTGAAGACAATATTGCTGAAACATCGAGTTATACTTGAGCAACAGATCTACTACGGACTTGATGCAGGATATTGGGCGAATTTGCTGGATAATGTCTTTAATGAAGTTAGCTCTTTGTTTAACAAAATCATCAATGAAGCAGTTGAGTATGAAAACCTAACTCCTACTTCTCATGTTTTCAAAAGTCGCTCTTCTCTTTTCAAACGGTTGATTCATTATAAATTGCAAACATCAATTGAAAGATTAGAGGTCGCGAGCTCTACTACAACTTATGATCTAGTTGATGACTCTTCTATACAACTCCCCTCACTCTCAACTTCTATTAAGATGTTGTTAGACAGGCTTCATTCTACTGAGCTCATCCACAAGCTTGATGTTTCACTCTTGGAAATCCTGGAGATAAAATTGCAGTATCTTGAAACTAAGTATCATGCTGCTGAGGAGAAACAGATCACTGATCTTAATGGAGGACATTGGTTGGATATGTTGAGAAATGTTGTCTTTGAATTTGGCTATTTCTTTGACGAAATCAACACTCAAGCATTGCAAACCAGAGAGGAAGCAGAGTGTCAAACCCAAACCCCTACTTCTCAGGTGTTGAAAAATCTTTCTTCTCCTTTCAAACGGTTTAATGGAGTCACTAATTCTAAATTTCAAAAATTAATTGAAAGATTAGAGTTCATGAGTTCACGAGCACACGATCGATTTGGTGATTTCTATTCCAGTACTGATTGGAATGAAAATCCTACATTTTCTGTTTTCGATGATGAATCTTCTATTTATGGAAGAGATAGTGACATAGAGAAACTTAAACATCTTTTGTTGTCTACTAGTGGCGATAGTAAAATAGGAATTATTTCCATTGTGGGTATTGAAGGGATTGGTAAAACAACCCTTGCTAAACTTCTTTACCATGATCCCGAAGTATCTGACAAATTTGAGTTAAAACTGTGGGCACGTGTCTCAGAATATTTTGATGAAACAATTCTTGATGACTTGAATACATACAGAAATGACACAAGGGATGTGAATAACATTTATCCAAAGTTTTTGCTAGTATTGGATGAGGTAAGGGATGCAAGATCTATCAATTGGACATTACTGATTAATATCTTTGGTGTTGGCGAAACAGGAAGTAGGATCATCATCACAACACAGGATGAAAGAGTTGTACCATCCATGCAAACCTTTGAGCCATCCATGCAAACCTTTCTTTTTGTCCACTACTTGAGACCTCTGGAGAGTGAAGATTGCTGGTCTTTACTTGCAAGACATGCATTTGCAGCATGTAATGACCAACCACAATTCAATCTAGAAGATATTGGCAGAGAAATTGCAAATAAATGTTTTGGATCACCAATTGCTGCAATAGCACTTGGGGATATTCTCCGCACCAAATTTTCGTTAGAGTACTGGAAGTTTGTGCTAGAAAGCAACCTTTGGGTATTGACGGGTCATGACGTGTATCCTTTTATACAATTGAGCTACCACTATCTTTCGACTCCTTTAAAACGATGCTTTGCATATTGTTCAATTTTTCCAAAGAAGTCCATCTTAGCAAAAAATATGGTAGTTCAGTTGTGGATTGCTGAAGGCTTGGTAGAATCGTCCATTGACCAGGAAAAAGTTGGAGAAGAATACTTTGATGTATTAGTATCAAGGTCGTTGATAAATCAACGATCTATTGGTGGTGATGAAGCACATTTTCAAATGCACGACCTTATCCATGATTTAGCTACAGAGGTTTCATCTCCGTATTCTATCAATATGGATGAACATAACCTACATGATAAGGTACAAAACTTATCATACAACAGAGGGATATGTGACTCATATAATAAATTTGATAAGTTGTATGGACTAAAAGATCTACAAACCTTTATAGCATTACCATCACAAGAAAAATTGCCTCTTTGTTTGCTATCAAACAAGGTAGTACATGATTTGTTGCCAACAATGAAACAATTACGCGTGTTGTCTTTGTCAAGTTATAAGAGTATCACTGAGATTCCCAATTCTATTGGAAATTTGTTATACCTGCGGTACTTAAATCTTTCTCGCACTAAGATCGAAAGGCTGCCTTCTGAAACATGCAAGCTTTACTATCTGCAGTTCTTGTTGTTGGCAGGCTGTAGAAGACTCACTGAATTGCCGGAGGACATGGGGAAATTGGTTAATCTCCGTCACCTTGATGTTAGTGACACCGCATTGAGGGAGATGCCCGTACAAATAGCCAACCTAGAAAATCTCCAAACTTTGTCGGACTTTGTTGCCAGCAAACACAATGATGGATTGAAGCTTGCGGATCTGGGAAAATTTCCCCACCTACATGGAAAACTTTCTATCTCACAGCTACAAAATGTTAATGACCCCTTTGAAGCAGATCAAGCCAATATGAAGATGAAAGAACGGTTAGACGAGTTAGCTTTAGAATGGGATTGTGGTAGCACTTTTTCAGATTCACAAACTCAAAGTGTTGTACTTGAACATTTGCATCCCTCAACAAAGTTGAACAGTCTCACCATCAAAGGCTATGGTGGAATCAGCTTTCCGAATTGGTTGGGTGATTCTTTATTTAGCAACATGGTGTATTTAAGGATCTCAAATTGTGATAATTGTATATGGCTTCCGTCTCTTGGACAATTGGGTAATCTGAAAGAACTCGTCGTTGAAGGGATGCAATCATTAGAGACAATTGGTACTTCGTTTTGTGGAAGTGATGGTTTTTCATGTCAACCATTTCCCTCCCTGGAGACTCAACCTTTTGACGATACGCAAGAGTGGAAGGAATGGAACTTGATTGGAGGTTCGGCTACAGAGTTTCCTAGTTTAAAAACCTTATCACTAAGTAAGTGCCCGAAACTGAGAGTAGGAAACATAGCTGACAAATTTCCTTCCTTAACTGAACTTAAGTTAAGAGAATGTCCCCTACTGGTGCAATCAATGCCATCATCAGATCATGTACTTAACCAAATGATGTTCCCTTTGAATTCTCTTCTACGGTTGACCATAGACGGCTTTCCATCTCTGACGTCTTTCCCAACATACGGTCTACCAAAAACCTTGAAATTTCTCATAATTAGAAATTGTGAGAATCTAGAGTTTCTTCCTCATGAACTCTTGCACAATTACACATCGCTCGAGGAATTGAAAATATCTTACAGCTGTAATTCAATGATATCATTTACCTTGGGCGCTCTCCCTGTCCTCAAGAGTTTGTTTATCGAGGGCTGTAAAAATCTGAAATTGATATTAATTGCAGAAGGAGCGTCAGAAAAGAGTCTCTCATTTCTTAGAAGCATCAAAATATGGGATTGTAATGAATTGCAATCATTTCCCTCGGGTGGATTGACCACCCCAAACCTCGTTTATATTGCAGTTTGGAAGTGTGAGAAGCTTTGTTCACTACCTGATGCAATAAACACTCTAACTGGCCTTCAAGAAATGGAAATTGATAATCTACCAAATCTTCAATCTTTTGTTATAGATGATTTGCCTATCAATTTACGGGAATTGACTGTTGGATCTGTTGGAGGCATTTTGTGGAATACTGAGCCAACTTGGGAACGTCTCAAATGTCTGTCAGTGTTGCGAATTAAAGGTGCTGATATGGTGAACGCATTTGTGGTGCCATTCCTACCTCCATATCTCGTGACACTATGCATCTGTGGTCTTAGAGATAAAAGCATTGATCGGAAGTGGCTTCAACATCTCACTTCTCTCCAAAACCTCGAGATTGTTAACGCTCCCAAACTCAAGTCGTTGCCAAAAAATGGATTGCCTTCCTCTCTTTTAGTACTAAGTATGACTCACTGTCCATTACTGGAAGTAAGTTTGCGGAGAAAGCAAGGGAAAGAGTGGCGTAAGATTGCTCACATTCCCTCCATAATTATAGACGGAGAATTGATCACATGAGTTTCCTGTCTGGGTGAGTCTCTGAAATGGTTCTTTTCTTTGTTTTTTCCTTATTATGTCATCAATAATTAATATTGTTATTTTAATTAGTAACATCAAAGTACCATAATATAACACTAACTTATTGTTTAATCATAGAATTGTATTCTGTCATCCCTGCTTCTGCCCAATCTTGCTGTTGTGAGAAGCCAAATTCGTATGCACAACCTGCAAGTGCAACTGAGTCCATTAAATGTTTTAGGTACTCTTTTGCTATATATGTCTATTTATACTTTAATGAGTTGGTTTTAATGCATTGGTTGTATCAACATTTGTAACATGGTTTACATTCTTCTGTGATAGCTTGTACCAAGTGATTCCAGAGTGATTGATAATTTGCAATTTTGCACCAAGACTGCAGCAGTGGTGATTGATCACAGTGTTAGTGGTGATATAGTTAAGGCCATAGTGAAAAGGGATGTGCCGCTCCTACATGCTTCTCTTGTTTCCTTACATCACATGAGTTTTGTGTCCAGGTGCGTCACTGAAATACTTCTTTCTTTGTTATTATGTCATCAATAAATATTATTGATTTCAATATTCTTTAGCCTGTTTGCAGATGAAGAACCAGGGGCCTCAAGGGTGTGACAGGAACCAAGATGGAAGCAGTCTCAGGTATAAATTTCCTCTTTGATAGTTTTTTTTTTTTTTTAACATTAGTCCTTTAAATACATACATGGTCCAATGCACATCCTTTTTGTCAGATTGAAGACAATGGCCTCTTGGGAAGTAATGTTCACATCACCATACATAACTGATAAATTGTTTAACTTCAACCTCATAGATTTGGTGTACTGTTGAGCAAATGGATGAGGATATTGTTTTCCTTGGAAATCTATGCTTGTTTCGGTCCTTTATGCAAGTGATTTTTTTTTCAGCCCTGAGGTTCCCATTCTTCCAAACACAACAATTATTGTGAGTTTTTTTCCTCCCCGAGACCAAGTTATTTAATTTTTACAAGCTCTTGTTTAGCTGCACTTTGCTATGTGATTGTTTTTTACTTCCTTATCACTTCTGGTTTTATTACAGGATTCAGGAAAGGAGATTATTTCTGGAGCAACTAGGACGAGCAGCGATTATCTGTCAGAGTTGATTTCTCACAATTGCTTTGCCGCAGAGTGCTTGATGCAGTAGAGGATCCATACTTACAAAAATCAAAGAGGAACAATGGTTTATTATTAGCCGCATTCTGTTCTGAATTCTAAGTTCCAACGCCATTCTTATTCTGTGCTAGAAGCACCTTTTCCAGCTTATGTAGAGATGTTGTTTGAAAAGATTGTTTCTGGTACTTGCTGTGAATCAGGTGGTGAAAAATTAGTTTTACTATCATTTCGCCACATGCTCATTCTAATTGAATAAATTTGTCAAATTGGAATAAAAAGCCTTGTACTCAAAGTTACTTAGATATTAATTTGTTGCTACAATACCTTTTTTATTTGTATAATAATGATATAATATGGACAATAGCTTATCATGCCAAAAGCAATAAGGCAGCCACATGGACATCCAACAAATCTGCATAATAGACAGCAAGGCAGCAAACTTTATCACTAAAAGAGGATTAGTTGTTTTTAAGCTTTGCCGACACAGTTCCACGTGTACTGGTTCAATGACAGTGGCCAAGTTTTAATTTCTTACATAAGGAATTGAGTCTTATATTTATTTTAATGCTTGAATAACAATGTAAACGAATTCTGGCAATATATGGTGAATGTGTTTATGTATTGGTTATGCAAGATTGTCAAACTCTGAGTTTAGGTAAAGTTGTGAAGCCTACATAAACTCGACTTACCTAGAAAGATGGTGTTGTTGATAGATATATAAAAGAGAAGCATATGCTAAACAAAAGTATATACATTTAGCACTTACCACATATATTGATCACAAAGTAGTTGTTTTATATATAAGAAAGAATCATGGCATCACATGAGTTACATCTAGAAGGATCAAATAACTAAAAGCTATATATCTACAAAATTATTTTCCCATTAGTTTGTAGAGTCCCGAAAATAAGGCTGGAGAAGGAATGCGTTGGGAGCGATAGAAACAGATCACAACCATTCCATGGCAAAATAATTGTGAAAATTGTAAAGGCTGTCAGTATTAAGAATTATCTATATGATTGATCTATATAACAAAATCAGAGTAATTTTATGAACTCTACTATGAAATGTATTATTCAAATAATAACAATTATATATCATGAACATATAGTACCAGTAACAGAATAAATCAAATGGAAGTTCCCTTACAAAACAAGGCATTGGCCAAAGAGGAGTTTCCTATCACAGTCACGGGGACAAAAATGAGGCGGAGCCGTTATTTTTCTCAATGATGGCCTAATAAATATCATCCAGGAAACAATATCAGTAGACATTTTACGACAATGATATATATAATTCTTACTAGGCATCTCTTGAGGCATGTACAGTTTTCAATGGCTAGCTTCACTCCCTTTTCCGTGACATCATAATAGTGTTCTAGGTCCAGTTGTAGAAGCTGAGGGCAACTCTTAGAGATCTGATACAGACCTTCATCATCAATTCTCGAGTGCGCCAAGTTCAGCACCTCCAGAATGGAAGCTTCAGATTTGATTGAATGTAGCTTAGCGTGTGGGAAGCCAACAAACTTCAAATGTGTGATCTTAGGACATCTCTTGAACAGTACAGGAATACGATGTTGAAATACGTGATGGCAAAAGCTCAAATCAATAAGTTGCATATTAGGAAACATGAAACCAAAGATGTTGATGTGATTGTCATGCAAATGTGAATTGTTAGCCAAATGGAGAGACTTGACTTGAGGGTATACAACCAAATCCACCCCGGATGGTGTTGGACCGAGTCCAATATCTGTCGACTCCATTCTAATCTCTGCGAGCAAAGGACAGTTGGTAAGGAGTGCAAAGAAGGAAGAATTGGTGAGCATGCCACAGCCGCTGACGTTAATAGACACCAAATCAGCCAGAAATGCACAGAGCTGATTGAAAAGCTGATCATTCAAAAACTTTGTACGTTGAAGATCTAGATGCTGCAGAGATGGCACTTAGACAAGAGAGTAGAGATGCCGGAATAGGTATAATTGTAGCAATCTTGTAGGATAAGTTTGGTCAGAGGAGGTGAATGAAGTGCTAGAGCCTTTAGCATCCAATCAGTAACGCAGGAAGAGGAGAAATCAAGACAGGTTAAGCGCTTCAGATTGGTGAGTGAATCAACGAAGTATGAGTGAAGGTTTTCAAGTTCAAGTCCTTCCTTAACGTTGGTAAGAGAGAAAGAATTCAAATCCGGTCTGTGTTGGATTGCAGAAGCAATACCTACATGTGTTATGAAAGGGCATCGGGAGATAAGCACCTCTTGGAGAAACTCACAGTTGATACAGAGTTGAAGAAACGATGAATCAGTCATGTATATATTACCAGATAGATTAACACTGCAAAGAAGTTTAAAATATCGTCCACGCCTAATTTTACTTGTTTCTTGTTACTACTTTGTTCTATTAAAAAATGAACACCGTCAAACTTGACACGGTATCTGTATATATTTTTATGCTAGGTTTGTATTTGATCAACTTGAGATAGATTCGTCAAATGGTTTTCTCCGCAAATTTGAAAGATTTTCGGGCAATATCCAGGCCTTCGTAGAAAGATCCTTGACAATAGCCATAGCACCTTCATCCTCTATACAGTTCCTACATTCAAAAAAGAAACATCCAAGATTCCAAACCATGGGGAGCAGAGCACCTTCAATTCGGCCAGCAAGCTCACTTTCTTGGTTGATGTTAAGCCTCTCCATAATGGTGTGATGAACACTCAACTCAGAAGCAAAATTATGATTGAAAAGGATATGAGTGAAGGATGCATACATAACTTATATATGCACTTTTTTAAAGGCTGTCTAATTAAGATTTAGTTATTGGTGGAATAATTGTGAAAATTTTAACGGCTTTCTAATTAAGATTTATCTTTATATGACTGATGACTGATCTATATAAAACAGGTACAAATGCACCTTTTTAAGGAAGGCTTATTTAAAACATGGATGACCCACAGAGATTCATTAAATTTTTTAGTTGTTAACAATAGCTCCACAAGTCTGAGGGAAACTCACCGGCTCTAGCAAGGCCAATTATTTTGAACGCCTGACATTGCCATCCATTGATTTGTGTTGAGACCAAACAACGTGTTGAAAATGATACTGAAATCAAACAGCGCCATTGGTTTTATAGCAAAACATAAAAAGTATAAGCAGCTTGAAGGCAAAGGAAAGGAAGACTTCATGTGACATGTATATTACTTAGATTGTGATATATAATAACCCCTCTAATTATAATAGGTTTTCTAGAGTAGCGATCAGACGTTATATCCCTCTATATAGATTTCAAAGCTCTGCAAAGTATGAATGAGGATCCTACAACATTTTTGCACGTCAAAAGAAATTCACATTCTATATAACAAAACAAGAGTAATTTTATGAACTCATACTATGAAATGTATTATTCGAATAATAGCAATTATCATACACATACTACCAGTAACAGAATAAATCAAATGGAAGTTCACATTTTCAACAAATAAAACAAACAAAATGTTTACTACTCGAAGAGAGCACTTACAAAATAACTAGAAAACAAGACATCGCTCAAAGAGGAGTTTCCTATCACAGTCGCGGGGATGAAAATGAGGGGGCGCAATTATTTTTCTCAATGATGGCCTAGTAAATATCATCTGGGAAACAATATCAGTAGACACTTTATGACAATGTTGCAAATTAATCTCTCTGAGGCGTGTGCAGTTCTCTACGGCCAGCTGCACTCCCTTCTCCGTGACATTGTGACAATGTTCTAGGTCCAGTTGCAAAAGCTGAGGGCAAGTCTTTGAGATCTGATACAGTCCTTCATCATCAATTCTTGAGTGCGCCAAGTTCAGCACCTCCAGAATGGAAGCTTCAGAGTTGATTGAACGTAGCTTAGCGTGTGGGAAGCCAACAAACTTGAAATGTGTGATCTTAGGACATCTCTTTAACAGTACAGCAATACGATGTTGAAATATGTGATGGCAAAAGCTCAAATCAATAAGTTGCATATTAGGAAACATGGAAGCAAAGTTGTTGATGTGATGGTCTTGCAAATGTGAATTGTAAGCCAAATGGAGGGACTTGAGTTGAGGGTATACAAGCAAATCCACGATGGAGGGTGTTGGACCGAGTCCAATATCTGTTGACTCCATTCTGATCTCTGAGAGCAAAGGACAGTTGGTAAGGAGTGCAAAGAAGGATGAATTGGTGAGCTTGTCACAGCTGCTGACATTAATAGACAGCAAACCTGGAAGGAATGCACAGAGGTGGTTGAAAAGCTTATCATTCAAAAAGTTTGCACGTTGAAGATCTAGATGCTGCAGAGATGGACACTTAGACAAGAGATGAGAGATACCGGAATAGGTATAGTTGTAAGAATCTTGGAGGACAAGTTTGGTCAAAGGAAGGGCATGGAGTGCTATAGCCTTAAGCATCAAATCAGTAATGCAGGAAAAGGAGAAATCAAGACAAGTTAAGCGGTTCAAACTGGTGAGTGAATCAATGAAGTAGGAGTCAACGTTTTCAAGTTCAAGTCCTTCCTTAAAGTTGGTAACAGAGAGAGAATTCAAAGTGGGTCTGTGGTGGATTGCTTCGGCAATACCAGCATGTGTTATGAAAGGGCATCGTGATATAAGCACCTCTTGGAGAAACTCACAGTTGATACATAGTTGAAGAAACGATGAATTATTAATGTAGAAATTACCAGATAGATTAACACTGCGAAGAAGTTTAAGCTTTTGAGGGAGAAGATTCATGGCATTGTTATAATCGTCCTCCACCACGAGTATTCCTTCGCCTCCTCTAGGGAAACTGAGATCCAAATGTTGGAGAAACGGAAAGGAATCTGCGATGAAGGTTATATCAGTAAATTTGAGAAAAGCAATATTGGAGCAAATAAGAGAGGTCAATCTGCAATTTTTGAGAAGAATAGATCGTAACCCTAATATGGGGAAGGTTTGTTGGTTAGAGAGGTTGAGGGATGTGAGACGGGAAACAGAAGTTGGAGGGATTCGAGAAAGTAGTGCGTTGATGTCACCGCCACCGCGGAAGGCGGAGAGATCGAGTGAGGTTAGGTTTGTGAACCTGTGGAAGAGGCGAGAGATGGGTGATGATGATGGATTGTGGATTAATTTTATGGAATGCACAAAACTGCTGCTGATGGATAGTAATTGTTTGGATACCATGGATAGTGTCTCTAAACAATGATTACTCTCCTCCTCCTCCTTCTTCTCCTTCTCCAGTTTAGATATCACCAATTCCCAGCAATCGTTAGTTAAACCATCACCACCTGCCATTCTTTTTCTGCTGCTTGATGTTGATGATGCCATTGGATTCGAACGAGCCACTCTCTCTTCTTCCAGATCCTATCGATCCTTTTTCTTTTTTTAATAACAAAAACAAACACTTGTTCATACTATATATATATATATATATATAGCTTTTATTTCAACAACTATAACCTAACTTTTCGTCATAAAAAAAACAAAAAACAACCTTAAATTTCTCTATTCAAGTACTATATCTCTTATCTTTGTCAAACATAAAAAAAAAAAAAAAAACAGAGTATATATCTCATTTTTTTTTCCTAAATCTTATCTTATCTATTCTAAAGATTTTTTTTTTTACTAAAATCTTTACTATATCTTTTTTTTGAAAAGGAATATGTACTATATCTTTATTCTTTACTATAGATTTTTTTTTTTTTACTAAAATCTTTACTATAGATATATCTTACAATTTAATGACTTGGAAAAAAACGAAAACCTGGTATGCATCTACTTGATTTTTGACGAAAAACCTACATTTTTTTATTTTTTTTTATAAGCAATAACCTACAATTTGTGTTTGGTTGAAAGAGGATTTTTGTTTTTGACAATTTGTGTTTGACTTAGAATAAGAAATACACATCCATTTTTCCGAAAGTCAATAACGTGTAAAACATTTCTTGTTAATCTTTAGAGCAATCATGTAAAATAAAAAATGTATATTTGACAAGTAGCACATGTATTGCTGGTTTGGTTCCAGCTAAAAAATACTACTAATATTGTTACTAACATGTATCTATCATCATCATAAAATAATTAAAGAAAAAACAATATCGATCTTTGGGTTTATTGACATTGAAACTTTGAATTTGAAAGATTCATTTTGTTGTGATTTGTGAAGAACAGCTTCTTCTTGTTATACATTTTCGACAAAAAATAAATAAAAAAGAAGAAAGCAAACTAATGGAGGCTATTGAGGGAGAAACAATCCTCTCAGCTTCTGTGGGTGTGTTGTTGGAAAAACTTGTTTCTGCTGAGTTTGTGGACAACTTCCGGAGCATCAAGCTTGACGATTCACTCTTGGAAAAGCTGAAGATAACACTAACGAGGGTTCTAATTGCACTCGATGATGATGATGCTGCTGCTGATGTTGACAACGATACGCTGATATATGCTGTCTTTGAAGTTGAAGATTTGATAGATGAATTCAACACTGAGGCGTTGCGCTGCAAAGTGGAATCTGGGGATCAAATCCTAAGTTCTGCTTCTCAGGTTCTGAAAAATCTTTCCTCTCCTTTCAAACGGTTTAATAGTGTGATTAATTCTAAATTGCAAAAATCAATTGAAAGATTAGAGTTCTTGAGTTCAGGTAAATTAGGTGTTTCCAATTCCAACAGTGGTTGGAAATGGAATGGAACTCTTAAAAGTTATGATGTTGTTGATGAATCTTCTATACAACTCCCCTCACTCTCAACTTCTGTGAAGGTGTTGTTAGACAGGCTTGATTCTACTGCGCTCGTCCACAACTTCCGGAGCAAGATGCTCGACGTTTCACTCTTGAAAGACCTTAAGACAGCACTGCTGTATATTGATTATGCTATTGCTAGGAAGATACTTACTATAGGGCATTGGGTGGATATGCTGAGATATGCTATCTTTGAAGTTGTCTATTTGTTTGACGAAATCAAACCTAAGCATTGCAAAGTGGAAGGAAAGTTGAAAACTATTTCTCCTCCTTTCATATGGTTTAAGTTTAATGGAGTGACTAATTCTAAATTGCAAAAATTAATTAAGAAATTAGAATTCTTGAGTTCACGAGCACTGCGTCAATTTGGTGGTTACAGTTCCAGAAGAGTTTGGAATGAAAATCCTACAAGTTCTATTTTAGATGATGAATCTTATATTTATGGAAGAGATCTTGATATAAAGGAACTTAAACATCTTTTGTTGTCTACTGATGGTGGGGAGAGTAAAATAGGAATTATTTCCATTTTGGGTGTTGAAGGGATTGGTAAAACAACACTTGCTAAACTTCTTTACAACGATCCCGAAGTATGTGACAAATTTGAGTTAAAACTGTGGACAAATGTCTCAAAACATTTGTATGATTTGAGAATGACAGAAGCAAAATCTATCAGCATGATTTCGGAAACCATTTTTAATGACTTGAATGCTTATAGAAATGGTAAAAGTGACGAGAATAACATTTACCCAAAAATCTTGCTGGTATTGGATGAGGTATCAAATGTAAAATCTATCCAGACATTACTGATGAATATTTCTAATGTTGTCCATCCGGAAAGTATGATCATCATCACAGCACTGGATGAAGGAGTTGCAGAATCCAAGAAAAACTTTGCAGAATCCATGCGAACTCTTGAACTAACCATGCAAACCTTTCTATTTTTCCACTACTTAAGAACTCTGAAAAATGATGATTGTTGGTCATTACTTGCCAGACATGCATTTAGAGCATGTAACGACAAACAACAGTCCAAACTAACAGGAATTGGGAGAGAAATTGCAAAAAAATGTTATGGATCACCATTTGCTGCAGTAGCACTTGGTGATATTCTTCGCTCCAAATTGTCCCCAGATTACTGGAATTTTGTGCTAGAAAGTGACATTTGGGTTTTGATAAATTCTGACATGCAACCTTTTATACAACTGACCTACAATTATCTTCCGAGTCCTTTAAAACGATGCTTTGCATATTGTTCAATTTTTCCGAAGAAGTCCAACATAGAAAAAAATTTGGTAGTTCAGTTGTGGATTGCAGAAGGCTTCATAGAATCGTCCACAGACCTGGAAAAAGTTGGAGAAGAATACTTTGATGTACTAGTATCAAGGTCGTTGATACATCGACGATCTATTGGTGATAAGGAACCAAAATTTGAAATGCATAACCTCGTCCATGATTTAGCTGCCAAGGTTTCATCTTCATATTGTATCAATATGAACGAGCATAACCTACATGATAGGGTACATAACTTATCATACAATAGAGGAATGTATGACTCATATACTAAATTTGTAAAATTGTATGGACTAAAAGGTCTACGTACCTTTCTAGCCTTACCATTACAACAACAGTTGCCTCTTTGTTTTCTATCAAACGAGGTAGTACATGACTTGCTGCCAAGAATGAAACAATTACGCGTCTTGTCTTTGACAAACTACAAGAGTATCACTGAGGTTCACAGTTCTATTGGAAATTTGTTATACCTGCAGTACTTAAATCTTTCTCACACTATGATCGAAAGGTTACCTTCTGAAACATGCAAGCTTTACAATCTGCAGTTCTTATTGTTGGCAGGTTGTAGAAGGCTCATTGAATTGCCGGAAGACATGGGGAAACTGGTTAATCTCCGTCACCTTGATGTTAGTGATACTGAATTGAGGGTGATGCCCGCACAAATAACCAAACTAGAAAATCTCCAAAATTTGTCTGACTTTGTTGTCAGCAAACGCAATGATGGATTGAAGCTTGCGGAGCTAGGAAAATTTCCCCAACTACATGGAAAACTTTCTATCTCACAACTACAAAATGTTAATGACCCCTTTGAAGCTTTTCAAGCCAATATGAAGATGAAAGAACACATAGACGAGTTAGCTTTAGAATGGGATTGTGGTAGTACTTTTTCAGATTCACAAATTCAAAGTGTTGTACTTGAACATTTGCGACCCTCAACAAAATTGAAAAGTCTCACCATCAACGGCTATGGTGGAATTAGCTTTCCAAATTGGTTGGGTGATTCTTTATTTAGCAACTTGGTGTATTTAAGGATCTCAAATTCTGATAATTGTCTATGGCTTCCAGCCCTTGGACAATTGACTAATCTAAAAGAGCTCATTGTTGAAGGGATGCAATCAATACAAACAATTGGTACTGTGTTTTATGGAAATGATGGTTTTTCATTTCAACCATTTCCCTCCTTGGAGACTCTACCCTTTGAGGATACGCAAGAGAGGAAGGAATGGAACATGATTGGAGGTACAGCTACAGAGTTTCCTAGTTTAAAAACTTTGTCACTAAGTAAGTGCCCGAAACTGACAGTAGGAAACATATCTGACAGATTTCCTTACTTAACTGAACTTGAGATAAGAGAATGTCCTCTACTGGTGCAATCAATCCCATCACTGGATCATGTATTCAACCAACTGATGTTCCCTTTGAATTATCTTCGACAGTTGACCATAGACGGCTTTCCATCTCTTATGTCTTTCCCAACAGATGGTCTACCAAAAACCTTGCAATTTCTCATAATCAGTAATTGTGAAAATCTAGAGTTCATTCCTCATGAATACTTGCACAGTTTCACATTGCTTGAGGAATTGAAAATATCATATAGCTGTAATTCAATGATATCATTTACCTTGGGCGCACTCCCTGTCCTCAAGAGTTTGTTTATTGAGGGTTGTAAAAATCTGAAATCGATATTAATTGCAGAAGGAGCGTCGGAGAAGAGTCTGTCATGTCTTAGAAGCATCAAATTATGGGATTGTAACGAATTGGAGTCATTTCCTCCAGGTGGGTTGGCCACTCCAAATCTCATTTATATTGCAGTGTGGAAGTGTGACAAGCTTCGTTCACTACCTGAAGCATTGAACACTCTAAATCGCCTTCAGGAAATGGAAATTGATAATCTACCAAATCTTCAATCTTTTCTTATAGATGATTTGCCTACCAGTTTACGGGAATTGACCGTTGGTTCTGTTGGAGGGATGTTGTGGAATAATAAGCCAACTTGGGGACGTCTCAATTGTTTGTCAGTGTTGCGAATTCAAGATGGTGATAAGGTGAACACGTTCGTGGGGCCATTCCTACCTGCATCTCTCGTCACACTATGCATCTCTGGTCTTACTGATAAACGCATTGAATGGAAGTGGCTTCAACATCTCACTTCTCTCCAAAACCTTGAGATTGTTAATGCTTCCAAACTCAAGTCGTTGCCTAAAAACGGATTAATGATTTCCTCTCTTTCAGTACTAAGTATTACTCTCTGCCCATTACTAGTAGCAAGGTTGCGGAGGAAGCGAGGGAAAGAGTGGCGTAAGATAGCTCACATTCCCTCCATAATTATTGATGGTGAATTGATCACATAAGTATCCTATCCGGGTTAGTCTCACAAATACTTCTTTTTTGTTTCATCCTTATTATGTCATCATTAACTATTATTGTTAATTTCATCAGCAACATCAAAATACAATATTATAACACTAACACTAACTGTTTTTTTAATTGTAGAGTTATATTCTGTGTCACACCTGCTTCTGCCCAACCTTGCTATTGTGAGAAGCTAAAATCGCATGCACCACCTGCAACCCAATTAATGTTTTACTTATGCGGAACAGATGAAAAGGAGAAACAACAAGTGACTTCAAATATATTAGGTAGTCTTTTCGTATATATCATTGTATATATTTTAATGAGTTGGTTTTAATGCATTGGTTTGGTTGTATCAAACTTTTGTGACATGGTTTAAATTCTTCTCTAATCTATTAGTCTAATAAATATCATTTTGTGCATTTCCCCGTGTTTGTCAATTACAACCGTTTCCTTGAGAAATGTCCCTTAAGGTGAACTTCATTAAAGGAATAGTTTAGGATAATCTAGATTATACTACATGTGTTTTTACAACTGTGAGTATCTTTCCCAACAATTTTATTATCCAGAGCTTAAACTTTGGTCCTCTCCTAGGTTGCGGCATTCACCATTGCATCAAACCTTTGTATTTTTTGTGTGTGCATTCATAGCTAGAAGCCATTATAATTTTTCAGATGCGTTTTTTTTTTCTATTTCCCAGCTGGGACTATGATGTCTAAGGAAGTTATAAGTTATATTTGTTGAGACTATATGTTTAGTTGTTTACCAATTTACCTACCAGATTTGGTGGCTTAGTCTTTGTCTTCAAATTGTTTTACTTCTACCTTGTTTGCAGATCTACCAAGGGCTTCAAGTGTGATTAATGATGGCTTGCAACAAGATGGCAGCAGTGGAATCTCAAGTATAAATTGCCGTGGAATCTAAGGGCTTCAAGTGGGACTGATGGCTTGCAACAAGATGACAGCAGTGGAATCTAAGGTATATTACTCTGTTTACTACATGCATCTTCTAATGCTCATATTTCTTTCCATAAATAAAATACTTCTATCTTGAGCTTCTATCTTGATTGTTATTTTGCCATCAATAAATATTATTAATTAACTTTCACATCAGCATTCAAGATAACACTAAATAATTTTTCATTCGTAGACATTTTGCAAGAGGCAAACCACAGATGCATGGCCTACAGCTATTCCAGTAACTGTTTTTTCTGTCAAGAGTTGATGAGAAGGACAAATAGTAACATTGGCTCAAAAAATTTAGGTACTTTTTCTGTCTCTATGTTAGTTTTTTCATGCAAGGGACTTGTGTTGAAGCCTCGGTTTAATTTTTACAAAGCTTTTGTTTATGAGTTGACTCTGCTGTAGATTTATGTTGTTATTATTTACTTATTCCTATTATATAATGTTATTTTTGCATATGCAAAATTACTTATTCCAGATAGGCATCAGTGTTGATCATGATATGGTCAATACAATTGACCAGGCCTGACATTTTATAGTTTTTCTTGTTGGTAGTTAGTTAGACTTTCATCATGTAACCCTATTTGTGCACCTTCAGAAAAACACGAATCTTGAGTTCTAGTAATTTACAATGCAGTCTGTTTTATTTGCCTCTAATCCTATATATCATGAAAATCCATTGTAGTCTCTTGGCAAACACTGATCTACTCCATCATTTTCATTTGTGCCTAAAATATCGTCCACACCTAATTTTACTTGTTTCTTGTTACTACTTTGTTCTATTAAAAAATGAACACCGTCAAACTTGACACGGTATCTGTATATATTTTTTTATGCTAGGTTTGTATTTGCTCAACTTGAGATAGATTCGTCAAATGGTTTTCTCCGCAAATTTGAAAGATTTTCGGGCAATATCCAGGCCTTCGTAGAAAGATCCTCAACAATAGCCATATCTTCATCCTCTATATAGTTCCCACATTCAGAAAAGAAACATCCAAGATTCCAAACCACGGGGAGCAGAGCACCTTCAATTCTGCCGGCAAGCTCACTTTCTTTGTTGATGTTAAGCCTCTCCATAATGGTGTGATGAACACTCAACTCAGAAGGAAAATTATGATTGAAAAGGATATGAGTGAAGGATGCATACATAACTTTATATATGCACTTTTTTAAAGGCCATCTAATTAAGATTTAGTTATTGGTGGAATAATTGTGAAAATTGTAAAGGCTTTCTAATTAAGATTTATTTATATGACTGATCTATATAAAACAGGTACAAATGCACTTTTTTATGCGAGGTTTATTTAAAACATGGATGACTTAGAGAGATTCAATAAATTTTTTAGTTGTTAACAATAGCACCACAAGTCTGAGGGAAACTCACCGGCTCTAGCAAGGCCAATTATTTTGAACGCTGACATTGCCATCCATAGATTTGGGCTGAGACCATACAACGTGTTGAAATCGATACTGAAATCAAGAACCATTGCTGTTATAGCAAAACATAAAGAGTATAGGCACCTTGAAGGCAAAGGAAAGGATGACTTCATGTGACATATATATACTTACATTGTGATAATAACCCCTCTAATTATAATAGTTTTTCTAGAATAGCGATCAGACGTTATATCCCTCAATATAGATTTCAAAGCTCGGCAAAGTATGAATGAGGATCCTACAACATTTTTGCACGTCAAAAGAAATTCACATTCTATGTAACAAAATCAGAGTAATTTTATGAACTCTATACTATAAAATGTATTATTCAAATAATAGCAATTATCATATTATACATACTAGAAAACAAGACATTGGCGAAAGAGGAGTTTCCTATCACATTCACGGGGACGAAAATGAGGCGGAGCTGTTATTTTTCTCAATGACGGCCTGGAAAATATCACCGAGGAAACGATATTAGTAGCAATTTACGACAATGTCACAAATTAATCTCTTTGAGGTGTGTGCAGTTTTCTACTGCTAGCCTCACTCCCTTGTCCGTGATATCATGACAATGTCCCAGGTCGAGTTGTAGAAGGCGAGGGAAAATCTTTGAGATTTTATACAGTTCTTCATCATCAATTGTTGAGTGCGACAAGTTCAGCACCTCCAGATTGGAAGCTTCAAAGTTTATCGAAAATGGCTTAGCTTGTGGGAAGCAGGCAAACTCCAAATGCCTGATCTTATTACATCTCTTTAACAGTCCAGCAATAGCGAGTTGATATATGTAACGGCAAAAGCTCAAATCAATAAGTTGCATATTGGGAAACATGAAACCAAAGATGTTGATGTGATTGTCATGCAAATGTGAATTATAAGCCAAATGGAGAGACTTGACTTGAGGGTATACAACCAAATCCAGCACGGATGGTGTTGGACCGAGTCCAATATTTGTTGACTCCATGCTAATCTCTGCGAGCAAAGGACAGTTGGTAAGGAGTGCAAAGAAGGATGAATTGGTGAGCTTGTCACAGAAACCGACATTAATAGACACCAAATCACCAAGAAATGGGCAGAGCTGGTTGAAACGCTGGTCATCCAAAAACACTGCGTATCGAAGATCTAGATGCTGCAGAGACGAACACTTGGACAAGAGATAAGAGATGCCGGTATAAGTATAATTATAGCAACCTTGGAGAACAAGTTTCCGCAAAGGAAGATCATCAAGTGCTATAGAATAAAGCAACACATCAGAGATGCCCGAAAAAGACAAATCAAGACAGGTTAAGCTCTTCAAACTGGCCAATGAATTAATGAAATATGAGGTAAAGTCATTAATATCTGTTGGATCCTCCCTAAAGTTAGTAACAGAAAGAGAATTCAAACTCGGTCTACTGCGTATTGCAAAAGCAATACCAGCATGTGTTATGAAAGGACAATGCAAGATAAGCACCGCTTGGAGAAACTCACAGTTGATACAGAATTGAGGTAACGAGGAATCATTAACGTAGACATTACCAGAGAGATTAACTTTGAGAGACCGGAATAAGATTTAGAGCAAGGTTTTAAATTGCGGTTGCGGTCGCGGATGTGGTTGCGGCTATTGCGGTTGCTGCAACGCGCAATGCGACCTTTGCGGCGTGAAATCATTTTGAAATTTCACGAGCTATAGAAAATGAAACTACTATATGACTACACTATTTATCCACTATTGCATAGTCTTAATTTATTTCATAAACATTAATTTGAATGTTCTTAAAATATATGGTTGAGAGATTGTTCAAAGTAAGATTTTTCATTAGATTCGACATAAATTAGGATTTGAAGTTCATAAATTTTATTTTTTGGTGAGAAAATTTGAACAAATATCGCTAAAATCGTCTAATGCGGCTTTTGATGCAGTCCTACACTTGCATATGCACAATTTTAATCATTAATATTTTTAGTCGTGTATTATTAAAAATTATAAAAAATTAATATCTCGATGGTACTCATCGAAACAAATCTAACAAGATCTTATATGTTAATAATTATCTTTATATATTATTAAAAAATATGATCAAAGTAACTTGTATCAATAGTTCACATATGAAATTGTTACAATAATTTTGAGAGTGAGTATTCGACAGTCGTCCATGTGGGCCTATATATCTTATCTTTTCTATAGATTTGTTTTTTTACTAAAATCTATACTATATCTTTTTTTGAAAAGGAATCTTTACTATATATCTTTATTATTTAATTATTCCAATTTTCAAAAAAAAATAATTATTTAATTATTTTCTTTCCCTTTTTAAAAAAATTATTAAATCAAGTCACCAAATTTTAATGACCACCAAAAACTTTCTCATCATTTTTTTTTTTTGCCATGAGAAAGGGGACTAAGCCCAAAAGAAAAGAGATTACAATGCAACACTACGGGGAGTAGTAACTCCCAATCTATCAGCAAAACATAACTGGTCTACCCCGGCAGGAGGGTCATCAAATAAAATGCATCCAACTGACTGGCACCCTATCGAAGCCAACGCATCAGCCACTTTGTTTGCCTCGCGGTATACATGCCGAATACGAACATTCCACTCTTCTTGTATCAACCGGCGAATTCTTCTAGTCAAACTCCTACCCCCATTGCTTCCGATGCTCTCTCCTCCAATAGTTTTCACCACCGCTAGAGAGTCGATTTGTAATTCAACATTTATCAAACCTCTTCTTCGTGCTAGACACAACCCTTCATACGCCCCCCATAATTCAGCAATGAAAGCATTTGTTGTACCTATATTTTTTGCAAAACCTCCAATCCAAGCTCCTCGATGATCTCGTAAAACTCCTCCACACCCAGCTATTCCATGTTGTACTGCACCATCCGTATTAATGCTGTTCCAAGAAACTAAAGGAGCTTCCCACCGGACATTAATAACAACACGTGGGTGCTCCATTATCAGTGCAATGCTACGATGGGCCTTATAATAATTCTCCACATAATTATGGATATATCTAGATGAAAGACACGGCCTCACAAGCAAGGTAAATAATATTTAGATAAACATTGAAAAAAGATAATAATAATAATAATAATAATAATAATAATAATAATAATAATAATAACAACAACTAGTGGGTCAGACAGGCGCGTTCCGCGAAGATATGTTTTATGTTATGGTGAGTTTGTTAATAAAAGGTTTTTGCTACTACTAAAAACAATCATGGGTATTGTTGGTATTATAAAAAATCGACACCAAAACTTTTATATCCTCTCTTTATATATAAGTATATGATAGATAATAAAAACAAAGACAAAAAAATATAATAACCAATAATTATCCTAATAATAACAAACTTGTGTCAAAAAAATAACAAACTTAAAAAAAATAGGCTTAATTAATATAATGGTCCCTTAAAGACATTTTTGATTTCATATTGGTCCCTTAAAGAAAAAAAGGTCTAAATAGGTCCCTTAAAGAAAAAAAGGTCCGAATAGGTCCCTTAAAGACATATTCGTTAATCAGTTTGGTCCTATTTAGACCTCTTTTTAGGGACCAAACTGATTAACGGAGATGTCTTTAAGGGACCTATTCGGACTTTTTTTTCTTTAAGGGACCTATTTAGACCTTTTTTTCTTTAAGGGACCAATCTGAAACCAAAAATGTCTTTAAGGGACCATTTTATTAATTAAGCCCTAATAATACTATAATAATAACAACTTAAGAAAGATACTTACAAAAAAACAACTTAAAATAATTATCATAATTTTTTTTAAGTCACTTATATAGTTATATTTTGTTTTTTTATTACAAAAAAGACACTTCTCCAAAAGCGGCTGACTTTGCCCTGGAATCCTGAGATTAGTGTCACCCAAAATCGTAGTCACAACAAGGATAGCTGGAGTCTTCCGCCCAAAAACTCCCTAAAACTCAAATGTGGATGCTCACTGTTTGGGTGAAAGCCATTGGGGTTTGGGGCTGATTTTGAGGATGAAGGATGGTAGTTTCGTTTGAGCTATGACAAAGGTGGTGCAAGGGTTCGATAAGGCAGTAGAAGCAGAAGTCATGGGTTTGATTTCAGCGATAAAGTGAACCAAAACTCTTAGACAGCAAACGATCGTCATTGAATCGAATAACAGTACAATTGTCCAGACAGTGCAAAGCGATCGGTACACTAAAAACTATTAGGGACATTTAATTAGGAGCGTCGGAAATTACGTCGTGAAAACCCTCAAATCCCTATTCAATGGGTTAGGCGATCTAGGAACAGGTAGCACACTTTTCTAGCTAGATGGGTTGACTATTTATCCCCATAAACATTGTAGGCCATATCCAAAAAGATATTAGGGGTGAGCATGAACCCGAGACCCGACTCGAAACCGATATAACCGACAACATATTGAAGCATTCCGTCGGGTGCGGGTCGGGTCACGGGTCAACAAATTGCGAAAAAACGGGCATGAACGGTTGCATACGGGCGGGTGCGGGTCTCTAAAATTCAATCTCTCCATAACCGAAACCGACCGAACAACCATTAGATGCAAATTAATTTTTTTCCTTCTCTCCCTCTCAATCTCATATACTCTTCTCTTTGTTATTTTTATCCATCTTTGATATAAGATAAAAATGTTATATTTTACAAAGCTTATAATTAATAATATGGTGATGAAGAAGGTGAGAAAAATATTCTAATATATATATTCTAGATCTATTTTAATTTCTACGTCTCTTCTACTTGATATTTTATTGTGTTTAGATCTACATATTGAAAGAAAGTAACTGCATTTAACCCTCTTTGTTTTTTAATTTAATTCGTCTATCTTTTGTTGCATTGTGACGAGGTATTAAACTATTCGAAAATTAGGAATTTTTGGAGAATGGATGAGTTTTAGATGTAAACAAAGTTTCGATATAACCCGTAATAACTGATCCGTTCAACCCGCCACCCGTATGACCCGAACCCGAACAAACCGAAGATATAGACGGTCGGAATTGAGTCCAAATTAAATGGTTGCGGTTTTTATCGATTTAGTGATTTTCGGCCCGAATCCGACCGAAACCGACCGATGCTCAGGCCTAAAAGATATGTTGCCACCCTAACTTTCTTTCTTAATGATATTTGTTTTGATTAAAAAAAAATACTTTTATTTATTAAAATTATATTTGGTCTCACTTCTCTTAAAAAGAAGTAGAAGATAAATAGGACCCAACACAACATGTATATGTGTGTAAATTATTGGAACACATTTTTGAAGATGCAATACAAATATCGAAAAAACATTTATATTTTTGGGTCTTGTCAATGAGTATCCTCAGACACTCTTTAAGTATTTTATCTAAAGAAATTAATTATTTAAAATAAAAATTTTAATTTTCAATATATTGACTTCACACATTTTCATTACAAAAACTTACTATTTAAGATGTTTAGGGCCCGTTTGATGCGCAGGATAGGATAGTGACAGGATAGGATATACAACAGGATAGTGATAGGATAGGATATCAGCAGGATAACAGTTATCCTCAGTTATCCTATCCTGTGTTTGGTGCACACAGGATAACAAACATGATAACTATTATATCATATTTTTAATACATATTTGTTGATACCAATATGATAAGATACATAACATATTTAAATGACAAAATTACCCTCGTAAAACAATTGTTATTTGTTAAAAATTATATTGTAATACTTTGAATTTTATAAATAAAAATATAAATAAGTAATTGTACAAAAAGAAAAAGTAATCAAATAACTTTAAATTTTAAATACAAATCATGAGAAAATAAACAAATTAAGTTTTTTATATGAATCATGATCAAATAAATAACTCAATTATACATGTTAGATAAACTAAATAAATATATGATATATGTAAATAATAAAACTACCATTGCAAAAGAATTATATTTAAGTTGTTATTAAATTTAAATTAATATTCTTATTTTGCAATTTTTTAATAATTATTTTAATTTAAAATATTGTAATTTTAGGAGAATTTTGATTTTTTAGATTATATAAATTACAAAATTACCCTTGTGAGAAAATCACATATATATTTAAAAATTAATTATTTTATTATTAATTTACTATCAAATTATTTTATTAATTTTCAATTTTTTATTTTAAAATATATTTTATAGAATAAATCAACGATTTTTTTTTTCTTATCCTATCCTGCTGGTAACTCAGCTCAAATTCAGGATAAGGATTTTAACTAGAGAAACAGGATAGGATAAGCTTCAGGATTAACTTATCATATCCTGTTGTGTCACCAAACACTGGATTGAGACAGGATATGATATAGTTATCATATCCTGTCTCTTATCCTGTGCACCAAACGGGCCCTTAAAGTGCATTTCATGGACACTCGTTAGTATTTTTCTACATTTTAAATTTGAACCGTTGTACTCCCTCTGTCTCAATATATAAGACCTACTTTGACTAAATGTACTCTTTATTTATCTTATTTTGACCGTATTTTTTTTAATAACATGTAGATGTAAACATTAACATATGAGATATTGTTTGATTTGTTTTGATAAATATTTTCAAAACATCAATTTTTTATAATTTTTACAAATAGACAATTAACAATATTAGTGATCAAAATTGTAAATTGACGTATGTACATTGGTCAACAAAGTCTTATATTTTGGGAAGGAGTGAGTAATTTTTTAACCAGAACGTGTTTCAAATACGTGAAACAATTGACTTCATAGAATTCAATTAACATTCAAATTCTCATGGAATTTTTTTAATGCAAGTTCTAATTCTCATGAAAATCAAACACAATAATCTATAATTCAACCGCAAAATAATAAAATCCAACAAAAAAATTATTTCCACGATAAATTGAATTTGAGTTATCACGATGCATATGATTCAAATTTCTGTTTATATTTGTTAGGGAGGATAACGGTTCGATCCCCTATAATTACGATTAGAAATAACTGAAATTACTTGATGTCAGGAGGAACTAACTCGAATCAGATTAAATCAGGGATAAAAAACAAAATCTGATTGCACTTTGCACTTTGAATGCATTCCATCCATCCATTTCCTAATGAAAGAATAACATACTTTTCTTATCCACATGCCGACCTACCTCTAAACGTTATTTCTTTCATTCACACAAGTTAATTACTGAAATCAAATAAACCATTTTCTTTCTTGTGATTTCTCCAAACATATTCTTCTTCTTCTTCTTCTTTCCAAAGTTAGCAACTAATGGAGGTTATTGAAGGAGAAAAACTCGTCTCACTCTTAAATTCTGTTAAGGTATTGTTAGACAAACTTGGTTCTACTGAGTTCCACAACAATTACCGAAGAATGAAACTTAACGAGTCACTCACGGGAAATCTCAAGAATAAACTAACCAAGATTCTAATTGCACTCAATGATGATGCTGATATTGTCAATGATACACTCAGATATGCTCTCTTTGAAGTTGAAAATTTGATTGACGAAATCAACACTGAGGCGTTGCGTCGCAAAGTGAAAGCTGATGAGTATCAAACCCTAAATTCTACTTCTCAGGTTCTGCAAAAAATTTCAACTCGTTTTAAACGGTTTAATAAATTGATTAATTCTAAGTTGCAAAAATTAATTGAAAAATTAGAATTATTGAGTTCAGCTGGTGGAAAGAAAGGTGAATCAGGTGTTTCTAATTCGAGTAGTGTTTCGAATGTAACTGCTCCTACTACAAGTTCTGTTGTGGTTGATGAATCTTGTATTTATGGAAGAGACAATGATATAAAGAAACTTAAAATGATGTTGTTGTCTGAAGATGCTAATGATCATGCTGGTGATTGTAATGTAAGAATGGTTTCGATTGTGGGTATGGGAGGGATTGGTAAAACAACTCTTGCCAAACTACTTTACAATGATCGCGAAGTTAAGGAGAAATTTGGGGTGAGAGGGTGGGCACATGTGTCTTTTAGTGTTTACAGGGTTTTGGAAAGGATTATTGAATCTATCATTTCGCAAAGTATCCTGGATGGTAACCCGAATTCTGAACTTATTGCATGGGTTGATACTATGAAAAATTGCAGTACCGGTAAAGCTTACCGGAATCTTCTATTATTGACCGTGCAACATGTTCTTAGAACTAATACGTTTTTACTTGTATTGGATGACGTGTTGGATGTAAAATTCGCCTTTTTGTTACATCTGAGGAACATTTTTGATGATGGGAAAATGGGAAGCAGGATAATCATCACAGCACGGGATGAAAGATTGCTGCATTCCAGGCAATTCTATCTTTCTGTCCACTACTTGAGTCCTCTGGAAAGTGAAGATTGCTGGTCTTTACTTGCTAGACATGCATTTGGAGCATATAACGACCAACAACAATCCAATCTAGAAGAAATTGGCAGAGAAATTGCAAAGAAGTGTAATGGATTACCATTTGCTGCAGTAGCATTTGGTGATTTTCTTCGCACCAAGTTGTCCCCAGATTACTGGAATTATGTCCTAGAAAGTAACATTTGGGAATTGACAGATCATGACTTGCAACCTTTTCTACAATTGAACTACCATTATCTTTCGACTCCTTTAAAACGATGCTTTGCATATTGTTCAATTTTTCCAAAGAAGTCCATCATAGAAAAAAAGCTAGTAGTTCAGTTGTGGATGGCAGAAGGCTTAGTAGAATCGTCCACAGATCAGGAAAATATTGGAGAAGAATACTTTGATGTACTAGTGTCAAGGTCGTTGATACATCAGCGATCTATTGGTGATAAGGAAGAACACTTTGAAATGCACAACTTCGTCCATGATTTAGCAACAGAGGTTTCATCTCCACATTGTATCAACATGGATGAACATAACCTAAATGATATGATACATAACTTATCATACAATAGAGGGATATATGACTCATATGATAAATTTGATAAATTGTATGGATTAAAAGGTCTACGTACCTTTCTAGCCTTACCATTACAAGAACAATTGCCTCTTTGTTTGCTATCAAACAAGGTAGTATATGATTTGTTGCCAACAATGAAACAATTACATGTCTTGTCTTTGTCAAACTACAAGAGTATCACTGAAGTTCCCAACTCTATTGGAAATTTGTTATACTTGCGATACTTAAATCTTTCTCACACTAAGATCGAAAGGTTGCCTTCTGAAACATGCAAGCTTTACAATCTGCAGTTCTTGTTGTTGGCAGGCTGTAGAAGGCTCATTGAATTGCCGGAGGACATAGGGAAATTGGTTAATCTCATTCACCTTGATGTTAGTGATAGTGCATTGAGGGAAATGCCTGTACAAATAGCCAAACTGAAAAATCTCCAAACTTTGTCTGACTTTGTTGTCAGCAAACATAGTGATGGATTAAAGGTTGCGGAGCTGGGAAAATTTCCCCAACTACATGGAAAGCTTTCCATCTCACAGCTACAAAATGTTAATGACCACTTAGAAGCAGATCAAGCTGATATGAAGATGAAAGAACGAATAGACGACTTAACTTTGGAATGGGATTATGGTAGTACTGTTCCAGATTCACAAATTAAAAGTGTTGTCCTTGAACATTTGCAACCCTCAACAAATTTGAAAAATCTAACCATCAAAGGCTATCGTGGAATCAGCTTTCCAAATTGGTTGGGTGATTCTTTATTTGGAAACATGGTGTATTTAAAGATCTCGAACTGTGATGATTGTTTATGGCTTCCACCCGTTGGACAATTGCATAATCTAAAAGAACTCATTATTGAAGGGATGCCCTTGGTAGAATCAATTGGTATTGAATTTTATGGAAATGATGGTTCTTCATTTCAACCATTTCCCTCTCTGGAGACTCTACACTTTGAAGATATGCAAGAGTGGGAGGAATGGAACTTGATTGGAGGTACAGCTACACAGTTTCCTAGTCTAAAAACTTTGTCACTAAGTAAGTGCCCGAAACTGAGAGTAGGAAACATAGCTGACAAATTGTCTTCCTTAAATGAACTTAAGTTAAGAGAATGCCCTCTACTGGTGCAATCAATGCCATTATCAGATCGTGTATTCAGGCAACTGATGTTTCCTCTGAATTCTCTTCGACAGTTAACCATAGACGGGTTTCGATCTCCGATGTTTTTCCCAACAGACGGTCTTCCAAAAACTTTGAAATTTCTCATAATCAGTAACTGTGTGAATCTAGAATTCCTTCCACATGAATACCTGCACAATTACACATCGCTCGAGGAATTGAAAATATCTTATAGCTGTAATTCAATGATATCATTCACCTTGGGTGCTCTCCCTGTCCTCAGAAGTCTGTTTATTGAGGGTTGTATAAATTTGAAATCAATATTAATTGCAGAAGACGCGTCGGAAAAAAGTCTCTCATTTCTTAGAAGCATTAAAATATGGGATTGTAATCAACTGGATTCATTTCCTCCAGGTGGATTGGCAACTCCAAACCTCGCTTATATTGCTTTGTGGAAGTGTGAAAAGCTTCATTCACTGCCAGAAGCAATGAACAGTCTAACTGGCCTTCAAGAAATGGAAATTGATAATCTACCAAATCTTCAATCTTTGGTCATAGATGATTTGCCTAGCAGTTTACAGGAACTGACTGTTGGCTCTGTTGGAGGGATTATGTGGAATACTGAGCCAACATGGGAACATCTCACTTGTCTTTCAGTGTTGCGAATAAACGGTAATGATACAGTGAATGCGCTGATGGTGCCATTGCTACCTTCATCTCTTGTGACACTATGCATTTGTGGCCTTGGTGATACCAGCTTTAATGGAAAGTGGCTTCAGCATCTCACTTCTCTCCAAAACCTTGAGATTGTTAACGCTCCCAAACTTAAGTTGTTGCCAAAAGAAGGATTGCCTTCCTCTCTTTCAGTACTAAGTATGACTCGCTGTCCATTACTGGAAGCAAGTTTGCGGAGGAAACAAGGGAAAGAGTGGCGTAAGATTGCTCAAATTCCTGCCATAATTATCGATGACGAAATGATCACATAAGTTTCATGTCTTGGTGAGTCTCTGAAATACTTCTTTTTTTTTTTTTTCTTTCTTGTTATGTAATCATCAATTAATATTATCAATATCAATAATGACATTAATATGCAATATTATAACGCTAACTCATTTTTTTAATCATAGATTCATATTTCATAGTATTAGATTCTGCGTCGCCTGTGCTCAAACTGCGACAAATGTGAAACAACATCTTACCACAAATGTTAGGTATTCTTTTTTGTCTCTGTGACTTTGCATATATTTGAATAAGTTAAGTTGGTTTTAATGTATTGATTGTATAAAGCTTTTGTAACACTAGTTAATTCTTTAATATATTGTCTAGTTAATATCATTTATGCATTTTCCACATTTTTGTGTTTATCTAGCTGTCTGGAATTAATATTTCTGCCACATGTTGGTATAATTAGAACTTTCCTTGAGAAAGAAGGTTCCTTAATGTGATTAGACTTCTATCCTTCCATGTCATGTATGACAGATATAGATGCTTAAGAAAGCTACTTGATTCTAAATTATGTTTTGATATTTGAGACTTTATGTTTTGTTGTCTACCGGAGTACCGGTTCATCAACCAGATTTGGTGGCTTAGTCTTTATTTTTTATTTATTTTATCTCTACCATGTTTGCAGATCGACCAAGGGCTTCAAGTGGGACTGATGGCTTGCAACAAGATGACAGCAGTGGAATCTAAGGTATATTACTCTGTTTACTACATGCATGTTCTAATGCTCATTTTTCTTTCAATCAATAAAATAGTACTTCTTTTTTGAGTTTCTCTCTTGTTATTTTTTCATCAATAAATCTTGTTTATTTACTTTCACATCAGCATACAATGTGTAACACTACCAAATTACTTTCACATCAGTATTGTGGTTTTCTCCCTCCCTCCCTCAGTTTAAATATTACAAGTTCTTGTCCATGAGTCGTCTCTTCTGTAGATTTATGTTATTATTTTTATATTTTTACTCTAGTCTCTCGTCAAGTATCTTGCAGGATTTAGAAAATGAGGCACAGATCTTCTGTTTTGTGAAAATGAGTGTTTTTGACATCAAACTGTGTTGAGAAGGAGCTTGTTAAAGAGGCTGCTCAAATTGCTAAATGTTGTGCCTGTGGACTATCAAAATTAATTTAGCTAGTTTTTCTTTTGTCCCTCTTTGCCACCTTGTTTCCTTATGCATCTATGATGTTGAAGATACAGAATGCTTGGATGGGAAGTGACTTAAACATCTCACCTTTTTCCAAAAACTTGAGTTTACATTATGTGACAAGATCAAGTCGTTGCCAAAAGAGGGATTGTCTTCCTCTCTTAAAGTATTGTGTATCATAAGATTGCTCACATTTCCTGTCTCGGGGTGAGTCACTCAAATACTTCTTTGTTATTATGTCATCAATAAATATTGTTGATTTCAATATTTGCATCAACATACAGTACACTACATCAAGTTAATGTCTTCTATTTTTTACAACAGAAATTAATTGTTTTTTGGGACTATATGCTTACTACTTCAGTTTGGTGGCTTAGTCTTTGTGTTGTATGGAACATTTTTGAGTTATTTTTATTCTTTCACGCTGTTTGCAGATCAACCAGGGGCCTCAAGGATGATTGTGTGACTGGAACCAATAAGGAAGAATTGGCATTTCAGGTATAAAATTTCTCTTATAAAGCTTTTAACATTACTCCTTTAGCTTCACTTTGTTAGTAGACTATTATTTACTCCCATCTCTCTTCTGGTTATATTACAGGATTCTGAAAAAGAGATAATTGCTGAAGCAACTACTACGAGCAGCAATTATCTGTCAGAGTTGATTCCGCAGCAATTACTTTGCTGCCGAGTGCTGGATGCAGTAGAGGATCCATACTCATAAAAACCAAAGAGGATCAGTGTTTTCTTATAAGCTGTATTCTGTTGTGATTTCTAATGCACTTTTTAGTCGTTCAAACTAAGCAACTTACGAGTTGTCTCAAACTAAGCAATAAATCTTGTTTTAAACTATCATTTGACAAACAAATTCTTGTTCATACTCATGAGTTGTCTCTGCATATTTTGATTGGAGACATGATGCTACTATCTTTCATTCTTAAATCTGACTTCTTCCTTTATTTTGTAAATAACATTGATGTAACTTTTCCTAACAATTCGTCATTGATAACCTAAAAGATTGAAGATTTGGTAGATTATCAATTTCCATTTCTTGAAGGCCAGTTAGACTGTTCATTGCTTCAGGTAGGGAACGAAGCTTCTCTCGAGCGATGTGTAATTGGGCAAGTATTCATGAGGAAGAAACTCTAGATTCTCACAATTACTAATTATGAGAAATTTCAAGGTTTTTGGTAGACCGTATGTTGGGCAAGACATCAGAGATGGAAAGCCATCTATGGTCAACTGTCGAAGAGAATTCAACGGCAATGTTGGTTTCCGGAATACATGATCTGATGATGGCATTGATTGCACCAGTAGAGGACATTCTCTTAACTCTAGTTGAGTTAAGTGAGGAAACTTGTCATGTAAGTTTTCTACTCTCAGTTTTGGGCACTTATACAAAGTTTTTAGACTAGGAAATTTTGTAGTTGTACCTCCAATCAAGTTCCATTCCTCCCACTGTTGCATATCCTCAAAGTGTAGAATCTCCAAGGAGGGAAATGGTTGAAATGAAAAACTATCATTCCATACCATAGTGTACTCGGTACCAATTATCTGTACTGATTGCATCCCTTCAATAATGAGTTCTTTTAGATTAACCAATTGTCCAAGGGGTGGAAGCCATAAACAATCACCACAATTCGAAATCCTTAAATACACCATATTTTTCTAAATAAAGAATCACCCAACCAATTTGGAAAGCAGATTCAAATTTATTGATTTAAGAAAGTTTCATGCAATAATAAATTTCGACTATAAATTTGACGATTTAGATTACACCTAACTTACACAATAAACGATCACAATTGTCAATTAAAATTAAAAGATCGAGTGTTTTTTTATTTGTGGTTAAGTAATATTTATTTTTAAGCTAGCTGATTGAGTTTGTAGTGTTTGGTAAAGTTAGTTGTTGAAGTAACTTATAAGTATGAAATAACATAAAAACAAAATATTTAATTTTTTCATATAGGATTATAGAGGTAAAATGTAATATTCTAAATAATTAATTAATAAGTTACGATAGTTTGCTCTATTAATCGTAACTATTACTCCCTCCGTCCCAAAATATTTATCGAAACAAATCAAACAAGATCTTATATGATAATATTTATATTTATATATATTTTTTTAAAATACGATCTAAACAACACATATGAATAGTATATTTAGTCAAATGGAGTCTTATAAAATGGAATGAAGGGAGTAGTAATTAAGACAGAGTCTTCTAGTGAAGATATTAATGACACAAGCGTACTCCCTCCGTCCCAAATTGAGTGACACAGTTAACTGTTTTATGCATGCCGATACATAACTTTGACGATTGATATTTTTAATTATATTATAGTAAAAATTATAAAAATTTGATATTTTGAAAATACTCATCGAGACAAATCTAACAACATCTTATATGCTAATATTTATTTTTATTTATTAGTAAGAAAATATAGTCAAAACAATATGTGTGAATAATGCAATATAGTCAACTGTGTCACTCAATTTGGAACGTAGCGACTAATAAATTGGAACTCAAGGTGCTTGACAAATATGAACGAGTACATACTAGGTCCATTTAAAAAAAAAAAAAGAACAAAATAATAATAATAAATAAATAAAAGAAAGAAAGAAAAGAAATAGAAAATGGTATAGAAAAGTCAGTTCTCCATCTCTTCTTTCCTTGTGTAATTAAGTGGGAATCTAAGTTTGCACAAAAAACAAAAAAATTTGTTTCCAATTTTCTTCTCCTCCACCTCCATGGTTGATTTTTCACAAATTCCAGTATTGAACAAGATGCTTGCTTAGGGGTCTTTTTACCTTGTTTGCAAGTTCAATGAAGAGGATTAAGCATAGTACTACATGTTTGGGCTGTTAAAAAGAGAAGCAGCAAGTTAGAACTCAAAGGTCTTAGAGATTTCTCCATTTCTTCACCATTTTCAATCACCCACCAAGCGTCACTTTTCAGATTAATAAGGTCAGTTCTTTATTAGGTTTGATGTTGGTAGAAACTACAGTTTTAGAGTATATCTAAGTATTAGAAGTTGCTTGTGTTAGAATGTTAAGACTTTCTACCCCAACTTATGACAAATTATACGATTAGAGACTTCAGAGTGGAAATTAGAGTATGTTAGATTCATAACTTGTTATGATTTAATTATAATTTAGTTGAAATTCCATGTTTTTGATATTGGAATAGTTTTGGGACTGTTTTGAAATTAGAGTATGTTAGTATTATGTTGAAATTAAGAGAGAATGAAAGTATGAAGTCATAGTTAAATACTGGAAAGCAAGAAGTTAAAAAAAGAATGATGCTCAGAGACTATGTTTTCTCCATTGAGCATTAGTTCCCTTAGCTTCGGTTTTTAAAGGATAAAATTAGTGGTTTTATGCAAATTGTTTTAATATAATATTTTGATGTTTTATTGGAAATACAAAGTCTTTTGTTCACCACAATGAAGAGATAATGTGGACATGTGTACATAATGAAATGAGATAGTTTTAATATACTTTGTTGATAATTAACCAAGACTTAGAGAACTACATGGCTCTGATTCCCTAATCGTTTAGGGATACGTAGGACCAGGGATCCTCCCGGATCCTTGTTTCAGTAACTATATTTTTTTAAATAAATATGTTATAGTGTATTAGGCTTGCCAGGCTAAATGCAGTGTTAGTTAGTGGTAGCTTGTGCGCCAGTCATGATCAAAGATTGGGTCGTGACATAAAATTGGAAGAAAATATGACAAGCTATAAGCTCAAAAGCTAATTGAAATAACATATGGAAAATAAACTATATCTAGTAAAATAAGTTATGAGCTCAAAGTGAAAATCAATTACCAAACTATAAGCTCATAGTGAAAAACAGTTACCAAACAGAACTTTTTTTCTTCATATGAGCTTATAAGCTATAAGCTCTAATTGAGGTCTTATCAAAAGAGGGTGGGAGAGACACGAGGAACGATGGAGAGAGGTTGGCCGGCGAGTGAGGTTGGCCGGCAGAGAGAGGGCGAGTCGGAGAAGAGAATAGAAGAAAAAAAAAACGAAAAAAAAAATTGTATAGATGAAGATGAACAGTGTTGTTGTTGTATCTGGTTCATTGGATTACTTTGATGGTCTAGATTTAAGAAACTTTGTGAAACTCTGGGATATCCAACAGCAGTAAATCCAAATCCCAAAACCAGAACCTCAATTATACAACTCAATACAAATAAATATAAAATAGCAAAGGTACTAAGCTCCAATCAGATAGAGATACTGACTATAATTTGGATAGCTTACAAGAATCACACATCCATTTCCCAAAGTCAATAACGTGTGAAAGATTTCTTGTTATAAATCTTTAGGACAATGAAGCAATCATGTAAAATAAAAAATGTCTATTTGACAAGTAGTGTTTTCATCTTTTAACTTCCGAAATCGTCAAATTTTCCAAAATAAAAACACAGTTCGGATCCTGCATTCCGAAACCATGTTATTAACGCGACCAACTGCTAAGCAGACCAGGATTACAAAGCCATGAGCTTATTTAATACGGATTCGGTTTGTAGGTTACGAAATTGTAGAATTTCGTATTGCAAAATCCGAACCACTTATAAGGGCAAAATGGTCAAGATGGGGGGCCTGGAGTTAATATAAGGGGCCTAAAAAGCAATTTTAGAGGAGGTGAGGAAGACTTTTCTTATCCAGTTTGATATAGCCCACTCTGCCCCACCTACCTTACCTCTAAGGTTATTTCTTTGACACTTGAATTTTCAATTTTGTTGCGATTTCTTATGAATCTCTTGTTCTTCTTACAAATATAGATACCAATGGAGGGTAGAGATGAACTCTTGTCACACTTAAAACATGTGCGGGTGTTGTTAGACGGGCTTGTTTCTAGCCGAGTGGCTGACAGCTTCCAAACCACAAGGCTTGACGTTTCACTCTTGAAAAAGCTGAAGACAATATTGCTGAAACATCGAGTTATACTTGAGCAACAGATCTACTACGGACTTGATGCAGGATATTGGGCGAATTTGCTGGATAATGTCTTTAATGAAGTTAGCTCTTTGTTTAACAAAATCATCAATGAAGCAGTTGAGTATGAAAACCTAACTCCTACTTCTCTTGTTTTCAAAAGTCGCTCTTCTCTTTTCAAACGGTTGATTCATTATAAATTGCAAACATCAATTGAAAGATTAGAGGTCGCGAGCTCTACTACAACTTATGATCTAGTTGATGACTCTTCTATACAACTCCCCTCACTCTCAACTTCTATTAAGATGTTGTTAGATAGGCTTCATTCTACTGAGCTCGTCCACAAGCTTGATGTTTCACTCTTGGAAATCCTGGAGATAAAATTGCAGTATCTTGAAACTAAGTATCATGCTGCTGAGGAGAAACAGATCACTGATCTTAATGGAGGACATTGGTTGGATATGTTGAGAAATGTTGTCTTTGAATTTGGCTATTTCTTTGACGAAATCAACACTCAAGCATTGCAAACCAGAGAGGAAGCAGAGTATCAAACCCAAACCGCTACTTCTCAGGTGTTGAAAAATCTTTCTTCTCCTTTCAAACGGTTTAATGGAGTCACTAATTCTAAATTTCAAAAATTAATTGAAAGATTAGAGTTCATGAGTTCACGAGCACACGATCGATTTGGTGATTTCTATTCCAGTACTGATTGGAATGAAAATCCTACATTTTCTGTTTTCGATGATGAATCTTCTATTTATGGAAGAGATAGTGACAGAATTTGCTGGATATTTTTGGTGATTTCTATTCCAGTACTGATTGGAATTGAACAGATCTACTACGGACGTGATGCTGGATATTGGCCGAATTTGCTGGAATATAATGTCTTTAATGAAGTTCGCTATTTGCTTAACAAAATCGTCAATGAAGCAGTTGAGTATGAAACCCTAACTCCTACTTCTCATGTTTTCAAAAGTCGTTCTTCTCTTTTCAAACGGTTGATTCATTATAAATTGCAAACATCAATTGAAAGATTAGAGTTCTTGAGCTCTACTACAAGTTCTGATGACTCTTCTATACAACTCCCCTCACTCTCAATTTCTGTTAAGCTGTTGTTAGACAGGCTTGATTCTACCGAGCTCTTCCACAACTTCCGGAGAACCAAGCTTGATGTTTCCCTCTTGGAAAACCTCAAAATAACACTGCAAGATCTTGAAACTACGTATCATGATGCTGAGGAGAAACAGATCACTAATCTTATTGGAGGACATTGGTTGCATATGTTGAGAAATGTTGTCTTTGAATTTGGCTATTTCTTTGACGAAATCAACACTCAAGCATTGCAAAGCAGAGAGGAAGCAGAGTATCAAACCCAAACTGCTACTTCTCAGGTGTTGAAAAATCTTTCTTCTCCTTTCAAACGGTTTAATGGAGTGACTAATTCTAAATTTCAAAAATTAATTGAAAGATTAGAGTTCGTGAGTTCCCGAGCACACGATCAATTTGGTTGTTTCTATTCCATAAGTGATTGGAATGAAACTCCTACATTTTCTGTTTTCGATGATGAATCTTCTATTTATGGAAGAGACGGTGACATAGAGAAACTTAAACATCTTTTGTTGTCTACTGATGGTGATAGTAAAATAGGAATTATTTCCATTGTGGGTATTGAAGGGATTGGTAAAACAACCCTTGCTAAACTTCTTTACCATGATCCCGAAGTATCTGACAAATTTGAGTTAAAAGTGTGGGCACATGTCTCAGAATATTTTGCTGAAACAATTCTTGATGACTTGAATACATACAGAAATGACACAAGTGATGTGAATAACATTTATCCAAAGTTTTTGCTAGTATTGGATGAGGTAAGGGATGCAAGATCTATCAATTGGACATTACTGATTAATATCTTTGGTGTTGGCGAAACAGGAAGTAGGATCATCATCACAACACAGGATGAAAGAGTTGCACCATCCATGCAAACCTTTGAGCCAACCATGCAAACCTTTCTTTTTGTCCACTACTTGAGACCTCTGGAGAGTGAACATTGCTGGTCTTTACTTGCAAGACATGCATTTGCAGCATGTAATGACCAACCACAATTCAATCTAGAAGATATTGGCAGAGAAATTGCAAATAAATGTTTTGGATCACCATTTGCTGCAATAGCACTTGGGGATATTCTCCGCACCAAATTTTCGTTAGAGTACTGGAAGTTTGTGCTAGAAAGCGACCTTTGGGTATTGACGGGTCATGACGTGTATCCTTTTATACAATTGAGCTACCACTATCTTTCGACTCCTTTAAAACAATGCTTTGCATATTGTTCAATTTTTCCAAAGAAGTCCATCTTAGCAAAAAATATGGTAGTTCAGTTGTGGATCGCTGAAGGCTTGGTAGAATCGTCCATTGACCAGGAAAAAGTTGGAGAAGAATACTTTGATGTATTAGTATCAAGGTCGTTGATAAATCAACGATCTATTGGTGGTGATGAAGCACATTTTCAAATGCACGACCTCATCCATGATTTAGCTACAGAGGTTTCATCTCCATATTGTATCAATATGGATGAACATAACCTACATGATAAGGTACAAAACTTATCATACAACAGAGGGATATGTGACTCATATAATAAATTTGATAAGTTGTATGGATTAAAAGGTCTACATACCTTTATAGCATTACCATCACAAGAAAAATTGCCTCTTTGTTTGCTATCAAACAAGGTAGTACATGATTTGTTGCCAACAATGAAACAATTATGCGTGTTGTCTTTGTCAAGTTATAAGAGTATCACTGAGATTCCAAATTCTATTGGAAATTTGTTATACCTGCGGTACTTAAATCTTTCTCGCACTAAGATCGAAAGGCTGCCTTCTGAAACATGCAAGCTTTACAATCTGCAGTTCTTGTTGTTGGCAGGCTGTAGAAGGCTCATTGAATTGCCTGAGGACATAGGGAAATTGGTTAATCTCATTCACCTTGATGTCAGTGACACTGCATTGAGGGAGATGCCCGTACAAATAGCCAAACTAGAAAATCTCCAAACTTTGTCTGACTTTGTTGTCGGCAAATATAATTATGGATTAAAGCTCTCGGAGCTGGGAAAATTTTCCCACCTACATGGAAAACTTTCCATCTCACAGATACAAAATGTCAATGAACCCTTTGAAGCAGATCAAGCAAATATGAAGATGAAAGAACGAATAGATGAGTTATCTTTGGAATGGGATTATGGTAGTACTGTTCCAGATTCACAAGTTCAAAGTGTTCAACTTGTAATTGAACATTTGCAACCCTCAACAAATTTGAAAAGTCTAACCATCAAAGGCTATCGTGGAATCCGCTTTCCAAATTGGTTGGGTGATTCTTTATTTGGAAGCATGGTGTATTTAAAGATCTCGAACTGTGATGATTGTTTATGGCTTCCACCCTTTGGACAATTGCATAATCTAAAAGAACTCATTATTGAAGGGATGCCATTGGTAGAGTCAATTGGTATTGAGTTCTATGGAAATGATTGTTCTTCATTTCAACCATTTCCCTCTTTGGAGACTCTACACTTTGAGGATATGCAAGAGTGGGAGGAATGGAACTTGATTGGAGGTACGGCTACACTGTTTCCTATTCTAAAAACTTTGTCACTAAGTAAGTGCCCAAAACTGATAGTAGGAAACATAGCTGACAAATTTTCGTCCTTAACTGAACTTAAGTTAAGAGAATGCCCTCTACTGTTGCAATCAATGCCATTATCAGATCATGTATTCAGGCAACTGATGTTTCCTCTGAATTCCCTTCAACAGTTAACCATAGATGGGTTTCCATCTCCGATGTTTTTCCCAACAGACGGTCTACCAAAAACTCTGAAATTTCTCATAATCAGAAACTGTGAGAATCTAGAGTTCCTTCCAAATGAATACTTGCACAATTACACATCACTTGAGGAATTGAAAATATCTTATAGCTGCAATTCAATGATATCATTCACCTTGGGTGCTCTCCCTGTCCTCAGAAGTCTGTTTATTGAGGGTTGTAAAAATTTGAAATCAATATTAATTGCAGAAGAAACGTCGGAAAAAAGTCTCTCATTTCTTAGAAGCATTAAATTATGGGATTGTAATGAACTGGATTCATTTCCTCCAGGTGGATTGGCAACTCCAGACCTTGCTTATTTTGCCTTGTGGAAGTGTGAAAAGCTTCATTCACTGCCAGAAGCAATGAACAGTCTAACTGGCCTTCAAGAAATGGAAATTGATAATCTACCAAATCTTCAATCTTTTGTCATTGATGATTTTCCTAGTAGTTTACAGGAACTGACTGTTGGCTATGTTGGAGGGATTATGTGGAATACTGAGCCAACTTGGGAACATCTCAATTGTCTTTCAGTGTTTCGAATTAACGGTAATGATACAGTGAACTCGCTGATGGTGCCATTGCTACCTGCATCTCTTGTGACACTATGCATCCGTGGTTTTAATGATAAAAGCATTGATAGGAAGTGGTTTCAACATCTCACTTCTCTCCAAAACCTTGAGATTGTTAACGCTCCCAAACTTAAGTCGTTGCCAAAAAAAGGATTGCCTTCCTCTCTTTCAGTACTAATTATAACTCGCTGTTCATTACTGGAAGCAAGTTTGCGGAGGAAACGAGGGAAAGAGTGGCGTAAGATTGCTCAAATTCCTGCCATAATTATCAATGACAAATTGATTACATAAGTTTCATGTCTAGGTGATTCTCTGAAATACTTCTTTTTTGTTTCTTTCTTATTATGTAATCTTCAATTAATATTATTAAATTCAATAAAAACATCTTAATACAATATTATAACATTAACTCATTTTTTTTAATCTTAGTATTAATTAAATTCTGGATCACCCCTGCGTCTGCCTTATCTTGCTGTTGTGAGAAGCCAAATTCACATGCACGAACTGTGAACATATCCAGTAAATGTTTTACTGATCAGGAACAGATGAAAAGGTGAATCAACCGACCGCAAATCTTGGGTACTTTTTTTGGTTTGTGACTTCATATATATATTTGAGTAAGTTGGTTTTAATGTATTGATTGTATTAAGCTTTTTTAAAACTAGTTAATTCTTTAGTATATTAGTCTAGTGAATATCATTTATGCATCGCCACATTTGTGTTTATATAACTGTCTTGACTTAATATTTCTACCTCATTTTCGTATTAGTAGAACTCTTTCCTTGAGATAGGTTTCACAAGTTGATTAGCCATCTACCCTTCCGTGTCATGTATGGCAGATAAAGATGATAAAGAAAGTTATTTGATTCTAAATTATGTTTTGATTTTTGAGACTTTTAAGTTTTATTGTTTACCATCAATCAAATAGTACTTTTGTTTTGATTCTACCCTTCCTCATGGTGGCTTGGTCTTTATTTTCAATTTTGTTTATTAACTTTCACGTCAACATACAATGTAACACTACCAAATTACTTTCACACCATATTGTGGTTTTCTCCCTCCCTCCCCCAGTTTAAATTTTACAAGTTCTTGTCCATGAGTTGTCTCTTCTGTAAATTTATATATATGTTATTATTTTTACTCTAGTCTCTCTTCAAGTATCTTGCAGGATTTAGAAAATGAGGCACAAATCTTCTGTTTTGTGAAAATGAGTGTTTTTGACATCAACTGTGTTGGCAAGTAGCTTGTTAAAGATGCTGCTCAAATTGCTAAATGCTGTGGACTATCAAAATTAATTTAGCTAGTTTTTCTTTTGTCCCTCTTTGGCACATGAATTCCAAATAAATTTGTGGCCACCTTGTTTCCTTATGCATCTATGATGTTGAAGATATAGAATGCTTGGATGGAAAGTGGCTTCAACATCTCACCTTTTTCCAAAAACTTGAGTTTACATTATGTGACATGCTCAAGTCGTTGCCAAAAGATGGATTGCCTTCCTCTCTTAAAGTACTGTGTATCATAAGATTGCTCGCCCATAATCCATGACGAATTGATCACTATTTTCCTGTCTCAGGGTGAGTCAGTCAAATACTTATTTGTTATTATGTCATCAATAAATATTGTTAATTTCAATATTCACATCAGCATATAATGCACTACATCAAGTTAATGTCTTCTATTCTTTACATCTGAAATTAATTGTGTTTTGGGACTATATGTTTACTACTTCATCTATCATCAGATTTGGTGGCTTAGTCTTTGTGTTGTGTGTAACATTTTTGAGTTATTTTTATTCTTTAGCACTGTTTGCAGATCAACCAGGGGACTCAAGGGTGATTGTGTGACTGGAGCCAATTGCTGGAGCAACTACTACGATGTCAGAGTTGATGTCAGAGCAACTAGTTTTCCGCCGAGTGCTGGATGCAGTAGAGGATCCATAGTCATAAAAATCAAAGAGGAGCAGTGCTGTTTTTTCTTATAAGCTGTATTATGTTGTGATTTCTAAAGCAATTCTTATTCGTTCAAACTAAGCTACTTCCGGTAACTTTTGTGCCAGAAGCACTTTTTCCGGCGTATGTGAAGATGTGTTTTGGAATATTGTTTCTAATACATTGAATCAGGTGTTGAAAAAAAAACTTGTTTTAAACTTATCATTTGACAAACAAAGTCTTGTTCATGATGACTCGCGAGTTGTCTCTGCATATTTTGATTGGAGACATGGTGCTACTATCTTTCATTCTTAAAAGTTAAATCTGACTTCTTCCTTTATGTTGCAACAATATACCTCCAGTGCTTGACTTGTAAAGATGACATGAGTTTAAGTTTAATTAGTAACAATATATCACATTAAATTATTGCTAATTGTCTCAAAAACAGGATAAAGAAATAGTTGACACAAGACTTGTAATAATTTCTTAATTTTGTTTGTTTTATGATTAAATTTTAATATTTTTTTACTAGTAATTTGATTGAAAAGATAAAAATTTGATACTTTTTTAATGTTGATGGGTCCCTGTAGAAACCGTTGGGACTAAGAAAACGGTGATGCAGAAAGAATACTCCTCAAAGTGAGAAAAGGGGACGGGAAGCATTTTAAAGTTTAAACTGTAGGGAAGTGAGTGGGGAGAAGTACTCGCCGCTCACACCCTGCCCAATTGACATCTTGACTTGCTAATTAATACAGTTCCATTTTCCATTGGCCATTTCAAAAAGAGAAAATAACATCCCATATCATATTAATCCAAAGTTCAAGCAAATCACAATATGCTAAGCATATGTAGTTATCAATTGGAGGAAGAGACTAATAATATATAGTTAAAAGCCTTAGCCTATATGATATGGTTGAATATCGTTAATCTTGATGAGTTTTAATAACATATCAAATTATTTTCAATTTCTTCAAAAAAAATTATATATGATCTATATGATATAAATTTCCGGTCCAATGGTGCATTTTGTAAAATTCGTATTCTTTATAATGTTATTCATGATTTATGCACAACGCACCACTTGAACCACTCTTTCATGTTAGTAGCACATATCTCCATCCAATCAAAATATGCAGAGACAACTCATGAGTCATGTACAAGTTGTAAAAATTAAATAACCGAGAGCGAGAAGTTGTCATAGTTGTAGTGCATTGCTAAATACTCCTGAATCAAACCAGGTGGTAAAAATGTCCTGCTTCAAAGAAACCTTATGGTCAAATAATAATGTATTTAAAATAGGATTTCTTCACCACCTTTTTCAAACAAAAAAGTGCTTCTAGCACAAAAGTCACCCTAAGTTGTCTGTTTGAATGAATAAGAATAGCTTTGGAAATCGTAACAAAATGCAGTTTATAAGAAAACACTGATCCTCTTCGACTTTTAAAGTATGGATCCTCTACTGCATCCAGTGACGGCAAAGTAGTTGCTGCGATATCAACTCTGACAGATAAAACCAGAAGAGAGATGTGAGTAAATAATAGTCACATAATAAAGTGGAGGTAAAGGAGTAATGTTAAAAGCCATCAAAGAGGAAATTTGTACATGAGATGCCACTGCTTCCATCATGGTTCCAGTCACACAATCACCCTTGAATCCTGGTTGATCTGCAAACAGTGCTAAAGAATAAGAATGATTAAAAAATGTTCCCACATAACACAAAGACTAAACTACCAAATCTGATACATAAAGTAGTAAACATATAGATATAGTCCCAAAACAAATTAATAGCCGTTGTAAAAAATAGAAGACATCAATTTGATGTGGTGTATAGTGTGCTGATGTGAATATTGAAATTAATAATACTTATTGATAACATATTAACAAAGAAGTATTTTATAGCTACTCAACCAGAGATATCAAACTCAGGTGATCATTTTGTTGTCGATAACTATGGAGGGGATGTGAGCAATCTTACGCCACTCTTTCCCTTGCTTCCTCTGCAAACTTGGTTCCAGCAACGGACAGTTTTTGATATGCAGTCCGGAAAGAGAGGAAGGAAATCCCTGTTCTGGCAATGAATTGAGCTTTGGAGCCCATTCAATGTCAAGGTTACGGAGAGAGGAGAGATGTTGAAGCCACTTCCCATCCAAGCATTCTATATCTTCAACACCATAGATGTATAAGGAAACGAGAGAAGAAGGTAGGAGTGGCACTTCCATTTTCATTAGAGCCTTCACTATATCACCACTATTAATTCGCAACACTGAAAGACATTTGAGACTTTCCCATAATGTATTCCCCAAAATCCCTCCAATTGAGCCAATAATCAGTTGTTGTAAACTGGTAGGCAAACCATCTTTGGCAATAGATTGCAGATTTGGAAGATTTTGAATTTCCATTTCTTGAAGGCTAGCTAGAGTGTTTATAGGTTCTGGTAGTGAACAAAGTTTTTTACACTTTTGCACCTCCATATAAATGAGGTTGCGAGTGGGTAAACCACTCAGGGAAAATGACTCCAGTTCATCACAAAACCGTATTGTGATGCTTCTAAGAAATGAGAGATTCTGTTGTGGCACATCTTCTGCAATTAATATCGATTTCAGATTTTTACAAGCTGCAATACACATAGTTTTGAGGACTGGGAGAGAACCGAAGGTGAACGCTGTCATTGAGCTACAACTACGAAATATTTCCAAATCCTCAAGTGATGTGTAATTGCACAAGGATTCACGAGGAAGGAATGCTAGATTCTCACAATTACTGATTTTGAGAGATTTCAAGGTTTTGGGTAAATCTTCTCTGGGGAAACATGTCAAAGAGGGAAAGCTGTCTATCTCCAATTTTTGAAGAGAACTCAAAGGAGGTAGCATCAACTGCCTAAATACAACATCAGACGGTGACCTTATTATGTTGGTATTATTATGTGAATCCCCTGATTCCATCAACAGAGGACATCCCTTAAACTCAAGTATAGTTAAGGAAGGAAGGTTTCTTGGTATGTTACCTTTGAGTTTAGGACATGTTTCCAGTGACAGACATTTAAGACTAGGAAACTTTGTACTTATGCCACCAATCGGCTCCCATTCCTCCCACTCTGGCATAGTAAAAAATGAGAGTGTCTCCAAGGAGGGAAATGGTTGAAACGAAGGAGAACCACTACTTCCATAAAATTCAATACCAACTCTCTTTATTGATTCCATCCTAGAAATAAATATTTCTTTCAGATTATCTAATTGTCCTAGAGGTGGCATCCATGAACAATTACGACAATTTGAGATCTCCAAATACACCATGTTGGAAAATAAAGAATCTCCCAACCAGTTTGGAAAGTTGTTTCCACCATAGCCAAAAATATGGAGTTTTTTCAAATATATTGAGGGCCGCAACTTTTCGAGTACAACACTTTGAATTTTTGAATTTGTAGTGTCATGCCATTTCCATTCTAGTACCAATTCATCAATACGAATTTTCATCTCCAAATTTTCTTTAAAAGCATCTGAGGGATCATTAACATTTTGTAGCTGTAAGATAGAAAGCTTTCCCTGAATATGGTGAAATTTTCCCAAATCTGCAATCTCCAATCCATCACACTGTTCGCTAACAACAAAGTCAGATAAAGTTTGGAGATTTTCTAATCTGACTATTTGTGCAGGCATTTCCTTCAACTGAGTTCCTCTGATGTCAAGGTGGCGTAGATTGACCAATTTCCCCATGTCATTTGGTAATTCAGTGAGACACCAGCAGCCTGACAGCAATAAGGTTTGTAGATTGTAAAGTTTGCATGTTACAGAAGGCAACCTTTCAATCTGAGTGCGAGAGAGATTCAAGTATCGAAGGCACATCAAGTTTCCAATAGAGTTGGGCAACTTGGTGATAGTACAATAGTTTGACAAAGACAGCACACGCAACTGTTTTGTTCTTGGCAACAAGTCATCTAATACCTTGTTTGATAACCAACAAGCAGACCACATATCTTGTAATGGTAACGCTAAGAACGTTCGCAGACCTGTTAATTCATACAACTTAACAAATTTATCGTAAGAGTCATATTGCCCTCTATTGTACGAAAAATGAAGTACCCTTCCAAAACTTTCGTGTTGATTCAATTCGTCCATCCTCATGCAATTGGGAGATGAAACCATTGTTGCTAAATCATTGATGAGGTCGTGCATTTCAAAGCATTCTTCTCCCTCCACTGACCGTCGCTCTATCAGTGACCTTGCCACAAGTTCATCAAAGTACTCTCCTGCTACATGTTCCCACCTTTCCCAATTACTTTTTGGTGGAACTACTAATCCTTCTGCAATCCACAGTTGAACTACCATCATTTTCTCTAATAACGAATTCTTTGGAAAAATTGAACAATAAGCAAAGCATCCTTTTAAATGAGCAGGAAGATAACGATAGCTCAATAGTAGAGCAGGTTGCACCTCATCACCAGTCAATTCCCAAATATTACTTTTTAACACATCATTCCAATAATCTTCTGACACTTTCATTCGAAGAAGACCCCCAAGTGCAAATGCAGCTAATGGTAAGCCTCTACATTTAGTGGCAATTATTTGGCCAATTACTTCCAGGTAGCATTGGTTCATGTCATAACCTGCATGTTTAGCAATTAAAGACCAGCAATCTTTAGTTTCAAGAGGTTTCAAATGGTAGAGATAAGGCAAGGGTTTTATGAGCCGTGCAACTCTTACATCTCGTGTTGTGATGATGATCTTACTCCCCATTTCCCCAACATTAAAGATGTCACTCAGCTTGTTCCAACCAACGTAACTTCCATACCATACGTCATCCAATACAAGCAAAAAAGTTTTATTGCTTAAACATTGTTGCAATTGCCATTGTAGATTATTCTGGTCCCAAGCAACATTTCTTTTTGAAGCATCATAATTAATTATTTTTGAAGTGACAGAATCAAAAAGGGTTTTAGTGATCTTGAATACATCAAAATCTTTTGAGATATATGCCCACCCTCTCAACTCAAATTTCTCCTTCACTTCAGGATCACTGTAAAGGAGTTTGGCAAGGGTTGTTTTACCCAGTCCTCCCATGCCCACAATGGAAATCACTCCTACTTTACTTCTAATATCACTAGTACCTTCTGAAAATAAAAGATCTTTGAGTTTCTTTATATCATCATCTCTACCACAAATAGAAGATTTCTCACCAAGAAAAGAATAAGTAGGAGTATAAACATCGACACTTTCTTTTAATCCAAGATTCTGTTGTCTCAAGTATTCTAATCTTTCAAACAATTTATGCATTTTCGAATTGATGTTTCTCTTAAACAGTTTCACATGAGAAGAAAAGATGTTGTGCACCTTACCACTGAGAGTTTGGCCTTCATGCTTGGCTTCCACTTTGCGCCTCAATGCCTCGGTGTTGATTTCGTCAAACAAATTGTCAACTTCAAAGACAGCATCTTGCAGCATAACCAGCCATTCCTTGACAGCAGGATTGGTGATTTGTTTCTCTTCAGCATCATTAAGTACAGCTTGAAGACTCAGAAGTGTTCTTTTCAATTTTTCTAAGAGCGAAACATCTAGTTTCGTTCTCCGAGAAAAGTTCACGAAATCACTTGAAACTATATTTTGCAACACTAGCTTCACAGAAGCTGAAAGGAGTGCTCCTACCACAATACTCGCCATAAGTTCTCCTTTTAACAAGAGCAAATTTACAAGAAAAAACAATGTGGAGTGTATTATGCTTCTTTAGCTTTGTATTTGGGTTTTATTGTTATTAACTAATAACAACTACGGAATTGTCAAACAAACAATAAAACAAAAACAAAAACAAAACTAATAACTATGGATTCAACGGAAGTAGGTGCATAATTAGTGGACTATTTGATATATGTATTTTTTTATACAGAAATGACATGGACTGTCTCTTTCTGCCAACGTTTCTCTCCATTTTTTCCTTATCAATATATAACGTGTAGATGATTCTTTTACATTTTTTTTGCAGTGTAAAAAAAAATTGGACCAAGTGGTAGATAAGATAAGCAGACGGTCAGTACCTTTTATGTATGAAAAAAAAATCAATTAAGAGAAAAAAATTACACGTTAGTCATTGTGGTTGAAACTTCGTACCTAACATGGTACTACTAACCAACAAAAAAAAAATAGCAATCCACTAAAACAAGAATGTAGAAACATTCTCTTGAAAAGCACTAACAACAAACCACTAGGTTTGATCTAGTGGTAAGGAGTTTGGGTAGTATTTTATAGGTCCTGAATTCGATCCCCAGCTCATTGTAAACCCAAAAAAAAAACACTAACAGCGTCCACTTTTTCAATATAAGAATTAAGAAGTTCAAATTTGTTGTAGTAATTAATCTCGGCTATTAAATCAATGAGAAGATGGTGCTGCTGCTGCAACATCTCTGACCATAGAATAGTTGACTCATTGGTGGAACACTTTTATACACTATCCATTCTCACTTCTCCAATGCTTTTCTGCTACAAATACTCCTATGTATGACTTATTTGGCTACTAGTCAGACATATATAACTACTACTCTATCATCAATTAATATGTTTATTACTATTTATTTTACACCATTTAGATAAGGTACACATTACTTTTCTTCATTTGCAAGTTCAATACATTTTTCTGATCATGAAAATAGAAATGCATTTATAAACTCACATATGCTGGCCATTGTTAGTATCATTAAACTAGTGTCATCTTTACAGGTCAAGCAAATGGTTCAAATTTCAATGCATTATTGAAATCAATGGAAAAAAGATGGTTCTGCAATGTCTATAACAGAACTGCAGAACTGGATAGATTATGCTATACTCAACTAAAATCTTCCTAGCATGGCTATCTGCTTTTCCATGGTGTGGATGCTCCTTTTCTCTGAATGTGTCATGGCTATTGTCGAGGATCTCTCTACGAAGGCCTGGATATTCCCTCGACGACATTCAGATTTGTGGAGAAAACCATTGGACGAATCTACCTCCAATTTGAGGCTCAACTGTTGAGCAAATACAAACATAAATAAAATTAAATACAGATACCATATCAAGTTTGATGGTGTTAATTTTTTAATAGAACAAAGCAATAACCAAAAGCAAAATTATGTGTGGATGTGGACGATATTTTAGGCATTAATGATGGATTTGTTCAGTGTTTTCTAAGAGACTACAATGAAATTTTAACATATATAGGATTAGAGGCAAATAAAACAGACTGTTAAGTTTGGAAAGTTCAAATCTAATAAACTGGATTCTGTTGAATTTATTTTTTTAAAAATCCTGAATAGCTAATAACCTTGATAAAATGAATATATTTCTTAAATATATGTTAAAATAGATTAACATATGGAATAAAATTTTTAAAAAAATCTGAATGAACATGAATAAGAAAAACAAGTATAAAAGAGTACCGGCTATGTCTTATATTCCACCAGAGCAGCATCTGTAGAAGTAGAATCAAGGTAGTTGTTGTGTCTTGATTGTGTTTGCTCATACTGTGAGATCCAAAACAGTTTGTAGGAAATGTGTCAGATTACGTGCACGATAGAAGGGAAATAAAATAATCTTTTGATGTAATCACCGCAGATATAGTTAGAGTGCTAGACGAACTCCACAAAATATTGCAACAAATCTAATGATGTTTAGCAAAGGCTTACACACAATTGAGAGATGATCAAAATCTACAAATATCCGATAGATACTACGAGTCTTTAAGATGCTCTTTCACATGTTACACATGTCTCATACTTTAAAAATATTGCAAAGTAAAAGTATTGTTTGGTAAATAAAAAGCAACTAGCAGAACCAAATACAGCATAATTGTAAAAGAAAATTAACTGCATATGTTCTAGATAGGACCTTGGATCAAACCTGAATTTCACTACATAGTCAAAAATTACTATAATAAATATCTTGAAAGATTAACATCTCTCTTAGACTTAAGCTTACTGCTTCTCGAATATTTAATTCTTAATATAATGTCTAGAACTGTAACAGTCACCACATAAACATACAACGAATGTTGTTCCAGATTACAGTCTTTGCATTTATAGAAGCATTACACCCATCAATAAAACATCATTGTTTGTACATGCATCACGGTATATGTTAAAACAAGGTGAAAAAACTAAACAAGGGAATATTATTTAATCAAACTGAGTGTAACTTTTGAAAGTTAATAACCAGCATCATTGGGGAAGGGTACAATAAAACTCACATAAAATGGAGGCTCATAGACAGAACTTGGAGAAGTGGAAAACAGGTCACCAGTGTTGGAGAAGTTTGATGGCATTCATGAGCAATCCAATTCAGCAGCAACCAACTGACACACACAATAGGAGAACTCTGCTCAATGGTGGCACCTTTTGGGCTGGTGGCAAGTAGAAAAGGAAGAATAAAATATCCATATTGGTACAATAAGATAACAGAAACTAATTCTGCTTAAAAAAATTGAGTTTGTCTTTTAATGCTGATGTTAAGTCAAGACACTTAGACAAATACAAAAATGTGGAAGTGCGTGAATGATATTTATTTTACTCAGATTAGAGAATAATTAACCCATGTTACAAAATTTTGATACAGCCAATGCATTAAAACCAACTCATTAATATATATATATATATATGTGAAGTCATATAGACAAAAAGAGCACCTAACATATTTGGAGTCAGATGTTGTTTCTCTTTTTCATCTGTTCCTGATTCGTGCATGCGAATTTGGCTTCTCACAACAAGATTGGGCAGAAGCAGGGTTGACAGTGACACATCATAATAGAATTCTATGATTTAAAAAATGAGTTAGTGTTATAATATTGATTTTTTTTTATGTTACTGTTGCAAATGCCAAAAATTAATTGATGATGACATAATAATAAAAAAAGGAAGTATTAAGAGACTCACCTGGACAGGAAAATCATGTGATCAATTCGTCATCGATAATTATGGAGGGAATGTGAGAAATTGTACGCCACACTTTCCCTCGCTTTCTCCGCAACCTTGCTACCAGTAATGGACAGCGAGTGATGCTTAGTACAGAAAGAGAGGAAGGCAATCCATCTTTTGGCAATGACGTGAGTTTGGGAGCATTAACAATCTCAAGGTTTTGGAGAGAAGTGAGATGTTGAAGCCACTTCTGATCAATGCTTTTATCACCAAGACCACAGATGCATAGTCTCATGAGAGATTTAGGTAGCAATGGCAGCATCAGCGTGTTCACCGTATCATTACCGTTAATTCGCAACACTGAAAGACAAGTGAGATGTTCCCAAGTTGGCTCAGTATTCCACATAATCCCTCCAACAGAGCCAACAGTCAATTCTTGTAAACTGATAGGCAAATCATCTATGACAAAAGATTGAAGATTTGGTAGATTATCAATTTCCATTTCTTGAAGGCCAGTCAGACTGTTCATTGCTTCTGGCAGTGAATGAAGCTTCTCACACTTCCACAAGGCAATATAAACAAGGTTTGGAGTGGGCAATCCACCTGGGGGAAATGACTCCAGTTCATTACAATCCCATAGTTTGATGCTTCTAAGAAATGAGAGACTCTTTTGCAACGAGTCTTCTGCAATTAATATCGATTTCAGATTCTTACAACCCTCAATAAACAGACTCTTGAGGACAGGGAGATCACCCAAGGTAAATGATGTCATTGAATTACAGCTATAAGATATTTTCAATTCCTCTAATGATGCATAATTGTGCAAGGAATCATGAGGCAGGAATTCCAAATTCTCACAATTACTGATTATGAGAAATTTCAAGGTTTTTGGTAGACCGTCTGTTGGGAAAGACGTCAGATATGGAAAGCCTTCTATGGTCAACTGTCGAAGAGAATTGAAAGGGAGCATCAATTGGCTGAATACATCTGACAATGGAATTGTAATTATAAAACTGATATTATGATTTGAATGTCTTGACTTCACCAGTAGAGGACATCCTCTTAAGTCAAGTTCAGTTAAGGAAGGAAGTTTCTCAGGTATGTTTCCCCTCAGTTTTGGGCACTTACTTAGTAACAAACATTTAAGACTAGGAAACTCCGTAGTGGCACCTCCAATCATGTTCCACTCCTCCCACACTGGCATATCTTCAAAGTGAAGAGTTTCTAGGGAGGGAAATGGTTGAAATGAAGGGTAATTATCATTTCCATAAAACTCTGTACCAACACTCTTTATTGAAAGCATCGAAACAACAATGAGCGTTTTTAAATTACGCAATTGTCCAAGAGGTGGAAGCCATAAACAATTATCACAGTTTGAGATCCTCAAGTACACCATGTTGCCAAATAAAAAATCACCCAACCAATTTGGAAATCTGATTCCACTGTACCCTTTGATAGTGAGACTTTTCAAATTTGATGAGGGTCGCAAATGTTGAAGTACACGTAGAACACTTTGAACTTGTGAATCTGAAAAAGTACTACCACAATCCCATTCTAAAGCTAACTCGTCTATTTGGTTTTTCATCTTCATATTGGCTTGCAACGCTTCAGAGGGATCATTAACATTTTGTAGTTGTGAGATGGAAAGTTTTCCATGTAGGTGGGGAAATTTTCTTAGCTCTGCAACCTTTAGTCCACCATTATGTTTACCAACAACAAAGTCAGACAAAGTGTGGAGATTTTCTAGTTTGGCTATTTGTACGGGCATCTCCCTCAATGCAACGTCACTAACGTCAAGGTGGCGCAAGTTAATCAATTTTCCCATGTCCTTGGGCAACTCAGTGAGCCTTTTACAGCCTGACAACAACAAGAACTGCAGATTGTATAGTTTACATGTTTCAGAAGGCAACCTTTCAATCTTAGTGCAAGAAAGATTTAAGTACCGAAGGTATAACAAATTTCCAATAGATTTGGGAACCTCAGTGATACTCTTGTAATTTGACAAAGACAAAACACGTAACTGTTTCATTGTTGGTAACAACTCATGTACTACCTTGTTCGATAACGAACAAAAAGGAAGTTGTTTTTGTAATGGTAATGCAAGAAAGGTGCGTAGACCTTTTACTCCATACAATTTATCGAATCTATTAAATGAGTCATATAGCCCTCTATTGTATGATAAATTATGTATCCTTTCATGTAGGTTACTTTCGCCCAACCTGATACAATATGAAGATGAAACCATTGTAGCTAAATCATGGATGAGGCTATGCATTTCAAAGTTTGCTTCCTCGTCACCAATAGATCGTCGATGTATCAATGACATTGACACTAATACATCAAAGTATTCTTCTCCGACTTTTTCCTGATTTGTGGACGATTCTACTAAACCTTCTGCAATCCACAACTGAACCACCAGATTTTTTTCTATAATGGACTTCTTTGGAAAAATTGAACAGTATGCAAAGCACCGCTTTAAAGGAGGCAATAGATAATTGTAGCTCAATTGTAGAGTATGTTGCACATCATGATCTATCAATTCCCAACTGTCACTTTCTAGCACATCATTCCAATAATCCGGGGACAATTTGAAACGAAGAAAACCCCCAAGTGCTACTGCAGCTAATGGTAACCCATCACATTTTTTTGCAAGTTCTATACCAATTTCTTCTAGATCAGACTGTTTATGGTTCCGTGCCCCAAATGCATGTCTGGCAACTAAAGACCAACAATATTCACTCTCCAGAGGTCTCAAATAGTGGACAGAAAGAAAGGTTTGCATGGATAGTGCAACTCTTTCATCCCGTGTCGTGATGATGATCCTGCTGCCCGTTTCCCCAACATTAAAGATGTCCATCAGATATATCCAATCGACAGATTTTGCATCCCACACATCATCCAACACCAGCAAAAAATTTCTAGTGCTTAAAATTTGTTGCAGTGTCACTAATAAAATATTCTGGTAACTGGCGTTCACATCACTAGTTTCATTTCTTTCAAAATCGACCCATTCAAGAAGTTGAGAATTCAGGTTATCATTCCTGATTTTTTGTAAAGTGATTGATTCAAGAATGTTTTCCAAAACCCTGAAAACAACAAAATCACTTGAGACATGTGCCCACCCTCTCACCTCAAATTTGTCCTTAACTTCGCCATCATTGTAAAGGAGTTTGGCAAGGGTTGTTTTACCAATCCCTCCCATACCAACAATGGAAATGATTCTTAGTTTACAATCACCATCATTAGCATTTTCAGACAACAAAAGATTTTTAAGTTTGTGTATATCATTGTCTCTTCCATAAACATAAGACTCATCAACCGCAACAGAACTTTTAGGAGATTCATACCAAACACTGCTGCTTGAATAGGAAACACTTAATTTATCTTTCTGTCCAGCTTCTGAAGTCGAAAACTCTAATCTTTCGATTAGTTTTTCCAATTTAGAATTAATCACTTTATTAAACCGTGTCAAACTAGAAGAAAGATTTTTGAGCACCTGAGAAGTAGTAGGAGTTAGGATTTGATACTGAGCTTCCACTTTGCAGCGTAATGCCTCAGTATTGATTTCGTCTAACAAATTTTGAACCTCAGAGACAGCATATCTCAGTCTATTGAACCATTCTTTGACATCAGCATCATCATTAAGTGCGATTAGAAGTTTGAGCAGTGTTGTCTTGAGCTTTTTCAAGAGTGAAACGTCGAGCTTTGTGCTCTGGAAATCGTCGACAAACTCAATAGAAACAAGCTTGTCTAACAACAGCTTAACAAAATTTGAGACAAGTTTTTCTCCCATAGCCTCCATTAATTAGTTGCTAACTTTGCAGGAAGAAGATGCAAATGAATGTATAACAAAACTCTGCTCTTCTCTCTTTGAAGTGGAGTGGTGCTTTCTGGTCGGAGCATTTCTTTCTTTTATCTTTCTTTTTTGTGGCTAGGGATGGCAATGGGAAAATTTCTCATCCACCTATCCACTTTCTACCTACCCCATGTTTTTCATTTTTGTCCTTGGTCAAAAAATTCGGAATGCATTTTCCGATTTTTTTTTTGCCTTTAAAAATAACTTCGGAATGTGATTTTCGAATTTTTTCCAAATTTGAACTAAAAAAATTTGGAAAACGCATTCCGAATTTTTTGACCAAGGGCAAAAATGGAATTTCCAGGGGTGGGTAACAAAGTGGGTAGGTGGGATGATAAATTTTCTCGCAATGGGTAGGGTATGGGTTGGGTACTATAGTATCCATCCCCATATCCTATGGGTACCTAGGTACCCATACCCGTTACCTGCATTTTTACTAAAAATAAATTGATCAATTATAAAATATCATATAATTTTAATAGAATTAAAAAAAATTCAAAGATTTTAATATTCACTGATGAAAATTATAAACAAAATTATTACTAACTTTATGTTAAAGTTCATATTTATGTTAAATATTCCCATTATTTTTATATTATGTTATAAATAAATATTTTTATTAAAAATATGTAATAGTTTAGTAGAGTTGTATTGTTTTAAATTGATTTACATATATTATAATATAATAATATAAATAAAATAAATAAATATATATTATGCGGGTATGGGGCGGGGTGAGTACTAAGGTACCCGTACCGCTCGTTCATTTTTGCGGGTAATTACCCATACTCGTGCTCGTACTCAAAATGCGGGTTTTTACCCTACCCGTTATGGGTAATTTTTGCGTGTACCCTCTGGGTATGAGTCAAATTGTCATCCCTATTTGTGGCTAGAAATTCCAATAAGTGGAGGTGTCCGGGTTTAAACCTCAGCTCCTGCATGATATATATGATATTCTTATCAACTGAGTTAAGTTCACGGAGATCAAGTAGAGCATTTCTATTATCATCACAAAGACCAAATTTTGTCCTCACATTTTTATTTTGATTTGTTTGTGATAAGATTTATCTGTAATTTTGTCCTCACATTTTGCTTAGATGGATGGTAGCAAGAAAATAAATACGAGTAATCCATTAATTAATTTAATCTCTGACTTTATATGATACTCTTAAATAGGTTTCTTATGTTTTAAATTTTTTTTGTCAATTTAGTTTCTAATTTTATTGTTTATTACTGTATAAATTTAGTCTCTAACATATTTTCAGAATGACTAATATTTATAAAGTTAAAAATTTATTTGAGAGCATCTTAAAAATCACAACAAATCGTAGAAAGAACAATGACAAAAAGGTTATTTTATTATTGATGAAAAAAAATTCTCAACAAGGAATTGGTTCAAATTGTAAGCATTATTTTATTATATGAAAAGAAATTCAATTAAAAGAAGAAAATTCTCAATAAAAATTAGTCACAGTTAAAAGAAGGTGAAATCTTCGTACCAAAAGCATATAATATAATTGAGAAAAAAGAAAGAGATCTGGAGGGTGTATATCCAATAAAATGGTACAAATAGTGATATCCATATCATTATTTTCGATGAAAACGTAGGTTTAAAGTATTTGGGCCAAAATCCTCGAACCCCTAACGCAGTTCAAGTACCATACATACACGTGACAAAATGAAGTACTGTGTACTTTTTTGTTCGAAGATTCTTAAACAAAACAAAACAAAACATCATCACAAACGTAAAAGCCAACCAAACATGTACTTATGATTGTGCGGTGGAGGAGATAGATACACAAACTTGGTTCAAACTTCAGATAGAAAGAACATGACGGTGATGGAAAACAAAAAACAACAACAAGAAGAATGTAACAAGGGACAGTTGAAAAACTGTCAAAGGAAAAAAACCTCTTCTTCTTCGTGTTATTCTCGTATCAATAATCTCGATGATGGTTGTCTTATGCATATCTTTAGTTTCCTTCCTCCTATTCCAGGTATAACCCTTTTTCTTTTTTTTGCTCAAAATCTTAATCTTTTTGTTTAATTCAACAATACCCAGATTTTTGTTTTCTTAAATTTTGTTAATTTGATCGATTGTTTTGGGATTTGTGGTGGTTGACATGTCTTTGGGATGGTAATTTGTAACATGAACTAGGTTTTGATTTTTTTTTCTTCATATTTTTAAAGGGTGTGAATAATTGATGTTTAGCATTGATTTGCTTCTTGTCTGGTTTTCAAAGATGGATACCTTAGATTTAGGATTGAGACAAGTTTTGGTATTTATGTCAAACTTTGTAGCTTAGATTTAGATGTTTATGAAATGTGTAATTATTTTCATGTAGTCTCATGAGAGTATCCAAGTTTAATAAAGCTTGTGGAAGATGTATAACAACTTAGTCATCGTCAATGATTTAAAAACTGAACCGAATTGACATGGTTCAACCTATTTGGGCAGTTTGATCGCGATTTTGTGCTAGTTCAAAGGGTTTAAGGCGGTTGAACCATGATTCAGAGGTCTTGCCGGTTCGGTTTTTAAAATATTGAACTGATTTTTGTTATTTATTTAATTAGTAAATTGGCCATGATTATAATTTTATCACCCCTTGATTTGTATTCAAAACATGATTGTTTTATAAAATCTTTACCACTTATTTGCGAATAGATATGGAAAGTGGCCACTCTGCTGCATTTTTAGTTTTTTCTTATTCTTCTATATTTTTCTATCTTCACTCTCTTTGTACTTAAACTTGGATCCTCAATGAATGTTTTATAGAAATTTAAAAAATGTAATGTTGAGTGTTTCTATCACGAAGCTACTATTGAGTTTGCAGATCGCTTTAATACCGCCCTCGTTTGCCACAGATGGAATTACTTGGCATGTCATCCTCGCCTCTGGCTTCGGGTAGATCGATCGGTTAAAGACTTATCTGAACCCGGTGTTTTCCCCAACATTGAATCTGCTGTTTCTGCTTCAAGGTATGTCAAATTAATGTTATTTTGGTACTACTTTAAAAACATTTATCAGGCTATTGATTCTAGTTGCCACTTTCTTACAGGCCAGGTGATACCATATTAATAGCGGCTGGTGGAACTCATCGCATCTCAAACATTCAAATAAAAAAACCACTATGCTTGGTCAGTTATCCAACTCTTATTGTATATGGTGGTTTGGTGGGGGAATCTAATAAAACATATTAAGTTGTCTCATGAAATCGACAAAAGGGGCATATTTAAGTGACCCATTAAGTTTTTTTTTTTTTTTTTCTTCCTGAAAATTAAGTTTTCGTAAAATGAGTTTCATCTATGTCCGGGTTTTGTTACAATTTTTTTTACCAAATAAGCATTTGGATGAATGAAAGTTTGGAGGGGGAGGAGTTTATCCGATTCCAAGGTCAGTGAATGCCACCAGACGCATAATGGTATGGTAGTCATAGATTTCCTACCAAGTAAAATCTACCAACAGGAATCTAAAATTTGAGGCAACTAAAATTTGTGTTTTTAGTCTTTTACTTTAGTCGCTGTTGTCAATCGTGAATTGCTTGAAATAGTGGTTTGTTCAAATTCTTTTCTATTCCTGTTAACAGAACAATCACTATTTGTTCCGCTGTGTTCGAATTCAGCTATGTTGTGGCGCTATATCGCCACTATTTGACAACACTGGCATACACAATTAGAGGATATATATTGACCAACAACACTATTCACAAACTAGAAAAGTAAGGAACTAGAAATTTAGTTTTATGGGAAGATCATTGACCTAACCATTATCTTGATCTTTAATAATTCAGATTTGGTATTACTCTATTAGTATTAAATTATTTGTAAACCACACAACCTTGACACTCCTTGAAATTAAGCATTCCATATAGTTTGCATTTTGCAGCCGTCAACATGTTAAATTAAAATTTGATTTTGCTTCCTCAAAGCGCTTTGAAGGTCATAGAATAACAATTACTCAATGTTAGTGTCAGGTGTCCAATATGTGATGAACATGAATGAGACTTCTTTATAAGCTTCCATGTTTTGTTGCAACAATTTGTTGTTTATCAGTAGGGTGTACTGGATTTGATTGGATCAACTTTGAAAGAAAACACCAACCAATCCAATCGCATCCAATTGGCTCGGGGTGTATTTGTGGTTTTAACTAATGATTTTGTCATAGTAAAACATGGAAACTAATTTGAAATTGACATAGTTCAATTAGTGTTGCTACAATACAAATAAACGAGTTTAACAAGATTATATATGTTATAGATTGGATTTAATATTTAATGCAATATTAGGAGTAGCTTTCTTTAGAGTAAGACCACAAATTGGTGGAATCAAGAACCCTAGAAATGGAAATCAGAAAACAGAACATAAGCACCGCAAGAACTGCTCAGACATCCGATGCCCTGCAGGAAGAACTTCGCTTGGACTCCAACACAAAATGGAGAACAGAATGAGTCACTCCTAAAGTGATTTTAAGACTGCAGACATGTTTGAAAGTGCTCCTTTCTTGAAGATTATTATTGGAGAGAAGTTTTTCCAAAAAAGTTTTTGTTTTTTGTTGTTTTTTTTGTCTTTCTTTCAAACTGGATATTAAAAAGAACTATAAAACACACAGACCGGTTTTGGTTTCATGTTATGTCTCTGCCAAATGTCGACGACACAAAAATACTTTGCTTCTTGATGTTTGTACTTTAATTCTGAGGGAACAGTAAGTGTTATAAGATAGGAAATTTTCCCATATTTGCTTTTCCACAACCAATGTTCTTTGTTCAGATTGGTGCAGGTGAAATTCCAGATGACACGATGCTCACTTGTGCGCGAGGCTCAGACAGGTTTGCATCTCTTGAATTTAGATTTTGTGTAGTCAACTGTTGAACTGTTAACCAACTTGGAACTACCTCCATGCTGCTGAATTTCAAATGGATAAGATTGAGTAATTACACAAGTTGGTCCTTGAAATTGTAGGGCCTTATACTATGAATATTGGTTCATGATAAGACAATGTATTTGATTAGAGTTTTCCATCTCAACCATTATCCAGCAGCATGGAAAGAACCCTGTAAAGTATTGCCTATGTTTCATCTTTAGCATCATTTTGGTATGTGCTTTTTTGTTTTGTCCAAGCAGTGCACTCGAGTTCCTTTCCACCTGCAAATTAGCAAACTTAACCGTCAAAGCTGAGCTCGGCTGCTGCTTGCTACATCGAAGTGGAAGACTAACAATAGACGGATGCGTACTACAATGCGAGTCCAATCCTCTGGATTTTCTCTCATGTCCCATTGTGAGTACTGCCAATAGCAGTGAAGTGGTTCCCTCGCACATCAAGAGCAACAGTGGCAACGGGGTGTTTGTTTCTCAAACACGCATCGAAGGAGGTGCAAAAGCCGTTTTGACAAGCGGTGATCTGGTGTTGCAACGAGTCAGAGTGGTTTATGCAAGAACTTCCCTTCTTTTCTGGTTTGATGTAGTGCAGATGTAATCAAATTAGTCATTATTGGTCTTTGTGTTATTTATTGTGTAATTTAGTTTAGTGGAGTGATGATTCTTTTTCTGGTGCTTTTCTGCTCCTTGTTGTGTACTATTCTCATATGTAATGTAACCTAAATAATTAGTTTACCATTATCTTTGTGATGTGTAATTTAACTTTAACGTGATAACAAGATGATGCCATCATGTCATGCATGGCGCTAGAATCCGCGGACTGTAGAGTAATCTACCTATCATTGCTTATTTATTTTTGTTGTATGACCAATATGTTCTTGCATGGGTTGCTTGGCAACATAATCCTTTTCTTGATGTATGTGGAAATTTTTGGTTATTTATTGTTTAAAATATTCATTTTGCATTGCATTTGCAATGCTATACAAAGGGTATCTCTAATCTCTAATCTCTTTTTTGTTAATTTGTCTAGTGACTTGAAATTTCACCTTAAAGGTGAATAAGTAGAGTGTTCGGAATTCGAACCCTGACTCATACACATAAAGTGTTATATCTGTATCAAAATCATACCCATTTAAGCAGTCTTGTTATGTTGAACCTATTTCCCATCCTATATGAAATTATAGCAACTCCATTATTGTTTCAAACTGAATACTTGGCGGTAAATTTGACAAATGTTTCACGGACTATTGCTTTCAGTTTCAGCCTTTCAACATCATACTGAATTTCTTTTTTGATTCAATTCTAACGCTCCTCATAAACTCCACTTTTTTAATCAGCATACAATATGAAAGCATTTTCTTTTAAATTAAATAGGGAAGGATGCAATATTATTTATTTATGGGGAGGAGAGAGGCATTGCACCATACATTTTGCAGGATCATTCAAATATAATCTCTTTCATTACAAAGTTAAGCACACGCCACTACACTAGGGTGAAAATCTATAAAAAAAAAATTCACCATGATGAGTGTAGGATGAAAAATTGCATGGATATGCATTTGGACACGAAACACACGGTATACATGTGTTGGACCCGAACTCTGTAAAGTCGAAAAATGAGACAGCCATGCAGTCAGTAAATTTTAGGCCGTCCAATCTTGATTGGATGTCCAGATGTTATCTCAGAATTTTATATTAAAAAAAAAAAACTGCTTTAAGATCTGAAGATCAGACGGTTCAAAATAATTGACTACATGCAGTCAACTACATGTAATCCAATTCCTACATGGGTTTAACAAGATCAACATCAGTGGCAAGTTCATTGTAATTAATCTTGGTTTCCAGAGAAGGGGTCAAATAATTCAAAGTTCGACTGCGAGATAAGTAAAATATAGCCAAGAATTGTTCTCACAAGAAATCGATTATGGGTTCTCCCGAACCATTTGAGCCCAATATTTTAGTCTACTTTTCCATTCTAAAATAACAATCGTTTAAGGTTGTTTTAAGCAAATTAAAAAATATATATAATCAAGTGGAACAATTTTACAAGTTGGGAGGACCTCCGATGCAATCCAATAGTATTTGTTCATGTGGCAAAAGAAACCAAAGACATGGAAGGACAATGCGTTATATATACTGCGAGTTAGAGTTCGAACTCTGATCACTCCCTTATTTACCTTAAGGGTGAAATTTTCAGCCATCGGAAGAGTTACTCCACCAAATAAACTTAAACCAAGGTTGATAAACATAATGATCAGCTGAGTCATTGATCTCTCATATTATTTTGTCCTAATTCCCCTTCAGCAATGACTAACTTCTTATTTTCAATATTACTAATCCAAATAAAATTATGGATCCAAACATCAAGTTGTTTGAGTAGCTTCACTTGAGATGAATGTTTTTTGGCCTGCACTTATAAATAGGAACACACATTATAAATATATGTCTCCGAATGACTATTCAATGATAGAGATATCCATGTTCCTATGAGAGATATTTCCGAAATATATTTTTAGAAGGTTGCCATGGTTAAATTTAATTAACATTTTTATTGTCACTCAAAATATTTATTTTTTAATATTTTCTAATATATTATTAGTACATTGGTTTTTAAAAATTGGTAGTATTTAAGCTATTAAGGTGTAACAAAAAAAAAGCTATTAAGTTTTGTCTAATGGTGATTGGTGAGGAATTTAAATAGTATGCATAAGGTCCTATGTTCGATCCTCATTCCAACATTGTAAACCAATTTTATTTTTTTTTGTAGTATTTCATACGTACCTATATCGAGTATGAGTACTATATATACTTGTACTTATAGATCATAGGCAGAAATTCTTCGTGAATTATTTCTATTCATCAAATGACATGACTTTCTTTATAGGCTTAAATATCTAATGAGTCCCTGCAGTTTCACAAATATTTGGTATTAGTCCCTGTACTTTTTTTTGTTGGCTTTTGGTCCCTGCAATTTGAGAGCAGTTTGTTTTTAGTCCTTCTGTTACACAACCGTTTAAAAAAAATGGAATAAGTTAACGGATTGCCACGTGGCTCAATCAATATAAGCCACGTGGCACAGTAAAAATATTCACTTTTATATATTATTATTGAAATTCAAAAATAAATAATAATTAAATTAAATAAAAAAAATTGCATTAAAAAGGTTTAGGTTATGGTTTCTTCTCCGTGAGCAGCCATTGGAGATGCTAATTTGTGTTCTTGTTCATCAACAACAACAAACTTCATCTTCTTCCACATCACCATCCAACCTCATATTCTTCATCAACCACACAACCACTACTACCACCACGAACACCACCACCACAACCACGAACACCACCACAATGAAGCTGTGTCCTAACTCCTAACGTAAGCAGCTTTCCAAACTCGGCCAAACGCTAAAGCAGTGTTCTTAACTGCGAAATCAGTTGCCACTTGCCAAACAGCTTGAAAGCGATTGTGTGAAAAACGATTTGTGAAACGCGATTTGTGATGAAATCCCAATTGTGAAACGCGATTATGTGAAGACCAAACTATTATGAATGATTTTTGTAAACCCTGGCCATTTACCCCTTTTGCAAACGCCATTTCATATTCCGTTCTTGCTTCAGCGTTCAGCTTCATCATTCTGCGTTTTTTTTTCTTAGCCTTCTATTTTTTAATTTTAATTTTAATAATAATAATAATAATATAATAAATAAGTAATAATGGTAAAATAAAAAATTCTAAAAGTGAATATTTTTATTGTACACATGGCTTATATTGATTGGGCCACGTGGCACTCCGTTAACTTATTCCATTTTTTTTAACGGTTGTGTAACGGAAGGACTAAAAACAAACTGCTCTCAAATTGCAAGGACCAAAAACCATAAAAATAAAGTACAGGGACTAATACCAAATATTTGTGAAATTGCAGGGACTCATTACATATTTAAGCCTTCTTTATAAATATAATAGAGACACTTGGCAGAAAAATAAAACATGGAAATCATATTGTTATTAGTTAAATTTCTACCAAAAATATTATTAAAAGGGATTAACATTAACTTTTTTCTGATGGATGAAAATATGTATTCACTCTTTAATTTAATGTTTTTTACATCATTGTCTGACATGTTAAGTGTTTCCATTTTGATATAAAAAGGCAGTGATTGCACGAAAAAAGAATTGTCGCATATCAAAGAAGTAAATAAATATTCAACCTGCATGCAGTGCTCAGCAAACAACCTGAAAAAATGCAGATAAAGTCCGTGAGTGACTATACATAAATGCTATCGTTTTCAATTTCAGTCTATTTTTCTCACTTTCTATCTCTTACTAATTTTCAAGCAAAATTTAGGAAAATAAAAACACCAAGTTGGTCACTATAAATGCATGGTGATGGTAGGTTTGTAAGATAAAAATGTGTAAGAAAAATTCTGCTCATGTGATGTCCTTGATTCGATATTTTAGTGAATAAATAAATTTTCTGGAAAATTGCTTTTTTGCTGTATTTGTTAGGAAAACAAATTAAAAAAATAATCATTTGATTCAAATGCCAATTGAAGCCTCTTTATTTACATAAGTTTTTATGTTGACTTCAACTTGTGAAGATAAGCCTCTTTATTTACTTACACCGATAATAACAATGTAGTATATATATCCTTAAATATAATTTTCACACATGAGTTTAATTGTTGTGCACAGTTGGTGTAATTTTTTTTACACATACATCAAATGACGGGTTGTCACATCATTTAATGAATGTGACACATCATGTGTTTTTAATTACCATATATGATGTGTCAGTATATTATTAAAAGCACGTGCAAAACAACTTTACACCGACGGTGTATATAAAACATAAAAAATGCAAAATCCACACCAATTTTCAAAAGAGTTTAATTGTTGTGCACCGTCGATGTAATTTTTTTTTACACATACATCCAATAATACATTGTCACATCACTTAATGAATGTGACACTTCATGTATTTTTAATTACCATACATGATGTGTCGATATATTATTAGACAAATGTGCAAAATAAATTTACACCGGTACATATAAATTAAATTCTTTTCAAACCAAGATAAAAGGAAAAACAAAAATAAAAAATGGGCCCTACTTTTCGAACCCTTCTCTTTGTATTTTCTCGAGAAAAATCTCTCTCTAGTTTGAATTCTCTTTTTCACTTGCAGACGCGCACTCGTGGTCTTCTCTACTCTCTTATTTATTGTTAACAAACAACAAAATCACTATTTATTAATCCATCATACACACACACTACATTCATCACCTTAACCTAACTCTTCCCTCTGTGTTTCATTCTCTCTCAAATGAATTTCTGATCAAACCATCATTGCAGGTACTTTATTATTATTTTTGTTTTATTTCAATGTTTTACTTGTTTTTGTTTCTGGGTTTTGATTTTTTCACCCCCTCATGAATGTTTTCATTGTTGGGGTGTTTAAAGTTTCAGTTTTTAAATCGTAGTAATTTTGAGTTTACAAGGTAATTTTTTGTCACTTTCTGCCCAATTTTTTTTTTTTTTTAATTTCAATGTTTTAGTTGTTTTTGTTTCTGGGTTTTGATTTTTTTTACCCCTCATGAAATTTTTCATTCGTGGGTTGTTTAAAGTTTCAATTTTTATTTGTATTTTTATCTCATCCGTTTTTTTTTTAACCTTTTTATGGGATGTGTTTGGTTTGTGTTTTTTGTGGGTAGATCTGTTTGTTGTTTTTAAGGTTAGGTTTTTTGAATGGATGGAACATTTTGTTGTAAACCCTAAAAGGGCATGCAAAATTTTCAAATGTGAAGAATGAGTGTTTTGGATTATCATGCATATGTTGGTTTGTACATTGGTCTTGTTCATGTGTTTATACTTAGTTTTTACTTTTATGCTTAAAATAATGTACAACATTTTTAATCTGTGAGAGACTGACCAAGTTGTATGAGATATTTGACAATGCTTTTAAAATCGGATCGAACTTGGAACCTGAACCGGCCAGTTTGCTGGGTGGTTTGAATCTCCGTTGCATTTCACCGCAGTTTAGTTCAAACAGTTTTTGTTTTTATTGACTTTTTAATATGTTTTTACTTTATTTTATTTATGATCCAGCTCAATTGTGGTTAAACAACCAATTGAATCATGACCGTGACATCTCACCTGTTCAATCTCCGGTCTGGTTTTGAAAACATTGGTTTTTTTTTACTTTTATTTCTTGTTAATAAGTCTATGTGGTAATGTGATTTTGATTCCTTTGAGCTAGTTTGTTTAGGACAACATTTGTTGCTATGTAAGGTAGGTTAAGAGTAGGTGCCTTCTGTATAAGGGAAGGCTAACACAATAATTGTTATGATCATGACTCATGACTTGTTTGAAATTAAGACTGTTGTCCCTTTCAGTGTTGAATCTTCTTAGTTGGAGCATTAATTAGTATTTCAAAGATGTTTTCTTATAAAGGCAAAACACTTCCTACTTTTTGAGGGATAAGCATAGCCAATTGATAATTGTTCTGGCAATAAATAAAATAAAAATGGTATAAAAATGGACCTTGAAACTGAACCATATGATTTATTATTTTTTTTAATGATGATTGGTGTTGGCTTTCATTAGATTTCTTCTGTTTGCGTGCATAGATTTGTCCATTGACAGTTAAAAATTACGACTTGTGAAATGTGTTTCAAAACCAAATTTTGATAGCTGCTACCAGAAAGTAAGAATCCTAATTCTTCCGAATAGGAATGCGGCCAAAGGTTGATGACAGATTTGCCATAGAAATTATAGAAGGACAGTTCATGTTTTGATTGTTGCGTAAAAAGTCGGTTTTTCTGAAAGAAATAACTGGGAATGTACATGTATGTATTGATTGTTGCTGGGAAGACCGTAAAATTTCTATAAATTTTTATTCCTGATTGATTGTTTTGTAATCCTTTTTTTTTCATTCGTGAAGGGGCTGGTGATGGTCGGACATACAAGTATGGCTTGTAGTAAACCATTCTTCGATGATATGCGGAGCAGATCTGGGGTTGACCCTCCTCAAACTGAAGAGTCAACAGAAATTCCTGAACTCGTAAATGATCCTTTACAGACTGTTGTTAAACCTAATGGGACTGTTACGAGCAGTGTTCGTGAGCTTTTAGAGTGTCCTGTGTGCTTGAATGCTATGTACCCTCCAATTCACCAGGTTGTTTTTCTATTTATGGCTCATCGTTGATTTGTCGATTATTGCATAGTGAAATTGGAACAAATCACTATTGTTCTGCGATATGCTATTCAGTACAATGTGTTGTCAAATATCGGCGATAGTGGTGCCTAAAACTGTAGCGTAGTAGAATTTGAACAAATTGCTATTTTCTGTTATCCATGATTGATACCACTGTCCACTGCTTTTAACACTGATCTATTCTTGCATTGTACCCTTGCCATTATGATGCCACTGTTTAATGTTTTGCAATGCCCTCTTGTTTCTCTTATAAGGGATTAATTGAATTTCACAAATAGCAGCTTATATACAATAATTGACTTTCAAAATTGAAAATAGCTCAAAAGGATTTCTACTTAGGCCAGCCTTGAACCTTATATCTCTTATCATGACTTTACAATATCAAAACTCAAAAGGATCTAAGTAAGCATTTGCCAACAAACTAGTTACGTTTCAAATGTAATTTTCCAACATGTCATGTATCTAGTCTATGCTGAGATGATTGTTAGTGTTTCTTTCAATTCAAAATGAAAGTATCCTACAAATTTGCAAAAAAAATGACATCTTTATTTGTAATTTTGTTAACAGATTTTGCTATGTTATTGATCTTTTTTGGCAGTGCTCGAATGGTCACACTTTATGCTCTGATTGTAAACCAAGAGTCCATGACCGGTGCCCTACTTGTTGGCATGAACTCGGGAATATTAGATGTCTGGCATTGGAGAAGGTGGCTGCATCTTTAGAACTTCCTTGTAAATATCAAGGTTTCGGGTGCATAGGCATATACCCATATTACAGCAAGCTAAAACACGAGTCTCAATGTGTGTTTAGACCTTATAACTGTCCATATGCTGGTTCAGAATGTTCTGTTGTCGGTGATATACGTTACCTGGTGGCACACTTGAAAGATGATCATAAAGTGGACATGCATAGTGGTTGCACTTTTAATCATCGCTATGTCAAATCAAATCCACAAGAAGTTGAAAATGCCACGTGGATGCTAACGGTATTGTTTTGCTGAACTTTGTTCTCCCTGCATTTCATTGACTTCACAAATTAACTAAACTGGTGACTAAACTGGTGCTAGATAGTGTTATTTTTGTCATTCATATGACTTCATCTGCTATGTAGCACTGTCACTCTATATTGAAGGTGTGTTCGGTCTCTGGCATGTGTCAGTATTTAACAGACACCGACACATGTTACATCCAGTTATTCATTTTTCTCAAATTTTTACTTGTGTCGTGTTTGGGTTCTATGTCTGTGTCAGTGCTTCATATCATTTGATTAAAATAAAATAGTTGAAGTAAACTAATCCCTTGTTACTTTTTCGGATTTTCCTACTAGATTAAACAAAGTAATTGTATTTCAGTAGTGGAACCTTTGAAAGTTGAGTTTTGATATTATCAAGTGCATCTTGTAGTGTAGAGTTCTTATGCAAACTATGTGAGTTAGCTGATTTCTGGGGCTCACTTTTGTTTCTAGGTTTTTAGTTGCTTCGGACAGTATTTTTGTCTGCATTTTGAAGCATTTCAATTGGGAATGGCTCCTGTCTACATAGCATTTTTACGGTTCATGGGCGATGATAATGAGGCAAAGAACTATACCTACAGTCTTGAGGTAGGTGGAAATGGGAGGAAGATGACCTGGCAAGGCGTGCCTAGAAGCATTAGGGAAAGCCACCGCAAGGTTCGTGACAGTTTTGACGGTCTCATCATTCAAAGAAACATGGCTCTCTTCTTTTCTGGGGGTGACAGGAAGGAGTTGAAACTACGAGTTACCGGAAGGATTTGGAAAGAACAATGACTATAGAATTCCTTGCTATTATGTTAAACAGAATAGGCTGTAGTGCACTGATAACTTAGTAGTATGAATCTTTTGGTCATGTGTTGCATTTTGTAATTTAGGAGGCAACATCTCTTTGCTTACTTTACATCAAATGCATGGTCAGGAAGGTGTAATGTGACATGATTTTTTATTTTATTTTTAATATAGATCTAAAACCTTAGTCCATGTCTAATTTTCTTCTGAATCTATAGTAATTGTTTCACTCACACTTCATGCTACCAGTTGGAAATTGGGATAGTAGTTATCTTTGATTTGTTTCTTTTGTTTTGCACAGGAATAAGGTCCAAACTCCAAATCGACTCACATTAAAGTAGGAGTAAATTACTTAACTTGACCCTTGAAATTATAGAAAAGAGGGTACAAAATACTTAATTAGGTTCATCTCTTTGTTGGTATTTGTAAAGATTTTAATGACATAAATGTTGGGGATGCATTTGAAATAAAGTATTAAGTTAATAATGTTAAAGATTCATTTGATAGTAGATTTAAATAGAGAAAAGAACTTGATTATCATTTTGAAAGTTATAGATTATTATGAAGGAGAATGCAACTGTGCAAGAGTTAGATGTGTTGTCCATGGTGCACAACATTTTGGTACAGTTGGATGATTAGGTTTCATCATATTTAACATAACATTTGGCACCACATTTTATTCTCGTCTACTCCAAGATAAAAACGCCGAGGGAAAGTTGCTGCCACTTGAAACCACGGATGAGTAGCTTTTATGATTGACGGACGACACTAAAGAATATAAGCTAAGCACTCGTTAGGGATTTCCTCCTCGTGAACTTCTGTCATTGAAGTCACTGGATGTGTTGCCATAGCCGAATTGGGTTGTGTTGAAAATGTCATAGCGGTTTAGGTCTGTCGAGGATGTAGTGGTTGATGGTGATTGTCCAGACACATGCATACATAGGTTTGTGAAGCATTTCATCAAACACTCATGAAACATCAAATGTTGAAGATTAGATTGATACAATGCTAAAATTTTGAAGACCGAATTACGTGTTAGTCGTTAAAGCACTTTTAAGAAAATATTTTGGAAGTTGACTCAGACACAAACCTTTTATTGAGTAGTGTAGTGGTCACTGGTCACTAACTCAAAATCCATGAAAAAATTGTTGCAGAAATGATAGTCTTTGAGGAGGGAAAAACTTAATGAAAGCTTCACACATTTGTTCTATAAATCGTGGCTAGTTTGCTGGGAGCAAGATACATGTTAATTGCGTCATTATCTTATTGAGAGTCAATGTGATGAAGCTAGGATACATGTCAATGTGATCAAGATACATGTTAATTGCGTCAATGTGATTAAATAAGAGCTTTGAAAAAAGTCAATGTGATGATGCTTGTTACCGAGAATGAATTCTCTCCATTAGAAAATAAATTGAGGAAATAATGTGTGGATTTGGGCCTTCGAATCAAAAACATGTGATAATATTTTAATTATAAAAAATGAAGAAAAGTTAATCAATGACTAAGATGTAACAATTGAGGAAAAAATATTTGAGAGGATCCTTTCTCACCATAGTTGTTGGTTTTCATCATCAGAAACAACCCGATTTTTCCGAGACCTATTGCATTGCATTACCATAACAAAAAAAAAAAAAGAGATAAGTTGCTCACTCTTGTGACTCAGATTTCAACAAGACCAAGCCAATCCTCCTTGTTTGTAACCATAAACAAACATGTTTATAAGCATAATTCTTATTTTGCAAAACCTCATTCATACATGATCAAAATTAATCTTAGAATGTAACAAAAAAAAATTATCTTAGAATTATAGGATCTGTTTTGATTTAGAAAATGTTATTTGTTTTCAACTTCAATTGCAAAACTACCATATATTTTCACTATGTTTCATGTTAAGGTTTGTTAATGGGAAGACAAAAAGTATTTTTTTTTTCCTTCTTGATTTTATGTACAAATCTTTTAAAATAAAAAGTAAAAATAGGAAGTTTTGCAATTTTTTTAAAAAAAAGTGAAAAATGAAACAATTTTTTATTAAAAAAAAAAATACAAACAGGTGTACTAAAAAAGTTATTCACACTCAATTTTGTTCCATTATTTTGTATTTTGAATAGCTTATATGATAGTTAGCATTTAGCAATGCCATTGGAAACATGAGTTTATCATAACATGTTTGGAAGGGAAGAACTTTCTAATCTACACCCCTCAACATCACTTTAGAAGAACACATCCCAAAAAACTGTAAGTGTTGTGTTTATGGAAATGTGAAGGTGTGGAAAGTTGCTGCCACAAAGAATGCGTGCATTTGTTAAAGAGCCTTTCATCAACTTTAGGATGGAACAAAAAAATTGATGAACTGCAATGAAAATACCGAGAACAAAAAAAAGCCACTTCCAATTTAAGTTACTAACTTAAAAATCTTTCAAAATTATAATGTACCAAAGGCCTTCCTCTGGGTTAGAGTTAAATTAGATTAAATGTCACACAAAAACATGATTTCAACTCATCTTTTTATTCTTCAAATGCAGGCCCCTTAAGCAGATTTGGCCAAATATGCGTTCCATCCTTGTAGACGGTATTCATGAGCTGCCTCAGCAGGATTTGCTGCCTTGATAATGCCACGTCCCACGATGATAATGTCACTTCCCCTATCATGAACGACCTGGAAAACCGTTTTCCCAAGATCAGTAAGTAAAAATTATGTAAAACAGTAGAAAAGAGGACAAGATGATGGCAAAAAAAATAGTGCTGCAATGCAATTTCAACAAAAGATTAAGGAAACTACCATCACTATGAAACAACCAAGTTATCCGGAAAGAAATATAAGACATAAAATCAACTAGCTAAAGATCACAATATAATTATAATTGTTTAAACACGAAAAGAGGTTCTATTTGTAAGACCACAGAAAGAAAAAAAGAAAAAGTATTGATATTAAACAAGGCTTGAGAAACAAATCAGCTTATCAAAGCAAGCAAACCAAGAATTCATTTAGAACCTTTCCATAACAACGATATTTAGGTATAAACCGCAAAATATTCAAAAAGCCTATAACAATATTAGTACTTTAATCATATTTATCCCAAGCATGAGTAAAAGATGCACGGCAACATGCAAAAACTTACAGAATGTGGAGTGTTATATTGTTGCCCTAATCCATCACCACCAGTCACCATTTGAACTCCAGGAGTTGCCTGAATGAAAGAAGGATTTATGGGTGCCCCTGGCCATGATGCAGGATTAACGGAGATGAAGCCAATTACAAAGTCGGAATGCTCCTCAGCAATTTTCAATGCAGCAGCGGTATAATCTCCCTTGGCAAGGTTGCCGGCTGAACTCATTTCAGCAAGCAGCAACAGTCCCCTACCACGAGGCAAACCCTGAGTATGGTTCAAGAAACATGTTACACTATCGAATCGACTGTTGCTACAAGAGAATATAATGTACATTGTAATGGAAATTACTATATAAACAGACCTTCAATTTTAGTCCATCCACGATTCCAGGACCAGAGATAATGTGAGCATTTACTATGTGAGCCCAATCCAATATGTGAAAGATCCCTCTGTAGATATTAAAATAGAACAATGTCATATTGAATTTAGATACGAATGAGGAATCCAGAAGGAAATCCAAAATATTTGAGAAAATATTTACCCTTCATATTGCATGGTCACTGTGTTACCAATGTCAGCAAATTTACGATCCTCAAAGATTAAGAAGTTATGTTTTTCTGCAATCTTCAAAAGGAAAAAGCATAAATTAGACACCACACTAAACCAGAAATGTAGAAGATACCTTAAAATTTCATACAAACTTATATGGTCACATATATAAGTATAACTCTTATAACTGATTAAAGACATGAAATCATCTCTCTGTTTAATAAATGCCAGGAAATATTCTATTGGACTAATTGTTAATAGTATTAAGAATGAAAAGTTTCTACAGTAATACTGAAGCCAAAAAAGACATGAACAAAGTAGGTTTCTTTTAGAAATATACCGAGAGAAGCTTAGAGCCAAAATCAGGAGTAAAATCTGGCAAAATATCCACATGAGTCTTCAGCAAGCATATCTCAGGTCCAACCTGTCAGAAAACATAAGACATATTTAGTTAAAAGCTAAGTAATTATTAGGGCCAAACATCCACTTACAATCTAGTTGATGATAATACACCAAAGAATACAGGACTCTCTCAAGTACATAAGAGAGAAAACAAATTTTGTGGGCTAATAAAGAATAAATAAAAGTGTATTCATCTTGTAAAAGAAAAACAATTTCTCACCTTCTCAGCAATTTGAAGCAATTCAGCTGCAGTTCCAACATCTGCAGCCAAACACAGATTACTCTCCTTCTTAGCCATTATCTCAAACAACCTCTTTCCTGTTGGATTCTTGGAAAGCTTAGCCCTCTCCCCAAATGACAAAGACTTGACCTTAGCAATTGGCTTCTCAACCTTTGCCACAGCTGCAACCTTCCGATTCTCATCTAAGAATCTTGTGACGACTCCAACCATCTCGTCATCAAGTCTTCCATGATCCCTCAAAATTTTCACCATTTCAGTCAATTTAATAATTGCATGCAGCTTGATGCCATTCTCCTCCAAATTTTCTCGCCCACCTTGCTCTCTATCGATCAAGACAACAGCATCAGTGATCTTCAACCCCACAGAACGTAGAGGTGCAGCTGTTTCCAAAACTGAAGTTCCACTGGTAACCAAATCCTCAATGATTAAGCAACTTTGGCCAGACTTGAAATCACCTTCAATGGCTTTAGCAGTGCCGTAGTCTTTGACTTCCTTACGACGCATTACCATAGGGAGGTTCTGAGCAAGAGAGACACATGTTGCAATGGGTAAGGCGGTGTAAGGGACACCACATACAAGCTCAAAGGAAGCGGAAGAAACAGAGGAAATTAGGGTCTGAGAGATTTGCTGGAGGAGAGAAGGATAAGATATAATGAGACGTAAGTCAATGTAGATTGGTGAGGAGATGCCAGATTTGAGCTTGAAGTTTCCGAATTTGACAGCTGATATCTCATGGAGTTTAAGAACAAGTGATTCAACCGATGACGATGACGACATTTCCTCACAAATAATATTCCCTCTTGAGTGTGTTGCAGGGATTGTAGAAATAACCTGTGTCATTCAAAACGCATCACATTCAAATTAAAAAAAAAAAAAAAAAAAAACTGACGAAACATGGATGTAAAAATGCAAAGGATATTAAAGTGTTTGTCTTATAATGTTCAGCATTTAAGGGATATGATAACAAAGACTTCATCTTTTCTGCAAGTTCAGTTATCCCAACACAATTGCAATTTAAAACCAAGCCTACACCACCATGCCTACTTCATGATGCGAAAGAAACCGCGAGCCAAAACACAAATTTAAAAAACAAATATGTGAAACCATATTTGAACCAAGCAAAACATTAATAAAGAATTCTAAGCAATGTGCACAATCAATAGGCAAATAGTTCAAATTGGAACAAATTTGAATGGCAACAAAACATTCTTTGTTACGAAATTTATTCTCTATTATACAATGATTTTTAGCATAATTATCTGAAACAATATTTTCAATAAATGAACCTTAATTATTTGCTACATCTACCAAAAGCAAAAATACGCCACACGGCCAGAGCTAGAGAAAAAAAAAATCTTGAGCAGTTTTTGTGCCCTGTGTTGAGAAAACCTAACAAATAATTTCCATCGTTTGGAAAATCACACAAAAATGCATGGAAGCAAACAAGAGAGCAATCAAAAGCATGGTTTAAACATTATAAAAACTTTTTAACACATGGATCCAATTAAATAACATTTTATTTTTTTGAAAACTTGGTATCCGGACCTAGGACCGACCAATCCAAGGGGACCAATCGCTCCGCGTCCAATTAAATAACATTAAATTGACATAATAACAATACAAGTTAGCAATATATAGAGTTCTGTAAACGAAAATCAACATTAATCTGAAGAGTATTAGTCAAATAGTGAATAGGAAAAACATGCATCTTTATTATATTCCTACGCCTTCTCTAGTTTTACGCTAACAGTGTCAAATGCAGAGATCGTAGAAATAAAGCAGAGAGATTACAGAGAGAGAAAGAAGAGATACCTCGATTGAAGCAAAGAGAGGCGCGGCGGAGATGAGAGAACGGCGGCGCGCGGAGAGAGGCGGGAAGAGAGGAGTAACAGAGGTGAGAGTGGACAGTCAGTGTAACTTTATGTATTAATTATTCTTGCGGCAATGGTTGAGGTTTAAAGAATGAGAGTGACACAACATCCATCATATTAATATTCGGCTAAATTGCATTTTTAACCCGCAATTTTCACAAACTTATGATTTTAACCTTAACTTTAGTCCATTTTGTAAAATGATGGCCCTCCACTGATATTGAACTAAATCAACTCACAAGTGGACAATGACTCGCATGTCACATTAGCATATATGGCAAGTCATGTTGATGTGACATGTGAATCATTTGTCACCTGTACGTTGACTTGTTCAGAAGAGTCAAAATCGCAATTATGTGAAAGTTAACGGGTCAAAAGTGCTATTATAAAAATTAAAAGGCTAAAATTGCATGTTTGTGAAAGTTATAGGGCCAAAAATAAAATTTAGCTTTAATATTTTTTTTAATGTTTTATTTCTTTCCCCTAATTTTTAGAGTTGGAGACTTAAAAAGAAGAGATTTCCTTTTGTTAACCTTCCGATTACACACCATACGCGTTTCTCGACGTTATAAAGATGAATTTTTTTATAAAAAAAAAATTATTGTTTACTACTTAAGTAGCGGACATTATAAATGTAAAATATTTTTGGGGGGTGTCCGCCACTTAAATAGGGTAACAAAAGTAAATCTCGAAAAGAAAAACATACTATGCTTAAGTGAAAGACAAAAAAACCCAATTACAAGAAATACATTTTCTTTTAATAAAATTGATCCACGATTTTAATTCCTTACTAAAAAAAGAAAATAATAATTTCCTTTACCATGACAATATTATCAAAAAATGATTATATTTCTAGAAGAAGAAGAGAAGAATGTGATACTTTCGTGGAATGAATCTCCTTTGGTGTGAGGTCTATTAGGCACACATCTTTTGCCAAACCACTACAAGAAAACTGCTTTGGAGCGTCGGCCAAAAAGAGACGCTAAATGGCAAAAAGCGGACGCTACAAGGTACTTAGCGTCAGCTTAGCGTCTACGTCGTGGCAGACACTTAAATGCCCGAAGCTAGACAGTTGCGTCCAGCAGACGCTATTTGGCGTCCGTCCCGTTAGATGCTAAGCGGAAGCTAGTGACATGCTTATGAGGCAGACGCTAGTAGCTTCGAGTTTTGGGTGACGCTACACATATATATTGGTGTTATAAAACGTCACCCTTAGAGTCCGCTTGACAGACGCTAAATGTAGCGTCTGCTCTAAATAGATGCTATATTTTAGTTTCTGAATTATATAGCGTCCGCTAAAGCAGACGCTTTTGTTTTTTATTTTTTAATTTAAAAAACTCATCCTAGAAAGGAACCTATCCTGTATTTCTAAAAATACATCAAAAAATTATTATCTTTCATAGTTTTCGACCATAATTTCTCACAACCATAAAATCTCTACCAATATATTCATTAAAATATCAAAACCAAAGATAACAATCATAAAATCTCTACCAATGTACTCATTAAGGTCATCAAAACCAAAGATAAAGAGTCAAAGGCATAAAAGAAAGCCAAGAACACAATTGTATTTATACAATTGATAACTTAGAAATGCGACAAAAATAATGTCATTAGTATAACTCATACTGCATCCTTGGACCAATATGCCTATGAATCTAGGAAAACTTTAAATACACCGGTTTAATAGAAATTCACCTACCTTCGACCTATGTAAATGATTGCATATCAATTGTACATATATAGATGTTAAAAGATTCAATTATACCAATCTAGCATAAGCAAGATATTTTGGTACAAGTGCTGAAATAGTGGCAATGATGTGCAACTTAATTTCATCATCTTCTTCGACTGTCTTCATTTTGTGTCAATTGACTCAAATGTTCTAGATGTTGTTCCTGTAAATCGATATGACACTAATATCATTACAAACCCCAAAAGCACTGTCAATTGACTCAAATGTTCCAGATGTCTGTCCTGCATATTTAAGCATTCAAATATTCAATCAAAATTCCCACTACATAAAATGTACCAGCATATTTTATGAAAATGAAAATTGAAAAATCAATAAATCCAGCAGCTAGAAATTATAAATTCAGTTTCAAAGTGAGTATAGAAGACTAGTGAGTGTGGCAAGGTAAGCTTAGTGGCTTATGACTTTCCCAAAAATGCTATAATTTCAATTTACATAACAAAGAGTAAATACCAAGTTATTATCAAAGATAATCAAACTCAACTTCTTTACTAATACGTTATTAGCCTCTTGGTAAGATTAGTAATATTTGTTGAAAATGCCAAAATTTAAGCCTTCAATAATATCAACACTATGCCACTAGCAAAACTAACATGCAATATCATGTGCAAGTAAACAATTAAACAATATGTGCCCATGATTTGTAAGTATAAGTATGAATAAAATTTAGGAGTTTTTTCTCTATACTGACCAATTGTAAAATTTTCTCTTCAAGAGATCGGTCCATTTGATTTGAGGAACAGATCAAATTCAAAGTGTTTATGGACACATTTACTAAAAATTAAGAGTGTTACATGCAATACTTATAAAAGGTTTCTTACACTCTTGGAGAACATATTAATATATTCCCTATGGTAAACTAATTTTATAATAAAAAACCATATATTGGTAAGTAAATCTGAAACTGGTAAGTCAGATCTTCATCAACACTTTAAAGAGATAATGCATAGAGATAGATAATAAAAAGCCATATATTGGTAAGTAAATCTTTTAAGTATTTTTGTCATAGAGGTAGATAATTATATGCAAGTACATATATGTGTAATTATCTAAAGATAATGCAACAGCAAGCTTCTTATTGGTTGATCTTGTGCATTTTTAAACGATTCAAAAGAAAAATTCCCTTAAACTAAAATAAATCTTAAACATATTGGATAACTTAGCCATCATGCAAGCACATCAAAAGTCATCCAAATTCAAAGAAAATCATGCACAACTCAAGATCCAAACACAAATCCTAGCTCTTGTTTCCATTTCACACACACAAACACACACATATCTATATTATTACCAAAGAAAACACCATGTAGCTATGGACAACCAATAAAGACACGACCACCTAACATAATTAAAATCCAATTCTACATATAGAACCCACTAAAATGCATTGAAGTAGAATAACAATAAAAAATCACCTGCATGGAAGCAAGAAGGTCTTGGCAATGACCCTTCAAGATTGAAATATCTTGTATCTTTTTGTTCCTGGACACAAGATTCATAGGGTTTACCTGCATATATAAAACCAATTTCAGTTTTAAGCACAAAGTAGGTACAAACTTTGAAGGCTTAAGTCAATGTCTATCATTAGTTTTTCATAAGAATCGAAAAAAATTGGTTAAAATGGGTGTGGTTAAATTAGAAACACTTCAATTCATCAGAATTTGAATACAATATACTATAATAAAATGAAAGTTAGCTTGTAAATGGTAGCCAATCAAAACAATCAATAGTGGGAGGGAGAATTTGTTCAACCCACCATCATCCAAATACACGGTTAGCTAAGGAGGAAAAAATAGACGTAAACAAAGAAAATACAGTCAGTGAACTCAGAAGATTAGAGATCGAGATGAAGGAGCAAGATTGAGATATACCAATTGAAGGAGGAGTCATCGGCAGTGAAATGATGACTGAACGACGGAGAGAATTAGCGAGTTGAGAGAAGTTTCCGTGACTATCAATTTCCAATTCCTTTGATTTTAGGGTTCTTCGTTTCATATGTGGTGACAATTTCTAAATCCACCAATCTTCTCTTTCGCCAAACCTGATAAAAAAAAAGCGCACGGAGATTGAAGCTATTCAAGAGAAACACGGATCCAACAATATTAGTGAACGCAGGTTGAACACAGATTCTGAGGTAGAGAAAGATTGGTGAATGGGTTCGTGAACAAAATCGGGTTCGATTGAGAAAAGAGTTGGCTTAGATTGTGGATTTGTGTAGTTGGGAACTGAAGAGAGTTTAATGAGATTGAGGGTTTGTGAGATTGAGGGTTAGTTCATCAGAGAGGGAAATTCATAGTTAGCCCATACAAAATTCCAGCTCTCAATAACATCATCGTAACCGGAAATTCCTTTCAAACCAGGATGAACACAGCATACCTCGTCCCTTTTCGCCCACATTGCTTGCATAGCTGCAAGGTCACCATTCCTGAATGAATTATAAAACTTGTTGTTTGCTCCAAGCACTTCTGTCTTGCTATCTTTATGAAGGCTTTTTAGAGTATCTCTTATTTCTGCCGCTTTAGCATAATTCTCCTCAGCAATTGCATTCTGTAACTCCTCCTCTAAAGTTTTTTCATCTAATGCAATGTTCTCGCTACTCAACATACTCTCTGAGTCTTCGCTTTTTTACTCCCTGTCGTGTCCCTGAGAGAAACCAACGACATTTTCATAAAATGAAACATTAAATTTAGTAAAATAGTTAGTACAGAATAGTTAGGGCCATGGATGAAAATATAATCAGACTGCAGCAAAATCAAGACAACAGAAAGAAATAACCAACAATTTCTATGCTCGTTCACTAGACACAAACTATAATAAACAGTTGTTTAGGTCCTTGAACGTGTCAAGGGCTCTCACTATATTGCTTGAATGTATTACAGTTACAAAAACATCCCTGGATTTGTCTGTCCTTAGAGAGTTTGATCCACTAATGTGTCTTTCATTAGTTAGAATAGTCCTTAAATGTCTCCTCTTAATAAGTTTAGTCCACAAAATCACTAACAAAAAACATAATCGATGATGTTTTTGTAATTTCAATTCCAATACATTCAAAGACTATAGTAAACACAACTTTACACATTTAGGAACTAAAATGACGATTTACTCAATTATAATATTATACAAAAAGAGCCCTGAATTGATTTTTAAGGGTTGAAGCAAAAGAAACTTACCTAATCTTCTCATTTGAAACTTGAGGCATTGATTAGGAGAAATAGATAGTTGGTTTCCTCTTTCACTTTTTCCAAAAACCAACCTATTTGGCTCAAAGGATGACAGACAAACATGATGTCGCTTGTTAAAACTATTCATGAACAAACCCGGCGAGAAATTAAACTCCTTGAGAGTAGAAGAAAGTCCCTTCATGAAAAAACTCAAAATTAATCAAGATTGAAAGGGAAAACATAACTTCATCTTTATTCCTCAGCATTTCATGAAGTACGATTTCCTTAAGTAAAATTCATAAAAAGGTCACCCTTTTTTCAATCATTCAACGAAATTCTAGGTAAACAAAATACTAACATTCAATCGATTAGAGTTATAAATCATTTCTTCCTCGTGAGCTTAGCTCAATTGGCAGGGACATCGCAGTTTATATGCAGGGGCCGTAGTTCGAACCCCCGGACAACCCACTTATTCACCTTAAATAATGAAATTTCTAGCCACTAGGTTACTGACAAAAAAAAAACTTATAAATCATTCCAAAATTTCCATTTCAAGTAGTTGAATTGAATCTATATTAAATCCAGGAAGTTTTAAATCAATTTATCGTTGATCAACACACAAATACTCTAAAGTGGTGATTTTAAAGAACCTATAAAAGAGACTTCTAAATTCCGCTAAAAAAAATAATAAGAAAAAGAAGCAAAGTTTTAAGGTTTAAAACAATGAGAAGCTTACATTGAAGGATAAGGCAGTTCCGGAAAGCGCCATAGTTGAAAGTTGTTATTGAAAGTTTACAACAAGTAGTAAAGGACTTGCATGAGTTGAACAGAAACACCAGATAACGATGCTTATGCTGAAATTCAGAAAATAAATAAATAAATTAGTGATATTCCTTCACCAGAAATTGCTGTGTACAAATACAAACTCAAATAATCTACGAATACAGCAGCGGCTGCTACTTTAGAAAGTATGAAGGAATATGAAACTGCTAACTGAGTATCAGCAACACAATCCTACTTGTTTCTATTAGCAGTATTATCAAGATTAATTGTGATGCTAACCTCGCTGGCAAGAGAAGGCCGATGGGGTTTGGGAGCTACCTACCTTTCGCGACTCCGACGGGTTCCTGGTGGCTGGCTGCAGCAGCGACTTGGGAAATGGCCGGGTCTGAAGACCCTGCTATATATCAAGCACTTCAGATGGCGTTGGATTGGATTGCAGTACTATCGTAGAGATGATGATTCAGGGAGAAAAGCAAATCCCTAGAACGTGAACATTATAGGGAAAAGATTATCCAATTTAGCAAAATCGGGTTCGATTGAGAAAAGAGTTGGCTTAGATTGTGGATTTGTGTGAAATTTGAGAAGTTGGGAACTGAAGAGAGTTTAATGAGATTGAGGGTTTGTGAGATTGAGGGTTAGTTCATCAGAGAGGAAAGATAATTGTTGGCGAAAACTAATATTTTTATTAATTTAAGTGTTTTATAATATACTGTAATATTTTTTTTCTTAATTTGGTCTATTTAGCGTCTGCCATTATAGACACTAACATATTTTTGTATTTTTAATTTCTTTAGCTTCTAAGTAACGTCTGCTTTGGCAGACGCTATATTTAATGCCTCATTAAAAATTTAAATTAAATTGAAAAAAGATGTAGAGTCCGCCCAACAGACACAATGGGGACGCTTGTAGCGTCCGTGTCGTGGCTGACGCTAAAATTTTTGAAGCTAAAACACACTTTTGTTGTAGTGAACAAACATCACCTATGTGATGATTTGAAGAAAAAAGGATAATATCTCAAAGGAGATTATATTATCTCTAATTAGTGTTTTAAATTACCTATCAACAATGAATTAATTTAAGTGATAAAAGTTATGAGTCTTCTTGGTATGCAGACAAAAGGAAGAGATAGCCTTGTAAAATGCAAAAACTAATGTAAACTATTCATTGAAGTAGTTTATATACAAGGCTATCTCTAATATAACTAAGCTAGTTAAAGACTAACTATAGTTAAATACAAGGAGAAAATATAAATATATAGTAACGAGTCTCTGAAATATGTGGTCGTTAGAAAGCAGATGTTCATGGTTGGTTGGTTTCTAATGCAAATTGTGGTTTGTAACTTTTGTTAATAGATGGTGTATTGGATTCCTAGTTGTAATGGTGTGCTTTCAATTTAATGAAAATTGTGAGGTTGCTATATTTATTAGTGTCTTGCTTACTATTGCTATGGGTCAGGCAGACGCGTTCCGCGCCTACCTATTATGTCCAAAAAAAATGTGTTACATTATGTTGAGTTTGTTAATAATTTTTTTTGTTGTCATTAAAAAAATTAAGATATTATTGGTATTATGAAAATGTCACACCAAATCTCACGTATCCTCTTTATATATGGTATAGATGTACCGTGTGTCTAGGACCGGAGCATTGAGTGAGTAATTTTAGAAGGTTTTGTGACTTTGTCCATTTCATTCTTTCAAGTTTGTATGCAAACAAAATTGAGAAACCAATATTATATTATATTACACGTTATCGAAAGTGCCGTTAAACATACTCTTAATTCCCTCTTACCTAAACTTTGATGATACAAAATCTCAACGTGTTTATTCGTTGACCCCAAACATAAGAAACGTGCAGGCCTCAAGTTTAGAAGATGTTATTATGGATAAAGTTTCATGTTGGGGACAAGAATGGCCATTGGCGGAGGTAGATATATGGTGTTTGATTTCATGCGTGGGTACTTAGTCTCATATTTTTATTTTTTATTTTTTATTTTTACTGCTAGTATTCGGCCCACTGAATCGTTTAATGATATTAAATAGTTCGAGTTCCCCTCCCAATTGGTTGAGTCTCACGAGCAGTAGAATGCTCTTATGTATCTCGCTACATTTAATAAAAAAGATGACATTCGGTAAAGTTTCGGTATGTAAATTTCGCCACATTACTTAAAAAAGGTCACTTTCTTAAACAAATGCATTTTTTTTGTGGGATAATCCTCCGGTAAGGGAGTTCTACTAAACTCAAGTTTGATTACGAGATAAGTAAAATTTAAGTTTGACCAATAAATTGCTCCATCTAAAAAATCGAACTCGATTTCTTTCAAACTACTCCATCCGTACCTTTTTAAGTGTCGCTTTTGACCACTGCACACATGTTCATTAGAATTTTGATAGCTAATATCTTTTTATTTATCTATTATAAAAATTATAAAAAGTTTATGTTTTGAAATATTCGTCGAAACAAATTGAACAATATTTTATACGATAACATTTATTTTTATTATGTGAAAAAAAAACATTTATTTTTATATATCAATAAAAATTAAGATAAGAGGAAGTATGATTCTTTTGGTGAATTAAAAAAAGCAATGGAGGAGTATCATTCTTTTGGTGAATTAAATTTAAAAAAATGCATATTTGTTTTGAGAGGTGAAAGAAAAAGAAACTAGAAAGTACTATTTTTGGGTTAGAGAAATTTATGAAAGCAATCTGTGTGTTAAATAAATTTGTCAAATTGCAATGTACAAGATTTAACACGCTTTCATGTAAGTGTGTTCAAATGATGTACATCTCTCTGAACATCATTGTTCCTTGGTGAGTCAAACATTCATCACCACAACAACAACAACAACAACAAAATCTTCATTTTTAATGTAATATAATTTAATTTTCTCATTGACTTTTCATGCCACCAATGATTTCCATTTTTTTTTTCAAATCAAAATCATAAAATATGTAATCTTGCCAGAAATATATTCCTCTTTTTTGTTTTCATTATTCAAAGGGATCATATACCAATTTCCTCAAAGATTGATTTGAAAAAAATTCTATCTTTTTTTAGTACATTGTATGTTTCTTCGTTGAATTACATAACCCATGTTTTCATTTTTTATTTTGATAATAATTTGGTTTTTTTTCTTTATGTTGTTGTTGCAGAGAATAAGCTGCAATTGACTCATGCCTGATTTCAAGTGGAGGAAAGATATTATCTGATCTGTAAGATTTTCTGTTGGAAATATTGTTTCTTAATTCATCAAATTTCAATCCTAATTGCCTTTTTGAGTTGTTTTATGGATCTTCAATTCAACCTTGTATTATGTCATTTTCATTACAACCTTTGTGTTTTTTTATGTTGGTCAGTTTCATTTTCCAATTGTAATTTGATCAAGATGAAATATTTGATGTGCCCTTTTATCTTCATGCAGAGAAACAGTTGACAATTACATGGATGTTTTCAGATTGTAGTTCCATTCCTTGATTTCTTTTCAAATATATTTGAGGATGGAGATGTCTATACATCAAGACAATTCTGATATCAACGGTATGGCAGGTAAAAACTTTCTGTCCCTGTTACCGATTTCCATGTGCAAGTTGGGATTCAAGAACCCAACTTGGAGTCCTCTATCATAAGTCACGAACCCGGTGTGAGTTTTCATATAGAATGGGACAATCCTCCCCTTTGGAACGATGGTTTTGAGGTGTAGTTAGGTTCAATCCGTATCAGTCCCTTTTGCATCATTCTTTATTCCCTTCCCCTCAAAGTTATATAATGAATGGTTGATAATATAGACAAGAAGAATAAGGTCATCTGTATATAATAGAACTTATGCAACACCGACATTTCAGATTAAAGGCGTGTCAGGTGTCCAATACATGTCAATGCCTGACACAGGTACACACGACACATATACATGTAGTTATATTCAATCACTTCTATATTTTTAAATTAATATTGGTGTTTGTGTCATTGTCAATGCCGTTTTTGGTGTCTATGATTGTGTCAATGCTTCGGTTCATAGGATAGAACGGTGTTATTCATCTTCTCCTTTCCCCTCCTCTTCTTTTATTTGGGTTAAACATGCTTATGACAAAATTAACTTCATAGTGATGCATTCTAACAATTTCACAAATCACAATGTATAATGGTATTATGGCAGACTAACTATACAAATTTAATGTTTAAGTTGTAGGGTCAGGATCTTGCCTCTACGATCTCTTTTGCACTGAAACACCAAGTTTGAATTCTCAAAGTCAAAGAGAGCGATGGATGTTAACAGGTATTTTACTTTTATAAATAATCTATTTTTTAGATTCAATGCTCTTGTGGGGATTCACAACATGTTATGAATTGCCAATTTACCTTCTTAAGAAAGATAAAATAATCTATAAGTTGTTTTCACATAAGTTGTTTATGCATAAGCTATTTCGATAACAAAAGATAAAATAAAGTCAATATGTTTTCATACTATAAGTTGTTTTCACAAGCTATTCTAAAGAGTTTATGGAAATAAACTGAGAGAAACTTATGGACTTGTCTCACGAGTGTTTATTCCAGCAGATAAGCTCAAATAAGTCAATCTAACATGCCCTTAATATTTTAACTTATACTATTTCTGCATATTTCCGATCACTAGGTCCACAGGAAAGGTTAGACAATCTGATGCGTCAAGCTGGAAACAAGTTCTGCGCTGATTGTGGATCATCAGAGCCAAAATGGGTGTAAGTACCAGCTTTATAAGGAACTTAATTTACATGCATTGTTAACATGTACATTATTTGAATAAAATTATATTGCGATCATAAACTCGTTATTGATACACAAATCGTATTGTTCATTGTCTAAGTCATAGCTAGAAGCTAAAGATGCCTTAATGAAACAACTCTAATATCATTAGTTCGTATTATTCGCATTTGATTTATTTCACTGCATTGTTCGAATATCAGGTCTGCGAGTCTCGGAGTATTTATTTGCATTAAGTGCTCTGGTATACACAGAAGCTTAGGAGTTCATATATCTAAGGTATGTTCCTAACATTAATCCCTAGAAACTGTGAGAACAATTATATGCTGAAATATTTTGTGAATGGAACAATTATATGTTTATGAATACTAAAAAATGTTCTTAGCAACTTTGTAATCAAAATTAGTGCATAGTCACAACTATTTAAGTAATCCAAACATGTTTGAAACTGTGTTTTTACATGCATTTAATTGCAAATTTGCAGATTGAAGTTTTAACATGATTTGACATTATTATAGGTTCTGTCACTGAGTCTAGATGATTGGACAGACGAACAAGTTGATTTGTTGGTCCACTTGGGTGGAAATACAGTTATCAATAAGAAGTATGAAGCTTGTTTGCCAAGTAATATTAAAAAACCTAAACCGAATTCTTCCATTGAGGAGCGCTCCGAGTATATTAGGTAACTTGATAAAAAAGACACATGCGCACATAACCAATTCATATTTCTCCCGAGGAATGATAACATTGTGTTTTACGATTTTAATTTTATTATTCAGGAGAAAATATGAGTTTCAACAATTTTTGGATACTGAGGAGAATTTGTCTTGTCCCTTTCCATCCCACACAAGACATTCTTCAGGTGGTCACGTAAGAACTTCTTCACGTGACCACGCATCATCTGGTCATACAAGAACTTCTTCATCCGGTCAGACCAGTTCCTCCTCCAACGTAGACAAAAAACGCTATGATAAACAAACAACTAAAAATCGTCTCGGGCTAACATTTCGAAACAGTTGGGGAAGAAAAGAGTCTGAGTGTAAGACAAAAAAGAGTGGCTCATTGGTAATGTTTCATTTCATTACATCTGCCAAATAAATTGAATTCGAAGTTATTTAATGCCGTAAAGAATGCTATCTATGTTGAGAATTCCCCATTTCTTAGTTTTGTCGAAATGATGTTTGTAACTTTATTTGTTTCATTTCAGTTATCATTGGTTTGTTATAAGTACTAAAATGAAAGAAAAAAATTACAGGGATCGTTTCGACAAAACTAAAAGATGACTATATTATAGTGAACAAAAAACATATATATGGTCTTTCATGTGATTTGAAACATATGATAAGTATCAAACTACTACCTCCGGTCTTTTTTATAAGAAACTGTTAACTTTATAGGTTTTGTCTATATTACATACCAGATACATCAGTTATTCAATGAATCTAAAAAGTGTGTTGTTTCTTATAAAAAGGACCGAACGGAATATTAAATTATTCTTTCTTCTTGACTACTGAATCTTCTTTCTCCCAATTTACTGTTATAGGCAGGTATGATTGAATTTGTCGGGTTGATTAAGGTTAATGTGGTAAAAGGCACCAACCTAGCCATCAGAGATTTAATGACTAGTGACCCTTATGTCATCCTTTCTCTTGGTCACCAAGTAAGTTTAATTTCTTCATGTCACAACTACTTAATTATCATAATGCATGCATGTAAAGGAAGATGTAACATTCAAAATGTAACATCTATTGCAGTCGGTAAAGACGCGTGTCATAAAGAACAATTTAAATCCAGTTTGGAATGAATGTCTAATGCTATCGATTCCTGAGAGCATGCCTCCTCTTAAAGTGGTAAGTTCAATTGTTTACAACTTCTATGCGAGCGAGCCATCATGAAAAAATGCAGATTTATTGATATGTTACTTACATGCAGATTGTATATGACAAAGATTCATTCAAAAATGATGATTTTATGGGAGAGGCTGAAATAGATATTCAACCACTTGTTTCAGCAGCAAAAGCATATGAGAAATCTTCAATCAATGAGTCAATGCAGCTTGGAAAATGGGTAGCAAGTGGTGATAACACACTTGTGAAAGATGGAATAATCTCACTTGAAGAAGGAAAAGTGAGACAAGAAATCTCATTGAGGCTACAACATGTTGAGAGAGGTGTGCTTGAAATTGAGCTTGAATGTGTACCTCTTACTCAATAGTTTGTCCTATCACAGTTTTTTCTTTTGTATATTATTTCAATTCTGTGAGGCAGTGACCATCTTATGTAGATGAAAAAAATAATATATGAATTATCAGTAAGTGATTTTTTTTGGAAGATACCTTGTTGAAAAATTTCACTCTTTTTGCCTTTTTCAAGCTTATTCTCAAGTTGATATATTTATTTATAAAAAAAAAAAACGGGTCATATTTTCACTTACTATAAGTTTAGCAGTCTGCTAAAATACTATCCCCTCTATTTCTAATTAAATGTTGCTTTGTATAAAAAAATTAGATTAGCTTTTGTGTATTTTTTGAATCAATAAAACAAATATTATTAACCAAAACCCTAAGTACAAGGAGTTATATATAAGGATAAGGATTGCTCGATGGCTGAGGGTGGATGTGTTAGTGGAGATAAAGAGGTCAGTGGTTCGATTCTTACCCTTAGCAAAAACTAACAATAGACAGTTGTCTGAGCAAAAAAATCACACTTTATAATGAATGCTAATAACGAGATCATGTACCAACACCACCAAAGCGCACATGTGGATGAACATAGATAAAAAATTAGGTTTTTTCTAATCTACCGCCTTCATAATTTGAGCGTATTTACCCACCAACCACGTCAAGTTCCTCCAATATAGAGAAAAAATAATAAGGAATGGATCATACTTCTATGAAACTCACTAAGATACATTTATTAGAGATGCTCTTAAAAAGTAGAAACACTTTTTATTTTTTTGTAAATAAGTATTTTACTAATCACCCTAAAATACTTTTTTTTTTTTTTGACGAAATCCCCTTAAAATACTTAAAACTACAAGATAATGCAAATTTATGTGCTAAGACACACAAACTTTTAAACATAATATAAAGGATGCCATAATCTCAAGGCATCTCACCTAAAGTCTCAACTATCATCAATTACATTTGAAATTTGAATGAGACTTTGGAGCTCTAAAATCCCCAACTGCCGACAACAATAAATTTGAGTGCTTGCCACAATTCAAACAAAAAGATTATTATTTGGACATATATAATTCAAGATTAATATCTCATCTTGGTTTTAAATTTCTTTAATATATTTAGAATCAATAAATCTCATTCATTTTATTTTCAAGGGCAAGTATAAATATGAAATATCTTCACAACCTTTTACGGGTAATTTTTACGAGTACCTTATGGGTATGAGTCAAATTGTCATCCCTAAGTACAAGTGATCACTACAACCTTTTTGTAGGCTTTAATCATTTTTACCTTTATTAGAGCATAATCTACTAAAGGAAAGAGCATAATCTATTTGATTATTAATTACGGAGTGAGCCACACACTTAATTTAATCACTTTGTAAAACACAAAATTGTGATTAAATATTTGTTCGTTAAATTAGATTTGAAAATTGAAACCTTCTAAGGGTGACTTATGATCTAATCCTTGCCTTGCTCAACACGAAAACACCAAAGCTATTGATGGTATATTGCTACCACGATGAAAATTGCATTCCAACACTAATTATTTATTCAAAAATGATATTAGAACACAATATGGCATCCTTTATACGGTGGATCAAATAGCTTATTTTAAACTATGATATCATTGTTCGGTAAGTGTAATTTAGTTGGTAGCTACTATAAACATTATTGGAATTTAGCAACTAGATAACTTGACAAAAAAAGAAAAAAACAATGATATCATTATAATTTAATGTTGACTTATTTAAGTGGGTCGGTTGTAACTTGTGTGGGTGAGAGAAGAATTGTTTTGTGAAGAAAATAGCCACTAGTTATTTTTATGGAGTTGTTTTGAAAAATAAATTGAAGGGGAAAAGAGATCAAAGATAGTTTCCCAACAAGAATTGATAAAGAAAGAATGTGGAACGAGTATCTAGAGTACTACAAACTCGATTCTCGATTTTTCGTCGTCAGACATACGCTTCACACACGAATACAATAAAATGTATAATGTAAGCATGCATCATATTGCATAAACATGATTATTGAGGATGAATGACACACATGTGATAGGAATTTTGATTACCATCATGTTGATGGTGGTGTCTTAGGGTTGAATGACCCTCTATACAATTTTGTAACATTTATATGCAAAGAATTAGAACGCATATTCATGAAAAGAAGAAAAAAAAATTTAAAAAACACCAAGTCTAAGCATAACACATTTAGGAGCATTTTGCACAATAGAATGATTGAAATTATTTATTATATTTTTCATCATCTATTCCCTCCGTCCTAAAATATAAGTAAAAATTGGTCACAAAATTAAAGTTAATGTATTTGGTTCAAATGTTTAATATAATACATCATATTATTTTGACTCATTTTTGCTTATATTTTAGGACGGATGAAGTATTTCTCATCATATTTATGTATTTTTCATTGTTTTAAATTTATTGTTTTTTATTTCTCATTATACTTTTTTTTTTTTGACAAAAAATTTCTCATTATACTTAGTCATATATATACACATGTATTTATTAAAATAATTTAATCAATATTAATTTAATTTGAGACAAAGTTAATTGTAAACAAAAAAATAAAAAAGTATGAGTTGTTTAAGAGTTGTATAATATTTTATTATTGAAGTAGACTGTGTATGAGTTGTATAAATATAATATGACATTGTAGATATGTCACTTGTTAGTAGTGTATAAAATAAAAAAATAATTTTTTTTACAAAATGACTAGTAAAAATGTTCTTACTTAGTATAGAATAAAGCAATGAAAGAATTTGATCCCCAAATAATGTTTGCAGCTACAATAATAAGTGAGGAATTCAAGCTTCAAAGTCTTAAATCATCAACCGAAACACATCCTATATACTGTAAGATCTTATCCATGCCAAGAAATAATTGTAGACATATAAATCTTTTGACGTCAAGGCCTTAGGCCTATCATACATATAGATTCATTGACATAAATATTTTGAAACTAAAATTAAATCATCTTCTTCTATATTTACCTCCGGCAAAACATTTTTAGCAACAAATATAATCCATTTTTTCTTCCTTTTTTTTGTAAGCAAGCTAAAAAGAAGGAAAATAAAAAGAAAAACTATTCAAGAAGAAAAAAAATTCTCACTACGTCGTTTCTAAAAAGATATTTCGTGATTCACGTTCAATTTATTTTCTCTAACTCTCATGAATTAAATGATTATAATCATATTCACCAAAAAAAATTTATTATAGTCATGCGTTTCAATAACAAATAACACCAACAACTATATACCAATCAATATATCTTGTGAATTAAGAATAATATTTCTCTCATTTTTTATTTATTAAATATGACTCTTATAGTCATGCATGTCATGTGGGAATGATATTATATATATGATTGAAATACAAGATAATTGTAATTTCAATCGTTATTGTTTTATTTTATGTTTATGAAATCCCTATTACATTTATTTATCTATTATTTATCAAATAACTTATTATATTTAAATAATCACACAAATTTTATTTGTAATATTCTATTATTTTATCAAAATATAATTACTTATTTGTTTCGTCTCTAATTTATTTTCATCTACTCCCTCGACATTTTATAAGCAAATTTCACCTTTATAGGTTCATTGCATAAAATAATGTATTTGGAATGAACTTACAAATGTGAAATTTGTTTATAAAATATCCTAGAGAGAATATTCTTTTGAAATCTTTCGTCTTTTCACATACATGCATAAACATAAGAAACATAATGTACTTCTCTATTTTCTGTTTCTTATAAGCAAAAATCCATTTTTTAAAATTGTTGAATAGTTGATATACTTAATTTATATAATATAGATCGGATACATCAATTATTCAATAAATCTCATAATTATATTCATTTTGATATTATAAAAAGGAACATATGAGTATACTATCGTAAAACTTATAAATCAGGAAAATATAATGAAAGACCATTATCAAATTGATTGATTTCCATGTTAAATAGCAACTTCAAATAATAATAATAATAAAAACAATAAATTAGTGCCCGTTGAATATTGAACTAAAAAGTTGGACGGGACATAAAAGAAAGAAGAAAAAAAAAAAACACTGTGTTAGCAAATTTGCATAAACAAATGAGGGAAAAGATCCTTATATCGGATGGGTCTTTAAAGGAAAATTGAGAAGAGATGATGGGTAATTTGCGAGAAAGAAATAAGAAAAGAAGAAAAATAAAAGTCCAGAGAAAATAAACTGCAAAATGGTAAACTAAAATAAAAACGATTTAGGAGAGTAAGAGTTATCTTACTGCAACATCTTCTAGTGTTGTGAACAAGAAACTTTTGACTACCGGCACCCTGAGGTTGTGGGTGCTCCAGAACCTCACACCATTGGAGCAAAAAGGGAAAAACATTGTCATTCAAATTGAATAAATTACGGGTTTAGAGGAAATTTTGATATCTCCTCATACAATTTTCAACGCTTTTTCAGTGGTGGAGCTGTCGGTTTCATTTTCGGTGAAGCCTCAGGCTTCACCACTGGTGGAGCTAGTGAAGCCGTCGATTCTTTGTCGGCTCCACCGCTAACGGATCTGTCGGTGCATCCGCCATGTCTTCACCACCTCCACCGAATGCTTCGACATTTGTGGAATCACCAACTAATAATCAATAGACTAAATTGGAGAGTCTTTGTACTAAATCTGATTTTAATATCTCTAAATATATCATTTTTTATTTTTGTTTTAATATGTTGTTTGTCTCACATTTACCAACCTTCCAAAGTTAGTCCCATTTAAATTTTACTCCCTCCGATTCTTAATATAAGTAGAAATTTAAAAAGTAAATTTTTTTAATATGAACTAGATACATTGGATTTTCAACGAATTTCTCTTATATTAAAGACCGGAGGAAGTATTATATTTATAGTCTCCACACATTTTGTCATTCTCAATATTGATCTCTACTCTGATTTGACAAACTCATTTGACAAATGGCACACGTCACATAGATACCATACAGATACCACATTGAGCATTAATTGACGTGGCATAAAACAAAGATATTTTTTTATTAAGAGATCGTCATTTATTTAAATAATAATTCGTTTTAATATTTGTGAGCTATTTGAAACAGTAAAATGCCATCCAATGGGTGCAAATATTCTACGGTCCTTTTTCTTCAATTTTATGTTATGCGTTAATCTGAACCACATCAATTATACTATAGTATTAATAATTAATATTTAATAAAAATTAAAAGTTAAAATTGAACAATATCATTTAGTGACGGGAGAGGATCTAAATCCCAAAAGCCATAAAAACAAAAGTTACTATGGCTCAATCTCTTAGTTGTTTAATTTATTTTAAATTTTTGTTAGCAAAGCACCACCACAGCATCCATCATCGTCGAGTTCTCTTTCGATTTCGCAGACTCTAAATCACTATCCGAGCCATGGATATCTTGCATATTTATCCTTTTTATTTTTAACGATTTTGAATTTGTACTACATCAATGTATTCTATCAATTTGAATGAATAAATATTGTTCATTTTAAATAAAAAAAAATTAAAAAAATGTGACCACAACTATTGTTTATATTAAAAAAATTAAAATGATGTCTTAAAATGTGGTTTGCTTAAAATCAGATGGTTTCAATCAACTGACTATATGCAGTAGTGACAGCAACTAATCTAATTCCATACTAAATCTTTAATTTTTGACCTACCAACAAAAATTTATTTGCCATTGATTTTTATAAACAAAGATGTCATATTAAGTTAATACTACATATTTGGTTTAACCAACCACCTTTTTTTTGCTTAAAATCAGATGTTTACAAGAATTAGTTTTTTCCTAAGCAATTTATAAGCTTAAATTTATCAGAGATTCAGAGTCAATGGTACAAACAAAAAAGTCCCTGCTAAAAGTCCAAGAATGAAGACATTACATAACCATTATATACAAGAAAATGGGAACACAACCATCAGAGAATTGGATGAAAAGGGAATAAAAATCTCATGCTCATCATAAACTAGATCTTTGTTTATATATTTACATATGAACATTAATACATTATGATACCAGTTTTGTAGTTATGTTTAATGTTGAAGTAAAAAAAATGCCCTTGAACAAAGCAAAATGTTGTTCAAGGCGCAAAACATCATCATAATCGGAGCATAGTTTTAAAGGATTTTTAGATCCCCACAACGGCATCATAATTTTGATCGCATTTTCTCATATTTTACCACAATATAAAGATTCGAAGCAGAATCTCATCTATACCATCATCGTCTTCGTTTTCATTATCACCTAAAATCATTCAAGAACAGCAATATGAGCATCTAGTAAGTCCATTCTCATTGCACTCCATGCATCTCTTCAACAACCCTTCATCCTCGTCGAATATTTTCCTACTTCCATGGCAATTATCACAAGGTACAAACCTAGCATCTCCACAATTCTCACAAACAAAACCAGGCTTCACCTTGGGAAACCCTTCAAGAATCCTTTTCAAATCACCAGTTTCAAATAGAGACTTAATCTCATCAGCACCACCAATGTACTTTCCCTTTATAAACACCTGAGGTAGTGCTACATGCTCTTCACCCATCACACTCTGCAGCAACAATATACAAGTTCAATTATGACGAAACATACTAGTGCAATCACGTCGAAAGTTATAATTCATGTTAAAGTTACCAAAAAACTAATGATATGTGATGAGACTTCGCTATTTTCTCATTGGGATTTGGATTCATACAATCACACAATCATCGACATAGACACTGTCACACTGGATCGAGATTGAACAACCCACGTTTCGCCATGAACGTTGGCCAACTGTGGACAATCTATGGGCCTTGAAGGCGATTTTACGTGGGTTTGAAATGGCGTCAGGACTGAAGGTAAATTTCTGGAAGAGTTGTCTTGTCGGGGTGAATGTTTCTGATGATTTCCTTGGTATGGCATCTGATTTTCTGAACTGTCGGATTGGGCGCACTCCCTTTAAGTATCTCGGCTTACCGGTAGGGGCTAATCCTCGCAAATTAGCTACCTGGGAGCCGATGCTTAATGTTATTAGGGGAAGGCTTGGATCTTGGGGGAACAAATATGTTAGTTTGGGAGGGCGAATTGTGTTAATAAATGCGGTGTTGAGCGCTATCCCGATCTTCTATTTATCCTTTATGAAGATGCCAGTGAAAGTTTGGAAGGAGGTGGTGAAGATTCAGAGAAAATTTTTATGGGGTGGACTGTCGAAGAAGAATAGAACATGTTGGGTGAAATGGGAGGATGTATGCAAACCAAAAAAGGAGGCTGGGCTGGGTATTAGGGACCTCCGTTTGGTTAATATTAGTCTTTTGTCGAAATGGAGATGGAAATTGTTGTCACTAGATAATGAGGTGTGGAAAGAGGTGGTTGCTGCAAAATATGGTGATAATATCATTGGTAATGTAAACCCAGGTCAGGAGGTGGTGATACGGTTGGCTTCCAAATGGTGGATGGATATCTGTAATTTGGATAAAAATTCAGATTGGTTCTCAACGGCGGTCGAGAAGAAGGTTGGTAATGGAAGCTACACAAAATTTTGGACTGATATTTGGGTGGGTAACCAAGCACTTCGTGTCCAATTTCCGCGGCTTTATAGCATCTCTGTTCAGAAAGAAAACTCAGTTTTTAATATGGGAAGGTGGGATGGTAACCACTGGGTTTGGGAGTTGCAGTGGCGCAGGAGGTTTTTTGACTGGGAAGAGCAACTCAAAATCCAACTGCTACAGGTTATTGGAGTGTTACAGCCAATAGAACAGGAGGATAGATGGGTATGGAAGGCCAGTGTTGATGATGGTTTCTCTGTGAAATCCTGTTATTTGTTGTTGAGTCAAAATTCCAGTGCAGTGTCTATTAGTGAGCCTCTTCATGAATTTGTCTTCTACAATATTTGGAAGTCTGCTGCCCCGTCAAAGGTCTGTGCGTTTTCTTGGCAATTGCTACTCAATAGGATTCAAACTAAAGATAATTTGTTGAGGCGACATATGTTACAGGAACAATATGTGAACTGTGTTTTGTGTGGCTCCGCTGTGGAAACTTCGACACATTTGTTTCTACATTGTCGGTGTGCTGCGAAGGTCTGGTATGGAATTATGAGATGGTTGGGGCTTATAATAATTATTCCTCCAAGCCTTGCGATTTCGTTTGCTATGTTAGTAGGTTGTGCCAAAGGTAAAAGAGCAAAGGCTGGATTAATTCTTGTTTGGAACTCATTCATGTGGGTAATTTGGAAGCATAGAAATGATTGTGTCTTCAATAACAAAGTGGTGAATATTGAAGAGATGGTGGATCAAATTAAATTAGTGTCTTGGAAATGGTTCATCAGTAGAATGGCATCTGGGCCATGCCTTCTCTATGAATGGAATTGGAGTCCTTTTGATTGCTTCAATAGGTGACTACTTGTTGTGTTGGAAGGATGGGGTTTGGTGTTACTATTGCTATTATATAGGTGTTTTTCGTTTCTCTGTATTGTGGTTGTGGTTGTGTTGCTTTTTTGGCTCCCTTGTTGAGCTTTTCTTGTTGTTTCTGTTGCTAGCTCCTATATGCCTCTTTTTGTATTCTGACTTTTTCTCACCAAACACTACTTGTGTTTAGGTGGAGTTTTTTTCAATAAATTTATTGCAGTTTCAAAAAAAAAAAACATGTGGGTCATCTAATCTTAATCTAACAATCCGGATCACACATTACTTATTCAAATACAAAATTTCTAAGCAATTGCTACACGACCACAATTGAGACTGCATCAACCATATTCGACCACTATTCTCAAAACTATTAAAAACATTATACACCAAAATCAATTCAAGATGAAAGGAGACAAAAATTTAAAAAAAAAAAAATGTACTAAATCATGGCCATCGTTTTTCACCATACGTTACAAATTTTATGATCTATATATCTAAATTAGTAAAATCTATAACATTATTAAACATCATAATTAAAAAAAAAAAAAAAGTAAACATCATAATTATCAAATGAATAATAAGTAAAGATTATAATCATAATCATAATTATCAATGTAATTAACAAAATTTAGTACCTGCAATTCTTTTCTATAAGCACAATCCATAGAAACATCTCTTTCATCAACCCAAACCCTAAACCCTTTCAGAATCATCTTAACAGCATTACAATCTTCAAATGTTCTTCTAATTCCTCTCAAACTTGTCAAATACACCACAATCCGATCCTCAGCTCCGGGTAACCGAAACAACATACCCGATTCTTCCGAACCTAATTCCGATCGAGCTTTTAACCCTAATTTCGATCCCGAACGTGGTTCCGAACCATGGTGCGGGGGTTTCATATTAAATTTCGCCGATGATTCTTTCGTCGATTCGAATAAATTGCAGAGCTTCTTCACCATCCTTCCACGAATTGAAGATTTCGCCGTTTCTACTGAACCGTAGAATCGGGTCAGTGAACCGGACCGGTCTAAAAGATGATCGAATGGTTTCTCAGATTTTTCTGATGATGATGCATGAATCGTATTCGATCGGTTGAAGAACGCAAACCTCGACATCTTCGAAAATTCGACTTTTTTTCCTGAAATTCGCAAAGAATCAATTCAATTTTCATAATCAAAATTGAGCTGAATTTTTTTTTTCAATGATAAATTATTGAAGAAATTTTCTTTCTTACCTTAAAAATTGAAGCGGTGGATGACGACGGCGATGACTTTCCGGCGCGGAGGAGTAAACACGACGGAAAAAAATCAGTGTTTTTTTTTCTTCTTTCTTCTTTCTTTTCTTTGTTTTTTTTTTGTAATATTTTGCTTTTTTTATTTGGTTTATGGCAACGGTTTTTTGTTTTTGTTGTGATAGTTGTTGTTGTTTTCTGTTTGTATGATTTATTTTTGTTGAAGCTATTTGATGTTGTGATTATGATTATTGGTTTTGTAGAGAGATTCTGTTATGTTTGTTTGAGTGATTGGAAATTTGTAATAAGAAGTTGAAAATCTGTTGTTTATGTAGTTGTGCTGTAAGACAGAGAGGAAGAGATAAGACTTCATGAAGAAGAATTTTCTGTCATGTTCTTGAAGAAGAATTTTGACAGAGTGGGAAAAAAGTTGAAAATTATTTAAAAACTTTAAATTAGAAATGGATTTTTTTTTATTTTAGGAATTAATTATTGGTTTAATTTTTATTTTTATTTTGGTCAAGATTGGTTTAATTATTTAAGCTATCTCCTTTTTTTTAATATTTAATTTTTTAACTATATAGATTTAATATTCCCTTTTGTCTTTTTATAAGAGTTATATGAGTCAACATATATTTATGTTTTTATAGTTGACTTTGACACAGACTTTTTGAAAAACAATTTTAAAAAGTTAAAAATTATTTAAAATCTATAAATTAGAAATTTTATATTCATAAAATGAGTAATGTACTTGGTCTATTTTTAGACCAAATACATCAATTATTCCATGAATCTAAAAAAGTTAATTTTTTACTTATATTAAGGACCGAATAAAGTATATGAGTTGATAAAATTTCATGTTTCTTTAATTGGCTTTAAGATAAAGATGATGAGATAAGATAAGAGTTTTTGAAGAAAATTTTGACTTGAAAATTATTTAAAATTATAAATAAATATCTATTTATTTTAGGAATTAATTATTGATTTAATTTTTAAATTATATACATTTAATATTCCTTCTTGTCTTTTTATAAGAGATATATGAGACGGGAAATGTTTATGTATTTGGTCAATACTATTTATCAAATACATTAACTTTGACCCCCCCCCTAATTTTTAATGATGCGATTTTGGCCACGTAATTTATTTTATGCAATTTTGGCTTCCAAATTTGCTACCCTTTTAATTTTTCAGTCACCGCCTAATTTTGCGCCGATGTGGCAAAAATGGTGTAGTCCAATTATCTTATGGGCTGCCCAACAAGGAAGCTCACTATGGAGTTACCATGCAGCCCAACAAAGGGTCCTTCATCAAGAAGGATTGAGGTGATTACCTCAGGCCTGAGGAGGACGTAACTTAAACATTATCACGAATGTCATTCTATCTCGACATAAGAGCATCTAGAATCATTATCATGTTTCGCCTTTCTAACTATTTGGAGTTATGCACGACAGATAAGCACTAAAACACATAATTATTTCTAGTATCAAAGCATCATGCAAATAAGATATGTGCACTCACATATCTCCGATTCAGTTATGCATTCATATTTGAACTAATTCGATTTAAACTCACGAGTAGCACCAGCCAAGACCTGATCATCTTATACTCACACTATAAATTGGGACGACAACAATGAAATCAATCATCTACTATCAAATAAAATAAAAAATTAATTAAGTAATGAACAAAAATAAAAATGGGAATTATAGCATCCAACTAACTAACCCACTTTTTGTTGTGTTGTGTGTGTGATGTTTGAATTGGGCAGTAGGGTGGGAGGAAGCTAAAGTCAGCCCCACCGGCTGTCTCTTTTTGAAACAAAGGACCGCACTTGTGCTTTTACATGAGTTTTCTTGTACACGAAATAAAATACAATTTTAATATTTTAGATTACAGGTGTTTTTTTCCAAACAATTATAATATTTTTATTATATTACTTTTATAAATAATAAAATATTGATATTAAAGTCACACATATATAGAATGTGCAAAATAAGGGTGTATTTGATCGGCAAAAGGAAATTATTGAACGGAATAACATTTGGCAGAACAATATAGGAAAGAAGGACAACACAAATTTTTTACGGTATTAAATAACATTTGAGAGTATTTTGTATTTTAGACAACTTGTAATTTGGACAAAGAGCTGTCTTGTAAACCAATCGTTAGTTGTTTCAGTGGTGATTGACGTTGAACTTGGTAGGTAGGATCACGGTTCGATCCCCGCAACTGCGATCGGGAGGGGGCTGAAACCACTTGATGCCAGAACTGACCCCCGGACTATATTAAACTGGTGGTGAAAAAATAAAAAAAATAAAAATTGTCCTGTAGACTTGTGAGGGACAAAAATGTTAATTTTTGTTCAATAATTTGCCTTCTATTTTGTTCATGAACAGTTTTAGAATTAAACATAGTATAATTAAAATTGTCTAATCACTTATTTTTTTAGTAGATCAAATGGATCATAAATCATAAAAGCTTAAGTGAAATGTCACAACTGTCAAACTTAAGCATGATTTTTTAAGACGATACAAGAAATTTTCAAATTAAACTCAATTAAAAGCAAAACAGTAGCAACTTATTATAGTCTATCTTCTTTTTCTTTTAACAAAAAGCTTGGTAGAGTCTTATATGCCAGGCTTGAGCTTTTGTATCAATTATTATTACTATAATAGACGGACGATTATTTTTTGTTTTTTGGTCAAATGGTAAGTGAAACAATATTCCAACTTGCACGAGTACTTCTTAGCTTATAAAAGAAACGTTGCACGAGTAGAATGAATCAATAAATAAAGTTCTAAATGGAATCTTAAAAAATCAAATGGATTCACATGATTTATTGATTTCAAGCATGCTATAATGTCTCCATTAAAATAAAATGCTATAATGTGTGACAAGCAATAATTTTTGTTTTATTTTTTTTTTTTGTATATAGAGATCAATACAGGATTTGGTCCGCCCTGTGTTTAACCCATACTCCGTCGCATAAAATCATACATTACAGTGTTACACGGATCAATTGATCTACGAAAGATAACAAATTGTGCTACATTGGTTCGAGTCAATCCCACGTTGTGTGACATCGTTTACTTAAAATTGTAGGAATAACATGTATATAAATTGGTGAAAATAATTTTATTTTTACTATGTAAAAATAAGACATACAAACTAGCCCTTAGGCATAAGAGTCGAATATGAAGGATATTTGGAGAAATTAAGTGGTGTACAAAATTGCAAGAGCCAAATATCAAGGATTTTCTTGAGCAATAATATGCTAAAATGGTGTACAACAAAATATTGATTGAGATAGACTCCATCAAGAATTGATAAATTGCAGCTCTGTCTCGTGTACAGGACTGAAAAAATGCCAACTTGAATCATGAAATGCTTTATAATAATCATCAGAAATTGTTTCGATTTTGAATTCGCTTGTGAAACTTCTGGCAGCCAAGATATGCCCTATTGAGTTCGGAATAGATGTGTACTTGCATAATGCCAAATGCTCCTCGTATGCTTCAAAACTGTTCCCAAATAATACCATGTTTTTTAAGAGATTCAGTTTCCAATTTGCCCGCAAAAGGTTGATATATAACTCTGCTTCGCAGTGAGGCATGAAGAACATTGTCGGCTTTAGAGCTTCTCGCTTCCCATGCTCGTTTATGGACATGACAGTACAACCGAGAGCTTCTAAAACCCGAGACTCAGTTGCAGACAGAATAGGATCAAATACCTCTATGTTTCCAATCCAATTGAAATCTCGTTTCATCAACATTGCAATGCTAAGTTGCAAACACGGGGGCTCATACAATTCAATGCTGCCAATACCATAAATTACCATTTGCATCTTTGTTTCTGAGCCCAAAACCCTGTGGAAAGAATCTAAAGCTGATGTTTGAATCTGATCGCTGAAAGTGTGATAGAACTGAGAGTTCCCAATCTTACTAATATAGTCTTCCATTTTCTGCATTAACGGTGCTTCTCTGCTTGGATCTGTCTGAGAATCTGTTGGAGTCCATGGTTCTTGTTTTTCTTCCAAAATTCTTCCAACTTCGGTAATTTTTCTTTTTTGTCTTCCACGACGGGGTAAAACAACCGTCCAATCTTCATCTGTTGTGCAATTGCTATTTGTGAGAGTTTTTGCTGAAGCAGCCATTCAGATACAGAATTCTCTTTAATTCTTTTTTCCTGATTTACGACTGCAACATCTACATGCAACACAGCAAATTCTGGATAAAACTACATGGTATTAGTATTGGGATTTCCATGCTTGGCCATATGAAAAAAACAGTTAATTAAATCCATATTACTAGTAAATAGTGTTGTCAACGGCGGATTGCAGAAAATAGCAGGTTATTAAAATTTCACTACACTACAGTACTATAGTGCAGTTGTAGCCGCTATATGACAACACTTAGCACTAAATAGTGTATCGTGGAACAACAAAAATTTGTTCGAATTCTGTTTCGCTATAGCACCACTATAGCCTCTATTTGATAACATGCTGAACTAGTCCCAATGCACTACATGCCATTCACGATAAAGTTAAAATTTGTAAATGCAGATTATCAGTAGGCATGTGTTATCTTTGCTAAAATCAGAAAATACAAACTGAGAAACTCTGGTCACATAGCAAACCAATATACAGACTATGCAGCATAGCAGAATTTTTACAAAACACTATTTTCTACGATTGGCGATTGACAACACTGCTTCCTCCCTTGTTATCGCTTTTAACTAAATATTTCAAAAAATGCATTCTTAGTGCCTCTCCTTTTATTCATCTTCTAGCAGAAATTACCTATCACGACAACAAAGCATTTCTACTTTCTCCATAGTCAACAAAACAGTTATTTACATGTTCAGTTCTCCCCCACCCTCCAAAGTTAATTTTCGTCAACACTACTATTTCAGACTGGGCCAAGGCAAATTCAACAACAGGCTGGGTCACTCCCAAGTAACTAGTATAGAGCAGACTATGTCGTTGACGTGCCCTAGAGGCATACCCAAGCAGGACCGGCGATTAATATCACATCATGATTTGATCACAGACAGCTGTCCAAATAGGGGTTTGAGTCCTAAAACCCTAATTCTCCTCCTATACAAGCTATAACTTATGACTCAAATTCAGATGCACTATTTGTAAACCCTGAAAACCTCACACTCATGAGTCTTAGTTGATTGTCGGAGTGGCTGCAGGTACACAACCATTATGGAAAAGCCAACGTCCTCACCCCCTCTTTCATCATTAAGGCCGCAGATCTCTTATCCAGTTAGGATCAACTACCCTTGCACTGATCTCTTAATATTGAAGATCATTTTTTTGATAAGTTTATGTTTTGAAACACTATGTTCTGTAACATGATAAAACAAATCTATATCTATCCCTAAGTTCTGATCAATATCAACTTTAACATTTCTACTGTGCATAGAATAGATATTATGAATCAATTCAAATCCTTCTATAATTTAATAAAACCCCAAACATCAACCCCATAACTAATGAGATGAGATAATTCAAATTACTTACTAACCTCCAACTGAAATTGAAAATGGCTGATGAAGAATCCAGCTATGAGTTTTTTCTATAACAAGTCTTCACTTGGTTTGGAGGAATTGTGGTTCTGAGTTTGGAAGAGAATGAACGGAAGACGTGAAAATGCGGTGGAGAAGAAGGTGACGCCACGGTGCGGCGGAGAAGAAGATGGTGCGTTTATGCGTTTCCTGTTTCTTATAAAAAAAATTATAAAATTATCGTTGCCTTCTCATATTTTTTTGGCTAATAAAAAAAAAACATTTTATTTTATATATTGATGAAAAATATAATTTTGGAAGTATATTGCAAGTTTAGTGGAATCCATTTTAAATTTTTTGAAAACTTGTAGTAGATTTCAGCCACTTTGCGTTGAGTTGTTTTTCTGAGAAAGAAAGAAAGGAAAGAAAAAAAAGTGTAAAATAATTGAAAAGTGTAAAATATTATAAAAAAAAAGGTGATCTCCATTTAAAATTTGGATTGATCGATTTAAACTACTAAATTGGATGTATAATATGCTTTAAATCTCTTATCGTTTTGACAAATTCATTGTGTTATAGTACTGGTGGTAGTAACACACTTTTAATGAAGACTTTTCACTGCATGCTTTTATATTGATTAAAATTTGCATGTGATTATTGAGCTTCCCTAAGATAAATCGTTCCGGAGAACCCAAATTCGATTATTTGTGAAAACAATTTTTGGTCAAGGCTTTACTTATCTTGTAGTCGAACTTTGAATTGCTAGACCCCTTCCACAAGAACCTGAGGATTAATAAAAAAAATAAAAATCGCATGTGTTCTATAAACTTAAACTATGTAAGTGACCCTTTAGCATAAGTTGACAAGAACATGAAGTCTTGAAATTTTATGATTTTCATATACTAAAATTCGATGAGGAAAGTATAGTAACAATTGAACATAAATTAATTACCGAATCTCTAAGTTAAAAATCAGATGGTTAATAAAAAAAACATATATTTTCGATAAACTTAAATTATGTAAGTAAACATTTAGCTAGCATAAGCGGTCAAGAACATAAAGATCTTCAAAGTTTATGATTTTCATATACCTAGTTTTGATGAGGAAGTTATAGCAGCAAATGAACATAAATTGATTTCTCTTTTCTTTCCTTATGAGTAGAGGTAGGAATAGGTCAGACTGTCTACACGGGCCTGTGACTTAGCCTACACAGGCTTAGGCCAAAACTTTTTTATAAATAAAAAGATCATGTTGCATGCCATTAAAAAAGTCTTTTAAGCTTACTAGGACGGCCTATTTAAGTTAATATGAATAACATTTTTACTACTATTTTTATTTATATATTAAAATTTGTACTTTGTTTTTCAGTAGTTTAAGTTTATTAATCTACTTTAGTTTTTCACGTATATAAATATTTATTATTATAAACTAGAATTGAAATATGATGACATATATAATCAAATTCTTTAAAATATCAAAAGGAACATTGGTTTATTAGTTCATAATAATATTTATTTAAATATGTTCATATTAAATAGGTTTTTAAACAGGCTAACAGACCAGACTATCAAAAGGTGAGATCGAGGCCTAAAAAATAAGCTCACAGGCCAGACTTATGCATTCAATTTTTTGACAGGTCAATCTCAGGCTTGCAAAACCTAGCTCGGCCTACCCTATTTCCACCTCTACTTATAAGACACACATAAAGATGGAAATTTTCAAGTGACTTTTTGTGAACAAAAATAGGACGGATTTATAGTTTATGTAATTTTTTTTGAACGGTTATATAATGTGTAATTTAATTTGAGACGTCCAACAAATTTGAGTATCAAAGGATGAAAACAATTCAAGAGGCAATGGAATGTGCATTTGATAGGCAATGGAATCAGTTGTGGATTGAGAGTGACTCTATGTTAGTTTCTTTGGCTATTAAGTCGGCTAGTGTTGTGCCTTGGCAACTAAAAATCAGATAGAAGAACTGTTTGGTTAAAGCTAGCCAGATGAATTTTTTGATATCTCATATTTATAGGAAAATAATCACTGCGCGGATAAGCTTGCTTCTTTAGGTTTGGCTGTGAATTAATACACTTGGTGGACTTCACCTCCTATTTGTATTAGAGATGAGCTTACTAGGAATAAACTTGGCCTTCCTAGTTATATATTTTGTTAGTTTTTGAGGGTTTGGCTTGACCCCCTCTTTTGTATTCCACTTTTCTCTTTATTAATATATATCACATTTTTTTTAAAAAAAAATAAAAAATAAATTCAAGAGGATCAATTGGTGATATAATATATTTAAATCACTTGGTAAATGTTGCGTTTGTAGTTGGGTCTGGTGTTACTTCTACGAATCTTTGCTTTCGTGATACCAATGAGAATTTTGTAGCTAGTTTGACTTAATGACAACAACCTTTTTATTCCATAGTGGAAGGCGAAGCATATGCACTATTACATGCTATGAAAGAGGCTATCCATCGTGGATTTTAGCGAGTTCAATTTGAAAGTGAATCAAAGTTGTTGGTTGACGCTATCCATTCGAGAAGACGAGGCCATTCAGAATTTAGTTTAATTGTTAACGACATTATATATTCTTCTTATGTCATCTTCTTGTGTAAACTTTGAGGTTAAATTTGTTAGGAGACAGACGAATTTGGTTTATCATACTCTTGCTAGGGCGGCCAATGTTTGGGCTAGTTTTCATAGATTTGAGATTATTCTCTTAAGTATTGAACATTTATTAGTTAATGATATGAATTAAGTTTGTTTGGTTAAAAAAAAGAAACGCTTGTAAATAATTTGATGATGGGAAAATCAACACGAATGATATTATAAGAAACTTTTCTTAAAACTTCATTTAAAAAATATCATACCACCATATTTTAGATCAAATATTTAGTGAAAAGATGTAACCGTCTAATTTTAAAATAGGGGGACTAATTATGCATAATGATAAAGTTAGAGGGAGACTAAAATTGCAATTGATTATATATATTGTAACAATTGAAAAATCAAACATACCCTTAAATCTTTGCAAGAAAACAATATTGATTCCTTAAAATATGCTAGAAGTTTTTCATGACGAATAACAACCAATCCCTAAATCTAAAGTCTAATTGAAAAAATTAATTAAAATAATAGACTCGTGTGATTAATGAAATTTACCAAACTAACTAAAGACATGTTTTACCTACATTGATCGAATTTTGAATTTCTAAGTCCCCTTTCTCTAGAAACCGAATGATCAATACAAAAACGGAAGGAAAAAAAAACTAACCATCCTCTAAAATAAACTTAAATAAAAATATTATAAGAAAACGAAACATACACGTAAATCTTTGCTTAAAACGATATTATTGATTCCTCTCCAAAAAAAAAAGATACAAATTAAATAACCACCACTCAGTATGAAAACTCTTGACACTTCATGAGCAAGAATAAACCCTAAAGTCTCAATAATGTCAAAAATTGATTAGTACCTAAAAGAAACATATCACTGCTTGATTCTTCATTCTTCTTCTTCTTCTTCTTGATGACGATGGGTTCGGAGAGAACGAGCTATATCTTCAGCCAACGTAATACAACAAACTGACCATTCAGCTAATGCCATCCAGCATTTATATGCAATACAGAAAGACACCCTTTGTGATATCATATTCAATTTTGGTTTTTAAACCAAAACAAAAGGAAAATAATAAATTAGAGAAATTGAAGGAGGCTAAGTGAAAAAGCTAGGGAAGTTATTATATAAATAGTAAAAGGATTTTGGATCATCTAAAAGTGAATAATGTGTAAAGGGAGAAAAAGTGGGTAAATATATAAGAGTTGTAATTTTAATATTGTCAAAAAAAAAAAAAAAGAGTTGTTATTTTAACAAACTTATTTTGATTTGTTTTTTTTTTTTTTTGATAAGCCTTATTTTGATTTGTTGATTAATTAATGATTAAAAATTACGGATCACTGTCCCATAAGTGTAGCTCAAATGATAGCTATCAGAGACATTATTAAAGTGGTCGGGGTTCGAACCCCCGATTCCATTTTTCTCCACATTTAAATGTGTGAGACTCTAGCCACTAGACTACTTGACAAAAAAAAATTACTGATCACTATCTCTAATTAACCCACCATAAGTATTAAGCTTCACCCAACCAACTCTAGGAGCTTTCCAAGCTATCATCGCTACTTTGCCAAGGTAAAGATAACCACATACTTAGAAAAATACTTGTTTGGTCAAACATATTTGGACATTTATTTTAGTTTCACACACATAACGATACATATTATTTAATTTATTTTTCTTTTACTTTTTTTTCAATTATATGTGTGATTAAATTGAGTGTCCAAATATTAATGACCCGTGTAAGTATTCCTCATAAACTTATTATTATTTTCTGTTAAGAAGTCTCAGATCGGTTGCGAGATGTCTGAATATATATTTATAAAGTAGATGCAATCATCACCTTACAAACCGATTTTGTAAGAATGAGTTAGATTCAATACCAATTCTAAGACTTTCAGCTACTACATAATAGTCTTTCACACTCTTCAAAACTATCCTGGGTGGAGGGACGATGATATTGTTCAACATGCAATTCTTTATTTCTCCAAGACCATAAAAATTGGCATGCAGTAGCCTAGTCCATATATCTCCATTGAAAGCAATATACCTGGTAGTACCGTTCCTTCTGTTCAAGAGTAATCCAATGTTGAAAAAAAAGAGAGGGCAATCTCTCATTACATACAAAACATGTTCAATGATATTTAATACATTGATAAATTAAATTTGTTAGGGTCTATAGATAAAGTGGCATGCATCATCTAAAACTCACACACAATTGCGAGGTTCAAATATTCAATCTAACAATATTGATATTGTCAGTTGAACTAAACCTTACAAAAGATAATAATAATTTTTGTAGCAGAATAGTTGATAATATTAATTTTTACATGAAGAACACCAAATAACATTAATCTTATAAGTTAAGAACGTTAGAAAACACTAATTAAATAAGATATGATTAGATTATGTATAAAATTTTGGTCGATTGTTTGGTTTAGTTACTGATAAACATGTAACTATCTTTGAAATGGCGAGTCTGGGGTGGGGTGTGGGTGGTAGAGGGCGGAGATAGGGAAGAAGATTGTTTACTTGGGGAGAGTATTTGGTAGCCGAATGTTGTTTGTTGTTGGATGCTTTTTATTTTGGGTACAAGATCATGTGCAAGAAATGGTGATGGTGCAACTCATAGCAAATGATGTAATTTGGAACAAGGTGGTGCTATTTAAAGTGTCCCGGAGATTATTGTAGAACATAATTCCAACCAATGATAATTTGACTGGGCGTGGAATCTTTAAAGAAAATTTACGACATATCTACCAATCGTTAGTTTGTTCAGTGGTGATTAGCACTGAACTTGATAGGAAGGACCACAGTTCGATCCTCCGCAACTGCGATAAGGAGGAGGCTGAAACCACCGGATGTCAGAACTGACCGGTAAAAAAAAAATAGTTTACAACGTATCTTCTTTGAATGCCCCGTTAATGGAAATGTGTGGTAAGAAGTTTTTACATTTGTTGGGTGTATCATGTCATCTTTCAAATAGTGTTTTTTCCACGGGTGTTTAATCAACAAGAAATCTCTGTCACTCATACTAGATCTCATTAAATTTCTTTTGTGATGGTGGCTAAAATCAAATATTAGCGGGTTTGATTATGATTTGTCTCAATGGTGATCGGTGAGGAATAGTAAACCCCTTAAAAGTCATAAAATTTCAGATTGTTTAAACATTCATAAGCATGTAATTTAATAGCACATATGCTCTGTGGATACATCATGCAACAATAAAACTTTTGTATACTTGGTGGAGATAGAGCCGTTAAGTAACTTTTATACCCTATAATGGAAATGCAAGTTTAAATCCAACGGAAACAACTCTTTTGGGGAAACTGTTATTGTGTCTTTGTAAGAGAGATAAGCTAGAAGATCTAGTTTCACAAAATCGCGGTAAAAAGAGTATTGGAATGTAATAATTTTAGATTGGATGTGGAACCAAACATTACATTAGTTTCATGAAAAAGGTCGAAAAGTGCAGAATCTGTAGGGGAACCTCGATGACCCAGCAAATAAAAGTAACATTTATTGCAGCAGCATAATAGTTTAGTTAGGACACCGAAAATACTACATTCTGTAAGGTTAACAACACGGCACTTGAAGAAAACTCATCACGATGACTGCACAATCTAACAATAGACAAACTAGTGAGAACGTATCAAGGTTCCTGCTGCAAGAAACAGGCTAAATACAGCTGCACTTCCTATAGTTGTCTGCCCAATATGCCTAATCTTGAGGACTCCGGGGACCTGAAAGGTTTCAACATCAAAGCTGAGTATCATAAAAAATGAAGTTATAGTATCCATCAAAGTATCATACTTGGAACCTGAAAACTAAATATAAGAATACATCATAGTAGCCAAACTTCAAAGATTAGATACAAATCTGAAAGAATTACAAGAAACTAAAAGAATGAAGTCATGAGATACTTAAATATATCATAGTTGTATATTAATAGTGTAATGAAGAAATCACACTCAACTAACTACAACGTGGAAATGGGGGATATGTTATCCTTGCCTTTCTTCCAGATTGTAAATGATGATAAATGATGACCGGTTCATATTGAATACATTCTGTGATGCGTGAGTCAGAATATATATTATTTTTCCTTTCTTTTTTTTACAATGAAAGTATGTGAAACAGATAGTTAATGTCATCTTATATGTAACTTCATCTATTATATAACTTCAGTGCTAGTTGATGTCTCAAAGTTGTCATATAAACACACATGGATACTGCTATTACTGCATATAACCTTATATTAAGTGTTTTAATATAACCATCATCCACTATTTTAGCTTATTGGTTGTGCATGTGCTACAATGTGTCCTCTGCTCTGTCCATTGTCCCCCATGTTAATGTCGTGCTATAGTTATTGCCTTTTTAGAAAGATAATCTTCCAAGTCTAAATAAGGTTTTTCTTGATCGCACATGAAATAATATAAACATTGGGACAGAGTTTGAAATTTAAAATCCAAATCAATAGCCAAGGGGTGTATCTCTGTCACTAATAATTTATCCAAACTAACAAGCACTAAGATAGAAGGCCACAACAGTTGCCCCATATGCCACATATGAAACTCCCAAAATATAACCCACTAATTTTATAGCCGCCTATCGAGTGAGGTGTTTTTGTTCCCCCAAGATATTTTTAGGGTTAGGAGGGCTGACGTCATCCCATGGACATGGGTCAGTCAGCCCACTCATTTTTCTTTTTTATGATAACTCTGTTTAGCACTTTCTCTCCCTGAATTGCAAAGTCTTAGTAAGGACAGTTATTGATTGATTGGGAGAAAAAGGAAGGCCTAAGGTGAGCCCTTACACTTGAATAATGTATTCAGCTATCAGCCGATCACAATTGATATTTACTTTTTTCCAAAGAAACCCTAACCTCCAAGATGTAGACATGCCTGATGTGTAAGAAGAAATACAATACTTGGGTTTTTCTTCATTCCTCTTTCTCCTTTTCTTCTCCTAATCAGACATGTTCACTTAATCAAAAACCTAAAATAACTAAGTTTCAGAAGTTATAAGTTATCCTCCAACATATTTTACCACACTTAATTATACACATTCAATTATGTGTGGGTTCCTTCTATGTTATTATATAGCGGCGCTGCGCTGAACTCCAAAAATGCTACAGCGGTATAGCAGATAGCTGCTATTGTGAAGACTAAAAAAGCAACTCTAAAAAGAAATTGCATCAACTTTCAGTTTGTCCTAATTTTTACTTCTCGAAGCTCTAAGAATCAAGACAAAAAACAGGAAGAATCACATTCTGCTTTACCATGCTAAAATTGCAATCAATAATATATTTGATTTTTTAATGATTCGACTTTGAAATATAAACCTACCACAATATGATTTCCATTACACAAAACATAATCACCTTAATTTTATTCTTTTTTGTGTGAGTTCACCCTCTGGTTCCCAAGGGAAGTAAAGTCTGGCTAAAAATTGTACCTCCCGATGAATCTCCGATTGATTCATCTTCGGGGGAGCTCATTAACCACTTGAGCCTAATCACATGGTTATCTTAATTTTATTCTTCATTAATTAAAAAAATCTATCTAAATTAACAATCTTAAATTCCAACAAGAAAAAGAATGATCAAACGCCACACAGAAACTGCATTTGCCTTTTCCAATTCAGCTATTCAATAATCAATGAAAATTAAAAAATAAAAATAAAAATTGGAATTCAAATACATACCTTATACCTAATTGCATCATAAGTTCCATATACAGCACCTGCATGCAGCAGAAAAATTCAAAAATAAATTAACACCGTTAACCTAATAACAAAATTTGTGCCATGATAATTAATCTGAAAAAACTTACCGACGGCTCCGCCGATAGCACCGCCAACAGCGGCTCCGGTTCCCACACGAGCGAGTAGACTGTCTCTGTTCATTTTCTTATTTCTTCTCTATACGCTGCCGATTTGTGCTTATAACAAGGATTAATTTAAAGGTTTTTGTTAAATAATAAAATGATTTTGAAGTTTTTTATGAATTAATAAAAGTGTTGGGCACGAAAACAAAAGAAAGATTTTTCATTTTTTTATTCCAAAATATTTAATTTAATAATAAAAAAATAATAGATTTGATTTAATAATTCAAGTTGGTCTTTTAGTCAAATTACGTTGCTAATATATTTGCGTACGCAGACAACTTAAATCATGTGAATTTTACTGTTAAGGACCCTTTTTAGTGATTTACTTTTTATTTAGATTGAGTACCACATATACTCCTTCCTTTTAGTGACTTTAGAGCATTCACAATGGAGCTACTCATTTTTGAGTACTTAAGTGGCCCCACATGTACACATCATTCATTTATAATTTTTTAATAATAGTACATAATAAATACTTATTATCTCCAACCCAAAACCTCTTCAAAAGTTCTAAATTGGTCCCACTAGTAGCACATCTATCCAATAACTCAACATCATTTTAAATGGGTCCCACAAAAATTATTTAGGTACTATGTCTTATTGTAGAACTAGTACCTATTAGGTACAATTTTATTTTTGCTCCAATGGGAGTACCAATTAGGTACTAGTACTTAAAAATATAAGTACCACCATTGGAGATGGTCTTAGTACTACTTGTTGTATTTTGAAGACACTGGTTAAGGAAACTTATAATGTCAACTTTTAAAATTGTAAACATGTTGTTTTCTATGTAGAATTTTCTTTTTTTGGTATTCTTAACTATTGTTCATTAGACATTTTATCGTTTAAAAAAGAAAAAATATAATGGTGTAAGATAATTATCCCATAAATGTAATTCAATTGATAGAAATATCACATTATATATATGTAAAGGTTGAAATTTCAATTCTAAATATTTTACTTATTCGTGCTGCTTAAAAAAACTATGTAATATGATTTTATAGTATTTTCCATGAATTTATTATATATTTTTGTTTTTGAAATGAAATTGGTTTATAGTGTACTATTTTGATGAATTAGTAAAGGTAAATTTCACGGATAATAATTTTTGTAGGATTTCTTTTTTTGAAAATATAATTTTTGGAGGATTGAGTCTGGTGAAATTCAGAATTCAAAGATTAGATTTTACTATATAAAAAGGTTTAGTGGCGCAGCTTGTAATTATTTTATATATATATATATATATTGACAAGATTTTCTATATATATTTATATATAATTTCTCAAAAAAAAATTATATATAAGGAATAGCGGTGGGAATAGAAATTCTAAAAAAAAATAAATTTGCATTTAAGATCTTCACCTTATAATATCTCTTATTTTTGTTGACAATAAAATTCTCTTATGTTGGGCTTTTGTTAAAAAAAATAGGGTGATGTTAATATGTGCATATAGGGTATATGATAAGGTATCTTAATATATAAATTTAACATTTAATGATACAAGACATTTAATGCTTGAAAAGTTAAAATGCACAAATTCTAAGACATAATTTCTATTTTTACTACCTTAACATGTGTCATATATGCACATTTTACCATTCTAAAAAAAAAAATCTCTTTAACCTAATAGTAATAATTAACCTAATAAACAATTCTAAATCGTGGTCATACTCATAGTTAACCAACCAGCCGCAGAATATAGAAACCTGAAACTTTAATCTGTTGGCATCTTTCTTTCTCGTACTTTTTCAACTCTCTCCCACTACGGTTATCTTTTCACTCTATCTATATCTTCTACGGTTCTTCTTCTTCTTCTTTTTTTTCTTATTCCTTCGTTTTTTTTCTTCAATGAAAACCATCTTCTAAATTATTCTATTGTTCCGTTCTCTAATGTCTACCAACGATTCCTTCTCAAACCACAAACTCTGTGGTTTCCTCTCTACGGTTCTCACATCGCAACATTTCAACGACGCGCAATTCAACGATCGATGCGAGATTTTCAACGACGGTAACACTATTGCGTTTCGGACTCAAAACGGCGTCGTTTTAAGTCCTATTGTGGATTCGATCCAATGTGGGAGTCCGAATGGGAAGAAGAAAGTTGGAATGGTGAAAGGGAGCTTTAGCGTTGTTCATCAGCTTCATGCTTTGGTTGTTCGTAAATGTTTGGATATTGATGCTCGTGTTTTGTGTGTTGTGGAGGTTGAAGCTAGGGTTAGGGTTGTTGTGCTTGTTGATGTTTATCTTCCGGTTCAGGTTTGGAGTGGATGGCAGTTTCCGAAATCTGGTTCCGTCGCCGGCGCTGTTTTTCGCCATTTGAGGTTGGTTTGCTTTAATTTGCTTTGATTATGTTAGAGAAATTGTTTTTGTATCAATGTGTTTGCTTATAACTTACTAATATTGCAAATTTGCATTGCAATTTCATGGCATGAGAAAAATAGAGAAATTTGAGCAAAATTATTATGAATATGAAGTTATATGAATTATGCTAGCAATACAGTTTCTGATACACTATTCACAAGTACTTTTTGCTTAATAAAACCTTATTTAGGCCCGTTTGCATTAGCTCATTTTTGAGCTTATGCAAATTTTATGTATTATTATAAGTTTTGTTAGTTTATGATAAAATAGCTTATAAAAATACAATTTTCACCAGTGTGGACTTATAACATAGCATAAAACATATGCAAAAGGGGCCTTGTTTTTGTTAATATTAATTTTCAGCTTTGGATATTAATGTTATTTCTTTATTAATTTGAGAAAATAGAAGTAATTGAATATCACTTTGTCATTTTCATACGCAAATATACTTTATAGCCTTGACCGTCGTAGTTTTCTAACAGTTGAAATCCCATGCAGCTGTGATTGGGAGGAGAGAAGTTCAATGCTTTCTGATCCAGACTACTGTAGAAAGACTCATGGAGAAAATGAGAGCATTTGGAACCTTTCTGATTGTCATGTACTTGGTTGCAAGATCCATTCCCCTATTAGAGGTGCTTCAAGGGAAAGGCTATTTGAACTTCATGAAATTTTTAAGTCAGTACCTTCACCTTGTGGAGAACAGCAGAAGATTATTATTTCCAAGATAATACCTATGGACCACACCTGCAGATCCGGGATTTGGGAGATCTCTGATGATATTTTAACTAAAATTCTATCTTCCCTGGGCCCGATGGACCTTCTAAGGGTTTCTGTAACGTGTCATCATCTAAGATCCTTGGCCGCTTCAGTAATGCCCTGCACAAAGTTAAAACTATTTCCTCATCAGCAGACAGCAGTTGAGTGGATGTTGCATCGTGAGCGAAATGCTAATCTTTTGCCACATCCTTTATATATAGCTCTTTCAACTTATGATGGCTTTAGTTTCCATGTTAATACTGTATCTGGTGATATAGTCACCGGGGAAGCTCCCACCATCAAAGATTTTCGTGGAGGAATGTTTTGTGACGAACCTGGCTTGGGTAAGACTGTAACAGCTCTTTCTCTTATCACGAAGACACAAGGTACATTGGCTGATCCACCAGATGGGCTACAAGTAGTTTGGTGTCAACATAACGCTACCAAATGTGGCTATTATGAGATCAGTGAGAGGAATGTGTGCCAAGATACAGGTAGAAATAATGAGAACCATGTGTACTCCTCTGGAAGAGCCAAATTGTTAACTCCTGGTCAGGAAATCACTACACCTCATGATTCAGGTTCTGTAGGAGAATACAAATCACCTGCAGATGCTTGTTTTGAGGAATATACGCCTGCTAGTCGGTGCACCAGAAGCTTGGGTTGTGTAAAGAAAACTCTATGTTTCACAAATGACGAGGAAGCTATGATTTCCAATGATACAAGAGTTGGTAAAAGACCAATTATAACAAAACATGCATCAGATGTTGCATCCCATGTGTCTCAAAACAAGCTTGTTGATACTTCATACGGTTGTGGACAGAGTTATAAGTGGCACATGAAGCGTAAACGTAAAGTTGATTGTTTGGAATACAGTGATACATGGATTCAGTGTGACGCTTGTCACAAATGGCGAAAGCTTTCAGATAATAGTATGGCTAATTCCAGTGCAGCATGGTTTTGTAGTATGAACACTGACCCTTTATATCAGAGTTGTAGAGTTCCAGAACAGTATATTCAGAAAAGCTGTAAGATAACTTACTTACCAGGATTTCACTTGAAAGGAACTCCTGGAGGTGAAAAACAAAACGTTGCATTTTTCACTAGTGTGCTTAAGGAGCACCACTCATTGATAAAGGCTCAGACAAAGAAGGCTCTGACTTGGTTGGCCAAAATTTCGATGGACAAGCTTGCAGTAATGGAAACGAATGGCATACGTGGTCCTATTTTAAACAATTGCACTTCGTCTAATGGGAGTTTGAATCCATATCACAAAATATTTCAAGCATTTGGCCTCGTAAAGAGAGTAGAGAAAGGTGTATGCAGGTGGTTTTACCCAAAAAATCTTAACAATTTGACTTTTGATGTGGCTGCCCTTGGCATGGCTTTCTCTGAGCCATTAGATTTTGTTAGGTTATACTTGTCAAGAGCAACCCTGGTGGTTGTTCCAGCAAACCTGGTCGATCATTGGAAAACACAAATAGAAAAGCATGTTAAGCCTGGTCAATTGCTGGTTTATGTTTGGAAGGATCATCGGAAACCATCTGCACACTCTCTTGCCTGGGATTATGATGTTGTCATCACTACATTTAGTCGTTTGAGTGCAGAGTGGAGCCCACGTAAGAGGAGTGCTCTAATGCAAGTGCATTGGTTTAGGATAATTTTAGATGAAGGGCATACTCTTGGCTCAAGCCTGAGCTTAACAAACAAGTTGCAAATGGCTATTTCATTGGTTGCATCTAATCGATGGATACTAACTGGAACCCCAACACCTAACACTCCTAACAGCCAACTTACACATCTACAACCATTGCTAAGGTTCCTTCACGAAGAAGCATATGGACTGAATCAAAAGTCATGGGATGCTGGCGTGCTTAGGCCATTTGAGGCAGAGATGGAAGAAGGCCGGTCTCGTCTGTTGTGTTTACTTCAGAAATGCATGATTAGTGCTAGAAAGGTAGATTTGCAAAGTATTCCACAATGCATCAAGAAAGTTGTTTTACTAGATTTTAGCGAGCAACATGCTAGAAGTTACAATGAATTGGTACTCACTGTTCGGCGTAATATATTGATGGCTGATTGGAATGACCCTTCACATGTGGAGAGTCTACTAAATCCAAAACAGTGGAAATTTCGGAGTGAAACTATAAAAAATGTCCGGCTTTCATGTTGTGTTGCTGGGCATATTAAAGTTACACATGCTGGAGAAGATATTCAGGAAACAATGGATATGTTAGTACAAAATGGTCTAGATTCTACTTCAGGGGAGTACACCTCCATAAAATATAGTCTCGTATATGGTAGCCGCTGTGTCAGGTAATACTTTGATTTTGATATTTCATGTCACTTTAATTTTCTTCATGTCATAGTTTCTTATCATCATCTTCATAATCATTATTTAATGAATTATGAAGGTGCAAAGAATGGTGCCGACTTCCTTTCATTACACCATGTCGACATCTCTTGTGCCATGAGTGTGTTTCGATAGACAAGACAAAGTGTACATATCCTGGCTGTGATAACTTATATGAGATGCAGAATCCTGATACAATGGCCCGGCCAGAAAACCCTAACCCAAAGTGGTCTGTCCCCAAAGATCTTATCGAGTTACAACCTTCATATAAGCAGGCATGGCTTTTACTTAAGAAATCAGTTGCCATTCGTTTGCATACCTTTTGTTTTTTAATTTTGAAGTTTTCATTGTTCTAAACATGTAATGTTAATTGTTGAATGAACAGGATAAGTGGGATCCTGATTGGCAATCAACATCTAGTAGTAAAGTTGCATATCTTGTCCAGAGGTTGAAAGCTTTGCAAGGAACCAATGAAGATATGAGTTCATACACTGACAATAGCAATAATGAGATGCATATTGAGAATAGTTTTCCTTTGCACACTGGACATGCCGAATCATCATTCCAGGAATGTTCTACAAGTAGTATTAGCACCAATGTGGTCCCTGAAAAAGTTTTGATATTTTCTCAGTTTCTTGAGCATATACATGTCATTGAACAGCAGGTGCTTTTCTTTACCAAATGTGACCATTTGTAAATCTATTTTATTTTATCACTTAGCCATCTACGCATCCTGTTGCAAATGATCAAACTATTAAATAAAATTTCTATTTTTTCAGTTGGCTGTTAATGGTATCAAATATACTGGATTGTATAACCCAATGCATTCTAGCAACAAGGTAAAATGTTGGAATTCTCATGAATCTTATTTGCTGTTTCTGAAAATATTAATTTACTTTTGGTTCTGATCTTTGGTTAATTTACTTTTGTCTTTAACAGAAGAAGTCATTAGCCATGTTCCAGCATGATTCAAGTTGTATGGCACTTCTGATGGATGGGAGTGCTGCATTGGGTCTTGACTTGAGTTTTGTTACGCATGTATTTTTAATGGAGCCAATTTGGGACAGAAGGTTAATACATTAAACCAATTCATGTGCAAAAAATGATATGAGTTAAGCTGTTATTGCTTTAGAGTCTTAGGGATAAATGAATTTTTATAAATTTTAAATATTTATATTGCTAAAACTTTCTTCTATAGCTATAAGCCCAATCAAAATTTCTTACAACTTTGTGGCATTGCATGCAAGACTTTGGCATTTAGAAATATGGTGCATGAACACCCATCTATCAATATTATGTTGAGTTTTTGATGTGTAAACTGGAACTGTGTTGTTAAATAAAGTGATTGGCAGTGAATCCTTTATTTATCCAATTTGGTGATGCTCATGCTTTGACTAATATTTTCATTCTTGTCCAATTTAATTTTCTTCTAACTTGAGTAAATCCTTTTCAGTATGGAGGAGCAAGTAATTAGTCGTGCCCACCGCATGGGTGCTTCTCGTCCTATTCATGTGGAAACATTGGCGATGCGTGGTACAATTGAAGAGCAAATGCTAGAATTTTTACAGGTGAATTTCTACTATTTGAACTACATAACACCATCCAAATTTAGTTTAACATGTGATGCTCTGTTTCTTTGAATAGCTTGTTATAACTGTCATTTTCCCCGCTGCTCTATTATCCTTTTTGTTTTCCTAATTAACTATTCATGCTTCTATTTCTTGATGTTAAACAAGGATGCTGATAAACGTAGAAGATTTCGTAATAAAGATGTCGTCAAATCTGAAGATGGTGGGGGACGAGGACATCGATCATTGCATGATTTTGCTGAAAGCAATTATTTACTGGAACTTAGATTTGTATAAACTAGTTCTTGTACATGGTAGTTTTTTCCTATTCTATTTTAGGAAACACAAATTCCTAGGGAGTATGAGTTTTTCTCTATTCTATATTTTCCAGGAAACTCAGATTCGTAGAGAGGATAAGTCATGATTTTTGTTGACATTTGAGGAATTAGATTCCTATTCTATTAATGTTGCATTTGGGGTATTAGATGAAAATTGTTTTTGTTGACAATTACTTTACAACTATTTATTTATTTGGATGTCAAAACAAATAGTAAAAAGGTTATGTTTTTGGACGTGATAAAGATGGTGAAATTTTACTGTGATTTCTGTCTTTGGATTGAAAGAATAAAATGATACTTGTAGACTTGTAGTGACCCATAGTAATTGTTAAATAATTTTTTGAACTTTAGTTAAATAAAATAGGCTTAAATGCACTTTTGCCCCCCCTGTTTTGATTAAATCGGAATTTTACCCCCCCTGTTTTAAAACGCGGACTTTTACCCCCCTGTTTTATAATTTTTTGGATTTTGCCCCCCCTAAAATTCTGCTTTCGAGTCACAACTTTAAAGCTTCGCACACAACTCAATTTTGATCAATAATTCACCAAAAGGATACCGAAATGACCGTAATCGAGTTATCTTTCCACATAATCAAACCCCACTGAATTTGGAGTTAGAAAGAGAGATTAATTACCGTTTTAGTGAAGGTATGTCCCCCAAAATTCTTCAAAAAATCTGCTTTCGAGTCACAACTTCAAAGCTTCGCATACAACTCAATTTGGATCCATAATTCACCAAACGGCTACTAAAATGACCGTAATCGAGTTAGCTTTCCACAGAATCAAACCCCACTAAATTTGGAGTTACAGAGAGAGATTAATTACCGTTTTAGTGAAGGTATGTCCAATTACTAATTATGCAGAAATCTACTTGTGATCTTCAAATTCAACATCGTCTACTGAACACATCGTAACTCCAAATTCGACGAAATTGAAATGCCAACAAGGGTAATTTCGTTAGATTTCCATACATGTAAATAGTATTAAAAAATGAGCTACAGGGTGAGAGGAATGACAAAAATACCAGTAGTAGTTTCATACGATAATTAATTTGAACAGACCTTCACTGAAACGGTAATTAATCTCTCTCTGTAACTCCAAATTTAGTGGAGTTTGATTCTGTGGAAAACTAACTCGATTGCGGTCGTTTCGGTACCAGTTTGGTGAATTATTGATCCAAATTGAGTTCTGTGCAAAGCTTTGAAGTTGAGGCTCAGAAGCAGATTTTGTGCAAAATTTTGGTGGGGGGGCAAAATCCAACAAATTATAAAATAGGGGGGGTAAAATTCCGCATTTTAACATAGGGGGGTAAAATTCCGCATTTTTCAAAATAGGGGGGTAAAACTGCATTTAAGCCAATAAAATATTTTAATTAAAGCTACTATAATAAGCCCAAAGTTGTCTGAATCGAGTGAGTTTTTATGTCAACTCGTTTTGTTCAGGTGAAATTGAAACGTAAACTTAGACAATTAAATTTGTAGTGTTTACCTCATACAAAAAAAATTCAAACCATTGGGCTTTTAGCCCTCTCTTTTACCGAAAAAATAAATAAATCAGACCATTAGTTTCTAATCTAAATGCTCATCATTTGAGTTGGCTTTGAAATTTGTATCCTTCGTAATCATATCATTGGAATTATTTGGAGTAAAAAGCTTATCCCTCAAATTTTTAAAGGAAATAGTTTTTAGAAATTTTAAATTCAGTCGAGAGATAAGAATAATATATAAGTATTATTTAAATTAGAGATAAAATAGAGATAAATAATTGTTAGGTTAAAATGATCAGGCCCAAGGCTTATCTATCTATCTATATGTTTTAATCATGATCTCATCATATTCATATGCTAAAAAGATAAGATTAAGTTAGAGTGGCACCGATTATGTAACAGGATTTTAGGTTGGTTGTTGTGTTTTGAGCGGGATTCACGTTTTCAAATCAAAGCTATATATATAAGACAAGATACTAGTATTATACATCTCAATCAATAAATTGCTTATCGGAGAAGAAAGAGTGGCCGCATCTAAATCTTATTAAGGTGATATCAAACTGTCAACAGAGAGAGACAAACTAAAGCGGTTACAATGTTAACTGTCTGATTTATATAAATAGATAGTCGAAATGATTTTGATGCATATGTATTGTTACCATCTACGGCTTCCCCAATATGGATAATTGTTTGAAAACATACGGGGCACCCATTTTCTAGCTACGAAGCGAGTATAGCCGGTCCCATATTTTATCATGTCATTTCGATAAGAAATCGCATCTTCCCAGGTCCAATCACGCTGGTTCGGTGGATAAATTTTGGACAGAATGATAGTGTCTCTACGGAACAGAGACAGGAACAGGTATGAAATACCTTTCTTGTAACGAAATGCCTGTCCTACTTGTATCATCCATGCAGATTTCGGAAGCTGGGAAACAGGCATATGAATCAAACCACAAATGTATAATCAAATTCTAATTCAACAAAATAATAAATAAATAAATAAATAATAAATAAAATCGAGAGAATGTACACAAAGAGAAAGAATAAGAGAATGCCGACTGAGACTGTACACTTTAGGTTTATGTTTGCTAGTTTAGCAGCGTGTAACTTAGCTTTTATTTTAGTCAGTCAAAACGGGTTAGATGGTCTGCCACCATTTCAGCCCAAGTAACCTATATTGGACTTTTGTGTTTTTTAAAATTTCTATCGACCGACCACCACGTTTCTTTTATACCCCTTGGATTTCTGTTTTTGCAATTCGGTTTATGTTTACCGAATTTTCTCTGAATTTGCACTAGAAATAACCAAGTAGCCATATTATTGCATCCAAACCAAATTGGACTTTTGTGTTTTATACATTTTCTAGGTAGCGAACTTAGTTTAGGTTTGAGCCATGACTTATGCTAAGACAATTTGGGAACTGACCGATGGGTTAATTTTCAGATTAAAAACACTTAAGGAGTTGATTCAGATTTTATATAAAAATAATATTACTAATATATAAAAGATATTTATTAAAAATCTTAACTAAAACTTCTATCTCAATCCGGCTTTAATCCATGGCCTTAAGCAGTTTGACTATAAATCATAACAGTTCGGTTCGGTTATTTAAATGAACAGTCCTAATTCAAAACCCTAAACTAGGTTCGGTTCGGTTCGGATTGAGAGAGAGACTGGCGAGAGATTGAGACGGAAGTGAGAAACCCTATAATGGGAATTTGGTATTGAGACGGAGAGATTGAATCGTATTTATTATTACTGTTCTCCTTTGGGCTGGGTGGAATTTGGTATTGGGCTTCAGTTCTTCTAGGTTGGTTGTTGTGTTTTGAGCGGGATTCACGTTTTCAAATCAAAGCTATATCTATATATATAAGATAAGATACTAGTATTTATTATACATCTCAATCAATAAATTGCTTATCGGAGAAGAAAGAATGGCCGCTATGGCATCAAGCAGCAGAAAAAGAATGGCAGTTGATGGTTTACCTAACGATTGCTGGGAATTGGTGTTATCGAAACTCTTCAACGAGATTGGCAACAACGTTGATGAGCTTAATCATTATTTAGAGACTCTATCCCTTGTATCCAAACAACTACTCTCCGTCGCCAGCACTTTTGTGTATTCCATCAAATTAATATACAATCCATCATCATCACTAATCTCTGCCATCTTCCACAGATTCCCAAACTTCACCTCCCTAGATCTCTCCACCTTGCATGGTGATAACCTCAATGAGCTTCTCTCTCGAATCCCTCCCGGTACTGTTTCTCGCCTCACATCCCTCAATCTCTCTAACCACCCAACCTTCCCCACATTAGGGTTACAATTTATTCTCAACAATAACCCTACATTCAGATTGACCTCTCTCATCTGTTCCAATATTGCTTCTCTCAAATTTACTGATATAACCTTCATCGCAGATTCCTTTCCGTTTCTCCAACATTTGGATCTCAGTTTCCCCGGAGGACAAATAGACCATGACGACTATGACCGCCAGAAGGAGGATTACAGCAATGCTCTAAATCTTCTTGCTCAAAAGCTTTCCAATCTCCTCAAAGTTAATCTCTCTGGTAATGTCCGCGTTAATGATTCCTCGTTACTTCAATTCTGTATCAACTGCGAGTTTCTCCAAGAAGTGCTTATCTCCCGATGCCCTTTCATATCACATGCTGGTATTGCCGAAGCAATCCACCACAGACCCAATTTGAATTCTTTCTCTGTTACCAACTACCTTCAACTTGAAAACTTTAACTCACACTTCGTTAGTTCATTGGCCAGTTTGAAGCGCTTAACTTGTCTTGATTTGTCTTTTTCGTGCATTAATGATTCGTTGCTTGTCTCTCTAGCACTTCAATCGCCTCCTCTGACTAAACTTGTCCTCCAAGGTTGCTACAATTATACATATACAGGCATCTGTTATCTCTTTTGCAAGTGTCGATCTTTGCAGCATCTAGATCTTCAAGGTGCTAAATTTTTGAATGATCAGCTTTTCAGTCGGCTCTGTGCATTTCTTACTGATTTGGTGTCTATTAATGTCAGTGGCTGTGACAGACTCGGCAATTCATCCTTCTTTGCACTCCTTACCAACTGTCCTATGCTCAAGGAGATCAGAATGGAGTCCACAAAAATTGGAACTGGTCCAACTCCGTCCGTGGAGGATTTGGTTGTATACCTTCGAGTGAAGTCGCTGCATTTGGCTTACAATTCATTTTTGCAAGACAAACATATCAACATCTTTGGTTTCATGTTTCCTAACATGCAACTTATTGATTTGAGCTTTTGCCGTCGCATATCTGAACAACAGATTACTACACTGTTAAAGACATGTCGTAAGATCAGGCATTTGAAGTTTGCCGGCTTCCCAAAAGCTAAGCTATTTCTGATCAATTCTGAAGCTTGTGATCTGGAGGTGCTGAACTTGTCCCACTCAAAAATTGATGATGAAGAACTGTATCAGATCTCAAAGAGTTGCCCTCGCCTTCTGGAACTGGACCTTGAACACTGTTATGATGTCACGGAAAAGGGAGTGAGGCTAGCCGTTGAAAACTGTACACGCCTCAGAGAGATTAATTTGAGACATTGTCGTAAAGTGTCTACTGATATTGTTTCCTGGATGATATTTTCTAGGCCATCATTGAGAAAAATAACGGCTCCACCTGATTTTCGTCCCCGTGACTGTGATAGGAAACTCCTCTTTCGCCAATGTCTTGTTTTGTAAGTGAACTTCCATTTGATTTATTCTGTTACTGGTACCATGTTCATAGTGTCGACTTTATAAAATTATTCTGATTTTGTTACATAGAATGTGAACATTTCTTTTGACGTGCAAAAATGTTGTAGGATCCTCATTCATACTCGGCAGAGCTTTGAAATCTATATTGAGCGACATAACATCTGATCGCAACAGTAGAAAACCTATTATAATTAGAGGGGTTATTATCACAGTGTAAGTATAAAGTCATCCTTTCCTTTGCCTTCAAGCTGCCTATACTTTTTCGGTTTTGCTATAACAACGATGGTGCTTGTTTGATTTCAGTGTCGTTTTCAACACGCTGTTTGGTCTCAACACAAATCTATGGATGGCAATGTCTGCATTCAGAATAATTGGCCTTGCTAGAGCCAGTGAGTTTCCCTCTGACTTGTGAGCTAATGTTAAAAACCAAAAAATTGATGTAGGTCATCCATATCTTAAAGGGTAAAATATGTTTTCAGTTCCTACTTTTATCGCGAGTTTTGGTTTTCTTCCTCTTAAAATAAAATCACTTGTTTTCATTCATACAAAAAAATTTCTTTTGTTTTTAGTCCCTAATGGGCAAAATTTTGACATTTTTTTGACATTTTTTAAACATAATATGGACTTATATAGGTTTAACATGATACATAGAAATAATATAGACCATTTTAGGTATGTTTAGATAATTAGATTCTCTACATTTGTTGACAGGTTGAGGTTGAGTATTGACTAAGTGTTGTAGCTTGCAGGGTATACGAATAAATGACGTGACGAGGATTTCACTACAATCTAGATTCTCTGCATTTTTTAACAGGTTTAGTTGTAAGTTGTAACTGGTTTAAACTATAATGTTTTTATCTTACATTTCAAAGAGTACCTTTTACTGCTAAAATGTTTTCTATTAGTAGAACTAATCACACTTAGTTTTGCTGTTTATTGCATGATCTAGTTTATATTCTCTATTGCATCTAGTGTACTGCAGTGTGAGGTTACTATTTTCCTTTCTGTTTTTGCAATTCTTTTTAGAGTTAGACTTGATTTGTCTTTTACATTTGCATACTTCTTGGAAGTAATAACATGTGTTTTTAAATGCTAGATATGTCTACTACAAGAAGATTTGGCTCTTATATATATGAGATTGGGCATAGATGTTTTTGATTTTAGATACTATTTAGCAATCATTACTACAAATTTAGGATACTATATTTTGATCATTTCCCTTGGGTGGGTGGGGTAGCTCAGTTGGCACTTGCTGACTGAGCGGGTGTAGGCTGTTGGTCTGGGGTTCGATCCTTGGCAGCAGCAATTGTAGTATTTTCTTTGTAAATAAGTTGGTGGTACTTATAAACCATCAACTTTTTAAAAAAAAAAAAAAAATTTTGATCATTTCCCTTCATTCCATACTTTTCTCTTTTAAGGTCAACAAATGAATTATCAGTCAACTGTCCAACATAGATCACTCTGTTCATTTATTAAAGGAAACTAAAATCATGAATGTATAATGTGTGGATTTGGGTTTGCTCTATTTACTATTTTATCTATTTAAAAGAGATATACATAGGTGAAGATTGGTGAGATCCACTAATTAGTGGGACTCACTTTTAACGGATTTTACTAATCTTCGCTTGAGAGTGGATCCTCTCTCATGTAAATTTCCTCCCGTCAAATCTAGACTTTTCATTTAAAATTTAAAAAAAAAACATAAAAAAAATGATCTTTTAATGGTGCATATGCAAACTGCTCTTCCTCCAGCTAATTTTAAAATTGAGGGAATCCACACTCTTCACTTATGTCCATTTCTCTTAAAATGACAACAAATAGAGGAATAAATAAAGCAAATTCAAATTTGTAATGAGTACTAAAAGACAAGAACTAGGATAAGTGGATTACACTATTGATAATGGATAAAAAGATGAAGCCATTGTTGAAAAAAATTAATCTTTTAATTTGTCATGGTGTTAAGGATTAAGGAATAAGGTAAGGGTATTTTATAAGGCTTTTGCTAATATGGAAGACTTCATTAAGTCTTCTATGATGCACAAATTGCGAATATTATTATAACGAATATGAATTTTACCAAATCTATCGTTGTGAATATTTATTTTGGCCTTGAATTTTGGGGTAGTGTACTTTTTGATACCCCTTTATATTATGAACTTTCTTTATATTAATATATAATAATATTTTTTTGAACAGGTATTGCTATATAATATTATTTTCCATTAAAAAAAAATCATAAATCAATTAATCGATTGATTTTATTTAAAACCAAGACTGAATAAAAAACCTATGAACCTCAATTAATTATAGAAAGACAAACATGTGGAGAATACTAATTAACGGGTCTTATCATGTGGAAAATTAAAGGATTGTTACTTGCATCTAATTTTTTAAATACATATGGACCTATTAGTATAACATGCATGAATAATATCCACCAAATTTCCACATTTATTAAATGACTTAGAGTGAGACATTACACTCCCAATGAGCCCCTAACTAGTATAAAACCATATTATTTCCTATGTATTTTATGCACCAACATTAAAATCATCACTTCCTAAAATGGCTTCCATTGCTTCATCCTTACTAGTATTTTTCTTTGTTGCTCTTATGCTTGCTCCTCAAGGGCTTGCTATTGGTATTCCATTTAAACCCCGGCCAATTTACAGGCACCCAATTTACAAGCCTCCAACTCACAAGAAACCACCAATACTAAACAAGAAAGCATACACTTCCTGCACGAGATACCGGAATCGACCATGTTACCCTCCTAAGAGGCCTCCACCAGCAGAAGATCATAACATCCATTTCTAAAGCATGAATGTAACAAGGCATATTAATATTAATATCTACTATAAATAAGTTGTTAAGTGCTCGTTACCAAATGCTTTGTTATATCTACTATATGGCCAAGTTAAATCATCATGTATATGTACATCAATGCAAATCATGAGATAACATCATGGTATATATGTGCATGTGCTCAATAATTACAAATAAATAAAGTTATGCTTTTGTGATTGTGTTGGCATTGATTGATCTGTTAGAGTTACTAATACTAAGTAATTTAATATAGGCAAATGTTAACATGTGCACCTAAGGCACATGTTAAGAATACAAATATAGAAATATTTTCTCGAAACATGTGTATTATATCTTTTAAGCATTAAATTCGTTTATAATATTAAATGCAAATTTCTAATTATAGAAATCTTAACATGTGCCATATATGCACATGTTAACAGCACCCTTTAATATAAGGTAAAAATATGTTTTTCCCCTACTAAATTACTAAGTTTTATTTAATTATCTTTAAATTTTTAAATAAGTTTTTACAAGTCATGTTTAAAATATTATAAAAAATTTATTCACAACAATTTCTAATTTTTAAAATGAGATGAATTAAGTATAATTTTTTTAATTAAACATTAGATCTAGATATCAAATTTTAAGCTTATGTTATGTGAAGAAACTTTTTATAATATTTTAACCGCGGTCTGACAAAAAAGATAATTAACAAATATATATATATATATATATATATATATATATATATATATATATATATATTGACTTAATAATAGAGACTAAACAACGTGCATAAGAATTATGTAGGACCAAAAAAGGGTTATTATTTTATGAGAACGAAAAATGAAACTTGATAATTTTATAAGGACGAAAAATATATTACCACTCAATATATTCCATTTTCTCTATCTCAAATATATTACTTTTATTTTTTTGGTTAAATATTACTTTTAATTTTATAGTAAGTGAAGTATAAAGATGTTTTAATATTATAGGAAACGGCTAGAGTTTTATAAAATTATTGCCTTATCAAAAGATTAGGGAAAAAATACATAATATAGAAGTACTAAATAGACTATACGGTTAGCATAAAAAGTTCAAAGTATAAGTCTATCTAACTGAATTATGAGTTTGTTCGATTTTCGACCCTATATATATAATGTAATGTCTCTACCACTCGACCTTTTAGTTTGTTTGCTTTGAATGGGAGCGTTCGACGTGTGATGTGGAAATATTGGGGGTGGCTAGCTAGTTTGTTTTTAGTATCTCGTGACTTGTGTCTTGTGTTTTTGTCCTTTTAAGTTGATCAGTTGGATTTGTCTTGTGTTTTTGTCCTTGAAGTCGTTGGATAATAGATTTGTCTTGTGTTTGACATCTTCATAGCTAGCATGCATTCCTTTTGTTTTGGGGTGAATATTAATTATTTTAGTAAAATTTATCTTCCTTCTTAAAAAAAAAACTTTGGTGGATAAATTTATCAGAAGATATCTATCGATAGTGTAAAATTTATCGGAAGATATGCGGGGTAGGGGAGAAATCACTAAAGAAAATTGATAATTGATTTTAGAGTTTATATTAATTATGGTGTAAAGTTAAATTTAAAGAGGAATCCAAAAGTGAGGTAAATTTGTCTAGAAAATTGTTCATCAAAATTAAATTGATGGGGGTAGTTTTTTCGAAATAACTTAATATTAGTTGGAATCCTTAGTTTAAATTGGTTAGCTACCAACTCCCATTAGTTGTTTTATGGTGTAAATTCAAATTTTTAAGAAATTTGATGATGATAAATTCAACGAGAAAAAAATCCAACCAAAATTAGTAGTCAATGTTAACTTTGTAATTGCTGAATTTATGACTTGTAGGTCAAGTAGTAAGCATATATGACAACAGCCCTGACGTATTCTAAGCAATGAATTGACCTCCCAATCATATAGGGAGTATGCCCCTAACTAACAATCAAGTATAAAACATGAGTAGTATTCCCTATGTGTGAAATCTGGCACGCAGTGAACACAATGCTGCACAAGATGCTATAGCACACGTTGCAGCAAGACAGTCGCAGAACACAGTAAATAAATAAAAAATTGCAGAATAATAAATAAGACAGGTAATTGTTAACCCAGTTCAGTGCAACGTCACCTACTCTGGGGGATACCAATCCAGGAATGAATCCACTATAATAGCTCTAGTTCAAAGCCCTCGACCAACACCCGGTACTTGACTTATCACCTAGACACTACCCGTGCAATCCTACCTAAGAACCTCTTAGATAATGAGACCCTGTCCCAAATTCCCTCTAACAACACGTACTATGTTGCTGTCAATAATGATTGTAAGGATGGAGACACTCTCCTAGAAACTAGACCACACTCTTGCTTAAAAGCTTATGAGTGAATCACACAAACTAACTCCGTGCTTCAAAGCTTAGGAGTAGTTTACAATTAACAACCAAAACACAGTCCTAAACTTGCATCAAAGTGACACAAGGCTGACAAAAGACACAAACTCTAAACCCTAAAAACTCACACTTTGTAAAGAACACGGTTTAGAATACATCAGTAGAATAGCTTGAGGCTTCACATATTTATAGTCTTCAATTGTCTTGATGTCCAAGTTAGGTCTTCAGACAAATACAGCTGTAGGAATTGTGGTCAACCCTAAACTATTTCCAGAAATATAATTCATGTTGTACCAAACAAAAAAAACGCAAAAATATAATATAATTATATTTTTGTTTTAAATAATGTTCCTTCAGCCGACTTCAATAAAACTTGCTGAGCAAGGCTCGTTTTGCCCAGACGCACGTGCTTGAATATATAATTGGAGCAAATCTTGACTCAGATTTGAAATAAAAATTCTGCACGAAAACAGAGCTTCAGTATGCTGTACTATAATGCTACAGCATCTCAGTCCAGCATCTGGCTGGTTAGCTTTTGCAAAATGTAGCCAATCAAAACACCAACAATATGTTTTATGCACCAAGACTGAAAATTACCTGCTAGTATATTAAGAAAAGAATGGCTTCTTTTTCTTTATTCTTTTTAGTGTTGTTCCTTGCATCTCTGATTCTCATCCCTCAAGGATTTGCTATTCGTGAATATATACATAATTCTACTCCTGTCTTATTGAATTAAAGATGTCATTTTACATTTGTTAGTCAGTTGAACCGCTAATTTTATCAAACACTTCAATCAGCTTATCAACTATAAGCTATCAGCCATAAACTATCAGCTAACTTATCGGTCATAAGTTATTTTGCCAAACATATAGCCTTAATATAGAAAGATTCTTCTCAAAAGTTGTGTATTTTACTTTAAAAGTTAAAGTGTTATATTTTTCAATACAAAAAATTCTACTTTTGAGTTCTTAACATGGACCCTTAGGACACACATTAGTAAGACCCTCATAATTAAGATACTCAAACGGAACATGTATTACTTGTGAGATAAAAAAAATAAAATTAGTTGAATGATTAAATGTGTAATTATTAATTAGTAAAAAAAAGAAAACTCTCCAATAAGAGAATGCCACGTCAAATCTTTGTGCAGCCTTGTGTCCGATAACAACTTTTAGTATTTAGGGCCCGTTTGGTGCGCATGATAGGATAGTGACAGGATAGGATATACAACAGGATAGCGATAAGATATGATATCAGCAGGATAACAGTTATCCTTAGTTATCCTATCATGTGTTTGGTGCACACAGGATAACATACATGATAACTATTATATCATATTTTTAATACATACTTGTTCATACCAATATGATAAGATACATAACATATTTAAATGACAAAATTACCCTTGTAAAACAATTGTTATTTTTTAAAAATTATATTGTAATACTTTGAATTTTATAAATAAAAATATAAATAAGTAATCAAATAACTTTAAATTTTAAATACAAATCATGAGAAAATAAGCAAATTAAGTGTTTTATATGAATCATGATCAAATAAATAACTCAATTATACATGTTAGATAAGCTAAATAAATATATGATATATCTTATATATAAATAATAAAATTACCATTGCAAAAGAATTATATTTAAGTTGTTATTAAATTTAAATTAATATTCCTATTTTGCAATTTTTTAATAATTATTTTACTTTAAAATATTGACTTTTTAGGAGAATTTTGATTTTTTAGATTATATAAATTACAAAATTACCCTTGTGAGAAAATCACATATATATATTTAAAAATTAATTATTTTATTATTAATTTACCATCAAATTATTTTATTAATTTTCAGTTTTTTATTTTAAAATATATTTTATAGAATAAATCAACGATTTTTTTTCTTATCCTATCCTGCTGGTAACCCAGCTCAAATTCAGGATAAGAATTTTAACTAGAGAAACAGGATAGGATAAGCTTCAGGATTAACTTATCATATCCTGCTGTGTCACCAAACACTGGATTGAGACAGGATATGATACAATTATCCTATCCTGTCTCTTATCCTGTGCACCAAACGGACCCTTAATCTCTCCGTAAGAAGCAGATAAGTAAAAATAAAGATCTAAGTTCCAAATACGATTCAATATCTCCGTCTCAATACCAAATTCCCATTATAGTGTGTGTTAAGCCAAGTTGTATTTGTCTTAATAATGACAAACTGAAATCATAGCTTTTAGGCCTACAACCCAAAAAAGAGTTTCATTGGATTTTATAAGTATTAAAGAAAACTTATTATACATTTCACTTACTATTAAAAATTACTCCCTCCGTCATTTTTATTTTTATAAGGAACACTTTGATAAAAATAATGGTATACATGAAATAAATTCACCATAAAAAAAAAATACTTCTAATAATTCATCATTCTACAGCAAAATAATCAAGTATTAGTTTTTTCAATAATTAAAATTTGAATTTTCCTGAACGATTATGAGATACATTAAGCCCATTCATTTAGTTGATTGAGCCCAAGGTTAGTTACCCAAACGAGATGTTTTCTCTTCCCCTCTCATAATCTTTTATACCCCCAATATTCTAATTTTGTCCTTGCAGAAAAATTCGGTTCGCAGAAACTGAATTTTTCTAATGCAAATTCAGAGTAAATTTCGGTGTTTAGAAATCGAAATTTATTTTCAAGGCAAAAAAAAACTTCGATTTCTACGAACCGAAGTTTTTTCAAGGGTAAAATTGGAAATTCAGGAGAATAAAAGATTCACCCGGGTGGGAAGAGAAAACATCCCCAAACGATAGTAGCTTCTATTTTGTCCTTTAAGCTCATTTAGTTGATTGAGCCCTAGTTTAGTTACCCAAACGACCTTAACGCTTGCGTATCACACATAAGTTTCATTTCATCTCTACAGTACACTCACAATTTCGCTTCTCTCTTCTCTCTTCTCTCGCACCCTATTTCACTTCCGCTTCATTTTTCAGGTTCAATTTCATTCCCCTTTTCCTTTCAATTTTTTGTGATTCAACTTCCAATTTTAAGCTTTTAATTTTCTTCCTGTAAAATTGTATATAGAATCTATGAACTAGGTTTGATTAATTTGGGAAATTTGGTCTGTGTTTGGATCTTATTGTTGTCCTTGTTTTATGATGAGTGGTCTGTGTTTGGATCTTATTGTTGTCCTTGTTTTATGGTGAGTGGTCTGTTTTTGGATCTTATTGTTGTCCTTCTCAAATATTTCTTACTCACTTAAGCGGGTGATATTTACATGCTAATGACGGTGTATTCTTCTGCTGTTGGAAATCATGAATATATTAAATCAATTAGTTTTATATTTCTGATCTTCTGATGTGTCTCAAGCTAATATTTTCTGTCATGATATCATTCTACCATTTACTTTAAGATACTGAGCTCACTAATTTTATTAAATATTACCGTGTCTCTTAGGTTTATGCAAAGGGCGGGAAGACTATAGTTTTTACACAGACAAAAAAAGATGCTGATGAAGTAGTGTTGGCATTAACAAATAGTATCACATCTTAGGTACGTTCATAGGTTGATTTGCAGTCCTCATTATACCAATCCATTCCTGGTGTTGGTTTTTAATAGAGTGAACCTCATGAGTTATTTTAGTTTGGATAATGGGGTTTTTAATTGGGGATTCATGATCTAACAACCAACTTTTTGGATAGCGTTTAATAGTTTGAACTTTTTGGGTTATATTACCCTCGATTGGATTAAGACTTTATTGTCTACTTTGAGGTATGATTTGTCGGCTCGTGAGTTTGGGTTGCTTGTCCTAGTATAATTAAGGTTGCCTGTTTTATTGAGCAGATGTTTTCTACTAAATTCAACCTTTTCTTTAATTTGTTTACAATGTACACTGTCTCATTTGACATGAGATTTAGAATTTTATATTTGAATAAATTGTGAACTGTGCACATAAGTATATGTGAGTTTTAAGGTCATTGTTCAATTGTTTCATCCCATTCTCTATAATATTGTTATGTAAGATCTATATTTAACTCATAAGATTCTTATTTATGCCTCAGTCATGTATTGAAATGAAAATGCAATCAATTATCGACATATTGAATATTTATGAACTTATTGATTTTATATGTTTTCTTCAGATTGTCCATTATGAGCTTCCAAATGATCCCGAGACTTTTGTACATTGTTCTGGTCGTACTGGCTGTGCAGGAAAGCTAGGTACTGCCATCCTGATGTACACGGGTAGCCAGAGGAGAACAGTTAGATCCCTCAAGTGTGATGTAGGATGCAAATTTGAATTTGTTAACGTACCGTCTATGGAAGATGTTTTGGAGGCATCTGCTGAGCAAGCTATTGTCACACTTGATAGAGTTCATCCCGAGTCTATTGCATTTTTCACTCCAACTGCAGAGAAACTGATTGAAGATAAAGGAACAACTGCCCTTGCAGCTGCACTGGCACAACAAAGCAGATTTGCCCAACCTCCGTCTTCCTGGTCGCTTATCACCCATGGACAGGTATTGGAAACTTGCATTTCTAATTGAAGTTCTCCAGTCTAAGAATTTCCCTATATTTTGCCTTTGTATAAGGGGCAGTCTGTTATAGATTTTAAAAAATAGATCAAGTTGGGAATTCTGTCCTTAAACTTACTATATAACATTTCCACATAGTTTTCGTTGATGATACACTTATATAAGTAATATTGATCCTTTTTATTTGACTTTAATTCTGATCCACGGTACGATGTCTCACATTTTCACACTCTGCAACCATGGGGAAGAAGGACACTGTTCATGCCTCAGAAAAGGATGTTTAGCATAAGAGCATTTCATGATATTGATATGGAAAACTTAAATGCGGAAGTCGACCATCGAAGATCAGGTTGTATGATCGCGATAGACGATCAGGGTCCATACGGGTCTTGTTGGGCAATTGTCACCGTTTCGGCTGCAAGAAAATTGAAGACTGGGATACTTGAGAAGTTATCTGCTAAGGAGTTGATTGAATGCGTAGAGGGATGTGACGGTGGTAAAGGAGGTAAGATATATGTAGCGCTGGACTATATACAAAGAAGGGATGTTTCTTTGTATGAGGATTATCCTCTACATCTCTGGAGAATGCAAGAGGAATGCATCGTGAAAAGATCTAATAGAAAATATATGTATCCGGGTACAAGGATTAATATTCCATTCCCAGTCTTATATTCGTACTCATCTCCAACAACGATTGTCGCGATCACAGGTTGTTGGAGATGAGTTTGATGAATATAAGGCTGGGGAATGCATATTAATTCCTTGTACCCGGATATATATAATTTTCTATTAGAGCTCTTCACGATGCATTCCCCTTGCATTCTCCAGGGATGTAGAGGATAATGCCCATACAAAGAAACATCCCTTCTTTGTATATAGTCCAGCGCTACATATATTTTACCTCCTTTACGGCCGTCACATCCCTCTACGCGGTCAATCAACTCCTTAGCAGATAACTTCTCAAGTATCCCAGTCTTCAATTTTCTTGCGGCCGAAACGGTGGCAATTGCCCAACAAGACCCGCATGGACCCTGATCGTCTATCGCGGTCATACAGCCTGATTTTCGATGGTCGACTTCCGCATTTAAGTTTTCCATATCAATATCATGAAATGCTCTTATGCTAGACATCCTTTTCTGAGGCATGAACAGTGTCCTTCTTCCCCATGGTGTGAAAATGTTAGACATCGTACCCTGGATCAGAATTAAAGTCAAATAAAAAGGATCAGTATTACTTAACCAACAGGGAGTTAGTCCTTATATAAGTGTATCATCAACGAAAACTATGTGGAAATTTTATATAGTAAGTTATATTGTAGTTTGTGTAAGAAAAACAATAGAGAATGGAGTAGGGAAGGAAGACCGTGGTGGATAGGCTATTAAGTAGGTCTAAGATTGCTGCTATATTATATTATGTATTAAAATGTAATTTCTGTTCTGCTTTGGAATCATTAGGACCTTTTGTTCTTTGGAATTGAAATGCAGTGGATTGTTGTTATTGCTTTCATTGTTTCCCCCTTTTTTCTTTGCTTCTTATTAGAGATACATAGGTTACTGACTGTGAAAACTGAATATATTATTATATTTCAAGTTATGAATAATTTACAATCACTAATGTGTTTATATAGGCTATTCTAACCTAATGGGCTCATGGGCCAAATACAAATTACTAATAGAAGATTACTCTTAATAATAGAATATTTACTATTTATTTACAACACTCCCCCTCAAGCTGGTGAATGAATATTTATCATTCCCAACTTGGAAACAATTCTTTCAAAGTTATTGCCGTTCAGCCCCTTAGTTAGAAGATCTGCAAGGTTGCCTTGGGAAGAGACATATGGAGTGCAAATTAGACCACTATCTAATTTTTCTTTGATGAAGTGTCGGTCAACTTCAATATGTTTGGTCCTATCATGTTGCACTGGATTATGAGCTATGCTAATAGCAGATTTATTATCACAATAGAGTTTCATTGGTTCATCACTCTTTATCCTCAAGTCTTCCAAGATGCTTTTTAGCCATAGTAATTCACATATACCTTGTGTCATTGCCCTGAACTCTGCTTCAGCACTAGATCTGGATACCACACTTTGTTTTTTACTCTTCCAAGTCACAAGATTTCCACCTAAAAAAGTGCAATATCCTGTAGTTGATCTCCTATCCACAATTGACCTTGCATAGTCAGCATCAGTATATGCTTCAAGTCCCACACTTCCATTTCGTTCGAACAAAATTCCTCTACCTGGAGTTCCTTTCAAATATTGAACAATTCGGAGTGCAGCTTGTAGATGAATCTCCTTTGGTTGGTGCATGAATTGGCTGACCAAGCTTACAGCAAAAGCAACATCAGGTCTAATATGTGATAAATATATTAGTTTGCCGACCAATCTTTGATACCTTTCCTTATTAATCGCAACATCTTCTTCTGCATTCCCCAACTTTATATTTGGATCAATTGGTGTACATGCAGGCTTGCATGCTGTCTTGCCAGTCTCTTGCAAAAGGTCGGTAATGTATTTTTGTTGGGATATGAAAATTCCTTTCTTAGAGTGAGCCACTTCTATTCCCAAAAAATACTTCAATTTTCCCAAGGTCTTAATCTCAAATTCCTTGGCTAAGTGTTGACTTAACATTTGCTGCTCCTCTTCATTATCGCCTGTTACGATAATGTCGTCCACATACACCAATAACACTGTGACTCCCCCTGACTTAGAGTGTTTAACAAATAAAGTATGGTCTCCTTGACTTTGTTTGAAGCCCAAACCAACCATAACTTTAGTGAATCTTCCAAACCAAGCTCGTGGTGATTGCTTTAGTCCATATAAAGCCTTTTTTAACTTACACACGGTGTTGGCAGCAATATCTTCACGATATCCAGGGGGTACATCCATGTAGATCTCTTCTTCAAGTTCTCCATGAAGGAAAGCATTTTTTACATCAAATTGCTGCAAGTTCCAATTGTAATTAGCTGCTAAAGATAATATCACCCTAACAGTGTTCATTTTTGCAACTGGAGCAAATGTCTCAGAGTAATCTATTCCATAAGTCTGAGTGAACCCTTTGGCTACCAATCTTGCCTTGTACCTCTCAATAGATCCATCAGCCTTGTATTTTACAGTGTATACCCATTTGCACCCTACAGGTTTCTTTCCATTTGGTAGAGAGACCAACTCCCAAGTATTGTTCTTATCAAGTGCCTCCATTTCCAAATCCATGGCTTGTTTCCATTTCCTGTCAGACAATGCCTCAGACAAGGAAGTAGGTATTGTGGTAGTGTTTAGACTTGTGAGGAAGGCTTTATGGGTAGTTGATAATTGTTCAAAGCATAAGTAATTGGATAGAGGGTAAAGTGGCTTGTTGGTGCAGGTTCTAGTATTTTTCCTATGGGCAATTGGGAGATGTAAATCTTTAGAGTCTACTGGTGTTATTTCTCTGGATTTTGGGTTTTTATGTTTTATCAGAATGGATTCTGGTTCCCTTTGTATGGTTGAGCTAGATTCTGGTTCCTGGGTATGAGAAAATTCTGAAATTGAATCACTAGAGTTTGAAGGGTCAAGGAAAGTTACCTCATGTAATGTTGGATCGGACTCATAGATATGAGTAGATTCAGGAATGGTCTTTTTTCTTGTGTATACTAAATTCTTCCCATATCTCACATCAACACCAACATTTTCATCTTTCTCAGAATCAATTTCAGTCTCAACATTGTCAACTTTAGTTTCAATATTTTAAGATCAATTTCAGTCTCAACATTGTCACCTCTAGTTTCAGCCTCAACTTCTGGCCCGAAATTAAGGTCAGGGAGTATAAGAGACTCATCTTCCTTACTTGTGCTCTCCCCCTGAAGATGAGTTTGAATGAAGTAACTTTCATGTTCATGGAAGGTGACATCTCGGGAGACAAAGAATTTATGAGACGGTGGATGATAACATTTGTAACCCTTTTGGGTGGAAGAATACCCTATAAAGACACACTTTAAGGCTCTAGGATCAAGTTTCCCTCTACCATCACTATGGATATGGACGAACGACTTACACCCAAATATTCTAGGAATGAGATTACAAGAGGTGGACACATCAGGATAAAATGAGGATAGAACCTCCATAGGAGTTTTAGAGGCAAGGACACTAGAAGGTAAACGATTTATGAGATACGATGCGGTTAAAACCGCCTCTCCCCAATACTTCTTGGAAACCTTATTTTGGAATAATATAGCGCTTGTTTGATCTAACAAATGCCTGTTTTTTCTCTCAGCAATCCCATTTTGTTGGGGTGTTTTGACACAAGAGGACTCATGAATAATACCCTCTTTTTGACAAAAGGAATTAAGTCCTTGATTGAAGTAATCTTTGGCATTATCAGATCTGACCCTCTTAATACTCACTCCAAACTGGTTTTTTACCAATGAGAAAAAATGTAGAAACACAGAGGTAACCTCGGACTTTTGTCTTAGTAAGTAGACCCATGTAACCCGAGTGCAATCATCGATGAAGGTTACAAACCATCGAGCACCCGATATATTTGGAACATTAGAAGGACCCCACACATCAGTATGAATTAAATAAAATGGAGAAGTACTCACTTTGTTACTGACCGGGAAAGAGGCACGTTTGTGTTTAGCAAGTTCACACACCTCACAACAAAGACTCTCAACATCTAAATTTTTAAAAAAGGAAGGAAATATTTGTTTCATGACTCTAAATGAAGGATGACCAAGGCGACGGTGGTATAGAAAGACTTTCTCCCTGTTGGTCTTAATTGATTCCGAAAAAAGTGAGTTGTTGTTGTTGAGTGGATTTGGGGGGAGATTTTGGTTATCCAAGTAATAAAGACCATTCAATTCTTTCGCATTTCCAATTGTCCTCCCCGAATGCTTATCTTGAAAAACACAAGCATTGTCATAAAAAATAGCATTACATGATAGGTTTTTGGTGAGTTTTTGTATGGAAATTAGGCTAGTAGACAATTTGGGAATGTGAAGGACATTTCGTAGGATTATAGATGGACTTATTTGGATATCTCCTTGACCTGCTACAGTTAAAAGGGTACCATCTGCTGTGGATATTTTCTTGTTACTGAGACAAGGTGAATAAGTGGAAAATTGTGTGGGTAAGGGTGTCATGTGGTCAGTGGCTCCAGAATCCAGTATCCAATATTGGTTATAGGGTTTATCCGAAGCATTAAATCCAACAGAAAATTGAGACTTACCAAGAGAAAGTGGAAACGGAAACATACCTGAATATGCCAGAGAAGTTGTAACCGTTGTTGGTGTCTCCAATTCACTAAGAAAAGATTTCAACCTCTTTATTTCATCTTGGTTGAGTGGAACAAATCCTTTTTTTGACATATTGACCAATGTCATGTGATTGTCTTAATAAGGAGAACAAAATAGCAAAAAATCCAAGTTTTTTTTTTGAATGAACAGTGACGCACAGTACTGCTATGAACAGTACGCACGTGAACAGTGTCGTGGATGAACAGTACCACGTGAACAGTGATTTCGCAACTGTTTGCTGAAACTGCAATAACGGCAGTAGTAACAAATCCTAATCCTGCAATGAAGGCAGTTAGGGTTTATGACCGCAATGAAGGCGGCTAGGGTTTATGCGGAAGCAAGGCCCTCAAAGAACGAGAGCTCTGATGCCATGTGAAAACTGAATATATTATTATATTTCAAGTTATGAATAATTTACAATCACTAATGTGTTTATATAGGCTATTCTAACCTAATGGGCTCATGGGCCAAATACAAATTACTAATAGAAGATTACTCTTAATAATAGAATATTTACTATTTATTTAGAACACTGACTAATAACAACATATTAACTAACTACTAAGTATCGATATCTCTGATTTGGCATACAACTCTGGATAATTTGAAGAGTGCGGAATGATAAACTTTTTTTCTATAAAGGCTCCGAATATGAAAGAGGCGGTGGGGTGTAGTAAAATACATCTTTTGGCAATGGTTTTGAGCTAAAAAGTTCAGTGATTTGTTTATTCTTTGGATTGTATGTAGCGTTAAAAAAGAAAATCTCTAATACTTATTTTTAATCGATGGTCATTGTGTGTTCGCAGCACGCATTATTGCATGCTACAATTCTTCAAGCACTTGATTGAAAACTGACAGGCTTCACTATTGTTTTTATTTTTTTTTAGTAAACCTTAATTATTCCTCCAAAAATGATTTGTTGCATTCAAGTTAGATTTTATGAAAGGATGGCTAAGTTGGTGGTTTGTAGTTTCTTTTATCCTCACTTTGTTTAGGAATACAGGTTAAGGAAAGTTTATAATCAAACACATTCCAACTCATTGAGGTGTCTTTTAACGAACGACAAATTTGTGAGTGCTCACATAAGAACCAAAGTGGCAATACCTCATAACAACAATACCTCCAACTCGAGGTTGGAGCACTATCAGGTTTTCCTTCTCTAAATATAATTTTTAACTTGCATATCATGCCAAATGAAAACCTTATGAAAATGTCTTGTTAGCTTTCTTTAATGTAAAGTAATCAAACTAGGTCCATTAGGATAATATATTAACTATTGCATGTTGCTATATTATTGTTATGTTGGCTTAACTTGAATGCTTTTTGGACCTATTCCATGTCTTTTTGGTGATTGTATCTTTCTTTCCTCGCATACCTTAGGCTTTGTTAGATATCTTAATATATTCCACATCCATTCATAGAATAAGCAAGGGGATTTGGCCATCCTGTAAATAAACCATTTCTGCGCTAATTGTTTTAATTATCTCAGCCACCTCTTCCACCGAACTGCACGTCTTGTCCGCAAACAATTTCCCATTCCATAACACCCAGATGGTAGCGTGCCAAATTAGCAGCAAACCTCCTTTGACCTTTTTGTTATTACTCAGAGAAGTAGTAACAAAAGAGAAACCTAACCAGCCCAAAATAGCCGACCAAACAGAGCTAGCAAAATCGCACCTAAGGAAAAGATGATCCGCGGATTCGATTGCTGCATTGCACAGCAGACAGCACACATGACTGATCTTGTTGATGTAGATCCACCCAGGAGAAACCTAGTGAATTATACAAGTTCATACACGTGGTGTGGTTGCATGTACTTAGATACAAATTTTTACCAATCATATCATATCTTATCTATCTCTAATCTATAATATGAATAAAGCCAAAACTATTTGTCTTTCTCTCTCTTCCAAATGAAAAACATTTGATATTAATTGCTAATATTGAAATAATTAATAGTTAATTCTAGAAACAAGGTGATAAAACATGCAATGAAACCGTGTCAATTAAAGAAAGAATAGTTCCCTTGATTCTTCTATACATTTTTTAGTCATGAAAAAATCATTCTAAACATCATTTTAGTCATGAAAAAAAATGTATCATTACTATTTAGGAAACTTATCAAATACTTGATTCAATAATTTAAGAACAATTAATCTTTAATTTTCAGTCCACCACCAGTCCCTTTTGCATACAAGTCACCAATTGATAAACCGTAAATCGTCATTTAAACCTCCTCTTGGCCATTTCTAATGCCGAAGATATCACACCCAAAGTTGTCGAAAAAATTGTTCAAATAACATATTATTCCTCTATTGTTAATAATCACATTAAGAATGTTTTCAATCCAATTGACAATCACTCTTAGGACAATTCTAATGGTGAACTTTTCTCAAATATTATTTTGTGAATTCCATTGTGCCACATAATCTTAAAAGTATTACTCATCCTTTGTTCCAATAATACAATTTTAAAAAATACATTGAGTCACATAAATCAAGGGGGACTTTGATTAAAATAGTATTGTTACTTTTTTTTACATGACTTGTAGTATATTATGACCAATATAAGTAACAATAAAATATTCACATGTGGACCAAATTTGTGGACTTGATTTAAGTTATTTAAAGTTATACTATTGGAGTAAGTAATGAGTGAGTTGCTTTAAGATGACATGACTTTAATGAGATCCATAAAATACCACTATGTAGAGAAATGAATTCACTTTTTGTGCGGTCTAGCTGCAATTATATCAGCTCTCAACCATTTAATCAAAATCAAGGGACTCAGATATTAATACAATTTTGGTTTTTTAACCATAAAATTCTGACTCTAAAATTTGAGCCATCCAATTTTTATTGCAATATATTTTAAGTTTTTAAAACATAAATTTCACTAGTACAAAAATAGCTTTATAGAAAACATCTTAAGTCAGTTGGCATTACCACCCGACCTAAGAAGTCACGCGGTGGCAGTTGTGTAAATATTGTTAAATACTTTAGATCTGTTTCCTGTATAACCGACTTAAAAAATATTAAATAAAAATATTATAATTCATATTTAATTCCTTAAGTCGCCTATAATAACTAAATGACTTAAGAAACCTATTTCTTAAGTCAGGTTTCGCCCACCCGACCTAAGATGTTTTATAATTAAATTCCAATGTGTTATATGGGAGAATCGAACCGAGTAGCTTTCGAAGAATCTAACAAATTAATTTTTTTCTTTTTTTTTTTTGGTACAAACAAATTAAATTTGTTAAAGATAAAATAAAAAATTAAATAAAAGCAAACACAAACAGAACCCAGTACCCTTCGCCATCTCTTCTTTCTCTGCAAACGCCTTCTCTCACTACGAACCAAGAAATCCTTCACTGGGAAACCCCTCGAATCCTTCTCTTCACTGAAAACCCAAAAATCCTTCGTCACTGGAAACCCTAACTTCATATGTATGTAATTTTTAAACCCTAACTTTTAATTTTTTTGTTGTTGTGATAATTCAATTTCTGTATCTGTTGCTATTTATGTTATTATTATTATTTTCCTATTCCAATTGTTCTGTATTGATGATAATAGGAATTCTAAAAACTTATAATTATAATTCCTTCTGTATTTATGTTATGAATTATTATTTTCCTATTCCAATTCTAAAAAAAATATAATTCATATTAGATTTTTATAGTTGTTGAGTTGTGAAATAGGTATTAGTAGTAACCAACTAAATATGAATAAATTTAAAGTGATTCTAGGTGAATTGGATGGAATTGAATTTCTGCCAGGATAGACACTTATGCTCATAAGTATGGTTACACACTTCTAAACAACTTCACATATAATTAGTATTACTTTTTTTGTATGCTCACATTCAAATTAATGTTGGGGGTGAAGAAAACCTTTCCTAAAGAATGTATTCTTGCCTAACAGTACATGCAAAATTAACACATGCACTATGAGATGGTTAAGTGGCAATGTCTAGAGTTACTATGAGGAAGTTTGAAAAAACAAAGTAAAGGTGATTTTCTGCCTCCAAATCATTGCTACACATGTAAGTTTTTCATACTCTACAATTTTCCCTTCATTGTTTTTGGTTTCCTTCATTTTACCTCTATACGACATTATGGCTTGTTGTGATTTTACTTTTTTATATATACACACACACCTTTTCTTGCCTAAAACAAATTCAATAATCATGAAATATTCAATAATCGCAGAGTTTCCTTCTCCTTTGATTTGCACCCAACTTTTCTCCGCCGCTGTATTTCCCTTCTCACTGTAAGGGTTCGCCGTATAAAGGCCTCCCCTGTCGTCGACATTGAAATTGGTGCCTTTGTTTTGTTTCTTCAACTTCACTTCGCCGTATTTCACCTTTTCTAGGGTCCGCTATATCAAGGTAATATCTCTGGTGGTTCACCGTATTTCACTTCACCGTAGTTATGTTATTCCCCTGCTATTGCATCTTTCTATATGTGTGGTTTAATGTTATTAATCCAAAATGTTGTGGTTTCTATTTAAGCTAAGAAGGTTGACGGATTTTTAATGTCATCAATCCTTGTTTTATGTTGATTTAATTGCTATCTTCTTCTTAGTTTAAAGGAATTGTTTCCGCTTTTGAACTTTTATTTTTCCTAATCATATATCAGTTGCCACCATATTAATTTAGTGATGATGATTTATTCTAAAATTGTGAACATCATTTTGATGTCTAGAATCTGGATACATGAGAAGGATCATACAGTATGTTACTAATGTGTCAAAATCCTTGTTCCTATAGAATTTTCACCTCGTGACACTCCTACTGGACTTGATGCTAGAGACCAATATGTTCTTCAACTTGGTAGGTTGATTGATGCTCTATAACACTAACACATTTCTAGGAGGAAGCTGATCTACAACTAGCTGGTGAGCTTCAAAGAAGCAACACCAACAACCACTTTTCACTGGAAGTTCAATTCCTTCTCCTACTCAATTGAGCCTCTAACATAAATATTCAATTTGTTTGTGTAGAGTGATGGTATTAATTAATGATTATGGAAAACTGAAATATCTTGGGTTTGTGGACTCTCATTTATGTATTACTGTGGAATTCATGTAATTGTGCATACCACTCTACCTACTTGGATTTAAAGGTATTGATTTTCTGTTTGATTTTTATCAGATTTGCTCAATTGCTACTATTTCCAAACTTCATAGTTAAGTTATTTAAAAATTAAATAGGACCAAGAGGTATTGAGAAATAACGACTTCTTTTCTTTCTCTAATGGCAGCATAATTGAATGACCATTCTTTGTACCAAACATGATGTAAATTTATCTCATTGAACTAAGATAATAGGTACATAGTTTTCCATCATAAGATAATACTAGTTTTAAATATTAGTTACTACAATATTGGAGGTATTTGAAGGGTATATGTATACACTTTAGTTGTGACTAATTCACCACTGTTTCTACTCCATTGCAGTCATTGGTCAAACATAAATTAGATTTTCATAGTTGTGCTTGAGGTGCTGTATGATTTGGATTCCTTAGTCAGAGAGTTGGTCTGTCATTGGTAGTTGAAATACTCAGAAACCAGGTTTGTACTCTGTTTTAAGCAATTATTTTAGACCACTCTTATTAGTACTTGCTACTGTGTATCTTTCTCCCTCTCTATGTATAAGGCATTTTTGAGACTTAAATGATATCATAAAAATTATTGTTTCTAGTTTTGAAGATTAGAAACAACTTTCTTCCCCATATTTACTTCTTTAGTCTTGGACAGTGACATAGTTAACCTTGGTTAAAGTTAAACTTTATTAAATTGCATCTTTCTTCCCCATATTTTGTGTTCCCCATATTTACATTAGTGTATTCATTCAACATGGTATCCAACACGTGTTATAGGTTGCACTTTTCTTTCAACTTTAGTTAGGGATTTTTAATATTCTTTCAATTTTTAAGTTCAGGACATTTTCTTATGAAGGGCTAAACTTGTCATTCTCAAGCATGGTTGATCTATTCATGGGTTCCAAATGTCATTGATGCCAAGAAGTAAGAAATCAGAAAATTCACCTTAAGCATTAGTGAAAGAAGCAATTGTTGATGAGAGATTTGAAGTATCATTTGATTGTGGTATTATATTGCTATTGCAAGTTTTTAGTTTGATAATGATTAAAAGTTTTGTAACATTGTTTTCTTTTAAACAGGTTTTGTAACATTGTTGATAGTGGCATGTGTTAAGAGACAAGGCTTGGTGATATTTCTTATCTCTTTCACCTTGTCTTAGTGTTGTTTATTACTTGTGAATGTTATATTTTACTTTTGTTTATGAGTATATATATGTACTATGTAGTGTAATTTGTATTGAAATTTTAGATTTGTTCTTGTTGTGATGCATTATATATAGTCAATAAGTTAATTTTTGATTGTTTTACATTCTATTCACTAAACACTTCATTCAGTGGTTATAATTACAAAATCAAGCTTGAATATTTTTATGATCTTACTTATTTTTTGTGTATATTGAATAATGCTGGGAAAGGTTCTTTAGAACGGTATTTAAATTAATATTTTTAGAACGCAATTTTTTTTTTTTAAATTTGCCATGCTTTTTAAGTCGGTTGGAATATAACCGATCTAATAAGATATTTCTTAGGTCGGTTCCAAATCCGTGTTAACAACTCAATACTTCTTATGTCGGCTTTTCTTAGGTCGGACGCGAAACCGACTTAAAAGGTCATTTTAAACAGACCTAAGAAGTGTTTTCTTAAGTCAGGTTAAAACCGACTTAACAAGTCAATACTTCTTATGTCGGCTTTTCTTAAGACTGGCACGGAACCGACTTAAAAGGTCGTTTTTAACCGACTTAAAAAGTGTTTTTTTGTACTAGTGTTTCTGACTTTAAGTTTAAGGCTCCATATAAGGTTTTTAAAACATCCAAATATGATTGAAGAATGAAGACTGAAGTAGTGCATGCACAAGTCAAAGTTGGCTGCGCCTGCTTAGAAATATTATTGTATGTTTCACAATGTCAAATTTAGCAGCAAATAACTTCGATCACGCTAAGTAATATCATGTATGGCAGTGAATGATTTGGTGTGCTATGCCGATAATTCATTTGCTGTTGGTGCAAATTCCTTAGTAAACATCCTTCTAAACTTCCTCTCTTATGGTGAGCCTAAGCCAACTATGGATGCAAGATGGTCAGTGCTATAGAATAAAACAATTATGTTCATTTAGTATAAATTAATAGTTAGTTTTATGGTGTAAATTCAAATTTAGAAAAGAACTTGATATAGTTAATGATAAATTCATCGAGAAAAAAGCTACTATCAAAATTAGTAGTGATTGTTAATTTGACATATTATTGTGTGGATTATTTGGAAATCTCGAAATATCTTCTTTTCGAAAAAGACATTTTCTGTCGAGTGTCTGGTAGATAGGGTGAAACTTTTATCAGAGAAGTGGTTTTTATGTAAAAACTCTGACTCCTCGTGTTCATTTTATGAGTGGGGTATAAACCCTACTTTATATTGGAACCGATAGAGTTTGTTGTGGTGTCATGTTGGGTCTCGTTGAGTTAGGAGGATTGGAGACCCTCTGTTGCTTTGTCTTACCTGCAGTATTATGTTGATGTGCCTCATTGTTTTTTTGTAGATTTTTTTGTCTGTTTGTTCTTCTAATCTTACCTTAGAGATCGTTAGGTTCTGGTGGAGTGTAGTTCTGATACATCTTTACTTTTCTGAACTTTCTCTTGAATGTTTCTCATTTTTATATCTATATATAGTATATTTACCATTATAAAAAAAAACTATAAAAATTAGTAGTCAATGTATAGTTAACTTTGTAATTGCTAAATTCGTGATTTGTATGTTAAGTAGTAGGCATATGTGAAAACATCCTTGACGTATATTCTCATCAATAAATTGACCTCCCAATCACTTATGATCTTACAATCAAGTATAAAATGAGTAGCATTCCCTATGTTTATGCACCAAGACTGAAAATCACTATTAAAAATGGCTTCTTTTTCCTTATTCTTTCAAGTGTTGTTCCTTGTATCTCTCATTCTCATCCCTCAAGGGTTTGCTATTCGTGAATATATACATGATTCTACTCCTGTTTTACCCCCAAGAAAAGGCAGGCCGCCACCAACCCCTCCAACCCCCGTTTTGCCCCCAATAATTGTTAGACCGCCGCCGGCTACTTCTGTGTACAAGTCACCAGTTGATAAGCCTTAAATCATCATGTAAGGCTCCTCATGGTCATTTCTAATGCATGCAACGAGGCTTATGAACTATGTATTTATTATTGAATAAATGGTCACCAAGTTGTTTGTTTTCTATAGTAATGTAATTTGCTATGTTGTAGCTACTAGTTAGCTACATTGAATTGATGTTTCTTTTTAAATTTCTATCTCAAGAGTATCATGATATATATGTGTGATGTGTCATGAATAAAAATTACTCGAGAAGAAACAGTGCACTGTAATCTAGATTATAAATATTATTTAAATAATAAATTTATGATTGTGTTACTGTTATATATATACTGATTGGTTTGATTGATTTATTAGACCATATTATGACCATAATCCATAAATAATTCTATAAGATTGATTATTATTTTGTATTAATTCTCTAATTCTAGAAAAAACGAAAAAAGTACAAGAAAAAGTCTATAAAACAAGGAGGTATAAGTACATCAGAACAAAAAAGTTTCTAAGAGAAGAAAACAAAATAAAAGTATTAGAAAAGAAGGAGGCACACCACCAACAAACTAGAACGCCTCAAATGCACCACCACGAGAAGAAGAACATTTGTCAGGAAGAGAGTGCATTGATCAACCACAAGTAGGACAAAACAACAATAAGACATTCAATCCCCCCTGACCCATCGATACCCAACACACCACCCAAACAAACTCTACCAGTGCCAGTATAAAGTTGAATGGATACCCACTCCTAAAATGAACATGGGGAGCCAAGGTTTTTAACTAAAAATTTCCAAGATAAACATTTTACCCTATCTACTAGACACTCGACATAAAAGGTTCATTCCAAAAAAAAGACGTCATTTCGAGATTTTCACGCCTACACAATAATTTGCTAAACTAACAACCACCCCAATCTATCTTTTCTACCTCTGTCTATGCCCAAGAAAGCCTCAAAAACCATAAAACACCACGAGGAGGCACCGACTCCACACTCAAACACCAAAGAATACCATACCAAATTGTGAGATTTGATTACAAGAACCAGAACCGAGTAAGTAATCAGTTGATTCATACATTAATTCACATAACACACGTGCATGCAATTAGGTATGTTTGTGATAATAATAACCACGATGTTTGTAATCACGTTGAGAACGTTTTCAACGCAATTGACAATAATAACGGTTAGATTGTTTGTCCAAATATGGTTGCAGACTTGCAGTGTATGCACAAGTCAAAGTTGGCTGCACCTGCCTAGAAAATATTAGGCCTACAAATGTTGTTTTGCACAATATTGTCAAATTAAGCAGCAAATAATTTCGATCACGCTTAGTAATATTTATGGCAGTGAATGATTCGGAATGTAGTGCTGTGCCATCTGCTGTTAATTGGTGCAAATTCTTTTGTACAAATTTTTAAAATTTCTTTTTTTGTTCTTTCTTGTTTTGCGTACATATTTGATTTTTTTTTCCTTTTCTAAATGGCAAAATGTATATTTCACCTTTGACATAATATAAGCAATATTTCACCTTATCTCATGCAGTTGTTATTGTTGCCTAGTATGCATGGTTAACTAAGTATTTTAAGTGATGATGCAAATGAGCCTAAGTCAACAATGGATGAAAGATGATCATCTAGTGCTATAGGATTTTTTTTACGTATAAGAAGATTTCATTTTGGTGGTATCAATTAATAGAAAATATATACTCTTCTAGGAAGTTTGATGTTAGAACATTTTTGAAACATAATATTTTAAAAACTAATTTATTTCTCACATTTAAAGTTTTATATTTTCTAATTGTTATTATTATGATTGGTATAAATTTGTATCTGAGTACATCAACCACATGTATGAACTTGTATAATTTATGATGTAAGCTGTTTTCCATGGGAGAAGTTATTATACATAAGTGTAATCCTTATGCATGGTACATAAGTCAATAACATCCATTAGATTGAGCATCCACATGTAATAATCCTAGCCAATCTCAACTCACACACTCACACCTAATCTCACACCCCCCAAATTACTCGCGCACCCCCAAATTTCTCGTGCACCCCCCAAATTTCTCATGCACCCCCCAATTTCTAGCGCACCCCCCAAAATTTTTCACGCACCCCCAGATGACTTGTGCGCCCAATTTTTTTTTAACCCCCCATATTTCAAGCCTAAACCATTTTGCTGTGGGAATGGTTTCAAAAATATACACTCCAAAACCATTAAGTGCATAAGATGGTTTTGAAGTACAACCTATAATTAGAATCATAATTGTTTTTTTTTTGGTACAATTATAATCATTATTTAAAACCAGTTAAATGGTTTCAGATAGTTATACACTAAAACCATTTGTATTGTAAAATGGTTTTATGTGTGTTTTTATGGTTTCAAAAATTCTGGAAACCATTATGCTGGTTAAATGGTTTCAGATAGTTATACACTGAAACCATTTGTATTGTAAAATGGTTTTATGTGTGTTTTTATGGTTTTAAAAATTCTGAAAACCATTATGTTGGTTAAATGGTTTCAGATAGTTATACACTGAAACCATTTGTATTGTAAAATGGTTTTATGTGTGTTTATATGGTTTTAAAAATTCTGGAAACCATTATGTTGGTTAAATGGTTTCAAATCACAATTATTGTTTGTATTCTAATTATAGGGTTGTACTCTAAAACCATCTTATACACTTAATGGTTTTGGAGTGCATATCTCTGAAATCATTCTCACAACAAAATGGTTTAGCCTAGAAATGTGGAGGGGACCAAAAAAATAAAATTGGGGGGCAAAAGTCATATTGGGGGTGTGCGAGAAATTTTGGGGGTGCATGAGAAATTTGGGGGTGCATGAGAAATTTGGGGGTGCACAAGTAATTTGGGGGGTGCATGAGAAATTTGGGGGTGTGCTAGTAATTTGGGGGGTGCACAAGTAATTTGGGGGGTGCACTAAGTAACTTATGCATGGTGCATAAGGATAGCTTATGTATAATAACCAAACCCGTTTTCCATATTGTATAAATAATAAATGAATTAATAATTAAGAATAAAAAGTTTGTGCCTTTTTGTAAATAAAAAATAAAAAGTTTGTGCCTAAATTTTAGGGTCTAATTATCAAAAGTAATGATAAAAATTGCAGGCCTAAAACTATTATTATTTTACGAGCCTTATAGTTTGGCTGGCCTGCCATGGCCAATAATACTGATGGGTCTTGTGTTGAAATTTAATTAACCGATTGTTTTGTTCTAAATAGTGTCTAAGCACCGGAACAAAATTTTTACTCATGAAATTTTGAAGAAAAGACAATTTAATTTATCTTATTTTTGAACTTGAAGTAATTTGACGTAGGTTCAAATTCTCGACTCCAAGAGAGTTAAATCACTAGTAGAGCCTATGAATATGTATTTGTTGATATACAATTAACAACAAAACTTATAGGTTATTGCCTAAATGCTAAAATGATCATAGAATTAAAAGGTGTTGATTTCTATGAAAATGAATTTCTCTTTAAGTTGAGTAATAGTGGGGGCATTGTAATTAACAACATTGAACAATATGTACATAATAGAACCTCAAAGAGGTAAGATAACAAGAGTTGCTAAAAAGTATGAACCTGATTACATGGTTTATAGATTACAAGATCCAACGAACCTCTAAGAGACTGTCTTCTTTTGGTCTTACACTTTTTACCTCTCTCGCTATCTCCACATGTTAAGGACATTCTTTGTCGTTTTGAGTGAAAGAAAATTGTCGTTTTTTAGATTATTTAACAACTTGATTATTCTCATAATGTCATTTTTATGGCTCGAGTTTTCGCAATCACTTCAAGTGTTGGTTATATTATATTTTGAGCCGGATAGCGAATTTTAAAAAATTGAAAAGAAAAAAAAAACTTTGGAGCCATGAACTAAACCCATGATTATCATGAAAAGCCATAACTAGGAACTAAATTTTCAACATTTAGTAGAGTGAATATTGTTATTGAAATATAATATAATAATGAACGACTTCGATTGAGACTTTTACACTCCCATCAAAAGGCCCCTAACTAGTATAAAAACCTTATTATTCCCCATGTATTATTCACCAACACAAAAGTCATCATTACATAAAATGGCTTCATTTTCCTTACCCTTGCCACTAGTGTTAATGTTCCTTGTTGCAGCTCTTATCCTTGTTCCTCAAGGTCTTGCTGATTATTCTTCCTCTAAGCCAATATATCAATCTCCACCCCGCAAAATCCCAATTTACAAGCCCCCAACAATTTACAAGTCCCCTCCATTTTACAAGCCTCCAACTTACGATATTCCTCCAAAATTTGGTAAGCATCCTCCGGCAAAGGATGATAACCATTTCTAAAGCATGCATGCAACAAAGCATATTATAATATCTACTAAATAAGTGGTTCCTATTTGTACTATGTATGTATGGCCAAGTTATTCTTTCCTTATGTATGGCCACGTTAAGAGCATCATAAAATCGTGATATATTTATATATCTGTATGAAAACACGATATAAATTAGCAATGCGCATTTTTTTTACTTTAAATTAAAAGAGAGTTTGTAATTTTTTTTTGAAACAATAGTTATCACAAAGTTTTTTTTTCTTCCGTAAACTATTCAACGGTTGGATCAATATATTATGGCATTTCCTAGTTTTTGTTTACATTAGCGTACGTCGTTACCTAATTAAGCCATGTTAAGAAAACCAATCTAAATAAAAATCAACATGAGAAAGAATATTACTCAGGAAAAAAAAGAGAGGAATAAAATAGAATTAAACTAATAAGATTAAGAGAGGAATGAGATTAAAAGAGAAGGATAGAGTGTAAGGAGAGAGATGTAGAGGAATATTGAAGGAGAGAATCCATTTTTCAATATTATAGAAGACTAAAATTACCATTAAAATTTAACAGATACTAAACTTGAAAGAACATGATTTTATAAGAACTAAAACATGTTTAACCATATATTTAATAGGGTTAAATAAGGTTTTAGTCCATAAAAAGTTATCAATTTTTTTCGTCACTATAAAAAAATGATTTAGCTCCTACAAAATTATTATGCTCACAACAATTTTAGTCGACCTTACTGTTAAATCAATTTGTATAGAATAAATCCATTTTTAAATATGAACATTCAAGTATATTTTTCTTCCATAACAAACTACCGTTTTATAATTCTCCCTTAATTGAAACTTCATTTATCTTTTGACAAAAAAAAAACTTCTATATAATTATCAATGTCATAAATTTGAATATGATATTGGATAATTGTCCAAATTTTGGAGGGAACATACTATTGATGTTCAACTACAATGTAAGCCAGGTAGTACAGTCATCATGATGTTTCCAAAATTTATAGGTAAACTTTTTTTAAAATTATGGTCGTCATGATGTTCATAACTAATTTGATAAGTAGGAAGATGTTTTCAAAGTTTCTTCCATGTTTTAGATAGGATATAAGTTTGAATCAATTTTTTTGTGATAAGAACTCTTATTATTGCAAAAGAATTTGTTCAAACTTGTATCCTAACAAAAAGATGGAAGAACCTTTGAAAACATCTTCATATTTTTAAAATTAGTTGTGGACATTAGAAAAATATAATTTTATAAAAAAGTTTGTGTATAAGGTTTTTGGGTATTGCATTTAATTATATATTATAGTTGAACATCAAGGGTATATATCCCCTCTAAAATTTGGAGCAATATGACCAATTATGAGATATAAAATAAGGTGGAACAATTCAAAGTTTACACCTACATTCGTAATATATAGTTGTATATTATTTTCTACTACAAACCAATATTAATGCACTTTTGTTGAATAACTTCATGGATGGAGTATGTTATCCTTTGAAAAGAAAGAAAAAAATCATCCAATAAGGTGAGGTTCAATTAAATCCATCACCGATGTAACACTAATTCTAATCATTCAATTAAATAATTCTATAAGATCTCATTAGACACTATCACACTATGAGTGAATGCAAAGAGGAAGAATTAGATCTAGTTAATACTTGATAGTGTCTAAAGATATAATACAAGATCATTTAATCCAATAGTTAAAATTAGTGGTATATCTGTGAATGACTTAATTGAACCATCACCTTAAACGTCACCTTAAAATTGTTAGATGATTTTTTTCCTTTCTTTTCAATGCTAATGTTCATCTCCAAATCTAACTCTTTTTATTTCAATCTCTATATGAATAAATAAATATTTTTTTAAAAAAAACTAAAACATAATAGAATTGATAAAAGAGTATAAAGAACAAAACAAAATATACAATGGATTATGCTAACTAGATTCCCGGCCTGGACATGAGTTAAAAAAAATTAAAAAATGTAACATTTGTATTGAAAATAATATATTTTATAAAAATGAAATACACAAATTATTTTATTATATTAAGTTACCTCGTATATATATATATATGTGTGTGTGTGTGTGGGGTAACTCAACCGCATACCCCATCAAAATAAAATATACTACTCCCTAAAAATACATTTCAAAAACAACGTACGAGTTTGAGTTAAAAAGGAGATGATGAGTTCAACTCTCTACTAACACAACATTATAACAACTTCAATATAACATAAATAAAACGTAAGTACATTTTGGCTTGTTAAAAAAAATGTAATTAGTGTATATAACTTATATTATGTGATTATTATAAATACATTTAGAAATTAATATTTCATAAGTAGATAGAAATTAGACTAAGGGACATAAGGGTAAATTACCACATGAGCTGCTTATCAACCAAGAGGTTAACAAAACACTCATTCTCTCCTCCCCTGCCTCACACAATCTAAACATCAACAATACAGATGGAAAACCAAACTTCATCCCCTTCTTTATAATCGTATTGGAATGTTGAATGAGGTTTGATCAAGCTAAATTCTACCCGTTATAGCTTACACCAACCTAAAAATCTTAGTTTTAACAATCTCTCAACCGTATATTTTAAGTGCATTCGAATCAGTGTTTATGGAATAAACTAAGACTCTTCAATAGCGGATCAATAGTGTAGTAAAATAATGGTATTATTTTATATAGTTCGTGAAATTTCAAAATGATTTCATGCTGCTATTAATTTTGATACGCATTATACTCTTAAATTTATCTAAAACATATCATAATATTAGATACCTAAATTTGGGGTCCAAATAACAAAAATTAAATAATAATAAAAATTGCAGGCCCAAAGCTATTAGCTTATAAGCCTGTGGCCTGCCACGGCCAATGATACAAACGGGTCTTGTGTCAAAATTAAAGGATTGGTAATTATAGCACTAATCTTGTTTTCCTAATACAAGTGTTGCTACATTATTGAATAATATTTCACAAAATTATATATTTTTTATAATATGCCACACCAAATTTCTATTGATGCCTCCAACTAAATACCTCTAACTAGTACTATAAAACCATATTATACCCTATGTATTATACACGCACCAACACTGAAATAACTACTTAACATGGCTTCATTTTTCTTGTCTTTACTAGTATTGCTCCTTGCTGCTTTTATGCTAGTTCCACAAGGGCTTGCTTACATTAATAAGCCACCTGCATATAAACCTCCATCCCGCCGCTATCCTCCAATTTATAAGACACCGCACAAACAACCGGTGCATAAGCCGCTTGTTTATAAACCACCGCACAAAGAACCACCGGTGCATAAGCCACGGTACAAGAGGCCACCTCATGGTAAACATCCTCCAGCAAATGATAATGTCCATTAATCTAAACCATGATAATGTAACATGGCATATTTATATCTATTAAGGGTCTGTTTGGTAAAAATAAGCTATAAGCTAGCTGATAGCTGATAAGCTAGCTGATAGCTGAAAAGCTAGCTTATAGCTGATAGCTGAAAAGCTAGCTTATTGAAATTAAAGTGTTTGGTAAAATTAGCTTTTAAAGTGATTATTAAATATAAAATTACATAATTGATAGTGGGTAGTTTATTTTTTAGAGTGAGTAGTTATTAAATTAAAGGGTAAATGTGGAATAAAGTGTAAAAAGCTATAAGCTATAAGCTCAAATGCTACTTGAAATAGCATCTGAAAAAAAGCTATAAGCTAGTACAAAAAGCTTGTTACCAAACACCTCTAATTTTTTGAAACAAGCTTATAAGCTCATATAATAAGCTATAAGCTAGCTTATTTGTGTTACCAAACAGAGCCTAAATAAAGTCCTAGTTACCAATGCTTTTTGACTTTTACAATGTATGGTCAGGCCAAGTTAATTAAGAGCATTATATATGTGGTATGAATGTAAAATCTTGTTATGTGCTTCGAATTTATAAATGAGTGGATTTTATGAATTTTATGTGTCGGTAATAATTACATTTTTTTTTCAAAAAACTTTTTTTTAATAGATGACGACGAATTTTAAAATTAAATATAAATTAAATTTTTTCCACGTGTACAAGTCACATCAGCAGATTTACACAGTCAGATGTCCTGCTGTACATCTAGGGAGGTAAATGAGGGAATCTATTTTTTTGCATGGGATAAACAAAAAAAGTGATGTTTGAACAACTTTACAATGAGGGAAATACATAATGACTCATAATGATTTGAAATGAGGGAATTACATGGAAATACATAATGATTGTAAATTTTTATTACCACTATTGATTTTTTTGACGAAACTCATTATATTTATATTTCTATTTAATTTATGTATTTAAGAGAGTCTTATTATATTTTATTAATTAAATATAATAAATTATTTGATAAATACTTCTAATAAATACATAAAATAAAATACATTAATGGAAATACATAATAAAATACATAAATTAAATGGAAATATAAATATAATATGAGTTTCGTCAAAAAAATCAATAGTGGTAAAAATTTACTATCATTATGTATTTCCATCCTATCATATATAATTCCCTCATTTCAACACATAATGGAAATACATAATGAACAATTCATAATGATTGTAAATGAAATGAGGGAATTATATATATATAAAATACATAATGATCAATTCATAATGATTGTAAATTTAGAGCAATGTTATTTGAACAATTTTTTAGACAATTTTCTTTCTCATACTCACATTGTATTCTTATGTTCTCTCTCCGTTATTATCTCCCTATTGTTTTTGTCTAATAAAGAAAAAAAGGGGAAAAAAGTTGTCTCAAAGTTATTTAAAAATGTTGTTCAAATAACATTGTTAAAAAATTTATACGAACAAAATCAAAATAATAGCGAAGAAAATGAACTTAATGAAAACTGACCGTAAAATGCAGGTAAAATGTTTGGAATATACATAATCTGACTATACATGAAATTCTGAAGTGGTCGTTAAACCGTTAAATCTTCGGTCACCACTTGAATTAAGCAGGGTTTTTAAGTGTTGACAAAGGCACCAAAAGGTGTGCCTTGGGATCCTCTTCTCATGTTGCCAAGACAAACATATCAAGCATTTTATCTATAAACAACAACCAAAATAATTTCTCCCTTGGTGGTTTCAGTAACATAGACCAAACGATGTAAATAATGTCTATATAATGTAGGTATATTTTTTTTGAAGAAGCTAAATTAGCCCACCCAAATTGGCGCCAAAGAGAATCGAACCTCAGACCTCAAGAGGAGCACACTCCCAGGTCCCAAGCCAATACCAATGCACCAACCCAAGTGGGTTTTTATAATGTAGGTATATTATCTTTCATTGTATCTATTTTCAGGTTCAATTTCAATTTCATTCCCCTTTTCCTTTCAATTTTTTGTGATTCAACTTTCAATCTTAAGCTTTTAATTTTCTTCCTGTAAAATTGTATATAGAATCTATGAACTAGGTTTGATTAATTTGGGAAATTTGGTCTGTGTTTGGATCTTATTGTTGTCCTTCTCAAATATTTCTTACTCACTTAAGCTGGTGATAGTTTGATTATGAGCTCTACTATATTGTATATTGATTGAGATAACTTACATGTATTCTAGTTCATATTTGAAATTTCTGTTTAGTTTATGGTTTTTGGTTAGGTTTCTATGACTTCTATTTATTTTAAGAGATAATGTTGGTGGCTAATATTGATTTTTGTCCTAATGAGTTTCTAAATGATTTTACTATCATGATTCTAGGTAATTAATGGGAAACGTTTCTGCTTCTATTTGATCCCAGGTTGGAAATTGAAATTCTGTCCTTAATTATCTTATTCTATTTGATACATATATTAGGACTAACTCCCTATTTGTGCAGCTTCGTAATCCTAAAGAAGTCATCAAAGGTTACGAGTTTTACAAGAAAACATTTAACCAACGGCTGGAGCCATTGGCATCATCACACTTTACCACGGAGGTAAAAAAAATATTTACATGCTAATGGCCGTGTATTCTTCTGCTATTGGAAATCATGAATATATTAAATTAATTAGTCTGATTTCTTCTCCAACAAAAGATCGACATAATCACGGGTTGACACATAATGGTGTGCTTTAGTCTGATTTCTGCACCAGCCTTATATGGTAATTTCTTGTACTCAACAATATATGTTTTAATATTTGAGCTCTTGACAAGACATTTGCCTTTCACTCTTAACAAATGTTGAGGGTAATCCTCGTACAAAGATATTTCTCTTCTTTGTAAATTAAATCACTTCTTATATTAAAACAGTCTTATAAATTTTTTTAGAATATAAACAATGTTACATCAAACTTAAATCTCTTATAAATTTTATTATAAACAGTCTTATAAACAGCGTTACATTGAACAATGTTACATTAAACAATCTTATAAACAGTGTTACATCAAACTTGAAAAAGTGAAGGAATTTTCATGTAAGAAAATATTTTGTAAAGTGGATATTTTTTTCTAAACAAAAGTGGTATTTATGGGTAATCCTCATACAAAGATACTCCTCTTCTTTGTATATATTCCAATGCTACTATGTCTTCTAGGTTTATGCAAAGGGTGGGAAGACTATAGTTTTTACACAGAGAAAAAGAGATGTTGATGAAGTAGTGTTGGCATTAACAAATAGGGGGAAGAAGGTACGATGTCTCACATTTTCACACTCCGCAAGGTACGATGTCTCACATTTTCACACTCCGCAACCATGGGGGAAGAAGGACACTATTCATGCCTCAGAAAATGATGTTTAGCATAAGAGCATCATTTCATGATATTGATATGGAAAACTTAAATGCGAAAGTCGGCCATCGAAGATCAGGCTGTATGACTGCGATAGACGATCAGGCTCCATGCAGGTCTTGTTGGGCAATTGCCACCGTTTCGGCTGCAAGAAAATTGAAGACTAGGATACTTGAGAAGTTATCTGCTAAGGAGTTAATTGATTGCGTAGAGGGATGTGACAGCTGCAAGGGAGGTAAGATATATGTAGCGCTGAACTATATACAAAGAAGGGATGTTTCTTTGCATGAGGATTATCCTCTACATCCCTGGAGAATGCAAAGAAATATCCCTTCTTTCTATATAGTCTAGCGCTACATATATCTTACCTCCCTTACAGCCGTCACATCCCTCTACGCAGTCAATCAACTTCTTAGCAGATAACTTCTCAAGTATCCAAGTCTTCAATTTTCTTGCAGCCGAAATGGTGGCAATTGCCAAACAAGACCCGCATGGACCCTGATCATTTATCGCGGTTATACAGCCTGATCTTCGATGGTCAACTTCCGCATTTAAGTTTTCCATATCAATATCATGAAATTCTCTTGTGCTAAACATCCTTTTCTGAGGCATGAACAGTGTCCTTCTTCCCCATGGTTGCAGAGTGTGAAAATGTGAGACATCATACCCTGGAAACACATTTATGCAAAGTACAACAAGTGTAATTTTACACAGACACGAAATCGCCTCGTCAGGAAACACATTTTCATCCAACATCATCATATTTGCATGATTCATATTTTTTCGGACAAAATAGTAAAAAGGTTCCCAACGGCTGCGACATCAACAACGACGTCTGTGCAAAGTACAACATGTGCAATTTTACACATACACAGAATCGTTTCTCTAGGAAACACATCTTCACTCAACATCTGATTCAATTTATCGAAAACATCATCACAATGTTGTTAAGAAGAAGAAGAAAAAGAAGATTATATTGAAGGACGAAGAAAGTAATATATATATATATATATATATATATATATATATATATATATATATATAATTGCCTAATAAACAGGTGTTGTTAGTCGTCTTGCTTTCGATTTCAAACATCCGCTCAACGAGGATTGAGATAAGTGAAGGTGAAAAGATTGAAACTTTTATTGGAAAGTGAAGCTCCGTTGAGGTTAACTGTGCTGATTTGATCGGAAGGTGAACAAGTGATACCTTGCCAAAAACATGGTGAAATAGAAAGTGACCAATTTGAAAGGAAGTTTTTTGGATCAAAAATTATGTTTTGAGTGTTTGAAATTGTTTAACAACAAGGTTGTTGAGTCGATGGTTGTTGTTGTTGGTTGTTGTTCTTTTCTTTTTCTGTTTCATCAAAATAATGAAGGAAAATAAAATAATTAATTAATACTCCTTCGTTCCTTTGTTTTCTTTGTTTCTTTTCTCAATGCATTTGAAATTGAAATATTTAAAGTTTTAAATAAGGGTCCTGTTTTTCTCAATGCATTTTGTGATTTCTTTGCCTTAGTGCGTCCCGTCTTCGTGCGGTGTTTGTTTGCTTTCTTGTTTTTTACGGCATTCGTTTGGTTCAGATTGACAGATCTATTTTGATCAACTACAGATTCAATCAATGACAAAGTCATCAACGATAAAGATCCGAAGACATGAATATTTCAGTAACTTATATTTTGTTGCATTATTTGTAGGTCTGAGTATGCCGTTTTATGCTATTAACTTGGATGCTGTGAGTTTGTTCGCAAATTCATCCTTTTCGTTTTTAGCGCTATTGAATTTGTGCTTGTATCTGATGTATCTATCTATTTGAATGAATGAATGTTATGTTTTAGTCAAAAAAAAATAAATAAGGGTCCTGTTAATGTGTTCCCTAAGGGCACATGTTAAGGTATCCTAATATAAAAATTCAACATTTAATGATACAAGAAATTTAATGTTTGTAAAGTTAAAATGCACAAATTTTAAAGAATAATTTCTAATTTTGCTTCCTTAACATTCTCCTTTAAATAAATAGTTTTTTTTATATAGAATCCTTAAAGAGTATCTCGCAGACACTAGTTAGCAAGATCAACACAATTATGTTGATCATTTGGTATAAATTAATAGTTAGTTGTAAATTCAAATTTAGAAAATAACTTTTTTTTTATAAACAAAAATTGAATTATAAGGAATACAAGGGGTACTCAACCCTTACAATTCAAAGGTAATCACCTCATATTCAAGCGAATACAATCCAATGGATTATTACACCAGTCATGAAAAGCCACAAAATCATTGCTCCCTAAACGGCCTATAAACCAAAACCAAGCAATATAAATAATTTGGTTCACTAAAGAAGAAACATTAGCGAAAGCTCCTCTAAATAAAATATTATTACGCGTGCGCCAAATACTCCATGTCGTCGCCAACCAAATAATGTGCCGGAAACTCTTGCTATTGTTACCAAATATTGAGTCTCCAAATAAATTAAAATGACATGAAGTACTAGTATATTACACATAAATTCATCGAGAAAAAGACCCTATCTTTTATTCTCAAACTAACCTTGGACTAGCATGAAAAATAAGTCTCTATAATTAATGCACTAACATTGGAATGAATTATTTGATTTTATTTAATAAGGGCAAATAGAATTGAGTTTTTAATAAAGAATAAATTTAAAGAGTGCTCTTTATAAAAAGGACAAAAAAAAATTCCAAAACGTTTCTTATAAAATGGAACGGAGGAAGTAATAAATAGTTAAGGATATGATATGAAAAATAACATTATATGATAAGCTTGATAATAGGCACATGATAGGCGCAGAGAAGAAGAAAATGTATTGATCACAACACAAATCTAAAGTTTACAATGCTATGTCAGATCCTTATATATGATACAATACAATGAAAAGCTGCTAACAACAATACAACTAACTCCTAACAAATTGGTTAGTTGCAAGTAACAAACACCTACTAACTTGACTTACAAGTAACTAACTCTTCCTTCATTGAGTTATCCTTAACATGAAAAGTGAAACAACTGATAAAAGTATTGGAAATCCAAGCAACATCTGCAATAGAACATGCACCTCAGGGTTCATGTGGGAAAACCAAACTGTCTTTGTAAACAGTCACTTGCAACCAATGCATGTGCATCTTCGAGCAAAGTAAATCTTCTACAGCATTGGTCCTTTGGATCCTAAGAAATCAAGCCTTACCCTCGAACACACATGAGTAGGTCCCCCAGTCTCGATGAAACACAACGGAACAAAATCGGTCGAACTCAAAGAATTAGGTGTAAGTGGCCCATCGGAGAATCTGAAGGCGGTAAATTAGACAATCTGCAAACCAGGACTTTTAGTCACCTGATGTTTCAGTAATTTCTGCAAAAATCTGATGTTATAGAGTAGGTAAGTATAATAGCAAGGCATATATACTATCTTATAAATATGGGACCAAAAATTAAAACTATTTTATTTACCACTATTTATTCATCAAAAAGAAGAAAGTAGTTCTTTTATTTGTAACTTACGCATCCAATAATCAGAAACATGGTCTCTATGTCAACTAGGTAATGAGATAAACTGTCAACAAGAAATCTTGGGGGAAGTAACTTTTTCAGGTTCAAATGTTTTAAGCTATATTTTCATAAACTACCTTGAAGGTCTTATAAAAATAAGCTAAAAAAACTTATGAACATGTCATAAGACCTTCAAGGTAGTTTATTTCTACAAGACACAGAACCAATAACCTTGTTTGAAGACACAGAACCAACAATTCAAAATCAGAAAATAGAGAATCCATCTATCTAATCAGATGTATGTAATCCAAAATCAAGACCAAAATGATCAACATAATAAACAAATGAATATTACATACATACTACAGGGACCAAGTTTAGTATGAACAAAGTGTGGAGGGACTAAAACAAAACAAGTACCAAAAGCAAAAAGTTGTATATTTTCAAGAATTAAATATACAATTACAAGGACAAAAAATGGTATATTTGCAAGGTCGAAAAACATATATAAGCCAAAATTTAAATATCAAAACAAATTCAGAAGATCAAAACAAAAGTTAGACATAAAGGTCAAGAGAAAGTTACCTGACCTCTCGTTGAAGGCAATATGTACCATAATGTCAGAAAATGTTGATTGATACAAGAGAATAGATTCAGAAACACCTCCATGATTGAGGAAATATTTTGACTCAACTAAAATACTTAAGCAATGATGGTTTCATAGGAAGTATCTCAACTTCTCGGATGGAAGAGATTATCCGCCATTCTTTACCATATGATCTTCCATATCTTTCTTGTAACAGTAAGCAGTTATAAATGCAAAGTTTCTGCAAAGATACAAGGTTACATATTGCTTCAGGTAGTGATGTCAAGCAATTGCAATTGTGGATCTCAAGAGTCAATAGTGATGAGAGATTCCCTATCCAGTCTGGTAAACTTTTGCCGCAAAATCCATCAATAACTAGTTTTTGAAGTGAGTGGTATGGCTGCAGGCCTTGTAAAATCATCTCATCTTCCAACCAGGATCTTTTTTGTCCAATGGATAATGACGGTGGTGACAACCATGGATGGGAATTGTCATCATACAACCACCGCAATTCCAATTGTTGAAGGTGTCTCTTCCCAAGAAGTACTTTTGCAGATTGAACCTCTGCAGCATTATTTCGCAGGAAAACCAATCCTTTTATTTCTAATCTCCCTCTAAGGTTGTTTAGCTCACCCAAGTCATTGATGCTTGTACTTCCATTTCTCAGTGCAAAACATGTTAGTGTTTGAAGATTAGTCAACTTTCCTAACCCCTGTGGCATACATGTCAATCTATTGCAACCATTCAACTCAATATGCCTCAGACTTTTATTGAGATTTTCTGGTAATATCCTGAGATCAGCACATCCAGAAAGCTTTAAAGTTTGCAAGTTCTGTAGGCTAGTAATGCCCGATGGAAGATGTTCCAGTGCAGTATTCTGTGATAGATCGAGATATCTTAAATGCTTCATGTCTTCAAAACTATTAGCGATTGCTACAATTTTCAACCCACAAAGTGTCAACACACGTAAGAATTTTAGGCCTGACAAGGAAAGATTGTATGACTGACGCAAATAATTGCTTGCATTGATCTGTGGATGTAAAAGAAATGTCCTTAACTTGTAGGAAAATGATGTTGGAGCTAACTGTAGTTCAGTACAACGAGATGACAAATAACGTGTTCTGATTCCAATGTTTGCTTCTTCTCCTTCAACCACGACATATTCATTCCCGACCATTAGCTGTGCTAGATCATGCATAAGGTCATGCATTTTACAAGTACTTACGCCACCACAATCATCTACAGTGACATCTTGAAAGAAGGACATTGAAAGCAAACTCATGAAGTACTCATGACCAACATCTTCTACACATCTAATATCATTTGATTGTTGAATGAAACCCTCAGCAACCCATAACTGAATGAGTGTGTTTTTTTCAAACACAAAACCTTTTGGAAACAATGAACAATAAGCAAAACATTTTTTCAGAAATGAGGGAAGATGATCATAACTCAATTTAAGGATTTCAAAGATTTTGTCCTTGTGTTGATCTATCTTTGAAAACTCAACATCCTTGAAATATAGCCAATCTCTTCTTCCCAAATTTCGAGAAAACAAAAGGCTGCCGATAGTTCTTATGGCGAGGGGAATGCCAGCACATTTCTTAACAATGTCCCTTCCTATATCTAACAACTCCAAATCATTTTGTTCTTTCAACTCACCGAAAGCTACTCGAGAGAATAGCTCCTGGGATTTCTGTGAATCCAAACCTTTTAAGAAAAGGGGTGGATGTGTGCCTGTTATTTTTGCCACAGTATGACTACGGGTTGTAACAATTATCATGCTTCCTTTTCCTCCTTCCACGAACAAGCTCTTCAATTTAAGCCACAACTCACGATCCTCATTCCACATGTCGTCTAACACAAGCAAAAACTTCTTCCCTTCAATTTTGTTTCTAAGTTTTTGTTGCACTAGCTCCATCTTACTATTCTTTTCGTCCCCGATGATATCTTGAGCTACTTTCTTTATATCAAATTCATCCGAGACATACACCCACATTTTTAGTTCAAAATGCTTTTGAACATCATTATCATTGTAAACTAATTGTGCAAGTGCAGTCTTACCTAAGCCTCCAATGCCGACTATGGGAATTATCGAAACATTATCTGTTGCATTGATGTCAAGTAGATAACGTTTAATGCATTTCTTTTCCTCATCTCTTCCAAGAACTTCATCTTTACTCACAAAAGAGTAAGTTTGTCTTTGTTCCCGATATACAATTGGATTCTCGATAGGACGGTCATTCAGTTGCAGTGCATGCTTAATTTTAGCAATGTCATCTAGCCTCTTTTGGATTGCCTTCATTTTATGGCCATAAGCAAGTTTGTTTGATTTTGAGAAGAAAATTTGTGTCTGTCTTACTATGCTGTTTCTAGCCATCACTTTTCTATTCAAATCTTCGATGGAAAAATCATCTAGCACATCATCTGCATCATAAAGTACATCTTTCAGCTCCTCCAACCAATTACTAACTTGATGATTATTGGCTTTGGCCTCTGCATCGAGGAGCACAGCTTTTATCATGGAAACTGTATTCCTCATTCGTTCGATATCCTCTTTGAGATTCCAAATGATTCCAAGCTCTTTGTAAGCAGAAGAACTCAATTTTTCCAAGATTGTAACAGCAAGGGCTTCCATCCTGTGGAAAATGGAAAATGAAGCTTAATACAAGCATGAACCAAACTAATAGATTTAGAGAATTTCTTGTTTTTGAATAATAAAATACAGTAAGTGATGGAGAAATATACTAATATGGATTTTCTATGGTTGAAATTTGAAAAATCACGCAGTCACTGCAGGTAGTAAATCGAAAGTGAAACCATCAGATGAAAATCAGATAACTCAAACTCTAAGTTTGTGTTTCAAATCTAAGTTTTTGAAGCGGCTAAAGTTTTTTTGGTCTCCTTTGTCGGGGTTTGAACTGTGAACCTCTCGCTTATGTAACCCTTAGCTCAAATCACTTTAGCTACCCAACCAACCCGTCTATCTGACGGTCTTAATTAGCCGAGTCAATTGACTGAGTGAGTTTTTAACTGCAACAAAACTATCTATAAAGAAAAGAAAGGATCTTTTTCTTCATAAATATAGAAGTGAATCCTATAAACAAATATGAGTTGGTGAGTCCCTAGTTCTTACATAAGAAAAAAAAAAAAAAACTTTCTTGCTCCACTAGGATCATATGCTATCCTTCAAAGGAATCTAAATCCAATGTTCAATTTCCAATACAATAATGCAGCTAGCAAATATAATAATCCAAGTATCCAACATTAGCACACCTATATTTGTTAGTCACATCCAATGTGGGACTTCTTAACAATTCTCTCGAATATCACTCTCAATTCTCTGAAGTTATAAAAATAGAAAGTAATCTCAAGTATATAAAATTTCGCCTTGTCAGTCGTACTTCTGCCGTTAGAGCCTTTGACATGGTCCGTTAACCGGACATGTCAAATTGCATGTTGATCTCAGCACAATTTATCATTAAATGCAATCCTACAAAGACTAATTACTAACAAATTAATCTCCAAGAGACCTAAATTTATCATAATTTTCTTCACATAGTTGAGGAAATAAATTGGAAGTATACTCAATAATTATTTAAGCAACCAAAATAAGAAATGAATAAAGAAAATTTGATGTGAGTACATATGTTACAAGTGTTAAATTCCAAAAATTTCAGAGAGAGAGATTACCTGGTTTGGAAATAGGAATCAAGAAACAGAATCGATAGTTGTATTGAGAATTGAAAATTTGAGTAGCGAGATGAAGCAATAACAGAAAAAAGTGAAGTCAACTCAGGTCAAACATGGAAAATACAGTACTTAAAAAGCAAGAAATTTCCATAACTTTTCCTTTGAAGCAAGATATTTCTACAACTAACTACTAACGCGTAATTGAACTTGTGAGAAAAGTCAAAGAATGAAGCTTACACATCGTAGTGAGAGATTTATTTTTGTCATCCTACCATTTTTCTCACGCGCGTTATGAATTTGCCAAAATACCTCATGTTCGTTGCTTAGGTATCGGATACCCAAAAATCATCCTATCTTTATAACGTCCGTTATTTAAGTAGCAGAAAGATAAAAGTGAAAACGCGTAGGGCGACAAAAGAAGATCTCTATCCACGCTAGCATATGAGCAACATACTTGACTTTCCTCCAAGGACCCAACATCATAAATAGTCCAACTCAATAGACAAACAATGGATATTTCCATCAAGCCCAAATCACTAAGACAAACAATACGAGTTTCCATCAAGAATTTTGTTCTATAGAATCCCTAATTGCTCCTAAACCCTTCAATTTTCCATTTTGTTCTAAAGGCAAAACCGAAAATTTGGAGGGTTTGAGAGCGTCTAAAGAGCAAAATTTCATCAATAGCTTCCATGAGGCTCATGCTTTTGCTTCAATTACCAGAGGAAGGCCCTTATAAATTGACCTTAATTTTGTAAATCAATGGACCCAACAATATTTAGAATAAAGTGATTAATAAATTTCAGTTAAGAACAAATTAGTTAGAAAAATCCGAGTTCGAATTGTGACTGAAATAGTACATTTAATTTGCGGATAATCTTGGTGTGTAATATATTCAAATTCAATGCCAATAAATTGTTTTAAACCAACGATAATGAATTGGTCCAATTTGCAAGACTCTTGAGCCTCTTAAGCAAGTAATCTGAGATTCGATTTTTGACTATACATATAGAATATAGAAAAAATTTGGTTGGAGGGAAGAACTAATAAAATGGATTCCGATCACATTTTAATTGAAGCCATTAATTAGAGAAATTGCCAAATTGGTGTTCTTTCAAAATAATTTGGCAAGACAAAGAAAAATCTTTTGTTCCACATTTGAATGTCAATCATATGATATGACCAAGAAAATGAGAAACATAAGCTAAAACAGATTAAAGTACCATTTGTCAGACTAAAATTGAATTAAAATTATTTCTCTTCTGTTAACCTTCTATCAATCAATGACCTATTTATCACCACCATGTTCTTCTCACTAATTTGTTGATGAAACAAATAAGAGTTAAATGTCAAGGTACTAATCTATATGCATCATCAATTTTGAATGTAATGTAACCACTTTTATAGGTTACATTTTTTGCCTTGTTTTCCAATGGAATTACATTGTTGTTCTGTTTCCTTCCTTTTGTTGTTGATTTGATCATTATCATTCTTAACTTTTGATTTCAACAAATGTGGTTTCAGCTTATTTACATCTGATTGTTGAACTGGTTTCAGAAAAAATTCTTCAGCTCCTTCTTCTAAGCATCTAATTCAATTAAAAATAAATAAAAATAGGACTTGTTAGATTTGATGAAAAATTTATGTGATGCCTCCAATTTATTTTTTATTTTTAAATTTTTTTATGCCTCCAAATTTTTGAATTTGAAATTTCACTAAATTAATGTCATGATATTATGCCCCAAATTTTTGAATATGAAATTTCACAAAATTAATGTCAAGATATTATATTAAATTTTGTGAAAGGTTATCTCACCTGTTGATCCTTGATGGAACATTCTCTGAGGACATAATCACAACTGGTATATCTTTAAGAGAATTAGATTCCTGCAAAAAAAAAATCTTTTTATTAATTTATATTTAAAAAATATATTTTGTTACTATTTTTCTAGCATAAAAAAAAAGAATATACAAGCAATTATATGTCAACAAATTGGTTTAAGATTTTTTTTGGTATAATGAACCTTTTATAAAGGCACCGGATCCTCCCCATTCAATGGAGATTAGAGAGTCCAGTGAAATCTGAACCATTTAATAATTAAAATTAAAATAAATGGAGGGTGTAGATCGAAACATTAATCCCTCCTGTGTGATTGTCACGAGAGACGATCCATTTCCTTTTATAAATATATCAATCTGACAAAATTATAGTTTGAAAATATATGACATTTATTTGTGAAATCAAATCCTAACAAGTAACAATTAGTATTTCAAATTATGCTTTCAAAATTTGAAATTGAGAAGACAATAATGGAATTTTTTATGAAATACAAATTTAAATCAATTTTTACCTTGATCTTTCTCAGCAGATCATAGCCAGTCATTCCTGGCATACAATAATCAGTTATGATCAGATTCACTTCTACAACCTGCAAAAATAATTAAGAAAAAGGATTAAGATGATAATCATTCAAAACTTGTTCATTAAAAAGGATTAAACATTAAACATAAGTATTAGTCTAGTCATTTAGCAACAGAATTGTACCTGTTCTGTTTCTGTTGCATTAGATGTAGGCTTTTCATTCCTCACCTCATCTTCAACCAAACCAAGAAATTTCAAAGCCTTGGTACCAGAATCAACCACGGTAACTGAAATTCCAAAACACATCAAATAGCATTAGATGTCAGATTAATGATATTATTGAAACCGCGGTGACAGATCCATCAACGCACGACATGTTTCACAAGTTATAACTTGAAAGTTTTGCAACCAGGATTTCCACCGCGGTTCCAAACAGACACTAACTATGTATACCAAATTCTCGCCTTCAAAATTGTATAATTAAAATTAAAAAATTAACCACACTATGTTTTGAAATAATTAAAATTCAAAGTATCTTATTATAAAAATAAGATGTTTTGAATTTTAATTGAAATAAATTTCGTAAAAAAGAAAAATTGAATTTATTGAAAAAAGACGCTATAAATATTTTAAAATTACATCACAAAAAATTCACGTCAATTCGAACAATCATTTGAATTTTGTTGTAAAAGATCCATAGACTGAATTAAGAATTAGAATTAGACCTTCAAAATTTCAAAATATAGAGAAAAAAATAAATTTACCATGAAATGAAGAGGTTTTGAGGAGTCTTTCAATCAACATTCTATCAATGATACTATCATCAACAGCCAAAACATGAAACTGTGCCATAATTAACTTGGATAGTAATAAAATTTGAAAGTACAAGACAAAAGAGAATTAGTTAAGAATGTTTGCTTCAGGAAAATGAGGGAAGAGAGAGATACTAGAAGGGGTGTGAAGTGAAGATATAAAGATGTGAATGAGAGGATGTCACATTTTAAAAGGGTGGATATCATATTCAAAGAGATACAAAATCCTCTTAGAAAATCTGACAGTTTGGAAAGCAAGATCCTGACAGATTTCATTGCAGAATCTGCCAGATTTTCTTTGTTGATTTTTGAATTGAAAAACAAGCAAAGATGGTCCTCTTATTCTACCAAACTTTCAATTTTATTTTCTTACTTGTTACATTTTTATTGCATTATAATTATTATTCTATTATTATTTTATGACTTAAATAAATAAGCAAATGGGAGGAAGTCTTGGATGGATATAAGAATTTGGTTACATGATAAAAAACTAAAAAAAGAATAATTAACTAATGTATATTTTTGAAATGATTATTGATATGCATTTTTATGTGACTGTGATCAAATTATGAGTTTGAATGTTTGTGACCATATATGTATTTTTAGCAAATGATCCCTACAAATATCAAAAGTTTTAATCTTACTATAATATATGCGTATGTTTGTTTTTAGTCATCTTAAATATACTATTTTTTGTTTTTGGTCTTTAAAAATTGATGTAAAATATCAAAAATATTTTATTTTAATCCTTTAAAACAAGGTATAAAATTGAATGCTATAGGAATTATTATCAATATGAACAAAATATGCTAGCTAAGACTAAAACAAGACACAAAATCCATGTTTACATATAAGCTAATTGTGTTGCAGATGCTTTGGCTACGAGGGGATGCTCATTGGAGGAGTATAGGGTAGTAGAAGAATCTTCTTTTGATCTCGAACAATTGTGCTCGGTTGATGCATTGAGAGTTTCTATTCCTCGTATTATCTACGTGTAATTTCTATTTTTGGGTAGGCCCTTTTTATTGGAAAAAAAAACACAAAAACCAAAAACAAAATATATATTTAAAAAAGAAAAACAAAATAAAATAAAAATTAAACCGAAACTAATAAGAGAGAGTATATTTTGAGGATTAAAACAATTTATTTTTCACTATATACTTTGGGTGCTATACACTATTCTCTTCATCACCTCCCCAATAGTTTGTTAAGTATATATGTGGTCTGAATTCCATTTCATGCACGTGCATGACCTGTTTAGCACTATGGTCCACCCATCCGTCTATAAATAGGATTATTTCCTTTTTACTTTCAGAGAAAAAAAAACTTTTATGTAAAATTAGACTGTTTAAGTCTTTTAAATAATAGTTAGGTCTTTTAAATTGTTTAGAAGTTTTTTAGATTTTTAACTTGTTGTATTGTTATTCTTTTAAATTTTAATTAATCTCTATTATCTTGATGCAGTGTGAATGTTCATCAGCTTCCATTATAATGGATATTTTAATAAATAAATAAAAAGCGCATATGTTGGAAGGAGATTAATTAACAGTACAACAAATTTTTATAATAGAGGATAATTAAAAGGGTAACAATACAACAAATTAAAAATTTAAAAGACTTATTCGTTATCTGAAAAATTTAAGAACCTAACTCTTAAAAATATAAAATTTAAAGGACCTTTGAATAAATTTGACCTAAATTTTAATTTGTAAGTCTAGTTAACCGTTATACGTACTACTTAAGAAAAATAGTGTTATGTTATTTTGAAGATAGAGTTGTAAAAATGTTTTGTAGTAAAATTTTCTTGCATAAATCAATGTAAGAAATCATATATTTGCACGTTAAAATTTTGTTGTTAAATTTATTTTAAAATATTTTTTGTATGTATTTTAAAATTATGTGTCAAATATAAAAAAAAAATTAGCATTTTCCAATTTTTTAAAGGTCACAACCAAGCTAATCGAGTTGCTCATGACTTAGCTCAAGCGTCTTATTTTATTGCTAATCTTCAAGGTCTTAATTCTTGTTCATCTTGTATTGAATCTACTATCATGAATGAAATGAATTAAGTGTGTTTTTGTCAACAAAAGAAAAAGGTCACAGGGCAATTTAGTCGCTTTGAAGGATTTAAATAGTATACTAAAGATTTTGAATTCAATACACAGCTCCATCGTAACCCAACAAAAAAATTGTTGCATTTCTATTTATTTATTTTTTCATTGATAAAATAATCAGTATAAACTTAAACAGAAATGATATGGTAGCATGAACCTTATCTTCTCTGCCTCAATTTATGCACTATTTTGTCATGACTCGGCATGAACATATAATTGAATTGTGTGATTTTTTTTTTTTTTTTGAAGCATGTGATCTTGATCTTTCATCGTATTTTTTCCTCAAGGGTTAAGGTTGAAATTTTTTATTAATGAAGATATTGGAAATACAAGTTATTAAAAATTTGAATATATTTCACATTCTAATTTGTCGATGCAAATCAGCACAAACAACAACATTTTTTTAATTTGATTTTCTTGACTCAATCTCTTTTGAACTAAAATAATAATAACATACTATTTGGCAATTTGGTCCAGATTCTTTGATTTTGCAACACGTCTTCCATGGAAGGTTAAAAAACTCAAAGGGTCACTCAATAAATTATTTGCGAAATTTTTAATCTTTTATCAAAACAAATTTGAATGCATAGAGTAATTTAAGCTAAAAATTATAATTGGACATACAAAATTAATTGGTGTTTAATTATCAAATCATTTTTGTTCATAAAGCAATGTGTCTTTCACGCACAATTGCATATTTATACTAATTTAGTATACTTACTAAGATGGAATCAAAGTCTCCTCCACAATCTACTGGGTTGCCTGCTATCAGGTTTCTGATCCGGCGATCTATATTTTATATTTGTGCTCCAAGCCCAATAACGATGGGCGCGAAGAGCTGTATTAAAAAGTCACACAACATCGGATGTGAGATGATCTGAATATGAGTTTATAAAGTAGGGACAATCTTCACCTTACAATATGATTTTGTATGATTGAGTTAAGCCAAACTCCTAATTCTAGGACTTTTATCATAGAATCTCTGTTGCAATATTTTCTTTTAGGGGGCAGGGGTGAGGAATTGAATTGCGTAAGTTTCATTTGGTGAATTTGAAATTCAGTTTGTCTTAATAGGTAGCATGGTGGTTTGAGGGTTAGGAATGTGATGAATTTCATTTCAACTTTATTAAAAAAATGGCTGTGGAGATCGATGGTTGATCAGAAAAATTTGTGGTTTAAGGTGTTAGCAGCGAAGTATGATGTAGAGGGAAGTCGGGTCAAAGGGGGGGTGTGAGGAAGGTTTCATTTGATGGATAGAATTGAGTAATGTGCGCGAAGGAGCAGGTGTTAGAATTGGTAATTGGATTGATGACAGGATAATTAGGACGGTTGGTAATGAAAAAAATATTATTTTTTGGTTGGAGGGTGGTCCTCTTTGGAATATAAGTTTAGAATTTTATCTACATGTGAATAGTACAAAGTCGATCATAACTATTTAGAAGTATTACTTGAAAGCCCGACTCCAAAGGGCGTGCACCTACTATTGGTTATTTGGTGAGATGTGGAGGTTGGAACGGAGGTGATGGGGCGACCGGGGGGGTTAGAGAGGAGGAGTATACGGTGGAGGAATATTATTTGTTGCCTAACTTTTGTTTGCAGTAATTTGATTGTAGAGATCAACTTAGGCCTCCACTTCTCCCCTGATTCCTATGAGAGATATTTTCCATTTTCATTAGTGGTCACACACACCACGTTCCCTAGCACATAACTAGTATATAATAATACATTCATAACCCCACATATCTAAGAAATTGAGCAAATATATCCATTTGAGTTGGCTTTGCTTGATCTTGTATGGACCTTGAAAATGGAAATACATAATTTGAAGAATAATAATGGACAAATAAAACCAAAAACATTAACATATAAGATGACAATGACACTACTGTTTTGCATGAGTGGCTTAGGATGAGTGGCTTTACATCAATCGATTCTTGTTTTGATTGTATTATCCCCCAAAGGTGGGAAGATCAGATCAAGAAGATAAAATATGTAGTAGCTTTAATTAGGCACTACAAATTTTGTTTTTTTTTTTTATAATTGAACTTTGTCCTACAAATTAGGGTGGTCACATTTTATGTAGCTCCCATTATTTATGTACACAATTATAACTACACAATGGAACCAAAATCCTAACAAATAAGTGGAGGCTATTGTATATATGTATCTTTCAAAACACCAAACCATTTAGTTTGTTTCTCCGGAATCTTATTACAGACCTAGATTTGCTGTTATCTTAGTCACACACAGTATTACACGCGATCTTTAATCACAATTGTTAGTTTGAGATTGGACGGTTTATATTACACATCAAATATAACACAGTCCAACGATCTCAGCTATTGATTTAAATCGGATAGTTCATAGCGTGACACATTTATTGCATCAAATTCATTTCTCAATATTATTACCATCATATTTTTTTATAACTTCTTCGGGAATATAAGATTGGGAAATGGATTTGAGATCGGGATTAAAGAAGTTGGACATATACACAATCCAATTTCTTTATTCTCATTGTTATCCCATAAAAGTCCTCCTTACTCCAATTTCTTTATAATATTTTTAAGTTTTTTCAACTTCTACTTCAACACAAATCTCATTCAACTACTGTATTAACCCTTTGGCTCACACACACACACTTCTTCTTCTTTTTTTTTTTTTGGTACAAACACACACACACCCCCCTCTTCTACTACCTAAGAACCACATAGTTAGACCATTTTCAATGGTAGTACCTATTAGGTACTTATATAGGTACTTATTAGGTACTACCATTGGAGCAAAATTCATTGAGTACCTAATAGGTACTGCTTCTCAAATAGGTACTCTCTCTTTCTTCATTATAATATATTTTTGTGGGACCTAGTTATAAAGATGTAGTATTATTGATGAGATATAGAGTTATTAGTGAGACCGATTTAGAACTTTTCAAGAGGTGCTGGGTTGGAGAGATTTAGTACTTATTAGGTACTATTATTAAAAAATAATAAACAAGTGATGTGGATACGTAAAACCCAATTAAGTACTCAAATTTGGGGAACTCCATTGTAAATGCTCTTAAAGACTAAAATGAATAAATGGCATTGTAAAACAAAATTTTACACTAGGTCTCTCTAAATTGTTTGATTAAAAAAATGTCTCTCAATTGAATTTTTGAAACTTTCCATGACTGCGATATAGTATTTCTTTTTCTTTTTTCATTTCTCCCATGACTACGATGCATTACATACTACTCCTTCCGTAACACATTATAAGCAAAAAATTTAAATTTTGGGTTCATTGAATATTTAATGTATCTAGTCCATATTATAGACAAAATACATTAAATATATAATGAACCTATAAAGTGAATTTTTGATTATAAAATGTTACGGAGGTAGTATATTAGTAAGATTGAATGAATTTTCCTATTAAAAATATCAACAGAATCAATTTTCCATTGAAAATCTGGAACATATATAATTAAGTATTTATAAAACTACGTAATTTGAATACTACAAGAATAATATACAACCAAAATTTCCTAAGGGGACTTTTTCTCACTCTTTTTTATTTTATTCTATTTTATAAAGACCTTTTCTCGCTCTATTATATATTTTGAAGTTCGTCTCAAATAATTTTGAAGTTCAAATATTCTAATAATAAAAATTGAGTTAAGCCACTAGGTTTAGTCTACTAGGTTCGATATAGTGGTAAGAAATATTGGTAGTATGCACGAGGTTCTGGGTTCGATCATCTGTTCTATTATAAACCAAAAAAAAAAGTTGATAAGGACAATACACTATATATGCATAGAAGTCGGAGTTCGAACTACGGACAATTCGTCTTTCTAACTATTTAATAAAGCTCATGCATCTAACAAATTTTAAAACTTAAATTCATTAATCAAATCTTCATATAGAGTGAATTGTCTACACAAGTGGATTGGACCTAAGACTGAATCTCAAATTTGAAGCCCTTTAATTTGGAGGCCCTGTTGCCCATCGCCATTAATTTACTTTATTATATACACGAGACTTTTATTATATATATTTTGCTTCCCATTCAATCGTCAAACATTGTAGAGAAATCTATTGTTTGAAAACATATAGCTCTAGCTTTCTATAATTTGTGCTTTAAGATGGCTTACTTTAAGAATCTTATGTTGAATATAGCTTTGTTGTTTGTACTTCTTATATCAGTTGAATTGGCATCAGCAAGGGTACCCCTTTGGGTCTCTGAGCCTCATCTCAAAGCATGTAAGTTTTCTGGGATTTCTAAAACTCTTTTATGTAAATATTTGAAGTTAATGTATTGAAAATTAAAATGTTTAAATTTTTAAATAGAATTTTTAAAGAATATTTTAGAGACATTTGTTAATAAGACCCATAAAATGAAACTATTAATATTCGTATAAAATCGTTAAATAATATGTTAGGTTGAAAAATATTGTCTTCAAACTTTTGTGACAGGAAAGCTTTTTTTTTTCATCCCTTACATCATAATTACATGTATTTTAGGGTTTTGTCTAACATGAAATACTTTATTAAATCTTTTATGGTGTACCTCCTCGCCCATAACCGGCTAAAAGGAGAATGCGAATGCGAATTTTATAAAATATACCGTTGAATTGTCATTTATTTTTGCTTTTTATGACACTTTATTTATTTTTGGATTGTTTTTAATAGAAAATGTAATCTTACTTTATTTTTGAATATTCTAAAATTTTAGAAAATAGACAAGCTTTTATATAATCAAATTAAAGAGACCTTGGTAATCTAGAGTTCGGCTCTGAGGTAAGTAAAATTTGGAAAAAAATTATTCCTACTAAAAATCGAACTCATATTCTCCCAAACTAATTTCTCCTAAAGAGAATTTATTAATCACCTAATATTGTCTTAGTTTATCCACCAAGAAACACTCAATTATTTTTATTTTTATTTTTTGACGAAAAGACGATATTCATTCATTCAAATCGGCAAAGTACATCAATCGAAATTATTACATAGCTAAAAACTAAAAAGGATGAATCTGCGAACAAACTCACAACATCTCAATTAATAGCATAAAACGGCTCAATATCTACAAATATGACAAAGCATACAATTAATATAATAAACTTCAAGTATCTGAAATAGTGATGTCCCTTGATGTTATTTTGAATACAAGAAATTCGGTTTATCCACCATTGTAAAGACAATATTTATAGATTTTTTTCCCAAAATATACTATGAACAAAGCAACTATTGGATGAGATCCACCATCACCTCCAAAATATTGGCAATATTTCCTATGAATAAATGTAATATCATTTCCCTCCAACCAATTAACTTACCAATCTGATTTGGTACATTCTCTAGAAAGCTTCTTCTTCCATCACATGTTTTTAAAAAAGCGCACATGTGTCCTGAAATATATTTTCAAATAAATATTGTGATTTTTTTTTTAAATTAGGCCTTTGAAGAGATAAAAATTTGTATTTTTCCAAAAATATATTGGAAGTATATGTTTAAGATGCCTTTTGAAATGGTAGTGACTTTACAATATTTTTTGTTGACTTTCAAGATGGACGTACAGCCGTTGATGATCCAGGTGGAGACCACAATTATCATCATCCCTCAGGACCGTCTCAAAAAAAACATCCTTGAGGACCCAAGGCTCAATTATATGTTGCCAATTCAATTGTTAGATATGTTATCGGTTATTTTATGTTTTTAAGTTAGCAATCTTGTTAGTAAAAAAAAAGTTAGCAATCTCGTCATTTTAGATTTGTTATATAAGACCAAAATGTTACAAAGAAAAGATAAAAGAACGTTAATACTTAGTATATATATAGCAATCTTGTCGTTTGGAATTACAATTTCTCTATAAAAACATCCTTTCGTTTGGAATTACAATTTCATATAAACATCAAATCATCAATAGATTATTGATTAAATTGTACTGTGTTAATTAATCTCCAAGTTTTGTTATGTTTGTTATATATGAACATCCCATTTTTATTTTGAGAAACTAAATTTAAAACGAGATGAAAAATTTATTTAACCCTTGAAAAGTTTGGCAATTAATTAATGTGTGTAACATCATGTTACGCGAGAATTTTATAAATTCGTAGGGCGCATGAAAAAATGAATAGGGTGGCAAAAGTAAATTTCGGGAGCAATAGAGCATGAGATGGCACAAGAGAGGGAAAATGCATGATTAGTTGGACCATTTTCAATAAAGAGTGCCTATTATTTAAGAATCGACGCATATTAGGTACCCTTATTAGAGGAAAACAAAATTGAGTAGGTATCACTTCTATAGTAAACACTCTCTCTCTTCATTAAAATATATATTTGGGGATCCATTTATAATAATGTGGAGTTATTGGTGGAATATAAAATTATTGGTGAAACGCAAGAAAAAAATGATTACATAGGTACTAGTCTAAGAACACTAGTCATAACAACATCATCAGTTAACAATAAAGAACTATGTTGAGTAGGACATAACTTATAAAACATCACGATTGACCCAAAATTACACCTCATTTAAGCAAGAGTATCTACATATTGATTAGCTTCACGATAAATATGGTGAACCACCACCTTACATTCTTTGTGTATTAGTCGCCAAATCCTACTCCATAAGCTTCTCTCGAGAGAATACACTCTATCTCCATTATTAAACCTATTAACCACAATTGGAATCAAAATGCAATTCCATTTGACAATTCAAGTATTCAACCCTTTACAAACACCCCAAAGTTTAGCCGTCAAAGCTACCGTCTTTCAATCCTCTAGGAAAGTCTTCAAGCGAATCAAGCCATTCACTACTCCCTCCACTAATGAGACCACCACATCGTCGATAGTATCTTCTCTTTTAGCACCATCCGTATTTCGCAACCGCTATATTATTCGCCTATATATAGAAATTTATATTATTCGCCACACCATAATCTCTAGTATACCGAGAAATTCTATATATTTGGAAAGTAAGGTCGATTAAAGTTGTCATCAATATCATGCTCTATAAGGTTATGTCAATGTCATAAAGACGTTACACGCCACCACCCAATAATCTTGCCAAGAATCAATATTGATTCCTGTTATTCTGCCACTTAAGTTCAACTCGATCCATTGATGTAGATCCCAAATTCCCAATTAAAAAAACACATCGATAAATTGAATTTTATACAAATTAAGTCATTTGTATAAAATGACTTATAGATGCATTGAATTTTACTAATATAGTATATGACAATGCATCGTAGGCATTGGACCTAAGACTATAACCAAAATAATTAAAGATGAATTGTTTTATTAGTAAGAATGAACTTTTCAATGACTACGATGCATTGTCTCAAAGTATGAATTGAACCTAAGACTATAACCAAAATAACGATAAATTTTCCTATTAGTTAGAATTAATTTTCAATGACTACGATGTATTGTCTCCAAATGTAAATTGAACTTAAGACTACCAAACTCTATATATATAGTATAAGAACAGGAAAGTATATATGTTTTATTGCTCTAAAATATTTGATATACATGATCAGAGTTACGTAATCATCTTGGCTATATTTAAGATTAACCTAAAGCTTTAACAAACTAATAACATAATTATCTAATATATAAGGATAAACTCAAACTAAACTACCACTCCTATATATAGAGCAATCTATTGTTTGAAATCTTACATAGCTATAGCTAGCTTTCCATAATTTTTTCCTTAAGATGGCTTACTTTAAGAAGTTTATGTTGAATATGGCATTGTTGCTCGTGCTTCTTATATCAATTGAGTTGGCATTAGCAAGGGTACCCCTTTGGGTTTCTGACCCTCATCTCAAAGCATGTAAGTTTCCTCTATCTCTAAATTATTTTTTTTTGACAATAAAAAAAAAAAAAACTTTTTCTTTTAAAAATAAACTGTTAAAATATTCATATTTCATACATATGTCCAGCTACCAGTAGGTTGGGTTGAAAAATTATGGCTGTCAAGATTTAGTAAAATGAAAGCTCATCTTAATTTCATCCCTCACATGTATTTTAGATTGATGAATCGGATTAAAAAAAAAAAAGTGTTCAACGTATTGATGAATTCGGATCTTTTTATTTTTATTTTTTCTCATCTAAAAATATAATTTCAAACTCAGTGTGGTTTTTCAAGAAATCATGAGAGATAATCCATTCAATTTACTCTTTAAAAAATAGTATCATTTTTTTAATAAATATCTTAGGGCTCGTTTGACCCGGCCTTTTTTAGAGCTATGCAAACAGCTTATGTAATTTTTATATATTATTATAAGTTTGTCAAGGTAGTTTATAGCTTATAAAATTACAATTTTCACTAGTATGAACTTATAAAATAGCATAAAACCTAATTTATATTGCATAAGCTGTTTGCATAAGCTCTAAAAAAAGCTGGGCCAAACGAACCCTTAAATGTTTTTGTTATTTGTCTTTATTATTTAACTTTTTTTTTTTTGGTTCTAAGGCCGGATACCAAATTTTCAAAAAAAAAAAAAACTTTTTTTTTTGACAAATCGTTTATTATTTAACTTTTTTATTATTGAAAGTGTATATATTTTCGAAATTCATTTTGAAATGATAATGACTTTTCATATATTCTTTTGTTGGCTTTTAAGATGGACGCAGACTAATGACCGCTGATGGTGCTGATAATGGAAGAGACCACAATTATGATCATCCCCCTCACCCCTGATGGACCCTTAATTGAGAGCCCAAGCCTCAATTATACGCTGCCAATTCAAATGTTAGATAATATCTATTGAATTTCTGTTATTGATCATTTTAAATTTCTATGTTAGTAATTACTAGTAATCTTGTTATTTTAATTTTGTTTGTTATATATTTTACTTGTAACGTTTATTTTCATAATCTCACGAGATTAACTCAGTTCATAAGGACACCGCATGATATATATAGGATATGTTTGATTGGTTAGCATACTATATGTACTTATTCTTCGGGTGTGGGTTAAGTACCTCTAGTACTGATTCTAATTATTAATCTAATATATTATACTTTTTTTGTTGTAAAAAAAAATATAAGAGCTGGGGTTTGAACTTCAGACGCTTCACTTATTCACTTGAAGTTGAAGTTTCTAGCGACTAAACAACTTGAAAAATAATATATGTATTAAATTGGATTAAATCGGTGATCAAGCGCTTCTGTTTATTTTTTACTTTTTCTAAAAAAAAATATAGCATATGTATTTTTTTTAACAAGCTATAACATATGTATTTTAATTGTAAATATAATAAATTAGAATCATTAATTAGTTTTTTTTAAGCAGAAGCATTAAGTAAAAATTATAGTTGAACAATTAAATCAACATTAGACAAAAAAAAAATTCATATGTGTTAATTACTACAAAAAGAACGCGCGTTTCAATAAAAAAGCGAGCCCGTATATCCACAAAAAATCCAAGTGCGCACATTAAACCGGCAGGTTTGAAAAAGCCGTTGGTTCGTCAGTTTTGATCGGTTCATGCCGGTTCTCACTAGTTCGTTAGCATGTCCGATCCAATAACCAGACCAGACTGATTGACCCTCAGACTCCTGGTTCGACAGGCCGGTCCAGTTCAATTTTTAAAACAAATAGTACAGTAAATATGAATTTATATGTAAACACAAGCGAAGATTTATTGGATTACTTGCTATAAAATTTCCTCTACTGGCCACCCATTATTAATATCAACGCACTTAACTCAAATACTCAATAGTTCATCACTTTTACAAATTGACTTTTTAGAATTGAGTTGGTCCTAACTGTTATTCTAAGACATGTCATATATCTTTGACCTACCAATTAAATATTTTTTGTAGACATGTATTGGTTCTATTCTATTATTACGAGAGGTGATCTTTGAGGGGATTTATTTCTCTCTATCTCAAGACTTGTACATTTCCTTCCAATTTCCTCATCCACTTCCCGCCATACATTATACATATATATTTTCCAGCTTCAATTATTTGTCTCTCAAGATATATGACTTATTTTAAGGTTATATTGAACTTGGCTTTGATGTTTGTGATTATGTTGTCAATGAATGTGGCAACAACAGCAAGGGTACCACTACGGAAAATTCAGCCTCATCACAAAACATGTAGGTACTATTTCTTCTTTTCTTATCTTAACTTTTTGATTTACAGGAGAACGAACGAAAAATGACAATGATAATAATAGGGGTCTCTCAGTTCAGAATTTAGTATAGTCTTACTACTTTTTTCTCCATACTCATGCAAATTTTTACATGAGATTTTTACTAATGGGTCTTGCTAACTAGTGCCCCCGGGGCACTAGTTAAGGAACTAAAAGAGGAAATAAAAGAGAAGTTATACATTGAAAAAATCAAAATTTAGACTTTTCATGTGTTGATTACACGATATTTAAGATAAACTTTCTACATTTGAATTCTTAACTAGTGTCCCTGAGACACTATTTAGCATTTGCCTTTACTAATTATGTCTTGAAATTAATGTCATTTTCCTAATGTTCTGGTAAAAAACAAGGGGGTTTGTATTATTGATCAAATGGTGTGATTACACTCAGTTCAATCCCAACAACCCTGGGAGTTTTATAAGTCCGAATTCGATCTTCAGCAAATGAGAATATGGAGCTATTTATAGAGCTTCTAGTCTTCTTCTCCAAGCAAGGGTTCCTAAAATCCCGGTCCTTAGCATCTTCTTCGGTGGTATAGCGTGAGAATAGGGATGAGGACCTTGGTCTCCAAGTTATGGCAGTTGCGAGGAGTTTATTTCTTCCTTCTTAAGTTAGCGGTTGATGCAAGGAAGGAGAAGATATTTTCAGTAACGCAGAATCCAATCCCTTTTTGGCGTTGTCTTAGAATTGATGGTCGCGCCCTAGCTTCTAGTCGCCCGTTTGTGTTTTACCCGCTTTGGGCTTATCATCCTTTTTACTCTAATTGGGCTTGTTGGATATTTTCTTAAGCCCATTGCCCAGTCCACAGCCCCCCAAGCACGAAGTCCAAAGGGGTGAAGTGCTTGAGTATGATTCGAATTTTCCCTCTGAAATTTGTAGCGCGGGAACGGTTCCATCGCGTTTCTCCCCACTTTCTGATGCACGATCTCGCTCTCCTATGCCGTATCTATCAACCGTTTCTCCATTTACTGATGACACGATCAGAAATTTCCTCTATAAATTGGATCACTCGACGATAGGATCCGCTCATCACCTTTTCACCTGCTTACCTAACAGTTTTCTTTCTTACAGTATGTCTCCCAAAAGCCTTCCCTTTGAATGTGGTCAGTCTCCTGCTTCCCCCGTCATTAAACGACTCCGCCGTATGCTGAATCTGAGTACGGAGGACTTAATGGACGATTTTGATGAATTCTCGGAGTTTGTCAAAGAACTTAATGATTATTGCTGGAGGTTGACCAAGGAAGAGAAACGTTTTCTTGATAGTGTGCTACGTCTGGAGAAGGAACTGAAGGATAGTGCATCCTTTGTGATCGCTGTGGAAAATGTGAAGGAGTGCCACACCGAAGTCACTGAAGCTGTTGACAGCCAGATAGAGATTACGAAGGAGACTATGGGTGTGCAAGAGGAGATCTTGGGGATATGCTTCAATGAGGAGCGCAGAGTGGATGATCGTCTGGCGATGCTGAATAAGGAGATGAAGCCGCTGGTGAAGAGGAAGAGGGCTCTTCAAGGCGAGATTAGGGATGACATTGCTAAGTTGATTACCCGGCGCCATTCTTTGGTGGACCTTCTGGACAAACAAAGCGCACTAAGAGAGGATCTGAAGCCTATTGACGAGAATATGGTGAAGGCGAAGAGGGTGAAACGGGCATTGGAGGAAATGCACCGTATCGCCGTTGCCGATGCTGGTGAATTGGGGAGTTCTACCATGCCATGAAGCCTTTTGTTTGCTCATCTTTCCGTTTTGTGCTTTTCTTTCTAGTATTTGTAATTTGCTTCCGGATTTTGGGATTTTTGTTGTTTTCCTTTTGTTTTCTTTGCTTCCGTTGTATTTCCTTTGTATGAATTTGAATATTTAAGCAATTTCCTTTCTTTATGTGTTGCTCTTCTGTTCTTTTTAGTACCGCCTCCCTTTGCAGTCTTCCATAACTAAAGTGGGTCAAATTTTGACTTCTGGGAAACGTAAAAATGGCATTTTTCGAGATAGTCAAAACTTGGTGGTTGCAACCGTCCAAGCATTTATTACTATCGTTAATAACGATGTTAAGGTTAAACAGTGACTATAAATATCACCTGCTAAAAACTCGAGTTTTTATCATCTTGTTTTGAGTCTTTATGATGGAAAATAATAATGCGAAAAAACCTGTTGCCAGAAATACTCCGCCTCAGCGGAGGAAGAAAAGAGTTGAGGTTTCGACCTCTAACTCCACTCGCTCCCGAAAGTCTAAGGATGTCAAAAAGGTAGAGGTTATCGTTCTTTCCTCGGATACCTCCGATTCTGGTAGTGGTGATGAGGATTATGTTTCGTTTCTGGAGACCTATGTTCCTCCTGAGCTTCGCGCTTCCTCGTCCAGTGAAGAAGAGGGGTCCCGGGTCACCGTGGAATCCAAGATGACTTTCCCTGAGCCTGTGCAAAAGGATTCGGAGTCCGATTGATAGGATTTTAGGATTTCTCCATGTAGCCTTAGTTTCTCTTCGTTGTACTTTCCATTTTCTGCTAATAATAAAGATTTTCCTTTCTTGCCTTGAGTAGAATGCATTACTTTATGTCTTGTCTTTCCCTGATTTTTGGCTTTTTCTCGTTTGGCGTTGTTCTGGATATCTTTATTGCGCCCCAAAGGCGAATCAATCTTTGGCGGGATAATTAGTCCTGGCGTGACCGTTTTATTAAGGGCGCCACTCTACCCGCCTGTAGGCGTCGTATTTAGTTATCTGACGATAAATCTTCTAAGGTTTATTCTCGGGATACACGCTTTTTTACGCGTGTTTAATCCGACGGCGCACTTGGCACTTCTTACTTCGACTTCTGGTCTTCAACAAAAACGAAAAGATTTCCCTCTTTATAAGTAGTATCTCCGTTTCTTCTTTCCCTTTACTTATTTCTTCTCGCGAATCAGCATTCTCTTTCGCATATCCTTCTTCGATCCAGCAAGCCTTTGTTCAACGATTAGGACGCTTCCAGTTTCTTTCTCCAAGCTTTGTCAATTCCTTTGAGGTATTCTTTCTTTCATACCTTACTCCTTTTTGGCCGATTTTGTCTGTCTTGAGTAGGAACCCTAATTTTTTAATTAGGTTTAGAACAAATGGTTATTTTTAGGGAGTTAGATGAGGATGATGGTGGGAGAGTTCCTATTTCTTCTCCTAGTTATCTCGAGTGGGCACAACAAGTTCAAGCCCACTATACTAGGGCTAACGGCGTTCTTAATAGCCGGGGGTTTTATTCGGAATTATGGGGTTTTGATGTTGGGAGTAGTAGTAGTGATAGTGATAACAGTAGTGATAGTAGTAATGACAGTGATTGCGTCATAATCTCCCCTTCCTCTTTCACAGGAAAGCGGAAGAACCCCTGCCGAGACCTGGTTGTTGCCGACTACGCTCCAGTTACCATGGAAGTTTCTTCAAAGTATACTAGTGTGGAGATGGTGAGGAGCTTTAGGAAAGCTGTCAAACTCTCTGATTCCCTTCTTCGTGAAGATTTGATTATAACCGAGCCCGTCAGGGAGGGCGAGTTCGTGTTTCTCCAGAATGTTACCCCGCCAGATTATTTCTATCTTTATACTGGCGTGATCCAGCCCCTCAATATTTGGTTGCCTTTCACCTCTTTCGAGGCTGAGATGTTGAGGGTTCTTAATGTCGCCCCCACCCAACTTCATCCTAATAGTTGGGCCTTTATAAAAGCTTTCGAGGTAATGTGTTCAGGTTTTAACCTAGACCCTTCTGTTGGTGTTTTCTTCTCTTTTTACCAAATAAAGAACCTAAAACCTCAATCTCTAGTTTCCCTTAGTAGTCAACCCAACCGTCGTCTCCTAAGCTTATATGCCTCCAATTTCAAAAACTTCAAAGATTCTTTCCTTCGGGTTCGCCATGATGAGAAATTTCCTGACCTGATGTATGATGAGGTTGAGGATCCTTTATTTCCTTTCTATTGGACCAAAAACCCTAGGCTTATCAAGGGAGCCGTCTTTGAGGCTCTGAGCGACTTTGAGCAAGAGACCGTCAACTTCCTTGATTCCTATGCCCTTATGGATACCTCTGACGTTCTTAGGTGTGAGGGTAATAGTGGCGCCTTGGAAGAATATTTGCGTAAGTGATAAATTTGTATCTTTTATTTGTTTAATGTTGATCTTGCCTCGTTACTAACTTGTATTTCTTTGCCTCTTTTTACTTTTGCAGAGAGAATGAGGACTATTTCAAATGAGGAGAGACTGGCATTCTTGGCTAAAGCTCGCCAGCAAAGAGCCCATCCTGTTGTCGACGTGACCGATCCCCTGAAAAAGCTGCAAGTGGAGGAAGCTGCTATGAAGGAAGGGCGGAGCAAGAAGAAGCATGAAGGGCGGATCCGTGTTGAGATCCCTGGAAAGACAGCTGCTGAAGCGGAGGGAAACGGGGGTGCTGCTCCTCCTCCTCCCAAAAAACAAAAGATAGAGAAAACTATTCAAAATGCTGGGGGTGCCGACAAGGGCAAAGGTGCGGCTTCCAGTTCTTCTCAGCCTCCTTCTCAAGATGCTGAAACCGCTGCGCCCCTTTCCTGGAGCTCCTTCGATCCTCTGGAGTTCATTGAGAGAGGAGTAACCATGGTGGGTGACATGACTCGCTTCACCAACACTTCGACGGAAGATCTGAGGAAGAAAGCCTTAGAGTATGAAGTCAAGGGTACTCTTCTCAATTATCTGTTGACAAACCGCCAGGAGCAAGAGGTTATGGAGGCGAGGCAGAAGGTGAAGATGGTTGATGATAACCTCGCTGATATTGAGAAGAGGTATTCTGAAACCAAGGCGAAGCTGGAGGATGACATTAAAAAGTTGAAGGAAGAAAGGGAGGGCGAGACAGAGAGACTGAATAAAGAGTATGAAGAGAAGCTGTCTAAAGTTAAAGAAAGCTATGCCGCTTCGGAGGCTAAGCTCAAGGAGAATGCTGCTGCCCAGGCTGAGAAACTCTCTAAACCAAGGTTGTCAGAACCGGACCGGACCGGCCGGTCGGACCGGTCGGACCGTGAACCGGCCATGAAACCGGCTCGGTTATGATCGAAAACCGGACAGGAAACCAACCGGGAAAAAACCGTGGCGAACCGGGTTGAACCGGGTTGAACCGGCGAACCGGCCGGCCGGTCCAAACGGTTTTGCAATTTTTTTTTTTTTTTTTTTTTAAAAACAAGGCAAAATCTTTTTTTTTTTTTTTAAAAAAAAAAATCTGAAACAACGTAGGAATAGGAAAAGTTGTTTTTCATCTTTTTTCTCTTCTCTCATTAGTCATCACGTAAAAACGCTTAATTTTTTTTTCTCTTCTCTCCTCCACCCTCTTCAACCTTGCCACAAACCCTTCCTCTTCCTCCTCTTGCTCCGGCGCCGGCGGTACTACTACTACCTTGAAGACTATAATGATTATTAGTTTTTAACTTTTTATGTCTAGATGAACATTATAATGATTATTACGTTGCATTTAGCTATGCATTTGGACACTAGTCTTTATGAACTTGATGAACATTTAGTTTTTGCTTTTTCACTTGGCACTTGATTTTGGTAGTATGTTGTCAATTGATTTTTTTTGAAAGCAGTATGTTGTCAATTGATGTTATGGTGCTATTTTGTGTTATTGAACTTAGTTTATTATATAATTTCTAATTTGGTTTGAATTATAAATTTTATTTTATTTTGACATTTGATATTTTATCTTTTTAATGTGTGAAATTATAAAATATTGAACAATTATTCATATTTTTTATTTATATATTAATTAAAATATATATTTAATTAAAAACGGTTCGACCCCGGTTGAACCCGGTCCGACCAATTGAACCTTGAACCGGTGAGCTTGCCGGTTCGATGACCGGTCCGGTTCTGACAACCTTGCTCTAAACTATCCAAGGAGAAGGATGAGGCGGTACAGTCTATTGGGACCTTAGCTGATGAGAAAGTTAGATTGGAGAATGACGTCACAGAGCTTCAGCTCTATGCCGCCAACCAATATGACGAGGGCTTTTCTTTTGCTATAGAACAGGTCAAGCTTCTTTTCCCGGATTTCGATGCTAAGCGCCTTGGCGAAGCTGATGCAATGAATCAAATTGTTGACGGCAAGCTCGTTCCCTATGTTCCTCCTCAATGAATGACCTCTTTGTAATGATCTTGTTTCTGCCCTTCTTTGGCTTTTTGTAATTATTTTGTATGCCCTTTTGTGGCTTTGAACAATTTTGCCCCTTGGCTGGGTCCTTTATAAAGTTCTTTATTCGCCTGATTTCTTCTTTTCATAACTTTACGAATTATTTTTGCATTACGTTGTGAGGTAACGCCTTCTGTCGTCTTTGTCTAGGAAACTTCGTCCTTGCACCTGTGACATCTTCTACTTTCTATAATAATTGTAAATTGATACAAATAACTTTATACCTGTTGTTTTTTTGGTGGTATAATGAATCGCCTGCTTTGGTTGTGTATAAGCTTCTTCCGGCGGTGTTGATAATTTCGCCTTTCTTTGTTGTATCTTTTTCTGACGTACCCAACTCGTAAGACTTACAGGTAACGCCCAGGCCTTGCAACCTTTTTTGATTTTTCTTTTTCTGACGTACCCAACTCGTAGGTGACGCCAAGGCACTGTAACCCTTATTTAATAAAAATTTTTTTCTGACGTACCCAACTCGTAGGTGACGCCAAGGCACTGTAACCCTTATTTAATAAAATTTTTTTTCTGACGTACCCAACTCGTAGGTGACGCCAAGGCACTGTAACCCTTGTTTAATAATATATATATTTTTTTTTCTGACGTACCCAACTCGTAGGTGACGCCAAGGCACTGTAACCCTTGTTTAATAATATATATTTTTTTTTTTCTGACGTACCCAACTCGTAGGTGACGCCAAGGCACTGTAACCCTTATTTAATAAAAATTTTTTTCTGACGTACCCAACTCGTAGGTGACGCCAAGGCACTGTAACCCTTGTTTAATAAAAATTTTTTTCTGACGTACCCAACTCGTAGGTGACGCCAAGGCACTGTAACCCTTGTTTAATAATATATATTTTTTTTTTTCTGACGTACCCAACTCGTAGGTGACGCCAAGGCACTGTAACCCTTGTTTAATAAAAAAAATTTTTCTGACGTACCCAACTCGTAGGTGACGCCAAGGCACTGTAACCCTTGTTTAATAATATATTTTTTTTTTTCTGACGTACCCAACTCGTAGGTGACGCCAAGGCACTGTAACCCTCGTTTAATAAAATTTTTTTTTTCTGACGTACCCAACTCGTAGGTGACGCCAAGGCACTGTAACCCTTGTTTTTGGTTCAGCGCTCACATCTGAGTTGATCTTTAAGTAAAGATTCAGAGCTCAAGTTTGAGATAACCATTTTTGTTGGTTCAGAGCCCGCAACTTAATCAGGTTGACCTTTATTGACGCAAATATTTTGGGATATGTAGGAAGATATAAACTATTAGAATTTTGAAATTCAATGAGCCTCGATAAAAACCCCCGTTGAAACAGGGGAAAAGAGTGTCTCATTGTTTTTTATTCATTTATGAAAATGGTTCTTATACATCATTTAAAAATATTGCTAAAAGAAGAGAATGGTTTTACTTATTCTTCCACCGATAAAGTGATGCTCCGGGATTAGCTATAGTAGAACTTTAGGTTTGCTACGTTCTATGTCCTTGGGAGGACTTTTCCTTCCATGGTCTCTAGGCGATAAGCTCCTCCTTCGAAAGCTTCTTGCACCCGAAAGGGGCCTTCCCAGTTTGCTGCGAACTTTCCTCCTTTATCTTTTCCCATAGGTCTTTTCAGCACCAGGTCACCTTCTTGAAAACTCCTTTGTTTGACTCTCGTATTATAACGCCTAGCGGCTCTTTGCTTTATGGCGAATTCCCTGAAATGCGCTCTTTCTCTTCTTTCCTCAATCATGTCTAGGTTCTCTTCCAGAGCTCTGTCGTTCTCTTCCTGCGTCGTGGTTTCTCTGCGCCAACTAGGAGGATTTATTTCCACCGGGATCATCGCGTCCGAACCATAGACCATTGTAAATGGCGCTTCTCCTGTCGAGGATTGGGGAGTGGTGTGATACGACCAGAGGATGGGTGAGATGTGGGCTACCCAAGCTTCGCCTTTACTATCTAGCCTTCTTTTTAAAGCTCTTAGTATCACCTTATTTGCTGACTCTGCTTGTCCGTTAGCTTGTGGATGTTCCACTGATATAAAGGTGTTTTTGATTCCTTTGCTTCGACAGAATTCAACGACCTTTTCGCTGGCGAACTGTGTACCGTTGTCGGATACGATGTATTTGGGCAATCCAAATCTGCAGATGATTTTCTTCCAATAAAAGATTTTTACCTGTTCCGCCGAGATGCTGGATACCAGCTCTGCTTCAATCCATTTTGTAAAGTAGTCTACGGCGACGATGATCCATCGCGCTTGTTTATAGCCAACCGGAAATGGACCAACGATATCTACGCCCCACATGAAAAAGGGCCAAGGGGATAATACTGACTTCAGTGGCTCCCCCGGAACGTGATGCAGGTTGGCGTGTCTTTGGCATTTGTCACAGTTTCTTACATACATGGCGGTATCATCATGTATATCTGGCCAATAAAATCCTGCTCTCAATATCTTTCCTGCTAATGCTCTTGAACCGATATGACTACCACATGATCCTTCGTGTACTTCATTCATGATGCGCTTGGCTTCTTCAGTACTGACGCATAAAAAGAGGGGGGACGCGAATCCTCTTTTATATAGCTTATCTCCTACCATTGAATACCATGCCGCCATTTTCCTTAATTTAAAAGCCTTTTCCCTTTCTTTCGGCAGCTCATCCTTTTGGAGGTACCGGATAATGGGCGATCTCCAGTCTTCTTCTTCTATTACCATCATTACCTCTTCCCCGTTGATGCTGGGAGTTTTTATGGTTTCTTGGATAACGGTTCTATGGCTTCCTGGTTTTTTGGTGCTCGCCAATTTTGACAATAGATCTGCTCTCATGTTTTGTTCGCGGGGAACGTAAACTAATTCGAACGAATCGAAATGCTTAGCTAGGTTCTGTACCTTCTCCACGTATTTGATTAACTGCGGCTCTTTCGTTTGAAACTTCCCAGATACTTGGTTGGTTACCAGCTGGGAATCACTCATGGCCTTTAGCTCTTTTACCTCCATATCGCTTGCCAACTTCATTCCTGCTATCAAAGCCTCGTATTCCGCTTGGTTGTTGCTGGCTTTGAAGGCGAAACGTAGTGATTGTTCTATCATCACGCCATCCGGTCCTTCCAGTACTATTCCGGCTCCACTTCCTCGCACATTGGAGGCCCCGTCAACTGAGAGTGTCCAAAACGCCGTTTTCTCTGTTGTTGGCGGAGTAGACATCTCCAATACAAAATCAGCTAGTCTTTGTGACTTAATGGCCCCTCTAGGTGAGAAGGTGATGTCAAATTCCGATAATTCCACGGACCACGCCACCATCCTTCCTGCCAAGTCTGGCTTTCGGAGGACGTTCTTGATAGGGTAATCTGTTTTAACAACTACCTGGTGGCTTTGAAAATACTGCCTTAACTTTCTTGCTGTGACAACTACCGCGAGAGATAACCTCTCTATTCTTTGATACCTTGTTTCTGCTCCCCTTAAGGTTCTACTTACAAAATATATAGGTTTTTCTTCGCCCTCTATTTCTTGAACTAGAGCTGAACTCAAAGCTCTATCCGAGACTGCGAGGTATAGGTAAAGGATGTTACCTGGTAATGGGCGTGTCAAGATGGGCGGTGATGCCAGGAACTCTTTTAGTTGTTTGAAGGCTTCTTCGCATTCTGGCGTCCAGGAAAATCTCTCATTTTTCCTAAGAGATGCGAAGAAGTGGAAACCCTTTTCGCCCGCACATGATAGGAATCTGGATAGTGCGGCTATTCTGCCTGTCAAGGTCTGTACTTCTTTCACGGATGTAGGGCTCCTCATGTCTATGATGGCTTGGCATTTTTCGGGGTTAGCCTCTATTCCTCTGCTGGTGAGCATGAACCCTAAGAATTTTCCGGCTTGTACCCCAAAGGAACACTTTGCTGGGTTTAGTCTCATGTTGTACTTTCTTACTGATCCCATGATGTCCAACAGATCATCATCATGGCGACTTCCCTCGGAAGTTTTTACTACCATGTCGTCGATATATACCTCTAAATTCTTCCCTATTTGCTCAGCAAAAACCCTGTCCATCAACCTTTGGTATGTTGCTCCCGCATTCTTCAGTCCAAAAGGCATGACGTTGTAAAAATAGTTGCAGGTATTCGACATAAAGGCTGTATGGCGGGCGTCGGAGGGGTTCATCTTTATTTGATTGTATCCGGAGTAGGCGTCCATAAAACTCAGCATCTTACACCCCGAGGCGCCATCAATTAACCTGTCTATGTTAGGTAGGGGATATGGATCTTTGGGACACGCCTTGTTTAAGTCTGTGAAGTCCACGCACATTCTCCACTTCCCGTTGGCCTTTTTCACCATGACGACATTTGCCAACCATGAGGGGTATTTTATTTCTTCGATGAATCCTGCTTCCTTTAGTTTCTCTACTTCCTCTGCTATAGCGACTCGTCTTTCTTCTCCCACCTTCCTTTTTCTTTGGGAAACTGGTTTTGTGCTGGGTGATATTGAGAGTTTATGTGTTATCACCCCTTCGTCAATCCCTGGCATATCTGAAGGTTTCCATGCGAATAGGTCAGCGTTATCCTTCAAGATTTTGATGATTCGTCTCCTCTCCTCGCTGGGCAACGCTGTTCCCAAGTTAGTTGTCTGGTGAGGGTAATCGCCAATTTGAACCTGCTCCAGGTCTTCTATAGGGCTTACCCTTCGATCTTGGAATTCCTCCCTTGGATCCATATCTGCGCTCTCTATCATGTTTATGCCGCCTGGAGTTGCGGCTTGTCTTCTTTCGAATTTCCCGCTTGCGCTGGAAGTTCGGTGTCGTATCTTTAAGCTAGACTCGTAGCACTTCTTGGCGAGAATCTGATCGCCCCTTACTGTTCCTACTCCTCCATTCTCGAGGGGGTATTTTATTGCTAGGTATAAAGTGGACATGGCCGCCCCTAATGCGTTAAAGGCGGGTCTTCCTATAATAATATTATAGGAAGTAAAAGGAGTTTTGACTACCAGGTATCGCACCTTGATAGTTTTGGCGTTGCTGCCTTCTCCAAACGTGGTAAGAAGGGAGGCATAACCCATTACGTCCACTTGTTCGCCAGAGAATCCAACCAGGGTTCCGGAGTATGGTTGCAATTGCTCTTCTGCTAATTGCATGGCCTTGAAAGCTTCCCAGTACATAATGTCCGCTGAACTCCCCGAATCTATCAGTACTCTTTTTACATCACAATTTAAAATTTGGACTTGTATCACTAAGGGATCATCGTCATGGGGTGCTACCTCCAAGCCGTCCTTTGCCGTGAATGCCAAATCTGGTACGTTTGATGGCTGAGGTTGACTTACGAGGTATATCTCCGAGATGGCTCGGCGTACATACCTTTTCCTTGCTGAGCTTGATTCGCCCCCGCCTGAGAATCCCCCCGCTATTGTATTCACGGAGATTCTCCCCTTGGGAGGCTCTCTGTTTGGCCCAGGAGGGTCTCGCGGCTCCTGCCGGGGAACCTTTGGCACAACAACCCGCCCTTGGGCGGCGTCGTCAATAAATTTGCGAAGGTGTCCGCTTTTGATTAGTTCTTCGATTAAATCTCTTAAGCGGAAGCATTTTTCTGTGGAGTGACCTCGACACCTGTGATATGCGCACCAGGCGTTATCGTCCAGCCCCATGGGGATGTTACTGGTTCTCCTTGGGGGGAGGTTTGCCAAACCGGTGGCCAGAATCTCATTTAAGACGTAAACCTTTGAGGCGTTTAATGGCGTGAGGTCTTCATTGGCGGGATGATTCCTGAATTCCCTTCTGAGCGGTTGGCGGTAGGGCTTCCCATGATGCCTTTGCCATGGGTCTCCTTGGTGGCCCCCCGATTTTGGTCGTGGGTGTTCGGGCGCTCTAGCGGCACGGCCCACGTATTCCTTCTCCTTAACGTCTCTTTGCCTTTTCTCGGCGTTACTTTCTTCGCCCTTAATATAACACTCCGCCCTCTTGTTCACCTCTTGCATCGACGAGGCTGGCTTTTGGGCTAAGGATTCATTGAAATGTCCCGCTCTTAGCCCATTGTGGAAGGCTGCCACAAACATCTCCTGATTTGGATTTGAGACTTTGATGGTGGCTTCGCTAAATCTGGCGAGGAAGTTACGCAATGGCTCGCCAGGGTTTTGGCGGATGGAGAAAAGACTGGTTGATGTGACTTTCACGTGTTTCGATCCAGCGAACTGGTGAATAAATTTTTTATGAAAGTCAGCATAACTCTCAATTGAGTTTCTTGGAAGGTTCATGTACCAACGCAGGGCGACATCCTTGAGGGTGCCGGCTAGTAATTTACACTTTAGATGTTCCGGAGCATTGATTATGGCAGTTTGTGTCCCAATTGCCATCAGGTGCTCCCTTGGATCCGTCTTTCCGTCGAAGGTAGGAAGGTGAGGAACCTTGATTGCTTCCACCACTTGGGCATCCCATAGGTGCTGTGCTAAGGGTTGTACGTCCATGACGCCCTCTCCCTCCTCCTCCTCCAAAATCAATTTCGCTTTTTCTTTCTCATTAGTTCTTTCGGCTTCTATGGCCGCAATCTGAGTTTGTAAGCGCCGAATCTCTACGACGGCGGCTTGCAGGGTGTTAACGTTAGAGTTGTCGTGGTTTTCGTGTTCTCCAGCCATGTGAAGATGTTTGATTTTTCGTCTAGTTGCTGTGATAGGCTGGGATCAAATGATTTTACCGCGGCCCCACGGTGGGCGCCAAAATGTTCTGGTAAAAAACAAGGGGGTTTGTATTATTGATCAAATGGTGTGATTACACTCAGTTCAATCCCAACAACCCTGGGAGTTTTATAAGTCCGAATTCGATCTTCAGCAAATGAGAATATGGAGCTATTTATAGAGCTTCTAGTCTTCTTCTCCAAGCAAGGGTTCCTAAAATCCCGGTCCTTAGCATCTTCTTCGGTGGTATAGCGTGAGAATAGGGATGAGGACCTTGGTCTCCAAGTTATGGCAGTTGCGAGGAGTTTATTTCTTCCTTCTTAAGTTAGCGGTTGATGCAAGGAAGGAGAAGATATTTTCAGTAACGCAGAATCCAATCCCTTTTTGGCGTTGTCTTAGAATTGATGGTCGCGCCCTAGCTTCTAGTCGCCCGTTTGTGTTTTACCCGCTTTGGGCTTATCATCCTTTTTACTCTAATTGGGCTTGTTGGATATTTTCTTAAGCCCATTGCCCAGTCCACCTAACATAGCTACTATTCCCTTCGTCCTAAATCTTTAATCTTTTGCACATAGATTAAGAAATAATAAATGTTAATAAGTTAAGTCATTTTTACCCCTACTTTATTAGAAAAGAGAAAAATTCTTTTAATGAATGCTTTTAATTCAAACTTTTGAAACTTTCAATGGCTACAATGTATTTTTTTTCTCAATGACTAAGACGTATTGTCATATACTAATACTACTATATTAGTAAGATTAAATTTTTCTATTAAAAATATCGATGTATTGTCTCCAAGTGTGAATTAGACCTAAGACTATAATCAAAATAATGACTTTTTGTATTAGTAAGAATGAATTTTCAATGATTACGATGTATTGTCGATCCAAGTATGAGTTGGATCTAAGCCTATAACCAAAATAACGATGAACTTTCCTATTAGTAAGAATGAATTTTCAATGACTACAATGTATTGTCTCCAAGTGTGAATAGAACTTAAGATATGCTTGATTCGAAGTAGATGGAGGGGAGGTGATGAGGTAATCTTGACCAAACAAGATTTCTTTTTATTAAATAATATTTTTTTTAAAAAAAGTTTTTTATTCTTGAAAAAAAAAACAAAATTTAAAAACATTTTTTTTAAAATGTTCTCTCATAATTTAAAATGTTCCATGAATTTAAAATATTCTTTTACCAATTTAAAACGTTTTTTTAACCAATCAAATCTCTATATTAATTGAGACTATTTGTTTTTGGTTTTAAATTATTCTTTTTCAAGAATAAAAAACATTTTTATTTTTAAAAAAGATTTAATAAAAAGAAAAAAAAATTGGCCAAGATTATCCTCTCACCTCCCCCTCCTCTTCCATCCATGTAATTCGAACCATTCAGACTCTAAGACTATAACCAAAATTTTAAGTCCACGTTGCCTTTGCGCTCACTCTATATATAGAGCACTATCTATTCTTTGAAATCGTACATAGCTCTAGCTTTCTATAATTTTTTCTTTAAGATGTCTTACTTTAAGAAGCTTATGTTGAATATGGTTTTGTTGTTTGTGCTTCTTATAACAATTGAATTGGCATCTGCAAGGGCACCCCTTTGGGTTTCTGAGCCTCGTCTCAAAGCATGTAAGTTTCTTTGTATCTCTAAAATTTATTCTTTTATAAAATGTTCTAACCTTTAAATTAAACTATTAATAAAATATTCATATTTCATACATATGTCCTTTAAATTATGGCCCATCAAGATTTAGTAAAATGAAAGCTCATATTTTTCATCCCTCACATGTATTTTAGATTGATGAATCAGAAAAAAAATCATTTTAAAATCTATAATAAACTGACTAAAATTATAGAATAGATTTTTTACGAGAAAAATCTAAAACAAACGGACACATATTCTCTAAAAAGTTTTGTTTTTCGCCATATATTTTTAAAATCTACGCATGTGTCATGAAATATACATTTAAAAATACAAAATTGTGTTTTTAAAGATGGAGACCGGATAGAAAACTTTATATATTTTTCCAAAAATATATTGAAAGTACATATATTTTCGAAATTCATTTTGGAATGGTAATGACTTTTCAATATTCTGTTGTGGACTTTTAAGATGGACGCAGACTGATGGATGATGATGGAAGAAACCACCATTATCATAATCATCCCTGAATCCAGATGGACCCTTAATTGAGGAACCAAGGCTCAATTATATGCTGCCAATTCAAATGTTAGATAATAATCTATTGAATTTTTGTTATTGAGCATTTTACATTTCTATATTAGTAATCTTGTTATTTTAATTTGGTTTGTTATATATTTTACTTGTAATGTATACTTTCATAAATTATACTATTGATATTGATATTGATATTATTATATCTCTAGCTAGTCTCTTTCTTATTTTTCGACTTTATAATAAGTGGAAATATCTTGAATTTCGGTTTTTATATATTACATGTAATGTCCATGTCAACTGAACTATGCTTATAAATACTGGTGGCGGAGCTAGACGAAAAACTTGTGGTGGGCCGCTATAAATATAAATCAAATATCCAAAAAAATTACTAAAAAAAATGCATATCATATTGAAGGTATGTCTAATATGAATATCTCAAAAATAGTTAAAAGGTGGACTATTACCATTTTAAAAAAATTAATTTTAAAAATATATTATGGCTCTGTTTGGTAACACAAATAAGCTAGCTTATAGCTTATTATATGAGCTTATAAGCTTGTTTCAAAAAATTAGAGGTGTTTGGTAACAAACTTTTTGTACTAGCTTATAGCTTTTTTTCAGATGTTATTTCAAGTAGCATTTGAGCTTATAGCTTATAGCTTTTTACACTTTATTCCATTTTTACCCTTTAATTTAATAACTACCCACTCTAAAAAATAAACTACCCACTATCAATTATGTAATTTTATATTTAATAACCACTTTAAAAGCTAATTTTACCAAACACTTTAATTTCAATAAGCTAGCTTTTCAGCTATCAGCTATAAGCTAGCTTTTCAGCTATCAGCTAGCTTATCAGCTATCAGCTAGCTTATAGCTTATTTTTACCAAACAGACCCTATATGTTTCTTTTGTATAAGACTTTTATTAAACAATTGTGACATTTAATTTTTAACACGACATTTGTCCTATTTTTAAGTCAATTCATGTGTAAACTTCACATTTTTTAATTAGTTCTTATATTTATGATTGTAATATTATATGAATCTCACAAAAAATTGTAATTTTTTAATAAAAGATAGAGTAAACGTGAATTTTATACACTAAAACTATATTTTAAAAAAAAATGCATGCTTTGACAAAATAAATAACACATTTTAAAAAATTATTAAATAATAGAACATATATATTAGAAGGGGTGCTTAAACAGGTAATTCCAAGTCCATGTGTGGCTCGCCCCTCACTGATTTCCTTTTTCATTATATACACTACTAGAAAAACACAATTTAGTGGCGGAATTTTGTGAGAGAAACATGTTCTCCACAATTTGTGACAGAAATAGTGACATAATCTTATATTTTTTAATAAATTAAAATATTTAATGTTTTTAGTAAAAAAAAAATATAAATTTAAAGTTTAGTGACAAACTTTGTGACGGAATAAATTCCTGACCAACAATTCGCCGCAAATTCCTTTTTAAAGCTTTTGCTGTCGCAATTCTTAAGCGACAGAATTTCATTCATTATTATTAGCAACGGAATATAATGTATTGTGAATAACTTTTTCTGTCGCAATTTTAGACGGATTTGAAAATTTCATCACTGATATTTTGCGACTCAGTTATTCTTTACTGTTTAGAGCTGTCACTAAATCCGTCACCAAAGTTTTTGATAGCGGAATTTCTTGAATTTAGTGATGGAAATGCACCCTCTCTAAATATGTTCTCACTAAACATGTTCTCACGGTCTCACACATAAGTGGAGGAGTCGGGTTCCAAACTTCAATCAAAGCTTCCGACCTAACAATTTCTACATTTTTCATTAGTTGAACTAAGACTTGCGGACAACATTCAATTGATTATTATAAAAATATTGCTTTCCTTTTGGAATTACAATATCGTATGAACATATATCAATTGATTAAATTGCACTTTATTAATCTCCAATTTTTTTTTTTTGTTTATATAAAAATATTTCAAACGAACTTGTAAAATATTATAAATTATAGTTTTTATTAAATAAATAAAAAAACATTCAAATTTATGTGTAATTTTTTTTGGAGTACGAAGTGAGCAAAATTTGCAATCCAGTCCAAATTCAAATTCATAAATGCAAATTTATGAGTAATTTATGTGTATTGCAGATATTTTTTACGAGGGTCAAACTTCCATCCACTTATTAAATGCCCCTAACATCCAAAGGCACCGACGTGTGTAGAGAGATTTCATAAAATTTGTGCTAACTAATATTATACTTTCTTCGGTTCTTATTATAAGGAACACTTTGAAAAAATCACACAGATCAATGAAGCACATTTAACATAGTTATTTTCATTTAATACTCTTATAAATTTTAATTTATTCCATGTATACCCTTATTTAATTACTCTTTATTCAACTAACTTACTTATTTTTAAATTCTCTCTCATAATAAATAAGGGCATAAGTGAAATTGAACATTTAAAAATTTGAAAATTGGTCAAAGTTTCTTATAAAAAGGACCAAATTTTTTGCCCTAAGTGTTCCTTATAAAAAGGACCGGAGGGAGTATTACGTACTACACACTTACCCGTGCGATGCACGAGTCTTATGCGCTATTTTATACTATAACATCAAAAAATTATTTGTATAAGTAATAAATTTAAAATTAAAACAATAGGAGCAAAGATATTAATTTGAAATTTATTGGAGTCTTCATTATCCCTTGCCAAAAAATTACTGCATTATCGAATTTGACATTTGTATTAATTTGAAATTTATTGGATGAAAGATAAACCAACTTAACTCATACTCAAATATCGAATATGATAAAAATCATACAGGGCATAACAACCATTAGTAAATTTTATTTTATCTAATTTTTTTTACTAACATTAAAAAAGTAGTCCTGACAATCGACCAACTCCTTATATTTACAAAGATTGGACAAAAGATTATCAACAAAAACATGAACTATTTTGAAGAAAAAAAAACAATAAAATACACAAAATAATAAAATGAACACAAAAAAATTAAAATGAATAATAACCCAAAACAACAACAACAACAATAATAATAATAATAATAATTACAATTAGTACCCCATATTAAATGGATGTAAGTGGATGATGTGGCTAAATGAAAGGTTTTCATTGGTTTGTGGATTAAGGTTTAGATAGACAATTCCATAACTATATAGGATTTATATATATAGATTGTACAAAAAAAAGAAAATATTATATTAGGTAGTATTATATTTTGTCAAAAAAAAATATATTATATTAATTATTATATAGAGTATACCTTTGACTCTGTATAAAAAAACATATATATGAATTCTAATGAAATCTTAATATGAGTTTACAAGTAAAGACAATTTTTACTTTTACAAGTTAATGTTTTAAGACTAAGTTAATTAAGCCAAACCCAAACTTCTAAGATAATTTTAAAGTCTCCTCAAAACTCTGTTGTGTCACATGCTATCAGATTTCTGCTATTGGACTATCCACTATTGATATCAACGTACTCCCTCCGTCCCAAAATATAAGTAAAAATTAGTCAACAAAAGTGAATGTATTTAGTCCAAATTTTTAACCAAATACATCAAGTTTTTTTGAATCAATTTTGCTTATATTTTGGGACGGAGGGAGTACCAAATTTAATAGTTTCTCATCTCCGTCTTTGTAAAAATGAATTAGATCTAACTCCTAATTTTAATATACGTATCTTGGACCTACGAAGATTTAATTTTTTTTTTCTACATGTTTTGGTTCTATTATTATTATGAGAATAGTATTTGTAAGGTATTCTTTGAGGGGATTTCTCTCTCTCTCTCTCTCTCTCTCTCTCTCTCTCTCTCTCTCTCTCTCTCTCTCAAGATATATGGCTTATTTTAAGGTTATATTGAACCTGGCTTTGCTGTTTATGATTATGTTGTCAATAGAAGTGGTAACAACGGCAAGGGCACCACCGTGGAAAATTGAGCCTCATCACAAAACATGTAAGTATATATTTTTTGTTTTCTTATCTTAACTCTTAGGTTCAAAGAAGAAAAAATGACAATGATAACAGGAGTCTCAATTCAGAACTTAGTAAAGTCTTATCGATTTTCTTTTCAATATACTCATTTTATTTTGAAAAACTTTTTGTTGGAATTTCACATTTTTGTTTAATTCTTATCATTTTTCTTCATACTCATGCAATTTTTGCAAGAGTTTTACTAATTATGTCTTGAAATTATAGTAAGAATCGAGAATGCATAGCCCAAATTTCAATTTGTGTTTTTTTAAACAGCAGTTATTTATTACTGTGGGCGAAAATTCAAAAACCGCTAGTCTATAGCAAGGGCCACGGCTGTATAGAGTGTGCTACGTAAACTGTTGCTAAACCGTTGCCTTAGGATATACGTACGGTTTTTTGGTTTTTCGCAATGGTTTTTGACTGCTGCTTAAGGTTCAAAATGTTGTAGTGAATTAAAAAACTTTGATAATTGATTCTTTTTCCATTTGAATTTATGTGTATGGTTCACTAATTCATTCACCATGTTGCTACTTGCTACCATGTTTGTTTGGGAACCTCAAAGATGAACGCCTAACGTATATTGTTAATGATCGTCCACGATACCACAACTATCAAGTTATTCCTTCTCCGCCTCCTCCTCCTCCACTAAAAAGCTACACCTATGTTTCTCCTCCTCCTCCTCCTCCTTCTTTTCCTTCTCGTCCTCCACTAAGCTACAACAATACTCCTCCTCCTCCTACTCATTCATGATCTAGAGAACCGCAATTGCAGCAATGGCAAAAAGCATATTGGCAACGAATAAAAAAGAGAAGAAGAAAGATCCAAGCAAAACTTCTGGAATTGCATATATTCATATGGATTATTATGAGTTGTTTCTAAACATTACCATTAATTTCATTAGATTGTATTCTTAGGTGATTATATTTATCTTTTAGTGGGAGTAATTTTTTGGTTTGAGTACGTACTACTTGTAATTCCACCATTAATGGGCTAGTATTTTGTTGTTAAAAAAAACCAACTAATTGAAGTTTTGATTGGCAAGTTCAATTTTTGAACTTATAGATGATAGTTTATAACTTATAAGCTTGTATGACTTAAACTTATCTGTTTTGATAACAAAAACATTCATAGACTTGTAGCGTTTTTTTTTTTTTATAAACTATTTCGAGTAATGTTTGAAATTATAGTTGATAGTTAGAGGTGGGAATAGGCTAGGCCGAGCTAGGCTTTGCCAAGCCTGAGCCTGGCCTGTCAAAAAATCGAAGGTCTGAGCCTGGCCTGTGGCCTATCATAGGCTTAAATTCTAGGCCTGAGCCTGGCCTTTTGAAAGTCTGATGTGGCCTGATAGCCTGTTTAAAAGCCTATTTCATATGAACATATTTAAATAAATAATTATATTTATTTTGAAATATACTTATGAACTAATAAAATAATGTTCCATTTGATATTTTAGAGAATTTGACTATATATGTCATCATATTTCAATTCTAGTTTATAATAATACATTTATATATGTTAAAAACTAATGTAGATTAATAAACTTAAATTACTTAAAAAGTTAATAGATTTATAATTTAATCAAAGTATAAATTTTAATATATAAATAATAATCGTAATAAAAATATTATTCATGTTAACTTAAATAGGCCGGCCTAGTAGGCCTGAAAGGCTTTTTTAATGGCCTGCGGCCTGGCCTTTTTAGCTAAATAGGCTTATAAAAAAGCATTGGCCTGCTCTATTTAAAGAAATAGGTTGGCCTGGCCTGAGCCTATGTAGGCTAGGCCTTAAGGCCATGTAGGCCGGCCTGGCCTGTTCCCACCTCTATTGATAGTTTATAATGTTTGTCTCAATTTTAATTCTTATAATCTTAATTGTAATAATTAAATATAAATTAAAATATCATTTTATAGCATTTTAAATGTATCAACTATTACGACAGTTAATTTTATCAAATATTACAAATTTAAAAATGTTTCAGACTAGAACACAGCTTGATCCATATCATCGACGCAATCAACCAGGGCTTAATTCTCGCAACGCTTGCTCAACTCAATGGGTTAGGGGATATCCCGTGCACCTCACTACATCGGATCACATGCTTGCATATTCTCCACCTCATTTATATACTTACAATTAGCAATTTAGCATTGGTGTGAATATTAATCTTTGTTAATGGTTCTTTTCTTACGCCACCGTCAACAGTTAATTTTGTCGTGCTTTGGATCTACCTCCACTGTATTGAAATTTTGATACGGTAAACTTCATCAGTGAAATCATCTAGTTCCGATCCATATCAATCAATACAAAAAAGCATTCACATGACATTGAAGACACCATTATACATTAAAAGGAGAAATATAAATAAATCCTAAAATTAAAAGATCTATAGAACAATCTGATCAACTATTAATTTAGTTACACATATTAATGTTAATAATTGATTTTTTTTTTTTAATAAAAATAACGATATTCATTCATTTTCATAATCATAACTGAATTAAAATAGCAAAAATAATTAACCTGAAAATGTTTCCAATATACTGTTGTCATTTTTTGTCACACATCTCTTTGTGCCACAGCTTTAATTTTTCTATCGTATTTTAAGATCAAGAGATGGATAAAATAAATGAGACTAATATAAAAGTGCAAAAATGTTATTCAAACATAAATATTAAATAAATATACAACATTTATATACTTTTTGCTTTTTTTAATGTTTTTTGTATATTTCGAATTGTGTGTTGTGAGGAAAGAGAAAAAATGTGTCGTATTTTTGTCTACAAATTTGTGTTGATATATTACTCTATAAAAGTGTGATAGAGAAACACAAATTTTTATAAGTCCAACTCCAACCCATAAGTCAACTTCCAAAAAGCAGTAGAAGCAGACTATTGAAAGAAAAAGTAGGTCATCCCCATAAGGAAATGTCCCCACTATAATAACTCTAAACATGCCAATTAACTTTCCCTCATTGATTATACACCTACCAACCTCGATATAAAAAACCTTATGTAGAATTCTTCTTTTCGTGCATTTGGAAATTTCAACATAATGTTGCTTTTTAGGCCCCCCCCAGCATTGCTTCCAATCTCTCCAAACTGACGAAATTGTTCCTAATGTACTTTTGGAAATTGGAATCCGAAACTAATACCGCTTTGAAAAATACGATCCGAAATTCACTTTTCTTAATTTTGCTTTTGACATATAAAACAAAATGCTACAACTAAGATCAAGATACTGCCAAGGTCTTCATCACTGAAGAAGATTTCCCAAAAGAGTAGTTCTTCAAAAATAAAACGAAGGTAACTCAGGGACCATTGTCCAACACTCATCACTGCAATGCAATAGTGTGCTAGATGGCCATTAGCGAGCAATATTTCCAGTATGAGAGGTGTAACAACAAGACCTTTAAAAAGTAGTAGCGTTAGCGCAAGGGTTCGTCAATGATGAAATCGACTTGTTGACAATTGCTTGTATATGTATCAACATGTGTATCTGTTGTTAAATTGATTCAATAGTTGAAATGTTTGAGTAAGTGAGAAACCTTGTATTAGTATTGATTAATTTGGTTTAAGAGTGATCAAAGTATCACTAGTTCCTTCAAAATTAAGAGTGGTCTCATTATATGTATCTCTTTGGTTTGAAATTGGTCTTAGTACCATATTAGAATGATTTCAGTGTCATTATATTGATTGATATTGTAGTATTGATCCGAGTGGTATCGTAATACCACTGAGTTATATATTGATATTGTAGTATCAATATGGGTGGTATTGTAGTACCATCGAATCATAATTGGTATCGTAGTAACGTTGATTCATAGATTGATGTCGTAACATCAATTTGAGTGATATTGTAGTACCATTGAATCATAGATTGATGTCATAGCATCAATTCAAGAAGTTGTATTCTTTGACTGATTTCTACTGTGCAGTAGCAAATCGGTATACAGTTGTAATTGGACTGTTTTATCTTGGGGACGACATGCTTAATAGTCTACTTGCAATATTTTGGGCGGTGCCACGAAACGTTAAAGGGAGTGACCTAATCCATAACTCAACTCAATAATCTCTTCGGAGGCTGCATTTAACTGTTTTATAAATTCAAAAACAACACAAAGTGATTAATACTAACCATACTTAGCACAAGTCTTTTTTTAATAAGTTTTTTTTTTGTCAAGTAATAAGATAATTTTTTATTACATACTCCCTACGTCCCAAATTATAAGGAAAAAATCTCATTTTTTTGTCCCAAATTATAAGGGAAAAATCATTTTCAAGCTGTTTTTTTTCCTTAATCTCATAAAATTAAATATAAAATTAAATGCAACTTATTCCAAGAAAAATCCACAAAAACATATTTCAAATTATCATGTTTTATTTTTTCTTAATAAATGTAATTTTTATTTTTTCCATTATAATTTGAGACAGATGGAGTACCTCAACCTCACTCAAGGGATAGAAAAGGGCGAGGAACACGTGTATCTAAAAAATCAAATACAAATTTGACTAATGACATTTTAAGGATCAAATTGTTTTTATTTTGTTCAATTTTCATAAACTCAATTGCCAAGGCATCTATTAAAATTAGTATGAGAAAAGGTTTTTTTTCTTTCTAAATTAGCATGCCATGAGCAAATATAATGAAATAATTACAACATATGATCCTATTAGTGGGATCAAAACCCTTTGATTCATTTCATTATTTTTAAATTAATACAAAATAGAATTTCATGTCACAATACAAATTGTTGAATATAAAATAACTAATTTAACTAACATTTTGACATTTTATGGAACAAATTGTTTTTCTTTTCTTCGATTTTCATAAACTTAATTGTTGAGGCATGTGACAGTAGGATTGCACGAAGAGCTTGATCCATGTGCATTTTTGCACGATGAAGACGATCTCTCTCCATTAAGACCAGATATGTTGATCTCTTCAAGAACAATGTTAGTGCAACCAATACTGCAACAATTCAATTTAATTGCAATTTTATCTTTTGTGGTTCCTCGAAAGTTGCGGAAAGTAACATCACTGATTTTCACTCCTTTGCCTGCATATTGTAAAGCATCGTATTGTTGATCAATTATCACAGGATTCTTCACTCCATCAAGTGTAATATTGTTATAAATTATCTTCCTTGCATATCCAGATCCTCCCTAATTCAAACAACACAAACAAAACATTAGTACATAATTTATTTAATTAATTATTGAATTAACTATAATCAATTCTTACCTCCCATGTCTTAATTCTAGCACCATTTGTTGTTCGAGTGAAGATGATATCTGAAACGTATACCTCCTCTACTGTAGAATATTCCCCATTCTTCCCAAGGCTTCCAACACTATATATTCACGAACACATCCAAGAAAGGTTAGAGTTTCATCAATGTTAATGAAGTAATAACAAAATGCAAAAATTAAAAACATCACAATATTTGAATTGAACAACCGACCTAATGCCATGACCAGGCCCACAGTTAACATTAGTAATGTTGATGAATTTAGAACCACTATTAATAGCAACACAATCGTCACCTATTATAAACAATATAAATAAGAAAAATAATAAGATGCAAATATAAAATGATAGAGAGATAGAAAATGTCTAATTAATTAATTGACTGAATTTTAACTCTATGATTAACATTAACATAAATATATAATGATAGAAAATAATATAGAATTGAACCAGTTGAGATGGTTGAATGCTCAATGAAGACTTTGGTTGATGATGAAATATCAACTCCATCGGTGTTGGGACTAGTTTCTGGTGCAGTTAAATTAACATTAGAAATTAAAACGTCATCACATCCAGTTATGCTTATATGATTTCTTGGACTGTTGAGGTGTGTCATTGGGCCATGTTTTAGATTATTACATCCAAGAAAACGAACAGCCTGCACATACATGTTATATATCCATATGTATCAAATAACTAAATACTTATACACTTTAAATACAAGACACTCAAAGTGTGTAAATTTGCTATATAGTTTAATTACATGGAATGGAATAACCTTACCGTTGGCCTATGACTTGAACTCTTGTCCCACCAAGAATCACCTTGGGCATTAAGAGTTCCACCTCCATTCACAACAAGCCCACTTATATGACTGAATGTTATCCATGAATCGTGATCGTTACCGTTTGATTTCCAATGTTCACAATTTGGTGGAGCAGTGATTGTTCCACTAATCTGCCAAATCAAATACATTAATCATCATCATAATAATATTAATAAATAATAGGCAAAATTACATCGCATTATATGCATGTAGGAGTCGAGTTTCAAAACTCTGATCACTTCATTTTTTTCAATTTAAGGATGAAAATATAATCACTAGAATACTTGGCAAAAAAAAAAAGATAGTTAAATAAAAATTAATTAATTATATATAGATAGAAAGTGAGACATTCCCATATATAGTCATGCAGCATGCATACATGTGTGTGTTTGATTCATTTATTTATAATAACATACCGTAACATTCATGGTTGCGGATTTGCAAGGACCTTGAAATGTAAGAGGTTGTGTCATGAATATTTTATCTGCGGGTACGATGAGTGTTGGGGTATCTTTAGTTGAACTGCACGCATCTTTCCATGCTTTTAAAAATGACTTTTTTTATAAGGATGGAAAATGTATTAGATTTGAGAAAAAGTTATCTTATAGATAAAAATATAATTGCATGAAAACAAAATGAAATAATAAGAAAAAAAATACTATACATTTGAATCATCAGTATGGCCGTCACCCTTGGCACCATAATTACCAATATTGAAAGCATTTGGAATATTAGACTCTCGTACTTTAGAGCATAAACTAGGTGAAGCAATGACTAACACTAGAAGAAGAGAAAACAAAACTTTCATCTTTGAAAAATTAATATTAATATTATCAAAAGTAGTGGTAAAAACAAGTTCTAAGCTAGAACAATGGTGTGTAAAAATTAGAGAAAGGAATACTATTTATATATTGTAGGACTTATGAAGGAAAACTGTCATTAGTAATTAGTAATGATGGTATTGATTTCTATGTCTAAATGAATGAATTAACACAAAGAAATCGGTTATTGACACATTGGCAAATTTTTTATTTTATTTTTCACGCAAATTTTAGTCAATAATATTTAATCATATTTATGTCGAATATTTATTTTGTTTCTTTAACGGAAAAAACGAATTAAGAAAGTGAGAATTATGATTATGATTATGATTAAGATGGTTTATTGTCACACATTGGCAAATTTAAGCTCCTAATGTTAACGGAAAAACGAATTAGGAAAGTGAGAATTATATATGATTATGATTAAAATCGGTTATTGTCACACATTGGCAAATTTTAGTCAATAATTTATGTCCAATGTATCAATTGTTCTTTTTATGAATACTCCATACATTTAAGCTCCTAATGTTAACGGAAAAAACGAAATTAGTAAATATCAACGGCAAAAAAAAAATAAAAACCATGATAATACTCTTCGATTAGTCTATATAGTGACACGTTTGCAAGTATACGAGTATGTCGTCGGAGTAAAAATAGGAGTATCTAATCCAATGATACTTATGAGATTAGAGCTAGCACTAAAATTGTAAGCATGGTCATTCCAAACACTAACTTTAGGCTCCAAAAGATATAAATTCTTTTCAAAGGATTTTAGGTAAAAAAAAAAAAACTATTATCAATGGAAAATGCATAATACAGCGAATGCTCCAATGAGTCTAATCACGAACGTTTCGCGAACCAGTGAACCATTGACAGCAACATGCACAGCTTGCATTATTCTATTTAATTAATTCAACTTTAATTCTTTCTTTATGCTTATGAAGTTATTATAATGAGTTTCCAATATTTGTCAACAAAATAATACTGTAATTAGTTTCCAATTCAATAAGTAACGTTTAAATTAATATGTGGAAATTCGGTGGGTAATTTTAGGACAAATAGTTTGGGAAAATCTAAAGTTCGATTCTTAGTTTAAATAATTTTTAGCCAAATTTTTGTATCTCCCGAGTCACGACCGAACTATCTCGCGACCGAATTTTGGATTACTGAACTCCTTTTCTAAAAATGACGTGAAAAAATATAAAGTCCCTCTAGTACCTTTTATATGGAACATTTTGAAAAAAATCACACAGTTGAGCTCTGATCCTCCAACTCCTTAACTCTTAGCTCAACTAGCTTAACCAGTTGAGTTACTCATCCCACCTTGTACATGATTATTTTAATTTAATACTCTTATAAATTTAAATATATTTAATGTATACACTTATTTAATTACTTTTAGTAACTTATTTTTAATATTCTCTCATAATAAATAAGGACATAAGTGAAATTAAATATTTAAAATATTTGAAAATTGATCAAAGTTTCTTATAAAAAGAATTAAAAAATTTTCACTTATGCTTCTTATAAAAAAGACCGGATGAATATTTATTACCTGAAATTAAGTTAATAAACTACAAGTGTAATTTTGCCTAAGTTAACTAATTTTTTTTATTATCTACAAGAAAGAAATATTATACCGAAAGAAATATAATTCAGTTTACCAAGTAGTGGCAAGTATTAGCTATATACAAGAAATACGGTAAAAAAAAAAAAAAAGAAGTTATTTTAACCGATTTTATACATTATAATATAGACAAAACTTATATGCATTTCTTTAGATGCAGTTTTTCTTGTTTCTCTCACAAAAATATAGTTATTTATATTTTTTAATTAAAAAAAGAAAAAAATTGTTTTGAAATAAAAATAACTTCCCCCATGTATATATCTAGCACAGTAAGAATTGTGTATATGAAACTGTACATAAGTTTGGTCCTTATAATATATATTGGTGGATCTTCAAAACCTATTAGAACCTTTTTTTCGATTTATTTATTCATTAGGTGGTTTGAAAGCGCGCTACTCCTTTATGCAATTCTTTTAACTCTTATGTGTTTGGGTTATGCGGAATGAAAGAAATCACAAATTATTAAAAAATTCAGAGTAGTCATTACATCAACTGTCAGACAAAGTCAAACTCTACTCCTTTTGGTGGATGAAGGCAATGAATCCTACTCTAGTCTCGAACTTCAATAGTTGGTGGTTGAACCCGTTTATTTGTTTGGGCATCAACTAATATGTTATTTTTTATTGACGTTTATTTTAAACTCTCGTAATCTCTTTCGACAATCTTGTGTTGAGGAGACTATTTTGCTAGTATATATATATATATATATATATATATATATATATATATCATTCCCTTGTCCACAGGGGCGGAGCTATGTTGTGTTGAGTGGGTGCACTTGCACACCCTCAAGTTTATGCATTTACACTAATACTTCCAATTTTATACTTTTTGCACCCACTCAAATTTTTAAGTTTGCACCAAATGCACTTTGGTCTTCTCTTTTCTACTATAACTTTACCAATTATAAGTGTCCATACAACGCACAGTCATTTATCAGTCCATACACTACAAAGAGAGCTGCTACATGTACATGTGTATTGGAGAGGAGTAAAAAATTTCAATTGTTTTTAAATTAAAAAAAAAACTTTAAAATTTGAGGATCGAGTGAACTTGTTTTTTATAGGTAAATTTTAGTAGTTAATCGTTATGTTTAGTAGTATTTTTCTACTTTATCATGGTTTGAGCCAAGCAACGATAATACTGTTAGTTGTATTTTATAAGTGTATCAAGTCATCGATTACGATATCACTTCACTTCTTAACTCACTTGCCATAGCTACAAAATATATAAACCTTATATCCATTTTATAAAAAAAAAGTCATGCATAGCCTAGTGGATTTGAACCGATAACACGACGCCTTACAATCTTATATCCATTTATTTACGGTCACATGTGTAAATTATTATAGGTTATAACTTATATATAAAGGAATCTATTATAGAACTCGCGATATATATAATACATTTTAAATATGATTTGCACCCCTGACCTGAGGTCCTGGATCCGCCACTGCTTGTCCAGACACTCGGACCCTAAGCGGCTCCCTGCATATTTATTTTTTTAATGCTAGAAATGGTGCTAACTTTATTTTTTTTTTAAAAATGGCAGAAATGGTGACATTATTACGAAATGTCATATCTTTGACCTACCTAAATTTAAAAAAATTTAGTGGACATGTTTTGGTCTATTATTACGGGAATAATAGTTATAAGGTATTATTTGCAGGAATTTATCTCTCTCTCTCTCTCTCTCTCTCTCTCTCTCTCTCTCAATTTCCATCTCCACTCTCTTTCTTTCTCTCTCTCTCTCAAAAGTTATATGGCTTATTTTAAGAAGTTTATATTGAACCTGGCTTTGCTCTTTATGATGATTTTATCAATGAAAGTGGCAACAACGGCAAGGGTACCACTATGGAAAATTGAGCCTCATCACAAAACATGTAAGTATATATATATATTTTTTTATAGCACTAGTTGAAATTTCACATTTTTGTTTAATTCCTAGGAGTATCATTTTTCTCCATATCTATGCAATTTTTGCAATAGATTTTCACTAATTATGTCTTGAAATATATTTAATGTCATTTTCATGACATAGCTAGTAATTATGTCTTGAAATCAATAATTTCATTATTGATTTAGTATTTTTTTTTCATTTGAAATTTATGTATATGTCTTACTAATTCATTACCATGTTGCTGCTATATATGTTTGTTTGGAAAATCTCAAAGATGGAAGCCCAGTTTATGTTGTTAATAATCGTCCTCGTGACCACAACTATATTATTGATCCTCCTCCTGAATGTTGTTGATATTTTCGAACTTCTTGCAAAGATGATCACAACATTTATAATGATGGCAAAGAATAAAAAAGAGAGAAGAAGAAGAAGAAGAAGAAGAAGAAGAAAGATCCAAGCAAAACTTCTGGAATTGCATATGAGTTTGTGTCCATACATTATAGCTAAGGTTCTATTTTGCAAGGCTAATTTTCGAACTTATTATAGACTTATAGTAGAAAGCTTATAACTTAGTGAGTTAAATGTAACCTATATAGATTGATTTGGTGGTAAAAGCTTATATAGCTAATAACTCACGTAGATTTTATCCACCACAATTTTAATGATTGATTTAGTTTCACAGGTAACTCGCATAGATTGATCCGGTGATAAAAAAATTTGGGACTTTAAAATGTGCTATTTTTTAAGGTTTCAAATTCGAATTCTTTTTATGTCACTTTCTATTGGATCAGTCTATAAAAAGCAAAATTCTACTAACAATAATGTGATTAATGTTTCTAGTATTAGTCGATTCTTTTTGAATCATAAAAAAAATATTAGTACACATGTTCATGCTATTAATTCAATACTTAATAAATTAAAATAGCAACCAATTAACCAAGACATGTTTCCGGTGCCATGGTGTGACCAATTTTTTTCTAAAGTGACACACATTTTGTAAAATAGAATATTATATGCTACCAATCCACTTTATCCAAAAAAAAGTACAACATGCACGTTGAAATATATTACTCCTGAAACCTAACTCTTTGGATAATTCAATTAAACAAAGAAAAAGTAGGCAACTATAAGGAAATGTCCCCATGCACTATAAATATAATAACTGGTCTTTTTTGTAATAAGGACATAAGTGAAATTAAATATTTAAAATATTTGAAAATTGATCAAAGTTTCTTATAGAAAGAATAAAAAAATTTCACTTATGCTTCTTATAAAAAAAACTGGAGGAATATTTATTTCCTGAAATTAAGTTAATAACTACAAGTGTAATTTTGCCTAAGTTAACTAATTTTTTTTATTATCTACAAGAAAGAAATATTATACCGAGAGAAATATAATTCAGTTTATCTACAAGAAAGAAATATTGTAGTAGCAAGTATTAGCTATATACAAGAAATACGGTAAAAAAAAAAGCTATATTCAAGAAAGAAATAATTTTTTTTTTAAGAAAATAAGAAAGAAATATTAAAAAACCATATTCGTGAAAATTTCGTGAGAATTCCTTCGCGACAAATATCAACTAGTATAACGACCCATGCCAAGCGCGAGGTACATGGTTTTTATAATATTTTAACCGATTTTATACATTATAATATGGACAAAACTTATATGCATTTCTTTAGATGCAATTTTTCCTGTTCCTGTCACAAAAAGATAGTTATTTATATTTTTTAATTAAAAAAAGGAAAAAATGTTTTGAAATAAAAATAACTTCCCCCATGTATATATCTAGCAAGTAAGAATTATGTATATGGAACTGTACATAAGTTTAGTCCTTATAATATATATTGGTGGATCTTCAAAACCTATTAGAACCCTTTTTTCGATTTATTTATTCATTAGGTGGTGTGAAAGCGTGTCACTCCTTTATGCAATTATTCTAACTCTTATGTGTTTGGGTTATACGGAATGAAAGAAATCACAAATTATTAAAAAATTCAGAGTAGCCATTACATCAACTGTCAGACAAAGTCAAACTCTACTCCTTTTGGTGGATGAAGGCAACAAATGGTGCCATTATTACGAAATGTCATATCTTTGACCTACCGAAATTTTAAAAAATTTAGTGGACATGTTTTGGTCTATTATTACGGGAATAATAGTTGTAAGGTATTATTTGCAAGAATTTATCTCTCTCTCTCTCTCTCTCAAAAGTTATATGGCTTATTTTAAGAAGTTTATATTGAACCTGGCTTTGCTCTTTATGATGATTTTATCAATGAAAGTGGCAACAACGGCAAGGGTACCACTATGGAAAATTGAGCCTCATCACAAAACATGTAAGTATATATTCTTTTTTTTTTTCCTTTTATATAACACTAGTTGAAATTTCACATTTTTGTTTAATTCCTAGGAGTATCATTTTTCTCCATATCTATGCAATTTTTGCAATAGATTTTCACTAATTATGTCTTGAAATATATTTAATGTCATTTTCATGACATAGCTAGTAATTATGTCTTGAAATCAATAATTTCATTATTGATTTAGTATTTTTTTTTTTCATTTGAAATTTATGTATATGTCTTACTAATTCATCACCATGTTGCTGCTATATATGTTTGTTTGGAAAATCTCAAAGATGGAAGCCCAATTTATGTTGTTAATAATCGTCCTCGTGACCACAACTATATTATTGATCCTCCTCCTGAATGTTGTTGATCATATTTTCGAACTTCTTGCAAAGATGATCACAACATTTATAATGATGGCAAAGAATAAAAAAGAGAGAAGAAGAAGAAGAAAGATCCAAGCAAAACTTCTGGAATTGCATATGAGTTTGTGTCCATACATTATAGCTAAGGTTCTATTTTGCAAGGCTAATTTTCGAACTTATAGTAGAAAGCTTATAACTTAATTAGTGACTAAAATGTAACCTACATAGATTGATTTGGTGGTAAAAGCTTATATAGCTAATAACCCACGTAGATTTTATCCAGAACAATTTTAATGATTGATTTAGTTTCATATGTAACTCGCATAGATTGATCTGGTGATAAAAATTTGGGACTTAAAAATGTGCTTTTTTTTAAGGTTTGAAATTCAAATTCTTTTTATGTCACTTTTTATTGGATTAGTCTATAAAAAGCGAAATTCTACTAGCAACAATGTGATTAATGTTTCTAGTATTAGTCGATTCTTTTTGAATCATAAAAAGATATATTAGTACACATGTTCATGCTATTAATTCAATACTTACTAAATTAAAAATTGTGTGACCAATTTTTTTTCTAAAGTGACACACATTTTGTAAAATAGAATATTATATGCTACCAATCCACTTTATCCAAAAAAAAGTACAACATGCACGTTGAAATATATTACTCCTGAAACCTTACTCTTTGGGTGTAATTCAATTAAACAAAGAAAAAGTTAGGCAACCATAAGGAAATGTCCCCATGCACTATAAATATAATAACTCCAATGATGACAATTCAACTTGCGTTATTGATTATACACCTACCAGCCTCAAAATATATTATATATAATGGAGTACCACCTATACATACAGATACAGATGAATATATAAAACCACGTTAATTAGGCTAACACATTCTTAAAATGTAGCAAACAATATTTGCCTCTAGGGCCTAACCCAATAGCAAAGGGGGCATTAATTGACAAGCAATAGCAATATACATTTATGGATTTGGATCATCTCCAATTTTTCCTCACGTTTTCTCTCATTTTTCGTAATCTAAGAGTTGATAAATTACAAAAAATAAAAATGAGAGAAAATCAACCCTTAATTTAACTAGTTTAATCAGTTGAGTTACTCCTTTCACCCTATTATCAAAATAAATATAGTGAGTCAAACATATATATTAGTTCATTTTTCTCATCACATGTCCTTCAGATTCATAAATATTAATTAATGATTACGATGTATTGCCTAATCAGTCAAAAAATGATGCATTGCCGGAGAAAATTTTCTTAGACAAATGCATACTAAATTGTTAAAAAAGTATTAATAATGCTTAGAAATAGTGAATTATGCTATTCATATCTTTGACTTATCATACCAAATTTATTTGTTTTTTTCTTTGTGAGGATGACATGTTTTGGTCCTATTATTACGAGGATAGTATTCGAAAGATACTCTTTGAGGGGATTTATCTATCTCTCTCAAGACTTATATATTTGCATCCAATATCCTCATTCACTTTCCACACACACATATATATGTTCTAGCTTCTATTATATTTGTTCTAAGAAATATCAATTATATGGCTTATTTTAAGAAGGTTATATTGAACCTGGCTTTGCTGTTTGTGATTATGTTGTCAATGAAAGTGGCAAAAACGGCAAGCGTACCCCTATGGGAAATTGAGCCTCAACACAAAACTTGTAAGCAATATGACATATATCTTTAGAAGAAAATAGTTAAATTTATGTACATGTTTTATCAAAAAGTCTATCTATAATTAAGGACATATTTTGAATTTTAGCATTTTTTTTTAGTGTAATCATTCTGATTTCTAGGGGTCTAGATAATTGAAAGTAAAATTTGATAAATTTAGATCTTTTACTTAGAATTAAAATTTTTCGAAACAATTCATCTGAATCATTCATTCTTAATTAGTAAAGTAGATTTAACTATTATTATTATTAGGGTTAAATATGCAAAAGGTCCCTGCACTTACGAGTCATTTGAGTTTTAGTCACTGCGTTTTAAAAACATTTCATTTTGCCACTGCACTTTCATTTTACTTTAAAAATGGTCCCCAGACCTTTTTTTTTGTTGAAATGACACATTTTTGCTGATCTGTTACTGTTGACTGGACTTTAGAGTTGATGACTCATTTAATTTTGCAGTGAATCGATCAAAATACCCTTAAATAAGCAATTTTTTAAAAGTAAAATAAAATTGACACATCATGAAAAAATGTGCCACTTCAACAAAAAATGGATTCAGGGACCATTTTTAAAGTAAAATGAAACTGCAGTGACAAAATAAAAGGATTTTAAAATGCAGGGACTAAAACTCAAATGACCCGTAAGTGCAGGAACCTTTTGCATATTTAAGCCTTATTATTATTATCAATATATTTTTCGTTCAAACAATATATTATTATTATTATTATTATTATTATTGTTATTTTATTTGAAAATTATATATGGTTTACTAATTCATTCCCTATCGTTGCTGCCATGTTTGTTTGGGAATCTCAAAGATGGACGGCTACGTTATACTATTCATGATCAACCACACAAGCACAACTTTAGTCCTCCTCCTCCTCCACGTCGAACTCCCCCTCCTCCTCCTCCTCCTTATATATTTTGATGATGATCCAAAACACTGGAGTAATCGCGATGGCAAAAAAACAAGTTCGAAACAATTAAAAAGGGAATAAAAGAAAAGGTTCAAACATTATGATCCATAGATGACTGTGATATAGGTTTGAGTACCTTGTACTTCATTTACATACTTATGTTGTATAAAAATGCATGTGTTGCCGGAAACAACAAATGTTGTAGTGATATATAAGTTATTTTGTTTAAATATATTTTGACCTTTTATTTTCTCTAATTTACAATTTTGTTCTAGGAATATTTAAATATTAGCATTATCTCAACTATGACATTACTATCGTCAAATTTATTTGGGTAAAGAAAAAACGCATTGCATAATTTTAATCAATGGGAAATTAGATGAAAGAAGAAGAAAAAAATGAGAATGACGGATAAGAATTATCTTCTTTTTTTTTTGGGTACATGGGTAAGAATTATCTTTATTTCTCAAAAGAAATGAAAAGGAATAGACACAAAGAAATTTGAAAAAATGTAAAATAAAATTATTAGTTATTCTATAAGACCCGTAGTTTTACTGCAGGTATGAATAAGGTTTAATTTTCAGCTGCTATTTATTTCTTCTATATAGAACTGGAGGGAGTAGTTGTCAATTTAATACTAGCAATGAAGAAAACCAAAACCGAAACCACCAATAGAGGTCTACTTATAATCTCATTCTTAGATAGACAATCCTCAGCCTCCAGGCCACCAAATAAGACACCAACTCGACCCATAGATATGCCACGAGACTCTACTCCCGATTTCGAATAAAAAATGATCGGCCGATCAGAATCCAAAAAGCATCTCCGCGAGCCCAAAATTGAGGTGACAATGGTAGAAAGAAAGTCTAGGCAGATAAGTCTCAGCTTGCAGCCCGCCTCTAAACCGTCAACGCCGATGCGAAAAAGGTCCAATCAAATACAAAGAAGCCTGCAAATCTGGATAGATTTGGAAACTAACAGAGGCTAAAAAAAATCCTGCAAATCTCAACAAATTTGAAAGCGATCAGAAAATATTATCGAGAGAACCAATCTCACACGACATCAACCATACGGGCGACACCAAATCCAACACCCACGACACCCCCTCATCATTTAGCACTTCTCTTATTGAATTGGTCGGATTTGGTGTTTTTGGTGCTAAACGGTAGCGGCCCTTTATTTTATTTTTATAGTTATCAAAGAGTTGACATATAAATTTGAATAAAAAGTATTGTTATATTAAAGATGATTAACTAATCTTAATATTTACCGACTTGGTCACATATGAGTTCATTTATGATGTGTAATATGTCACAGTATCATTGACTAGAGCAAAACATTGAATTCTAAGTCTTTGCCAGCACCGGATAGTGTAGCAGCCCTCTACTTTCTTTTTTTTTATCAAAGAGTAGACAAATACATTTGAAAAAAAAAATGTTAGATTAAGATGATTAATTAACCTACATTTTCGACTTGGTCATATGGATTCATTTATGATGTGTCACAACATTATTGGCCACAGCAAAACATTGAATTATATCCAGTCTTTTTTTATAAGCATAAAAAAATTGACCAATAAATACATGCATATACTAATGTTTTAGCGATTTTAGTTGTGTATATATATATATATATATATATATATATATATATATGAGTCAGGATCCGTTGACACCAACTAGTTTGACACCAAATGTTACACCTCTCAATAACGTTTTAACCGATATAAATTTTATAAAATCCACCGTTGGATTGAAAGTTTACATCATATAGATCATTTGTGTAAAATTTCAAATAAATCCAAAATCATTTGATATGTTATTGAGATACATCAAAATTAACGGTTTTTGTATTTTTTTAAATGCCGTTAATCTTTATGTGTCTCAATAGCATATCAACTGATTTTGGATTTGTCTGAAATTTTACACAAATGATCTATATGATGTAAACTTTCAATCCAACGGTGGATTTTATAAAATTTATATCGGTTAAAACGTTATTGAGAGGTGTAACATTTGGTGTCAAACTAGTTGGTGTCAACGGATCCTGACTCTATATATATATATATATATATATATATATATATATATATATATATATGATGTCCTAGCTCCAATTAATATGTTTGCGGTAAGAAATATGGCTTATTTTAAAAAGCTTATTATAATGAACCTGGCTTTGCTGTTTGTGATGATTATTCTCATGTCAATGAAAGTGGCAGCAACAAGACCACTATACAAAATTGAGCCACATCACAAAGCATGTAAGTAAAAAATCTAATTCCAAATATTTGTCTTTCTATTTTTATTTTTCTAAAAAACATAATTTCAATATTTAATTTTCTTTTCATTTAGAATTTATGTATATATTGTTTAGTACTAATTGATTCTCCATGTTTGTATGGGAATTTCAAAGATGCACGACGACTTTTTTCTCTTGTTAATGATAGTCCACTGAATCACAACTATGAGATTCCTCCTCCTGCAATAATTAATCAGTTGATGGTCCAGAGAAAAACTTTTGTAAATATTATGTACTCACATCAATGGATATATAAAGTATTATGACTTATAAGTAGTACTAAGTTAATTATGTATAGGTATATTTCTTACAAAAGATAGATATTGTTGCTTGTAAGTTATATATAAGAAATATAGTTTGAAACTACAAATCTGTATAATTTTTTTTTTTCTTTTGTTATATAATTTGGAGATTTTGTATGAACGTTGTTGATTGTATTAATGAATTAAGGGTTTGTTTAGTTTAACGGAGGGTAAGTGGAATTTTTTTTTATTATATTTGTAATAATCTTATGATTTAGTACTTTATGTCAATAAATTTTTTTAGAACACGATAAAAATTGGTTTAGTTGATAAAAAATTGACACAGCCCATATCAACGTGAGATCAATTCCAACGCAATGATGATCTCTTTTGTGGGTGATTCATGTGAGCTACCTGAAACTTAACTATGTATCAAATGTAAAAAACAATGAACTTTTTTTTTTTTACTTAAAAACAATAAACATTTTTTAGACAATATAAAATCCATAAACGTGAAAACTTTATAAACATGAAAAGTCCTTGAACAATCAAACAGGTTGAGTCTTAAAAAAAATAAAAATAGTTTGTATCCAAAAAAATTGGAGCACTTTCTAAATACAATATTTAGAAGTATCATCGAAACAACTAGGTCTAAAGATTTTTTAAGGATAATTAAAGTGCAAACAAGGAGAGATAGTCTATCCCCTCCTAATTCCTCTAATTTAAGAGGAATTAAAAATTAAATTGGATCCATGAGAAAAAATTTCTCTCTTTCCTCTTCTTATTAAATGAACCAAATAAATATAATTAAAAATATTATTCCTTCCGTCCCAAAATAAATGACCTATTTTTGACTTTATCTACTGATCTTACCTAATCAGAGAGACGACCACGTCGGCATTGTTTTGTTGATGCCCTGGGTGAAGCGGGGGGATTGTGTACCTGCAAGCACTCTGACGCTCAAGTTAATATTGGTGTGGAGTATAGGCTTTCTTTGAGAATGAATACGTATCTGACTCCATGCTAAAGTGGTGTATATATAGATATCGAGTCCCCAACGCTGGGCCAAAGCCCTTGATGACATTAATGGTCATCAAGTGGCTGCCGGAAAAACGGCTAGAAAGCAGTTAATTCTCATCATTCTGGTGTTCGATCGTGACAACGCGTCGAGCGTTGTGACCGTTTGACTCGTAGAGATTGTTTATGGGCTGCTCCTCATTGGACCTTGCTCGACGGCCTAATTTGCAATTCTTCAGCGGTTAGGCCTTTAGGCCCAGTCCATAACACCTACAATTCATATGATCTCATTTGACTGTATTTTTCTACTAATATGTAAATATTAGCATATGAAATGTCGTTTGATTTGTTTTGATGAGTATTTTTAAAATATATAATTTAAGATATTAATGATTAAAGTTGTGCATTGACAAACGTGAAAATGGTCAATTAGGTCATTTATTTTGGGACGAATTTCTTTTAGCACACCTAAACTATATATGATGCTATTAGGTTGTGTCTGTTTTGGTTTTCTTCAATGGTGTTTTTCTTATATACGACACCTTTGTTGTGTAGTTTCACTTTTTCCGGTCTTTGTTCGTCTTGTGCAGAGACCGTTATTAATAATATTATATTTTGCCGTTAAAAAAAACCATTTAGCATTAGTCTGTCGTATACCCATGCTAAATGGCCAAAAACCAACATGCACTAACACTCATTTAGCTTGGGTTGGTGCTAAAAAGCTCGAGTAGCGTCGGCTACCATCCATTATGCGCTAAAGTGTAGTTAAAATCCGACTCTATTTGACGCTATGTATTGGTCCCCGCTAAGTAATAATATCAGTGCCTCTGCCGCTAAAGTCAACTTCCGAAAAATCAATTAAATACAACAACTATTTTTTTTACACAAACTTGCACCTAATACCCTATTTTTGTACCTGATACTAAGAAATAAGAATAAGAATAACACATCAAATATGCGACAATTTAATAAAACTCATTTTTACCCTATAGAAATTTATAATTTTACCTATCACCCAATTTCTCATTTTCTTTGATAATTAGGAATTTACCAAAAGATACTACCAGAAAAAAAATTTACCAAAAGAAAAAAATTCAAAAGCAACCATAACCACATACTATGTTGCATGGGTACTCCATTTTAGATCGAGTACCGGTACCGAGTACGTACTGGGTACCGGTACGCGTATCGTACTCCCCCGGTACGCACCGACGCCGTACCTAATTTTTTTTTTTTTTTTTGCAATGGGTACACGTGTGGTACACCTGTGGTACGCACGTGGTACACCAATCCAAAAAAATATCGTTTTTTTTCTACTTTTTCTTTTATTATTAGTTTTTTTTATAGGAAGATTTATGTTTTTTATTTGTTTATAATATAAAGTAACAACTATTGCTAAAAAACAATAACAAAGTAGCCGCCGAAATTATTCACTCATTCATTGTGAACCTAACTTCGTCTTCTCTCAAGAAAGAGAAATATTAATACTTATAATGAAAGTGCAACAAAAATGTGGGATATTCGTAGAGATAAATGAGATTTATTTAATATATATAGTTGATATTCTTGAAATCGCTAGTCTTTCTCGCGGTGAACCTAACTAGAGGTCACTCTTTTTAGTGATGATGAAGAGGGAAATTATTGACTTTTTTTGAGCTAATTGGTTTTTAATTTCATATTTTGATGTTTCGAACAATTTAAATTACATTTATAGTGTGGTGTGATCTTTTTTATGTTTAATTATTTGTTTTAACAACATAACTATATTATTTGATATATATAATTATATTTTTAAAAAAAATTATAGGGACGTACCCATACCTTAGTTTTTCTAAAAATAACGTACCCCGTACCGGTACCGGTACCGGATACCGGTACCGTACCCGCACCCGGGCAACATAGACCACATATATCCAACGAAAATTGGAACACCTCCGAAACACAAAAAGGTAGAAACGCAAAAATTATTTAAATCTCTTCAGAGTACTCATTTTTCTAAAACAAAATAATAAATATTACTGAGAATCACACATTTTCAGGTTCCAAATTTGAACCTAAATAAACAACAATTCAAATTATTTTTTAAACAACAAAATAAACATTGACTGGCTATTACTAAAAAAGTATATAAATATATTGCTGAAGGAAATTTCCTTCAAGAACGCGTATCGTGTAACTGACTAAGTAATTTTAGTATGTCGTGTGACAATGTCTTTGTATGAATGTTGAAGTATATTTTTATCGTCTTTACAGGGACTGGTGCGATATTGATGATGTTCAACGATTAATATAATTTTAAGTAAAATGGTTGAAATAGTTTGTTAATGAAATCTTGCGAAAACATGAAAGTCGTAACGATGATTAAGTTGACAGAGAAATTAAATTGCTGGGATTAAACTTCAACTACTCGTTCATACATATTTCCTTAATCAGTTATACATATTCAAGTTACTTATCAATATCATCACGTATTTACTCATCGAACGTTTCCGTCCTCAGATAACGTCGAGGAATCTATTAAACCTATCAAACCCCGATCCCTCGGGTGCTTAATCGATCCAATAGCATTAAGTTCCAATACCTTAAGTGAATATTAAATCTAAGTCTATTCCTATATCTTAGCTTTTAATAGATGTTATCCTAGAGCAAGATTCAAAACATATATTCCTATATCATTTCAAACCCAAAGATGAAAACAATAACAAGGATAACATCAATATTGATTTGTAACTAGAATATATATAACACCATGATCAAGATAAACACATACTAATAGAGTAATTTACATTTAATCCCAACAAGAGAAATTAATTACCCATATTCATGAGAACTTTACAAAGATGAAGGAAAAAGAGATAAGCAAACATCTATAAGTTGATTCCTCAACAAAAGTTGTAAATCCACCTTCAATCTCCTAAGATCTGCCTCCTTAGTGTTTTCTCTCTATTTTTAGTGTTTAGAAGTGAATAGAATTCATTTTTCTGCCTTTGAGGTCTATTTATAGTGGAGCTGGAATTTCAAGCTGGCCCAGCCAACTACGTTACTTCACAGCTGGGTTTGTCAACACGTGTCCTCTGAGTCACCTTTAAGCTCTTCTGGCTTTCTCTGGCTAGAGTGTCATTTCTTGTCTGTCTCTGGCTTTCTCTAGCCCAGCTAGCATATGAAAGTTCAAGCATTAATTCTTCATCAAAAAGTCAACTTTAATTACAAAAACTTGTTAAAATGATTGGGATTAAAGATAAACTAACCAAAATTAGATCAACACATATATGTACAAGTTCTTGGGAACTTATATACACAAATCTTGCAAAACAAGTCAATAATTGCATAAAATATATATATGTAAAATTACCACTTTTTGCCACTTATAAATGAACACCAAAATTGATTTTATCTATTTTAGTTTTATTTTTAATATTTTTTTTGAACAGAAATATAAAACAAATGCGCCGTATATAAGTGGACCACCATAGATGACCATCAACCCGGCCCAAAAAGTTGCAATTAGACTCTAACTCTCAATCTCGAATCAAAAGTGATCGGCCCATTAGAATAAAAAAAACGATCTTTAATAAAATTTGTTATGCATATGTTAAGAATTGCAAATCCAAATGTAACATGATAATGCATTATTAACACCGAAATCTAAAGTACAACCAACTAGTAACTATTTATTTTTTGCTAGAGCTAATAGTTGTTTTACAAATTATAAAAAACCAAGCATCTTTTGCTAGGTGTTTGACTCCACCATACTTGTTTCAACCACATGCCTCTTCTTGTACACAAAATCTTTGGCTATCCACAAATAAACACAAAGATTCATAGCACTTAAAACAGCCAAAACCCAATAAAAGTAATCAAGATGTGCCCTATTCAAATTATCTCCCAACCATTTTCCACCAACCTTTGAAGTAATTTCCACTACAACACTTATAATACCATTGCTAACAAAACTTCCAACTCCAACTATACTTAAATATGCTGCAGCTCCCAAACTTCTCATTGCAATTGGCATTTGATCATAGAACAATTCTTGTAATCCAACAATTGTGAAAGCATCAGAAATTCCAAGAATAGTGTATTGAGGTAATAACCACCAAATACTCATTGGTAATATATTTTTTTTAGTATTATCTATGAGATTATGATTCTTTGCAACATGAACCCTTTTAGTCTCCACAAGAGCTGCAAAAACCATTGTAAATATTGACAAAAAAAGACCAACTCCAATTCTTTGTAAAACCGTTATTCCGGAGCGATGTCGTGTAATTTTTCTAGCAAATGGGACAAAAATTTTGTCATAGATTGGAACTGCAAACAAGATTACAATTCCAACAAAGCCTTGAAGTGATGCTGGAGGAAGTTTGAAATGTGGTCCAATTGAATTGTTTAATGTGCTACTTTGTTTGGTGAAAAATGTTGATAGTTGAGTTTGAACAACTGTGAACATTAAGCAACTTAGCCATATAGGAATGAGACGAATCACAAGCTTCACTTCTTCAACTTGAGTCATTGTGCATAGTCTCCATGGGTTTATAGTTTTGCTTGAAGTATCATGTTCATCAATGATCATTGCTTTGTCTAAAAATCTATAGTAATAATATAGAAAAAAATATTATCACCTTAAGATAGGTTGATAGGAACAATAAAAATAAAATCTAAAATTAAAGAAAAAAATGGAATTTGTTCCATTCCTCCTTTAAGTGCGCCAGACCACGTTCCGAGGTATTGTCCACTTTGGACTGCATGTGAGCCCTCACGATTTACATTATTAAATCTTGAAAATTCCTATCGATAATTTTATAGTTTTGCTTGAGAATTTTCGCCAATAAATTATTTAATGAATTTTATCCAAATTTAATTGATTATTAAAATAGTACTATGAACCGATAAACAAATTAAAAACATTTTTCATTAAAACAAAAACAACATGATAAAGTGTGAAAGCTAAATGTACCTGTATTGATCAGTGTGGACCAAAGTCTGAATTTTAGGTGGAGATTCGGAACGATCATGGAAGCTACCATGATCGTGGCCATACCAATAATTTTCAGGGCGGTGCGTGTCCTTCACGCGCCACTTACAAGATGCAGCAACAAAAACTTGGGCAATACTTGTGATTGGGCTCCCTTTCGGGCTTTCCATGGAATACCTTTTCATTCCTAAAATGAACAACACCAATGCTCCTACCAACATTGCTACCAATACTTCAAGCCCTACAGCATAACTTACATTGTCCTGTATTTTTTGCAATATGAATTTTCAATTAAGATTCTCTTTTTTATTTTTGTGAACATATTCGAAGGAAATTTTAGAAGGATTAGAAATGAAATTTGACATATTTAGAGAATTTAAAACATAATATTACCTGCAGATACGAGACGACGAACACGGCAAAAACGGAACCAATTACAATTGCTAGGTACCACCAGTTGAAGAATGAGCTTTTGGCATCTCTTTCCTCCAATGTGTCTTCAGCAAACTGATCGGCGGCAAATGTTTGTACGCACGGTTTGTGCCCGCCGTTGCCGACAGACAACACATAAAGTGCGGTAAAGAACAACTTCTTGTTTTTCAGTACTGTGACTGATAGTGTCAACACTATCATGCCCTGCATATATGTGGTGTTAATTATGTGACAACATAGACCATTTTCATGTTTGAACAGATGTTATGGATTGGAGGGAATGCTATAAAAGAATGGATTGGAAAGAAAAGAGAGAAAACATAAAAGGCATGTAGATCCCCTATGTTATAAATTTCAACGTAAATTGGTTATTTTTGTTAAATTTTGAGTTAATTTCTTCTAAATTTTTATTAAATTTTGGATTAATTTCTTTTAAAACTTTCACATAGTACCTTATTACGTTGTTCACGGACGCAAATCAATTAGCCACGTAGACGATTTAAACGAAAATTTGACTAAAAATAAAACTTAAAACTTTTTAAATATAAGTGACCAAATTGAAACATACAACTTAAAATTTTCCAAGGCTTAGTTTGTCTCTGTTTTGATCTCATTAGATGAGGGACCAATTCCTCTCTTTTTGATGTTGAAACTTGAAACTTACCAACATGTCCCAATTTAGCATTTTGGGGAATAAATGTATATTTAATTTTTTGAGGGACTTGGGTTAAAAAAATTCCGAGGGGTCAATTTGATTTCAATATTTATTGTGGGTGTTACTTGCATATGGATCCATTATTAATTTATTATAACTTTTATTCACAAAAAGAAAAACTTATTATAACTTTTTATATATTTTTATATATTTTGTCTTTTTTTTATACACTTTAGAACTCCAAAGTTTAAATATTGGTACCCGTATACAAGATTTATTTTTAAATAAATTATAGAATATGACTTTGAATTTTATTTAGGGAAATCAAATTTTAAGATGATTTCAAACCTCAGCCCTTTTAATAATATTCCAGAAATTATCAACCGAACTATCCTTATGAAACTGATTTATGATAATTTTTATTATAAGTAAATTACTTGAGGATTCATTGAATATGAAATCTAAACTTCAAATTAAAAATGAAATTTCTTGACAAAAAAATGAAATTGTTTAATCGGATTTCACTTAAAATAAAAATGAAGAAAGAGAAATTATTATTATTATTATTACTATTATTATTATTATTATTATTAACAGCAACGACATCAATGGGTGTTTAATCGGAGTACTATTTTGAACATGTTCACTGATATTTTTTTTGGACAAAATCTTCCCTTATATTATGTAGTCAAGTTTTTGCCACGGAACTAACACCTCTTACATACTCATCGGATTTACTTGAATTTCATTATTTTAATACTTAAAATTTAAATTTTGGTCAAAAAAACTTAAAATTAAACTTTACCAAAATTATGAAACAAAATAAACAAAAAAACAAACATACCAAACAAGGTTAAATATTTTACAAAAAAATATTATTATTTTAAGAAAATTAATTAGAAAAGAAAAAAAAAGAAAAGAGAGGGATTATTATTCATAAATAAAAAAAGGAATGGAATAAAATTATGAAATTACCAAGAGATAAATGAGGGATGAGATGATGATTGTATTGAATCGACCAAGATATGAATCAGCAATGAAGCCACCAAGCAAAGGGAACAGTGAAGAAACACCAACCCAAGTGTTTTTGTTCTTAGCAGCTACTGTAAGTGGCTCATGAAATTTATCTGTGAGGTACAATATTAAACTTGCACTCAAACCAATATATGCAAATTGCTCTGCAGCTTCCATTGCTACAAAATTAAAATTGCATTGTCCTCAATTACAATAAAAATTAAAATTTATCTTCTATCTCAAAATAAATCATATGACCAAATTTTACACATCTGTTTTCTTTTAGTCTTAACTTTCTGGTTTTCAGAAAAAGAAAAATGAGTTATGGTGATTTAGAATTTGGTCAAAAAATAAAATAAAGTCTACTTAAAATTGTTTGAGTCGATATTTGAAGAATAGTACGAATGTGTAAAATCTTCATAAAATATAAAAATGAAGACAAGAAAAGAAAAGGGTTTTGTTTAAAGATAACTCACCTATGATGAAGATGGCAGCATGCCATCCTCCTTTGGTGGTTTTGGTGGGATGGCCATGGCGATGGATTTCAACGTCACCACTTCTATCTTCCATAACTATAGGTATGTATGTATATGTAATAAAGTGAATAATTAAAAATGTCAATTAGTATAGTTTGGTAGAATCTTATTTGAGAAACAACACTAAGTACTCCTTCAGATCCTTTTTATAAGTGATGGTTGTCTTTTTAGATTCATTCAATAATTGATGTATTTAGTTTATAATATAGACCACATACATGAATTATTGAATGAATCTAAAAAGTAAATTGTCTTTTATAAAAAGGACCGAGTGGAGTATTTGGTATGAAAGAGATATGCGAGAGAGAGAGATAGAGATAGTAAATAAGAGAGATTGCAAAGAGAAATGATTTTTTTTTTTGTTTGGAGCATTTGAGAGTCAAGTAATTAAATTTTCATAAATTTTGTCTTGTGCGTTTAGCTTAGTTGGTAGGGACATTGTATATATTATATATGCAGGGGTCGGATTTGAACTCCAGTCATCAATTTATCCATCTTAAGAGTGAAATTTATAGTCATTACGCTACTTAACAAAAAATTCATAAATGTTTAGGTATTTTTATTTTTAATTAAATATTGATACTATTGAATTTTTTACTTTTGCTTATATTTATGTTATAGGATTAGAATTGGAAAAAGTAATTAATTTTTTATATACCTATAACTTGATTATAGAAACTCTAATTATCTTTTTATAGTAAATCCCTACCCTAATCACCACTAAATATCCCTACTCTAATTTTAATACAAAAATAATATTATTTCACTTTCATGTATACAGTATTTCTTTTCTTTTAATGTGTAAAATGATAAAGTATCCCACATTTTAAGACGGCGGAAGTAATATGATTTGTCTTCGTATGGAATGCTACTTTTCAATTACTACTAAAATTAGATGAGATTATTTAATAAGTAAATTAGATGAGATTATTTAATAAGTCAAAGCAATAAAGAATGTGTGAGTGTGAGGGAGTTTTAATAAAATTTTGTCGTTTCGTCATAAAAGTTAATGTAAGTTATGCTACGGTACATTTGAATTTCGTCATAAAAGTCAATACATCGTGTTTATGTGTGAGTGTGAGGGAGTTTTAATAAAATTTTGTCGTTTGTTTTAAATTGTATTATTCTGTGATTTGAAACACCGTCTATTTTGACAAAAAAAGTCTTAAGGATATTAAAAACTTTTGTTGGATTGTATTGACTTAATGAGATTTTAAAATATTTTTTACAATCAAGATTCTTAACATATGATTTTACTGGACTTCTAACATAAATTTTTAAGACTTCGAAAGATTAAAGAAAGTTACAAACATGAATGAAAAAGACGATAAATAAATTATAATGTTTGAATAAAGAAAATAAAAACGATTGAAATTTTTATTCTTTTAATCACAAAGTCATTATTACCTAAAAAAAAAAAAACAAAGTGATTCTAACTTCACTTTCTCCTAAGTAGCATTTATCTACATACTTGAACCTATATTAGTCCTCCATAAATTAATATATTTTCGTATTCGATCATCTTTGTTTATTTTCCTTCCAAATTCTTTCATCTCTTAAAACCAACACTTTATAAACCCCGAAAGAGAAGAAGATAGATGAGTGAACAATTTAACTAGGTCAAAATCGACCTACAAATAGGAATTTGAGGGTTTATGGATGGATCGGAAGAGGTGATAGTTAAAATCAACCTACAAATAAGAATTTAAGTGTTTATGGATGAAGTATTGACCTATGAAGTTGTAACTCCCAATGTGAACGAAGAAACAAATGAAGAAATTGAATAAACAAGGTTTCACAATTATGAGAGAAATTGCCGAAAGAGAAGAAGATAGATGGGTAAGATATAATTAATTTTGTTTTTGCGTATTTAGTGGAAGATGATGAAAGATAGATGATAGTTGACAAATGATGAGATAATAACAATAAATAAATTTAAAAAGCGAGACTCTTGTGAAATATCATAATTGTAGTAAGATTGTTGAATGAATATATCATTTATCTATCTTTTTAACTAAAAAAATCTCACAAAATCTATATCATCATAAAAGCTAAAACAAACCGCATATAATCCTAATATGTGACTCAATGAAATAGCCTTGAAGATTAAAAACAACAAATTTTTAATTTACATAAACAAAATCAAACCCAAAAAAAATTACAAATATTAAAATAAAAAATGCTATAATTAGGGGAATATTATTTATTTATTTTTCATTTTTTCTACCTTATTTTATGTTTTTGACATTTAACAAGAAACTTTAGAGTGTAAGTTGCTAAAATCCAAAAATGAACCTTTTCATAGTTGTCTCCGCTTCAATCTCTCTACTTCTAGCAATACTCATTGCTTCTCTTCATCTTCTCCACCCCACATTATGTAATCACAATAACTTCTCTTTCTCACTGTCACACACTACATACAAACATGTACACTTTTGCATGCATAAATGAATGAATGAATTCAAAAACCATTTGTGGGTTTTGCAGATTTTCTTACATGGAAGAAGCTTCCACACTCTTCTTCTTCACTAGTGGCTGATTTGATAATAAGAAATGGTGTGATATACACAAGTGATGATTCTCTCCCATTTGTAAACTCTATGGCAGTTGCTAATGGAAGGGTTCTTCGTATTGGGAATAACTCTTTTGTCCAGGTTCATTTCGTTTCTCTATTTCTTTAAAATAAAAGTTTATGATTTTAATTTGATTTTGAGGTTCAATTACCACCGACCCAGAAGTTATTTTTCAACTCTAATAGAAATATAAAATTAGTGTCCCTGAGAGCATAGCTGATTTGGCAGGGATATCCCATTATATATACAGGGACCGGAGAATGCAGAATTCTCCACTTATTCATCTTTAGGGTAAATTATTAACTACTAAGCTACTTGACAAAAACAATTATAACATTAGTTGATTGAATAGAGTTAGTTGCAACTCCCTTAGGTGAGAGTGTGTTAGTTGCAACTCCCTTAGGTGAGAGTGTCTCGTGTTCGAATCCTCACGGTGCCACTTTCTGTGTTTTGTCAAAAAAAAAGGGCCCCGGCTAGTGGACAGTGGGATTGGTGTCTATCGGATTAGTTGTTGGATACCGAGTCTTCTAAAGAAAAAAAAAGTTAGTTAGATGGTTAATCTTTCATGAGCTCTACATGTCCCGTAAGTACACCTCATATGGTAAACGATTAAACGGCTGCAGAGACATTTGATATTCTGGAGCACGGGTTCGGGATCACAATTGCCTACATATTAACACATAGGGTGTGTGAGTTTTACTGCTAGGGTCTTTGGAACAAAAAATAAAAAGATGACTGATCGGGCCAATTCAACCGATTGACCCAAGAACTGGCCAGATTATCGGTTCGTTTGATCCCGGTTAGTACATTGTAATTTGGTTGAACCAGTTGAACTGAGGTTCAGCGGTTGGTTCAATTTGTTTTCAATTTTTACATTTTTTATATCTTTATTTGTCATCCGATTCAGCCAATCGATTGTAAACCAATGGAACTATGATCCAAAAGTCTCACGGTTTGGTCTCATGCTGGTATTTAAAACATCAAAGCCTCATGATCATCAATACTATCTATCTCTCTTGTGAATATGATTTGCAGTCATGACACCCTCTGATTTCTAACAAACTGTGTATAGGAGGTGGCAGGCTATGGAACTCAAGTGTTGGATCTGCAGGGGAAAGTTGTGGTTCCTGGATTTATTGATTCACATGTTCATTTCATCTCTGGTGGCCTACAGGTGTTGTACATACAAACTCATTCTCTGAATGATTCTAAGTTTTTCTCATTTTTACGGGTGGTAATTTTTCTCCTCAAATAAGCACTTGTCTATGTTAGAATTTGCTTTAAACGTTTGAGAGTGATTGAAATAGTAATTAGTGTCTAATGCCCTTAGAACTTTATGCTTAGGCATGTTTATTGCCAACCAGTCACTTTGCTGCTACTAAATGAACACATTATAAGGGATTTTTAAACAAGATTCAGTATATCTCAAAGATTTCTACCAAAGACTAATCACTGACCCAAGATTATCAGTTGAGGACCAAATTGATGTTCCAAAATTTCAAAATCCAAATTGGGGGGATTTACTCTACACAAGTGTGTTTTCTTTCTGTCTAAGAAATCCTTGTGAACTTATCTTGTATGCTTTGTTTTTAATTATAGTCATGGATGCAGATGATGCAGGTTGGACTGAGAGGTGTGAAAGAGAAGGAAGAAGTCATCAGAAGGATCAAAGAAGCAGTTCAAAGTAAACCTTGAGCTCATGCATATTTATTTATAACTTTGAAACTCGGTTTAGGCTCTGAAGTTAAGAAATATCATAACTAAATGTTACATTGATGCAAAGAAAAAAGGTGACAAATGACGATACCTGCTGTTAAATTTTAATGTGTCATCAATCATGTAATTAGATTTCACTGGTACTTTTTATCTTGATTATTAATTTAATCCAACCCCACCACAGATATCTATCTCTCATTTAGGTGCGTCTGTTAAATATTAATCACTTTAGTCAGCTTACATAAGATTATCATTACTTTTCTCTCGGTAATAATGCTGAAGTATTAGTCTCAAGAGCATTTTTTAAGCCACAAAAATATGTTCGTCGAATGGGCACATTTCTGTATTATAGTATTTGTTAGTAACACAGAATTTGTATTGAAAAGAAATTAACACTTTTATTGAAAAAATATGATAAAATAGGAGAGAAAACTTTCCTCCATGGGTTACCCCTTCTTCAACAGAGTCATTATTCACGATGTTTTCAAATCTGAATGAATGATCTCTATCCTTGTATCATCCTATTTATGCAACTATTCCTGTAACTAACTAAACTTCTCTAACAACTCTTAACTACTTATATCATAACAGTATCTGATATGTATACGCATGTAAACTGTTAATACCAGGCACAAAACCAGGTTCCTGGATTTTGGGTGGTGGATGGAACAATGATCTATGGGGAGGAGATTTGCCTGCTGCCTGTTGGATAGATGATGTTACACCTAATAATCCTGTAAGGCATACAATGTTAACTTCGATTTGAACATTTTCATCATACATAGAAGGGTGGATCTTAGTTGAAAGTATATAAGCAGGTCTGGCTATCGAGAACGGATGGACACATGGGATGGGCTAATTCAGTGGCCCTAACACTAGCAGGCATTACAAATTTAACCGATAATCCAAGAGGAGGAACTATAATGAGGACTTCTGGTGGAGGTAGTAATCTGGGATTATTCTGTAACTCTTCCCCAGTTACTTTATGTATGGATTTAATTGATAGGCATTGGCAGTGTAGTTTTTTTTTACATTGCAATCAATTACAATCGTTGAATCACTTAAAGTATTTGACTTTAATCATATCTGCCTTAAAAGTCATACAAAGAGTGATTTGTGATCTGCTGACGGTAAAAAAAGTTATACACTGACGGTGTATCAAAGTTAATCTCTTTTTGTATATCATTCTCTTTGTTCACACTTTCTTCATTTTGACTTCATGAATCTTCATCCAGTAACTTGGATTGTGAACTTTGAGTTTCTGCATTTCTATCGTTGTTTTCTAGATGATATGTTGCGAGTTTGTGATTATCATTTGAAGTTGAGACATAATAGCGCATCCTATTGCCATTTTAAGAATCCTATGGTTATTGCTAATTGGCAGTCTATAATGTCATATAAGGATTCTTAATGGTTTTGTATTAGGTAAATTGGTACAATATATACTTTTTTGTTATATAAAAGGATATAAATGTGTTTTAATCATTCATTTCATGTAGAACCTACTGGATTGCTAATTGATTCTGCAATGGAGCTAGTAGCATCCCAAATTCCCGAGGTTTCAATTGATGACAGGAGGGACGCATTACAGAAAGCGAGCAATCTTGCTTTGACAAGGGGTGTGACAACAGTTGTTGATATGGGGAGATACTATCCAGGGATGTCCGCAGATCTTTCTTGGGAGGATTTTACAGGTTTTAATGTTTTAGTTTTATGCATATCTAATAAAATGAAATTACTTTATGGTAAATCCCCAATCTTTGCCTAAGATGAATGTTTGTTTTGTGTGTGAATTGTACAGATGTTTATCTGTGGACAAATGCTATATCAAAAATGAAAGTTAGGGTTTGTTTGTTTTTTCCAATGGTGACATGGCAACGGCTAGCGGTATGAATGATTGTTTTTTGAGTTTTTTTTTTAAGAAAAAAATTAATGATTTTAGTTAGTGCCGAAATTTTCGAGCTGATTTTTATATGTTCCTCTTTTTACTCAACTTTTCTGCCTTGCTTGCAAATGAAACTCTTCACTTACCAAAAAAAATGTTGAACAAGAAATTATCTGTATTTTGAATTTGACATTTATAATATTGCCAATTTTTATGTACCTGAGAATTCTGAATACCTTGATTCTTATTCCTACTTAGGATCTGGTTAATAAAATGGGCCATTCCTTAAGTCAATGGGTTTATTTCGGCGGTGTCAAAGCTTTTGCTGATGGGTCTTTGGGGTCCAATAGTGCATTGTTTTATGAGGTGAGACCGGCATTTAAATTTTGACACTCAATATCTGTTGATGAACAAAAAATTGAATGTACTTCTTATGATGCCTTGAAAGCAATGATGTTAAGCGCGCATCACGGAAAATAACGATTTGTTCAAATACCACTATGCTACAGCGCCGCTATAGCCTCTATTTGACAACACTTTGTACTAAATAGTGTATCACGTAACAATAGTGATTTGTTCAAATTCTACTATGCTATATCACTGTAGCGCCAGTGTTTGACATAACCACTTTAAAGAGATATATTTAACACCAAAGTTTAACCATGTACATTCATTATGTAGTTATAAAGAGATTTACATTAGTATTTCAAATTTTGTAGCCTTATCAAGATGAGCCTGACAACTATGGATTACTAGTGACAGAACCTGATGCTCTCCTCAACATGACTTCGGAGTCAGATTTATCTGGTCTTCAGGTACTTTATTCCACTGCTATAACCAACGTTTGATGGATTAATATGAAATCTCAGTTACTGTCTTTCTCTCTTACTATTGGTTTATTTCAGGTTGCAGTTCATGCTATAGGAGACAGGGCAAATGACTTGATCTTGGATATATATAGTTCAGTTGCTTCTACAAATGGAATGAGAGATCGAAGATTCAGGGTATCTCTTTCGTTAAAATATGAGAAACCTTCAATAATTTTCTATTTACATGTTGCAAGTTCAATGCTGGGAAACTTACACTTACGTGATACTCCCTCCGTTTCTTTTTAGATGTTCTTTTTCCTATAATACTCGTAACTGTTTATTATCATATTCTACATATTTCTCTCCCTGCAATAAATAGTTAAGGGTATTGTTGACAGAACAATAGTTAATGTTATATGGTCTTCAAAAAAATAAATAGTTAATGTTATATTGAACTTTGAAAACGACAAATATATAGGAACACTTTCTTCTACAAAAGCAACAGTTTAAAAGGAACAGAGGGAGTATATGTTTTCAATAATATACTCATTTTGAACAACTGAAACTCATTTTAGATTGAGCATGCGCAGCACTTGGCACCTGGTACTCCATCCAGATTTGGCAAAGAAGGGGTCGTTGCTTCTGTTCAGGTTTCTTCTTATTACCATTAACTTGTAGCTGTAGTTTGCATCTTCTGATTTTTAAAATAATAGTGGAGCAATTTCTAAGACGGCTGTACCAGTACCATGCAAATAAATGATAGGTTTTGTTGCATAGCTGCTAAATTTAAGAACTGGTTTCTCTTTCATTTTTCACTTCAATTATTTCATTTGACATATAATCCAAATTCCAAAAATTTCCATCACTTTTTTCTGTGTTCCATTCCGCTGTTTATTGTCCTAGTATAAAAGTAACATAATATGAAGTTGTTGATATGGACCAAACAGTATAAACAATGTCTTTGACAGGATTTGTAATAGCTTCTTGTTACTATTCATCAACAGCCAGATCACTTACTGGATGATGCTGACGTTGCTGGTAAAAAGCTTGGCGATGATAGGGCTGAAAAGGAATCATATTTGTTTAAGTCGCTCTTAGATTCCAATGCATTAGTTGCATTTGGTTCTGATTGGCCAGTAAGTATGTTGGAATTATTAGTACACTTGTACTACCTTTGTCCCCGATTACAAGTCTCTTTTAGAAAGAAAAGGATTCCCTAAATATATAAGTCTCATTTCAAATTACTACTATGTACATTTATGGTTATTTTTTCTCAAATATACCTCTTACTAACACTACTAACAAAGTTTTCTTGGAAGATGAAAAGTCAGAGTCGGACATATCTATAGTCAAAAGGGTATTTTTGTAACATCCGTACACAAAATGCACACATTAAATAGTAAATACACTACCTATTCCTCTCAACATATGTAAAAATGACTAATGGGGCTTATAAAGAGAGACATGTAATAGAAAAGACAATTTGATGAATAGGTAATTCACAAAACATAATGTTTCTTTTTACCAGGTGGCAGACATCAATCCCTTGAGTGGCATTAAGATGGCAGTGAAAAGAACACCTCCAACTTGGAATGATGCATGGATTCCATCAGAGTGCATTTCATTCGAGGATGCAATAAAGGGGTAACCAACGTTAAACAATTTATTTTGTTCTTGTGTTATATTGCTTGTTTATATCATTTCTTTTATCTACATTTAATGTGCAGAATGTGTTCGATTTTAATGATTTGTCACAAAATCTAATGACATTTACTTTATGGATTCATCATCCACTTTTAAACAATTTATTTTGTCCATGCTTTAGTTCATTCAAGTGTCCCTGTAATCTGTTAGACAAATTGCAAGACAACTACTAAACTATGAGTTCACCAAAGGAAACCTATCTTCGGTGTATTATACTTCAAGGAAATTTTGGATTTATCTATTTGCATTTTATGTTAGCAATGTACATGCTTCAGACTTCTTTATATGATATTCTTTGTATTCGGGATATATTCATTGCTCATAAATTCATAAGGTCATTCTTCTTACTATTCATGCTTGTTTCTTAGATTCTCGAGTTCACCCTGACAGGTATACCATTTCTGCTGCTCGTGCAAGCTTCATTGACAATGATTTGGGATCCTTATCTATTGGAAAACTAGCAGATTTTGTCATATTATCCACTGATTCATGGAAAGACTTCGCTGAAACAGCATCTGCATCTATCGAGGCAACATATGTATCTGGACTAAGAGCATATCCATGAAACCCCTCATTTTCATTTGGGTTTCAGTTGTGTGGTATGATTGAACTAGAAATGTATTTTTAATATTATAATTTTGTTTTCTGACAAACATCCATGTATTTACAATGACTACCTGTGTAACTGTAATGTATTATAAATATTTGCAGTCGTGCAATCACTTGCAGCGCCGTCACATAGGAATCGCTAAGTGCTTACAAAATGGACTACCAAGCCGTAGTTGATGCCTTCTACTTTTAGTAAACAGATAATCATGCTGAAAAAGCCAAATAAAGTGACGAAATCGGCTCAGCGATCTCAAGTTGCCATATGTGCACCCAACCATCAGAATTGCTTAGGTCAAAACCTTGCAGCATGTTATACGATGCTGCAACAGAATATCATTCACAATCACATCAGCACTAGAAGAAGTTGGGGAATGACAAAAATATTGTCAATAATTTTCATAGGTAACCAAGACCTCATAATATTCAAATTCCAATGACCACTTCCATCTAGCAAGTTTACCACAATACAACTTTCCATACATTGAGGCATGGTAAAAAAAAAATTGTCAAGTAGCCTAGTAAATAGTCTCACATCAAGTGTGCAGATGCATATAATCGGGGGTTTGAATCTCAACCCAATATTGTCATTCCAAGATCAATACAATAATCACTCCAAACATGAACATTCGTACCATTGCCAATGGACCAATAATCAATGCTATCAAGATTTGGCCAAAGTTGAACCAAAACAAAACATTTTAAATGCTTTTCTTTTTATAAAGAAAAAAAGTTAAACTAATAGCATTGAATTCGTCCAAGTGGTAAACAAAAAATAAATAAATCCGTCACTATTAAGAGAGAAAATGTAAAAAATAATTTTAGAGGGAACAATTAAAAATATCTCAATCTGACAAAAATAAATTAAAAATAATTATTCATGTCAAATCCAAATCCATGCTAGTAGTATTTTCTTGGGCAAATGATTGATTAATTATCGGAAATGGATTCGAATTTTCAATGCAGTCGTTTTATAGCTTTCTGATCACAATCGGACGGTTTAGATAAATGCAGTTAATAAATATAGTTTTAAATTACGACCATCTGATCTTGATCGGGCGGCTATAAAGCAAGTGACCCCACGACTACACCAAAAATTCTGGCCCATAATTATCTCCTCTCCTCAATCACCACATATTGTTGTTGATGTCGTCTTTGGTCCTTCAACTAAACTGTCTGTCTGGCTATTTTCAATCAAAACCCCATAATGGCTTCTGTTTCATCTTCCTCTTTCTTCACACTTCCCTCTACATTCTCCAAATTCCAATTTTACCCTCTTCCACTCTCTTCTTCTTTTTCATGTTCTCGTCTTCTTTGTCGTGGAGGCTCCAACGTTCAACACGTGGCAAATGACCTCAACTTCTTCTTGCATGATGCTCTTGATGCTTCTGGAATCAACACTATCCACGCTAGAGTAAAAATTCACGTTTTCCTTCTCCAATTTTCATTTCTTTATGTTTTATTACTTTAATTTTCATTACTTTTTCAATATATGATTCATGACAAATCTGTGTTTACTTTCATTAGTTATGTTACCGGTTATAAAAACTAACCTAATACATGAAAATAATTAATGGCCGCATGGATCCTTTGTTGTTTTATGTTTTATTAGTTTAATTGAAATGTGCAAGTTGTTGTTTTGTTTGTTTTGAACTACAAGATTGAATATACAATAATCATAATTTTTCTGTGTTGTTGATTGATGAATGAGCAGGAAGCACGGGAGGGATTCTGCTCGCAAATTAAGAGATTAACTGATATTGAGAAAGAAACCAGTATTTGCATTAACAGGCATGTTGATTTGGGGAAAACAGCTCTTTATATAGCTGCTGAAGATGATTCTCTTGTATCACATTCATCGGTTCCGCTTCCTGTTGATGATTTTGTTTCAAGATTAGACGATCTTTCAATGGACTATTGTCCTTACTACAACCCTCAATGTGATACATCGCCGGAGAAGTTTTTTGAGAGTATAGAGAGATTTTTGTATGTTCATAAGGTATGCAATTTTATTTCATACTGCGATGCCATTATTAACCACTAAAGGATTCTGAAATCTGAAGCATTATTTTAGGATGCGATGTTAAGTATCTTGCATAAGAAATGGAATCTCAAACTGATTAATACCACGTCGTGAAGCACACACACACACGGAAATCGGATACAACACTAACAAATAGACACCGATACAAATTTAAGAAGATAGAAGTGGTTGAATTTAACTACATGTGTTGGTGTCAAACACTGGACACGCCTTCATTTTAGGTTCAAAATTACAATAACTGGTTGAATTTCAGTAACTTAGCTATATAAGTCAAATCTATGAATGAGAAAACTCAGAAATTGAGTTCTAACGAAATGTTCTGAAAAATGGTAGTTTTATTTTGTATAGTTTTAATATTTTCTATTTGCTCATTGTTACCAGTTTTAATGCGTTTGACTATAACCAAGATAGCATATTAGCATCCATAAGAATGTGTAAATATACCATTTTGAAAGGTCTCATGTACTTAGTAGTTCATGGCGACGAAACTGAAAATGGAAGTGAAAGTAGACACCAATAATAATTAATGAAAATGAAAGTGATTGGATAGAACTCCTCAATTACATTACATGTGTCGGTGTTCGACACCAAACACACCTTCATTCTGAAATGTTGGTGCTACATAGCTCCTTGACCACGCTTGAACCATCTTAGTGCACGTGTGGATCACAATGAGTTGGATGAAACCGCAATGACACGATGATTTTGTTGAAATCTAAAGTGTAGTTTTTGTCAAAAATCAAAAGCACAACAGCATAACATGATTCTACCAAACTTGTGCTAGCTGGCCACAAAACTCGATAAACTGAATATGTACGTAATTACTAAATACAAAATGTATTTTCTAGAGTATATTTTCATCAATTTTCACTACATGTAGATTTATTAACTATCTCCAATCTCTGACCATAACAGGGTTTCAGAAGAACCAGTGCAAATCTATTGGAGCCACAAGCACTCTATCTAAACTCGGTAATATATCTGTCATATTTAATTATTTTTCTATAATGAAATTTCTTAGGGTAAGTGAAGAAGTTTGATAGATATAATCTAATGTATTGAGCAGGTTTTGACGCATCGTTCAGGATCACCTGCAATGCTGTCACTTATATACTCAGAAATTTTAAAAATGCTTCGTTTGTGGGGGCTTTTGTATTTTGATGCTGAAATCTTCTACCCTCATGATGTTCTTAATGTTCCAAAAGGCTATCATAAGCAGAAAAGCAAGGAATCAGACCAAGCACACATAATGACATCAGGGAACTTATTGGTTGAGGTAATATCCAATTACTTGATCTTCTTTCACTTCTACTACTTGGTATCGCCATTCTCATCTACTAGCATAAAAAAATTGTGTATATTTTTCTGAGTTTTAGAATAAAATGTGCATTTGTGCCATAAACTGAGTATAAGTCCTGCCACTCCGGCATTGTTGTCTAGTGACTCGTAACATTTGGATTGTGCCATGAACCGAGTAAACATTTGGATTTTGCCATGAACCGAGTAAATGTGCATTTTTTGCTTATATATTTGAGTCCGGAGTGATATTATATGAGAACGCAGTTTTCAAACCTTAGCTTCTCTGAGTTTGACACTTTTATAACGTATACTGCCATATTTAGCTGTTTTAGTTTCCCTTTAGTACTCATGTTAGCTTATATCTGCAGATCCTAAATAATCTGAAACACGCATTCTGGCCTTTTCACCATGATCATACAAAATCGTTATTCTTAAGGGCTGCGCACGCTGCTAACTGTGCTGACAGATCTGATTTTGTTGGAGAAAGGTATTTTATATAATAGCTTTCTTATCTTCTGTTTATTTAATGTAATTAGTTTGTATGAACTAGTCTTAATAAAGTTTCTCAACTGCAGTGGCTCTCAAATTGCATCAGCTAAGGCTGCTCAACATAGACTGGATCGAGGTGTTTGGACCACCGTACGCTTTGGCGACATGAGACGTTCACTGTCTGGTATGAATTTGTCTCTCCTTTTTCTCAATATTTTAAAGCCATGGTTAAACTTTCTGATATTTCGTGATGATCCCAAATATTTTGCACATTCTTTCAGCATGTGAACGCCTTATCCTCGTTACAAATGATGCAAATGAGCTACGAGATTACAGCATTCTTCTCTATCATTGCGGATTATACAATGAGTCGCTACAATACCTGAAGAAGTATCAAGAACTAAAGGTACTATAACCATCCTATACAACGCACAAATGACATGCTCTTTTTTCGCAATTGGATTTGGTGCAACAAGCCAACAACTGCATCACGCTGTTTCTTATCTCAAATGTCTGACTTCAAATCAACAACCGGGATCGTTTAAAGCTAATTTTAGTATTATGTAATCTGAGTTGTCTAATCTCAAATTAACATCCGAGATTGCATACTACACGAAACAGCATCCACATACTACTGCTGACGGTCCATGTCCTTTTTAAACCAAATTAACTGAATGTGATGTGTGTCATTCATTTTTGCAGAACTCATCTACACAAGTGACTTCATCATCAGACTCTGAAAGAAGCACCGAAGAAGAAGATGCTGCTGTCGATAAACTGATGATGCGTTTGAATCTCATCCAGTTAGAACAAGGGTGGAGTCGTCCATCCGTTGCTAGAAATTTTCTTGGTAACAACTCTGATCCATGGTAGTTCCTCTTTCGTTTCGATTGGCACAACATCATAGAAGAATTTTGGTCAGCCCATAATTAAAATGAAAGTTGATAGCTGTTCACAATAGCTTGCAAGCTCTGCAATCAAACAATTGTAAATGTAGTTGCAACATCTGAAGTGAACGATCTTGGAATTCGGATCGGACTTTACTCGTCTTTCAATAGATTTGGAACGCCCGAGATTTTCCAATAAATGGAAAGACAACACAGATAGATTTAAAGTAAGATCATATATATACAAGGAGGAAAAAAAATTCTATAGCTATTGCCAGTGTTTCTGTAATTATGTAATTTTTACGTGTGATTTTCATGTAAATTATGTACCAGCTTTTATCTGACAAATATATACACATTACAATACCTTTGAGATGCACCTAACTCAAACAATAAAGTAAAAAATAGTGACATATACTCCTAATTACCCTTTGTGTTAAACTCTTGGTTCATATTGTGCATTGCTATGTTTGGGGGATGAGTTTTTTAGGGAAAGGGAGCAGAATGCTTATTGCCCTTCAAAATTCAACTCCCAGACATACCCTAACCGAAGGTTTCATGTGTTCAACTGCCATGTAACTACTTATAACTACCTTCTTTCTTTCTTTTGCGATATTTACCTCAATATGATTACTAGGAGTAGATGATAGTGATTCCTATCTTGGTACGTCAATGTACAATTTTGATTACTAATATCTTTAATTGTCTATTAGTAAAAATTATAAAAGTTTAATATTTTGAAAATACTCATCAAAATAAATTGAACAAGATCTTATACGCTAATATTTACATTTATATATTATTAAAAAAAATACAGTCAAAATAATGTAAATGAACAGTACATTTTTTGTCAAACAGGGAATTATAATTAGTCACAGAGATAGTATAATATAGTTTTTCTTTTTTCTAAAGAGTTATGCATTCAATTTTTCAATTAATTTTTTTTTTTTTGCATTTTTCAATGCAATAGTTATATATTTTTTAGTTCTTTAACATATATTTCTAAGACGTACATTAACAAAACCTTAATTTAATTTAAGAACTTATCTGTTCAATTTTTAAAACACTAATCTATAAATCACTTTTTTTTTTTTTCTTTTATGGTGAATAATAGATAAATCATTCTTAGAGTGGTGGGATGAGAGATACAGCATGGGACTTTCTGGAAGAAGGAGCCTTGGAGTCAGTTGAAAAGTAGCTTATGACATGGATAATTGCTCCGAGTACAGTGACAAGCCTTCTGAAGCTGGTTCTCGTCAATCATCAATGGCTAATTTCCGGAACAGGTCGAGTTCCCTTCAGTTGAAATTAGCTCAAGAAGACGTCGATCAAAATTTTAAGGAAGAAATATCACGATTAATTTATCATTTAAACCTTGAACATTTGAAAATTAGGATATTATTGAATGGAATGTAAATTTTAATCTTAAATAGATATTTATAAATTTAATAGATGTTCCGAGCGAAAGAAATAAAAGGATAAAATTTTATCAAACTCAATGTCATATGAATAGATATGGTATAGAAGATTTGATTGGAGAGTTAGAGGTCCTACGTAAAATAAACTAAGAAGTATAAAAATTGGGATAATGAAAAGTTGATAAACTTGTGCTAAACATACAAGTTTAAGCTGGTGTTCTAATTAAATTTACGGGAGCTTAACAAAATATACTAATACAGTGGTTTGTTAACATAAAAATTATGGATTTAATTTAAATACACCGACGGTGTAAAATAATTTTACACCGTCAATCAATACCAACCATGTTTTCCGCCACATCACCCCACTTCACCCCACTTTCTTGATATGACATGGCAAAATGGTGGTTGTTTATTGGACGATCGTGTAAAACTATTTTACACCGTCGGTGCATATCAATTAAACTCAAAAATTATACTACTATATATAAGTGTGAAGTTCTTTTTTTAGATTAATCAGAATGCTAATGTATCTAAATTATAATATAGTCCAGATATTTAAATATTTTAATGAATCTAAAATGTAAAAGTTTTCTTATAAATAAGTCCGGAGGTTCTAAAGGTTTTTTTTTTTTTATATATATATATACACTTAATATGTTGTAGATAGAGAGAGAGGGGGGTTGTACTACTAGAGAGTAATTTACTAAAGTTTTATTAGAAAATTGACAAGGTTATTTTTGTCAATTTGTAAAATTATTCAAATTTCATTCGGTGATTTGAAGCAGCAGCTGATCTAAATTAATCGGCGTCTCAACTTTGGAGATCTAAGAACGGTAACTGATGTCGAGTACCGTCGTCTGTCGAGGACCTCAAACAACGGAACATTATTGTTCACAAACGTCAAACTTCATAACAACGACGATGTGAGAACAATGTTATGTTTCTCTGAGTACATGAGTTATGTACCGATCGAGATGAACACTAAGTTGGTTAGATCTGTCAAAAATATTTTGTCCTGCATGATCGCTCTGAATCCTCCCAGGACCTACGATGAAATCCCAGCTCTCATGGTTCAACCCGGAGAGGACGAAGTCGACGCAATTAATTTATCTGACCCTAAGTTTACATTATTTTAACTGTTTTTAATTAATGTCCAGTTAATTTAATTTAAATGCCAAGTTAATTTTAATCAATATTGTTTAATTTTTTGTCAATTTGTTTAATGTACACTTCATGCAAGTGTCCTGTCACACGTACACTCGCTACATACCAGGCGAACGCAACAAACGTTGGCCATACACATTGCGAAATATAGTCAGAACACAGAAATGAAGAAAATTGCAGACGAATTGAAATTTCATTAGACAAAAAAAGTACATTACATTGTTTGTCGTTAGACACAAAAAAATACATTACAATAAAAACTAAACATCTTTTAATCCAACAATGTCACCACCAACATTCTTATAGAGTATTACTATATTGTTAAATGTATAGCTTATTTTTAATGGGGGCTGCTAACTTAGACCCAGTTGGGTCTAAGTTAGCAAGGTGCACCTTTTCAGTTGGACCAAAATACCCATTATTTTTAATTAATTAACCAAATTACCATCAATGGACGCGGATCCAGTGTCGCGCGCGTACCGCAGTACCATGGTTACAGGCCGTTGATTTCCATCAGACAGCCAAGATCTGATCTCATCAAGACTGTCTGATCAATCAGACAGCCCAGATCATCCGAATCCATCAGATTCCAGCGCGTGCACCACACTGGATTACAGCCTGGAGAGAGAATAATCTACTTTTTAAAAGCAGGACACGTGTCGCTGTCTGATTGGCTGGGCGTGATTTTTTTCCATTTAATACTTTGAACTCAATTATTTCGTTGTAAATTAATTTTTTATTTATTTTTTTTATACCAAAATTCATAATTTTTTTTTCTCTACAAATAGAGACTTGGTTCGTTTGATTTGGACACAGAAAAAAAAAACCCAATTTTTCACTACCTTACATCAACTCACTGAAACCATTCTACCAGCAAAATGGTTTCAGATTACAACTCTCTGAAACCATTGTACCAGATAAATGGTTTCAGAAGCAAACACAATTAATAAATTACTCACTGAAACCATTCTACCAGTAAAATGGTTTCAGAATACAACTATGTGCAATCATTCTACAAACTAAATGGTTTCAGAAGCAAATAACTAATAATCAACTTACTGAAACCATTCTACCAGCAAAATGGTTTCAGATTACAACTCTCTGAAACCATTGTACCAGATAAATGGTTTCAGAAGCAAACACAATTAATAAATTACTCATTGAAACCATTCTACCAGTAAAATGGTTTCAGAATACAACTATGTGCAACCATTCTACCAGTAAAATGGTTTCAGAAGCAAACATTAGTTTTTAATTACCGTTTTATCTCATTTAATTAACTAAAAATAGTTTCAGGTCTCCAAAAATTTCATAAAATATACCAAAAGTTCCAGAATATTATCTACTATTTTCCTGGTATAATGGTTTCAGTGAGTTGGTTGAGTGGTGCGTGTTAAATTACAACACACAAGTAACGTATTTAGTAGACAAAAAATGAGATTAAGGTAGTGAAAAATTGCGTTTTTTTTTCGGTGTCCAAATCAAACGAACCAAGTCTCTATTTGTAGACAAAAAAAAATTATGAATTTTGGTATAAAAATAAAAAAATAAAAAATTAATTTACAACGAAATAATTGAGTTCAAAGTATTAAATGAACAAAAATCACGCCCAGCCAACCATTGTGTGACACGTGTCCTACTTTTAAAAAGCAAATTTTTCTCTCTCCAGGTTGTAATCCAGTGTGGCGCAGGCGCTGGAATCTGATGGATCAGGATGATCTGGGCTGTCTGATTGATCAGACAGTTTTGATGAGATCAGATCTTGGCTGTCTGATGGAAATCAACGGTCTGTAACCATGGTCCTTCGGTACGCGCGCGACACTGGATCTGCGTCTACTAATGAGTATTTTGGTTAATTAATTAAAAAGAATGGGTATTTTGGTCCAATTAAAAAGATGCACCTTGCTAACTTAGACCTAACTAGGGTCTAAGTTAGAAAATATTCAAAGCATCCAAAAGTTGGATTATGGTTTGGAAGATTGTTGCCAAGCAATGAAACTATCAAGTGTGTTGGCATCAACCCTTCGAGTTTTTTGTGTAAACTTATATAGATCATCCCATTTGTAATCAGGATATTTTCTTGACTCATCTTTTTCCAAAAGCTCATTTGGGGGACTCACTGTTTTATCACCTCTTGGATTTATGAAGAAAGTTAAGGACTTCCTCTCCAACTCATTGCTAACCAATACCCTATGTAGGCAACTCTTGTACAATCCATTGGTCCGTGCCTAATATAGTCAAACAAAACACATTCATATGTCATAAAACATTATTAGAGGAAAAAATTGAATCAATGATGAAAGTTTAAGGAAAATAAAATAATTAATGTACCTAGTTGACTAAATATATTACTTATTCAACAAATTTAAAAAGTCAACTGTTTCTTATAAAAATGACCCGCGATATAATGTGTTTTGTTTTGTTGCATGTTGTAAGACACACTTATATCATTTGACCATTTTGTACATACCATTAATAATGTCACTATTTTCAAATCTTTTAAATGGGAAATTCTTATCTTTTAAGAAAATAATTTTTTTAAATAAAGAGAAATTTAATATCATTTGACCATTTTTTACATACCATGAAAGTGTCACCTATGTTGATGACAAAGGTATTAGGCTTTGGAGGAATAGCAAGCCATTTGTTGTCTGCAAAAATTTCTAGACCTCCAACTTGATCTTGAAGGAGAATAGTGATAGAGATTGGGTCACAATGAGGGCCATTACCAAGAGCACCATTAAGATTAGCACTGCAAGGTGGGTAAAAATTGCATCTCATCATTGACTCAGCATCTTCAAAAAATCTTTGATAATGCTTACGATCCACACCCAAACTAATGGCCAATAGCTCCAAAATCACTTTAGATAATTCATTCATTGCATCACAATACTTTTGATACACCAACCTATTCAACAAATAATATTTCAAGGAAAGTTAAATCTCATTAGACACTCTGCTTATAAATTTATGAATTAACATAAAAATTTATTTTTTATGTAAACTGATTTTTATAAACTTAAAAATAAGTCAAAAACAAACCCTTGATCTGCGTTTTGTCAAAGAATATGACATCTTTATAAGTAAAAATGAAAATAAAATATTTTTTAATTCGAAACCAAATTGTGTAAATAGAACTCATGGAGTGATGTCCTTACCCAACTTGTTGGAAGTGTTGACCTAAGAGAGAATTGAGGACATCAACAACTTGTGTCTCATTCTTGTTGTTATGTTTGTACATGAAAGTAAATGTCTCTTTCCATGGCAATACAGTTGTATACCTCTCTGCATGTGCAATTGAGAAGCCACAGTCTTTGGTTATAGCACTAATTTTCTTGCTCAATGGAAGCTTAAAAATGTTGTGAGTTTCTTGAAGAACAACATTGATGAAATCCAAGTCCACACCCTCACCAATGTTAGTGACTTCAAATGCACCATGTTTTATGCATGCCTTTCTCACAATCTCTGCAGCATTGACCATTGCAACCTCATCATTTTTTATGGCTCTTATGTCGATAAGAGGTAGCTCAATATTTTCTCCACTACTTTTGGCCCAATTCTCACAAGGCCAAATGAATTCTTTTGGCACTTTTCCTTCCTTTTGCAATGAGGTGAAGTCAAAATATTGGATGTTATTTTCACCCTTTGGTGGAGGGCAAAAGGGAAGGCTAGGAGTGTTGATTGATTCCATTGGAATTAATTGAGATGTGTTTGTAAATCGAAGTAATAGTTTTGGGTACAAGTACAACTTACAAGAGTAAGGTATATAAATATATATAATTTATGCATTCACAAAGGAAATATTAAAGCTTTTTAGAAAATATTGAAGGAAATTAAATTTTTTTTATATAAAAGTTCATTATTTTTATTTATAAAAAAAACTTAAGTTCACTGGATGTGAACAACACAAGTAATCCAATGAGTCAAATGATAATTTTGGAAAATAAGATATTACTTCATAATAGTCAATAATCTTAAAATTAATTGAAATATTTTAAAAAAATAGGGACCGTTATTCGACGAAAAATAGGGACTGTTCCTGATAAGTACCATGGTTCTTCCTATCATGTCTAGCGTCAATCAACAATATGGACCAACCCAACGATCGATGAGGAGAGAAAAGTTTAGAGGGACTGTTATTCGACGAAAAAAATTTAGAGGACTAAAAGTGAAAGTTGAAATATTAATAGGACTACAAATATATTTAACCTAATTATAAAATATGCAGAAAATCTTAATTTTATTGATAAATTTGTAAATTTATCAATAAAGACTAAACACAAACTAACCTACAAGCACAAGGTCGAAACATATAAAAAAAAACTTAAAATGTTGACTTCTCCACTACAAGTCACTAAGTTCGATCCTCAGCTTAAAAAAGCTACTTTTTTTTGTTATGAAAAAAAAAACATAAAATATATATCACGAGTTGTGGTGTTGCCGTGATTTTTACTAAGTCAACATGTGTTACTAATGAAGAACTAATATAATATTCATGGATACGCACAAGTTGCGGTGTTGCCGTGATTTTTATTTTATAATTGTGTGAAATCGTCGTAAGTAGAAATAATGATTAATTTTACATTATATTGTATAATTTAATTTTGATTTACACTTTTTCTAATGCAAAAATATATATCAATATGGTAAAATATAATACATCGAATATTGTAACACAATTATTTGTTAGTGAAAGAATGTTGCCTCGTCTATGACATGTTTCTCTCATATTCAAAGTTCTAAGGACTAACGAAAAATCTTTTAAAGGACCTAAAAATTTTGAATGACAAAAGATAGTAAGCATTATTTCAAAGGATCACAATGGAGTATGGCAGAGCAACAACCTTAAAAGGAGCATAGCCAACCCTCTACTAAAATTGAAGGTTGAAACTACATACAGCAGCATCACAATAACCAGAAACAAATTTATTTCAAACGAAACCTCTTAAGCTATGAAAAATGAAACCTTTTATCTTAGCTTGAAAAGAAAAAGTCTAAACATTGAAAGGACAAAAAGTAGTTACCAATTGGTAGAATCCTATGAAAGCAATTAATAATTTCAAAACAGCAAAATGAACCTTATTAGAATCAGACCTTTAAGGTGTCATTGGAGTGATAAACCACTCTTGAGAGTTCTCATTACAGACCAAAGAGAGAAGAATATCTGAAATTGTGTTATCAGTGTATATTTCAGAGGAGCTACATCGATGAAGTCCTCATTACAGATCCAAATTTGTACCAAAAGTGCAAACATATCAAAAAAAATTAAAATTTTAATACCTAAGTTTTCTAAAATGTAAAGATGCCACCGGCATGCTGAGGTACCATACCAAGAAGAGTATATCCAGATCACAATGCAGATTAGAAGTGCTTTTGAACAACTGGGTTGTGCGAAATCTGATATTGAAAAGTTAATAGGGAGCCTAATGGACAAGGAATCTCAGCTGCAGGATTTATCACAAGAGGCTCAAACAACTAACTGTATCTGACAATAATAGGCGTGTTGACCTTGTGTCTACTACCATCCATCCAAACTAACATCCCAAAAACATAACCATCCGTTTCGGGAGTGTCCCTTAGAGTTAATGTAACTCTAAATTGCTTCTTTTCACCCACAAACTTAAAAGCTAAAATTTGAGGCTCAACATCAACCTTCAGTTCCGAAGGCGCAGTGACCTTCACCCTATACTTACCTGGACATCCAACGTTCTCAACGGTCCGAATAAGAACCACTGGATGTCCAATCTGAATATACGGAACTGTTATGGTTGGATAGTTTTAGTTCAGTATGTTGAATTCTTTTTTTGTTCGAGGAGGTTCATAGGGACCGTCACCGGGTTTGTAGAATTCATCAAGATGTCCAGCACACGCACCCCGAAACCACAAGTAATTTAAATACTCTTTGGTCGTAATGTCATATACGAGTCCGGGGTTGGCGACACGGTTAGGCTGCAGCTCACCTGCGCCATATGCAAATGGTGTTGCCGTTTTCAATCTTATTTCATCATGTTCCTTCATAGGCCTACCGAAAGTATCATATACACTTGCTGCAAAAGACAATAATTTTTTTTTTTGGATTAAAAAAAAAAGACAACGATTTTATACACTATAATAATAAAGATATAAATGCAATTTTTTTTTTTATCGGCAAATAAGATTTTACTAAAAGCACACAAGATTTTATCGGCAAATAAGATTTTTTTATTGTCTTTTGCAGCAAGTGTATATGATACTTTCGGTAGGCCTATGAAGGAACATGATGAAATAAGATTGAAAACGGCAACACCATTTGCATATGGCGCAGGTGAGTTGCAGCCTAACCGTGTCGCCAACCCCGGACTCGTATATGACATTACGACCGAAGAGTATTTAAATTACTTGTGGTTTCGGGGTGCGTGTGCTGGACAACTTGATGAATTCTACAAACCCGATGACGGTCCCTATGAACCTCCTCGAACAAAAAAAGAATTCAACATACTGAACTTAAACTATCCAACCATAACAGTTCCGTATATTCAGATTGGACATCCAGTGGTTCTTATTCGGACCGTTGAGAACGTTGGATGTCCAGGTAAGTATAGGGTGAAGGTCATTGCGCCTTCGGAACTGAAGGTTGATGTTGAGCCTCAAATTTTAGCTTTTACGTTTGTGGGTGAAAAGAAGCAATTTAGAGTTACATTAACTCTAAGGGACACTCCCGAAACGGATGGTTATGTTTTTGGGATGTTAGTTTGGATGGATGGTAGTAGACACAAGGTCAACACGCCTATTATTGTCAGATACAGTTAGTTGTTTGAGCCTCTTGTTCTCTTGTGATAAATCCTGCAGCTGAGATTCCTTGTCCATTAGGCTTTACATCGTATTCTGTTCTCACTTTAGATATGTGTGCCACGGGATACCTGCATATGCATGTGCAGAATCAGTGGCGGAAAATAAAATTCGGACGTCCGCTATAAAATTATAATATATAAATTAAATACAAAAATTATATTTCATGCAATAATTTATGTCAAACACAAATTTGATCATAAAAAAATTAAATTGCATACGATAAATAATATTCCACGTGTTCCGAATTTATATTTTTTTGGAAACGGCAAAATTGTATTAGAGAGCAACTATGGGTACAAGGCATACACATAGATGGAACACAGGAAAACAAAAACCTGCACCATTCCAAAGCAGACCAGCCATATATAGCTGGCCACACCAAAAAAATACAACAAAACCGCTAACCTCAAGCAAACAACACCCAAAAAAAAGACACACCCTAAAAGAAACAAACAGCAATAATATTCAAAGCCAACACGCCAGAAACTAGAGAAAAAGCCTGCACCAACCAAAAAACCAGAAACCAAAAACAGCAGATAAAAAACACAAGATCATCTCCGAAAACAATACTCCGGTTCACGTTGCCATTCGTAAAGCAAACACGGGGTGATCTTCAATCTACGGACACTCCACCTTCAAGACAAAACCTTAATCTCTTCAAAATATAAAATCTCGAGCATAAGGAAAAAATTTACCGGTTGTAGTTGATGTATTTCAAAATACGGACAGCATCTTTGTAATCCACGTGCGCAGTAGGGAGCGGATCTTGATCATCAACAACTTGAACTTCTCGGTTCCTGTCCCTGCCCAATATAAGTCCAATGGCGCCTAGACTATATGCTTCCTTAGCCTTTGTATTTTCATCAGAACCACCACCCAGATAACAAAATATTATCTTTCCTTTCACCTTGTTTGGATCAAGAGCTCCCGTCTTGCAAAACATGCTACAAAAAATTAAGTAGATTTTAACAGATCATATCTACCACACATAAAAAATCATTTGAGAACTTCCAGCTTGGTTTATGTAATCTTACGCGTCTGTATCGGATGCATAGTGATATTTAACATCAGCACCACTAGCCAATGGGTAGAACTTCCCATGTCGTAATTTAAACTTGTTAAATGCTTTTGCCTAAAATTTAAAGAATGAACATAATCAAACTAGTTAGATTATGCGAGCCAACAGGGTAGCAAAATAGGAGCAAATCAGTTTGTATTGAAATGGTAACGTGTCATACAATTTAAATAGACTTCCTAATTCAACTAAAACTCCTAAAATTCAACTGATATCTTATTCCTAAAGATATGGTTCTACTAACAACTTTGACTAATTCACCTAACATGATTTATAACGTGATGCATAATAATTGACAACCACCAAAATCCTATTGCTAACATATTAGATGCAAAATAACACTTAATATTAGCTTTTATGTATGGTACCTTGAAAACTCGGTTATCACCCAAGGTAACATCACAGAAGAAATCCCTGTCCGTTGTGGTCGCCGCTACTGTAATCGCCCATGGTTCACAGTTTACTATAGTCTTTGGCTCTGGTCCTTTGTTTCCGGCAGCTTTAACGACAATTTTCCCGTTAGCGACCGCTTTGAAGGATGACCGATAAGATCCACCATATGTAAACTTCCTATCCTTATCATAACCCATCGAAACTGATATAACATCCACTCCGTCATGAATGGCAGCATCATAAGCATCCACGACGTCCAAATCATTGCATTGTTGTTCCTCTTTGTCATTTGGCCAGCACACCTTGTAACATGCTACTCGAGCTCTCGGTGCTCCACCGCTTGCGGTTCCGTGGCCAAGACCGCAAGAACTTGCTCTCGGAACGAAATTACCACCTGATGTGGCTAATGTATGGGTGCCATGACCATCATAGTCACGCGGACTAAAAAGCAAAGAATGGCCCCCTCCATCTGATTGACAAAAATTCTGGTAAAAATACTTGGCCCCAATGAGCTTCCTACATGCAAATTGTTAAAGTCAGAATTATGCAATTCACAGATTCAAATTTTGGCCTCGCATAATATGATATAATAAGAGGTAAGTAATAGAAAATAGTCTCCACATATATTACTGTGTTTGTTTGTTTTTTATATACTAATATAAATAAACAACTTGAATGAAATAATAAGTTTATTAAATAATGAAAGAGAGGTTAACTTGTTGCAATGAAAGTTATCCCAATTGTCACGGTTAGTTTGGCAGATTCCACGCCACTTGGCTGGGATTGGTCCCATCCCTTCATCATTGAAGCTCTCGGATTCAGGCCAAACGCCTATAAAGAAACGGTTACAATTTAGATTAGATATAAAGTTTGCATTAGTAAAATAACATTGCAGTTACATTAAATTCAAAAGGTATTACCTTTTTAAAATTTATTCAAAAAAGTGTGTATTAATATAGATCATAGATCATATGATATATTTATAAAAAGATACGATGAATCATCTTTCATTACCTGTGTCTATATTTCCAATAATGATATCTTCTCCAAGTGATTTTTTCCATATTGATGCATTTGGAAAATTGCCATTCTTTATTGCCAACCGAAGAAAAACCCATGAGTGGGTTGTGAGCAATTTAGATGTTTCACTCAATGATACATATTGTACATTAGGATGCTCTGCATGAACCAAATAAAGCAACAGTTAGAAAATCAAGTGTAACATTCTCCTAGTTCAAATAAACCAATCCAAAGAGTCCCTAGTATTGGAACTGTTGCACAAGACAAGACACTAAAAAGTGATCCAAATATGTGGCTGTTTAAGTTTTGGTGCTTCTTATTTTGTTTTTCATATGCAATCTTACTTCATAAACTGATAAAAATGGGTTCAGTGTGAGGAAGCTGGAATGAAAGTGATTGAGAATAAGTAACATGACTTTGCAATAGTTATGAAAATGAAACAATTAGAAACATCGTGATTTAACTGAAAAAGCCTTGTTGCATATGAAAGTGATGTTTAGAGAACTATTTTTCGGAAGATTCTCTTTACCTTAAAACACAAAAGCAAGAATAACAGTTTTGAATTCACACCATTCATTAGCAAAAGCAACACGTTGGAGGGGTTAGTATGGAACAAAATTAGGTGCACCAAACATGGGATTGGATACTTTTGTGGATTTGGAATTGTTTAATTTCTAGCGTGACCTGCGCACAGACTGATAATTCTTCTAGCGTGGCAAGCCTATCGACCAAACTTGGCAAACAATCAATAAGTAATTTAAAAAACATATCGAAAAGACTCGTGTTATTTTATGGGAACATCTATTTAAAAGCAAAGATGTTACAATGAACATTAAATAAGTGGGATAGATATCGTAATTTGTGAACACACATAACTGTATCTTATCATATGTAATCCAATTTCAAATAGTTTTGTTTGTTACATAAATCAAATTCAGACACAATTGGACAACATGGTGTACTGCATTAGCATAGAATATAGATAGATGTATCTTTTCCCACTATACACAAGTGGGAAAAGTGTATTTAGCAGTTATTAAAAGACAAAAAAATGAACTGATCACCAGGTGTGTGTGTGTGTGTGTGTTAGGTAGGTGAAAGTATATAATTTTGAATTTTCAACACATTTTTGGAGTGTTACATAGCACTACAGTAGCAGTGGTAATAATAACAACTGTAATAAGGTGAGTGAATCGTGAAATTATTAGAAAGGTAAAGTTTGATTTCAAGAAGGAAAGGATAATTACATGAAGTTGAGCTACTTACTTGATATGTGTGCCGCCTCCTCTTCATTCAGCATTGCAAGATATCTATCATGTGTGCAAAATTTCACATTAGTTTTGTCACCATAAAATTTCATGTATTTTGTGGTTAAATTCGTTTATACCTTTGTACATGAGGTCCAAGTAAATCACCATGAGAGTTAGTCATCGATTGACGATCATCTGCTTGACGGTGTGATCCTAAGCACACAATATAGGACTAACAAAACAAAAACAAAATTGGTTATTAAACAACGGTTTGAATGTCTAAAATATGAAAAATTGAACAGACACCGTATAAATATGATGAATATTGAATAAGGATGGAAAAATGAAGCTATGAATATTATGTGGTATTGACCTGCTTAATCTTGCAACCCGTCTGAGGCGGCTTGTCCGGGACAGTAGGTTCATGATGATGTTCTGAGAACATTTGCATGAATCTCATCACATCATATTGTTTTTTCAGAGGTTGCTTCTTCAACCATAGCTCTGGAACAAACTTGTAAGCACCTATTCACCATATAATAAATGTATCACATACTTAATAAAAAAAACTTAAATAAAAAATGAAATTTGATGCATAATAAATGAGTGAAATAGCAAATGCCCCTGAAATTTCAAAATTCGTCAAATACCCCCCTGAAATCTCAAAATAGACAAATACTCCCTTGCAAATTCGAAATGTCAATCAAATACCCCTGAAATTTCGAAATAGACAAATACCCCCCTGAAATTTCGAAATGTCAATCAAATACCCCCATAAATTTTTGATTGACATTTTGAAATTTCAGGGAGTTTTTTTGCCTATTTTGAAATTTCATGAGAGTATTTGCCTATTTTGAAATTTCAGGGGGTATTTGTCATTTTACACCATAATAAATATGGTAGTTGATCATGAGGCAAGTAGGCCATAATAAAGTGCAGTTATGACCATTGGTTATACTTACATTACAAAAAGAGACCAAATTGTGTTAATGTCTATAAACAAAATTCAAAATGATCGTCATTGGGCTCAAGTGGTTAATGAGCTTCAAAGGACGAATTGTTCGGGAGAACCGAGTTCGATTCTTGGGTGAAACAATTTTTTGGCCAGACTTTGTTGGATTTATCTCCTTATAATTGTTTATTTATTGATTTAAATAAGTGGATATTACTCACTAAGTGCACATTGTGGTAATTATCCATTAAGGCTAAATTGGTCTTTTATCATTCCCCTCTTTTTAGTAATTGCCCATTAATTCTGATCAGACTGAGAAGAGCAGTTAAATATATATCTGATACACGTACAATAACTTCCTTGATGGATAGAAGTTATATATGCATTGTAGTCCATATTTGCTTTGGTTCCCTAAGCCTGACATGTCTATTTAGTAAAACTTACGCCATCTAAGGGAGATTGTAGAAGGGTTCAGAAGAGCCTCAACAACCTCAAACCTCTGGCAAACAAGAGCAATCCTCAAGCAAGAACAACCTTTAAGCAAGAGCAATGGCGGGAGGTATTTCGGCTATTTAATTTCAATTTCGTTTCCGCTGTTTAAGGTTGAATTTCGCTCATGATATTGTAGAAATTCTATCAGACTTTACTTACCTCGCGGTCGAACTTTGGATTACTAGGGCTCCCTTCCCCTAGGAACCAGAGGGTTATAAACCAAAAAAAAATTCAAAATGATCAAAAGAGGTTAAAAACCCACAAAAAGTGAGATAGTTTCGAGAACTCTATCTGTCAAAGGGGGGATGAAAGTCATATTGTTTAAACTTTAAAGGAAACAGGAAGTTAAATGAGTTAAGCGCTAAATTACAACATATGTAATCTACTTGAATTACTCCTTTTTTACGTGCTTGTTCATCTTGGTGGAAGACAACTTTGAACCAATCAAGTCTTAAGCTTTCGTCATTTTGATCAAGGGAAGTAATGGAAGTTCCAGTTCTTTTACGGAGGGCAATGATGTAACCATCTTTTACGGTGTAATGTGGCCTGGAAATGATTTTTCACGGCCCTAAGTGGGTGCCAACTGTTCCTGCCTTTGTTATTGTTGTGAATACCTTAATCATAAGTGTTATGAGCTTAGGTCTTCGTGTTTTTTGTTATTTGTAAAAAAGTAGATGACCAATCTACCCTAATTCATGGTATATGAATATGAGAGAATGATTATTAGTGAATATATCTCTAATTTTGGTAGCCTCGTCCCCATCTCCTGGAATAACTCCAGCTTTTTCCTAATTTGGGTGCCACTCGCCTAGCTACAGCCATTAGCCGTCGCAGTTTCATACTTATTGAAGGCACACACTAATAACCATAAAAAATAAAAGAAATAGTGTAGTTTTCTTTCTTTTTTTGGTACAAATAATGTGTACTTTTCTAATGAGTATATTATATCAGTTTGATGAGTGTGTGTGCCTTTTTTTTTTATATATTTAGGCTTGTGTCCAAGTCAGGGTAGTTCGTGATGAGAGATTATAAAAAATAGATGCACATATTATTACATTATTATAAACTCGGATAGGTGTACTTCCTTACCAAAAAAACTCATATAGCTGTATAATTTATTACTGTAAAAAAAAAATTAGCATGTGTAAATGACTAAACTATTATAAATAAATAAGATAAAATACCTCGTGTAATTTTTGTGAAATTAAAAACCTAAAACAAAAAATAGAATCAATGGGACTGAACTTGTGAAATTGAACTTGTGTAATTTTGCAATTGAAGAATCGATGGGACTGAACTTCTGAAATTGAATCAAAATCCAAGAATAGATGCTTAAATTGAGTTTTTTTTTTAACACAAATGTGATCAATACAACAAGGAATCGACTCAAAAATATAGCGACTAGCTAGAGAATAGACCGCCCTTTGCTACTTGGTGAGTTTTTTTTTAAAAAAAAAAAGAAGAATGGAAATCATCAAATAAAAAGGACAATAGAGTGCAAAATGATCGGTTAATTACCATCCAAAATGAAAGCAAGAAAACTAAAAAGTGATTAATACCACATGAAGTAGTTTAATAAAATTTTGGAGGGAGCAATATTAGGCTATTGTTATAATATATAACATAATACTAATATTCGGTAAAATAAAATTATACTCGGAAATATTTAGTGGTGGCAAGTGCCCCCATATGTGTGTAGATAGATTAGTCCATATCACTCTCCCGCCCCACCCACTTTCTCATTCTCTAGTGCCACCACTAGTTCTAGGGTAAGAATCAATTCCTTGTCTTTTTTGGGTATCATCTAGTCTAATTTCCTCAACACTCGGTACGTGTATGCAGCTTCATACTGATAACATGTAGTATTGTTATAGAAGTGGATGCATCCCTCGGAGCACGTGGTGGCTGGTTTTAGGGCTGTAACAGTTTTGCTGTGGGTGCAGCACTGGTAGCACATTGTCAGAAGAAGCAGTGGAAAGAGGTTGAGTTTTGGGCATTTTGGGACTTGTTTGAATGCCAGTTTTACGTTTATACTCTTAAATCATCAATCTAATCATAACTAGTAACTATCTATATGGTGTTTAGTTATCAATTTTAAAAGATCCACCCTGGTGAACAGCATAAATTATAAATATGCAGAAAAACTTAATTTTATTCATAAGTTTGCAAATATTCTGATTAAAGACTAAACGCAAACACTACCAAAAAAAAAAAAAAACTAAACGCAAACTAACCTAAGAACACAAAGTTGAAACAGATGATTAACCGGTAAATCATTGATAAGTTTGCAAGTAATAATTAATAAATGTAAATAAGTGAACAATTCCAAGTGAAACAAACAAGTTTAACAATTGGGAGACATTGTAAGTTTAGAAGAGTGATGGTACGGAGGATGAATAGTCAAAACAACAATCTATTGATGAAACAAAATAACCAAATGATAATTGTGACCATATTGAACACAGCAAATGAGGGCTCATTGACAACTAAAGCAACAAACTATGCTCTAAATGCTTCAACGAACGTAAACCACGTCATTATTGACATACAAGTGCAAGGATGCAACATAAATAGTTTTGAATCCATAATACTAGTTTGGAACACATATATATAGGCGCAGGCTGCAACATAGATAGTTTGGAATCCATACAAACATTATACTAGTTTGGGCGGGATACATACTTAAAAGGGAAGATAGTTTGGGATCATACCTAACATTATACTAGCTTGAAATACATGCATATAAGTGCAGGCTGCAACATAGATAGTTTGGAATCCATACATAACATTACACCTGGATCCTGCGGTAGAGACTCATGATTCTATTCTCCTCAACAAGAAAAATATATGGTTGCTCTGCAAATTAAACACCAAGCAGCCATTCACTGTTAAATATAAATAGAGAGAGAGAGAGAGAGAGAGAGAGATCAAAACTTAACTTACTTGAAATTTGACGAGCCTGTTCAGGAGTGAGGTCAGCAGCAACGAAGCCAGAATAGTGACCAATATCTTTGATATAAGACTTCTTCGCAGCCTCCTCACTACCAAGGACCGCGGTGAGGGTTCGGATGTAGAAATCCTTAGGGTCCTTGTCCTGGGGCTTCTCTTTGCCGCAGCGTATCACGTGAGTCGGACGCGGTTTGAAACCGGAAAAAGAAGAAGCAGAAGAGGACATGGCAGCGGCGGCGAAGTAATTAAAAGATTTCCGAGTATGAGAGGGCTTCAGGAACATACGCATCATCATCATCCTTATCAATTGATTTGGGGGAAAAGATCACGAGTCTAGGGTTTTACTATTGGAATTGGAATGCCTTTGCCTAGACGATCGATCTAATATTTCTAGATCCGCCCTCTTCGGTTTGGACTAATCCAACCGGTCCAGTTTCTGTTGGCTCACCCCCTCGATCTAATATTTCTAGATCCGCCCTCTTCTTTTTGGACTAACCCGACTGGTCCAGATTCTGTTCGTGGGACGGATTGGGCTTGTCTTTACCAGGCCCTAAATATTGATCGGGTGATCCGGTCAATGTTTCTTTTCTTTTATTTATACCCTCCCAATTTTTTCATGAGAAAATTGAAATTCAGGAACACGAAAATTCCCATTTCCATTTTCAAAGTTTCTATACTCTTTCTACAATTATTCTTTTTATATGTTCAATGAAAATTTCTCTTCACTTTTTCGAAGTAAATTAAAAAAAAATGTTTGTAGAATTCAGAACTCGTTTGCCAAATTCTTCGTTTGAAACACCAGTTAATTAGTTTAATTGAAATACACATAAATCAGGTTATTTGGTATAACTCTACGTTTGAAACCTACTGTATATGTCATAACCAGAACCATTATGCGTCACATGAATACACACAAGAGTTATGTTATATAAACATCTGTATACAGACAAAAATACGACAACATTATATATTTCTTTCTATGCACGATTTTCAAAATATACAAAAAATATTAAAATATAAATATTATTGATACATATAAATATAAGGATTGTGATCTTTCACATGAATACACATAAATATAGGGTGATGTTCAACATCTAAGACCACACAAATATACGACAGCAAGTCAAAGATGTGTAATTATTGTTTTTTTGCAAGGGTAACATGTTAATTTCAAGAATAAATTTTCTCTCTCAAATCTCTTTTCGCAGCAACTGATCGTCTTGTTCAAAAGCTTTTTTTCTTTAGAACTTCATCAAATACAGAGTAATGCGGTTGCCGACAGAGATCCGGCCTTTTAGCATTGTTGAAGACGATGATGACCCCATATACTGTTTTGTTGAAGATGGTAAAGCGGCGGCCGAAAGAGAATGTAGAGTTGCACGACGGCAGAGGTGGACACGAGAACGCCGACAGGGTGTCGGTGAAGTTGTTGGGACGTCGGTAACAGTGACGAAGGAGGAGGACGATTTTAAATCTGTACCAGTCGGCGAAGAAGGAGGACGATGGTTGTGGTGGTCGTGATAGAGGTGTTGATTGATGATGGGTGGTGAATGGTGTAGAGGAGAGACGCCGGCGAGAAAGATGGAGGCCACCGGCCGGATTGAAAAACTTAATAGGAGAGTTGGTCGGAAAAGAGAGACAAAGAGAGTAAAATAATGAAAAATAAAAATATGTCATGTAGGATGAACAGTGTATAAGTGTTGTATTTTTATAATTGGAAAGTATTACAATAACACATCTCTAATTTTTTATGGGTTCATCTCTTGATTAATTTTTCTCATTTTTTTTTTAATTTAAATGTAATGGACTTTTTGCTTCAAAAAAAAAAATGTAATGGACTTTTTTTTTTTGAACTGCAAATTTTACTAATGCACACAAATGTACAAGGAGTACAAAGTGCCATAGAAAAAAAACTACAACAACAAGAGGTACCTGTTAACAGCACATGTTACACATCAAAAACAAGACAAGCAAATTATAAATACCCCACACAAACCTAATAACACCACAGCGCAGGTAAAGAAAAAAATAGCAACGGGATACATCCACAACCTCGATAGTTAAAAAACCACAAGCATCACAGTAGTCGGTCTTTTTGACCTTGAAAATCATTGGATCTCCAAAAAGGTCATCGAGTTCAACGGGATAAGTACTCGACGATTCATTCTACAAAATAAAATAAACTTTACGTACATTAGAAAAATAATGACAATATTATATGCAATTTAATCAATAATTATCAACCATACCATCGAGCTAAGGATTTTGCAAGTTTGAGGAGCAAATGATTGAACAACATCATCAAACATAACAAAAGTGAGTTCATCGCTATGATCGGAAACATTGAAAATCAAACGATGCCTACAACATAATAATATAAGATGAATCGCAAGTGATAGTAATTTTTTAAAACCTAATAATAGTGACCAATAAATACCTTTTGGCTTTCGTTTTAGAATCATCACAAAACCATGTATCAACTCCCTCTTCAACACCAACGTAACACGCGAGAACATAAGCAAAACAATCTTCTTTTAGATCATAAAGATCAAATAATTTGGATATTTTTTGCAACTCTATAAAAATTTTCAAAGCCTTGTTGGGATTGACATAGTCAACACCATCGCTCATTGTCTCCATTTTGGACGTAATGTATGGTATAAGATAACACAATAAACACATAAAATAAATGGAACAATGAGGATATATATATAGGGAATCAATAAGCCAAAAAAATAAAGGGAAAGAATCTTGGAGGGAGATATGTAGTTTGAAACTATGAGACTAATAATACTGTACACATGGGAATATTCCAAATGGCTAAGTCCTCATATTGACTGTTGATTGGTAGAAAAGGATTATCCAAAAAAAATACACTATTTAATACTCTAAACAAATAGAAAAAAACAAAAAAACGTAAACATATATTTAACTACGTATATATAAAATTACATGAAGAAAATCAAGATTAAAGTAATTAACATAAGTTGAATAATATGGTTATGAGAATACAATGTTAAATAATTTCTCGATAAAATAATTCAAAAATTATGGACACTATTAATCCTATCCTACATTTTAGTACATATAAAACCAATCAGAACCAATAGTGTGACATAAATCACACCAAAATACTAAAATTACAATGAAATTCTTTACTAAGTTAGCTGACAATGCAGAAAACATCTGCTCGGGCTTTCTTCTACCGAACAAAACAAATGTAACCGGATAAAAGAACGGATTTAAAGATATATTTTTTAAAAATAACAGATACAACTATATTATTCGTAAATAAAATATTAAAAAAAAAATTCTATGTCATAATTCATGATTATTTTAAAATATTAAATATGAATACAAAATATTTTTATATATTCATATAATTAATATATTTGAATTAAAACTCCAAAATAAAATTTAAATAATATAAAAACAACAGTCTAAATTTCTAAATAAGAAAAAAATTGTTATTATAAATCATTTATTTTTTTATAAAAATTAATATATCTATTGGGTTTAATGTTTTGCAGAATAAAAAATATTAGAAGATATCACATATATATACAAATAAGAAACCTTTCACAGCTAATTTTCTAAACGCTAACACACTCATCGTGCAGATTGTGGATCCACTCCTAAAAATGATCCATGCTACCCACAATGCATATATATCAACAAATTAAAAGTTACTTTCAATATATCCACGAAACGCATAAAACAGAATCAACAATAAAATACGTTACAGTACCTGAAAAATACAGATCTATATTAAGTACATGCTGGTCCACATTCGATCTAAAAATAGACAACATGACAATAACATCTACAAAAACTCATAGTACCAATAAGTACATAATACATAAACTAACCTTTTCCCCTTTGCAGACAACTGATGAAACAAAACAGACAAAGGAAGCATGGGGTCCTAAAGTTAATAAAAAAAAAAAAAGAAGATAGTAAAGTGAAGAACGTAAAGTAAAATTATAGTGTCATAGGAGTTAAATGAGAATTCTATATCTAATATCCAACATCAGCGATGCGATTTATTGTGGGCTGAGTAGGACCACATGTAACATTTTTATGGCTAAAACAGTCTTGGACCTTCATTGGATCATTTGGATTTCAACTTATAACATACTACAACACAATTAAAATACGGTGGGGTGCAGAATATTTCAAATTAAAAAAGTTAACAAACAAATATATTTTTTGTACCTTCAAATAGAAAATAATTTATATATTTTTTTGGACCCAGGCATCAATTTATATATTGAAATCTAATAGTTTTATCAATAGTTTATTATATAAAATCTAATAGTTTTATCAATAGTTTATTTTAGAATTTAATTGATATTCCCCGACGGTGTAAAATAATTTTACACGATCGTCCAATAAATAACTATCATTTTGTCATGTCATGTCCAGAAAGTGGGGTGAAGTGGTGTGATGTGACGGAAAACATGGTTGTTATTGGTTGACATTGTAAAATTATTTTACACCGTCGGTTCATATGAATTAAATCCTTTATTTTATGTGTGACAATTATAGAAAAGCACTTTTGATCACAAATCACAAAAAAAAATACTTGGTGATTCAAAGAAACAAATAGTACAACTATCAAAAAAATGAGTTGGTGGATGAAGAGAGATAGGGAAAGATTTGGTGAGAAAAAGTGCACAATAATTATGGTGGAAGAAGACACGAATTATCACGTTATTGACTACCTATGCCACATAAGCATTCGGTTAAAAAAAATTATCGGCAAGGCTAACAATGAAAGCAGTGATGTTAGTGATTGATGAGAGCTGCTACTCTTGGTACTTCAAATTCCAACAAAATGATGTCCCATCTCTAAAATGGCATGTTTGGTTGAATTCCCCTTCTTCAGATTTTACAAACAAATCGAATGGTAGGAACATTTCTGTGTATCTATTATAAGGTATTGTCCAGTTTCAAATATGAACTTATATTTGTTCCTTTCTGAAATGATATACCTTATACATAAGCACTTATACATTCTGATTATGATAGGACAAAATGCATGGACTAAAAACATATTCAACCCAACTAAAAATATCATACAAACACTTGATACATAAACATTTAATCTAATATGATATAGTTAAACAGAGCAAATACAGAGGACGACATTACACATAAATTAAACCACAATACCCACTATTCTAAAATAAACCGTTCAACTAACAAATAAAACTTAAGGTTTGAATAAACAAACCTGAACAACCTAATAAACACATCTGAAATACAAAACAGAAACACTTATATAGTGATTCATAGATATTCAAACAACACATCAAATTATTTAAGTAGCAACACGCTACTGAACAAAGCAATTCTCAATCCTTTTCCACTTTGACAACACTTGAATTTCCATCAATTTCACCAGAAATTTCTTCAACAAAATCATCATCTGTGTTACTCATGAAAGACCTGCGATATCGCTTAGAAGCCGACATTCCAACATGGATGTCATCGTCAGTGTCATCGTCAACATTGAAAACGGACGAGCAATCAACAATAGTGTGATCAATGACCTCACATTGGGGAGTCACCAATGTGTCTTCTGCAAAATTCAGAGCTTCATAACTTTCTAAATCTCCCACTTCTTTAGCAGCAACATCAGGGGAAGAAGTACCAAATATGGCATTGACCTAAAGCAAACACAATGAGATTCATACCATTTAAAAACAAACCAACCATAAAATTTTACAAAGATGAACATCCGAACAAAATAAATGAAACTAAATATAAAATTTCATACTTTATTGGCTGATTGACCAACGTCTTCTAACTCAAAAAGTTCAACAATTGGATTCTCTTTGCAGACATCAAACACTCCAACCTCATTCACAGCATTAATTTGCTCAATACTTTTTTCGGAGTTTGACATACCAGCAATGGCTAACCTATATAATAAAAATAAAACATAAACATATAAGATAGCAATGAGAAAAATCCAGTGCATACATTAAGATTGGCAAGACAACAATAGCATACCCCTTTCTTAACTCGGATGTCTCTTTAATCTCAGGGTCAAGAAAAATCCTTGTGGTATTCATAACATCTTGAATTGAAACTTTCCCTATGATTGGAAAAGATTGGAAAAAAAAAAGGGATATTATTACACACTTGTACAACCACAACTAAGAGAAAAGAACTAAAATAACAAACACTCACCTCTAAATATTTTAACTTTGGCAAACTGTAGTGCAACAACGTGGAGACGGGAAGGACAATTACCAATTAATCTTTGCAACTCATCAACATGATCACCAAACAACGCGCATTCACATTTACCACTGATCCGATTGAAAATTTAGTGTGCAAATAAATTTAGGCAAAAACCAATATTAACCGACTTAAACTTGGTATTACCTATTGTCTGTAAGTTGATGACTTTGCCAGCACGAATATACTCCCTCTCATTTGATATACCAGAGATTAAACCAATGACATCTACACAATGACATAAGAAACAAATAACTTGATACACAATGACCATTAATCGATGAAAATTACAAAATTTGTAAGGTTCTTCAAATCAAAATTACCTATTAGGTAATCATAGTTAACAGAGTAGCTAGCCACTTCAGCAAGATCGGTGAAAGAAAATCCCAAAATAGGAATATCAGAACTCGCAAAATTCTGAACTTTGGTATTCGATCGAAAAATCAATTTGTAAGGATGCAGAGTTGTACGATAAAATCCAACGACTGAAACAACATCAAAGTTTGATAGCTTATAAACTTCCCCTTCCTTTAATTTATTCTGGAATAGGTAAACCAATTCTTTCCTTATCAAGGCATGAATCTTACCTCCCTGTGTATTATTCAAAGTTTCGTTATTTATAGATCAACCATCACCAAGAACACGAGAAACATATCAAAACAAAACCAAAAAAAAATAATCATACACAATAATCAATTCTATGAATTAGCAAACAAACCAAATATTACGAACAAACCTTCTCATCTATCAGCACCATTTCCATAGAGTTCAACTCATTAGGCTTCATAAAAGAAGAAATTGCCCACATACGGAGGACACAAACTTTGAACTTCCATGAATTATGCCCAGGAAGAACATCGCACAACATGTCAAATTGGGTTGCCATTTCGAAATCGAATTGGATGACTGATTCAGCCTCAAATGCAATGGAAGAAGAAAAGAAATTATGGATATTTATAAGTGAGAATCACAAACAATAACACACTGTTGAGAATAGTCTTATTCAAATGATTATAGAGAAAAGAAGAATCAGAATATATTCTTACCCAATTGCTAGAAACAAAGCCGCATAGTATTCCCATAATCAGAATCAATTTACGCGCGCAAAGCTTTTGAAAAACGAATCTAAAACACCCTATTAAGCTGGAACAATCACACATGATAAGCTGGCAGTGTTTCTGTGAGCATGTTGGTGTGAAAGCTCCTGGAACGGCGAAGAGAACAGCTTTTTTGCCTTTTGTTAGGTCGGAAACTGTTATGGTTTGGACTTCGCCGGCGGGGTCGAGGTATGAGAAGGTGGATTCGGGAAGTTTGTCGCCGACGGAGATGGTGGCGGAGATTTTGGATGAAGTGGAAAATCGGAGAGGTTTTGGGTTGAAACGGTTGAGTTTGAGGGGGAGGGTAAAATTGGAAGAGAGGGTTTTGGTTTTGGGAGATAAGAGTGATGTGGTGGTGGAAGAAGAGAGGAGTCTAGAGAAAGAGAGAGATGTATCCATTGATGAGAATTTTGAGGTACAATCTAATAGTAAAAACCCTATTTTTTCTAAACAAACAGTGGCCCAATCAAGGAGAGTTCAGTATTTTGAAAACTGGATGATTTTTGGCTGAAATAGTTCTCGACGAATGGGTTTGCATTGTTAATATATAGGATATTTGCAATCGTGCAATCACTTGCAGCGCCATATCACATAGGAATCGCTAAGTGCTTACAAAACGGACTACTAAGCCGTAGTTGATGCCTTCTACTTTTAGTAAACAGATAATCATGCTGAAAAAGCCAAATAAAGTGACGAAATCGGCTCAGCGATCTCAAGTTGCCATATGTGCACCCAATCAAATCAGCACTAGAAGAAGTTGGGGAATGACAAAAATATTGTCAATAATTTTCATAGGTAACCAAGACCTCATAATATTCAAATTCCAATGATCACTTCCATCTAGCAAGTTTACCACAATACAACTTTATACATTGAGGCATGGTAAAAAAAAATTGTCAAGTAGCCTAGTAAATAGGCTCACATTAAGTGTGGAGATGCATATAATCAGGGGTTTGAATCTCAACCCCTTCGTAAAATTTCTCTGCAACTACCGACTGAGTTGGATTAACGTGATGAAGAATAGTAATATTTAAATCCAATATTGTCATTCCAAGATCAATACAATAATCACTCCAAACATGAACATTCGTACCATTGCCAATGGACCAATAATCAATGCTATCAAGATTTGGCCAAAGTTGAACCAAAGTCTTCCATAAGCTTGAATCAGCTTGCTTAATCACACAACATTATTCATGTGAAGATTCTCATACTTCGGTTTTAGCCATCACACCAGAGAATATCTTCCCCGTGCCGATAAATAGATCGAAATTAAGTATGAATTGAGATATTTTCTATTTAACATCTTAAAATACCATTTTAAAAACATCACGCTAACTAGTGCACCTGAGTTACTAGTTAAAGAAATAAACTTAAATAAAATAAGTAAATTTTGAATTGAAAATACCATTTGTTATATTTTGACTAAATTTACTACACAATTTTTTGGATATTTTTACTATATTTGGTTATTTAACTAGTGTGCTAGGGATTCCTTTAAACAAATATATAAGTTTCTAAAATATAGTTATTTTTAAAAATAAAATATTTAAAAAATAATAAAATAATGCTTTAAAATAATTTCTAAAGCCACAAAAAGGTAGTTAGTATTATTTTTTTCCTTAAACAAAACATTTTAAATTGCTTTTCTTTTTATAGAGAAAAAAAAATTAAACTAATAGAAATGAATTTGTCCAAGTGATAAACAAAAAATAAATAAATCCGTCACTATTAAGAGAGAAAATGTAAAAAGTAATTTTAGAGGGAACAATTAAAAATATCTCAATTTCTAACAAAAATAAATTAAAAATAATTATTCACGTCAAATCCAAATCCATGCTAGTAGTATTTTCTTGGGCAAATGATTGATTAATATCGGAAATGAATCATGTGCGGTCGAATTTTCAATGCAGTCATTTTATAGTTTTCTGATGATAATCGGACGGTTTAGATAAATACAGTTAATAAATACAGTTTTAAATTACAACCATCTGATCTTGATCGAGCGACTTTAAAGCAAGTGACCGCACGACTGCACCAAAAATTCTGGTCCATAATTATCTCCTCTTCTCAATCACCACATATTGTTGTTGTTGTTGTTGATGTTGTCTTTGGTCCTTCAACTAAACTGTCTGTCTGCCTATTTTCAATCAAAACCCCATAATGTCTTCTGTTTCATCTTCCTCTTTCTTCACACTTCCCTCTACATTCTCCAAATTCCAATTTTACCCTCTTCCACTCTCTTCTTTTTTTTCATCTTCTCGTCTTCTTTGTCGTGGAGGCTCCAACGTTCAACACGTGGCAAATGACCTCAACTTCTTCTTGCATGATGCTCTTGATGCTTCTGGAATCAACACTATCCACGCTAGAGTAAAAATTCACGTTTTCCTTCTCCAATTTTCATTTCTTTTATGTTTTATTACTTTAATTGAAATATGCAAGTTGTTTTGTTTGTTTTGAACTACAAGATTGAATATACAATAATCATAATTTTTCTGTGTTGTTGATTGATGAATGAGCAGGAAGCACGGGAGGGATTCTGCTCGCAAATTAAGAGATTAACTGATATTGAGAAAGAAACCAGTATTTGCATTAACAGGCATGTTGATTTGGGGAAAACAGCTCTTTATATAGCTGCTGAAGATGATTCTCTTGTATCACATTCATCGGTTCCACTTCCTGTTGATGATTTTGTTTCAAGATTAGACGATCTTTCAATGGACTATTGTCCTTACTACAACCCTCAATGTGATACATCTCCGGAGAAGTTTTTTGAGAGTATAGAGAGATTTTTGTATGTTCATAAGGTATGCAATTTTATTTCATACTGCGATGCCATTATTAACCACTAAAGGATTCTGAAATCTGAAGCATTATTTTAGGATGCGATGTTAAGTATCTTGCATAAGAAATGGAATCTCAAACTGATTAATAGCACGTCGTGAAGCACACACACACACGGAAATCGGATACAACACTAACAAATAGACACCGATACAAATTTAAGAAGATAGAAGTGGTTGAATTTAACTACATGTGTTGGTGTCAGACACTGAACACGCCTTCATTTTAGGTTCAAAATTACAATAACTGGTTGAATTTCAGCAACTTAGCTATATAAGTCAAATCTATGAATGAGAAAACTCAGAAATTGAGTTCTAACGAAATGTTCTGAAAAATGGTAGTTTTATTTTGTATAGTTTTAATATTTTCTATTTGCTCATTGTCACCAGTTTTAATGTGTTTGACTATAACCAAGATAGCATATTAGCATCCAAAAGAATGTGTAAATATACCATTTTGAAAGGTCTCATGTACTTAGTAGTTCATGCCGACGAAACTGAAAATGGAAGTGAAAGTAGACACCAATAATAATTAATGAAAATGAAAGTGATTGGATAGAACTCCTCAATTACATTACATGTGTCGGTGTTCGACACCAAACACACCTTTATTCTGAAATGTTGGTGCTACATAGCTCCTCGACCACGCTTGAACCATCTTAGTGCACGTGTGGATCACAATGAGTTGGATGAAACCGCAATGACACGATGATTTTGTTGAAATCTAAAGTGTAGTTTTTGTCAAAAATCAAAAGCACAACAGCATAACATGATTCTACAAAACTTGTGCCAGCTGGCCACAAAACTCGATAAACAGAATATGTACGTAATTACTAAATATAAAATGTATTTTCTAAGTATATTTTCATCAATTTTCACTACATGTAGATTTATTAACTATCTCCAATCTCTGACCACAACAGGGTTTCAGAAGAACCAGTGCCAATCTATTGGAGCCACAAGCACTCTATCTAAACTCGGTAATATATCTGTCATATTTAATTATTTTTCTATAATGAAATTTCTTAGGGTAAGTGAAGAAATTTGATAGATATAATCTAATGTATTGAGCAGGTTTTGACGCATCGTTCAGGATCACCTGCAATGCTGTCACTTATATACTCAGAAATTTTAAAAATGCTTCGTTTGTGGGGGCTTTTGTATTTTGATGCTGAAATCTTCTACCCTCATGATGTTCTTAATGTTCCAAAAGGCTATCATAAGCAGAAAAGCAAGGAATCAGACCAAGCACACATAATGACATCAGGGAACTTATTGGTTGAGGTAATATCCAATTACTTGATCTTCTTTCACTTCTACTACTTGGTATCGCCATTCTCATCTACTAGCATAAAAAAATTGTGTATATTTTTCTGAGTTTTAGAATAAAATGTGCATTTGTGCCATAAACTGAGTATAAGTCCTGCCACTCCGGCATTGTTGTCTAGTGACTCGTAACATTTGGATTGTGCCATGAACCGAGTAAACATTTGGATTTTGCCATGAACCGAGTAAATGTGCATTTTTTGCTTATATATTTGAGTCCGGAGTGATATTATATGAGAACGCAGTTTTCAAACCTTAGCTTCTCTGAGTTTGACACTTTTATAACGTATACTGCCATATTTAGCTGTTTTAGTTTCCCTTTAGTACTCATGTTAGCTTATATCTGCAGATCCTAAATAATCTGAAACACGCATTCTGGCCTTTTCACCATGATCATACAAAATCGTTATTCTTAAGGGCTGCGCACGCTGCTAACTGTGCTGACAGATCTGATTTTGTTGGAGAAAGGTATTTTATATAATAGCTTTCTTATCTTCTGTTTATTTAATGTAATTAGTTTGTATGAACTAGTCTTAATAAAGTTTCTCAACTGCAGTGGCTCTCAAATTGCATCAGCTAAGGCTGCTCAACATAGACTGGATCGAGGTGTTTGGACCACCGTACGCTTTGGCGACATGAGACGTTCACTGTCTGGTATGAATTTGTCTCTCCTTTTTCTCAATATTTTAAAGCCATGGTTAAACTTTCTGATATTTCGTGATGATCCCAAATATTTTGCACATTCTTTCAGCATGTGAACGCCTTATCCTCGTTACAAATGATGCAAATGAGCTACGAGATTACAGCATTCTTCTCTATCATTGCGGATTATACAATGAGTCGCTACAATACCTGAAGAAGTATCAAGAACTAAAGGTACTATAACCATCCTATACAACGCACAAATGACATGCTCTTTTTTCGCAATTGGATTTGGTGCAACAAGCCAACAACTGCATCACGCTGTTTCTTATCTCAAATGTCTGACTTCAAATCAACAACCGGGATCGTTTAAAGCTAATTTTAGTTTTATGTAATCTGAGTTGTCTAATCTCAAATTAACATCCGAGATTGCATACTACACGAAACAGCATCCACATACTACTGCTGACGGTCCATGTCCTTTTTAAACCAAATTAACTGAATGTGATGTGTGTCATTCATTTTTGCAGAACTCATCTACACAAGTGACTTCATCATCAGACTCTGAAAGAAGCACCGAAGAAGAAGATGCTGCTGTCGATAAACTGATGATGCGTTTGAATCTCATCCAGTTAGAACAAGGGTGGAGTCGTCCATCCGTTGCTAGAAATTTTCTTGGTAACAACTCTGATCCATGGTAGTTCCTCTTTCGTTTCGATTGGCACAACATCATAGAAGAATTTTGGTCAGCCCATAATTAAAATGAAAGTTGATAGCTGTTCACAATAGCTTGCAAGCTCTGCAATCAAACAATTGTAAATGTAGTTGCAACATCTGAAGTGAACGATCTTGGAATTCGGATCGGACTTTACTCGTCTTTCAATAGATTTGGAACGCCCGAGATTTTCCAATAAATGGAAAGACAACACAGATAGATTTAAAGTAAGATCATATATATACAAGGAGGAAAAAAAATTCTATAGCTATTGCCAGTGTTTCTGTAATTATGTAATTTTTACGTGTGATTTTCATGTAAATTATGTACCAGCTTTTATCTGACAAATGTATACACATTACAATACCTTTGAGATGCACCTAACTCAAACAATAAAGTAAAAAATAGTGACATATACTCCTAATTACCCTTGGTGTTAAACTCTTGGTTCATATTGTGCATTGCTATGTTTGGGGGATGAGTTTTTTAGGGAAAGGGAGCAGAATGCTTATTGCCCTTCAAAATTCAACTCCCAGACATACCCTAACCGAAGGTTTCATGTGTTCAACTGCCATGTAACTACTTATAACTACCTTCTTTCTTTCTTTTGCGATATTTACCTCAATATGATTACTAGGAGTAGATGATAGTGATTCTTATCTTGGTACGTCAATGTACAATTTTGATTACTAATATCTTTAATTGTCTATTAGTAAAAATTATAAAAGTTTAATATTTTGAAAATACTCATCAAAATAAATTGAACAAGATCTTATACGCTAATATTTACATTTATATATTATTAAAAAAAATACAGTCAAAATAATGTAAATGAACAGTACATTTTTTGTCAAACAGGGAATTATAATTAGTCACAGAGATAGTATAATATAGTTTTTCTTTTTTCTAAAGAGTTATGCATTCAATTTTTCAATTAATTTTTTTTTTTTTGCATTTTTCAATGCAATAGTTATATATTTTTTAGTTCTTTAACATATATTTCTAAGACGTACATTAACAAAACCTTAATTTAATTTAAGAACTTATCTGTTCAATTTTTAAAACACTAATCTATAAATCACTTTTTTTTTTTCTTTTATGGTGAATAATAGATAAATCATTCTTAGAGTGGTGGGATGAGAGATACACTTACTTAGGAACATCCATTTAGGCACAAGTTTTAGACGCGCGCACACATACAAATAAAAAAGAAAAATTATCATATCAATTCCACTTTAACTATTTTATCTTTATTTCTTATAAATTTTTTATGAATGTGCCTAAGAGATATAATTTGTGCTTGTACCTAAACTTTCTCGTGTGTTTTGATGGCATGGTACCCAATATTGAAAGGAAAAAAAAGTGTAAATAAATAAAGCTTAATTATGCCACATCATTGTCAGCCCAGTTGTCCAAACAAGAAAAAGAGGGCCAACTTTTATGCAGTGAGTGAGTGGAATGACTAATGAAGTACCAATGCTACGGCGTGATAGGGCCATAGTGCCTTATTTTCAGTTTCCAATAAGGCAAATCTATAGGGTACGACGGTAACTAGGTTATAGGGTAGGTTAGGCTGTGATATTGACCTATATAGACCTTCTATGATGCATTAGAATCTACTAGCTATTACTAGTGCCTACGTTTAGGTTGGTCCCACTTTTTCCATAAATAAAGGTTGGTCCCATACGGAGTATTTTACAACTCTTTTTTCATTACTACTATTATTACTCTTATTTAATTAAGCAAGCAATTGCATTATTTTAGAAATTTAGTTTTGATGTTTACCTAACCTTGTTTCCCAATTTACTAATCACATGAAATATTGGCACCGTTTGTCAACCATCAAATCTTAGTACGCTTTATTTGTTTATGGAATTCAACTTCATCATACTTGTGACTTAAGTGATGATTCTATTATTTAAATAAAATGAATACTCCTATATGTTAAAAAATTTAATATAAAAATATTCATCTTAAAAAATTCTACATTCAACTTTTGAATTGCTTAACAAATATTTTTGGGATACATATTAGCAAAACTCTCTTATTTTTTTCAAATTAGCAAATAGATGTAATTATTATATTTTCTATGTGTACTTTATAGCATAAACATTTATCATGATCATTATTTGTGTTTATATTTACGTAAGCTACTTTTTTTAGCAAAAGATAATATAAAGATGATTTTTTTTATATATGTTACGAATTATTTTTATAAGCTATATTAAAAAAATTATGAAAATAAGCTGAAATAAATTTATGAAAATTATCATAAATTATTTTTATAAATTCTTTCAAACTAAGAACTCGCAAAAATTATACGGATAAAAATAATTTCAAAATCCCCAAAGTATATTACATGAGAATTCCACATAGGTGATGCAAATGTAATAGTTAATACAAGTAGATTCATAAAGAATAAAGAAATATTATGTATATAACCCTTTATTTGTTTTAAGAGAAACTCAAAGAAGAGAGATGAGTTAAAAGTTCAAAAATCAGAGGAAATTTTTGAAAAATTCCATTAATTTCCTGGAAATGGCTATTATCGAAAAAGGCTAAGTCACCTTGTTTATTTTATGAGTGGTGCGTTCACCTTTCGAATCTATAGTTAAGTAATGTCATTTTGATAGGGATAGTGATTATTAGCACAATAAATTTTCTTGTAATGATTGCGTGTAGTAGTACATGTACTTTTTTCCTCCTGATGTGGATTAAGTACCTTTTGTACTGTTACCTCTTATTATTAATATATATATATATATATATATATATATATATATATATATATATATATATATATATATATATTTGCTGTTAAAAAAAATGATATGAGAAAATTAGGAAATTATATTATTGGGTTACTATTTAAGCGCTTAAAAAGTGCCCCGGGGACACTATTTAGCATTTTATGTTATAAAAAAGTGGATGCATGCATATGAGTTATTTACATTGTGGGGATGGAATAATGGTGTGTTGAGTCCATCCTACATGACATACATCATGCCATGTGACTTGTCTGCATGAAGATCAATAAGTGTTGAATGCTTAATATTTTACCACCAAGACTTTTATATGAGGTTTTGTCTAATATGCATGTCTTTATATTGCATGTTAGAAGCTACCTTCAAATGATTTATGTGTTTGATGGATTTGTAGATAGAGTTTTAGGACACCTAGAATAGTCACTCATAGGGCTTCATGGTTTTACAAGTAGAATTAGATAAACACATTATAAAAATTTCTCTTATAATTTTTAATTTTTTTAATAATGTTAGTTTTTTTTTTACGGACCTCCTTATAATTTCACTCTCTAAATCATTCACCGTAGTCACCAAATCATCCTTATAATTATAATTTCTTAAATTTTTATACTATTGACACTTAAAATATTCATATTTAATTATTTTTCAAAAAATAAATATGGAATAGAAAATGAGATTGAAGAAGAAAAATCTTTAGGATATGGAAGCAATAAGATTGAAGTAGAAAACACCACCAAATGAGTTAACTATAATGAGAAGCCTTATGTTTGAGTTCCCTCCAAATGGAAAGCCTATTTTGTTTTTTACTATTTGGAATGTCACTTTCTTCCATTTGCAACAAAACAGAAAGCCTAAAATGACGCTTCACTATAGTTGAATTCAAAACAAAAATCATGCAAAAGATAACCTAAGCCCTTACCTAGAAATGCAGGCACACAAATTTTGCTTGTGGGCAACCACATAACTTGTGGATATATTAATTACACCACTACCCTACCCTACACACTACATACTACACACTACTTAGTACTACTGTTCATCCAAGAATCTGTAACTGGACTTTCAGTGATCTGTAGCAGTAGATCCTAACTAGTACTAGTACTACCCAAAGCTTAAATAAAAGAAATAGACTGAATATTTATTTCATTCTCTGCAAAAATAACTCAAACCAAATGTATGGCCTAATATAATTCAAACAAAAAATCAAATTTAATATTTAGTTAGACTTTCCTAACCTCGCACCGAACTCTGGATGATTGGAGGCATTTCTTCTGAAAATCAGAGGGCTAACTAAAAAAAAAAGAAAAATCAAATTTAAGGATGTATGCATGTGTAAAGATCAATGTAAAAAAAATAAGACCGGCTGGCTTACCATTCTATTGAAAAAAAATTAAAAGGTTGAGAGTGGATTCCTTTCTTCAATGCATTCCACTGAGGTGACTAGGGAACCTTTTTTGTAAGAGACGCTCAGCTCAAGCCAACTTCTTTTAGTTTAGGTGGTGAGTTACACTTTTATAAACCAAAATGATAGTTCATCCTCTTCTTTTTTTTTCTTTTGAAAACTCGGTATTCGGTCCAAGGACCGACTAATACGTAAGGACCAATCTCACCGCCCACATGCAAATGCCACATTTAAAGTAAGATTTTTTTTAACTCTGTAATGCCCGAATTTACAGTCAACGGTCCCAATCCAGTCGCAAAGTACTGAAGCAGATATCAAGACAACAACTTGAAAACTCCAAAGCTTCATGAAACACGACGGCGATATACAGAACCTAAGATGCGAAATTGAACTAGTAGTTCGTAGTTGTTGATGGTGGCGACTGCTTACTCATCTCCATATGGGGTGTTTAAGGACCACCGATGTCGAAACAGTAACCTCCACACCGCCGCGGATGAAGTCAAGTAGAAACAATCTCAAGCCAACCACCCAGAAATGGATCCAACACCAACAACACATACTTTACCAAGCGACGGCGAACCAGAGAAACGGCGGAGGAGGAGGTTTAAACACACTAGATGATCGGACATTGAAGGAAAGGCACAAAACCGTTCCAACAGACACGAAACTGGTGGTGCGGTGGCAAATCTCATCACACATTAAGAGTAAAATAATTTTATAAAATAACATAACTTATCATTTTACTCAATACAAAATTAATTATATTTTAAATTTATATAAAGTAATTAAAACGCTTATAATTTATTTTATTTTTTTTTCACCACCAGTTTAATCTAGTCGAATCTGGTTGAGAACTTATGACTCTTTTTTTTCAACTTTTCTTTATTCAAATTCAAACCATATACTCCCTCCGTCGTAAGATGAGTGAGTCAGTTGACCGAGACACGCATGTCAATGCATAACTTTGACGACGAACCTAACAACATCTTATATATATTAATATTTATTTTTATTTATTAGTAGAAAAATATGATAAAGCAATATGTGTAAATAGTGTCTATATTCAAAATGGCTAGTTTATTTTGGGAAGGAAGGAGTAGTATACGGTCAAATAAATAAATCAAAACCATATATTATCATATTTTTTGCATCAAAAGAATGAAATCACAGTGTTCTGTTCTGTTCTGTTCTCATTCATTTCCCACTATATAAATCTCAAATCTCCATAAATTCTTCAACACTTCGATCAATAACATATAAAACAACCAATTAACTAATCATAAACCACACATCACAAAAACAAAAACCTCAAAATCTCAGAAAACAACTTGTAACTTGTTCCAATTCCAATGAGTATGTTAGGCCTTAGAGACCTAGTTCTCATAGCTCCATCCCCTTCCCTTCACCATCATCAACATCAACAACAAAATCAAAACCAACCCATTTCACATGATCACAATTCAAACCACTCTTTACCTTCATCAGCTTCATTAAGTGTTGGTTTTGGCATTTTTCCACTCCTAACAGCCACACCCTGCATGCCACAACAACAACCTCAAAACAATGATGTTCAAGAAAATCATAACCAAAACAACAATTTTTGGAACCTTAGGATGTGTCCTGAAGCAATGAACCTACCAAAAAAAGGAGTTATCAATGTTGATGATGAGAATCAAAACCATAACAACAATAGTAACAACAAGATGGTTTTGATGGAGAGTGAAGAAAATGGTGTTTATGGTTCTGAGTATAGAGTTTGTCATGATTGTGGTAATAGAGCTAAGAAAGATTGTGTTTTTAGAAGATGTAGGACTTGCTGTAAGGGAAGAGGTTATGATTGTAATACTCATTTGAAGAGTACTTGGATTCCTTCGACTCGTCGCCGGGAACGCGATGTGGAGATGGTTGATGGTGATGGTGAGGGTTGTTCTGGTGTTAAGAGAGCAAAAACTTTATTAGGGTCATCACAAAATGCTACTGCTACTTCTCATAGTTCAAACTCTAATGGCACTACTCCAAAAAGTTTTGCTACTAGCTCTTGTCATCAAGGTAGTTTCACTTTCTTTTCATCTTAATTTATCTTCCACTAGATATAATGTGTGTATGCTTGAAAGAACGGTGAGTTTAACAGAATCACGATTCACGATGACCTACTCGTGTATTTTGCAAATGTTGTAGTTTAGAACTTCAACAAAATCATGTGGTCACTCTGATTTCGTGAAACTTTTGATGAAATCACGGTGGGCCATTGTGGCTTTTGCAAAAACTATACTTTAAAATTTCAACAAAATCACGAAGGCACGGTGATTCTGCTAAACTCACTGTGATTCCAAATATGTATTCAGTCATGTCATTCTAGTATTTAATTTAGATGGCAGATTTGTATTCGAAGTTTGAATACAAATTGTCTGATTAAGATCAAATGACTAATTTTGTTCGACTAATAGAGTGAATTGTGTTGAATTAATTGCAGATGCTAGTTTCAAAGAGGCATTACCAGGTCATGTCAATGCACCAGCTGTATTCAGATGCCATAGAGTAACTGCTATTGGCAATGGTGAAGATGAATTTGCTTACTTAGCAACAGTTCATATTTGTGGCCATGTTTTCAAAGGGTTTCTCTATGATCATGGTTTTGATGGAAAAAATCCAATGCCTTGTGTTTCAGAACTGCAATTAGGAAGTGGAAAGAATGGTGAATGTTCTTCTGCACTTGGTGTTACAACAAATAATGCTTACCCTGCTTCTGCTAGTTAGCTCAAGATTTCTTAACAGGTACATAATTGAACTATGATTCAATTTAATGTAACGTCTTGTACCTCATTGGTTAATATATCTTATGCATTGGAATTTGATATTTTGCAAGTTTTTATGTGAAAAAAAAAATGCTAGTTGTTCATAGGTGCTTGTGGCAAACTGGCAATAGAGCGAGTCGGGGGGCCGAATTTTGCCCCCCTTGCAGTCGATCTCTAATGGATTGGAAAATAGATATATGTCCCCACCTCCAAGAGGATCGAGTTTTCCCGCCCGCCTCCGCCCCTGCCTGTATATATATTAAAAAAATAAATTTGAAAAAATTATATATATTATAATTACTAAAAAATTATGATTATCAGACAACGATAAAATAAAATAGTACAATTCAATTTTTTTACTAGGGGCGGGTTCGGGTTCGGGCAAGGTTGAGTAGGTATAGACACTCTCATTTTCGTTACAACTTTGAACATCGGAAAATATCTAAATCCAAAGACGCACTCGAGAAAAATTGGTTTTCCTGTCAAAGTCGGGATAGGTTAGAGTAGCTATAGGTTTAGGCTCAACTTTCATGCCTAGGTGAACATTGCACGTCTCTATGAAAATGCATCACCTCACATCTACCAAACCCGTATAATGTGTAAAAAGTAGTAACCACTATGTTGAGATGGTGAAAATTGACTATGGTATGGGGTGAATATGTAGGTAAATGTACTTTTTTTTTTGAAGAAGCTAAATTAATTCACTCAAATTGGTGTCAGAGAGAATCAAATCTCATACCTCAAGAGGAGCATATTCTCAGGTCCCAAGCTAATATCAATGCACATTTACTCTCTGTTCTTAGATTTTGGAATGAAATGAAATATACCCTATATGTATTATTTTATTGTATTATTGTCTAATAGTCACAATTTTACACTATGCATAAGATTGTTTCTACTATTAGATTAATTAATTTCATCATTAAATAAAATTAAATATGATGAGATTTATTATCTAATAATAAAAAGTAAACTTGTGATAATACAAGATTAATTTACTCATACACATTACACAAAATTCATTTTTTATTAAAGATATCAAAGGTGAAGTCTAAAGTGCATAAATAAGTAGTATTATTGGACTTATAGAGAAAGGGTAAAAGTAAAAGAACAGTTTAGAAGGGATTGAGGGTCACTTTAAAAATGTTACTTTGTAAAATCAAGGGACAAAACCATTAGAAAAAGTAGGAATGGTGCACTTCTCAATGTCCATTATATGAGTGTGTGTATTAATAAAATTCCACTACCTATTATATTCTCATAAGTGTGATATTTCCACTACCACATCCTAAACTTCCACATTTTAATTATCAACTTCTACTTAGTCTATATGTGTTGCTTAATTAAGGGGTAATTGATCATATGTATAATATTTTTTTATTTTCTTTTGGCCATTCCTTGCTATAATTCAATACTAGTATTAACTAGTTACCTAGCCCCTCCTAAAAAAAATAACTACTCCCTTCATTTCATTTCTATAATTCAAAAACTATCAACATAGGTGTAGGTAAAGGTTGTCACCATTTAACTGCAACATTTGTTTGATGGGATGTTTAAAATTCAGTTCATTTAATTCATATTTTGGTTGACTTCAAACTTTATGAAGGAAAAGACAACCACAATTATCTCTTGCAATGAAATATTTATCAAAATAACAATGCCTCTAAAATTTACTTATTGTCTATTACCTTTCATAAATGGAAATATTTCACCTAACATAACATCAATTTGTTTTTATCATGTAATTGGAAGAAGTGCATGCACTCCCAAGTTCTAAACATATTTGCTTAGTTTAGAAACCAATTCCTTGCCATATGCTTGTCTTAGTTTCCACATTTGTTATAAAGTGTCAAACATCTTGGAAAATATGACAATTGACTAAAGAAATGAAAAAATATTGGTAAGGAAACATTCTAATGTTTTAAAAACTTGACCAAATCATCTAGTTCAACCAATTAAACCAAGAACCAGACAGTTTGCCAAACAACTTAATCGTGGTTGTACCTCTACATTAAATCGGTTGAATTACAGTTGATTTAGTACGTTTTTAAATATTTTTTTATTTATTTACTTAATAATTATTTATTTATTTGTCAATTGATTCAACCATGGACGTTATATACCGGTTGAACCAATTGAACTATGATATAAAAGTCTTACTTTTTTAATATGAAGTTATTTATTTATTTATTTATTTATTTATTTAGTATTAGTCAATTGGTTCCACCATAGTTATACAAAGCTAGTTACAATTTGCTTATAGTACCTACTTAGAACTAACAATATCTAAACCTTTTGTATGCTAATTACAGGTGATGCATCAGTTTCAATTTCATGAACCAGCAAAGAATGGAAGTTTTATTATGCCGTTTTGTTGAGAAAAACTAACCATATATGCCAAGTGGTCTTTAATTATGTAAATTTATCCTCCAAAAATGTTCACATTGCTTACTTAAAGCTTTGAGGGTCCCTTTGTTAAACTAGATTAGGGACATTAATTATGTTGCAAAGATTTCATATCCAATGCTAAACTCAAGTTTACTTTAGACTCATGTCAATGTTAATGGAACATTTAAGGGTCTTAATCAGTAGAAAAGCTTTCTAAAGTTGCTAAGAATTGATTTTTATTTTTATTTGTTAAAATGTGATCACAATTAGGAGTTCTAGCAAGGTTATTTAACTCAAGTGTGTTGATTTAGTGACACTCCACTAGGTTCGTGTGAGGGACTATGTACTAGATAGTTTCAAATGAGAAATTGTTTATTCAAAATATAAGAAAATTAATATGGAGTGAATTAGTACAAACCAATGTTTTAAAAATTGAATCAATGAAACCTTCAAATTATGATTCAACTAAATAGGACCAAAATTCAATGAATGAAGTTAGGATGGTTTCTCTCCGCACCCATTTTTCATTTCATGCAAAACATGGAGAAAATTTTAGAAAATATTTTTTGAAGTTTTTTAGTATAAATTTTGGTAAAGTTTATAGTAAAAAAACTTCAAAAAATATTTTCCGAAATTGTCTGCGTGAAAAGAAAAATTTGAAGGTGAAAAAGAGAGACAATTTAAAGTTATTTGTTGTGCATGTCAAAAGAAGATGGTTATTAAACTTGGTTGTTTGTCCTTATGCGAATGAAGAGTTTAAGTGTAGTGAGCTAATTATGAAGTCTTATAATTGTGTGTTTAAATTATAGTGTAAAGAATTAATTTATCATGAACTTGATTATATAGTATGTACTGTATATATTTGAGTTTACTTGACTTTAATGATTATGCTTTAAATATAAAAGCCTTTGAAAGAGTTTGTGTGAAGAAAAAAGAAAAAAAAATCAAAATGATTAACATACCCTTTTTTAGGACTAAATTATTTCATGTATGATTTCAAATGATTTGTAAAATTTGTCTATCTTTATAACGATTCTCTCACACAAAAGTTATGTTCATGGAAGATCCAAAAACCATATATAGCATCATGATTCATGGAACATGCCTAAGAATTACCACATATTGTGCAACACCTCATCTTTTGTACACTATGTTCAGCACATAATACAAGATGCCTCATTTTTGAGACAAAATGGTAACAGAATGAATCCTTTCCAATGTTGCTTACCCCTTTTGTTGATTCATTTACAATTTGGTAACAACATTGATATAAGCTATACAACATACATTTAAAACTCACCAATGTACCCTCCATTTTTGATGTGTCGGTTGCCAAAACGAGTATGCGTATCGATGTGCTGAATGCAACTCTGTTGATTCGTTACGACTATACATGGTTGCCATGTGCTGCAAGTTGAATAGTTAGCATCAAAACTACACCCTTAAGTGTCCTCTACAAAAACTCTGAAGATGAATTCACGAAAGCGTTTTGAGTATAGTCTTGGATCAACGGCAGAGATTGATGTCGAATCGCAATGCATTGATTTGTAAGCATGCTCAAGCTTTTTACTGATATCATAGTCTTGTAATATGTCTATGATACCGAAAAATATGATAATATCGTACAACTCCCCAGTTGGTTCTCCAACCAACTGGGGAGTCTCACAATTGCTTTTTCGCAAAGCCATTTCGGCTCGTGCTGGCATGTTTATACCTAATTGAATCCACCTGATACATAGAACACAATGGAATTTTTTTTTAGAAAATTTAGAGAATCAAACTAAAAAGTTATCAAGAAAACGTTAAAACTAAAGTTATCAAGAAAATTTTAAATCTTTTGCCAAGATGAGTTGATTGAGTGAGAATATACCGACTAGGATCTATAATGAGATGATCAACATCAACTCCTGAAAGACGAGGGCCACCATCATCAAATGCTGATGGGGTGCAAGCTCCTGAATTGCGACCACTAGGTGTAACGTTGCCTCTAGGAGTTGTTTCTCGAAAGTGAAGACCTACCAACATACTGTAATCCATGATCCTCTCATGTTCAAGAAAGTCACAGTCCCTAGAAACTTGTCTGCATGAAGGCATGTTTAAAAGAATAATCATCGACTAGCTTCTATATATTTCATATCTTAAATATCAAGGCACATAAGTCATTTTTATTTCATAAATCAATCAAATGACTAAAAGTTGCAGGCGATTATGCAGCTAATGCAAGAATGCAATTTTCTTAATGAAATCTTCATTTGTGTTATTCAACTAAGAGCGGGAGTAAAAGGGATTTGGATTTCTTGGAGTCACCAATCTCACGTATTCATGCATTCAACACATCGGTGATTGTTGGTTTGAGATAAAAAGGGCTAGCTTTCAAGCTCAGCATTTTAGATTTAAGAAAAAATCACGATATACATTGAAATCTGAACCATCTAATCTTGATCCGACGGCCATCGTTGTGCTGACTGCATGGATGCTGAGATTGTGACTGCAAGCAATCCAAATCTGAGTAACAGACCTATTAAAGTTACCATCACTTTCAAAATATGCTTGGTGGAAACAAATTTGCAAAAAGTTTCACCTGCAAAATTCTTGAAACCAAGACTTCTGCAACCGAAATATAAAATTTAGGTCAAGGTCCTTAAGTGTTGTTGTTGGCTCTATATCTGCCTCAGGTTTATCAGTATTGCGACCAAACGTTGAACCTTTCAAGTCAAACCGCCTATGGATGACATATTGAGAACAAAATATATTTCCCATGATGACAAAGCGAACCTGAAATTTATGAAATGCAACAGATTAAGAATAAAAGCTTTTATGTTTATACAAAAGTGGAAGTTTATAAACATCAATGTATTACCTTCTTTTGTGCAGCTCCTGTTAGCTTTACACAATGAAGGCCAAAGAATTTTGTGACTAGGGTGTTCTCAAAAGCTCGAACGTGTTTATAGTAAGCAGGAAGCATTTTTATAAAAACCTGCAATCATGTAGTAATTTTGGATTGGAATATGATTTAGTAGATTAATGGCCTTTATAATGCAAATCATTAAGTGAAAAACTATCACTTCAAAGTGTACTAATACTAATACATATTTGTTACAAACTTATAAAAGTCAGATTACTAAGTACTATCTCATAAAAACGGCTCATATTATATCTAGCCAATTAAAATGGAACTCACTTTTACTTCTGCTTTCTTCATGGTTTTTATCATATACCGGTCATCGTGCGTCAAATAGAAAAAGCTTCCACTTTTTCCAGGAGATGAGAGTTCCCGAAGAGCGTCATTCCCACATATTGATATCATATAATCAGCAGGATCAACTTTAAACAACTTTCTGAGAGCCCTGAAAATATAAATGCAATCAAATCAACTATCATGTTTTATGAATTTCGGCAAAAACAAATTAAGTTCTAAAACAATAAGAGACAAATTTGTAATGCTATGTTATGAAACAATTGCAATATCAACCAATCACTTTGTGCCTCAAAAGAAAGTTTATAAGGGCACGTTTACTTTCCTTAATAGCAATTTAAAATGAACACAAATTTCAGAAAATGAAGACTGAAAATGTTTTAAGAACGTAAAATTTCAAGAGCAACATTCAACAAGTTAACAGTTAGCAGATTTTATTACAGAACATGATTGATTCGCCTAATGCCTACCTGAACACTGCCGGACAGTAGTCTTTCCATCTAAATTCGCAAGAAGGGTGAGGCGGCGTATGCTTAGATCCTTCTGCTGGAAATCTAGTCCATACTTTCTCTTTAGGATCAAATGCAGAAGACTTCAAATCAAGAGATGTACTTGGAGCAGGTCTTCCAACAGCATGTCTGTGTTATGGTACAAGAAATCAGAATCATGGAAGGAAATTTATTTGCATAATTGTCATATTCATCATTGCACCATATATAGTTATCACAGTTAAAATACTACTAATTGTCAACAAAAAAAAGAAGCTAAAATACGACTAAAATAGCAATATCTCTTTAAAAGAAAAAAAATCTAAATTATCATATAACTAAACTCATCATTTCATACTATGGCCAACACTTAACTCAAACTAAATTCTAAGAAGGACAAAATTCACTAGAATTTTGCAGTTTCAGAGATCATTTTGGAATATCAATAACGTTGGAGACTAGATTGATATGGACATACGGTCCTACAATTTCAAGGACCAATTTGAATATTTACTTTAGATTAATTAAGATCAGCTAGACCATAAAGATGAGTAAATTACATGAAAACAACAATAATTTTTCAGATCAGTGTACCTGATACCTAGTTGCAAATTCAACATAAGCTCATAGTTTTTATGCCCTTTAGATATAGTCTCTCCCTGTTTTTTAGGAGCTTTTATTGTCAACCGCGGCGATTTATGCCAATTTTGAACAGAATTACCTCCCAACTCACCAAATGCAGATTTCCTACCTACATCAAAACCATTACACCCTTCTTCAGAGCTGAAATTACTAAGCCTTCCATCCACAGAACTCCATCTAGGTTTTACCTTACACTTACTTCCTTTCCTGCGTAACGAATGTTTCTTCAATTTATTATCTTCCTCTAAAACAGTCATACTCAATACCTTTTCTGAAGGATAAATCGAAACATCTTCGCAAGGACAAACCTTACAATCACTCAATTCAATATTGAAAACCTCTTGAGGATTCCATACAAGATGATTATCACAAGAACCGGACGGATAATAAGTACCACTTTGTTCATTCGGATCTTTACTCCAAACACCGACATAAAAACTACCATCACACCGCCGAAACGTACCATTCCCTTTCGGCAAACCATCTTCCCAACAACCATCATACCTATTACCATTTTGCCACATCATTGTTCCATTTCCATGAAACAAACCATTCTTCCATTGACCAAGATAATGATTCCCATTTTTCCATTGATATCTACCATGTCCATTTTGCAAACCCTTTTTCCACTCACCATCATAAAAATCACCATTAGGAAAACTCTCACTACCATTACCATTTTTCAAATTCATAACCCAAGAACCTTTATAAGTATCACCAGATGAACCTATATAAGTCCCTTTACCATCCATATAAAAAGTTTTGAATTCACCTTCATAAGTAGCACCACTAGGCCAACTAAACCTACCTTTCCCCATTGTAAAACCTTGAATCCATTCACCAACATACATACAACCATCAATCCAAAGATACTTACCTATACCATGAGGAAACTTTTCAAGCCATTGTCCTGTGTAAAAATCACCATTGGTGAAAATCTTTTCAACATGACAAACCTCAAGTGTAGATGATGAACATTGTTCATCATCATCATCATCATCTTCATCATCTACATTGGCTACAGATTTTGGTGTGAAAATGCTATTTGCCCTTTTCTTAGCAGTTGCTGATTTTCTAACTGTTAATTCCCATGCTTTTACAATGCCATTCAGCTCCCTGCTCATTCTCTTGAAAGTATCCACTTTGAATTTTTAACCTTTAACCCTTAATTCACATTCATCAATCAATACCCAAATGAAAAAGATTTGATTTTTCTTATCTCATTGGATAAACCCAGATGAAAAAATTGTTGCAGAATGCTTTTCTGCATCAAACCCAGAAAATGGGAAAAAAATCCCAATTTTTGTAACAAAGATAAGAAAGACCAATTTTTTTTAATGTTAATGTGTGTAACAATAATGGGTTGTGTTTAGATTCCGAAGAAAACAATGGTGATGTTGGGTTTGACGAGGAAACCAAAACTTTTGTTGGTTTTTCAAGAAAATAAAAAATAGAATCTTTTTGTTTTGTTTCTTTTTCTTTGTTATTTCCAAAATTTTCTTTTCTCTCTCTCTTTTCTTTGTTTTGTTCAATTGGATTCCATTCTAGGTTTTGTTGATTCCGATTTTGGCTCCTAAAAGTCCTTGAAATCCATACAGTTGTAAGAATGAGAGAAAAGTCGTTGAAATTTGAAAGCTTAGGTGTCCCTCAAATTCTCAATGCCTATATTTTAGAATGAGTTTAATTGATATGCACCGACAATGTAAAATAGTTTTATATGATCGTCCAATAAATAATCATCATTTCGCCATGTCATGTCAAGAAAATGGGGTGAAGTGGGGTGATGTGACGGAAAACATAGTTGATATTAGTTGATAGTATAAAATTATTTTACACTTTCGGTGTATATCAATTAAATCCTTTTAAAATATATAGATAGTTTTGTTCTAATTGTAGTTTTTTTTTTTTAATCTCTATATATTTGGTATCCCTTAGATAATGCCACTTGATTTTAGGCATTTGTTGATAGATTGGTTTGTACCTAGTTAGTTGTTCATGTTTCGGGATCAATTTTGACATCAAGTGGTACCAGCCCTTTCTCAATTGTAGTTGTGAGAAATTGAACCGTGATTCTCCCTACTAAGTTCAACGCTAATCACCACTCGATTTTTTTCTTTCTATTCACTCACTTAATGACATCAATATGGACAAATGTAATATTAGTATATTTTCTCTATTGTAACAAAAAAAAAAAGTAATATAAGTATATGTGTAACATCTTTTTATATAGATTGTTCGTATAAAGGCTTTGTTTGCTGTGCATAGTTAAATTAATATTGTGTTATGAATAAATATGAATTTGTTATGAACTATTCCTAGAGAATAACAAGAATAGAGAAGAAGAGATGAAGGAGAGAAAGAGAAGAGAGAATAGACTATTGTATTGTTCTATTCAAGGTGTGTCTTTTACATTGTGAGATAGTCATATATATAGGAGATTACATGAGCCAAGAATATGGGCCTAGACTAATGGACATCCACATCTATATTATTCATAACACTCCCCCTTGGATGTCCATTGATGATATGTCTCATTAAAACCTTACTATTAAAAACCCAGTGGGAAAAATCATAATGAAGGAAAAAGAGTACAACATCCTTTGTGTGTGAACTGCCTCGTTAAAAACCTTACCAGGAAAACCCAGTGGGACAAAACCACGGTGAAGGGAAAAAGAGTGCAGAACATATTTATATCTCCCCCTCATAAAGACAATTATTATACATGAGATGAAAAATCAAATAATCTTCTGTACTAGCTGCTCCAAAGTTTTACTAAAAGTTGACTCTGTAGAAAATTCTGTCATATCTTCTTTATTATACTCTTCTCTAAATTAGCACTGCGTCTGATATTATCTTCATGTTGAGTTGTTGCAGGAACCATCATTTTGTAATAAAACAACGAATTTCTTGTATGTGTTGAATTACAATCCTCAACAAAAACATCTTCTCAGCTTGCTTGACGTAGTGCTAAAATCTTCACATGATTGGATGATATTGTTGTTTCTTTAAAGTATAAATAATTCTATGTTTTGCTTTACTTCAATATTTGGGTTGGATGAATAGGCAAAAATAAAATACTACGAAATTATAGCAAATATATTAGTGAGCTTAATTGAATTAAGATATGGTACTTCAGGACCAATTCAAATTGTTCATCATTTTCTTGAGGCATGACACATCAAATGACATTGCAACCATTTTTAGTATACAACAAATTAGATTTGTCAATGTCAAACTGTTTTAATACTTTTGCTATATAATCTTATTTAAATTATAAATTTAAATGAGAATATCTCATAAGCTCTTCGGGAGTCTAGATGATATTTTATCATTAATATAAGCCTCGGATATAAATAATTTATTGTCAAATATAACTAAATCCTTCAGGGATCATCATTATCAAGTGAGCCAGTAAAATACGTTAAAACACAAATTTCACATGAATTGAGTATTTCAGATGCTACTCAACTTAACTAATTTTTGAATTCACTTCAGGTGAATATGCTTCTTGAAAATCAATGATTGACATTTATCAATATACTTGATAAACAATTCAAACTCTAAACATTTTGTTTTTATTATTTTTCTCTTGAAAACTTATTCATATCGATTTATCTCCATCTGCAGATGAAATGGACTACTGGTCCAAAAACATTTCGCTTTGCAAAGCTAGTTTAATTTTGTATCAATTGCGTCTATCTTATTTAGTCAATCATTTCATTGTCTATAATCCTTAATAGACTTTGATTTATGATCCTCATTGTCATTTATCACATATATAGCGCTTTATTATGTGCAAAAATATTGTCAACGTTGACTTCATCTCGGTTTCATCGTATTCCATTCATGACATAATTTATTGAGATCTCTTTATTTTCATAAATTTTAGGTACCTAATAAGTTCTTCTGGAACTGAAAAATCAATTATGTCAAATGCTCTTTTGAGATTTTCATATCCTCACTTGGGTCATCTTTCTCTTTTTTAGCTCCTTATCTTATTTGAGGAATTTATCCTTGAAACCGATTTGCTTACCATGCTTCAAGCGTGGTTAAGAATCATTTGCAATATTAGATTGTCCAACAGAGACATTCATTTTTATTGGAGCATTAGCAGCTGTTGATTGATTTCATAAACTTTGCAAATGAGTTATCTTTTGAACTTCTGGTTCATATTGATTTCTAAGAGGATCAAAATAACAATTATTAATTTATTTCAAAACATTTCAATTGAACTTCTAGTTCATATTTTTAGCTGCTTATTATCTCCCCCTAATATTGGGAAAACTAATTCACCAATTGATAATCAGCCCATAAAGCTGTAAAAAAAATCTCCAATTATTGGCTCACTTTGGAGATTCATATAAAAATTATTTTCCCAATATTCTTTTACTACTCATTTAAATGCATTATATTGGAGCAATTGAAACGTAGCCAACACATCCAAAAATGTTTATATGGGAAAATATGTTTATAAACTAAAATTCAAATAAATTAGGGGAGAGCTTATGTATATAATAATTTGTTGGCATGATGATATTCAATATCTCAACATACATGTTTGAATGTTCCAAACTATAACTTAGAATGGATCTTCAAGTCCATTATTTTTTTGTTTGTATGAACATATTTCATAAGATGTTTGGTATAAATTTCAATTAACATATGATATTTATCAAATACTTTCTAGAATAATATATATAAAATGATCACTTAAAAATAATCTCACAAACTTCTGGTTGTGAGTTTATAACAAACATACATGTGACCATTTGGTTGATGCATCAATTCAAATTTTAGAAATCTAATCGGTCCACATGATCGGTGTATTGATTTACAAATATCACCTTATATATATTCTAAAAAATAAGAGACACTCGTTTTCTTAATTTATCAATTTTCTTTGCGAGCTAGTAATACACAAAAAAATATTAGATTGAATGAACTTCTGGCCATTCAATACATATCCATAGAAACTTTTCGCATCATAATAGATCAGAGATGACCCAACTGATCTTGCCAATTACAAACTTATTATGATTTGTAAATTTCTGGTTTACAAGAACATGTGCTTCAATTGCACAAATATATATAAATATACCCCAAACTAGAGGCAAATGTTGATAATATGTCTCGTAATGTATAGAGATACAAGATCTCATCCATTTCTTGTTTCAATAGGATATTCATTTATGCGAATATCCTTCAAACATAAAAAAAAATCTTTAAGGCTTAAAAATATACAATATATTGGCAAAGTGTAACTTTATTTCTCGATATAACAATGCATTGGCTCTTCTGGAACCTTCAATAATTTTTGTACTACTAAATATAAAAGTTAATTCCTTCCAAAAAAAATATATAAAATTTAATTTTTCATAAATAGTAATATCAATGAATATTTTCATGCTAACAATTATGTTTATGTGGATTTCAGCAGAATTATAAAACAGTTATTTTTTTTTATCTAATAATTTAAAATCAATAAATTGATTTAAATAAGTAACAGAATAATTAAAAACCAGTTTATATTTACAAACTGTAACCGAATTATAATTATAAGTAATTAAGAAAATAACTGTATTCAAAGCTTAAGAAAACATTATCACCATAAAATAAATTCAAAGTTTAATGTATAAAAAGCTAAATGTAACTTTTTGCTTAGCATATATTTCATAGGGAATAATAATCGTCTACCTCATAGTAAAATATAAAATAGATAGATAGAGATCTTACTAAGTTGTGCATCGAGAAATAAAGTCGAATTATCATGTAAAAACTTTCACATTTCAATTGATAATTATTGAAATTGTACCAATCTAAAATATGATTAACCAAATATTTTTGAAATTATTTTCATAAGTTTGCTACTTCAGGAGCATATTCAAGAGACATACATAATCGTTCTTTTAATTTTGGTCCAATTTATACTAAGATCAAATAGATCATGTGGACTTTAATCATGTTGTAAAAAAAAATTAGTTCTTCAGGAACTCAACAACAAATCTCTATTCATAATGGCTAGAGAAATTCACAATTTTACAATCTTTCATGAATGGTTAAATTATTTGTTCTTCAAAAATTATACCAATAATATTCATAATATTGGTTAAGAAAATGCACATTCTTTGAGCAATCCATCAAAGATGCGCTAATATTAAAGCTTTAGTTTTTCAAGAACTATATCACAAGTGATCTTCATATAATGATCACAATAATCTTCATAATTTCTTCAAGAAAATTTTATTCTTTGAGCAATCATTCAAAGATGCTTCAATATTAAGGTTTTCCTTTTTTTTTCTTTTTCTTTTCTTGTTCTTCGGGAACTAGCTAATGTCACATATATTTTCAATAGTTTTGCTAATTTTCCCACTTTTTTCCGGGGCCATGACTATTACCACGACCATAACCACAATTTTGTCCATGATAATCGTGTGTTGCTACATTCACTTATGTGAATGGAATAACATCAGTGGGTCGGACTTCATTCACTTCTGGGAATGATTTTTCATTCATTTCTCATTGATACTATCATCAAATAAAATTAAGCAAATAATTAGATAAACATAATAAACACAGTCAAATAAAAAATTCTAATTATCTTTATTAATATTAATATAATGTAACATAAAATTTTATAATGCAAATTAAATAGTAACATAATGAAATTAATAATTATTATAATGTAACCTATAATAATAATTATAATGTAACGTATATTAATTAGTAAGTTATTGAAAAAAAATTGGCATATGCATAGAATAGGTAAAGTATGAAAAATAATTTGTTTATACTTTTCAATATGATACATGCAAAATTTGCGTATGATATGCATTTTTTTTTTATTTTTTTTTTATGTTTTGTACAATATAACAATAAATAAATAAATCCAATGAAATTTGTAGATTGCAAAATTTTTATAAAAATCGATAAAGCTATCCCATGGATATGTATATTGAATTCTTCTCGAATTCTTAGGAAATAATTTGATTTTTCTTTTAAGTTCTTCAGGAACTATATAATATTGTTATAATGTAAGAATAATCCTTTATGCAATCCTCATAAGAATAATCCATATTCTTCGTTATATTATAATATATCTAATTGTACAATCCTTCAAAGATGTATCCGTAATGAATTCTTCAGGAATTCGTGGGTAATACAAATTGATTTTAAAATTGTTTAAGAACTGTATAACGGATCAAATATATATTCAATCAGTTATTTATCCAATCCTTCAGGGATTGATGTTCATTTTACTTATATCTATGAATCTTCAGGATTCATATTTTAAAATTTCATCATAATATGAATCTTCAGGATTCATATTTTAAAATTTTATCACACTATGAATCTTCAGGATTCATATTTTAAAATTTTATCACACTATGAATCTTCAGGATTCATATTTCAAAAATTTCACCCCGATACTTCTGGATCGAAGGTTTGTGAATCAATATAAAAAAAAACAAGAAGACAAAAAATTATCTGAAAGAATAGAATAAAAAAAATCATACATAAAATAAAATTGTCACTTCCCTTTGTTGCTATACCTTTCTTGAAAGGGGAGAGACTATCGTGCTGATAACGTGTTATGAACTATTCCTAGAGAATAACAAGAATAGAGAAGAAGAGATGAAGGAGAGAAAGAGAAAAGAGAATAGACTATTGTATTGTTCTATTCAAGGTGTGTCTTTTACATTGTGAGATAGTCATATATATAGGAGATTACATGGGCCAAGAATATGAGCCTAGACTAATGGACATCCACATCTATATTATTCATAACAGAATTATTGTTTCATTGATAAAATTAAAATTGTAAATTAAATTAGTGCAAGACTTTGTTGTTTTACTTTTTAAACTCGATTTATGAAAATAAAAAACTTAAGTCAAACTCCAAACGGCATCCAAACCTTAACAATTTAGATTCCAAAAGTCTAAATTTAGCTAGACATCTAGAGGACGGTTGTCTTTTTGTGAGGGTCACGTTGAATAGTACATGAGGACATTTGTGAGGGTCACGTTGAATAGTAGTAGTACATGAGGACATAGTGGATAACCTCCACTTTTCTTTATACTATGGCTTTACTAAGATGATAATATTTATTTTTATAAACAAAGACATACTATTGATAATCTATAATAGATTATGGGGTAAACTATCAAATCGGTTCTGAATTTATAAGACATTTTTGAATAAGTTTCAAATTTTAGTGAAATATATTGAATTGAAACTTGATTGTTTTCGGACCTAGACTTGAATGATAAAATTGTTTTGGGGTCGTTGATGTCAGACTGATCAAAGAACCTTATTGAGGAGAGGTGATACTTACGCATACCGTGATGATCAATTTAGTAAGTGCTGAAGGTGAGGGGTTGTTGGACATAAATTTGGTATTTATCAATTAAATATAATTGGTGGGTCCAATATTTATTTTGGAGGTCATATTGTCAAAATAAAGCTTTCAAAGGTGGTGTCGAGAGCTACCTGTGTCGAAGCGAAAGAGCGTTTCGAGGGCTGTGGAGGACACGTCCAGTTTTGGTTTGGCCAGGAGGCTATCGAAAGCGCGAGATCGAATCGAAAGATAGTTGGGCCAAGCCCAAAAAAGAAACAACAAACGGCCCAAGAGGCATTGGCGCACGCTGAAGGAATAGAAGATGAAAGTGGGGAACGTGGTCGACGTGGCAGATCGAAGAGCGTCCAGATAATCAAGAAACAGTTACCACTTTGTAGTAGTATTTATAGCAGTTTTTCATTCAGAACAAAGGTCACAAAATTTTATACAAACACTCTCTCTAAAATTCTAAGTACTCAGCGATCGAACGAAAGGAATTCAGAGGAGAAATGTATGTTTTGTGAACCATCTTTATTTATAATTGCTTTTCATTCAATGCAATTTGCTTTTCAGTAATTTTCTTTAGTTTAATTCCAAATACTTGCTCGAGAAACTGCTACTTCGAGGCGATTCGAATTAGTCTCTCTTGTATCAATTGAAAACGTTTTAATTTCTAAGTGTTTGCTTCCTTGTTAAAACGAACATTCAAACAGTTTTCTTAAACGAATAAAACACAAAATTGTCCTGAGATTTACTAGTTGATCTCGCGAGTTTAAATACTTAAACTAGCGGTTGTTTACCAAATTTCCACGTAAACAAATTGGCACGCCCAGTGGGACTGGTTTTGTGTTTATTCAAACTGTGTTCTTTTTATGTTGTGGAATGAAAAACTTGTTACTTGCATATAACTGATGATAAGTTAGGTTATGGTTAAAACTACTCAAAGATCTAATCCTAGTAAAAATCAAAATTCTAGTGCGATGAGTAGCGAAGCAAGTTCGAGTGGTGGAGTCGATCCACCTCCACAGAGTTTGGTAACATCTGAGTTGGTAAATGTGCCAATATTCTCCAGTCCAACCATTTCGACTGTGCATGATGTTATTCCAACTTTGCCAATACCGACTATGGCAATTCCGTCCGTGACTGCTGGTTTTGGACGTTCGAAACCACCATCAGGTCAGGGTTTTATGTATGGGCCTCCCCCTACCCTTGGCTTAGGGATGCCAGTTTTCGAATCTGATAGGTATACTTCGTCAAGGGTGACTCCCACACCCTTAACGACTGCGTCTGTGTTGTCTTTGAGGCAGCAAATGGATGAGAGCAACCATGAAATGGTTAATCTCTTAACACAACAAATTGGTACTGTGTTTAATCCATTAATTCAGAATACCAACGAGAGTTATCAAATGTTGGCATTTCAAATGAGTCGAATTGCAGATTTTTTTGGGACACCCCCACCACCTCCTAGAGTAAATCCTGTTACTCCACAAGTGATATTACCTGCAATGTCTTCGACTCCAGTACAGCAAAGGCCAACTTATGTGGCCAATGAAACAGTTCCTAACCCAACACCTACGCCAGTTGTACAAGAGGAAACCCATTATCCTCACGAGGTTAATCAAATGCCTCAAATAGTAAATCAAAATCCTCCTGTTGTCAACCCAAATCCACAAGGGGTACATCAGAACCCTCCAGTGGTAATGGTTAGGAGGAACCAGGATCCTGATGAGGTAGTGCAAGAGGTGCAGAACAATAACTTGCTTGGCCAACACAATTTGGCTAACATGGTCGAAACAATTTTGGCCCAAAACGGCCTAAACACGGGTTGTCGAAGGCCAAATTTTGTCTCTGCCTTCAATGAATACGTGCTGCAAACAGAGTTACCGAGAGGTTGGAAAGTCCCAAAATACACTAAGTTTGCTGGGGACACTAATGAGTCAACCGTAGAACATATTGCTAGGTATTTAGCTGAATCTGGGAATTTGGCAAATAATGAAAATTTGCGAATGAAGTATTTTCCTAATTCGCTTACCAAGAATGCATTTACTTGGTTTACAACTTTGCCTCCCAATTCGATCCATAGTTGGGCCCAATTGGAAAGAACTTTCCATGAGCAATTCTATATGGGCCAAACCAAGATAAGCCTGAAAGAGTTAGCTAGTGTAAAGAGAAAAAACCAAGAGTCAATTGACGACTATTTGAATAGGTTTCGTTTGCTGAAGTCCAGGTGTTTTACTCAAGTGCCTGAACACGAGCTAGTGGAAATGGCTGCTGGTGGGTTAGATTATTCGATTCGAAAGAAATTGGATACCCAATACCTTCGAGACATGTCACAGTTGGCTGACAGGGTGAGACAAATCGAAAGGTTAAAAGCTGAAAAAGCTAGAAATTCTAAGTTTCAGAAAAAGAAAGAAGTAGGTTTTGTTGACTCCTATGATAATGAAATTGATTATGAAATTAGTGATGAGTACTTAGATTTCGATGATAGTGATATTAATGTGGCTGAACTAAAGCCTGGGCCTCCTTACACTTGCAAGTTGTTGAGGCCGTCGAATGGAAAAAATCCAATCGAACCAAAAAATGATAAGTTTGTTACGAAGACTTATACCTTCGACATTACTAAATGTGATGAAATTTTTGATTTATTGGTGACTGACGGCCAAATTATTGTGCCAAAAGATATGAAAATACCACCAATAGAACAAAGAAAGAAAAGAGGTTATTGTAAGTTTCATAATTATTTGGGACATAAAACTTATCAATGTGTTGTTTTCAGGGATTTGGTGCAAAAAGCGCTGAATGAAGGAAGGATGAAGTATGCTGATAAGGCAAAGCCTCCAATGAAGGTAGATTCAGACCCCTTACCACCTGCTGATGCTACCTATGTCGAAGTCTATGACTGCAACATGGTTGAAGTGATAGATGCTGCTGCTCCAGTCAAGGCTGTGCCCGAAGAGGAGTATGAAAAGAGGGTGCGTGAAGTGTATCCCAATGCTGAGGAAGAACTAGTGGACTTCCTGAATAGGTGCAAGCTGAAGAATGCTGAAGTAATGCTTTGCCCTAGATGCAGTGCTGTGTGCGACAAAGAGGCCACTGCAGGCCTTCAAAATGTTGTACCTTATGCTGAAAACAAGAGAAAATGGCCAAAAGCTAATCCAAACCAAAAAGCTTGGCCTTACAAAGGGGCCAATTGGGGAAAACCCATGACCAAAGGCCTTTCGATCCAGCAAAGGCTAGGTCCCCAAAACACTTTCAAACCATCTGGGAGAGCACCTGTTAACCGATGGGTGAGTGGACAGTACGTCACTTTCAATCGAAGGATGATGGAAAATGGAAGCTCTAGCAATGTCAACGTGAACATTGTAGCTGAGCCCAAGGGTTCAAAAGTGGTAGCCGGAAAGGAAACAGTGAATGCTGCCACAGAAGTCAACAAATACTCTTATAGGAACAACTACAAGGGAAGAAATCCTATGACCCGCACTCAGTGGCGAAGGTTTCAGAGGAAGCAGAAGTTGACAGCAAAAGAGGCTGAGGCTGGGGGCAAGGTTGTTGCGACCCAGAAAGCTGAAAAGGTTGAAATGGCCAAGAGGCCAGCAAAAGAGAGGCTTTCCATAGTATTGGAAGAGCCAATAGCTGAAAATGCCCAAGGAAGGGCGGAAGGTGAAGATGACATGGAGGATGATGACCTCCTGGATGAGGGGTCTGATTTCGACGTTATGGTCAATGTGGTGTCCATTCTGCCTCTAGAATATGATGTGCCTACGGAAGTCAATGAGTTGGAAGAGGACTTTGAGGCCCTCAATTTGGCTGATCATAAGCCAATGTGTTACTATGTTATGCAGAATGGTTGTGTCGAAGAGCAAAAAGCCGTCTTCGAAAAGCCAGACCTGGGAATGCAGAACCACTTGAAGGCTTTGTTCATTAGGGCAAAATTCAATAATGTGGGAATCAATAAAGTCTTAGTGGATGGAGGAGCTGTGGTGAATATCATGCCTCACTTCATGTTGAAGAAATTAGGTCTCTATGACACAGACCTTCATTTCCACAATGTGGTGCTGGCCAACTATGAAGGAAAAACTGGCCATTCCCTGGGGGCAGTGCAATTGGAAGTATGTGTTGGTAGCACAGTTCGAAAGACTTTGTTTATGGTCATAGCTGCCAAACCTAATTACAATCTGTTATTAGGCAGAGAATGGATACATGGTGTTGGAGCTGTTCCTTCAACCATGCACCAAAGATTAATCATCTGGAGAGAAGATGGTTTAGTCGAGAATGTGGAAGCAGATCAAAGTGCATATGTTTCAGAGACAGGTACTGTGACTTTACAGAACTTCGACAAAAACCTGGCTTTAATTGCTCCTTGTGGTGAGCAAGATGCTGCCTTCGATCCAAATGAAGTGGTGTCAAAAAATGTATACCACTCAGTTAAGTTGCATCCAACCCATGGTTTTTGTTGGGAAAGGGAAGACATAGAGAAACCCTTGTGTGAGGATGCACACCCACCAGTGTCTGGATGGGTCAACCATGATGAGTATGATGATTGAGTCCCCAGCATGGGATCGAATTACGGCTTACGTAGCCGAAAATAGAATCAAAATGGCCCTTGAGGCCATTAATGTTCAAGAAGATATGGCTGTCGAAGCCAATGGTGACTTAAGAGACGAACTGGCCTTGGAGGCTAGTGAGGTAAATGGTGGAAAAAAGCAAAGGTTGGATTGTATCTATGATGATGAGCCTTTGGGTTTTGAAAAAGATCCACATAGTTCGATTCAAAGAATGCAAGCCCAAGATCCTTTGCAGGAAGTTGATATTGGAGATGGCTCTGTTAAAAGGCCAACTTATATTAGTGCCAACATTGATTCAGCCCTAAAAGAAAGAATGGTCGAGTTGCTTAAGAAATACAGAGACTGCTTTGCATGGGATTATAACGAAATGCCTGGGCTAAGCAGAAATCTCGTGGAGCATAGGTTACCCCTTCGACCAGACAAGAAACCTGTAAAGCAGCTTCCAAGGAGGTTTGCACCGGAAATCATGACAAAGATCAAAGCAGAAATCGAAAGGTTGCTCAAATGCAAGTTCATTCGAACAACCAGGTATGTGGAATGGTTAGCTAATATTGTTCCTGTTATTAAGAAAAACGGATCACTTAGGGTTTGTATAGACTTTAGGGATTTGAATAATGCTACACCTAAAGATGAATATTCCATGCCTGTAGCCGAAATGCTAGTTGACTCAGCAGCAGGACATGAATATTTAAGTATGTTAGATGGCTATTCAGGTTATAATCAAATCTTTATCGATGAAGATGATGTGCCAAAAACCGCATTTCGTTGCCCTGGTGCTTTAGGCACCTATGAGTGGGTGGTGATGCCCTTTGGATTGAAAAATGCTGGAGCAACATACCAAAGAGCCATGAACTTGATTTTTCATGATTTTATCGAAATATTTATGCAGGTTTATATTGATGATATTGTTGTGAAATCCTCCTCACAGGATGAACATATCGAACATCTTAAAAAATCGTTCGAAAGAATGAGAAAATGTGGATTAAAGATGAATCCACTAAAATGTGCTTTTTGTGTACATGCAGGAGATTTCCTTGGCTTTGTTGTGCATAAAAAGGGCATAGAAATTAACCAAAACAAGACAAAGGCTATCATGGAGACAAAACCTCCAGGAACGAAGAAACAACTTCAATCCTTGCTAGGGAAGATCAATTTCTTGAGAAGGTTTATATCAAACCTAAGTGGCAAAGCTCAACCTTTTTCTCCACTGTTGAGGCTCAAGAAAGGTGATGTATTTGAATGGGGAATGGAACAACAAAAGGCATTTGATGATATCAAGGCATACTTGTCGAAGCCTCCAACTTTAATGCCTCCTATTCGAAACAAAGCAATGAAGTTGTATGTTGCAGCATCAGATTCGACTATTGAAAGCATGCTCGCACAAGAGGATGAAAATGGCGTGGAAAAGGCTATTTATTATTTAAGTAGAATCTTAAGTGATGCTGAAACTAGATATAGTTCAATCGAAAAACTTTGTCTATGTTTGTATTTCTCTTGTACCAAACTTAAGCAATATATCAAACCAGTTCATGTTTATGTTTACTCTCATTTTGATATCATTAAGCATATGTTGTTAAAACCAATCTTGCATAGTCGAATTGGGAAGTGGGCTTTAGCCTTAACTGAATATTCATTGACTTACCAGCCTCTGAGGGCTGTAAAAGGTCAAATAGTGACTGACTTTCTGGTTGATCATTCAGTAGTTGAAATTCCAATAACATATGTGGAATCTAAGCCTTGGGTGCTATACTTTGATGGCTCGAAGCACAAACATGGTACAGGAATTGGAATCTTAATCATTTCTCCTTTAAAGATTCCAACAAAGTTTAAGTACAAGATTAATGGAACATGCTCTAATAATGAAGCCGAGTACGAGGCTTTAATTACAGGTCTAAAGATTCTGTTAGACTTGGGGGCAAAACATGTTAAAATCAGAGGAGACTCTGAGTTAGTAATAAAACAATTGGCAAAGGAATACAAATGCATTCAAGAACATTTGATGAAGTACTTTGTTATTGCCTTCTCGTTACTAAAACGATTCGATTCATGTGACATCCAGCATGTGCCTCGGATCGAAATCCAAGAAGCAAATGATTTAGCCCAAATTGCTTCTGGCTATAAGGTAACAGGGAAAAGATTAGATGAGTTAGTTGAAATTAAAGAAAAACTAATCTCATGTGAGGTAACACCCCATCAGCTGGGGGCAAATGAACCAAGTGTCGAAATGGAGTCAGAAGTGGCAGATGCACACTTTGACGAAGTGATGACTGAGATCTTCGTGATCGACAATTTGGCTGACAATGATTGGAGACAACCCATTGTTAAATACATAGAAAATCCAACAGGTACAACCGATAGAAAGGTTAAGTATAGAGCCTTGAGTTACACAATCATGGGAAATGAGCTATTTAAGAAAACACCTGAAGGAGTTTTGTTAAAGTGCCTCAACGAAAATGAGGTGTATGTAGCGATTTCAAACGCCCATAGTGGGGCCTGTGGCGCCCATCAAGCAGGCCACAAAATGAAATGGCTTTTGTTTCGACAAGGTTTGTATTGGCCGTCCATGCTTAAGGATTGCATAGAATATGCGAAAGGCTGTCAAGAGTGTCAAAAACACGCAGGGATACAACATGTCCCAGCCAGCGAGTTGCATTCGATTATCAAACCTTGGCCTTTTAGAGGCTGGGCTTTAGATTTAATTGGTGAGATTAGGCCTGCGTCGTCAAAGAACCAACGTTATATATTAGTTGGGATCGACTATTTTACCAAATGGATAGAGGCTGTTGCCCTAACAAACGTGGATCAGGAAACAATGATCAATTTTATCCAAGACCATATTATTTATAGGTTTGGGCTTCCTGAGACGATCACTACAGACCAAGGAACAGTGTTTGTTGGTCGAAAGATGCAAGTTTTTGCTGAGCAATCGGGTTTTAAACTAATGACTTCGACGCCTTATTACGCCCAAGCAAATGGCCAAGTTGAAGCGGCCAACAAGGTCATAATTAGTTTAATTAAGAAACACGTTGCTCAAAAGCCAAAGAGTTGGCATAAGACCTTGGATCAAGTCCTATGGGCATGCAGGAATTCTCCTAAGGAATCAACAGGTTCGACACCTTTTCGACTAACGTATGGTCATGATGCTGTGTTACCTGTTGAAATAATGATGCAGTCAATTCGAGTGCAAAGGCAATGGGAACTACCTCCTAACCATTATGGGAATTTAATGTTAGATGAATTAACAGACGTGGATGAGGAGAGGTTACAGGCGTTAGATGCTTTGATTCGACAAAAGGAACGAATTGCAAGAGCATATAATAAAAGGGTTAAATCCAAACTCTTTGACGTAGGAGATTTAGTTTGGAAAGTTATCCTTCCCATGGACAGACGAGATCGAGTCTTTGGGAAATGGTCACCCAATTGGGAAGGGCCATTTAAGATTTCCCAAGTATTGTCAAATGGAGCTTATGAGATTGAAGAGTTAACTCCTGAGAAACGTTCAGTCAACATGAATGGCAAATATTTAAAGAAATACAAGCCAATGTTGCAAGAAATAAGCATAAAAAATGAATAACGCAAGAATAAAAATTTGCGAAATGGTAAAAGGAAATGCCAAGAATCAATCTTTATTCATAAAAAATCAACAATACAACCAATCATTCAAGAATATTCAAGAAAGTACAAGAACTGGTTGAATGTTGAAGGGTAACCATTTAAGGTTTACCCTGAGCTCGAGCTCCTTCATCTTTTGAATCAGAATTGGAGAGTTCTGAGATCTGAGAGTCTTCATCCTCAGAAGAAGGAGTCGGAGTTCCTCTATTTTATTTTTATTAAAAAAAAAAAAAAAAAATTTTGGAGCCAATCCAAAGTTTTGAATGGCAGCCTAAACGATAGGAGAGATAAATGGAAAAGAAAGATATCCATTAATACTTTCAAAAACGCCACTTCCTCTTTCGATAGACACAGTCGAAAATGACATTTTTGGGGGGCAATTTGTTGGACATAAATTTGGTATTTATCAATTAAATATAATTGGTGGGTCCAATATTTATTTTGGAGGTCATATTGTCAAAATAAAGCTTTCAAAGGTGGTGTCGAGAGCTACCTGTGTCGAAGCGAAAGAGCGTTTCGAGGGCTGTGGAGGACACGTCCAGTTTTGGTTTGGCCAGGAGGCTATCGAAAGCGCGAGATCGAATCGAAAGATAGTTGGGCCAAGCCCAAAAAAGAAACAACAAACGGCCCAAGAGGCATTGGCGCGCGCTGAAGGAATAAAAGATGAAAGTGGGGAACGTGGTCGACGTGGCAGATCGAAGAGCGTCCAGATGATCAAGAAACAGTTACCACTTTGTAGTAGTATTTATAGCAGTTTTTCATTCAGAACAAAGGTCACAAAATTTTATACAAACACTCTCTCTAAAATTCTAAGTACTCAGCGATCGAACGAAAGGAATTCAGAGGAGAAATGTATGTTTTGTGAACCATCTTTATTTATAATTGCTTTTCATTCAATGCAATTTGCTTTTCAGTAATTTTCTTTAGTTTAATTCCAAATACTTGCTCGAGAAACTGCTACTTCGAGGCGATTCGAATTAGTCTCTCTTGTATCAATTGAAAACGTTTTAATTTCTAAGTGTTTGCTTCCTTGTTAAAACGAACATTCAAACAGTTTTCTTAAACGAATAAAACACAAAATTGTCCTGAGATTTACTAGTTGATCTCGCGAGTTTAAATACTTAAACTAGCGGTTGTTTACCAAATTTCCACGTAAACAGGGGTATTAGAATTTAGTATTACATATCTGGTCTAGATCATGCGTTAAATATTTATAGATAGATAATTAAAATTTCAAGGTCCTAGAACCTTCTTCTGGAAAATCCCCGAGGACAAGAGTAGGCGGATCACTTAAAGAGTGAAATTTGATAGTTCGTATCTCATAGGAACGTGATCTGATGCGATTATAAGGCGTGCTCATGTGATGGTCTATAGAACTTAACTTAGTTCAGATGACCCGATCCAATTCTCAAATGGACCTTAACTCAATCAGTAATAAAAATGCATACAAACATTATTAATTAGATAACGCAATTAGAAAGAAAAAAAAACTAATTAAAAATGTTGTATTAATTTGAAAATTGAAATGAATCGATGATTTTAAAATAATTTCTTTTTATAATATGTAAGTTTTTTTTACGGTAATGTAGTCCACCATAGGAATTTCAATCCACGAACAAACCGATGTCCAAAGAGATCCAAAAGTACTATTGGAAAGGAATAAGTGATGGGCCGACTCGACCTCTCCACATCCAAAGACACAAAGAAGAGTTGTAGACGATAAGATGCCTCTGGAAACCAGATTGTCTTTGGTGGACAGTCGATCCCGTAATAAATGCCACGCAAAAATAGAGACCTTCAAGGGTACCTGTTTGTGCTAAATAAGATCATAACTAGCATCCAAGATAACCGAGTCATGAGAAGTCGAAAGTTGATAAGCGCCGCGAACAGAGTAAATTCTATAGTTGTACCTCCGGTCAATTTCCAATCTTCCCACTGTAGCATATTATCAAATTCTAGAGTCTCCAAGAAGGAAAATAGTTGAAACAAATGGGAATCACTTCCATAGAACTCAATGTCGACACTCTTTACTGATATCATACCGCAAATCAAAAGCTCTTTCAGATTACATAATTGTCCGAGGGGTGGAAGTCTTGAACAATTTTCACAATGTGAGATCCTTAAACACACCATGTTGCCAAATAAAGAACCACCCAACCAATTTGGAAAGTTGTTTCCACCATAGCCATTTATAGTGAGACTCTTCAAATTTGGAAAGTTGCTTCCACCAACCTAATACAATATGGAGATGAAACTATCACAGCCAAGTCATTGAAGAGGTCATGCATTTCAAAGCCTATTTCATCATCATCAATCGATTTTTGACGTATCAGAGACCTCGACACTAATTCATCAAAGTATTCATCCGCTACCTTTTCCCAACTTTTCTCACTTTTAGGCTGAGGTACTAAGCCTTCTGCAATCCACAACTGGACTAACACTTTTTTCTCTAAGATTGAGTTCTTCGGAAAAATTGAACAATAAGCAAAGTATCCTTTTAAAGAAGCGGGAAGATAACGATAGCTCAATAGCAGAGCTGGTTGCACCTCATCGTCTGTCAATTCCCAAATACTACTTTTTAATACATCTTGTGACAATGTTGTCCGAAGAAGCCCCCCCAATGCTACTGCTGCTAATGGTAAACCAATTTTTTCTAGATTGGATCGTTGTTGGTAGTTTCTTGCTACAAATGCGTGTCTTGCAAGCAAAGACCAGCAGTCTTCCATTCCTAAAGATCTTAAATGGTGGACAGAAAGAAAGGTTTGCATCGCGGTAGTGCAACTCTTTCATCTCGTGTTGTGATGATGATCTTACTCCCTATTTTCCCGACATTAAAGATGTCAATCAGATTATTCCAACCAACATACCTTCCATACCATATATCATCCGATACAAGTAAAAAAAGTTTATTGGTTAAACTTTTTTGCAATTGTTCTTAGGAGAGTATTCAAGTCATTAGCCTGACTTGTTTCTCAAGTTATAGATTCAAGAAGGGTTTTAGGGACATTGACAACATCAAAATCTTTTAAGATATGTACCCACCCTCCCACCTCAAATTTCTCCTTCACTTTAGGGTCATTGTAAAGAAGCTTAGCTAGTGTTGTTTTTCCTAACCCTCCCATACCGACAATGGAAATCACTCCGATTTTACTTCCATCATCACTACCATCATCTGACAGCAGAAACTCTTTGAGTTTCTTTTTGTCTTCATCTCTGCCATAAATAGCAGATTCATTCCCCACAACAGAACTTGTAGGTGTTCCATGCCAAACACTGCCGGAAACACCTTTTAAACCAAGATTCTGGTTTCTTAAATGTTCTAATCTTTCAAATAATGTTTGCAGTTTAGAATTTATCTTCTTATTAAAACTTTTGAAACGAGAAGAAAGTTTTTTCAGCACCTGAGCAGTAGAAGTTCGGGCTTCCACTTTGCAACGCAATGCCTCAGTGTTGATTTCATCAAACAAATCGTCAACTTCAAAGACAGCATCACGCATCATATTCAGCCATTGCTTGACAGAAGGGTTGGCGATCTGTTTCTCCTCAGCATCATGAAGTACAGCTTGAAGACTCAGCACTGTTATGTTCATCTTTTCCAAGAGTGCAACGTCAAGTTTGGTACTCCGAAATAAATCAACGAACTCGCCAGAAACAATCTTTCCCACCAACACCTCCAAAGAAGGTGCAAGAATTGCTTGTCCGACAATAGTCGCCATTAATTAGTTCCTTCAAATTTGCAACAAAAAGAAATAGCTTCAGAAATTAAGTCACAACAAAATGCAGCATAACTTATAGTAGTAATTTTAATTCTGAAGTCACTTACCACACTAATCGGTTGTTATTCTTCAAATTCCAATGAAAATTAAGTTACAACTTACAAGCAGTGTCTCCTGTAAGTAGGTATAAGCTCTAGTTTTTTTTCTTTTGATTCTTAACTGCTAACCCACATTTATCAGTTAACACCTTATAATTCAATGTAACTAGGCAACAACTTATACTCCCTCCGGTCCTTATTATAAGAAACACTTTGACAAAATCACACCGACCAAGGAAGGTAAATTTTCTCGTTAATGATTCTAACATTTTATATTATATTCCAAAACTAACCTTTGACTAGCATGAGAAATAGGTCTTTCTAATTAATGCACTAGCAATATAATGAATTATTTGATTGTATTTAATAAGGGTACAAATGGAATTGTGTCAAAGTGTTTCTTATAAAAAGGACCAAATAAAAATTCCAAAATGTTTCTTATAAAAAGGACCGGAGGGAGTACTTTATTAGTATATATACTATATACTAATATTAGTCCGTGCAAAATTTCAGCAATTTTCATTAATTACATATTATGACATGTGGTCGAATCCAATTGAAGGGCTAAGAGACACACTGGACAATCTCTTAATGAAAAAGTCAACCAGAGAGGATCCATGTCTGTCACGTATACACACAACACAACACAACACAACACACAAATAAAGAGGAAACTCCCAAGATTCTTTCTTCAATGAGCTTGTGAAGATAAGAGTAATGTGAATATGGGAAGATAAGAGTAAATGTTAACTAATACTTCTTTTTTTGAATGGCATATTTTAATTAGTACTAATGCCTAAAGTTCATACTGTTCGTTAGATCAGTTTTGTCCTTTTATGTATGGAATTTTGACTTTTGAGTGCGTACGAGAAAAGTTTCTTGATTAGAATTAGAGTCTGTGCAACTAAACAATGGCATTGCATACGACGCAAGTGAATAAAAAAAAATCTCTTTTGAATTAAAATAAATTAATTTTACATACAAAAATTAATATGTGAATTAAAATCGTGGATGCAATATAAATTTTTATGAGTTGTACTATTAAAGTAAAAAATAATGTAAGTAATTACCAGTCGGCAATTGTTTGAATTTTAAATTGGACCAAACTTATGTATAGTTTCATATACCCAGTTCTTACTATGCTAAATTTTTTGTGGAAAGATGTACCAAAAAAAAAAAAAATTTTTTTGTGGAAAGAACAAGAAAAATTACATCTAAAAAAATGCATATAGATTTTATACTTTTAAAATTCTCCATCTTTTACAATTTATAGTGCATGAATTTTACCACTAAACCACTCGACTAAAAACATATATAAATAAATGAGTAATTGTTTTGAAATGATGTAATAGAATGGATCCCACTTAAATCCTAATATTGGATTGCACTACCTGGCGGTAGAACAACACATTCAAGATTTTGTATTCCTCTAAATATTGACGAGTTTTCAACATGTACCATAGTTCCTAAAAGCCATTTGGCGCTATTAATACAAAAAGCAAAACTCATTATATGGGATGAAGCACCAATGATGCACAAACACTGTTTCGAAGCTGTTGATCGAACTTTAAAATATATTCTCAAGTCTGTTGATGAAAAAAAAATAAACACGTTCCCTTCGGTGGAAAAGTTGTTGTTTTTGGCGGAGATTTTAGACAAATTCTACCAGTAATACCCAAAGGTACAAGGCCAGAAGTTGTTTATGCTACTATTAATTCTTCGGTTCTTTGGAATTTTTGTGAAGTTTTAACATTGAGTAAAAACATGAGGTTTCTCAGTGGTGCTTCGGGTGCAGACGTTGAACAAAGAAGATTGTTTTTTGAATGGGTTTTGGGTGTTGGCGATGGAGAAATTGGAGATGACAACGACGATGATTTAGAACTTGACATTCCATCAGATTTATTGATTCCAAATTCAGGTGATACTCTTGCTTCTATCGTTGAAAGCACCTATCCCCAACTTTTACAGACATGAACGATATAACGTATTTCCAAAATAGAGCTATACTAGCTCCTAAAAATTTAATAGTCCACTCATTATATATGTTGGATTTAATTCATGGTGAAGAAAAAACATATTTGAGTTATGATACTCCACTCACACAAAATGTAGACGGTCAAACAGTGGATGATGTTCATACTCCCAAATTTCTTAACACGATTTATACGTCAGGACTTCTAAATCACAAGTTGATACTTAAAGTTGTAGCTCCAGTTATGCTATTAAGGAATTTGAATAAAAAATTAGGATTATGCAATGGAACAAGACTTATTATTATGAGATTGGGAAAACATGCTCTTGAAGGAAAAATTATTTCATGAAGTAATAATGGTGATCAGGTTTTCATACCTAGATTTTCTCTGACACCATCTGACGTGAGAATTCCTTTTAAATTTCAACGGAGACAATTTCCTATAATGATTTCTTTTGCAATGACTATTAATAAGAGTCAGAGACAATCTTTAAAGCATGTTGGGATATATCTTCCGTCGCCAGTGTTTTCACATGGTCAGTTGTATGTTGCAATTTCAAGAGTTACTTCTAGAAAATGATTAAAAATATTGATCATCGATGACGACGGTGAAGATACGACTAAGACTTCGAATGTGATTTATAAGGAAGTCTTCCGCAATATAACATAATTTTCTTTGTATGAATATTTTTCCAAAATAATTGTTGAACTATCGTTTAATGTTACTCGACTTTTTTCATATACTTTACATTATTGGAATTATCATATCTTATTTAATCATTATATAACTTACAGCTAATCAGACTTGTGCACCGCACGGGTCGATGTTCTAGTTAGATTAATAAATTAGTATATATGGATCTCACTTAAGAAAGTATATGATCATGTAAAAAGAATATGTTGCATCATTTCAAAACATTGATATCATGGATGTTAACGTTTGGAGTATTTTCTTATTCATAGTACAAATGAAATAAAGTTCATTGGATAATTTAGATCAGTTTTTTAGAGTTTTGAGTGCGTGTGAAATACGTTTCTTGACTAGAATGAATCTTCCATCTAGAAAATGCCATTGCATTTAGCATCACCAAAATTCGTCCTGCAGTCATTTACGACACAAGTGAATAAAAAAATATAGTTGAAGTGGAGCTCAATCTAGCAAAAAAATTAAAATTAGGAAAATGTTTAACCAATATCACCAAACACAAATTAAAAAAAGTTTAATATGGTAAAATTATTTTAAAGTTTGTGTAGTTAATATTTTCAATACAAAGTTTTCATTTTTTATTGTTTAACGAGTATTCTAAAGACACGTGTTAATATAATTTTTTAAATTAACCTTTCGTTTCATTCTTTTTAGCTTTTTTTCATGAAATAATTGATGTATCTAAAAAATGGACAAAATATATCAATCATTCCACGAATTAAAAAATAAATTTTTTCTTATATACTAAGGAACTAGAGAGAGTAGGTCATTGTAAATCTATTTTCGGGTTGGTGATTGTCCCGTTGGGTTTGGATTTTCATTCCCCACCCGCCTGATTAATCCTTTTAAAATTGAATTTTGGTACTGTATTATTTTACCCTTGTGACTAGGGGTGTTCAAATCCAAACCAATCCAAAAAATAATCGCAAATCAATCCAAAAATACCGAAAATCGCAAAAAATAAATATTTTTGGATGTGTGTTGGATGTCCTTTTATGAAAACCGCCGGTTCGGATCAGATTTTGGATTAATTTTTCAAAATCGATCCAAACCAAACCAAATCGCATACATAATTTTTAATAGTTATTTAACTTTTTATTAGTATGATATATTGCATTAACATATTAATTGTTGGTTTTAATTTTCTCAATAGTAGTTTTTCTTTTGACAAACAAAAACAACGATATTCATTCATTCATTCAAATGGTAGATATTACATCAATCAAAATCATTACATATTCAAAATCGCTAAAAACTATAAAGGGTGAATCTACGAACAAGCTCACAGCATCCGAGTTAATAGCATAAAACGACTTTATCTTTAAGCCTACAATTGATATGACGAAATACAAGTGTCCGGAATAGTCATGTCTACGAATCTGCAACGTTGAAGACGTTAGAGTCATTGAATCTTTATTGGATATGGATCGAAGCAAAACTGCAAATTTGAACAAAATAAACACCGTACAAAGACGAGATTCAAAACAAACACCGTACAAAGACGGAACGACAAACAAGACTGGACAAATAAACCACAAATATGAAAAACTCAAACAAACTCAAGAATATGTGAAAATCACTTATTTGAATAAAAACGTAATTAAAAAACGATCAAGAGGGGTGATTTTGGATCAAAATTGATCTTAATTTGTTGCACGGGTACTCCGTTTTAGACAGAGTATCGGTACCGGGTACCGGTACACGTATGGTACTCCCATGGTATGTACCCTCAAAATACCGAGTTTTTTTTTTGTTTTTTCATGTGAGTACACACGCGCGGTACTTCCGGGGTACGCGCGTGGTACATATTTCATCAAAAACCTTTTTTTTTTCAACACTTTCTAATGCCATTTTTTTTATTTGTTTATTTTTTTAATAAAGATTCATTTTAGTTTAAAATTAGAATCAATTCAGTCTCATTCTCTTTTTATTTATTTTTAAAAGTAGAGCCGCATAGTCTTACTACTACTCCTAATTTCCTAAATGTGTAAACCACAATATAACTACTTTTAAAGTTTGCTATTTTTTATGTTTAATTTGTTTTAAGAATATAATTTTATTATTTTAAGTATATAACTATATTAAAAAAAATTATACGAGTGTACCCGTACCTTAATTTTTCTAAAAATATCGTACCACATACCGATATCGGTACCGGATACCAGTACCGTACCCGCACCAATGCAACATGCAACATAGTTTGTCGTTTTATTGTAGTGGTTCTTGATAGTGGAAATTGGAAAGCGTGTCGGCGAGTATCATGGAAAGTTTTTGACGTCGTCGAATGATGTTGACAAGTTGGTTTGACTTATTGCCCAAGAAGACTCTTATCAAATCTCTCACCGTCTCAAAATTACATTAATTTGCTTCAAATATTTTTTTTTCTTCTTAATTTATAAGTCATTTGATAGTACTAGTAAGAATTAATTATTTTTTTTCTCTAATTTTTTTTTCTTTTTGAAATTAATTACCCAGTTGATAACTACTCCCTTCAGTTTTTTTTATAAGAAATATTTTGGAAAATTTTTTTGATTCTTTTTGTAAGAAATTTTGACCAATTTAATTCATTTTTTTTTGCCTTTTTTATGTATTTTTTACTTTTCTTGCTTCTTGGTTAAGTAACTTTGTAATTTTAGATATTTGCTTGGATTTGGTCGTCAATCACTACTAAAACTACTAAAAATTAACCTAAAATACTACTAAAAATATCATATTATTGACAATCATCACATTTCTATTTTTTTTGACAAATACATATTTTAATTAATGCTTGCTATTATCAATTATCATTGCGTTTCTTTTTTTTACCATGTCATTTATTTTATTTTTTGATAATTTTTACCATGTCTTTTGTAACAACATGTTGTAATGCATGTTACTTATTTTAATGAATGTTTCCAAACAATTGATCTGTTTGCATAACTTTTTAAAATAATTACAATATTTATTGGTATCGATGTCATTTAACTTATTTAAATTTTGCTTATTCTTTGGTAAAGTCTAACTTCTTTAAACATCAGCGTACGCAAGCCTACGACAGCACAAGTCTCTTACTGGTTGTTCCATTCAAAATTCTTCTATTTATTCTTTATCTTTTATAGATCAAATGAATATTAAAAAGAGATAGTGTTTCATTCCTAAAATAACAAGACTAGACGTAACAGTACATGATAGAATAAGATAATACAGGACAGGACAAAACTGTACCGGAGAGATATATGACTATAATATTTTTATATTTGAAAATAAAATGAGTATTTTGGTACTTTTTATAGTTGTACCGTGGACAAAAAATTGTCCCGTGGTTTAGCGAGAGACAAACAATCTTGTTTTTGTCCTGTCACTTGATACTTAATTTGTTTAGTTCTATAACCAGTTTCAAATCAAACAGAGTACAATAAAAATTGTCCTGTCCAGTCCCCCATTTTTTAGCATATTAAACGCACCCAGTATCGCGATACAATCTTTAAATTTTTATTATAAAACCAAAAATGGCTATCTTTTGTATTATGATGAGTAAGTAAACTATAGAGATCGAGGTTGAGATCAAAACAGCGGTTGTCCAAATGTCCAATTGACTACGATGTTATTGAGTCACCCCACAAGCAATAATTTTGGTTTGGTTGTGTTATTTTAAAAAGCGTTTGCAAACCACATCATTTTTATTATAAAACCAAAAATTGGCTGCTGTCCAAATGTCCAATTGACTACGATGTTAACCCCACAAGCAAAATAATAAAAGGTATATTTGGTTTGGTTTGTGTTATTTTGGAACTTAAAAAGCAAACTATCATTTTTGTTTCATTTAATAGTAATTTTATAGAGTAAATTGACCAACAAAAAATACATTTTAGAACTAAATTGACTATCTGAAAATAGATTTTTCCCTTAATGTGAAAACCAAGTATACATTAGAGTTAAAAAATGTTGGTTTATCCCTTAAAATAACAATGATGTGGACTTTGGGAAGTGCTGAACAAATGCTAGGAAAGTTACTTCACATATTGTAGAAACGGAAACTTGGATAGATAGTATGCTTATGGAGCTATATAAACCAAACAACACTGGTAGAATTGCATAGAAAAAATTAGTTTCAAAATCTCCTCATATGGCTAATGTTGCAAGACCAAGATCAACTCTTAATCGAGGTCAAGAAGTGAGCATCAAATTTGGTGTTGTTAAAGTTTATAAAACAATGGAAGTAGAAACCAATCCTCTTCATGGTTTTGTTTCCTTCATCTTCTTTGTAATCCTTAGTTTCCTCCAAATTAGTTATCCAGATAAACCCACTGCATTTCAAATCCATCCAAAGACAATGTTACTCTCTGTTGCTAGCTTTTTACTATATTGCTTGGCTTATTGGATTAAGCTCAAGTTTTCCACAAGGCTTGATATCCTTTTGGACGTGTTTGGTTCCCTTTCAATAGTCTCTATGGTGTTGATGTTCTTCCCAAATAATTTGGGATTATATATCTACATTGTCATATACACAATATGGTTCATTTGTAATGTTTTTGCCATCATTGTTAGGCTACGTTCAAAAGTGAAAAATAAGTTGCCACCACTTTTGCCAACTAATTCAATAGATTTTGAAAAGTTGCCAAGCAATAAAAGAAAAAGAGCATCACAAATAGGATCGACATGAACGCAGAGCATGCCATGCATTGTTTTCCAAGAGCAATAGCCATCAACTCTCTTTGTTGAATCATATATCTCTAATATGTGTCTATGTTGCATAAATGAACTCCTCCATTTTACCTTTTCCAAGAATGTGGAAATTAATTATGCTTGATAATCATTGTACCTATACAAAGTTGAATTATTACCAATGGTAATACTGATACTAACCAAAATATTAATATTAGTATCAAATTCTGAAGTTTTTTATATATTTACTTGAGAGTGACATATATTTCATTTTTATATTAGTAGTGCAGTCTTACACGTTAAAATTGTTTAATTTTATTTTCTTGACTCATTACCATTTTTCTAATGCAAAACATAAGACTAAAGACTTCACCAAATTCTAGCACTCCATAAAACACTAAAAAGAACAAAAAGCATCACAAATATGTTTCTTATCTTGGCTATCATTTTTCATTCAAATATTGCTTTTCCAATTTGCTCTAAACACATAAGGAGCTGCAGCCACAACTTCTTCCATGACAGCAGTGTACATTTCAAGAAGCTATATATTAAGCAGCTTCCATCTTACAAAAGTGTCAGAAAAGTGTTTGGTTTCCAAGAGGTAAGCTTTCAGATTTTTTAGAAAAGTTGATTGCTACTAGTTGACAAAGTTAAGTTAAATATTGCGGTTTGATTTGATTTTCTGAAATAAAAACTGCAAATCAAACACACGGTTTAGAAGAAAAATAATATGTGCGGTTCAAACTAAATGCGGTTTTTTGCAGTTTTCGATTTGGATTGTTTCGATTTACGGTTTTACTTTTCGGTGAAGAAATGGATAATTCATACCAACTCGTTCTTTCGATATATATAATGTTTTTCCATATATTTTTGTATTAAAATAAAAACAAGAAAAATATTAACTAGTGCTCTTGAGACACCGTTAAGGAAACCAAATATAATATAAATATTTTAGAATTGAGGAGGGTTATATTGACTCCAAGAGTAAGTTATAAAAGCTACTCCAAATTATGGCCTTTGATTTTAATTTCAATTAATGGCTAAGATTGATTGATCATAAAACACAAAGTGAGACTTTTTTTTATTGTATTGGAAAATTATCAAAACATACCTTAAATAGAAGAGAATGAATCAATTATAATTATCAATTGAGACTTATTTTTTGATCACACGGGAAAACAAGGATTCCACGCACTCTGAAATGGTGTAACACTAATCGTTTGACAATCCTGTTTCTTTTCATACAATTTTTTACGGTATACTTCTTTTCTTTTCAATTTTACAAGTGTACCATTTTTTTTTTGTGGTGTATGCTTTTTTGTTACAATATGAGAATCGTTTAATGATTGAGTATAACCTGGACAAAAATGAATGGCTTCAAAGGTTATATAAAATTAGAGAATCTTGGGTATCAGTTTACAATAGGAGTAATTTTTTTGCAGGGATGAATACAACTCAAAGAAGTGAGAGCATTAATTCATTCTTTGATTCTTTTGTAAATGCATCAACAACTTTGCAAGAATTTGTGTCAAAATTTGAAAAGGCGGTTGATAGCCGCTTAGAGTCAGAAAAAAGAGAGGGTTATGAAAACAGACATAAATGTCGCATTCTAATTAAAAAAAATGTTACGCGATATTCGTGAAATGTTAATTCGCTATATATAGCATAGCTGTTTAATTCTTGTTGTTAAATTTTGTATGCATAAAAAAAAGCAAGGGAGGATCTTGTTTTGACAATTAATGATTATAATTAATTCATTCTCTTCAATTTGAAGAATGTTTTGATAATGTTCATTTTCCAGTGTAATCAAAAAATAAGTCTCATCCACCTAATTATTATGAATCAATCTTAGCCATTAATTGAAATTAAAAACAAAGGTTATGATTTGGAGTAGCTTTTATAACTTACTCTTGGAGTCAATATAACCCTCCTCTTTAGAATTTGTATAGTCTTTAAATTAACTTATAAAAAAAAATTATTTTCAAATACAAAAAATTTACTTTTTATCTCTTAACTAGTATCTCCATAACATTAGCATGACCTTAAAGATAAAAAGGATCATAACTTACATCATAAGAAGGTGTTTCTGCAGCCGGGCAAACAATATTTGGTATTTTGAATGAAATTAAAATTAAGAGAGCGAATGAATCATATGTGCATTATTATGAGTTGGCAATTTAGTGTCGTGCGTTTGTGACGTCAATTTTGTTGTGTCATTAAGCATTTTTCATAAATAAATGAGTAATTGTTTTGAAATGATGTAATAGAATGGATCCCACTTAAATCCTAATATTGGATTGCACTAAACAGGTATTAGATTAATTAGATTAGTATATATGGATCTTACTTAAGAGTTAAGAAAGTATATGATCATGTAAAAAGAATACGTTGCATCATTTCAAAACATTGATATCATGGATGTTAACGTTTGGAGTATTGACACTTGTTAAAGATTCAAATTTAGAAAGTTTTCCTTGGAAATAGTGTAGTCAATACAACAAAAGTTTATATTTTGATGTTTTCCATGCACAACTTTTATTTTATTTCTTCTTTTGGTTCCTTAACTAGTGCTTCGGGGGCACCGGTTAGCAAGACCCTTTTCTTATTCATATTACAAATGAAATAAAGTTCATTGGATAATTTAGATCAGCTTTTTAGAGTTTTGAGTGCGTGTGAAATACGTTTCTTGACTAGAATCTCCCATCTAGAAAATGCCATTGCATTTAGCATCACCATTTCAAAATTTGGCCAAAAGAAGTATGTTTGTTTTTTGGGAGTGAGATATTCTATAACTTTAGAGTGCCAAAGTCACATGACTTTCAACCATTTTTTACCATTAGATTAATCTAAAGCTTTAAATGGTGCCACTTCAACCTGTTCTTTATTCTAAAAAAAAGGAGATGATAAATTGAACACCCATCAACTCCATACCTCCGTTGCTCCATTGTTAAGCCAACAATCAGATCTGATGACCACCATCAACTCTGACAACCTCCGCCATCTTGACTTCGTCCTCACAACCATTGTAGATTTTTTTTATCAGATCATTTTCTTCCATAAAATCCTCTTGGTGATGATACCTGTACAGTGAGATAACGGCGGTGGGGATGCAGCGCCGCCGGTAGTCGTTGGACGTCGATGATGGTGTAACACAGAGGAGATGGAACTATGGCCGGACAGAGGCACAACGCAGATCCGGTGGCGGCAGGGTGGTGTGAGGATGGTGTTTTGCAGGTTGTGGAGTTTTTAAGTTTTTTCTTTAAAAAAGAAAGCTGGACACGTGGCTAAACGAGATGTATTTGATTGATCAAGTGAACAACATTTGCTGAAAGTTACTTAACTTTCCCGCACAAACGTTCAAGAATATTGATCCTTGTTTTTTGTCCTTTTCCAGCTAGGATTTTGCTCTGCAGCTCTGTGAGCTTGACACGTGGCCAAAATTACCTTAGAGGTGTGCTGGATGGATACGTGTAGTTGGGGAGCAGATTCTCTCCAGTCACATTTTTCTCCCATTAAATCCGAACCACCCATTTTATTTTTTGCATGTGTTCAATCATAACAAAAAAAGTAATGAAGGGTGGATTTTGAAACTGGATACTCTCCCTGGTATTTACACGGGAGACAATCCCCTCCCGTATAGTTGTAAAGATGAGTAAGTATAAACTATAAAGATCAAGGTTCAGATAAAAACAGCGATTGTCCAAAATGTCCAATTGACTACTATGTTATTGAGTCACCCCACAGGCAATAATAAAAGGTATATTTGGTTTGGTTTGTGTTATTTTGGAACTTAAAAACAAAACCATCATTTTTCTTTCATTTAATAGTAATTTTATAGAGTAAATTGACCAAGTCAAAAAATACATTTCAGAACTAAATTGACTATCTGAAAATAGATTAAAGGACCAAAATAACTAATGAAAGATATATTTGTAAATTTGTTTACAATTTTAATACATTGAGGGCCCGTTTGAATTAACTTATTTTTGAGTTTATGCAATATAAATTATGTTTTATGCTATTTTATAAGTTCACACTAGTAAAAATTGTAAGTAAATTATAAGTTTATAAGCTATTTTATCGTAAACTACCTTGACAAACTTATAATAATACATAAAAATTGCATAAACTCAAAAATAAGCTAATCCAAACGCACACTAATGTGAAAACCAATTATACATTAGAGTTACAAAATGGTGGTTATCCCTTAAAATAACAATGATGTGGACTTTGGGAAGTGCTAAACAAATACTAGGAAAGTTCCTTTGTAGAAACGGAAACTTGGATAGGTATATAAACCAAACAACACTGGTAGAATTGGATAGAAAAAACTAGTTTCAAAATCTCCTCATATGGCTAATGTTGCAAGACCAAGATCAACTCTTAATCGAGGTCAAGAAGTGAGCATCAAAGTTGGTGTTGTTAAAGTTTATAAAACAATGGAAGTAGAAACCAATCCTCTTCATGGTTTTGTTTCCTTCATCTTCTTTGTAATCCTTAGTTTCCTTCAAATTAGTTATCCAGATAAACCCACTGCATTTCAAATCCATCCAAAGACAATGTTACTCTCTGTTGCTACCTTTTTACTATATTGCTTGGCTTATTGGATTAAGCTCAAGTTTTCCACAAGGCTTGATATTCTCTTGGACGTGTTTGGTTCCCTTTCAATAGTCTCTATGGTGTTGATGTTCTTCCCAAATAATTTGGGATTATATATCTACATTGTCATATACACAATATGGTTCATTTGTAATGTTTTTGCCATCATTGTTAGGCTACGTTCCCAAGTGAAAAAGAAGTTGCCACCACTTTTGCCAACTAATTCAATAGATTTTGAAAAGCTGCCAAGCAATAAAAGAAAACGAGCATCACAAATATGCCAACAAATATGCCATGCATTGTTTTCCAAGAGCAATAGCCACTCTACTTCATAAATATGGAGATGTTATATATGTTAGCTGCCAACACTCGGAAACCGGTTTTGTAAGGATGAGTTATACCTCGATATTCGTTACAATATATACACTTTTCCAAGAATGTGGAAATTATGCTTGATAATCATTGTACCTATACAAAGTTGAATTACCAATGGTAATACTAATACTTACCAAAATATTAATATTAGTATCAAATTCTGAAGTTTTTTATATATTTACTTGAGAGTGACATATATTTCATTTTTATATTAGCAGTGCAGTCTTACACGTTACAAATTGTTTAATTTTATTTTCTTGACTCATTACCATTTTTTTAATGCAAAACATAAGACTAAAGACTTCACCAAATTCCAGCACTCCATAAAACACTAAAAAGAACAAAAAGCATCACAAATATGTTTCTTATATATCTTGGCTATCATTTTTCATTCAAATTTTGCTTTTCATTTTTTTTCCAATTTGCTCCAAACACATAAGGAGCTGCAGCCACAACTTCTGCCATGACAGCAGTGTACATTTCAAGAAGCTATATATTAAGCAGCTTCCATCTTACAAAAGTGTTTGGTTTCCAAGAGGTAAGCTTTCAGCCTTTCACCGTGTTTCTTTGATTTTTTACATCTATTATATACTCCCTCGTATAAACAATTTGTGCTTGTTTCACTTAACTTGAACCAACTTATTTCAACTTAACTAGTATTAGGGTATATTGAATTAAGATTTAAAAGGATTTTAAGATACTTTTTTTATGATTCTTAGAAATGGGTGGGTCTCAAGCCATCTCACAACCGATGCGTTGATATAAACGGTGGGTCGCCCGATAGCGGGTGGCCCAATAGATCTTGGAGAGGCTCTGATATCATCTTAGAATTGAGTTTTTGACCTAGAGGAGTGCTAACAACACACTCCAATAACAAACACACTCTAACACACTCTCTTTTATTGGTTAAAATTTATATGGGTCCCATAAAAATTATATGGGTCCACATTTTTTTATGGGACCCATGTGAATTTCAACCAATAAAAAAGAATGTATTGGAGTGTGTTTGTTAAAGAGTGTGTTGCTAGCATTATTCTTTTGACCTAACTTATCCTTACAAAACCGACTTGTAAAATGAGGATTGCCTCTACTTTATAAACACTTAGTCAGACCATCTCTCAACCGATGTGCGACTTCTTAACGATGATAAAACAATATTATGGTATTCAATAAATACTTTCATAAAATTTAAATAAATTCGTTGATATTCAATTGAAATTTTCCAAGACTTTTAAAATGTTCAAAACTTTACAGATTTTAATGGAATCTTTCATGGAATGAATTTTGTGAGACTACCTTGATATCTAGAACCTCTTAATTTATAAAAAAAAAATTTATGAGACTTTTTAGTTAAAAATACAAAGAATACACTAATTCAACAATCCGACTAAAATTCATATTAGATTTCACGACTCTCGTTTTTTTTTTTAATGTTATCTTTCATCAACTATCATAATAATGTTGTTGGTCAATCTTCATCATCTACCACATATTGTTGTGCAAATAAAAAGAAAAACGTATCCCACATGCATATTGTTGTGCATTCGATTTTACCTTCAAAAGAAATATGCTTGTAGTTCAAGTATATTGTTTAGATATTTACCCCGAATGGATATTTACCGGTGTAGTGGTGTTCTTTCTGACTCACACAACCTGATATGTAAATATAGTATCATTTTTTTTAACTACACACTTTTATTAAAAATTTCCTAATATTTGTAACTATATAGCAGAAGAATGGTCTACTATAAACACCTTCAGGTTTAACTGGTTATTAATTTCATTCATTACAAGTGTTTTTTATATAGGTTAAATTGCACTTTTGGTCCCCTAAGTTTCAGAAAGTTGCGATTTTGAAACATAAGGACCAAAAAGGGTAAATATAGGGGGACAAAAGTGCTATTTTGAAATATAGGGGACCAAAATCGCAACTTTCTGACAATTAGGCGGCCAAAAGTGCAATTTAGCCTTTCCATTAATTCGGGTTGAAAGTATTTTTGTTGCAACTGTCAAGGACTCATAGACTGTTTACATAATCTTTGGTTGGCTTTAATCTAACAACTGACATTTCACTAAATTGAGTCCTATATTTTGGCTTTTAATTTACTATGCCATAGTTCCCGCGACATAAAAAATTCTGAACTTTTTGCATTAGTATTTCATTCTTATTAACTATTAGCTAGGTTTTACTTTTCCATAGTAAGATAAGATATATAGAGAATTTGTCTCAAGAATCAAAGATTAATGCTTATTGATGATGCGGTTGGAAAAACATATGGGGATGAGCACTCCGGCTGAGTGGTGGTTTGGGCGTTGGTATTTGCCCGACTGAAAGTTTTTGGAACAAGTAGATATTTTCCTCGAGGTAACTGAAATCTATTTAATGGATTGACCTCTCCCAACAAATTATGCTTCTCCATATGCACCGACCAGGAATCAAACATAATTTTTGAAACATCCAATTTAAAACAAACAAAATCTCACAAAAAACTTGAGTACAACTTAACAGGACGGCTCAACTCGAGCGACATAACCATTTATCAGTAAACTATTAGTGATACCTAACATAAATCAACAAAAAGACGGAGTTGTAGTGTCACTGACAAAAATAGATAGACTGCTGCGATGCTTAATTAACTAAACTCTTTAATCTTGCCAACATGGCTCTCTTTTGTTCCTTGAATGGTTGGGATGCTCCTTTTCTGAATGTGTCAAATATAGGATGAATGTATCTTGACTATTGTGTAGGATCTGTCTGCAGAGGCGTGGAGATTCCCCAGACAAAATTCGGATTTGTGGGGAAAAACATTGGACGAATCTACCTCCAGTCGAGCGAACATAAACCTATCAGGACCAAAACCAATAGCCTTTAGAGAATGTGTAATGCATACGATCTCTGACATTGATGATGATATAATCTCTAAAATTGCAAAATGTTAATCATATTAATTAATACTTTGCAATATTAGAGTGATCATTTTGGAATATTGAAAATGTGAGGGACTATAGGTTGATATATACAATTCTAATTACATGCAGTTCATGAACTGGAAGAATGCAGATAACCAGTTAGAAACTATTATCAAAGATAAGAGCTAACCAGACTCTCAAGGTGGCTTCAAATTTATTCGAGATTCATGTGACAAAGGGACAAAAAATCTCATTAAAATAATTTTGATGGTTCACGGTATTACCTTTAGCAATTTTGGCAGCATCTTTAACAAGCTCCTTCCCAACACAAGTCATGCCAAAATCAATCAAACATATTTTCAGAAAATTTGTAACTCCTTTTCTGAATCTGCAATAAACCAGAAGATAGAATAGAGTAAAAAAAACAGTAACATATAAACTTCCAGCAGAGACATCACATTAAATACCTCAGGGAGGGAGAGAAAGTCATATTGGAAAAAGTCACTTCATGAACCACATGCATCATCATTACTTCCTCTTGTCTCCATAGTCTTCATTTTGGCTTTAACATGGAAATGTGATTAGTTTTGCACATAAATGATGAGCATTGGACCATGCATATAGTAAAAGGAGTAATGATAAAACTTATTAAAGAAGAAATCTATACCTGAGATGCCATATAAATGAAGAATTCTACACAGTACTAATCATCTTTTATGTATGATATTGACCTGAGAAAACAACATATATAAGAATGTCCAGAATTTGTGTAAAATCTCCTATAACATGTTGGTATATTAATCATTGGAAGAAAACAAAAATCATTAGATTTCTAAAATTTTAAAGTACTTAATTACCATCTCTATGGAGGCATGAATATTCTCCGTATATTCGGAATTGTGGCGAAAACCAATCTTCCTCCAGTTGAGCAAATCACACAAACCTAACATAAAAATAATATAGAGAGATAATGTGTCAAGCTTGATGGTGTTCATTTATAATAGAACAAAGCAGTAATCATAAGCAAATAAAAGTAAGAACTAATGGATGAAATTTTAGGCAGTAATGACACTGTGCCAAGCTTGTTTGATTTTGGTCTAATTACATGCAGTTCATGAACTGGAAGATAACTAATTAGAAATAATAATTAAAAAAGATATTGGACCATGAATCAGACAGAATAGGATAGCAGCAAGAAGTAAGATGAAGAATAAAAGGGGTGGTGATGTCAGAATGAGGAAGCATTTTGTTTCAATTTCAGCCCAATATTGTGCCATAACCTGGAAATGGAAGCAAACATTATCCATCAACATGTGAAATTAAAATTATTTATTGATGACATACTTATAACAAGAAACATGAAAGAAGTATTTAGGTGACTCACCTAGAAGATCAACATCTATAAATACGAAGGCAATGTTAGCAATCTTACGCCACTCTTTCCCTTGCTTCCTCTGCAAACTTGCTTTCAATAATGAGCACCTTTGGATATCCAGTAGTTTAAGAGACGAAGGAAAACCCTCTTTTGGCAACGACTTGAGCTTGGGAGCGTCCCAAATCTCAAGTTAATGGAGAGAGGTGAGATGTTGAAGCCACTTCCCATCCAAACATTCTATATCTTCAAGATTAGAGATCTGTAAGATAACGAGATTAGGTGGTAGCAATGGAGCATCCGTTTTCATCAGCACCTTCACAATATCATCACCCCTAATCTGCAACTCTGAAAGAGAAGTATAACGTTCCCAACTTGTATTCCACAAAACCCCTCCAACTTTGCCAACACTCAGATCCCGTAAACTGATAGGAAAATCGTCAATGGTAAACGATTGCAGATTTGGAAGGTCATTAATTACCATTACTTTAAGGCTAGCTAGAGTTTTTAATGATCCGGGTAGCGAACAAAGCTGCTTACACCAACCAACCCACAAAACAATGAATGAGGTTAGGAATAGGAAATCCACCTAGGGAAACTGACTCCAGTTCATCACACTTCCCTATATTGATCATTCTAAGAAACAAGAGATTATGTTGCAATGCGTCTTCTGCGATTAATACTGATTTTAGATTTTTACAGTTCCGAATATCTAGAGTTTTGAGTACAGGGAGGGAGCCCAAGGTAAACAATGTCATTGAATTACAACTAGAGTATATGTACAAAATCTCAAGTGATTTGTAATTGTGCAAGGATTCACGAGGAAGGAACTCCAGATTCCCACAACCAAGAATTTCTAGAGATTGTAAGGTTTTGGGCAGACCATCTCTCGGAAAAGAAGTTAGAGATGGAATGTACCTTAAGGTCATCCTTTGAAGAGAATTGAAACAGATCGTCAATTGGTTGAATACATCTGATGATGAGCTTGCAGTTATAATGTTACTATTATCATATGAATGCCTTGACTCAATCAGTAGAGAACACTTCTCTAACTCAAGTTCACTAAGGGAAGGAAGGTTTGTTGGGTGTCATCCCTTTGAGTTCGGGACAAAATTTCAGTGAAAGACTAGTAAGACTGGGAAGGTTGTATGGTATGTTTCCTTTGAGTTTCGGACAACTTGATAATTTTAGATGTGTCACTATAGATGTACCTCCAATCAACTTCCATTCCTCCCACTCTTGCATATTTTCAAAGCATAGAGTCTCCAAGGAGACAAATGGTTGAACCAAAGTAGAATCACTACTTCCATAGAACTCGATACCAAGTTTCTTTACTGATTTCATCCCTTCAATATGGAGTTCTTTTAGATTACCTAATTGCCCGAGGGGTATGTTTCCTTTGAGTTTCGGACAATATCGCAGTGAAAGGAGTAAATAATATTAGCATAGAAACTCACGACTGATCAAATCTAGCTTGTAAAAATTAAATAACTCAGGGAAGCAGAGAAAGTCATAATATATAGTTGTTGCGGGTTAGAAAGAATGATACCTTTGGGCCTAAACAAAATTCCTGTGCATTAAGGACATGACTGCTCGAGACAAACATGGATTCACAAAAGACAAAAGACAATATTCACATCCACTAGATCAACAAGAATGCACCGAAACTGAGATTGAAGTTGAACTGTTTTATCAATCACTTCATTAACCATATCGATTACTTCCTCCAGAGGCCATAGTCTTCAATTTTGCTTTAATATGGCAAGGAAGGATGAACATTGGATCATCTTGGTGCCCATCAGACAAGTCAATCACACTTGATATATCTGCAAACAGACCAAAGATAAAATAATTGCAAAGATGGTACTAAGCAGTATCAAAACATAATTAAGGACCAAATAACCTCCTTAGGCATTATAGTCCCCTGGCATCAGTTTGTGGTGTAGTGTATAAAAATACATAATTGTTTCTATCTACTTCTGTTTAGTAAAAAAGTTTTGCTTCTTACAAGATGCAGATTGGCACAAGCAGCTGTAACAAAGAATATGCATAATTTCCATGATTAAAAATATTAGTTAACTTCCTTCTCAAATAATTTTCTTGACGTAATCAAACAATTAAGTGCATTCTCTAAACTACCATTTTCCACCATTTGATTTTCATTGAAAACTTGTTTCACGAAAACATTAATCGAAATATATTTTAAGAATGTTTTTCAATGACATATTACAAATGAGACATAAGTATTTTAGCGATTCAACTGTATACTCACTCATGTGATCACTTTGTAGTTGATAATTATGGAGGGAATGTGAGCAATCTTACGCCACTCTTTCCCTCGCTTCCTCTGCAAACTTGCTTCCAGCAATGGACAATCTACAATACTTAATACCGAAAGAGAGGAGGGTAATCCCTCATCTGGAAGCAACTTGAGCTTGGGAGCGGACGTAATCTCAAGTTTTTGGAGAGAGATGAGATGGTGAAGCAACTTCCCATCCAAGCATTCTATATCATCAAGATCATGTAACTTTAAAGAATTGAGAAAAACAGGTAGCCGTGGCACATCCATTTTCATCGGCACATTCACCCTATCACCTTTAATTACCAGCAACGAGAGACAAGTGAGACGTTCCCAAGTTGTATTCCACAAGATCCCTCCAACAGAGCCAAGACTGAGTTGCACTAAATTGATAGGTAGACCATCTTTGGCAAAAGATTGCAGATTTGGAAGTCCGTCAATTTTCATTACTTGAAGGCCAGCTAGATTGTTCATTGGTTCTGGTACTGAACAAAGCTTCTTACAAAAGCGCACCTCAAAATAAATGAGGTTAGGTGTAGGAAATCCACCAAGTGAAAAAAACTGCAGTTCATCACAATGTTTTATTTTAATGCTTGTAAGAAACAAGAGACTTTGTTGTGGCACATCTTCAACTGATATCGATTTCAGATTTTTACATCTTTCAATAAAGAGACTCTTTAGGACAGGGAGAGAACCCAAGCTAAAAGATGTCATTGCATTGCAGCTATGAGATATTTTCAATTCCTCGAGCGATGTGTGATTGTGCAAGGATTCATGAGAAAGGAATTCTAGATTGTTACAACGAAAGATAGTGAGAGATTGTAAATTTTTTGGTAGACCGTCTCTCGGGAAGGATGTCAGATATGGAAAGCAACTTATGGTCAACTTTAGAAGAGAATTGAGAGGAGACAACATCAGTCGTCGAAATACCACATCTGATGATGGCATTATAATCATATTGTTGCTATTATCATTTGAATTCCCAAACTCTACGAGATGAGGACAGTCTTGTAACTTAAGTTCAGTTAAGGATGGAAGACTGTGAGGTATGTTTCCTTTGAGTTTTGGACATGTATCCAATGATAGATGTAGAAGACTAGGAAACTTTGTCGATGTACCTACAATCAACTTCCATTCCTCCCACTCCGACATCTCCTTAAATTGTAGTATCTCCAAGGAGGGAAATGATTGAAACGAACAAGAACTACCACTTCCATAGAACTCATTACCAACTGTCTTTATTGATGGCATCAGAGAAATAGTGAGTTCTTTCAGATTACCTAATTGTCCAAGTGGAGGACACCATGAACAATTACGACAATTCGAGATCTTTAAATACACCATGTTGCCAAATAATGAATCACTCAACCAATTTGGAAAGGTGTTTCCACTATAGTTTTTGATTGTGAGTTTCTTCAAATTTGTTGAAGGCCGCAGCTGTTCAAGTACAACATTTTCAATTTGTGGATCTGAAGGAGTTGCGCAAACTAGTTCACTTTCCCATTCTAGTATCAAGTCGTCAATTTGTTTTTTCATCTCCAAATTTGCTTGAAAAGCAGCAGATGGGTGAGTAACATTTTGTAGCTGTGAGATGGAAAGCTTCCCATGTAGATGGGAAAATTTTCCCAGCTCTCCGACCTTTAATCCATCATGTTGCTTACCGACAATAAAGTCAGACAATGTTTGGAGATTTTCTAGTTTGGCTATTTGTACTGGCAGCTCCATCAACCGCCAAGTGCCTCTGATGTCAAGATGTCGAAGATTCACCAATTTTCCCATGTCCTCCGGCAATTCAATGAGATTTCTACATTCTGTTAATAACAAGGTTTGCATATTGTAAAGCTCGCATATTTCAGAAGGCAGCCTTTTAATCCAAGTGTGAGAGAGGTTCAAGTATCGCAAGTATATCAAATTTCCAATAGAGGTGGGCAACTCAGTGAAGCTTTTGTAGCATGACAAAGACAACACGCGTAACTGTTTCATGGCTGGCAACAAGTCACAAATGACCTTGTCGGACACAGAATAGTAATACCAGTTCCGAGAATCTTGTAATGGTAACGAAAGGAAGGTTCGTAGACCTTTTAACCTATGCAATTTATCAAATTTGTTGTATGGATCAAATTCCTCTCTATTGTATGACAAATGACGTGTCCTTTCATGTAGCTTCTCTTCGTCCAACCTGATACAATATGAAGACGAAACCATTGTAGCTAAATCAATGATGAGGTCATGCATTTGAAACTTTGTTTTCCCATCAACACATCGTTGCTGTATCAGCGACCTCGACACTAGTTCATCAAAGTATTCATCTGCTACTTTTTCCCAACTTTTCTCACCGTTGGGCTGAAGTACTAAGCCTTCTGCAATCCACAACTGAACTAACATATTTTTCTTTAAAATAGAGCTCTTTGGAAAAAGTGAACAATAAGCAAAACATCGTTTTAAAGGAGCTGGAAGATAACGATAGCTCATTAGCAAAGCTGGTTGCACCTCACCATCTGTCAATTCCCAAATGCTACTTTTTAATACATCATTCCAGTAATCTTGCGACAATTTGATGCGAAGAAGACCCCCGAGTGTGGTTGCAGCTAATGGTAAGCCATTGCATTTTTTGGAAATATCTTTACCAATTTCTTCTAGATTGGACCGTTGTTGGTAGTTACTTGCTCCAAATGCATGTTTGGCAAGTATAGACCAGCAATCCTCACTTTCAAGAGGTGTCAAAGAGTGGATAGGAAGAAATGTTTGCATGGCTAGTGCAACTCTTTCATCACGTGTTGTGATGATGATCTTACTTCCTGTTTCTCCAACATTAAAGATGGCCATTAGATTGTTCCAATCCACATAGCTCCCATACCATATGTCATCTAATACTAGCAGAAACAATTTATTGCTTAGACATCGCTGCAATTGCACTTGTAGAGTATTCAAGTCATTAGTACTATCATTTCCTTTTAAATTGACTGATTCAAGAAGTTGAGAATCATTGTCAATTGTTCTTGAAGTGATAGATTCGAGAAGGGTTTTAGTGACCCTGACAACATCGAAATCCTTTGAGATATGTGCCCATGCTTTCAAAGTAAACTTTTCTTTCACTTCATGATCATTGTAAAGTAGTTTAGCAAGAGTCGTTTTACCCAACCCTCCCATACCCACAACAGAGACAACTCCTATTTTACAACCAGCATCTTCTGATAGTAAGAAACCTTTGAGTTTCTTTCTATCACTATCTCTACCATAAATGGAAGATTCATCTACTACAGAACTTGTAGGAGTTTGATGCCAAACACTGGAGGAAATACCTTCTTTTAATCCAAGTTTCTGTTTTCTCAAAAATTCTAATCTTTTAAATAATTTTTGCATTTTAGAATTGATCACCCCATTAAACCGTTTGAAACGACAAGAAAGGATGTTCCGCACCTTAGCAGTAGCAGTTTTGCCTTTATACTTGGCTTTCACTTTGCACCGCAGCGCCACAGTGTTGATTTCGTCAAACAAATCGTCAGCTTCAAAGACAGCATCTTGCAGCAGATCCAGCCATTCCTTGACAGCAGGGTTGGAGATTTGTTTCTCCTCAGCATCATGAAGTACAGCTTGAAGACTCAACAGTGTTATCTTAAGCTTTTCCAAGAGTGAAAGATCAAGTTTTGTGCTCCGAAAGAAGTCCAGAAACTCACCAGAAACAATCTTTTTCAACAACACCTCCACAGAAGCTGAAAGGAGTGCTTCTACCACAATAGTTGCCATAAGTTGGTTAGCTTCACAAAGCACAACAAAATACAGTGTTGCTTATACAACGCAATGCAACTCTCTGATTTTTAGAGTTACTAATTGCAGTTAACAGTTGTTGTTTTTCAATGCAAGTAGGTAAGAAATAACAAAAAGAAACATGGGTTGCTTGTCTCAAGGCAACTAAGAAACAATATTTAGTAAGATATAAATAATGTTAAACAATGTTTAGCAAGGCCAAAAGGGTAGTTTATAAATTATGACTGATATATAACTCTTATAATTGTTTGGTTATAATAATACTTCTTTCACGAGCTTATAACGTTTTTTCCACTAAGTTTTTTCAAATAATATTATGTCAATTTATGTGTGTAACTTAGTTGGTTAAGCAACGTTGGGCTTTTGAGGAAGACTGCGGTTTGATCCTCTGATAGAATTTTGGATTGAGTCTAACTCAATCCTACAAAATCCAACTTGTAAGGTAACGATTGTCTTCACTCATAAACACACTCTCTCATGTCCAACACTCTTTGTATCGGTTTAGCTTCTCTTTTACTTGTGCCTGAAGTTAACCAGTTAGTTAGCTCATCATACAATTACCTACACTATAGCACACCATAAGCTAGGTTATGATATAGACTACTATAAATGTAACTTGTACCATCATTAGTTGATCAAAGTATCATTTCTCTTTAATTCGGTACTTAAATATATAAAAATAAGAGTTACATATGTCCCTCTCTAAATATACAAAGGCTATGTTTGGGAAGGCCAATAAGTTAGCTTTTAGCTTATAGTTAAAAGCAAGCTAAAAGCTTTGTTTGGTAACAGTTTTTAAAAAAAGAGCTTATAGTTTATTTTACTAGCTTATAGCTTATTTTTTAAATGCTATTTCAAGTAGCTTATAAGATTATAGCTTATCATTTTTTCTTCAAATTTTACCCCTATCATCTTACTTGAAAAAAATTAAATATTAATTAAACATATTTTTTTATGTCATTTTATACTTATAAGCTAGTTCAATAGCTAATTTTACCAAACACTATAAGTTTAATAAGCTAGTTTATTCGCTATAAGTGCATCCGTCATAAGCTACCTTATCATTTTTCCGCTATTTTTTACCAAAATGAGTCAAAGTGTCACTTTTACATAGAATAATGATCCCACTAACGAAATCTGATGTGGCACATAGACACTGGACAATGCACATTAACTTGAAATTAGAACCAAATTTTACAAAATCAAAATTGGGGAAAACATAAATCGGGGATTTAGGGTATTTTTACCTAACTGAGTTGGCGTTGACCTCACTCACTCCATTCCTTCAAGCCTTGACCTTGTCTTCCCAAGCGTTGGCTCGTTTCATATGTCATTTTGCAGGTTTCGTAACCATCAACATAGCACGTTTCATAATTGTATGATATGAAGAAATGTTTGATTCCTATTGAATGTAAATTTAGCACATCCATTAAACTCTTGTAAATAATTATTTTCATCTTTTAATTTCTTTTTTTTTTTTTTTGATAAATTTCATCTTTTAATTTCATCCCTTGAATTTATTTTTTTTCTTTCTACATCCGGCATATATATTAATGGCTTTTTCTAACATGAAAGAGTGAAGGAAGTGGTGCATGGTGTACAAGTTCCGAATAACGCTATAACAAATACGAATTTTACAAAATCTACCGTTGGATTCAAAAATTATATCATATAGATCCTCCATAATTTTTTTTAGATAAATTGAAAATCATTTGATATGTTATTGAGAATCATCAAGATTAACGGTAACGGATGACTTATAAAATAGTGATAGTTTATACATGATAAACTAATTGAAGTGTTTGATAAAATTAAAAATTAAATTAACTGATAAATATAAAATAATATAAAAGACATTTTTAATTAGTAATAAAATTTCTATCAAATTTCTATTTTTAATTTACATTTTAATTTATATAGATATACTGTTACCAAAAAGAAAGATGTCTCAATATATATTATGGATGCATGTGTAACTTTACAAACTAACTATGTATATAGAAATTAATTTTTTTAGAGAAAGTAGTAAAGTACACATTTATTTGTATGGTAGCAGTTGCAGAGTGACTGTATGTTATCATTCAGATTCATTGAAAAAACTTATCAGGCCAAGTGGCCAACTATTTACTTGTAATGAACTAAGGCTGATATATGTAGTAATCAGATTAAGACCATGCAGAAGCAAACAACCATAATATATATAGCATAGATAGATGACAAGTATCTAATTATGAACTTTGGTTTCATTTGAAAGCTCAAATGATCAAGTTTTAACCATAAATACACAACTACTACCATGCAAATGGGCAATTATATGTGGTTATGACTTAGAAGGGATTAAAGATCTTCTAAAGCCGTTGTATGGTGCAACGATTGCAGGGGATTCCTGTTCGGTTCTATACGCCATTACACCATGTAGTAGCAGCTGTAATTCCTACACATAAATATCCACTAGGACAGACAATGCAACTCATCTCTAGTAGAAGCTTACCATCTAAAACGACTTTTGGACATCAAAACTTTAATGTCGAATATGGTGTCTTTTGGTTTTTGTGTGTATATTTGAAATATATAGACAATATAAACACATACGGTGTATGTATTTTGATGTTCAAATAATAAATCTGTTTTAACGTAAACTAGGGATTCTTGAAAGTGTACAGGAAACATATATGATCAAGGCCTAACTTGTTGAATTAGTAACCTCTTCCAGAAATTGAATTACATTTAACATAACTGAATACCGACATGAAAAAATGGCAGTTAGATGATCTTTGCTACTACACGCCACATCCAACTGCATGGTAGGGAGGGACAATGATGACATACAAATCAATCTTCAAAGACTGATAGACCAAAGATCCGATTTACTGAGAATGTGATCTGTCGATCCTTTTCAGCGATCCATGACAGCTGCAAGAAGAAAAATAAAGAATGAGAGGGATTGTGATGTGAGAATGAGGAGGCATTTCGTTTCAATTTCAACCCCGGGTGGTGCCGGATCTTGGAAAGGGAAGCAAAAGTTGTTCATCGAAGTGTGAAACTAAATATTTATTGACGACATAATAACAAGAAACATGAAAGAAGTATTTCAGTGACTCACTTGGATGTGGCACTCATGTGATCATTTCTAAGTCAATTAATATTGAGGGAATGTGAGCAACCTTACGCCACTCTTTCCCACGCTTCCTCCTTAAACTTGCTTCCAACAATGGGCAACGTTTGACACGCAGTACTTCAAGAGAGGAAGGCAACTTCCCCGCTTTTGGCAATGACTCGAGCTTGGGAGCTTCCAAAATCGTAAAGTGTTGGAGAGAGGTTAGATGTTGAAGCCACTTCCCTTCCAAGCATTTTATATCTTCGACACCATAAATGACTAAGGAAACGAGAAAAGCAGGTAGCAATGGAACTTCCGTTTTTATTAGCGCCTTCACAATATCATCACCCGCAATTAGCAACACTGAAAGAGAAGTGAGACGTTCCCAAGTTGTATTCCACAAAATCCCTCCAACATTGCCAACACTCAGTTCCCGTAAACTAATAGGAAAATCATCCATGGAAAGCGATTGCAGATTTGGAAGGTCATGAATTTCCATTTTTTGAAGGCTAGCTAGAGTGTTCATTGATTTTGGTAGCAAACGAAGCTTCTTACACCCACTCACAATTAAATGAATGAGGTTAGGAATGCGCAATCCACCCAATGAAACTGATTCCAGTTCATGGCAATTCTCTACTTTGATGGTTCTAAGGAACAATAAATTCTGCTGCGACACATCTTCTGCAATTAATACCGCTTTTAGATTTTTACAGCCGCAAATATATAGACTTTTGAGGACAGGGAGAGAGCACAAGTTAATTGATGTCATTGAATGACAACTTTTGGATATTTTCAAAGTATCGAGTGATGTATAATTTTTCAAGGATTCATGTGGAAGAAACTCCAGCTTCCTACAGTCATAAATAGTGAGAGATTGTAAGGTTTTAGGCAGACCGTCTCTTGGGAAGGAAGTTAGTGATGGAATGTTGCTTAATTTCATCTTTCGAAGAGAATTGAGACCGATCATCAATTGGCTGGATACATCTAATGACGGCCTTATAATTATATCGTAGCTAATGTCGTCGGAATGCCTCGACTCCATCAATAGAGGACACTTCTCTAACTCAAGTTCACTAAGGGAAGGAAGGTTGTTGGGTGTCATCCCTTTGAGTTTGGGACAACATTTCACTGATAGACTTGTAAGACTAGGAAGGTTTCCTGGTATGTTTCCTTTGAGTTTCGGGCAATTATGCAGTGTCAAACGTGTAAGGCGAGGAAACTCTATAGATGTATCACCAATCAGCTCCCATTCCTCCCACTGTGGCATATTCACAAACTGCAAAGTCTCCAGGGACGGAAATGATTGAAACATATGAGAACTACCACTTCCATAGAACTCAGTACCAAGTGTCTTCAATGATTCCATCAATTCAATACGAAGTTCTTTTAGCTTACCTAATTGTCCAAAGGGTATATTTCCTTGGAGTTTCGGACAACGTAGCAGTGACAAACGTGTTAAACAAGGAAACTCTGCAGTTGTGCCATCGGCAAACTTCCATTCTTCCCACTCTGGCATTGCATAAAACTCTAGAGTCTCCAAAATGGGAAACGATTGAAACGAAGGAGAACAAATTCCATAGAACTGAGCACCAACACTCTTTACTGATTTCATCTCACCAATAAAGAGTTCTTTCAGATTAGCTAATTGCCCGAGGGGTGGCAGCTCGGAACAGTTTTTACAATGGGAGATCCTCAAACACACCATGTTGCTAAATGAAGAAGCACCTAGCCAATCTGGAAAGTTATTTCCACCATAGCCATTGATGGTGAGACTCTTCAAATTTGTCGAGGGACGCAACCGTTCAAATACAACACTTTGTATTTCTGAATTTGAAGGAGTAGTGTCAGACCATTGCAGTACCAACTTGTGAATTTGTTTTTTCATCTCCAACTTTGCCTCAAAAACATGGGATGTATCAGTTACATTTTGAAGTTGTGAGATGGAAAGGCTTCCCCGTAGATGGGGATATTTTCCCAAGTCTGCAATCTTCAATCCAACATCCTGCATACTGACAATAAAGTCCGACAAGGTTTGGAGATTTTCTAGTATCGATATTTGTGCAGGCATTTCCTTCAATTGAGTGCCTCTGATATCAAGGTGGCGCAGATTAACTAATTTTCCCATGTCCTTCGGCAATTCAATGAGCCTATCGCAATATGACAACAATAAGGTCTGAAGATTGTGAAGCTTGCATGTTTCAGAAGGCAACACTGCAATCTTAGTGTGCGAGAGATTTAAGTATCGCAGGTATATCAAATTTCCAATACAGTTGGGTAACTTAGTAATATTTGAGTACTGTGATAGAGACAACACGTGTAACTGTATCAATGTTGGAAGCAAGTCAAAAACTAACTTCTCCGATACGGAATAGGATGACCCTAATTCTTCTGATGTATAGGGTAGAAAGCTTCTTAGACCTTTTAATCCAAGCAATTTATCAAATTTATCATATGAGTCATATGGCCCTCTATTGAATGACAAATGACGTACCCTTTCATGTGGCTTTTGTTCGTCGAGTCTAACACAGCATGGAGATGAAACATTTGTAGCCAAATCATTGATGAGGTCATGCATTTCAAAGCATATTTTCTCATCATCAATGGACCGTTGACGTATGAGAGACCTCGACACTAGTTCATCAAAGTAATCTTCAGCTACTTTTTCCCAACTTTTCTCACTTTTGGGTTGAGGTACTAAGCCTTCTGCAATCCACAACTGAACTACCATTTTTTTCTCTAAGATTGAGTTCTTCGGAAAAATTGAACAATAAGCAAAGCATCCTTTTAAAGCAGACGGAAGATAACGATAGCTCAATAGCAGTGCAGGTTGCACATCTTTTGCCAATTCCCAAATACTACTTTTTAATACATCATTCCAGTCATTTGGTGATGATTTGATTCGAAGAAGACCCCCAAGTGCAACTGCAGCTAACGGTAAGCCATGACATTTTTTGGCAATTTCTTTGCCAATTACTTCAAGGTTGGCTCGTTGTTCGTAGCTATAACTTGCTTGAAATGCATGTTTGGCAAGCAAAGACCAACAATGATCGCTCTGCAGAGGTTCCAGTTTGTGGATCGGAAGAAAGGTTTGCATGGTTGTTGCAACTCTTTCATCTCTTGTTGTGATGATGATCTTACTTCCGATTTCCCCAACATTAAAGATGTCGGTCAAATTTTTCCAACAATCAACATATTTTCCATACCACATATCATCCAATACAAGCAAAAACTTTGTATTGCTTAAACAATGCAGCAATTGCACTTGTAGAATATTCAGGTCATCAGTGTCATTTCTTTTTGAAGTAAAAGATTCAAGAATGGTTTTAGTGACAGTGACAACATCAAAATCTTTTGAGATATGTGCCCATCCTTTCAAATCAAATTTCTCCTTCACTTCACGGTCGTTGTAGAGGAGTTTAGCTAGTGTTGTTTTTCCTAACCCTCCCATGCTGACAATGGAAATCACTCCGATTTTACTTCCACCGTCACTACCATCTTCTAACAGCAAAAACTCTTTGAGTTTCTTTTTATCATTATCTCGGCCATAAATAGCAGATTCATCTACCATTACAGAACTTGTAGGAGTTCCATGCCAAACACTACTGGAAGCACATTCTTTTAATTTAAGATTCTGGTTTCTCAAATGTTCTAATCTTTCAAATAATTTTTGCAGTTTAGAATTGACCTTTCTATTAAACCTTTTGAAACGAGAAGAAAGTTTTTTCAGCACCTGAGCAGTAGCAGTTCGGGTTTCATACTCGGCTTCCACTTTGCACCTCAAAGCCTCCGTGTTGATTTCATCAAACAAATCGCCAGCTTCAAAAACAGCATCGCGCAGCATATCCAGCCATTGCTTGACAGCAGGATTAGTAATCTGCTTCTCCTCATCATCATGAAGTACAGCTTGAAGACTCACCAATGTTATGTTCAGCTTCTCCAACAGCGCAACGTCAAGTTTGGTACTCCGAAATAACTCACCGAACTCACCAGAAACAATCTTTTCCAGCAACACCTCGAAAGAAGCTGCAAGGAGTGCTTCTCCCACAATAGTTGCCATTAATTAGTTTCTTAAAATTTGCAGCAAGAAGAATTTAGCTTCAAAGTCACAACAAAATGCAGTGTAGCTTATAGTACTATATGCCTCCAACAATTTTTGTGTCACTAACTGACCACACTTATCATTATCAGTTGTTAGATATGTTTAGGAGAAGGTGGATTGTTTGTGATCACTAATTTCATTTCCTATTCTCAATCAATAATTTGCAAATGAAAAGTCAAAAATATTATTTTTAGAATTTCCATAATTTTTTTTTGTCCGTAGACGAAGTGGTAAATACTGTCTAATTGTGAGGTTCTAAGTTTGAACTCAGGTGATGGTGTTCAGTCTAACAATATCAACATTTTTAGTTGAACTTAGTCTTACGGACTTCGAATTTCCATCTTTATCAAAGTCTCAAGTCACAATCATGCTTGTTTGGATGCAACCAATAAAATAATTTTTCGATCAAACCAATAATATTTAACCATGGGACTTACTATTTCATAAACATCTAAATATAGTACTCCTATAAAATCTAGCTGAATAAATAATAAATACTGCTAGCAAATCGCAATTGAAAAATAAATAACAATAAGACTTGCATAATTGTACGTTAATGATGACTATTTTCAAAATGTCAATCTAAATATAAAGAAATAAAATTATAATGATATTGTTATGAATAATATAGATGTTGATGTCCATTAGTCTAGGCCCATATTCTTGGCCCATGTAATCTCCTATATATATGACTATCTCACAATGTAAAAGACACACCTTGAATAGAACAATACAATAGTCTATTCCTTTCTCTTCTCCCTTTCTCTCCTTCTTCTCTATTCTAGTTATTCTCTAGAAATAGTTCATAACACGTTATCAGCACGATAGGCTCTCCTCTTTCAAAAAAGGTATAACAACAATGGGAATTGACAATTTTATTTTATGTATGAATTTTTTTTATTCTATTTTTTCAGATCATTTTGTTCTTCTCGTTTTTTTTATATTAATTCACAAACCTACGATCCAGAAGTATCGTGGTGATATGAATCCTGAAGATTCATAGTGTGATGAAATTTTAAAATATGAATCCTGAAGATTCATAGTGTGATAAAATTTTAAAATATGAATCCTGAAGATTCATAAGCATACGCTTCTAAAAGTACCGTAAAATATCTTTTAAAATATGAATCCTGGAGATTCATAAGCATAAGCTTCTAAAAGTACCGTAAAATATCTTTTAAAATATGAATCCTGAAGATTCATAGATATAAGTAAAATGAACATCAATCCATGAAGGATTGGATAAATAACTGATTTGATCTGTTATACAGTTCTTGAACAATTTAAAAATCAATTTGTATTCCCCACGAATTCCTGAAAAATTCATTACGGATGCATCTTTGAAGGATCGTGCAATTAGATCTATTATATATGTTCTTGAAGAACTTAAAAATTCAAATTTTATTCTCCATGAAATCTTGATGAATTCAATTGTGACACATCCCTGAAGGATGTAGAAAATATCTGATAAGATCTATTATAAAGTTCTTGAAAAACTCATGAAGAATTCAATGTTATATATGCATCCCTGAAGGATTGCATAAAGAATTATTTTTACATTATAACGATATTATATATATAGTTCCCGAAGAACTTAAAAGAAAAAATTAAATTATTTCTTATGAATTCCAGAAGAATTCAATATACATGCATCCTTAAAGGATAACTTTATCAATTTTTTTTAGAGTCATAGCAAGTTGTAATTTTTATTGGATTTATTTATTTACCGTAATAATAATAATAATCAAAACTAAACATACATATATCATGCGCCAATTTTTCTTATAGAATACTTCTTTGTATATTGCTCATGATCTATACATTTCATGTTTGAATTTGGTGTGCATCATATTAAAAGGCATAAACAATTAAAACTATAAAATTATATGCCAATTTATTTCCAATACGTTACATATACCATGCATATGTCAATTAGTTAATGTCATTCATATACCATCTTTCTGTAAGTTACTATTTGATTTGCTTAAATTTATCATTTGATAATAGTATCAATGAGAAATGAATGAAAAATCATTTCTAGAAGTGAATGAAATCCAACCCACTGATGTTACTCCATTCCCAGAAGTGAATGTAATAACACACGATTATCATGGACAAAATATATAAAGCTAATGAAAATTAGCAAAGCTAATGAAAATTAGCAAAGCAAATGAAAATATATATTATCGTTGTGGAGGCAAAGGACGTTGGTATTGTACTTGTCATACACCAAAGAATTTTGTTGATCTTTATGAACGATTACTCAAAAAATAAAGTGAAAAATATCGAGACTCATTTCATTTATGGTGACTTCAATTATGATCGTATGGATCCTACTTATTTAGAACGTGCTTGTTGAAAGATTGTAAAATTGTGATTTTCTCTGACCATTTTAAATAGAGATTTATTGTTGAGTTCCTGAAGAACTACATTTTTACAACATGATTAAAGTCCATATGATTCATTTGATCTTAGTATAAGTTGGACTTAAATTAAAGGAAATTAACATAAAAATTATTTATGTATCGTGAATATGCTCCCGAAGTAGCAAATTTGAAAAATAATTTTGTGAATACTTTAAAACGTTATTCACATTTGTGATGTGAAAAGCTACATGATATATTTGAGCCTTATTTATGTTGGCACTTTACATTTTGCTATTTTTCTTTGAATACATTAAGTTCTGAGTTTATTTTATGTTGATTTTTTTTGCCTTAAGCTTTGAATAGGTTTTTTTTTACTTATAATTATAATTCGGTTACAGTTTGCAAAAATAAACTGATTTTAATTATTCGGTTACTTATTTAAATCAATTTATTGATTTTAATTCTAAATGCTACTATGGTTTCAAATAAAAAAAAAATAATCTAAATGCTACTATTTTCTTATTTCGTTGAAATCAATAGAAATATTATTTTGTTACTATTTTTTTTACTCTTTTAATTCTCTAACAAATAAATTATTACTATTTTTTTATTATGTTCTACCGAAAAGAATTTTTTTTTTGCTGAAACATATTTTTGTTAGCATGAAAGTATGTATCTATATTACTATTCATAAAAAAAAAAATGGAAGGAATTAAATTCTATGTTTTATAGTACAAAAATGATTGAAGCTCCAGAAGAGCAAATACATTGTTATATCGAGAAATAAAGTTACACTTTGCCAATGTATTTTATATTTTAAGTCTTAAAGAAATTTGTTACCGAAGGATATTCACATAAATGAATATCATATTGAATCAAGAAACGACAGAGATATTTTATCTCTATATTACGAGACATATCATCAACTTTTGTCTCTAGTTTGTGGTGTACTTATAATATTAGTGCAACTTAAGCACATGTTCAAGTAAACCAGAAGTTTACAAATAAATCATATTAATTTTGTCATTGGCAAGATCAGTTGGGTCATTTCTGGTCTATTATGATGCGAAAAAAATTTCTATGGATATGTATTGAATGGCCAGAAGTTCATTCAATCTAACACTTTTTGTGTATTACTAGTTCCCGAAGAAAATTGATAAATTTAGTAAACGAGCGTCTCTTATTTTATATATAAGGTGATATTTGTAAATCAATACACCGATCATGTGGACCAATTAAATTTCTATAATTTTAATTGATGCATCAACTAAATGGTCACATGTATGTTAGTTATCAACTCACAACCAAAAGTTTGTGATATATATATATATATATATATATATATATATATATATATATATATATATATAAAATTCTAGAAAGTATTTGATAAGTATCATATGTTAATTGAAATTTATTCCGAACATCTTGTAGAATATGTTCATACAAACAAAAATAATAATGGACTTGAAGATCCATTCTTTAGACGTCTAAAGTTAATTACATGGTCGATACTTATGAGATCAATACTTCTAAGTTCTATTTTATATTTTGGGAACATTTAAATATATATGTTGAGATATTGATTCGCTTAAGCCAATATGTTATTATACAAAAGTCTTCCCCTTAACTTGCAATTAAGTTTAGTTTTATAATCTAATATTTTTCATATAAGCATTTTTGGATGTGTTGGTATGTTCCAATTGCTCCAATATAATGCAATACGATGAATTATTAAAGAATATTGGGAAAATATATTTGATATGACTCTTCGTCCCTTATAAATTATATTGAGCCAATAATTAGGGACTTGTTTATAGCCCAGAAGGAAAATATTCAAGTGATGATGAATTAGTTTTCCCAATATTAGGGGGAGGGAATAAGCAGCTGAAAAATATGAACCAGAAGTTCAAATGAATCACTTGAAATAAATAGTTATTATTATCTCATCTTGATCCTCATATAAAATAGATTGAACCAGATGTTCAATATATCATTTGCAAAGTTTATGAAATCAACTATCAGCTGCTAATGCTCCAATCAAAATGGATGTCCCTGTTGGACAATCTTATATTGCAAATGAATTTTAACCACTCTGTAGCGTGGTAGGTCAATCGGTTCCAAAGATAAAAATCCTCAAATAAGAAAAGGAGCTAAAAAGAAAGATGACCCAAGTGAGGATATAAAAAGATTATTTGACATAATTAATTTTCTAGTTCCATAAGAACTTATCAGGTACCTGAAATTTATGAAAATAAAAAGATCTCGACAAATTATGTCATGAATGGAATCCGATGAAACCGAAAGAAAATCAACGTTGACGGTGTTTATTTATATAATATAGCGCTATATATGATAAGAAATAACGAGGATCATAAATCAAAGTCTATTAAGGATTATAGACAATGAAATGATTGACTAAATAGATAGACGTAATTGATACAAAATTAAACTAGCTTTGCAAAGCAGAACGTTTTTGGACCAATAGTCCATTCCATCTGCAGATGGAAATAATTCGATATGAATAAATTTTCAAGAGAAAAATAATGAAAATAAAATATTTAGAGTTTGAATTGTTATTCAAGTATATTGATAAATGTCTATCATTGATTTTCAATAAGCATATTCACCTAAAGTGAATTCCAAAACTTCTTTGTAATTAATTAAGTTGAGTAGCATATGAAATACTCAATTTATGTGAAATATGTGTTTTAACGTATTTGACTGGCTCACTGGATAATGATGATTATATGAAAATCCCAGAAGGATTTAATTTTCGTAAGACACATATATATATTGGAGAGGTGACTTAATAAACATGAATAAGTCTCCTTATATACTCGAGCAACATCTATATGCATGTTGTATAATATTCTTGTTGCATTTTGGTTCTAATGGGGACAAATACATTGCTAACCTATTATTTGTTGTCAATATATCATCAAGTATATATTTTTGGTTTAGATATGCAGGTTATTTGTCTAATCCTTATAAGAGTACCGATCACAAACAAGTTGTTTGGTCATTACATGAGGAAGTACAATCACCCATGGAGATATGTGAACCAAACTATAATAACAATCTCATGAAATAAAATGATGCGGAAAGTTTAACACTATATGAAATATAGATCAAGAATGTGATTTGTTTGAAGTACGCTATTCAACAGATACAAGGGGTTGTGATTTTTCTTATAAAGGGTTTTTGCTACAATTCAACATGAAGATCATATCACAAACACTGCTAATTTGAAGAATATAATAACGAAGATATAAGATTGTCAACACGTCATCACCAATCGTCAAAACTTTGGAGCAACTAATATTGAAGATTATTTGACATTTTTCTTCTTAGATATATTTGTATTTATCAGGGGGAGATATAAATATGTTATGCACTCTTTTTTCCCTTCACCGTGGTTTTATCCCACTGGGTTTTCCTGGTAAGGTTTTTAATGAGGCAGTTCACAAACAAAAGACTATGTACTCTTTTTCCTTCACTAGGATTTTTTCCCGATAGGTTTTTTTTCTAGTAAGGTTTTAATGAGGCATATCATCGATGGACATCCAAGGGGGAGTGTTATGAATAATATAGATGTTGATGTCCATTAGTCTAGGCCCATATTCTTGGCCCATGTAATCTCCTATATATATGACTATCTCACAATGTAAAAGACACACCTTGAATAGAACAATACAATAGTCTATTCCTTTCTCTTCTCCCTTTCTCTCCTTCTTCTCTATTCTAGTTATTCTCTAGAAATAGTTCATAACAGATATATCTTTAATTTCTTTTTTTTGGTACAATAATGATATATCTTTAATTATTACAACAATCTAATAAAATTCTAAATTTACCATTTACCTTGAATTAAATAAGAAATGTGTAATCCAACACACCTCTGGTGAAACCGGGAATGGATAAGAAAGACAGATACATAAATTCTATAAATAGTGTCATTTGAACCGATGTTTCAATCTTCTAGCTGTATTCTAATGTAGTTTTAACTTATTTTATTTTATTTTTTTTGTACAAAGTTTTAACTTTAGGGTGATCATCACTTGTGTCATGGCCGCAAGTGGTGGATTAATCTTTGGTTATGATCACGGTGTTTCAGGTGGAGTTACATTGATGGATTCGTTCTTGAAACGATTTTTTCCATCTGTTTATGAACAAGAGTCGAATTTGAAACCGTCTTCAAACCAATATTGCAAATTCAACAGTCAGATATTGACATTGTTTACATCCTCCCTTTATATAAGTGCTCTTATTGCTGGTCTTGCAGCATCGAACATAACAAGAGTTCTAGGTAGGCGTACGACAATGATTATCGGTGGAATGTTCTTTGTGTCGGGTGCATTACTCAATGGATTAGCAATGCATATTTGGATGCTTATTGTTGGAAGATTGTTGCTTGGTTTTTGCATTGGATGTGCCAATCAGTCAGTTCCGATTTATGTCTCGGAAATGGGCACCATATAAATATAGGGGGGATCTAAACATGTGCTTCCAATCGTTGATTACTATCGGCGTTTTTTAAGCCAATCTCTTCAACTACTACTTTTCCAAGATATGGAATGGTGACGGATGGAGATTAAGCTTGGGGCTTGGCACGTACCTGCGTTGATTTTCGTTATAGGTTCATTTTGTCTTCCTGATTCGCCAAACTCACTTGTTGCGCGCGGTCTTCATGAAGATGCGAGAAAGGAGCTTGTGAAAATTCGCGGTACTGATGATGTTGATGCCGAGTTCAAAGATATTGTTGCTGCTAGTGAAGCCTCTGATAAAGTGAAACATTCCTTTCTTCCAACAATTCACCGGATTGAATGTGATCACATTTTATGCTCCTATTTTGTTTAGAACAATTGGCTTTGGAAGTCAAGCTTCTCTCATGTCTGCCGCAATCATCGGAAGCTTTAAGCCCATTTCCATTTTGATTTCAATCTTTGTAGTAGATAAATTTGGACGACGCGCCCTCTTCCTCGAGGGTGGTGCTCAAATGTTGATTTGTCAGATTATCATGACAATTGCGATTGGCGTCACATTTGTAATCTGCACATATGTTTCAGGTTTCGCTTGGTCTTGGGGACCTCTAGGATGGTTAGTGTACCTAGTGAAATTTTTCCACTCGAAATTCGATCGGATGCTCAGAGTATTACAGTTGGTGTCAATATGACTTGCACTTTCTTCATAGCTCAATTATTTACCGCAATGCTTTGTCACTTCAAGTTTGGTTTGTTCATTTTCTTTGGATGTTTTGTGGTCATAATGACTTTCTTCATCTACAAGTTTTTGCCAGAAACAAAAGGTATTCCACTTGAGGAAATGCATATGGTTTGGAAGAAACATCCATTTTGGGGAAAGTTTTTGGAGTCAGAAAATAATAAGATACAAACTACAAATACAAACACCAAGGCCTCGACTTAGTTTTGTATTTGTAGTACATATTCCACTTGGAATCTTTGTGCTTTATGTACTCCGAAGCCATAAAGTACCTACACGGGACTGGATTTAATGCTGTAAGAAAAGACACAGTTTTCACGCTGTTATTCATTACAGACGTCCGATCAAAATTGTACGGTCAAGATTGTTTTAAGGGATTTTATAACTGTGTTGATCTGGACCGTATGATTTACAATCAACGGTGAGGATTTGAAACAGTGTGAAAACTACTGCAGCAAATCCTGGCCCATACATACACTCTTTAAATTAGGCTTATTTCGGTATTGCAAATGTGTCCATCACCGACATATATTTTTTTTTTGTTACACCATCACCGACATATATAATTACATTGAATAATGTTATTTTTTCAATTTATTAACAGTTTCAACATTTCATGGGACCTGAAGATTGCTGGTCTTTACTAGCCAGACATGCATTTGTAGCAAGTAAAAATCAGCAACGATCCAATCTTGAAGAAATTGGAAGAGAAATTGCCAAAAAATGTGATGGTTTACCATTAACTGCAGTGGCACTAGGGGGTCTTCTTCGCACCTTTATTCTCTTTCCAGGTAAGAAAGGTCATTCACATTATATCTCACCTTTATCCCTTTTCTACAATTTGTTTCTTTTGATATTAGGCCATCTGTAGAATATTACTACTGGTTTCTGTTCAAAAAGTCATTGGACCAGTCCTATAACTTTTAACATGTGGCCTTTCAGGAGAAATTACTCATGGAGCAATCTAGACATTCTTGTGCTGTTTTTTCAGGTCAATATTATACATAAAAGATGAGGAAGTACTGTTTAAAATTCATCATTTATGTGGCATCTCAGGTATAGGTCTCCTCTTTGATAAGTTTTATCTTTTAACAATACTCCTTCTACTACATGCTTGATTTAATGCTAATCATTTATGTGCAAAAATTAATGGTCTATTCCCATGTCAAAGCCAATATGAGGACTAATGCCTCTGGAGGAAGTGACTAATAATTGTTATGACATTTTTTCCCTCACTGAATTATTTAATTTTTACATGCTCTTGTTCATGATTTGTCTCTGCTATAAGTTTATATGTTACCGTTATTTACTCTAGTCTATCTTCTGGTTAATTGCAGATTGATTTTTTATTGATTTCTATTGAGTATTACTCAAAGTTTACTTATAAGTCGGCATGTCGCTCGAGTTGAGTTGCTCTAATAAATTGTACTATGTAAACCCTAAGTTTGATTAATAAAAAGGTAGGTAGTGCAGCCACTCTGCAGTCAGAGACGTAAGCACAATTGGCCGAACTCCGTGATCAAATATCTTGTGTTCGCTGTTTGTGATTTCCTAAATATTTTGCAAAACTACCAAGCCACATACCTCTACTATCACGTGTAATTCCAAACGCCACACTTGCCTCTCATATTTGCACACCCTATCCGTATTCAATTTCACCCAAACCTCCATCAGAGGTCTCCAACCAACCATGGTAATGACATGAGGGATTGTAGTAATAATTTTGCTGACAGTATGAGCTTGTAGTAATCCTTGGCACGTTGCATGACATGCTGCACTGATTACATAGGTCTCACATAATTATCATCATTTAATTCCTTGTTTCTCCACATCCGCGCGCAATTACAAACTACTACCCAAAAATCCTTCCAACGTACACTTGATATCACCATTAATATTCAAATGCAGCCACTGTTGTAGATTCCCCAGGAAAAAATTGTCCCTGACAGCAAGAGGAACTATATTCATCCATAGTAAGAGCAATCAAGCAAGTTTCTTCAATGTTACCACAATAATCACACATTGCATGTCTTATTATCATCTTACTATTGTTGTATTTAGTTAACAAACGTTCATGTTTCACCAACCACATAAAATACTTGACTATGTGGCCTTCAACTTTCAAATTGCGTGCCAATCCGCCTCATCTGCATTATTACTGAAACTGCACAGTATGTGTAAATGTCTGATGCTGAGAATTGATGTCACGAATATGGAGGCCTAACTCATCCTTACAAAACTGGCTTGTAAGGTGAGGATTGCCTCCTCTTTATAAACTCTTCTCAAGAATCCTATCTATCTGATGTGGGACTAAATCCCACCGAGTGTTGGCCGCTAACAATTGATTCCCCTTCGTAACAGGTCCAGCCTGTTCGTCATGACCATTCTCTACTGTCGGAGGTAAAATGGCTGCCATTTTTCTTATAATAAATTCAGGTGACCAATCTTGCACAATCTACCAATTCCAATTGCCTGCATTATCAATGAGATCACAAACTCTAGCATTCTGCAGATCAGCTGGAATAACCACATCCTGCTCCTCAACACGCAGTCCCAGCTCAAACCGTGCATTCCTCCAAGCATTCACATCTCGCCCGTCACCTATAGTATAGACCATTCAACATCAGACTAAGAATTGTTTTGGTCTTTTATCTTTGCAACGTTATACAAATTCATTATTATGTTAAATGTGAGCTGAGTTGGTCATTAACAATCTTAAAATATATTTCAAATTACCATTGAAAATTCATAAAACATGACTGCACTAACATCTACATCTTGGTGAAAAATATTTGAAAAAAAAGCGAACGAAACAAACCCTTAACAAAAAATATGATTTGTGATTAAACTTCACTGATTATGTTAAGATTTCAATTCTATTATTAAAATTAATAGCTTATAATTTCATTAAAAATTCTTTTTTTCGTCTATATACAAAGTGACAAACATTACCTAAAACTCACACAGTGAGATTTCATATTCGAACCAGAGTAAATGTGTTCAGCCTATACCAATATTAACATTGTGAGTTAAAGTTGTTACCAACATTTCATTAAAAAAAGGTTAATTAATAAACAAGTTTACCTCTTGTCCACTTAGTGGGGGTCTATCTAAGTTCACTTTGAATAAACTGATGCAGACACAGATAGTTTGTTTTTTCTTTGACAAGACACAGTTAGGTGTTTTGATTAAGGTCCAATATTATGCTATTTTGTATATATGTAAGTATATACTAAAAGAAAAGTAATGCTGATTGAGAATATTTTACACATTCTTTAACAAATCTTTTCATGTGATCTAAATCATTTCTGTACTAATATGTACGGATTTAAGATAAATTCTAATATGGATCATTTCATCAAGTGGTCCATGGTGGACCAGTTATGAATAACATTATAATAAAGAATAATGCTAGCAACACACTCTTTAACAAACACACTCCAACACACTCTCTTTTATTGGTTGAAATTCACATGGGTCCCATAAAAAAATGTGTACCCATATAACTTTTATGGGACCCATATAAATTTTAACCAATAAAAAAGAGTGTGTTAGAGTGTGTTTGTTATTGGAGTGTGTTGCTAGCACCCCTCTTATAACAAATACGAATTTTACAAAATTCACCGTTGGATTGAAATTCAATCCAACTGTGAATTTCGTAAAATTCATTTGGTAGATCACTTGTGATCCACCGTAGCATTGGCCCAGATTTAATTGGGGTTCCTTTTGCAATTTGGGTGGAGCTAGGCATATATATTGACCAATATTAATAGTTAATTGTTATTTTTGTCGGAGAGAAACTCATAAGCTTTTATCAATTATCATTCCAAATTTCCAATTGATGTGTCCCTCCCCTAAACTACCTTATGCTTTAGCTTTATTTTTTAATTTAAGCAAATCATATGACGCATATAAAATTTCCAATTGATGAGTTTAGCTTGCTTAAAAAAATAATAATAATTGTTTCACGGACACTATTTTTTCATACATTTGCAATATCTAATTAATCATGTGTAATAATGTTGATAATTCAATGTGCCTCTCTTATAATAGTAGGCGGTTCAGTGGATCGTAGAGGATGCTGTGATATTATCTTATAATTGAAAATTGAGTATAACTTAACCTTACAAAACCAGCTTGTAAGGTGAGGATTGTCTCTATTTTATAAACACATATTCGTATCATAACTTTTTAACAATAAAAAAATGTTGATAATTTAGTGAAGTATATAGTTAATTAATTAAATACATGTTAAAAATTGTGGTTAATTCATATAATTAAATTAATCACAATTTTGGTTAAAAAATGATCATTAACCATCTACTCAACTAAATTAATACATTTAGTAAAAAAAACTAAATTAATACATTTTTCAAACATATTTAACCATGTGTCGTGTCTACATACAAAATATCAAAATGGATATTGATGTATCATACTGAAGAAAGATACAAAGAGCCTATAAGTCAAGAATTCATTATTAGTATATTCCAACACTTCCAGAGCATATGTGAGATGTCGGTCATGAAATATTGTTAGTTGTTGTCACACTGAAAAAATCTTCATCCACAATTGTACATATAGTGAGATCATGACATTGTAATAAAAGTATATTTTCTCACTATTATTCAATAATATATACTACTTTTTTTTTATCAATTTTGCACACTTTAAAGAGTTAAAATTTGTCTATTGTATGGTGTCATCTCATTGTGAACTTGACTTTATCATCTTAATTAAAAGACAAATTTTAAATTCTCTCGAATATAGTTGAATAAGATTTATTTATGCTATTTTAGTTAATAATGATGATAATATCTTCCTTTCCTAAATTATTATATAAAAATACAAATAATTTTTTACGACGGTTTTATTACATTTTATCGATATTTACAAAGATTGAAAGAAATATAAATAATAAAAATTATATGAAACATCCGATTCAATCTAATCCAAAATAATATTATTTCCACTTCCCTTCAATTTTAAATAACTAATTAAAAATTTTGATTCAATCCGATTGAATTCAATTTAGTACGGTTTAATTTGAATCAATTTTTAAATATAAAAATTATAAATTATAATTTTTTTAATTAAATACTAATATTATAAATATACTGTATAATAATATTCAGTTAAATTCGAATTTATCTAAACTCACACACCGCGCATTAGATTTTCTATAATGCAACACTTTTTTTTATTATGTAGTTTAGTGCCTAGAAATTTAACATTTAAAATGAATAAGTAGAGTATGACTCATACAACCTAATAAATGCGATCTAAAATATTCATGCATATAAAATATGATCTCTTTACTAACTAAGCTAAACACACGGGAACATAAATGCGACACTTATTGTTTTATCAGGACACTTATTGCATAGATGAATTCAATCGAACTAGTTTGTCTAATGATTTGTACATTGTACTTGTACCAAGAACTGAACTAATGAAGCAATCTCACCCGTGACAAGGTAAATCCAAGGACAGAACAGAACAACTCAGCTGAAATCATGTTCATGGTCTCTGGTTTCCAGCTATAACATTTGCTTTGTCTTCTACCAAGGAATTGCTTCAATTTTATGAATTATGATCTTAATATGTTAGTAACTGATTCTGTTAGTTTTTGCGAATCGAATCTTAAAACTCTTTCAATGACCGGGGTTCGAACTCCAACTCCTTGCATATATAATGCAATGTCCCTGCCAACTGAGCTTAACTCACACGACTACGATCGCAATTGTTAATGCGGCAAAAATTTAAAACTTTTTTTAACCGTTAAAATTTGAGGAGAAACTAATGATGAATTGTTTGAAAAGTGTATACAGTCCTATGGTATGGTGCATTATGGTAGTTGCACACCCCCACATTTGGGCCATTTTTCTGGCTTGTGACTTACGACAACAACAGAAGAGCACGCCTGTCACAGCTTTTGGAAATCACACGTAGTAGAGTAGCATACCTCTAACACATGTGATCTTTCTTTCTTTTTCAAGAATTGAGTATCTCTGAGTACAATTGAAGAGATTAAATTCTTGAACTGAAGATCACATAATTGATAAAGTTCTTCCGTAAAAATTTAACCTTGTTGCAATTTTAAGGTTGGTTTTGAATCGATAACCTTTAATTAAACTTGTTGAGTATGACACATATGCATCAGGAAGAGGCTGGGGACGGATTTTAGATGTCGTTTTCGAATTTTGGATTGATTTTTCAAAAATGTTTCAAGTAAAATCTAAAGATGAAAAATCGATCCGGTACTTGAAACATTTTAAATGTAATGAAATTTAAAGCAAATTGTAGAACATATCTAAGAGAACGGTTTTTAAAGCTTAAGGCAACAGTTAAAATTTGTTGCCGATTAAAAAATGGCAAAATGGCTGCCTTCCCATGGACGCCATCTATTCCTTAATGACTGCCTTCCCAAGGGCGTCGAGCGCCATACCAGAGCTGCACAGCAATAGGGACACTACGGAAATTTTTCAGGGAACATTTTGAAAAAAAAATCCCATTATAACTTATAGATTGTATTATTATTTTTATCTCCAGCAATCTAGCATCATCAGCACTAGTGCAAATAAAAATACAAACTATGATAAAATTTAATTTATTATACCTAGTTTATTAGTTGACAATAATAAGATATCCCATGTGAGCAAAGGATTGTGCACTATTCTTGGAAATCATACTAAGAGCCTCAAAATATATATTAAATCTTGTTCCATTATCTAGCACACAAACTAACTTTTTCTTTAGAGCAAAATCATACAATCTTATTAAATAATTCAGCCAAAAAATACATGTCTAAAATCATAGTATTTAATGGAAGGTGCTATTTACACGCTGAATTTTATGATATATACATGATTTAGGCCCAGCAGTTAGTAGCCTACAAAACCGAATGGAGTACAGTCTGTTATTTTCCACTTAAGTCCATTTGTCACACCCCACTACCCATACCCTTCCTTCACCCTCATACCCCAAAAAATCTTAACCCTAAAATATTTCAAAGGAGTAAACTTTCATTAATCATATTTTCGCCCTTAAATATGTTAGCTAGCTTGTCAAATCATGTTAATGTATGTCCTAAAGGCACATATAAAATTACGACCTCATTTGATTAAATGCACACTATTCATATGTCTTGTTTTGACCGTATTTTTCTACAAGTATATAAATGTAAATATTATCATATAAGATCTTGTTTGATTTGTTTCGACGAGTATTTTCAAAATATCAAATTTCTATAATTTTTACTAATGCACAATTAAAGATATTCGTAATCAAAGTTATGCATTGGTGTGCGTGCAGTAGTCAAATAGTTTTTATATTTTGGGACTAAGGGAGTACTTAAGAGTAGTAAATTAGTATTTAATGATGTAAAATATTTAATGTTTAAAAAATTAAATGCATTAATTTTAAGAGAATATTTTTATTTTTGCAAATGTGCCCTTAGGATCAGAAGACACTTTTAAAAGTTAAATTAGCTAATGTAGTATAAACTAGATAACGAGAGGTAAGTAAAGTCGGTAATAATTATTTCTGTTGGGAAATTGAACTTGAGTTTTTTCAAATCATTTATTCTAAGAGTAGATCATTAACTATTTGAGCTCAATTCAATTGTACATATATATAATCTTTCTTCTTCTTTTTTTGGTACGAGTAAATATATTATTTTTTTTGTTTCTCAGTAAACATAATCTTTCTATTAAGTGCTTACGTATATAATAAAGGTGACCTCGTGACAATAATATTGTTTAATATATTACTAAAATATATGAATTTAATATGTCCCTGTAAATTTAGACTTCCGAATCTAGAGTATCCTATTTTCACGCAATTCACAAAGAAATTTATATTTCATGATCACGAGGGTAGTCCTTTTTGTAGTTATTTATGGTATTAACAATCGAAAAATGATAGTACTTGGTAGAAACATTGCATTATATATGCAGGAGTGAGGTTCGAACCCCGTGTTATGAATATCAATCATTTGAAGATCATAAATCATAATCAACAAAGAAGATTACTTTAAATTAAGAACACACAAATAAATGTTGTTTAGAATTCTTGTGTGTATTCGTAACATACATATACTACATTTACAATTAGCTACGGACAACAATATGTGATCTTAAAGGACGTCTTACATTATGCTTGAAAGTTTGTGATTTAGCACCACTCACTCAACATCATGTATGAACGCGCACACCATGTGAGTTTGTTCTTTCAATGGAGAGAGGGAAATTAAGGAACAAGGATGAAGCAAATGAAAGATATATATCATAGATTTAGACACCACACTTTTACTCAAAAATCTTAATGTATTTGAAGAATTTCTCTCACTTATAAAGTGTTCGACGTCTACTTTTCCGTCCAATAATGAGACTCAATATACACTTGAAATACCAACAAATTTCACATTGATCAATACCAACCGATGATTTGAGATGATACAATTTAGATTTTAAAGTCAGATCCGTTACAGGGTCCTGTTATAATTGCAACAAATTCAGTTTCATGACTAAACTAATTATGTAGTTTCTTGGAGGAGGGAAATTACACTTCACTTTTTCTCAAAAGATCAATTTAGGTCTTTGCCCTTTCTTTTATTTAGTACTAAGTCAAGGTTATACCAAGTTTTTTTTAAAAAAAGTACCAAATCAGAGGGTTAGATCTATTAAGATATCCTGCTGTAATTGTAGCAAATCCGGTTCCAAGACTAAACTAATTGTGTAATTTCTTTGAGAAGATAAATATCACTTTACTTTATCTCAAAAGACCAATTTAGGTCTTTGCCTTTTCTTTTACTATATATAGTACTAACTAAGTCAAGTGAATGAGTACCAAAACATCACCTCAACAACCATGAAACTCACACTATCCCTCTTGTTCCTATTCCTCTCCATAGTCCAAGGACTCAACCCCAAATGTGATGTCCAAGACCATAGCTCAACACTCCAAGTTATCCATGTCTTCAGTCCATGTTCCCCATTTAGGCCATCAAAACCACTTTCATTTGAAGAAAGTGTCCTACAAATGCAAGCCAAAGACAAAACTAGACTTCAATTCCTTGATAGTTTAGTAGCTAGGAAATCAACTGTACCTATTGCTTCTGGTAGACAAATCATACAAAGTCCAACTTACATTGTTAGGGCTAAAATTGGTACTCCACCTCAAACTTTGCTATTGGCTATGGATACTAGTAATGATGCTGCTTGGATTCCTTGTACTGCTTGTGATGGTTGCACTTCTTCTTTGTTTGCTCCTGAAAAATCAACTACATTTAAAAATGTTAGTTGTTCTGCTCCTGAATGCAAACAGGTAAAAACTATAATCAACTTCAATTATCTTGCTAACACAAACTTATTTTTCTTTATATGTTCAATGTGGATTCTTGTCGTGGTTTTCATGACTAGGTGTTTGTTTACATTGGCGGTGAGTTTGGTAGAATCATGCTAGCATCGTGGTTTTGTGAAACTCTAAAATGTAGTTTTTGTTAACATTACGACAACTCACTAGAATTCTATCAATCTCACAGTCAATCTAAAATGTACCTATGGAAGAAAATAATGGTTCTAAATTGCGGTTGCACACATGATAACAATAACGCTATGAACTTTGATATCCTGACGACTGACAACTATTTATATTACAACTATAATTGTTGTTACAAACCGCAATTTAAAACTACGAGTTGTTTCAATTTTCAATTTCTTTTTTTTTATAAGAATTTTTTCAAGTTCTTTACCTAACCACTATCATCATATTTGATTTTCTCCTTTTTTTTTAATTTCCTTCACATGTTTTCAGTGCAATGAGTTATTCCAAAGTATTTGTCCTATTAATTTGTTATTAGTGCCTAGCTAACTTTATTACAGTATTTGAAATGTTCTATATAGTTTAAAAAAATCATATTTCTAAAAATTACTTTACAATTTTTTATTTAGTAATCAGCATCATAACATAGGATACTATATTTTTTTTCCTCATCAGAATCCTAAGATACTCTTTAGCTTGTCAATTGTCATTTTTCTATTTATAAATTAAATTAGAATCACGTGACCTCAAATGCCACACTGTACTAATCACAATTGTCAAATGTGGCTGTTTTAATTTGTACTAATCAAATACAATATTAATTTGTTATTACATGACAATTTTAAAGCTAAACTAATTGAAGAAAAAAATTAATATACATAATAGTTTATAAATCTTAACTTTGATATTATTAAGTTGTACACCTTCAATTATATTCAAATATGGAACATGCAGTTTTATTTTTATTTTTTTTTTAAAAGAAATACGTTAAATATAGAACTCAAATTATCCTAGACAAACTGCTAAAATTATCTTCTACAGTACTTGGACAAAAGCTCACATGGCTTAGGACATGGCACGAATCTTTTACCTTAACTTGACGGACAAGGGTAATTTCAGCATGAAAGTGACCCCAAAGAAAGGACCATTACTTACGTTGGACACATATGGGGTGCAGTTAAACTGACCATACTGACATATAGTATGTGTTATTAACTATTTGGACGGTTCAGATATAAACATAGTATTTTTTATATTATTAAATAAAAATTAATTTTTTTTAAACTGTCTAATCTTAATCGAACGGTTATTAGATCTTGACCGATGACTGCATCAGACTAGTGAATATATGTAATCCATTTTCTACTTACATTGAAACTTGCAACTTTTGTCCCATTGTGGGTGGGGTTGACTTACATATATAGCCCAATCTAATGAATCCAAAATCTTTGAAAGCTATGTGCTGGTATATGGCAAGCAAAGGTTCACGGGACTTGGAATTTTCTCAATGCACTTTTTTCAATGTTCTAATCATGTTTTAAAAATTGGACCGAATCAGTCAGATTGGAGAACATATCATCTGCATGTAGTGTTAATTTTTTGCAGTGAAATCTCAATCATTAATTCGCTACTACTCGTAGTTGATCAAACAAAATGTATCATTTAGATAGACACCATATCTTAACACTCTATACTATTGAGTGTGGACATTGGTTCTTAGGTGCGAGAAAAACAATTTAAAACTTAAAGGCTTAATTAGTCTATTGGTCCCTTAAAGACATTTTAGGTTTCACAATGGTCCCTTAAAGAAAAAAAGGCTCGGATTGGTCCCTTAAAGAAAAAAAGGCCCGGATTGGTCCCTTAAAGACATATATGTTTGTCATATTGGTCCTTTCCGTTAAATTTTAACTCCAAATATAACAAAAAATTCCAATGGTTAAAATTTTAAAAATTAATAAGGTTTTTGGTAGACCACTTACACTTAATGGCATCCACAATCCAGTCAACTAAAACTAACGTTTTTTGTAAAAAATTGACGGAAAGGACCAATTGAGAAACAGATGTGTTTTTAAGGGACCAATCCGGACCTTTTTTTCTTTAAGGGACCATTGTGAAACCTAAAATGTCTTTAAGGGACCAAAAGACTAATTAAGCCAAACTTAAAAGTTGAATAAATATATGGTGTTCATGACTAATTTTGTGTTAGATTGAATTGAAGCGATTGAATCATAGTTAGTTAAATCTGATATACTTTTTACATATATAGATTGAATTGAACTAATTGAACCATAATTTGAGAGTCTCGTGTAGACGTGTGTCTACTATATTAGCACAGTCAAAACAAACACCGTACTAAACTCTCTTTTTTTTCATCATTTTTCAGGTTCCTAACCCAAGTTGTGGTGTGAGCACATGCAATTTCAACTTCACCTATGGTAGTTCTTCTATTGCAGCTAACTTGGTTCAAGACACTGTTACCTTAGCAACTGATCCAATTCCTATCTACAAATTTGGTTGTGTTTCAAAAACAACTGGAACATCTACCCCACCACAAGGTCTATTGGGCTTGGGCCGAGGCCCATTATCACTTTTATCTCAAACCCAAAACCTCTACCAATCCACATTCTCTTACTGCTTACCAAGTTTCAAGTCTCTTAACTTCTCTGGGTCTTTAAGACTTGGGCCTGTTGCTCAGCCCAAGAAGATCAAGTATACTCCTCTTCTCAAAAATCCTAGAAGATCATCACTCTATTATGTTAACTTGCAAGCAATTAGGGTTGGCCGGAGAATCGTCGATATTCCTCCGGCTGCTTTGGCATTCAATCCGACCACCGGAGCTGGCACCATCTTTGATTCTGGTAACATCCTTTTACCTAATCGTCACTAATATACAACATTTCTCTCCAACAAAAAAATGTTTTACAACAACATATATTATATAGAAATTTAGTTTGTGCATGACATGGTCACATTTTAATTTTCTTTTTTATCTTGGTGAGTATTTTTATGCCTAATATTCCTTTTTATCTTGTTGATTTCTCAAAATGAAGTGCAAATGAGACCCTTCATAATATATATCTTTTGTGCTACAATATACATGATTGAGTATTATCTTCAATCATTATAGAAGATAAAGAAAAAATTTACTAATAATGATGGTATTCATTGAATTTGTTTATTTATCCAAAAAATGAAGGCCCTACATGTCACGATGCTTCCACTACTAGGTGAAATTGAATTGTAGCAAATTGAGTCAAAATATTGCTATACATGTGATTGGATTATATTATGCATCAGCATCACTACTCCGGGCAATACCATGATTTGACATGCCTTTTGACAAAATTAAACCCTAATTTTAGGAAATTAACCATGATTGAAAGTGAAGATATATGATAATAAGAAATAAAAATCATCTTACTAATTAACATAAAAAGTTACTTATATAGACAATGCATATCATCAATTGAATTTTAAAATTAAACAACATTAATATCTAATTATAATTAAGCTTACTATTTAGTATTTACCATATTCATGCCATGACTCTTTTATTTGTTGTTAAACATTGCTAGGTACCGTATTCACCCGGCTAGTTGAACCGGTCTATGTGGCAGTCCGAGACGAGTTCCGGCGAAGAGTTGGGCCAAACCTCATAGTGACATCCCTAGGAGGGTTCGACACATGCTACAACGTACCAATAGTTGCACCCACAATAACATTCTTGTTCTCAGGCATGAACGTGACACTGCCAGAAGACAACATCCTTATACATAGCACCGCCGGTAGCACCACATGCTTAGCAATGGCAGCCGCACCGGATAATGTGAACTCAGTGTTGAACGTGATAGCCAACATGCAACAACAAAACCACCGTGTGCTCTTCGACATCCCTAACTCTAGGGTTGGCGTTTCTCGTGAGCTTTGTACTTAATTAAACGGTTAATACACATAATCTTTTGTCAATATGGCATTAGAAAAGTTGTTTGGATAATGGTAATATGGTACTCTATTTATATTGATGGGTTTAATTTTAGCATATGGTAAGGTTTGATTCTAACTACATATGGTGATAGATTTTGAGCTAAGAACTCTATATTGTGTTGATTTAAATTCATGTTAATTTCTAAAGTTGAGTTATATTTGTAGCTTTGTAATGGTGAGTGAGTGTCACGGGTATATAATGTACCTGTTAGCTAGCTAGATCTATGTCTTTTTTTGTTCAAGTTGATTGAATTAGTGAGACTTCAATGTTTAATAAATCGTGCAAGTTCACGGATCATGCAATAAATTTCCTATTCTGTTTTTTAGTACATGCAAGTATATATTTCTATGATTTTGTTTGAATATATATGTGTACCTGTTACATTATTAAAGTGTTTAACTTTGTCACAAAAGAAAAACCATATCAGCATGAATTAGACACATATAAAAACATATACTCCGTATAAAATAGGCCTTATGAGATTAAAACAATTATAGTAAACATCAGCTAATCATTGGTTGACTCATAATGCTCTTGGAAAACCATTCTCCAAATTAATGTGCCCCTAGCATTATGGATGGATGTCCCAGTCCCACCAAAATTGGCAACTAAAATTAGGTTGAATGGATCATAATTGGCAAAAAAAACATTTATAGGCAACATTTATATTAAGAGTCCCACAACATTTTTTTTTTTACAAGTGAGTCTCACAATAGGTGAGCTAAATATATAAGTTCTTACTCTATAGTTTATAAAGAGTGGCAACTCTTACTTTACAAGTTAGTTTTGTAGAATTGAGTTAAATCCAACTCTCAATTCTAGGAATAAAATTTTAAAATTATATCAGAGCTATTCAAAATTAATTGGGCCACTTTTTATCAAATCAGTGTTATTAGACCACCCAGGTCACACTTCAAATGTTTTGTCATGAGTGTAAGGTGATGTGCTAAGAATTTTATATTGAATAAAATAAGGCCTCAAAATATGTTAGAACAACCCAAACTAACAAACATGAGCAGTCTTTACATTAGAAGTCAATTTTATAAGTTTATGTTAGAACAACTCAACCTAAATTCTGGTAATTGGTATTAGAGAGTTAAGACTCATTGCAAGACTCTTTTTTACACTGAATTTCTCTTTTTATAAAGTAAATTTAAGATGAGATGATGATGCCTCAATCCAAAAAACAATTATATTTATCTCCTTCTAAAAACACTAACGAAACTCAAATTTGAGGCCTCCCAAATTCAAGACATGTCTCATTTTATTACTAGACTAGACAAGACTAGATCAAACTCTTGAAGTTCACACTCACTATTCTTTTATTTGTGTATCAGTCTTTATCTAGCTAATTTATCCTCAACCGATATGGGTTAATAGTGTTTGTCAAAAGAGCATAATTTTTTTTTCTTAATCATTTGATTTTATCAAAAAGAAATGGATTTTGATAATTTAAAATTCGGCTAAAAAAATAAATAAAATTTATTAAAACGTTGTTTTAATCATAGTTCAAACGATTCATCTTTAAATAAAGTTCATTAAACATTTGAATTCAATGATCACTTACTTAAATTGGGTGCTAATTAACATGTCTTTTGAACATTTTTTTCCTATCAATCACTCACTAATTGAAAGAAACTCATCCGACTCTCAACATTTTATGTGTCAGAAAATGATAATGGTTATCATGTATATAGGCTTAGAGGTGCAGGTGTTATTGTTGTGAAAAATGATGTTGAGTTGGACAATCGAAGTGTTGTTCCATATAACCTAATCGTCATTATGAAGTATCAAGCTCAAATTTTATCAAGTTCACGGATCATGCAATAAATCGTCTTTATCTTCCTTCTTTTCTAAAGGAAAACATTTTTAAATTATGTATTTATAGTCAATGTTATCAACACAAAAAAAAAAAAGTCAATAAATTCTAATATTTCCAAGTGTGGAAAAGAAAAAAGTCAATAAAACGTAGCTGCTGATACAGAAAAGACTCTACAGTACGCTATAGTTATTATTTAATAATGTAAATAAAAAATTTAACAAGATGCTGGAATAGCTCAGTTGGTTAGAGCGTGTGGCTGTTAACCACAAGGTCGGAGGTTCAACCCCTCCTTCTAGCGAAATTCTTTTTTGTTTGTTTTTTTTTCTTCTAAATTTAAAAGAATTTTATTTTTACTCGAACCTCGTTGCTATTTGAGTTATTTGCTGACAACAACAATCCAAGGTTGAACTTTTAAGCATTCCATGATTTATTTTAACCATTTTCCAATACGAAGATAGAGAAGTCGTAAACTCCAGATTTACATCAAACCAAGTTAACAAAATGAAATGCTTCATGCAACTTAATTTCTTGTCACCTATTTATTTACACATGTTTCCTCACTAATGATTTTTAAACTAGAATTAGTAAATGTTTCCTCACAATTTTCTTACAATCCAATTTAATGTTATACACATATTCCTAAATTCAACCCTAACATTTTTTATATAAAGGATAAATTAGTTACCGACCAATTATAATTAAGATACTAATTTGTCTTTAACTTGAAAATGGTAGGGATTCATTTGACATTATAAAAAAATTGTGCACAAAAATGATCTCAAAATTTGATTTCGAGGTTCAACTTTCTGTTACTTTTATCTTGAATTTTTTATGTTTAAAAAGTTCATATTTAATTTATCCCATGTCAAGAAAATTTTGAATTTTTGTGGAGAAACTTTTTATAATATTCTAAACATGACTGCGAAAAGTCATTTAAAAATATAATAATATATTGTATATATTTTGTTTCGATAGGGACTAAAACTAAAACTAAAACTACTTGGAAAATTTTTGTAGGAACTAAAAATTGAAGAAATTTTTCCAATGACTAAAAATGAAATGCTGAGATTTTACAAGGACAAAAAAGTTATTTAACTTTTTTTTTTTGTTTACAATGAGACTCGAACCCAAAATCTCATGCATGTTACCCAAACCCCTCATCACTAGAACAAATCTAGTGGTTTAACTCTCTTTTTTAAAAGAAAGGGAAATAATACTCACATAATTTTCAATGATTTTTAAAAGGAAATAAAACAACTGAAATGTGATCTTTGGTTGAAGGTACCAAAATAGTATTGAAATACATAGTTCAAAATCAAATCGTTCCAGCAAGAGATAATCAATAAGGTGTTTCCTCATCCCATCCCATCATATGTAATGACAAAATTAAGAGTGTTAAATGTACGTTTCAGGGGAACCAAGGAAGGCCAAAAAAAATTCATTAGACTAAGGTCTAGTTTGACCTGACTTTTTTCCTTTTATTTAGAGCTTATGTAAACAATTTATGTAATTTTTATATATTATTATAAATTTGTCAAAGTAGTTTATGATAAAATAGCTTATAAATTTACAATTTTTACTAGTGTGGCCTTATAAAATAATATAAAACTTAATTTATATTGGATAAGCTATTTACATAAGCTAAAAAAAAGCTAGGTCAAACCGACCTGAGCAAATCTAAACTTAAAAGAGGAGGTACGTGGTTTAGATCTCTCGGAGCTTTTAACGAAGTCATGTTGGATAAGCAAGTTTGAAGGATTTACACCCTTCAAAAGAAACATTATTGAGCCCAAACTATCTATTTCCATGACATGCAAATGCTTATAGTGAAAGAAAAAGAGGAGGTATAGAAAACTTTATTTTTATTTTTATACACTTATCTCACTAAATGCATCTCACCCTTAAGCTTCTAACTAATTACTTCTATGCCACTAGTGCATTACAATTCAATTTATTTACATTTAGGTTACTTAATTGATAATAAGTTAACATTTCTAGAAATTTCTAAATTGCCCTTACTAATTTTATGGGTTTACTAATCTATCCTTGGTTAAATTCCTATCCTAATATAAGGTTATATTAATAAATGAGTATTTCTCATTTACTAAATTTTGGGATATTACATTTTCGACTAACTCACTTTCTACTATATTTGCACTCGTCTAAACTCCCAATTGTTTGTCTGACAATTATGACTAACATGAAATTTTTATTTTTTACTTTGTGTGTGCGGGTTTGCAATGATCACCATTTGGTCTATGTACCAACATGTAACTTATTTTTAGGGGCAATATGAAACATGTTTTAAAATTTTATGTTGAGATATGATGTCAAGATCTCTTAGTGGCGATTGCTTTTAGTTTGTTGTTGCTCTCGATGCTCCTCCGATTTCCCTAACAAGTATCAAAGTCGTGATTCAAATTGTTAGGAGAGTGACAAATGGATCTAGATATAATAATGATGTGGGAGACGATGTGTTCCCTATTGAAGTTTAATTATGAGTTGTTTGACTATGAATAAGCTAATGTATAAGAGATTTTTTCCTGACTCCCAAACAAATATATAATTATACATTAATATATAGGTTTATAGAACTATGAGATTAATCCAAGAAACAATAAACAAGCATCCCTTCATTTGTTAATTAATTGAAGAGAAGGTTACAATTAACCATCTACAATTAAAGTTAATTAGGAGAGATTATAATTATTATCATATGGTGATCTCTTCACTAGTTAGGTGAACTACAAAGTTGTGATATAATTATAAATACAACATATATTAACTTCTTCCAATTCTCAATGATGAATCAACATCTTTATCTTTATTATTAACATTTGCAAATATTCTAGCAATCTCAAGTTGTGTATTAGCAAGAATTTCAGTTCTCTTGATTTCCATTTCACCTCTCTTTGCTTCAGCTTCAACTCTCATCTTTTCTATCTCTTTCAATGTCTCCATTCTTGTTTGTTCTGACCTTACAACTACTTCTGCTAGCCACCTTATGCTTTCAGCTATTCCCATTGCTTCTTTCTTTTGTCTCTTGTTATTATTCTTCTCTGTTCGTATTCTCCTCTTTTTCGATCTTTGCTCGTCCTTTTCGCTATAAAGCGCGGGCGTGCTACTATCCGTGTCCACCGGATTCTTGTTAGCTATATGGTCAGATGATTTAGTTTCTAACTCATCTTCCTGTAATCAAAAAATTATAAATATTTAGGTTTGTGCGGAACTCAATTTGTTACTACATTGTAAATAAAAAGAAATAATATTGCAACTGAGGAGAAATATGATCGGATACATGTGTAAAATTCGTTATCAATGTATATAATATTTGTGTCAACTTTGGTTGATCTTTCACGATAATAATATTTGCTAGCTATATTTAGACCTCTACACTGCTTGATTAAAAAATAAATACATTACATTTTTTTGGGAAAAAAAAATCCAATGAAGAACCAAAAAATAATCTTCACATTTACTATGCATAAATTGTTTAACTCACATAAAGGATGAAATTAACTTAAAAACAAAATTCTAGATATTCGTAGAGACTAAAAGCATATTTAACTCAAAAAATTAAGACAAAATTCAAGATAATTTTCATGAGCATAGCTCAATTGGTAGGAATATTGTATTTTATATGTAGGGTCGTAATTCGAACCTGGGATCCCTCACTTATTCACCTCAACGTGAATTTCTAGTCATTAGACTACTTGACACAAAAAAAAATTAAGACAATATATAATAAAATAACCCAAAACAAAAAATTATATAATTAATCTACCTTGGGTAATTTATCAACCCCATTTGATCCATGTGAATTTTGAGCAATTGCAATTGGTGGATTAGCAACACTAGTAGGAGCTAGTGACTGATGAGCTTCTTCTTGTCCTTGTGACACAACAAGTGAAGAAGGTTCCAACAAAACCAAACCATGATGATTATTATTATTATTATTACTACTTACATGTTGCAATTGTGAAGCTACTACTGTTGTTGTAGTAGATAATTGTCCTGTCCCACGAAGAAGAAGATCAAGTCTTGAATACAAAGGCCAAGCTGAAACATCTGAACTAGCTGATTCTGATCTATACCTTTTTTTCATAGACTCAATCTTATTCTTACACTGTGTTTGTGTCTTTGGTGATTTTGTTGAGTTTGATCTTGATGAAACATGTTTTGCAACATCTTCCCAATCTTGTCCTTTGAGTTTTGCTCTGTTTCTTAGTATCCATTTTGATTCATATGCTTCAAGAAGTGTTGTTACTGCTCCTTCACTCCATTCATCTCTTTTTAGTCTCTCATTTGTAGTACTTCCACTTCCTATATTAATGTTTTGTTTTCTTGGTGATTCTTGTGATGTTGGAGGGTTTTGTTGATCTTTGTTTTCATTCATTTCTTCTTTTGATAATAATAAAATCCTCCATCTACTATAGATTTTTTCACACTTTGTTGTGTTTTGATGATAACATGTTTTTGTTACAAAGTTTGTAGTTCACATGAGGCTAAGAATATGAAAGGGTAATAATAAGAGAGAGAGAGAGAGAGAGAGAGAGAGAGAGAGAGAGAGAGAGAGAGAGAGAGAGAGAGAGATGGCCACTAGCATTAGAAAGAAAGTGAACTTTCTTTTTCATTTCTTTTTTGTAATAAACCATAGATTTTGTTCACTAACATAATCTAGTAGATAGAAATGCATTAACTTTTATGAATAAAATGATAGAGTTTATATACCTTAGTGATTATTTATTATTTTTATATATTTTTAAAAATTAAATTAATGATTATTCTTCTTTTTGTTTTATGAAAAGGAAAAGAAAAGAATGGCTAGGAAAAAAAGTTCACTTTTTTGTCAAATAAGTTAATGATGTCAATGCATTAACTTTTTCTTTCTTTTCTTTTTGTTGCTTTATATTATTTTGTGGGAGAGAGGTGGTGTTTGATGGTGTAATGTGATTGTGAGCAATAGTGTGTATGTTGGTTTTTTGGTTGAGTTTATTTGGATGCTAGCGTTGTTATGAAGCCAACCAAGACATCCACTGGCCCTAGCATAAGGGTCATGGTAGTGGTGGGTCTATCACATGGTTCTGTCACCCATTTCCTTAATTAGACTAATTTTCATCACAAAAAATGTTTCTCTAAAATATTGCACATCGGCGCTGAACTTATTAAGGAGGATTACAATTTGATTTCTTGTGACTGCGGTTGGAAGAAGCTGGAACTACTTGATGTCAGAACTGATCCTCAAATCAGATTAAACTGATGGTGAAAGAAAAAAAAATCACATTATTTAATTATTTATTTTTCCCTAGAATTGAAAATTATTGATAAATGACGGTTAGGTTTAGTAGAAGGAACTAAACTTCGTCCAGACATCCTAGTTCAATTAGTAAAACTATTGACTAGTAAAAATATTGAAATTGTTAGGTTAGACGTTATGATCGGGGTTCGAACTCCGGCTCCCTCACTTGTTTATGTGAGTTTATAATGGTTTGATCATTTCGTCTATCTACCCAAGTCATTTTGTCTATTTACCCAAAACAACAAAACAAAAAGAACTAAACTCTCATAATATAAAGAAGTAATGTGAATCACAACTAAAAGAGATATTCATATTTAGTGTCCGGCATAGAGTATTTCAAATAAGAATATCCCTGATGAAGGAAACCTGTGAAAAACTAAATTTATTTTAAACATTTGATTAATTATACCTAATAAGCACATTGTAAAGAGAATAATTATTCTTCTATTGAATTGTCATCACATAGATTTGAGAAGTATTCACCACCAACAACACAATGAAGATGCCTTCTTAATTTCAATTTCCTCCACAACCAGCCAATGTGCTACCGTCACTAAAACTAATATTGCTATATCTCTCTCTCCATCTCTTCTTTATTTTAGTCCACTTTTTCTCTACTTGTCTCTCTCAAAATGCACTTTCTTGATCTATATTCATGTGCCTTTTGAAAGGTCTTTTGGTGATGCACAACCACTAAAATCAAAGCTACTCCAAATGGCTTTCTAATGAAGACTATGGTTGGTCATTGTAGAGAGGAATCATAATATGCCACGTCAATGAAAACAAAGATGTTGAGGGTTTAGTGAGTCATTCCATTCTAAAAGGTATACCTAGCTAGTTATAGACCATTTTGATTTATCGGTTCTTTATGTCTTTTTGTCATTTTTTTTCCCATTAGCTAATAAAATGTCGATCCTTTAGAATATTAAATATCGCATAAAAAAAATATTAAATATTAGTCCACAAGTCGTAGTTACTGTTATTGTTAGGCCAGATATTTTCACTTGAATTTAAACCTAATTTCTCATACCATCATAGAAGGCTTATTTATAGGCAAATTTTAACCCCTCCAACTTTTATTTGAGTGATTTTACCCCTTGTATTTTTCCTCTATGTCATTTAATGAGTTATTTTATAGTTTTCCACTCTTCCTCACAATTTTTCTCCAAATTTACAATGAGGTGACATTATTTATTGACGTGATTATCAAATCTCACAAAATTAATATAACTTACTTTAAAACTAAATATTAAAAACACCTAAAATCGACTCGTACACGGTACATGTAAAGTTGAATGAAATTTAGATCACTGTCGCAGATCGTTAGTGGCTGCCAATGAGACCAAATCATTTAACTAAAAATTTTAGTAAATTTTGAAAATAAAAATTGATCGTTTTAATGATGTTAGAACTGACCTTCGAATCAGATTAAATAGTTTAATGAGCCAGATATTAGTGATGAAAATAAATAAAAAAATTACTGTTTATTTATAATTAACTAATTATAATAGAGTTTGTCTCGATTTAGGTATATTTTATAGTAACATGTGAATTAATGGATTTTATTGCCACTCCTAAACAGGCCTAAAGTTTTTCAAAGTTCTTTTCTTAGGGATTTGGGCTTTGAGTTGGGGCTTTACCTTAATAAAAAGAAAAATAATTTGCTATTTATGCCATCAAATTGATAATAGGACCCCCAAAAATTGATTTTTGTCTTCCAGTAAGGTTTAGATGTCAAAGGAGTTTAGAAAGTCTTTAAAAATGAAGTAACCTTTTGAGACCAAAAAACATGAAAAAAATATGAGCTTTTGAGGGATTCAGTGTCGAAAAGTAAGTGAAATCACAAAAATTACCAGCTAGCATATATTCTCACATTCCGAAAGTTATCTTCCAAAACTCGGGGAGAGGAAGCAGGGGCGGTTCTAAGGCCCAACAAGTCTGGGTAGTTGTCCGCGCTCTGGCCAAAATTGTTGATATTTTTAGGGGTTAGATTTTAGGGCAAAAATGAAATTTTTAGGGATTAGTTTAGGGTAAAATTGAAATTTTTTGTTAGACTATTTATATTTTAAGTCACATGTGAAATTTTGTCCAAAGGGTATAAATGGAATTTACAGACTAGTGAGTAGCTAGGAAGTATCGAAACTCCTCGGATTAGACGTGTCCGTATCGGACACGTGTCGGTGTCGGTGTCCGATACCGACACTTATGATTACACTAAATTATGTCATTTTTCCAAATTTTTATCGGTGTCGACGTGTCAGTGTTCATGTCGTGTCCGGTGTCCGTGTTTGTGTTCGTGCTTCAAAGCTAAGTAGAGACTAAAGAGTCCAAAATTCAAAAGAAAATATTTATAAAAGAGGAAGATAACTTATGAGAAATGATTTATTTTTTTAAGAAACTGAAGTGAAATCTAAAACTTAAATTAACTGTAACAGTAAATTAAACTGGTGAACTGCGAAAGACAAACCGAAGAAGATAAACCCCTTTCACTCAAAAACCCTTTTTTTTTCTCTTCCTCACTCAAAATCATCAATGGCTCTCTTCCATTCTCTTACTCTTCCACTTCACAGACTAACCACTCTTTCACCCTTTTCTTCCAAACCTCTATCTATTTCTCTACCTCACACCTCTTCATCTTCAACACATCAACAACACTCTTATCCTCTCACCACAAAAACAACAACTCACTTCAACAACAATAGAAAATTGCTTTGCAAACCACCTAAAGGAAAACATATTAGAGAAGACTATCTTGTGGTATGTTACTTCTAATGTCTTTGTTTTCTCAATAGTAATTTTGGGTGTCTCTTCTTTTTTCCTCTCATGGTTCCTATGTTATAAAAATTGAAACTTTAGATAATTTGAATTTTTATTTATTTATTTAAATTCAATTTTAGACCCTTTTGGATTCCTGTGGTATCAATATTGGAGTTGTAGAAAAGAATTAAAGGAAAGAAAATCTTCTTCTTTTTTCTAGTTTCATTAGTTCAAATTTGAATTTGATGTTGTAGTAATGACATTGCTTGTTGATTTTCCTGAGTCAAATTTGAATAGGAGCTCTGGCGATTGAGCTCAATTGGTTAATGAGTTACCCTAGGATGAATTGTTTGGGAAACCCAAGTTTGATTTCTGGGAGAAACAATTTTTGGCCGACTTTACTTACCTCCCGGTTGGACTCTGGATTACGAGGGCTCCCTTCCCCTGGGAAGTGGAAGGTTAACACCAATAATAAAATAAAATAGGAGCTCTAGAAAAGAAGAAAATATATACGAAAATTGTTGGGTGTAGATTGTAGTTTACTGATAAGTGCATATTGGTCATTCGAAAAATTCATAGGTATCCTTGTGAACTGGATTATAGTATTTAAGTAGAAGTTGTAATATGTAATTCTAAGCTTGGATAATAGAAATGCATTGCAGCCACTCTGCAGTTAAAGACGTAGGCAAAATTGGTCAAACTTTGTGATCAAATCCTTGTTTTTCTCTGTTTGCAGTTTTCGTATCTGTTTTCTTTTGAACCAGTGTTATTGTTCTAACCAAAATAATAATTAGCTAGTTGATGTTTGGTGTTTGTATTAATGCCGTTGATTGATGTTTTGGATTTTGCAGAAAAAGTTTTCAGCTCAAGAAATCCAAGAGCTGATGAAAGGAGAAAGAAATGTTCCTCTTATTATTGATTTCTATGCAACATGGTGTGGTCCATGCATCTTAATGGCTCAAGAAATTGAAATGGTATGAGGCTTAATTGATTTAGATTCAGAAAATACTTAACCATTGTTCTGATATGATTATGAAGATTAGTTGTGTATAACATGTTTTGGTTTCAAAGTTTGAGCTAGTGAAATGCATGTTTTCTTCAATCATCCCCGGATAAAGAATGTGCTGTTTAAGATTACCATTTTAGTTCTATTATAGTTTTGTAGATTTTGGGTTGTGAAATTAATCATTCACCAAAAAATAGAATAAACTCTTGTTTGGATAAATAACTTAATTAAATGCTTATAACATACTAGTGCTTATAGGTCAAATAAAGACAAATTGGTTTGTCCCCGTGAGCTTAGCTTAGTTGGTAGGGACATTGCATTATGCAGACTGCAGAGGCTGAAATTTGAACCCGAGATTCTCCACTTTTTCGCTTTAAGGGGTGACATTCTAGCCATTAGGCTACTTGACAAAAAAAAAATACAAATTGTTTTTATATTAGCTATAAGTTGTTTCATAAGCTATCATGGAGAGCTTATGCAAATAAGCTAAAAACAAGTTATGGACATGTCATAAGCCGTTTTCATAAGCTCTCCCTCGTCCCTCCCAAACATTCTCACAAGTGCCTATACCAATAGATAAGTTCAAATAAGTCAATTCAAACAACAAAGATTTTCCTGGAAGTACAACAGACTAGTAGAGTTTAACTTGTCTAGAAGTCAAATGAATTGGCAACAACAAGGTTTAACTTGATTATTGGCAGAAATTAACAGTTGCTTTAATGACTTATGTAAGGTATAACTCTAAATTATATTTAGGTTATTCTTTGTACAAGAAGTAGAAAATGCAAGGCACTTAGGCCATGCAAACTGTCCCTTATAGAATTGGGACACAGTCTCTTGGGATTACAAGGCTAAGCCGTCACCAATGCACTAGCACCATGGAATAAAGCATTCAAACATTTCCAAAGAACTTATAAATATAATTCAACATATGGCTTGTTTAGATTGTAGTATTATTTAAGGTTATATACTGGCTTACACACTTGTGTGACTATTTGGAAGAACTTACGGAAACAACTTTTGACATGTTCATTAATTGTTTCCAGCTTATTTCCATAAACTCTTCATGATAGCTTATTCAAACAACTTATAACTCAAATGAAAACAATTTGACTTTATTTTATCTTTTGTTATAGAAATACATAAGCACATATATGATAAGCGTGTATGCTATAAGCATTTATTAAGTTGTTTATCTAAACAGCTACCAATGCTGAGATACACGTAGATTGATATTTTAATAAACAATTTTTTTTTTACCTTTTGGTACTTTACCCATGTGACAATATAAGATGTTTAATGTTTTCAGCACTTCTGAACTTGTTCTTTTACATTTTTCACCACACATAGATGCATTGATACTCAATTTAACGGGAAACGGCTTTGGTTGTTATTGAATGAATGCATTGGTTTTGAGTATGACTCATTCACTGGTAATTTGGAATGTATTATTTAATCATAGCTGTGTACGTTGTAACCTTAAGCATTCCATAATAGAAAACTACAGGATTCACTCTGCTGTCTGATATGTAAGCATAATCAGTTAAGGTCACTGATCAATGATTTGTGTCTTTTGTGCATATTTATCTATTTACTTTAGAGTCGGAGTTTCTGTTCTAAACAATTAATAATAGATGCTCGGATTTTGGTTGCATGCAAATGCAGCAAAACAAGCTTATATATGGAACTTTGTGTCATATTCGGATTTATAGTCCTTGAGAATGATATATTGACACCTTAAGGTTATAATAGATCCGGGAGTATTGAATACTCTTTGAAGGAGCTCAAGCTTATATTGTTTTCTAATCATGATGAATCATTCGACGTGTCTGGAATTAGGTCCATGAGTCCATGAGTCCTAGTTGGTTTGGTTATGAGTTTTAAGTTCTATTCTATGCAAACAACTTTGCAGTTGTAATTGCATTACAATTTTATGAATATAATATACCCCTTTTGACCCCCCCCCCCCCCCCCCCCCCCCCCCCTATTTTTATAAATTCGCGATTTTGGCCCGCTATATTATTTTTCATGAACTTGGTTCGAATACATATTATTATTGTGAATTTGGTCTCTCTACTTTGGTTAATTGCCCTTTTGGTCCTCCAATATTTCAAGGATGTTTGACACTTTTGGTTATTCTTTGGAGACTAAAGTGTCAAGTTCTGGTCCCTCTATGTATAGAGACCAAATTTGTGAAAAATAAAGTAGGAGGACCAAAATCGTGAATTTGAGAAAATAGAGAGACTAAAACTGTATTTATTTTAAGCCTTTTTTATAAGTAAATCACATGTTAGTCAATAAAGAGTAGTTAATTCGAAAGCTCAGAAGTAACCTTCAATAAATTTGTGCAGCTTGCAGTTGAGTACGAGCAAAATGCGATGATTGTTAAGGTTGATACAGATGATGAGTATGAGTTCGCACGTGACATGCAGGTAATAATCTTGTTTTGTCTGCAATTCATACATTTACAAATACTCGGTAAAGATCCATAAAAAGCCTTTTTGACAAATGGAGGGAAAAAGCCTTTTTGACTTTCTCGAAATTGAATTCAAACATGCACATAGCTTCTTTTGCTGACAATAATTGGTATTTCATTCATTGTTTCTTCCAACTTTCAAGTCTAGATTAGACCCCTTATAAGGGACAATGAACAATAGACCTAAACACATGCAAAAATGTGAAATTTGGCATGGAGACATTGTATGTATTGTTGGATGAATGAATGAATGAATGAATGAATGAATGAATGAATGAATGTCTGCAAAAAACTCATGAAAATACAATTTCTAAGTATGCAATTATTAATTACTATTGCGGTTTTTCACGTCTTTTTATTTTAAACTCAGAATAAATCGAGGCCTTATCAGAATGTTACGAAACTTTGTAGATACACTCTATTGAAAACTTGAGTCAAATTTAGATGTGAAAATTTCTAAACGACACTTAAAACTTTTCATGTATTTCAGGTTCGAGGGCTGCCTACGGTTTTCTTTATTAGTCCTGATCCAAAAAAAGACGCTATCCGAACTGAAGGTCTTATACCAATACAGATGATGAGAGATATCATTGACAAAGAAATGTGAAACAGTTAAGGGTACTCATCACCTGACATAGTTGAAATTTCTAGATCTTGCAATATGCTGTTTGGTTTAAATGTAGCCTATTTTGGGACAGATTTGAAGTGCTAACCAATTCATATGAATTTGGCTTTTGAAGTTCATAAATTGTATGATAGTTTATGTAATGTTTGAGCCTTTGAGGTCGACATATGATGTAGTGTATCACGTGTGATGTTTTATAGAAAGACATCTTAGCATTATTGTAAGTTTATTCTATTCAAATATAAAATTTGTTATTGAAAGGAACAACCTTTGTGTCTTAGTGGTGAGTTTAGCTTACATGTTTTGTCAATATCGACATCAGTACACCGATAAGAGTTTGACTTTGTAATTTTAAAAAACAAAATTTAAATCTCATTGAAAATAGATGTAGTTTTGAGAACATAGTTTAAAAATTGTATCAAAATTTATCTTAGATCTATTGTACAACACACAAATGTTTAATTTTAAGAGTTTAGTTTGACTTTTTTTTTTACACAGTTTAGTTTGACTTAAAACTTACATTTTAAGATGATATCAAAACATATCAAGGGATAATTTTTTTTTTGTCAAGTAGTCTAGTAGTTAGAAATTCAACCCTTAAGATGGATAAGTGGGATGACTGATGTTCAAACCCTGGCCTCCTGCATATATGATACAATATTCAGGTCAACTGAGTTAAGCTCACGGGATATCAAGATAAATTCTAATAATGTATATTAGAGTTGATTTTATATATCTAATATGCTTATGTTAGGCCAAAAAAATACTAATTTTAGTATTAATAAAACCTCATATCATATCACTTTTAAATTAGGTAACTGGGTGAAATTGAAAGTGACAAAGTATGGTTGTAACATCCTAGGAGTATAAAATATAAAAAACAAAAGACATGATAAAATGTTTCCCCCAAAAAGGAAACTAACATGTAATTTCATTTCAAGTAATATTATTCACTAGTTGTCGGATTTGAAAGGTACATTAAGGAAACTTCAATGTAACATAGGTATGGGGAGGGTCAAGCAGCCCACTAGCAAAAATTCTCCCATTCAAAGGTGGCTAATTATTTAGTGTTGTACAATTTGCAAATATAACCAACCATAACTAATGGCAAATAATTAGTAAAAAAGACTAATGGGAAGTAAAGTTCTAACTTAACTATTTGAAAGCATGCAAATTTTGTGAGAAATATTAGATGCAATAATAATGAAGTTTGACAAAATAAAGGGATTTGAGTTTCATCAATTTATTATCGTGTCGTAATGTAAGGACAACTTAGCTAGCTAGTAACTACTAAGATATTATTGGAGGAGTTGAAATACGAACCTTGAATTCTTTATTTTTTATTATTTATAGTTTGTTTTTGTTTACAATACAGAGGATCGAATCCAGAATCGCATGCATAATATTTAAATATCTCCGACCAAAAATATTGTTTTAGAAAAAGAGGAAGCAAAGTGCATTTAAATCTAAAATTTTAGAAAGGAATGTTTCTCTTCTAATTGAGATTAATCACTTAACTACTTGGTTAGGCATTCATTAACAAGATTAGGGAAATAAAAATAATTGGGTCTTTTTTTTCTTACACAAAAAGTGAAGTCTTGCTTCCTTTAACAAGAAAAGTGATGGATGATGACTGCATATCTAACCATTTTTAAGCCAACTTATGGCAATGAGTATAAACCACTTTCTAATTTTTCATTTACCAAATACATTTATCTAGGTCCATTTTTTTAACCTTTATTTTGCTCTATAAATATATATGGCAAAGTTGTAACAATATCATTTAATTACTTATTTATTTTTCATTGTTAATGTTTTAAGCTTAGCTGCTGACTACTGTTCAGTCCAAAACAAAATGTTTATCAAGAATTTTGAAATAATAATCCTTCAACTTATCATGACAAATTCAATCATTCTTATATTCTGTTGTCACACTCAAACAACATTAATAAATTTCAACAATTCAATTAAGGTTTTTTTGGTGTGTTTTCCATCTTTCATTGGTAGTCAAACAATTCTTGTTCTTGATTTGGACACTAATCCATTGAGTCAATTATGGTGATTAGACAAATTCCACTCAGATATGATCATTTCAAATATACTACCATTATTTTTTTAGATGTACTATCATTCTAAGATTTGATCATCTAATAGAGTAAAAAAAAAAAATCTAATAGTATACTGCTAAATGAATTTCATCTTTAATTGATATAAAAAAAACAAATCATCTTTAATTACATTTTTTTCCCTATATTTTTCATAAAACAAATTTATTTTTCTATCTGTATTTTTTTATCACATATTTAACGTTCACTTTACTTTACCTTTATTTCTTCACACTAGATTTTATTTTGTGTTGTAAGCTGAAAATATTAAATTCCCCTGATTTTGACTAAGTTGGATGCACTCATTTAAAACATTTAAAATTTTCTAGATTTTTGTTTTTATTCTCAGGTCTAGTTAAACTTCAAATTTCAAACTATCTTGAGAAAATCAATACTACTTTGACTAAAATGTTTTTCATGTGTACCAAATTTTGAACCCTGATTTTTCTAGCTTCTACTTCTATGTAGTACTATCTGATAAGATTTTAAATGTAGTAGTACTATTCTTCAGATTAAGGTGTCCACAATTTTAATATATAGATTTATCTATAAGTAATACTCATTCCGTCCCGAATTATAAGCACCCTTTTAAAGATAAAATTTGTCCTAAATATAAGCTCATTTTTAATTTCCTAGAAATATTTATTATTACTTTTCAAAACATAACCTTACTTTACATTGAAATTTGAAAAGTCAATTACAAATACATCTTTTCACCATGGACAATTTAATAATTGTAATATCCAAAAAGTACACATTTATTACACTACCAATTTTTCTTAATATGCGTGGAAAATCCCAATAAAAACTTATATGATTAATATATATGCACCACAAGAAGGGAACAAGAGAGTAATAAAAGGTAGTAAATCTTTGGGAGGATTTCAAAAGTTTAGTAAGATATATAAATATTTAAGTAAAAATATATTTTAGGAGGTGATCTAAAACGGCATGTAGATACGTTTATCTAGAGGGTATATGAGGGTGTCCATGGCCATATGGGGTATATGACGTAGGAGATAAATATCATATATTTTGTTTTACTTGTTTCTTTTTGTTTTATTATAGTTTATGCTTCTTTAATGAAAGAGATGGAAATATCTTATATACTGCCTTCATATCTAATCATAGAACTTGATTGATTAAATCATGAAAACTAAAAAAAATGCTTATAAAAAAAAAATTGTTCTTGTGAGTTTAACTCAGTCAGTAAGGATATCACACTATATGTGCAGGAGCCTGAGTTCGAATCCAGGACACTCCACTTATTCACATTTAAGGTTGATTTTCTAGTTACTAGGCTACTTGACCAAAACAAAAAATAAAATTAAAAAATTAATTAATAATATTAAATTTATAATAATTTGTCCCATAAGTGCAGCTCAAATGGTAGCTATCGGGGATGTTATTAGAGTGGTCGGGGTTCAAACCCCGGATTTCACGTTTCTCCACATTTAAATGTGTGATGTGAGTCTTGCCATTAGGCTACTTGACCAAAAAATTAATTTTTTTTTTTTTTTTATAAAATTTACATTATTTTATAAGTTTACCTATTATGAGAAAAAATATACTTTATAGAAAATGTATAAAATAATTAGAGTTATGTTTATAAAAAAATTATATAAGGGAAAACATGTCTCTTTAGGCACATATTAAGAAAGAACTCTTTTGGTCTCATATAAAAGTAATAATTAACTTTTTAGAGTTATTGAATAATTAATATCTATTTGAACTATAGTAAAATACATCATTTATTCAATGAATTAAAAAAAAAACATTTTTGCATATATATATGAGACTGAATAGAGTAAATGTGAAAACATTTTTTTTTAAACTTGAGCATTTTAACTTTTTTACATTATTAAATAGAAAATTGTTATATTTTAACACATTAATTTTGTTAGCAAGTGTGACTGGTTAAATCTCACATCGACTATGAATAAAAAAAATGTTGGATTTATAAGAGAGATTACTCATTAACTTAATGTTTTAAGGTTTTGGATGGAGATGCGGCGTCTCCCTCATTTGTGGTGGAGATGTGGTGTCTCTCTTTCTTGTGGTCCTGAAATATAGACCCTTTTGTTTATCCCGAGCTCTTCTGGACTTCTTAACAAGTGGTATCAGAATCGTGATTCGACTTGGTGGGGAAACAAGAGTGGATCCTGGTATTTTATCGATTATAGGATGTGGAAACAAAGACTTGAGAAATAATGTTGGAGTTATAAAAAAGATAATTCATTAACCTAATGCTTCAAAGTTTTAGATGGATATACCATATCTCCCTCAAAGTTGTTCTTAATGAGGCCTACACGATGAAGTTTGTTTGGCAATAATCTGACTAGTAAATTGTGAGCAAGTATCTTTCAAACTAAATATGATTATCTTGATTCCATTGTTCTGAATAATGGTATAACTTCTATTATGTGGAGAAGTATTTCTAATACATGAAATACATTAATTAAAGAAAATATTTAGTTATAGTTAAAACTTTTTTAAAGAGAAAAAGCGCATGGTAAACTTCTCTTACAAGTATACCTTACAAGTATAAAGAACATTTATATTTAAATAAAATAATACAAATCTCTTCTAGTTTAATTAATGTCTAAATTTAATCTGTGATTTAAATACAAAACAATATTAAAACCATTATGAACAGTCAGTCGTTTATTTAAATTTCATAAGACTCGAAAGATTAATAGTATCTATAATCACGCGTACAAAATACCTGATTTAAACTTAAAAAATTAAACTTCTCTTACAAGTATAATAATTTAGACATTTCTCAATATTAAACTGTATTAGCAGCCGGTCGGCAGTTGCAGGAATACTAAAATTAGAAAAATTAGTCAAAATAATTTAAATTTAATTCTCATAAGAAGTAAACGTGTAATCCTAAATCACAATTACAAAAAAAATATATAATAATATTACTAATCTTCTAAAGCCGCAATGATAATACAATGAATCTTTCCTTAATACTACTATTAGTATTTTCCTTTTGATTTTCCGTTATACAATTTCCTTTCATATCAACAAAGTAACCAAAAATTAATATTAGAAATTAAAAATAATAAAAACTGAAAAAGAAAAAGAAAAAACAACTGAATAAATCTTCAGAAACCGATCGGAACATTCGAGAAACTCAAAATGTAGATCCACCGTCAACGATTTCACGAATCCCTAAGACGAATGAACGACGACGTTTTTAACGTTTTCTGAAGGCGAGAAAGCGAGAACAACAAGCGCCGCCATAATTCCGACGGGAAAGAAAAGAAGAACCAACGGCGGTGGAGGAAGCGGCGGAAGCATCAAAGGAAGAACAACCATTGAAGCCGCAATTGCAATTAGAATCAAAACGGAACCTAAAGTGAAACAACGAACCATACTCTTTTTATTGTAACCGTCGTTTCTCTAACGATCATGTTCCGCCGACGGCGATGTAATTCACGATTGTTGAACCGAGGATAGAATCGTAATTTTGGAATATGTGACTACTTTTTTTTTGTGGCGATTGCGAATTTGTTGTGAGATTTTTGGAGTAATAGAGAGAGAAAGAGGAAAGTGAAAAGGGTGAAGAATTTGGGGGAATATTTATAAGAGGTTGTGGCGCGTGATTCATTGGATTGGGTCTAAATTCGATTTTCGATGAATGCAAGTGGGGTAGTGGGACCCATGGGTTAGTTTATTTAATGTTTTGTTTTACTACTAGTAGTATAAGTTTTGATTAAATTAAATTAATTGATTAATTAATTTCGATTTAGTGTTTGGAGGGGAAATCATGTGTACAGTTATGGTCCTGCTACGAATCGGCAAAATCAGAACAGCAGATCCCAATATATACACACACTTGACTTGAGATATATTTTTCAAATGTTGTAAATTTGTTGTGTAGTTGTGCACTTGTGCTTATCAACTTTGCAATGGCTTTTAATGTATGTTATTTGTCAAACATTTAAGATGAAATGCATAAGTTTCGATGTAAATTTATTATATTGAATTTCGTAATATGTGTAAAGTTGTACATAATAGAAAAACCCTATTTAAAATATAAAATCGGTTTATAAATAAGAGACAATAATCATCTTATAAATTGGTTTGTAAGATTGAGTTAGACTTCATTCTTAATTCTAAGATAGTTGTGCTACATGTTATCAGGTTTCTGATCTGATCATCCATAATTTATATCCATATCAAAAGTCCAATAGATTTAGACGCGAGAAAGTGTGTTAAGAAATTAAATCTCACATTGTTAAGAAATCTACATTTTTATTTTCTAAATACATGCTTTGGCAGAGAAATAAATCTTGCTATCATACATTATATCATGGATGTATAACTAAATACAGTATTCAGTGGCTTCATAAAAAGAAATAAAAATGTTTAGTGAACACACCATTCTATCCTATAAGCTAGTGAGATCTACAAATTTAGGAAAAATATAAATAAAAAAGAATAGCAAATTTAGAAGAGTTTAAATAATATCCATAGTTAGTAGTATTAATTGTTTTTGTCACATATCATCCCACTTATAGCATGTGTATCTAATATTAATCGTATAAAGTAACTATATAACTTAAAAAGTTTCAATTTTGTAAGGCTGACTAGGTTTCGACCTAAATGATCCATAAAAATATAAGAAGCTAATCCTATTTTAACTTGCTCGACCGCTTCAGACTTGTTATGCGATTACAACTGATTGTTGTAGCAAGTGTGAGTGGTTAAGTTCCACATTGCTTAAAAAAGTGGAGGTTGAACACTTTATAAGTGAAAGAACCCATAAACCTAACACCTTAAAGTTTTTGGTAAGAGTGTGGTGTCCAACTCACTTGTGAAGTTGTTCGTGAACCCAATGTGGATGATCTCCTTGATTGCCCCCTTGTGACCCAACAGTGGTATCAGAGTCGATGGTTCGACGAATGGTTGAACTGACTTCTTGTATCGAAAGTCTTCTTGACAAAGGTGGTCAGGCGGCGGGTCCCGTTGAGCAGTGTGGCTAACGGTGGTATTAGTGTAGGATGAAGAAAGCTTTTGCTTGAGGGAGAGCATATCCTAGAGTGGATGGACTCACACTTGAGGGGGAGATTGTTGTGGCATGTGTGAGTGGTTAAGTGCCACATTACTTAGAAAAGTGGAGGTTGAACACTTTATAAGTGAGAGGACCTATAAATCTAGGAGTTTGCATGAATGAGAAGAGGTTTGGCATATAGGAGTTTGCTTTTGTGATAGCTCGGGCGCTCCTTTGTACAAGCACATACAATGGTTTTTCCTTTCGAAGTCACGACCTATGCATGGTTTTGAGAGGATCAACATTTTGGTAATCCTTTGATGGACGATTGTATGTATGAGAATGAGCTAAGAACTCTCTTATCCTCCTATAGGTTCTTACTTCACTCTAATGCTAGCTACAACATAGTTTTTATTCGGAGGCAAGCCAACAAAGTTATTCATAATTTTGCTAGAGCATCTCTATTTCAGTCTAGCAAAATTATTACCCTCCCAATTCATTAGAGTGAAATACAGATGCTCTAGCAAAATTATGAACAACTTTAAATTAAATAAATAGGCAAGCCAAGATTCAATGTGTTTTAAAACTAATAGACTCTAAAAAATCTTATTATAGAATTAAATAGTTTAAAACCAATTCATCCTGATAGGATATTTCCCCATTATTCGAGAGTACTTTTATGAGACTGCAAAAGTCTCTTTTAGCTTAGCTAAAGTCTAGAATTCATTCTCTGACTTGGACATGTAATAGTGTTAAAAATTTTAGGGAGAGTTTGACGCTCACTTAAGTTCCACAAAACTCGAGGATTAATCTCTACGATAAGATATCTAGTTTATGAAAAATATATTATCCCCATTAACTCAATTTAAAATCATGTGCCGAAATTCTTTGAGAATCAAATCCGACAACAAAGAGCCTTTGATATCAAATAAGTGCCACTTTGTGGCTATAATTTTTTTTGACACTCTGTTGCAGATATTAGGCCCTTTTCCTTCAAAATTTATGTCTTTTTGTCTTAGTTCTTCATTCTCCTACTTTATGTAACTGCCCAAGAGATTGTTGCAACCAGCAAATCAATAAAAAAGTTATTAAATAAATGACACATCTACTTAAAAATGATATCATGCCTTGACAAAAAAAAATGATATCATGCATAATCCAATTGCATGCCAATTAATTAACTATGTCTATACCTAATTAAAACACACTTAATTAATTAAACCCCAAAACAATATGTAGGACAGAAAAAACTCACAGCTCAATAAACTACTAAACATTGTACAGTATATCATAATAAACATATATAAAGCAGCTTAATCTCATTATTAAAATGAGTTGTCTCTCATCTATGGCATTTTCAATTGATAACACTCCAACAACTTCAAATAGCACCAAGAGTGAAATAGTGCACACAATTAAGCAATAATTAAGCATGAACTTCCTTATCTTATGGAGATTTCTCCCACGGCCTTAAACTTCATTTTTTATAAACTTTGTGGGAATGTGCATTTTAACATGTATTTAATTATTTGTGTGAAAAAAAAAATGTATTTAATTATTATTTTGTATATGTGTACTTTCCGATTTGAAAATAATATATATTATTTAAAAATGATTAATTTGGTTAGGGTATAATGTAACCAGCTTAATGATTTTCTTTTTGAATGATAAATATATTATATATTAAAAAAAAACGAAAACAGTATAAGAGATAATTCAGAAAAATAAAGAGGTATCAGAAGTACACTTAACCAGAATTCAAAAATCTCTATGGTAAGACAGATAAAAAAAACACACAAAGAAAACTGCAAGGAAATCAACAAGACACACCGCCAAAAGACTGGATCCCCTAAAAGGCACCACCATGAGAAAAAAATATCTCTCAAGAAGATAGAGGCAAGGATCAACCACAAATAGGACAAAACAATAAGACGTCCTCCAATCCAGCTTAATGATCTTAATTAAATCAATGATCAAAATCAATTAACAAGTGTGTAAATGCATACTTTTGTAATTGTCGTCAATCTAAATCCTATTAACACGAATAGTATTTGAGAAAGTCTATAACTAGACACTAACTGTTTTTGTTCCATGTCAAGCACCTGACTCATGTATTTAACGTACATGAAGCTATGAAGCTACAACTTGTAGCTTCATTTTAGATGTGCGTTAAATGTCAATTCAACGTAGCCTCAAATACTATATACCTTGAAATTGAAATGCATACAATTAATCTCATTGGAATTCTCTTAAATTTATTTATAAAAATGTCAAAAACATTGGACCTTTGAAAATGTAAATAATGTACTAGGTAAAATGAATCTTATTGCTAGCTAGCTTCGGCTAAATTTTATGACTATACCCCCCTTGCAAGTGATTATGACTACATCTTATTCTTAATTATGACTACATCCCCTTGCCATTTAATTACTCCATCATCCAGCAGAAATATCTGAAATTCAAAATAAAGACTCGTTTAGATTCAATGTATGTTAGTGTCAAAAATAAAATTAGTACTATTGTTACTGTACAAATTTTGAATTTATGACATGCATGGTTATGGTTCAATGCTCTTAGCCATTTAAATTATTACTGTTTCTCACCTACTTGCCTAAAAAGCAAAACTAGAAAAAGCAAAGCTTGCAGAGCCTGTGCTTTAGTTTATTCTCATACAGAATATACTTGATGAAAAGAAAATGACTATTGAACATCAAAATTTTGTTTTAAATATTGTGTAATTAACTTTTCTGGAGTATATGTGTACTTTTTTGTTAAGAAAAAAAAAAAGAAACTTAGTTGAAAAATTAAAGACATTCCAACTAGATTGACACCACTTTAATGATTCAACAGAGAAGCTATCTCTCAAATATATTAAAATGAAGAAAAAAGAATATCAGAAGACTTGGAAAACAAGATCAAAACCCAAAGTGGCCGGCCGAGAGCTTATAAATACCAATATACCATTGCCTCATTAAAAGACTTACATGTAAAACCAAGCGAAAGGAAAAATGAGTTCGGTGCTCCAAAGTAATATTAACAAAATTTATATTCCTGGAAACCAAACCTATTTTTAGCAAAAGTGTGACCTTAATATTATTAGGAATCGTATCCAACGAATGAGAGTCTTGTAACTGAAATCAAAGATTAGCAATACTTTCAATACATTGATTGTCTTATTTATAAATGTCAGAAATAGCGAATTGAGCTCAGTACATTGTAGTACGTGCAATAAAAATTTAAATCTCAATTGAGATACCTACATTTGATGCTCTATACACCACAAATAGAATTACTCGAGTAGAAAAAACTTTTGTAGAAGAAAAAATAACTAGAAATGATGATACTCAAAATGGTGAATTTCAATTTGACAAGAGTAAATAGACATGTTGCCGTCACTTTTGGAACACATCCGTAACAACTAACAACTACCGGTACGTACGTTTCCTCTGTTTTTGTTTAAATGCGTGCATGTATCACAGTACTACTAGTACTAAGTAGCACGTTTTATATGCTTCTTCAAATGCGTTTTAATGCATTCACATTTCTTCAGATTGAGTAATTCAAAGGTTCGGTAGTAATTTTTATTTTACATGCTCTCTTCATAATATTTTATAAGTAAAAATGCATATTTTAGCTTCATTGCATATTTAATTAGGGATGTTATTTATAATTGTAAGTGGGAACCATGTGGGGATTGTTCGGTTTGAGGATTCGAAAAAAGAAAATTTTTCAAATGGGGGAGAAAGATCCTCCACAGGTTTGAGGATAGGGAGGTGATTTATTTCTCGTTTCGCGGAGACTCCGTCTTCATATATTTTATTAAAATAATATTTATACTTATATATTTAAGTTTTTATATATTATATTTATTTATATTTTCAAAAAATACTCCCTCCGGTCCTTATTATAAGAAACACTTTGACAAAATCACACAGACCAAGGAAGGTAAATTTTCTCATTAATGATTCTAACATTTTATGTTATATTCCAAAACTAACCTTTGACTAGCATGTGAAATAGGACTCTCTAATTAATGCACTAGCATTATAATGAATTATTTGATTGTATTTAATAAGGGTACAAATGGAATTGTGTTAAAGTGTTTCTTATAAAAAGGACCAAATAAAAATTTCAAAGTGTTTCTTATAAAAAGGACCGGAGGGAGTATATATATAAATTTTGTTTATATGTGATATTTATTTTGTTTATATGTAATTTTTATGTTGATTTTAGTAAATACCATACTATTATTCGTATGCATTATGATAAAAATGGATAATATTATTCGTATTTCATTTCATATTATTTCTTTGTAATAGTATATATATGCTTGATTTTTGTGCGACAGAATTTTCCAGCTCCTCAAATTAGTCAAACTTAATATTAGCTGATAACATTGGCTACGTATGATCAAGAGCATCATCTTTAATTAAGTACTGTATACTTTTACCAAATCATTGTCAACTTCCATTAGCATTTTATTATCCATTCATTGCATGTGTTTCTAATTTCCGCAGCCGTGATAAAACCCATAAACCACCTTAAAATTTTGGATTAAACTGTGATGTCAAACTCACTTATGAAGTTGTTTTTGAGCCCAATATATCGACTGTCCTCTCGTGATGACTCAACAATATATAATTCGTCTTATGTACTAACAAAAAATACAAACCAAGACTTTAAATTTAAATGGTTAATAAACACCACCGTTTAAGACAAATTATTTAGGATAACTAATCGAGTTTAATTTTTAATGAAAATAATTTTTTATAGTATTTTATTTATCTTGCGGTTGAACATTGAATTATTGAAGCTTTTTTTTTTTTAAGAACCAGAAAGTTAATAAAAAAAATAATCTTAAATATTAAAGAAAATTGAATTACAAATATTAATGTTTTTCGTTTGATTTTCTCTTATATTTAATATTAAAGGGAGTACTATATAATTTTTTTTGAACGAAAGGGAGTACTATATTTTTGTAAGCACATCATGGATTAGATAATTCAACTTTATCTGATATATTTACGAATTAAAGTCGGCAATACAAAAATTTAGAAGAAAAGATACATATTGTCTTCTTAAGAAATTTGAATTATATACTAGTATCATATATACACATTAAATAAATTTCAATTTTGTGACATATAGGATGACTCAATTATATACTTAGAGAATTTCTAATAGGTATATATCTAAACACACTTTAAGACTAAATGTTTAGGATTACTATAAGAATATCATATCTCATACTCCATTTTTTTTTTTGTTTACATGGGAGACGGAGTACCATATTATCTTCACTCAAAACTAAAATATTATATATATGAATCACAAACAATTTATATGAAAAAAAATATATATACACCCATATATATATTTTCTCTCTTCACACACTGTGCTCATTAAAATTTAGTGAGAGAGAGCACGAGGCACAAAGTCATCAATTTTGACGAAAAATTGAAATGTATAAAAACAAAAGGATGATTGAATTCCCATTGTATGAAAATGACATTTACATAAATCCACCAAATGGCGTTCATCTGGTCAATTGCAACACAAACCTACCATTTGGAACTCATGCATGATTAGACAACGTACATTTTAATTCTGGGGCTTTTGTTGTGAATTGGTAAAACATTGCTTGGTAACTTCAAAATTCAATAATAATAATAATAATAATTTAACAATTAACACATACAAATGATTGTGTCAAAAAAAAAAACACATAAAAATGATCGTCAACGTTAAATAATCCTCAACAAAATAGAATCAACACAAAATCGTAGTAAAAAACTTCTTGTGACAAAGATCACACACATAAATTATTTATACATCAAGACAATTATATATTTATATATATAGGTACCTCATAAGCTAAACTCTATATATACAAGAGTTTAAGTTCAACTCCACGAACACTTTTTTTTTTTTTTTAACTCCACGAACGCTTGCTTAGCCTAATGTAATATGGGTTTTTGTTAATTTTAGAATTAAGATTTAGGTCTAACTCATCAATTTTACAAAATTGACTTGTAAGGTAAGGATTGTCATAACTTATATAAAAATATATTCAAGCCATCTCACAATTGATGGAACTATTGCACTTGGTGCACATATATAAATGATGGGTGGCCTGATCAAAGATATAATTGCGGGTAACTCTAAGGATCGTGGAGGAGGCTTTGATACCTTTTTAAAATTGGTAGCTGGGCATAATTTAATCCTACAAAATCGGCTTGTGCGATGATGATTGTGTCTAGTTATAAATATATATTGAAGCCATCTAAAAACCGATATAAGACTCTTTAAGAGTCCAATATTGGATAGAATAAAACATGTATATGAATTTATAAATTAGAGGTATAAATATTAGCATACAAGTCATATTTTTAAGGTTAATTTAAATCAACCCAAATTCTATAATGTTCAAAGATCTATTGAGTCAACTGTTATTAGGTTTTCACTATCGTGTCACTTATATCACTTCGTAGATGTCTGGTCGTGAAGGAGATGTGTATTTAAATTCTCACATTAAATGAGATAAACTTGAGCATAAATTTATAAATATAGAGACAGTTCTTAATTATCTTACAAACTGTTTTACTGTGATACTTAAATAAAACATAGAAATAATTATCTTAAAGTTAAAAAAAAATGTTTATTTATGATAAATATTTATCATTGGAAACAGATACGATGAAAAGAATACAACATGAAAAACCATAATTCCCAACTCCCACAAATAAAAATACATAATCCCATACTTGTCTTTTTAGTTTAAGTCCAATGAGTTGAAATATTCACAAGATTGAGATTTTATTGAAAGATGCTCCCAAAATCCAAGAATGCTTTGAATTGGAAACTGAAAATGGCAACCACAAAAGATATAATTAAACAAGAATCAATATGGGAATAGGAGTGGGAGTAGTGAAGATGAGATTGATATCTCTGAAAACACGGTGGATAAGAGCTTCTATTAAGGATATCTCTGAATGAGAGTGTCCCAATTCATTGCATTTCGTAAGTTTGTATCAAAATAGGAATGGCCTTGTACCTTTTATTATTATTATTGTTATTACCATAATCCAAGAGTGAATTATTAATTTTAATTTGTTATTAAAATTGTAGTTCAAGCAAATTTTGATCTTTAACATTAAAAAACTTCTAAAAATATATAATGCATAAAATGGAATTTGGAATATAGGATGATACCGGCCGGTTGAGAGAATCTATAGGGAAACAAACCCTTCTAAATTTGTGTATAAAATTGAAATTTTATAACTACATTAATCTCTTTAAAATAATTTTAAGGACTAAATTGAAAGATCTCAAATGGTCCCCTTGAGTTTTAAAATATATATTGGTCACTTTATCCACAACTTATCTTTGAAGTAGCATATCGAGTTTATCTAAGTTCAAGCAAACAAATAAGCACTAGTTTCTAACTTTTAGAGACTTGCAATTTTGATCTTTTAATTTTAGGGCAAATGCTAAAATATGCTTTAAGGGCACATGATAAGAAACTTAATATAGAAATATTATTCTCAAAAACCGTGCATTTAACTTTTCAAAAGTCAATTTATTGTATTTTTCAATGTAACTATATATTCTACTTTTGGGATCCTTGCCATGTGTCCTAAGGGCACATGTTAGTAAGACCCTAACTTTAACTCCATTTGCAAAAGAATGGCCTCCACTAATTTTGCCGAAGTCAACACACATGTGATAAGTAACTCACATGTCACATCAGCATGTTTTGCCACATGGACAATATTGACTCACATGTCACGTCAGCGTACTAAGGAGTATATATTAGTATATAACATTTGACAAATTTGATCATCTAAAAGTCATCCTAACTATTTATGGTCACTACAATTGAAGGACCAAGTTGAAGATTTGATTCATATAACTTTGGTTAAAATCAATCAAAGCTGGCAAGTCAGAGACAAGAGCATCACATTATGATTATGAATTGTAATTGCAAAAAATGCATGGAGGGTGGCAGAAATGTGCAAAAAGGGGAGAATATATGCAAGTTGATGTAAATCCCATATGATATGTCATTATTTGTTTTTGGCTTTGTGCAATGTATCTTCAATCACGTGGCTTTTACTTGCCACACCACTCACCAACTCATTCTTTTTCTTTGCATTTATTTATTATTCTATACTTTGCTACTTGCCTACTTGAATGACAATGTGTTTCTTTCCATTTTCTAAAGTTTTGACTAATACATTGCACACTAAGCCCCTTGTTTAGAAAACTCAAATGTTTGATTTATTGATTAATCTTGTTTAGTCTTGTGGTTAATTAAAGACGTGTTTTCTTAATTGATTTAGGTATGTTAAAAAATGTGAACATGTATATTGTAGTCATAGAAAATAAAGTAAAACAAAACTTACTAGATTATGATATTTTTTACACGAGGTCTACTTTTATATAAAAAAAACAAAAAAACTATATTTTTTTCTTCGGATAAATTTGAACTATACCAACTTTCTCTTTATATTTGAAGAATTCTACTTTTATCTTTAGATACATAAATACATTATACTTTAGTGTATTTGATCGTACCAAGGATTTGTAGGAGTCAACATAATTGGGTTATGATGGGTCAACCACGAGATAGGACGTAGTAGCATTTTCAAACAATGGTGTACATATATTCTATAACTTACCAAAAAGCGTTGGGAAACTTTGAATTAATTGACCATCATGGGTATTTTCAAGGAGACATGACATGTGTTTCCGGCCACTACGATTTTTTACCTAGACACGGTGTTGGACTCGTCATAAGATTTTTCTCACACGTATTTGTACTAATTTCCAATGATCGGATACATGAAATATCTCAAGATTCGTGAGATATTTTCATTTATCGGGTGTTGTTAGATTTAAGGTTTACCCTTTATATTGACATAATGTTTGCATCTTAGTGATTGTCTAATATCATTAAGGAAAACCTATAGGGTTCACATGTTTAAATATTTTGGTGTCCATTTTGACGAAAGTTAGACAGATAGAAAATATGGTCTTTGAACGAATAAGAGCTTTGTTAAAACCAATTTTAACATTGAATTTGCAATAAAATTAACATTGAAATCGGATTTAGAACCTATTTGGAGGAGGACATGTTTATAAGATATGAATATGGTTAGATTTTTTAAATTATTAAAAAAAATGCAAATGTATCCTTATTTGAGCGAATGAATTTGGTGGTATGAATATTCTTTCACGAGATGTCACGAAACACATGTTCTAGTTTAAGTAAATTCTTAAAATTGTTAGTTTAGTGATCAGAAATTTCACCTTTAGATAAATAAGTCAGGTGTTCAGGGTTCTAACTCAGACTCTGCATGTGATGTCCCTACCAACTTAGACATTGAGTTAAATTCACGAAAACAATTCTTAAAACTGCTTTGACTCTAGACTTTGTGGAAAACACAGTGTATTAATTGGCCAATCACATTAATTTGTGATCTGATCGTGATTATTCTTATAGTCACATTCATCAATTTCCTCCTTATAATTTGTTCTCTCTTTCTTTCTTGTATTCGCATCCATAGTTTTCCCAAAAAATGGCATTCTATAGACTATACATGCATGTAAAATAAATATTACTTCCACTAACATGATACGTACTTTTGAAAGCAACAAAGATTAGAAATATAATTTAGAAAACATTAAGGATTACTATAGAAAGAAAACGTAAAGATTTTCTTGACAAGTAAGACAATACATCCAAATCTGAGTGTATTAGGTTCTTTTATGTCGTGCTCAAACTTACCACTCCTACTCAAATACATGTAACCATAAAATTATACTCTTCTTCTTTTTCTTTTTTATAGATATATAATTAAAGGTTATCGAGATCTTGTTCATCACAAATATGCATATGTATATTTTTGAGTTTTCAAATCCTAATAAGGGAGATCATCAACTATTCGTAGCCTAACAATTTGAAGGACATTTGTCCTACTCACATTATGGATTTTATTAATATAATAATAAATACATCATTTTCATACAAACTTCACTCATTTTATTCCTTATAATATATGGGAAAAATGTTATTTAAACACAATTTTTTAACAAAAATACAACAAAACTACACTTTTTACTTTTTTTAATATTTGTTGCACGTCTCGATATCCGTGTTGTGAGTGAAGAAAGTATGATGCTGTATTTTTGTCCAACATTTTTGTGTCAAAATATGGTAACCAATAAAGATATATGAGTATGTTCCCGTAAGCTTAAGTCAGTTGATAAGAACATTGCATTATATATGTAGAGTTGAAGTTTGAATCTCGTACACTCTATTTATTCATCTCAAGGATGAAATTCTAGTCAATATGCTATTTGACAAGAACAAGAGACGCATGAACAAACTGCAAACCTCATTTTGAATAGAGACCGAGGCATATTTTCTCAGGAGGTCACCCTACCTGATACTATTACATCTGCAATTGTAGTACCTCCCTATTTATTTTTACCGCGATTTTAGTCCTTCTATTTTAAAATTTTCATACATTTGGTCCCTCTTTTATTGACTTTCAACTTTGATGACATGACACCTAAATAAATGACATGGACATGTCTATTATGATGATTTGTCAGCCACATTAGATATTATTTTGTTTTTCAATTTTTTAAATGACACTTTTTTCTTAAATACAAACATAAATGAAAAATTAAAGGGTAAAAATACAGAAATTGAATAAAAGATCATTTGGGGATTAGGGTTCTCCAAGGTGAGATTTTAGGGTTCAAATTGGTTTCAAATGGCAGACATCAGTATCAGTATAAAGGTAATGGCAGCTTGTTGGTGATTTTTTGGTATTTTTCTATTTGACCACTGGATAGGCCCTATGGATTTGTGTTTAAGTGGCAAATCATTTTGTGCAGTCTTAGATCAAATTCGGTACTGATCATGATTCATGAGTTGGTAATAGGAACAATTTGTGCACATCAAATTCTTTTATTCACCTGAGGGATACATAGCCTCAGGTGACAAACAACTGAGAGCATAATCAAAATACTTAATTTTCACACTATATAAGCATCAATCATTATTCATTCTTACTATACATTTAATCCTTAATCAAATACGTCTAAAACTGATCATAATTCTTTTTTCTTTCTTTCAGTAAACTAATCATAATGTTAAATACATAATTTCTACACACTGCTAACAATCAAACCATGCCAACAAAACTTTTATCCTAGAGTGGAGTAAGATCCATCTTGCTAACAGTGCTGCATAAATAACAAGTTCTCCAATTGACTAGGTGGAGTAACTCTCTTCCTAACCAACATTTCTACCGTAGGACATTTTCTCTTCACCCCTCCCCTTGGCCTTGACCTGAATTGTTCATCAGTTTCTTCAAAATCACCCTATATATCAAGTAAATATCAATGAGCATTTTAATTCACGATAATATTATATACCACAAGAATAAGCAAGGACAGAGAACTTACAAGGGTAAAAACATGTTTAGCAGTCTTCTCATGATTATCTCTCACGTGTTTGTAAGCAAACCTCATTCCACAGTTAGGAAAGCCACACACAAACGGCTTTACTTGAAAGTGCACTGCTTTCTGATGCGTATGAAGATTTGATTTCTGTTGATGCAAACCCACAATTGGATATTCAAAGTTAGAAAATGCAACAAAGTAAAAAATAGAATTCATGTAGCATGTGCGCCATGCAATTTAATGATAGGAGGCATCTTACAGTTGAGAATGTGCGGTCACAACCCTTAAATTCACATTTAAAGGGTTCTAATGAAGTGCTGGTTTCGTGTGTGCGGAGATGCCTCTTCATGTTCTTCTTTAGTTGCTTAGTCCCACAAGTGTCGCAGGTCACATATTGATGGCAAGACTTAACATGAGCTCTAAGGCACTCTGCATTGGTGAAAACTTTCATGCAACCAGGCTCTAAGCACACCACTTCAACCGTATCGAGCTTAACTGCAGAATAAACAATAAACAATTTTTTTAAAATTGTGCCAACACATTTCAGAAATCAAAATAAAGGACAATACTACAAACAATGGACATAAAATTTGCTAATTCATATAGAAAGGAAACTAACCATGAGAATCTTCATGTTTCCGTAGCTGTGATGCATATCTGAAAACCTTTCCACAACCAATTTCAGGACAAACAAACTGCTTCTGATTTTCGTCACTTCTAATAGGGGTCGAATTTTCATCATGAATCTCTTCAACATGTCTTTTCAAATTGCTTTGCAATGAGAAGCCACTTTTGCAATTCTCAATAGGACATTGAAAAGTTTTCCCTTGATGCTGTAGAAGGTGGCGATTTAGATGATCCTTTCTTCTGTAACTCACCTTACAATCTTCAAGGCTACATACAAATGGTCTCTGTAACAAATCACAAGAAATTGTTAAAACTAGAAAAAGAAACAAACGGAAGAGTGACAACTACCAATGAGCTTTGACAAGAACAAGAGACACATGAACAAACTGCAAACCTCATTTTGAATTGAGCGTGACCGAGGCATATCCTTGATGAAGCTTCTCAGGAGGTCACCCTACCTGATACTAATTCAACAAGGCCAAGCGTGATGCCTCGCGCATATTGGAGTTCTTTATCTGGGATCCAATGCTTCACACTATAATGTCTATAATTTTATAGATCATTTTAGTGTCTAAAAGATTACTTTCCTGCAAAAACAGGTATCTTTAGTTCATTCATATTAATATTCTTCCAGCAATAGACTTTTGGTACAAGACCAAACATAGAAATATGCATATGATTATAATCTTCGCATATATGATATATCCATTCAAACTATCAAATGCTATAAAACCAAACTACTTAATCAATAAATGAATTATAAGTATAAACTAGTTATATTTAGAATCCCCAATATTAAGTATAAACAACAAAATCAAAAAGAACAATGCCACATTTATAATTGAACAAATGATAATTGAATTATAAAGTATAACTAGTTAAATTTAGAAGCTCCAATATTCAAGTATGCACAACAAAATCACATAGAACAATGTGACATTTTTATATAAACAAATACCTCAAGTGAATGACTTTGCATATGCTGCAACAAATAAGCATGTTTTTTGAAACTAGCACCACATTCTTCACAAGTATTAGATTTCAAAGCACCCTCTGCATCAGGTTCAGATTCAACTCTTGCCTTCTCCACCTCCTCCTAAAATACACATCACAAACATGTCAACAGCAATATAAAAAAATATACAATATATCTAATTAAGAGACCCAAATTCAAGTAAAAGTAAAACAATCAAGGAATTAAGGTGCTGTTAAACCTAATTAAAAAAAAAATAATCCCAAATTCATACAACGAAAAAGTTGTTCAATATTTAAGAAATCAAGAGACCCATTTCGTTTAAACTATAGATGAAAGATTGAATTTCAGGAAAAATAGTACCTTGTGTTCTGAATTGACATGTGAGGTAATTAGGGTTTTTTTGGATCTACAGATACCACAGTATTGGCAGTAATAGCGTCTGATATCTCTGAATTTCGGTATTTCATCACTTTGCAAAGTTTCTTCCATCGTTGATGAAACGAATTGTTGGGAAATTGCAGTGTTCGATTTGAAGGAGAGTGAATGAGTAAGGTACTAGGGTTGCTGCTAATTGATAAGTGTATATATATAGGCCAACCATACGGTGTCGTTTTTGTTTAGGGTTTCGAGTTTAGTTGGGCTTAGGCCCCTTTCTCGTGTTAGCAAAAATTAAGTAGACAAATCAATAAAAAAAAACTTAAGAAGAAATTTTTTTAATTACATTTTTATTAAAAAAAAATTTATGATTATTGTCTCATGAGCTTAGCTCGGTTGGTAGAACATTGCATTATATATGCAGGGACCGGTTTCTAGCCACTAGACTGCTCGACAAAAAAATTATGATTATTTTTAAGCATATTGTATATGTTTGATTGTTTTTATAATTTTTAAAAATAAATAAATTAGAACCTGAAAAATATTATAAAGGAGAACTTCACTGCAATTTTTATCAAAAGAAAAGCATACCTATTCAACTCAATATTTCATCATTTGTCTTGAGTGCATGAAAAAATATCAGAATAGATCAACTACTTAAATAAATCTAAATTATTTTGAGGAATTAGTCTTAACCGTGAATACCTATATAACAACAAACAAAAAAAATGAGTGTAAAACAAGCCATTTCAAACTATGGAAAAAAGAGCAATCAATTATGCAAAACTTATGTGTTTTTATTCAAAATATGAATAGCTACATGCGACACTTATTACATTTTGCTTAAAAGACATCTCTCAAAGATAATTTTAACTTTTCATTTTAGAGCTTTTAAAAATTTTACTACCGAAAAATTTGTAACAAAATAAGTATACACTTAAAACAACTTTTGAGAAGCTCTATTTAAATCGATTTCTCGCTTTTCTTTTTTTTTTTAAAAAAAAAACATTTTAACAAAAAATTAATACACTAAAAATCATTAAAAAAGAAAAGCTAAAACAAACAAACACATCTCACATGCAACTGCAAAAATTAATCTCTCAAAATTATTGAAATTCATTAAGGTTTTTACCTCTATTTTTTTTTCATATGCATAGTCAAGGCTCAAACTCTAAATCAAATGATCAAGACACTCAAACATTGTCATCTAACCCTCGTGTTACACCATGTTAGTGAATAATTTTTTTTGTTGAATATAAAGGGTAGAAGACCAGCAAAAGAATGAAAAGAAAACGAAAGAAGCAAAAACTCAAAGCTGAAGCTATTGTGTAGAAGTGAAGTCTACTATTTACTTTCAATAATATTGTTAACCGCATCCATGGAGTCGGTCTTGCAAAACACATTAGAGTAACGCAGCTCAAAGCATTCAACCCATGCTTAATACACATCAGCTCTGATGGCAAGACATCTCCAGCTTCATCAAAAGTCAAAACTAATGAAACCAGCCAAGAAACCACCAGTAGAGTCTCTCGAGCAGACCTCCGGACACAATCAATCGAGTAATAGGCAGGCTAACTCCTGTCAATATTTCCTTCAACAGACCCAGCAAGAGGAGGAATCCAACGCGCCATTATGGGCATGTTGGTGAATATACTTGTTCATGTGCGTTATTTTTTTCAATTTGGAAACAAAAAGGAAGGAAAATGCAAATGCTGTATATTGAATCAATTCAATTCATGAATTATGCATGACTGCACAATGAGCGGGTAAAAAAAATGCAATCAAGTTGGCCGCTGAGTACAGTTTGTACAACAATACAGTATTAAATAATAAACATATAAATATACACCTCAAAATCTGGAACTAAAAACTTATGTATATAAGTAATGAATATAAATGGGCCAATCGCCAATAGTTCGCCATAATCTCTATATCTCTGTCAATCCTCCAACTCTGTTCATTAACTAACATAAATAAATCTGGCCAAACTGCATTCCAACCTAGATAGGAGTTCAGAGCACAACAGGTAGCGGGTCACATAAAGCTTTCGATTTGTTGCACAAGATCAGATCCAGAAAAGCAATAGACCAAAGATATGAATGAGAAAATCAAGTTATGATGATACAAGCTTCCATACTCCTATAAAATTTTACATCAGTTCTCATCAAGGGCAATATCAGCAGGGTCTCCTATCCAAGGCCTACCTTCCCTCCAACGGAACCTTATTCTTAGTTTACCATTTGCATCTACTCCTACAACCTGTCCCCTGCTGGCATGTGTCTCCATCCCCCATCCCCACCGCGGCGATACCAGTCCATCTCTGATCCTTACTTTGTCCCCTACTTTATAAGGCCTAACCCGTTCCATTTCGCTTGCCTTGCAAAGCCATAATCTCTCCACAAAACAGAATGAAACCCATAAATTATCATCTTCCATCCGATGCACCACCCCCACGCTTGAATGAATCACTTCCCCCCAATGGTGGGTTGGAGTTGAAACTGATGCTCTAACCCTCACCCAGTCTCCAATACAAAGCTCCTTCTCTTCCACGACGTCCACTTCTGATGGGTCCAGCATCCATGTTTTTGAACCTGCTGGAGTGTATATTCGAAGCTTCCCATCAGCATCAATTGCTTGTATAGTACCAATACTAGCATGGGTGTGCCCCGACCACCCAAATCTAGGTTGCTTTACATATTGTTTAACTCTAACTTTCTGCCCTGCAAAGAGTTTGTCAACTCTTTCAAGATGGGAACTTGGTCCTACCCATTTCTCTTGCTCCCCACAAAAGCCTACGTAAGTACTTCTGTCAGTTTCATCTCCTTCATACCCTATTCCTTGAACGACGCCAACACTACCTGGCCCAATTGATTTCCAATTATTTGCATTTTCTTTCAATCTCACCCACTCTCCCACTTCAAAGATTTGTTCTGCCTGCAGGTCCGAAGGATCGCCTTTCCACAGTCCTGGCAAACCAAAGAATGCAACCCTGACTTCTCCATCCGCATGAATACTTGTTATAATACCTTGAGATTCAGGCTGAGCTCCTCTCCAACCCCACCTGGGTTCAACCAAACCAACTCGGAAACTAACATACTGCCCAACTTTCAAGCTAGGAACCTTTTCAACATCCGTATAATGAGTGATCCACTTCCCTTTACGGAAACAGCAAGCCAACTCCAAATAACCAGAATCCTGTACACTATGCACAACAGCTAAACTCTCTCTGCCAACACTATTCCAGTCATAACTAGGTCTATTTCCCAGGCTTGGTTTAGAGCGTACCCAATCCCCAACCTCAAACCCTGGAAGTCGTTCAGCATCTCCAGGAGACACTTTCCACAAGCTCTGCCTACCGGTGACCTTTGCCTACAAACAGAACATTTAAATCACTTAAAATCTGTGGTAACCTCAAGATGAAATCAAATCACAAATTAAAATTGTCAATGAAATTTGTCATACAACATGTGAGCGAATCCCATAGTAAAAGTGATCAATATTTTAGTATGAATTTCTCATTTCTTATAATGGACATAGATGGCCAGGGGTGCCAGCAAAGCCAAGTAATCTGCAAAACTTTGATTTTAGCCCATATAAAGTAGCAAAATTCTCCCAGATAAATGCTACTACCACCTAGCCAGTTATGGCTTTATAAGATTTAATACTAATCTGGGTCTTTCACTGTTTAGGTCCTGTTTAGTAGTGGTTATGGAAAACTCTTCATAAGTTTAGTAGTGGTTATAGCTAGTTTGAAAATGACTATAGGTCTTCTAGTCACTAGTGCAAAAATTAAAATATAACCAAGAACTAAACTTACATTGAGGGCACCATCCATGTCAATTCTCACTATTTTTCCAACAGTAGCTGGTGATTCATTTGACCACCCAAGCCGTGGCTGACTAACAGATTGCATCACATGAATTTCTTGTCCCACCTCAAAAGGAGGAACTTTCTCCACATCAGTGACTGAGCAAGAAAAAGGCTTGCTTCTGAAGCAAAAGGCAACACCCACATCACCATCCTCCTCCAAACTATGAATTACCCCAATACTGTTCCTTGTAATATCCTCCCATCCATATTTTGGAGAAGATACTGAAGCTTTCACTCTGACCCAATCTCCAACCTGCTTTCAAATTTATTAACAATTTAAATACAGCAAGACACTAAGAAGGCATTACGCAACAAAATTAAAACAGAAGCAAATGATCACCGTCAACCACAAGGATTGTTACCTTAAAATCTTCCACCTTCTCCATATCAGATGGATCAGCTTGCCATGGTATGGGTCGATTTGGTATTTCTATTACTAAGAGACCATCGTTCTCAATCTCACTTATTCTTCCAACACTATGATGTGTCTCACCACCCCAAGCATATCTAGGTTCTGCGACAGATCGCTTCACACATACCTTATCCCCAATCTGTAAGACAAATACAAGTTTTGTAACAAAAACAGGGCATAAATAGTAAGTCAGAGAATAAAATAATCTATATCTTACCCTAAAAGGAGGAACATGCTCAACCTCCTCTGGTTCACAATGCCAAGGATTTGGAAGATAGCTCAGTTCAATTAACAGACTACTGTCAGGTCGGATACAATATACAATGCCAATGCTTCCTGGTGTCACAGCTCCTAACCCATGTTTTGCAGATGTAAGAGTTGGACGAATACGAACCCAATCTCCAACCTTGAATTCCTCAACACGTTCCATCTCTGCTGGGTCAGCTTTCCATCCTCTGGATGCACCAGGAAACCCAACACGGAGAATTCCATCATCGTCAACACATAATACTGTCCCAATGCTGTCACGTGACTGCCCACGCCAACCAAACCTAAAGAGACAATAGTCATCAAAATCAAAGGCAAACGGCTGAAAGCATGCCATCTACAAGGCCCAATTAACAGAATTTAACAGTTAAGGCATAATTTGGTTTGTATATTATCATTCTCTTCTCCTTTATGACCATAATAAATCCAGAAAGAAAAAAAGATTAAAAAGAATAGCCTGCAAGGCTATCCATCCTCCATGACTTTTTCTGTGCTATTAATTTTCATACCAACTTTCTTTGGAACACTTATTTGATACATGTATCTCAGCCACTGAAACCCTAGAACTTTTTTGTCTTTTGATACAGTATATATTTTGTGGTTACTTCTTGGTTCTTTGAAATGCTAGTGTTGAGTAAGAGAAAATGAGAGACATATGGTGAAACCATGTGTTTATTGAGATTATAATACATAAAGAAGCCATTACATTGCATTCACAATTAAGTGTTGCAATTATGCAAAATCATACCTAGGCTCTTTTACATCTCCTTTCAGTTGTACATGTTGCCCCCTGTCCAATGGAACAACTTTTACAACTTCATTTGGCAGAACATGAACCTCTCCCGAACAAAATGAAACGATTAGATTATCCCTGTCTGGAATACTTTGCACAAAGCCAACACTCTTTGGTCTAGCACCTTGCCACCCATGTGTTGGAGTTGTGACAGTTCTTTTAAACTTCACCCAATCTCCCACTTCAAATCTACGTATAGCAATAAGTAAAAATAAATAAAATTAATGCATAATTTTGCATATGGATAATAAATATTATATCCAATAAAAAATTCCAGAAAATAGTGTCTTCCACGCACATTGTAGGAGATAAATGAACGCCTCTATTTGAGAGTGCCTCCATCAAATCTTCGGATATCCATTCTCGGGGTAGAGCCTCTAAGATGTCCCGTAGTGTCTTGCCACTATCACAAAAAAAAAAAAAAAAAAAAAAACTTATCAGTCACAATAATGATTTGGAATCCAATGTGTTTAATATGCTGATGTGGACAAACAGTTAACAGTCAACCAAGGACTCGATGTTTGTTGAGATTAACTTTTCAGATGTTTAAAGAAATTAAAAATTAGTTGAATTAATGTCTTCAGCTGTGAGCTTGTGACTTACCTGTGGTTTCTGACTTCAATATCAGCATCGGGATTCTTTAGCATAACAATAAGCCAGTCCAGATTTTCGCGTATCATTTTTGCTGTTTCTGCTGCTATATGGAAAGCATTATCACCATCATCATCCTGCATAAAAATTACATTAGAACCATAACTGACAAGGATGTAACGGTGAGCTTCCTTCCAAAAGATTAGAGAAAATATTAACTTCCAATTATTTCCACCAAGTAAACAAAATCCAGAGTAAAAATAAGTGCACATCCTAATCTTGGAGCATGCACATATGTAAGTGCAAAAGGTTGAAATACATAGTTAAAACATCTCACTGTCATGGCAGCAAAGCCCGAATATATAAGTAGATACAGTTCATTCCAGAATTCAATTCCATCATTCGTGTTCTTTAAACTTGTTAACCATCCAACCACCTTTAAGAGTTTCATTTATCAAAGATTAAAATTAAATTACTGGACCGGCTACATCAGATACTCAGCTCAGAAATGAACAAGTTATACTATGAAGATTGGGTACTGGTAAAGTAAACAGAAACAACTTTGTATAATGAATGAGAAATCAGGGGTGAAAGAAGCCATCATGAGCAATGACTAAAAAACCATCTTCAATAATGCTACCAAATCAAAATTTTAACATTATTACTAGAATTTGGGTTACACCTTATAAGAACTACTTTGACCATATCTCTAGTCGATATGGGGTCTCAACACACCTCACATGCATAACATGACATCTAGAGTGTGGATAAATGTGGATGGTTTCATAACAGATCTAAGATACGCTATGATACCATATTAAAATTTCAAATAGGCCCAACTCAACTGTAAAAGCTAGCTCAAGGGACAAAATTGACCAAGCCCTATAAAAACTATTTTGGTCATATCTATTGACGATGTGGGATCTTAACATTAATTATAACTATAGTTATATATGCGATCAAATGGGGGAAATGAGAACTTGGAATAGAACCTGCAAATTATAATCCGCTCCAGCATCTAGAAGCAGTCCAACACATGCCTTTGCACCCCTAGCTAAGGCCAAGTGAAGAGGTATACTATTGTGCACATTGCGAGTGTTAACATCAACACCAGCAGCAAGAATAACCTACTCAAAGCAACCAAAACATATTAGCACCATCAAAATATTTATGGACACAATCATTTTAATCAAGTTGATTCTCAAACCTGAACCAATTCCACATCATTTGTCATAGCAGCGGTATGCAAAGCTGTCCTCCCGTTCTGTGAATCCTGAGCAGATGGATCAGCTCCTGCTGTAAGCAATATCCGCACCAAGTCTCTCCCCTCTATATTAAGCATGAAGAAACAGGATCAGATGATTCAACTATTTCATGAAGAGAGGACATAGCAAAAATGATTTTAAGAATATCCATGCATTAACCCTCAAATTTGAAGTGTTCATTTTGACAACAAATGTGGGGGATCCAGCTGAATATTATTGAGTTAACAGACACAAGGGCATACTTCAATTCAATTCTGAATTTCTGATAAAAAATGAGCTTAGCAATTAAACAATCTAACATAGTGATGATACTCTGCTTCCACTCAAATGCAGATGAACAGCATCATTTTACAACAACAAATTAGTTCTAGGTAAAACACTTTAGCATTTCAAGTTTAAATCATAAAGAATTAAAATTTCTATAGTTTTGTTATATAAAATGAGAATGAATTGATACCACATGCACAAAATACAAAGCACTAACACTGATTTATATAAAGAGTTTGATCAAGTAAACTTAAAGCCAGCTACCAAATAATGAAGCGAATACATAGCTCAAATTGTGAAAATCACAATCAAGCAATTGCATACCACTTTCATGGTCTTTCTTAGAAGCAGCTGCCATGCACAAGGCAGTGCCGATATGGCTTGGTATGTCAATCGCTTCAGCAATCTCATCAGAAGTTGCAACTTCCACCCATCTCTTCACAACAGAAACATTCCACGTCGCTACACACAAGTGCAGTGGTCTGCAACAACAGAGTAAAAATGTATGATCATTGGCACATATGCAATAATTAATCATAACAACCAAACTTTATCTCACTGTGTGGGTTCAACTACGAACAAAATGACACATTGAAGGAATTTCTTATATACTAATGTAACTGTGCAACAATACCATCCTAGATTTATAATGTAAAATTCCAGAAGCAATGTGATTCTCAGATTCTGAGTATAGTTAAAATATCAGATTAAGTTTAAATTTGTCCTTTGGAAGAACAATAGTAACTGATCCACTAGTAGAATTCACAATCATTTTCTTAACCATTAAGGAACAGAATTCCTTACTTAAAATAATAAACACTTTTTATGTCATAGCCTTTGCTACTCAAATAAGGACCTAGAATAGGTTGTTACAATTGATTCAAACAGGGATAATGAGCTTTCCCTCTAGGAAAATAGGATAGCGTAGAAATATTGAACAGTACAGTAAAAGCAAAAAAGCTATCATCTTCATTGCTGAACCTAACAACTAATCCCTAACTCTATCATCAGAAAAGTAAACTCTTATTCCTAGGATGCATGCATGAAATTCCAAGCTCCACAAAGGCCAACACAAGAGAATGTATATTGAACTTTTTTCATGAATATGCATGTTGATCAAGGACAGTATACCATATGATATGAGCAAAAATAACTAGAATATCAATAATAAAAGCTTAATAATTAGTTTATCAAAAAACAAAAACAAGTAATTATGTGCAAAGAAGAAAGAAGTATATTGACCGATACAGTAAAATCTTCACGTGAAGTAATGAAGTACTCATTAATTTTATTATATATACGAGACCTGTACTAGAAAACAAGGTTTCCATGTTAACAACATTTTTATCTGGTGCATGTTATATTAACTTATTTTTTCTTACAAAAGGCTATATTATATAATTATATTATATTATAATGAATCCTTCTGAAGAAAAGGGAAATGAAATGAGAATGAATTCCTTAAGAATGTGGAAAGAGACCTACAAGCATCAAGGAGACTTTATTTCTTTATTTTGAGAGTATTTAATTTATCTATTTTTTCAAATTAGGATACATGTTGAAGTTATGGGGGGGGTTTTTTTTTTTTGACTGGGAAGTTATGGGTTTTAGATATAAAGATGAAAAAAATAATACCACTCCTAATCCTGGGTAAATAGGAAAATCACAACAAATAATATCTAAATAATATGGAAATAAATCCTAAGAGATACTCTAAGATTATAAACTGATCTTCCCAGCAAAAAAAGATTATAAACTAATCCTGGAAAATAAACGAAGCTACTCTAATATAATATAAAGATATTGCTAAGTATCTTTGTTTATCTCCTAGGAGCAGTTTCACATTTCTTAGCATGATTTGTTTTCTTATTTCCCTATTTAATTAGGATTAGGAGTCTTTATCCCTATAAAAAGGGATTAGTATTTAGTCTTTTTTATCAAGTTACTATCAGCCAATATCAAGTTATAATCAATAATATTCACAGTTCTTATCATTTTCTCTTCTCCTTTTATCTAAAATCGCACAACTTTAACCTAAGATATATTTGTAATATTGTGACAGAGAGCTTTAAGCTCAAAGGCTGTTTTCAAATTAAAATTTAATGAAATTCTTATTGTGTTTGGATAACTTAATTATAAAAATAGGCTTTACTATACTTGGGTCCATGTAATATAGCACCTCTTTCTTTTGGTCCCTGAATTATTTTGTTACATTTTGGTCCTCGTTTTGCTTTATTCCCTCCCTAGGATATACTTTTTTTATTGTTTTAGTCCCTATAATATGATAGGGACTCAAACAAAAAAAATGGAACTAAAATTATAGGGACCACTTTGAAATAAAGAATACCAGGGACCAAAATGATAAAGTGGGTCTATTACATGGACTAAAAACATATTTAAATCTAATAAAAATGTAACTACAGTATTACCAGTAATGCAGATTCGATGTAAAATGGATTTACAGAAATATATCATCACTGTTCCCATCTTTAAATGTTTTAAATCATACAAGTGGATAAGAAATGATTAAAGTAGTTCATAGCACCTCATCCAGTTGAGCTACATCTTTCAACATGAAGGTGCTATGATAAGGACTGAAAAAGACATGCAGTGAACCAGAACACTATAGATGTGAAACTTCATGTTGATGACAAAGCAACTTCAGAAAATCTGTTTTTCCTCAGTCTAATATATAATCTGTTAATGAATATCCCAATAGTTGATTAAGTTTATATACCTATACACTGATTGGCATACATATTCTAAGATTTAGAAAAAATGAATCTAATTTGTTACTCACGTCAGATTTTTTGAATTCAAGATGGTCATCGATCTACAGCCTCCATTTTCCACTATCACAAGAGCACAGTCTGTGAACTTCTTGGCAATTGCCCTATGCAGTACTGATTCACCTTCATCATCCACTGCATTGGGATCAGCTCCAGCTAAAAGCAACTCCTGTTATTTATCCACATGTAATTTAGGTCAATGCGTTATGCAGCTTCAATAAAGAAAAGGAAGAATAAAGTAAAATTTAGGGAAAACGCACTCGCATACAATCTGGCTGACCATGATATGCACAAACATGAGCTACTGATGGGCCAAACCCATCTCTCAATCGTGACTTCACACTAGCATTTCTTTTGATAAGGCTACGCACACATTCATGGGACCCAGCTGCTAAGGCAAAAACAAGAGGAGGATCCCCATCTTTGTCCAAGACATCAACATTAGCCTCTTCATACTCCAGAATTGTCTCAACAAGTTCTGCACTGCCACGTCTACAAGCCAAGTGGAGAGCCGTTTGTCCATCAGCATTTTGAGCTTCCAACAGAGAAGACATGTAGTTGCTTTCATTTTCTGTTGCAGCCTTTGCCAGAAAGTCTCTGTACAATAAATACAAAGAAAACGAATGTAATGACAAAAACAAAATTTTAGTATAAGCTAGCTCGAGGAGTAAAAATTGGGACACCAACCTAACACCAGTGACATCCCCTTCAGACACAAGTCGATGAAGATGATTTGGGTCCTGATGGACTTCTAATTCAGGTACTGGGGAAGCCTCTGTCACATTTGATACAGACCCCTTAACAAGGTCACTGCATGAAAAGAAATATGTATAAGATAATCGCTGTTCATTTACCATCAAGGAATTTATTGGAATTGGATGAACTTATTTGAAGAGAGTATATGACATGCCCAAAATTTGTTTTCAACTTATTTAAAACTTCCCAAGATAGATATATCATATATGGAAACAACTTATTATTGAATTATGCGCTTATGAAATAAGCTCTCATGTGATAATCACTTATTGAATAAATACTAAATTAAGTAGTTTATCCAAATGTTAGTTGAAGAAGCAAACTGTGCATTGGGCTCAAACGAAATCAAGCTCACATTTCCGTACTAAATCAGAAATACCATAACTGCTCAATCAGATACTAAAAAAACCAACCTTGAAGATGCAGTCATGGTTATAATAACTTAACAAACTTACTTATCCGGGCTTGCAGGAGGGCTGCGTGGTATTTCTTGCAAATGACGGAGAAATATTGCCAGCATTGCATTGAAGGTAGGTCTTTTAGATGGTTTGAATTGTAAGCACTCTCCAATCATCTTCCACAGTTCCCTTGGAATTCCTCCACCAACCACACTAGCATATTGTGGAGGCTGCTTCTTTGCCTTGACAACTGCTCGATAGATTTCCTCTGCACTTAAACCAGCCCAACTGCACAAGCATAGTTTTTCACTAAGGAAATTGAAAAGGAAGAAAGAAGAAAATAAGGAAAAAATCTAGAGTAAATAATGAGTTTCTCCACGTACGGAATTGCACCCGTGCACATCTCCACCAATGTACAACCAAAACTCCAGGCATCTGATTCGGGAGATATACCTATTCCATCATCCCAGAACAAATTTAATGACTTCTTCACAGGTTCCCAAGCCTCTGGTGCTGTATAATGTGGGCTAAGCATTATACATTCCATACAGGAATGGATCTTTGTGGAGTCACACTCAGGTCGAGCCTTCCAACAGGAAGGCTTCTTCAGAATTGTAGCAAGTCCATAATCAGAAACCACAGCATGACCATTTGTATCAAGAAGTAGATTGGAAGGCTTTAAATTCATGCAAATAACGCCTGCAGCATGAAGCTCAACAACCCCTCGTGCAATGTCTGCTCCATATCTACATTTGGCAAATTCCAATGTTACTATTCACTGCTGTAAAAGGCAATTGAAAAGCTATACCGGATAACTCAAATCCCACCAAAATAATTATTTTTTGAACAGCCCACCAAAATAATTATTAAGCTGCCTATATTGCATGAAAAAGAAAACAAACAATTAAATCAGCCTAATGCTGGTTGTTATGGGAAAAAATAATCAAAATGTACTGATATTAATTGATAATCACCTTTTAATCCATTTAATCGTTTTTATATTACTACTTTACCTGTGTATGGTCAGTTATATATAACTTCGTCATATTTCGTGTCAAAAGTCTTCGTAACTTTTATCAAAGGTCAAAACAATTCTAACAAAATCTTCTCTAACCAATTCCATAAGGCATTATTTTTGTATCGTGTTTGCTAGCCCAATAGACATGCGTCTTTTTTAAGCTACAATTGTTAGGCTTAGCTTCACATTTTCACGGTAAAAGGGATTCCAGACGCGCGGCAGAGGCAACCCACCGCACAACCAAACATGGCAAAAGTATTCAACTATTTCACTGTCGTGATGTATTCATACATACCTAAGCAACATAAAAGTAGGAAGCTGGTGTAAAATGTAAAAAATTTAGACATTGAATTAAACCATTTACCATTCTGATTTAGCGAAGCGGTTTCAATTCATCTAATCCTACTGCGGTTTTAACAACCACATAGTCAGTTCATCATTCATGCTTCAGAATAGAATGATTAATTAACACCATTAATAATTGCAACCTCAACATGCAACACAATAGAAACTACATTTAAAACCACGATTTTATTACAAATCAAACAAATCAAGAGAAACATCGCTAATTCAACACAATAGTCACTCACTGTGCTACTTAGCAGTATTGTCAATCTCGAATCATGGAAAATAACGGTTTGTTTGATCAAATTCCACTAAAAAGAGCATATCGCGGACCAACAAAGATTTGTCCAAATTTTGCTACACTATAGCGTAACTATAGCCGCCGCCATTCAACAACACGGCTACTTAGTGGATACTCGCTACCCAGTCAAATCAATTTTATCCAATGAGATTAATCAAAACAATAGTGACTTGACTTGTTCAAATTTTGCCACGCTATGGCGCGCAGCATGCTACTATAACCGTTATTTAACAACAAAGCTAATTAGTTACTAGCTACCTAGTCGAAACAATTTCTTCCAATGAGATTAATCAAAACAATAGTAACCGTTATTTGACAACATAGCTAGTTAGTGACTACTCACAACCTATAGTCAAAACAATTTCTTCCAATGAGATTAATCAAAACAATAGTGATTTGTTCAAAGTTTACAACGCTATGGCGCGTGGCGCGCTACTATAGCCGTTATTTGACAACTCACTACCTATTCGAATCAATTTCTTCCAATGAGATTAATCAGAACAACAACATGAACAGAAAAAGCTAAATCTGAATAGAAAAATAATCAAACCGAAAATGTTAAAAATTCCAAAAACCTTAAAACTTGCTCCAATGTGAGTCTTCCTTCATTCCGCTGCATCTCGGAGCGAACCGATCCATAACATTTATCCATCACAAGACACAAACTTTCATCAACCTTCATCGCACCATGAAAAGTACAAACATTTCTACACCACATCGAAGCCCTACGCAAATCCTCCAATTTCACTAACATCCAATCCAAATCCATTCCCTCAGTTATAACCGCTTTCTTCACCGCCACATGATGCCGACACCGTCCACCTCCGATCACCGCCGTCCACATATCAACACCAGCTCTCCTTCCTTCCGCAATCCGCTTCACTAATTTCAAATCCTGATGCACACCGACCTCAATCACCGGAGCACAACCACCAGAACTCGAAGTCTGCGAGCCACGACTGTTCCGCCGCCGTTTCTCCTCATCATTCTCGTCGTCATCTTCACCATCACCGTCTTCATCATCGTCAGTTAAATCACATTCAAAATTCGAACCTCGGTTGCCGCCACCGGAAGCGGCAGCAGAAGCTTCCACGGCGGAATGGATTAACGAAAGCACCGCATAGTTCTTCCGTAAAGCTAAAACAGAATTACCGACGGTTGATACATGACGACACCGTGGACAGGTGAGAGTAGCGTCTGATGAAGCTGAGAACATTCTAGAAAGACACTCTCTGCAGAAACCATGGCCACATTGAAGAAGAAGAGGAACTCGTTCTTCTTCGTTGTACCGCGTTTGGCACACCGAACAACAAGGGATTTTCATTTCTTTTTAGTTCTCTCTCTCTCTCTCTCTCTCTCTCTCTCTCAATTGTGTTGGAGTTGTAGAATTTAAGTTAAAAAAAACGCTTGGAACAGAAAAGCGCGTTTGATCGGAATATGAGGTGAAAGGATCTTTGTGTTATGAGGAAATGGAAGTTGTTAAGGGTGTGAATAGCAGATCCATCATAGGTTAAGTAAAGGGAAAGGAGTTTCAAGTTTGTAGGATGAATTTTATTTTAAGAGTGATCAATTAGGCTAATGATGAAGGAAATCTAGAGAGAGAGGGGATTCTAGAGAGAGAGAGAAGATTGTGATTTGTTGTGAAAGAGGGGTTTTTGTTGGTATACACATTTTAAGTTTAACTTTTTTTTTGGTGAGAAATGGGGTTGTCTTAGGTGGGTAAGAAGGATGAAAGAAAGAAAGCTATTTGGTGGCTTGGACTTTGAAGTCTTCCAAACACATGGGCTTGGTTGATGGAGAAATGGAAAATAATTTGGTGATTTTTTTGGGGTGGAATTTTTCTTTTACCCAATGTATATATTTGGGTAAAAATAATTTAATACTACTTAGTTTTGTACTATTTAAATATATATATTTCTATAGTTGTGTGTGAGTTTTCAGAAATGTATGAGATTGATGAAATTTTTCTTATTTTTAATATGATTTTGTTTAGAGTTTGTGATGTGATAAGCAATGTGTGAATAGATTGATGGAGCTTTGTTCTTGTAAAATATGGGTTGTTCCGATATCTTTATGAAATATGTTAATTTATTTTGAACTTCTTAATTATTCTTTTTTTTGAAAAAAAAGATGAAGAAAAAAAAAAGTAACAGGAGTGTTGATGGTAACCATATATCTGGTTCAAGTATATGTTCAATTCATTCGTACTATGTTCAACATAAATGCATGAACATTAATTAATAACTAATTAATACGCATGTAATTCGCCCACAAATTCTTTCAACAACTCAAATTTGTCATTGTCTCTGTAAAATGTTTTTCAAATATTTCCGTCTCTCGCTCTGACTCCATGTTGTTATTGTTTTTCTGAATCATGACAACTCATTTGAGATATTATTCATGATAACTCGTGTTGTTTTTCAGAATCATGACACCCCATTTTAGATTTGAGGATTTTGTTGGTGTTATTTTTTTAAAATTTTTGGGTTTTTTATGAAGTTGGTGAACATGATGAAAACGGGTAAAATGAAGTGACGAAGAAGAAATTTAAGGGTTTTAAATTTTTTTTTAGTTTTTCAAAATTTATTGGTTTGATGATGAACCGATGAAGCTAGTGATGAAGATGGTGAATGGTGATGATCTAACTTCTTTTTGGAAAACACTAATAGAAGAGACCAATATGACAAACAAAGATATCTTTAAAAGATCAAAACAAAACACGTTTATTCATCAAGGACCAATGTAAAACTAATTTTTTTAAGGGACTAAAATACTGATTAAACTCTAAATATTTATTCGTCATATTCTATCTTTATCTAGCTCATATCATATCGTGTCTCAATCCTAACATGAGGCTATCAAAGAAACTTTTAAGTTTTTAAAGATCCAAATATTTTTTGCAATATATGAAAGGTTATCACCCTACTCATTGACCTTAGAATTGATATAAAAGTCTTCACCGCTACCACCACCACTACTTTTCTGGTTTCTTAAAACTATTATCAAATTCTATATCTCATTAGATCCAAATATCCAATCCAAGAAACAACATTGCTATGGCATTTGTTGGAGAAGCATTCCTCTCAGCTTCTTTGGAAGTATTATTAGAGAGAATCATTTCTCATGAGTTCCAATACTTTTCTAGAAACAAAGAACTTCTTGATGTTTCACTCCTCAAAAAGCTGAAAATAACACTGTTGAGTCTTCAAGCTGTGATGAATGATGCTGAGGAGAAACAAATCACTAACCCTGCTGTTAAACAATGGCTGGATGAACTCAGAGATGCTCTCTATGATGCTGATGATTTGTTGGATGAAATCAACTTTGAGTCATTGAGATGCAAATTGGAAGCTGAGTCACAAATTCAACAACCCTTTAGTGATCAGGTTTTGAATTTCCTTTCTTCTCCTTTCAAAAGTATTTTTAATGTTATTAATTCTGAAATACAAGATATTTTTCAAAGATTGGAACAATTTGCATTGCAAAAAGATATCCTTGGATTGAAACAAGGTGTTTGTGGAAAAATTTGGCATGGAATACCTACTAGTTCTGTTGTAGATGAATCTGCTATTTATGGAAGAGACGATGATAAAATGATACTGAAAGATTATTTGATGTCAGAAAATGATGGTAGTAAAATAGGAGTGATATCCATTGTTGGTATGGGAGGGATTGGAAAAACAACACTTGCTAAACTCCTTTACAATGATCATGATGTAGTAGAGAAATTTGACTTAAAAGCTTGGGCATATATATCAAAGGATTTTGATGTTTGTAGGGTGACAAAAATTCTTCTTGAATGTGTCGGTTCAAAGCCGGTTGTCACGGATAACTTGAATACTCTGCAAGTGGAATTACAGCAAAGCTTGAGAAACAAAAGATATTTGCTTGTTTTGGATGATGTCTGGAATGGAAGTTATGACGATTGGAACAAACTGAAGGGAGTTTTCAATGTCGGTGAAATGGGAAGTAAGATCGTCATCACAACACGGGATGAAAGTGTTGCATTATCTATGCAAACCTATCTTCCTGTCCACTATTTGAGATCTCTTCATAGTGAAGATTGTTGGTCTTTACTTGCACATCACGCATTTGGACCGAATAACTGCAGGGAACAATCGAAACTTCAAGTAATTGGCAAAGAAATTGTGAAAAGATGTGGTGGCTTGCCGTTAGCTGCTGAAGCTGTTGGGGGTCTTCTACGCACCAAATTATCGGAAAAAGAGTGGAATAAGGTATTAAAAAGTAACATATGGGATTTGCCAAATGTCAAGGTACTACCGGCTTTGCTATTGAGCTATCACTATCTTCCTGCTCCATTGAAACGGTGTTTTGCTTATTGTTCAATTTTTCCAAAGAACTTCGGTTTAGATAAGAAAATGGTGGTTCTGCTATGGATTGCAGAAGACTTGGTACATCAGTCCAAAGGTGAAAAAACTATGGAAGAAGTAGGTGAAGAATACTTTGATGAACTTGTATCACGGTCTCTAATACGTAGACAGATTGTCAATGAAAACGAAAACTTTGTGATGCATGACCTTATCAACGAATTAGCGACAATTGTTTCATCTGGATATTGTATCAGGCTTGAGGATCCAAAGTCATGTGAAAGTCGTGAAAGAGCTCGTCATTTGTCGTACATTCGAGGGAAGTATGATTGCTTCAATAAATTCAATACGATTCATGAATCAAAGCGTCTTCGTACCTTACTAGCCTTACCATTAAGACATTGGTGGTCATCAAAATATCCTAATCTGAGAAGCCATTATCTATCAAGCAAGTTACCATTTGACTTGTTACCTGAAAGGAAACGGTTGAGGGTGTTATCTTTGTCACACTATACCAATATCACCGAGTTGCCTAACTCTCTTGGAAATTTAATACATCTGCGTTATTTAGATCTCTCCAACACTAAAATTGAAAGACTGCCAGATGTAATATGCAAGCTTTACAATCTACAAACCTTATTATTGTCGAGATGTTACTCGCTTACTGAATTGCCTGAGGACATTGGAAATTTGGTCAATCTACACCACCTTGATTTAAGTGGCACTAAGTTGAAGAAGATGCCTATACAAATAACCAAACTACAAAATCTTCAAACATTGTCTTCATTTGTTGTCAGCAAAAAACCAGACGGGTTGAAGATTGGAGAGCTGAGAAAATTTCCACATCTTCAAGGGAAACTGTCAATCTCAAAGCTACAAAATGTTACTGACCTCTTTGATGCCATTCAAGCCAACTTGGAGAAAAAAGGAGAAATTCATGAGTTGACATTAGAATGGGATCATGATACCACAGAAGACTCGCAAATGGAAAGGCTTGTACTTGAACAGTTGCAGCCCTCAACAAATTTGAAGAAACTCACAATCCAATTCTTTGGTGGAACCAGCTTTCCTAATTGGTTAGGAGATTCCTCATTTCGCAACATGATGTATTTGCGCATCAGTGGTTGTGATCATTGTTGGTCACTCCCTCCCCTTGGAGAATTACTTAGTCTCAAAGAACTCATCATTTCTGGACTAAAATCAGTGAAGACGGTTGGTACTGAGTTTTACGGAAGCAATAGTTCCCTTTCCTTTCAATCATTTCCTTCCTTGGAGATTTTGTGCTTTGAGGAGATGCCAGAATGGGAGGAATGGGACTTCGTGATTCGAGAAACTACAACTATAGAGTTTCCTAGTCTAAGGCGTTTGTTTCTATGTGATTGTCCGAAACTCAAAGGAAACATACCAGACAACCTTCCTTCCTTAGTTGAGCTTGAGTTGTCAAAATGTCCTCTACTCAGGACTCAAGAGGTAGATACCAGCATCAGCAGCAGCATTACGATGATTGGAGTTAATTCTCTCAAACAGTTGACTATCTCAGGCATTGTTTCTCCGAGTTCCTTCCCATTACAATTTCTTCCTACAACATTACAATCTCTCACTATCCTTTCTTGCGAGAATCTAGAACTCTTACCTAATGAGTCCTTACCAAGTTACACATCACTTGAGAAATTGCAAATATTCAACAGTTGTGATTCAATGACATCCTTTCAGCTAGACTGTTTCCCAGTGCTCAAAAGTCTTTTCATCTTAGGTTGTAAAAATCTAAAATCTATTTCCGTTGCCGAAGATGATGCATCACGCAGTCATTCCTTTCTTCAAAGTTTATCCATATATGCTTGTCCTAATCTTGAGTCATTTCCACTACATGGACTAAACACTCCTAACCTCAATAATTTCATGGTGTCAAGTTGTCCTAAGCTTAAGTCACTACCTGAACCAATTCACAGTCTATCTAGCCTTTATAATTTGAGTGTGTATGGACTTCCAAAACTGCAGGCTTTTGCACAAGAAAGTTTACCAATTAATTTAAGTATACTTGAAGTGTCAAATTGTGGGAGTTTGTCTACTTCATCTATCACTAAGTGGGGTTTACAATCCCTTACTTGTCTTGTGGAATTGCGAATTCGAGGTGATCGTCTAATGAATTCCTTGATGAAAGCCGAAGGGTCATTGCTTCCGATTTCTCTAGTATCGATACACATCTCTCATCTTTTTTATCTAAAAGACTTAAAAGGGAAGTGGCTTCAGCATCTCACATCTCTTGAAAACCTTGAGATTTCAGATTGTCGCCGGCTTGAATCGTTACCGGATGCACTGCCTTCCTCTCTTTCAGTGCTGACTATCAAACGATGCCTTTTACTACAAGCAAGCTGTCAGAGCAATGGAGGGAAAGAGTGGCCTAAGATTGCACATATTCCTTGCATAATTAATGATAACAAAGTGATTATATGAATGATGCTTCATGTTTGCTTTTCTCCATTAAATTACTGGTCTTTTCAGTATCTGAATGTTAGTAGCTTAGCCCTATTATGAACTTGTGTTAGAACTCTTCAAATCACCATTCTTGTTTTCTAGATTCTAATATATTTGTTGTAACTTATTAATGACACACACTTGTTTTCCAGGATGTCCTATATCCTCTCACATCATTACACAAAGATTGAACAAGAAAAGAGGGTCTTCACTATATATAAGAAGAAAAAAGTGTTCTAGTAATATCAAATTGATTGTAACATGTTTGTGTGTTTTAAGTACAGTCCAACTTTAAGCTTTTGTCTTCAAACCTGATTTTCATTCTCATATTTATTATTGAACTCCCTTTAATGTCAATGTATCTAAATATAAGTTATTTTATATTTAATTCACTTTTAATCAAAATTAGTTTTTGTCAACACATTAAATTTCATTTGCTACCTATGATCATTCAAATTTTTTTGGCCAGGCTACTTTTGATCATTTTGGCCAAATTATTTAAAATTTGTGTCGAAATTTGTGTCATGCGGTTTACTTTTCGTGTGAAAATATTTTAGTCAAAAAATTTAATATATATTAAAATTTAAAATATCTTATTTTTCTAAAATACATTTTAAAACTAATTTATCATTCATTTGTGGTAAAGTTTATCACTTTAGGGCCCGGTTGGTTCAAGGTAGATGGAGGGGAGGGGGTAATCTTGACAAAAAAAATTTTCTTTTTATTAAATCATTTTTTTAAAAAAAAAAACATTTTTTATTCTTGAAAAAAAGAAACAAAATTTAAAAACAATTTTTTTTTAAAATGTTCCCTCACAATTTAAAATGTTCTATGAATTTAAAATATTCCCTTTGCCAATTTAAAATATTTTTTTAACCAATCAAATCTCTCTAATAATTGAGATTTTTTGTTTTTGTTTTTGTTTTTAAATGTTTTTTTCAAGAATAAAAAATGTTTTTTTTAAAAATAAAAAAAAAAAATTAATAAAAATAAATCTTTTTTTGTCAAGATTACCCCCCTCACCTCCCCTCTTCTCCCCTCCATCTACCTCGAACCAATCGGGCCCTTAGGCGGCCGTATGATGACCAAGATACGGAATGAGTAGGGAGGGAAATGATAAGAGCATTATATATAGACCGAATAAATGTTTCAATTGACTTATTTGAATTTATCTAGACATAAATATTTGCGAGTATATAGAAACATCCTAATCCTATGATATACCCAGAATCTATTTTAAGTTTATTTCCATAAATTCTGAAGGATAGCTTTAGAAAATAGTTTATAACTTATGAAAATATTTTGACTTTGGGCTTAGGCCCCTTTTGTATCCACAAAAAAAAAAAAAAAATTGACATTATTATATCTTTTGCTATAAAAATAGCTTATGCACAAACACTTATATGAGAAGAGTTTATGCAGTAAGTTGTTTATCCAATCAAGACCTAAATCATCCAAATCTAAACATACTCCATTTGTACAACAGGCAGTAGATAAATCTGTCAATTGCAAACCTTTTGGTCTTCTATAGAGGAATATGAATTCAACCATAAAACAGAAGGCACATGATAACCAACCAGTGCATAAACTTCTGGTACAATTGTCTCAGAATCACACAGTTTCTCCGAATATACATCATCAAGAAGCTGAAAACCTTTACAAGCAATAGTTCTCCAAGAACACAACCAGCTGATCAGATGTTATGTAAGCTGAGAGGAACTGTATTGCACCTAGAACAAATGTAAGATTTGTCTTGTTCCTCTTCTACCTGTCAAGTATATACAAAATTTCGTCATGATAATTTGCAGGAACATCAATTTTGAAAACTCAAATTTCACACTAACAGTAAAATTCAGAAGAATATACTTTCGTAAATCCAAAGAAACGGTGATGAAAACCAAAATTCTGGTCATGGGAATGTTTATTTTGATGATGACATGTGACCAATATTATTGTCTTATTCCACAAATTATGCTACTTTTGAAGAAACAGAAAGTTTGTTTTCGGCTAAATAGGAAAAATGAGATTTTTTTTAATAACTCACATTTTCTAAAGACAGATTAGAAAGTTAGTACAACAAACAAAATTGAGATAAATTTGTCAAGATAAACAAAACACTCATTGAACAAGCAAAATTTGGTGGAAATGGGGAGCAAATGAAGGTTGGGAGAGACAATGAAATTTTATGATCTCAAAATCTTTTTTTCTGGTAGAAATTCTTGAAAAAGAGTATAATTCTATATCGTAGTATTCAGCAGTGGCTATAAAATAAAGTACAGTAGAACGCATAAAGCAAACACGAACCATTATTTTAGGCAACTCACCAGAAGATTCATATTATCAATTTGTTATCAGTAATAATGCATGGAATATGTGCAACCCTCTTTGACTCCACTGCTTTGACAGCTTGCTTGTAGTAAAAGGCATGTCTTGATAGTCATTAATTAAAGAGACGTAGGCAGTCCCTCTTCCGGTAACGATTCATGCCGGCAACAATCTAAAATTTCACTGTTTTCAAGAGAGGTAAGATGCTGAAGCGAAGCCACTTTTCTTTTAAACATTTAGAAAATAAAGATGAGAGGTCTGTATCGGTATGAGAGAAGTAGGAAACAAATGACTCTTCCATTTTCATCAGGGAATCCACAAGACCATCATCTCGAATTCGCAACTCTGCAAGAGAAGGGATTGCAAACCCACTTAGTGATAGCTGAAGTAGACAAACTCCCACAATTGGAAACTTCAAGTATCCTTAAATTGACAGGTATACTTTCATGTGCAAAAGTCTGCAGTTTTGGAAGTCCGCACACACTCAATTGACCAAGGCTAGATAGACTGTGAATTGGTTCAGGTAATGACTTAAGGTTTGAACAATTTGACAACCAATAAATTGTTAAGGTTAGGAGTGTACATGACTCGAGATAAACTTTGACGAAAGGAATGACTTTGTGAAGCATCTTCTGACACAGAAACAGATTTTAGATTTTTACAATCTAAGATGAAGAGACTTTTGAGGACAGGGAAAAAGCCTAGCTGAAAGGAAGTCATAGAATCACAGCTGTTAATATTTGCAATTTATCAAGTGAACTGTAACTTGGTAAGGATTCATGAGATAAGGATTATAGATTCTCACAAGAAATGCAAGTCGGAGATTGTAATATTATACGGAGAACTTCTAACGGGAAGGACCTCAAAGAAACAATGCCTGAGAATGAGATAGTCAACTGAGGAAATGGCCTACTAATGCTGCTGTTGATGCTGCTATCCACCTCTTCTGGATGTTGTGACCTGAGTGAAGGACATGGGACAGCTTAATTATGTCCAACACCCATTTTTTAGCGCTATTTGAACAATCTCAGCTTCTTTATACCCTTTTCCCCACCAACATCAACAGTGTCCATATTGTTGTCATTTTTTTCATTGCCAATGGATACGGATGCATGACACAATTCAAGTGATTCTCCACCCACAAACTTTTTGGCCAACATGTCATCAATTATTTTATCAGTCTCTTCATAAACTTTGGACAAAAATGCGTAAGTTTCATGAGACTTTGATGCTTTGTTGATCAATTTAACCATTCGAGGACATAACTCACTGCATCGCATCATAAAATTGGCTTTTATGTCCAATTCAACATGTTGTCGTTTCCAATCTCGACTACTTCCCAACCTTGCATCTCTGGTCCATCGCTTCATTATATAGTGATGAGGAATTAGCTTAATATTCATAACATCTAAAACTTTCAAAGCATGATTGCATAAGATGCCATGTGTCTCAAATTTACGACATTCACACGCAACCTTTTGATCCACAAGATTCCCTATTACCATCCGCTCCTTACTATTATCATAATTTGTAACAACATACAACCCTTCTTTCAAATTCTTTATGCAAGTCCCTTGATATTCCTCATATTCTTCTTGAAATTCCTCCAAGATTTTTGGAGTGTAAATATTTCCGGCTTGTACAAGCATACGTACCCTTCTCATTTTCAGTTTAGGTAACTCATGTCTAGACTCATAATCGGCTTCTGACTCATTGTTCCGTATTCCATTGACAACCCTTTCAAAGTGTGTGAAAAATTGCACCAAGTTTAAATCTGACTTTAAATGATTTTTCATCTCAACATTAAAACTCTCACATAATTGAATAGATCTCATACCTGCAGTGAATTGTTTTTTAACGTACGCCCATGCCCATTTTTCCTTCAGTTGAAAAATCATATGGAGCCATGAATCTTCGGAAAAATTATGTTCAACAAGTAAAACATTCCATGCTTTCAGAAACTCACCTTCCTCTTCATGTACATCAATGCATGCTTCAAAATCTGAGTAGAATTGTGAACTCTTTTGACATAGATGGTTCACATGCTTCAAGGCATTTTCTCTTATTTGCCATGTGCACAATCCATGAAATGTTTCTGGCATAACAAAAGAAATAGCCTCAGCCATTGCAGCATCTTGATCAGTTAGAATGGTTTTAGGCTTTTCTCCACCCATTGCTTTGAGAAAAGTTTCAAATAACCATTGAAAAGAAGGGATTGTTTCATCATATAGCAATGCTGAACCAAAAACAACCATTTGCTTGTGATTATTTAGTCCGACAAATACTCCCAACGGCCGATAATCCTTATTTGACTTGTATGTTGTATCAAAAGTGATGACATCGCCGAAGTATTCATAATCGTTTATCATTTGGGCATCCGCCCAAAATATGTTTGTTATTTTCTCTTCAACGTCCATTTGGAAGTCATAAAAGAATGAAGGATTTTCACTTTGCCGTTTGAAATGCATCAATAACGCACCCACTTCACCATACATTAGCGAACGCATCCTTTTAGTTGGAAGATAATTCATAATTTCTTGTCCTGAATAACCAATAATATCTATTCCATCATCATGCTTGGACACATATTCTTGAAAATCTTGTTTTAATCCAAATTCATCATGCTCGGACACATATTCTTGAAAATCTTGTTTTAATCCAGATTCATCAGCCACTACAACTTGAGATGCATGTAAGCGTCGATGAGAGCGAATCATATGAACATACCCTGGCGGTTGAAGATCATGATTATGTTGAGCTACAAAGTCCACAACCTTGTATTTTCCAACCTTTCGATCAAGTGAAATAACCATACGCGCTTGACAACCCGTTCTGGTTTCTGCTCTACCCTCTTTTATCAAGCGGTCTCGTTTGTCAACGCTCCGGTTACCCTCTTTAAAGCACGTGAATCTTCTTGAAGTCAAAATCCCATCTTTTCTACTTTTATTTCCATATTCTCGACGAATACCAAACCCAATTCTCCTACTATACTCATTATAAAAGTCATATGCCGCTACTTCGGATTCAAACTCCATTTCCAAGTGTGGTGTATAATCAACAACACCCTCCTGTCCATGTTGCACAATATTTTCATGGATATTGTTCACCAGTTTCTCAACACCTTCAACTACTGGAAATGTTGAGACATTCATGTTTTCTAAAAAAATAATAGAGACAACTTGTTAATATTCATAAAAAAAATAGAAAAATAAAAGGAGTAAACAACAATTTTGATCCCTCAATATGAGACTCTCTCAATATATATATATATATATTTGAAGAAGTTAAATTAGTCCACTTAAATTGATACCAGAGAGAATCGAACCTGAGACCTTAAGAAGGAGGACACTCCCATGTACCAAGCCAAGTGGGTTCTATCAATATTTCTCTAAATGTATTAAAATTATAAACATATCCGTAGTGTCTCTTCTATTAGTAACTTTATGGACTAATTTGACCAACGGAAAACGAGTAAACTATCAAATTAGTCTCTGACTTCGTAGAACGCTATAAAATAAGTCTATGAGTATAAATATTTCATAAAGGTCTCTGACCCTATTAAACCGTTAACTTGGTCTCTATATTTAACCACTTACTATCGATTGAAACCCGATATTTTAACACTTACTATCAATGTAGAAAAGCATAAAAACAAGGTTAGTTCCATTTAACACAGCTTTTATATGATAGAAAAACATAAAAACGATTAATTTCATTTAACTTTACTGTACCGAATTTCATGAAAAGAAGAAAATCACCTGAAGATGATGCCGTGATTGAGCATTAACGACGTGCAGCGGTGGTACGGCGGCACTAGTTCAGAGTTCGGACTTGTTGAAGAAAGGGCGTGACCTTTTTTTGTTTTTCTTTAATTTAAAAATGAAAATAAAAATTTATTTGAAATAAGATTTGGACAAAATTTATATTTATATGCATTTCATAAGGTCCAGTTTTTCTTAAATGTAGTTTTATCCCTATGTTTTGAAAAATGCGAAATTTTACCCTCCTATTTTATAATTTGTTGGATTTTGCCCCCACCAAAATTCTGTACAAAATCTGTTTTTGAGCCTCAAGTTCAAAGCTTCGCACAGAACTCAATCTGGATCAATAATTCACAAAACAGATACTGAAACGACCGTAATCGAGTTAACTTTCTATAGAAACAAATCCCACTAAATTTGGAGTTACAGAGAGAGATTAATTATCGTTTTAGTGAAGTTCTGTCAAATTACTAATTCTGCAGAAATCTACTTGTGATCTTCAAATTCAATATCGTCTACCCAATGCATCGTAACTCAAAATACGACGAAATTCAAATGCCAACAAGAGTAATTTCGTTAGCTTTCCATACATCTAAATAGTATTAAAAAATGAGCTACAGGGTGAGAGACATGACGAAAATATTAGTAGTAGTTTCATACGATAATTAATTTGAACAGACTTTCACTAAAACGATAATTAATCTCTGTCTGTAACTCTAAATTTAATGGAGTTTGATTATGTGGAAAACTAACTTGATTGCGGTCGTTTCGGTACCAGTTTGGTGAATTATTAATCCAAATTGAGTTCTGTGCGAAGCTTTGAACTTGAGGCTCTTTGTGCAAAATTTTGGTGGGGAGGGGGGGGGGGCAAAATCCAACAAATTATAAAATAGGGGGTGTAAAATTCCGCATTTTAAAATAGGGGGATAAAATTCCGCATTTTTCAAAACAGATGGGGTAAAACTGCATTTAAGCCTAAATAAAAATAACTACTCTAATATAGTAAGAATTTTGCTTATCATAAAAAAAAAAACTCTAGTGACCGTGTATATGGAACTGTATATAAATTTGGTGGATAAGATTTTAAATAACACTCGATTATTTAGTCAAAAAAATAAATAACACCCGTTTATCTTAGTATTTTTGCCACATGCTAAAAAAGTTCTTTTAAAAAAATTAAACACCAAATTAATTCATGAATTTTTAGGACTCTTACAAAATTTAGGTACATTTTTAGGAACTTTTTACGTGCTTCTTCACATAAAATACTCATACTCATGATGATTACCAGTAATTTTTTATTTCACCATTTTTACAAAATTTGTTATAACCACATAATATGAATTTTTTTTTTAATAATCGTAAGAAAATCACTTTAAAAAAAATACATCTGAATTTTATCCCCTTTAAAACAGGTTTTTAACTTTATAAAAAGAGTCATGAACGGAGCAAATTTTATTTACTTTGATTACGTTGGCTTTGTTAGGGTCTCAGAGATGGAATATTCAGGTCGGTTTGAATTAGTTTATTTTTTAGTTTATGCAAATAGCTTATGTAATTTTTATGTATTAGGGTTCGTTTGGATTAATTTATTTTTGAGCTTATGCAAATAGTTTATGTAATTTTTATGTATTAGGGCCCGTTTGGATTAGCTTATTTTTGAGCTCATGCAAACAGCTTATGCAATTTTTAAGTATTATTATAAGTTTACCAAGGTAATTTATGATAACATAGCTTATAAAAATCCAATTTTCACTAGTATGAACTTATAAAATAGCATAAAATTTAATTTATATTGAATAAGCTGTTTGCATATGCTCAAAAATAAGCTAATTCAGACGAGCCCTTATTATAAGTTTGTCAAGGTAGTTTATGAGAAAATAGTTTATAAAAATATAATTTTCATTAGTGTGAACTTATAAAATAGCATAAAACCTAATTTATATTAAATAAACTGTTTGCATAAGCTCAAAAATAAGCTAATCCAAGTAGATATTTAGGAGAATAAGAGAGTAATTTGTGTGAAAGTTTATTGAATAATCAAATTGAACACACATCACACATGTATGTCTCGTCTCCTATATGAATTTGTTTTTTACCCCAACATTTAACCCTTCATCCCTACAAATAATCCAATTTTCCATTTTGCCCCTTTTATTATTTGACTTTTTTTTTAAACAACTATTTCCATTCTATATTTAATTAAAGTTACAAATTTAAAAAGTTTTTTTAAAAAAAGTTCCGGACATATAGCCATAAATATATATATATATATATATATATATATATATATATATATATATATATATATATATATATATAGAGTCAGGATCCGTTGACACCAACTAGTTTGACACCAAATGTTACACCTCTCAATAACGTTTTAACCGATATAAATTTTATAAAATCCACCGTTGGATTGAAAGTTTACATCATATAGATCATTTGTGTAAAATTTCAAATAAATCCAAAATCATTTGATATGTTATTGAGATACATCAAAATTAACGGTTTTTGTATTTTTTTAAATACCGTTAATCTTTATGTGTCTCAATAGCATATCAAATGATTTTGGATTTATTTGAAATTTTACACAAATGATCTATATGATGTAAACTTTCAATCCAACGGTGGATTTTATAAAATTTATATCGGTTAAAACGTTATTGAGAGGTGTAACATTTGGTGTCAAACTAGTTGGTGTCAACGGATCCTGACTCATATATATATATATATATATCGGGCTTTTCCATTACGTTTCATCGTCTAATCATTCTATCAAGAGATCTCCATTTGCCACCCTACTGATTATAGGGCACACCATAAAAAATTACTCAAATACATGCTACTTAGCTAGCGGACACCCCTCAAAACACTCTACCTTTATAACGTCCGCTACTTAAATAGCAGACATTGTTTTTCAAAATTTCTGATTTTTATAACGTCATCTACTTAAGTAGCAGAAGGGTAAAATTGAAAAATTGTAGGACGCGCGAATAACCGATGCGGTGATAAAAGTAATTATCTTCTAACAAATACACCTAGCAAGCCCAAACTAATTTCCTTCTCGAAAAATAAGAAATATAATAAAAGTCATATTTTTTTTATAAAGATCAACACAATTTAGTCAACGATTTTAAAGCCACCAAAGATAGAATTACAGAAAGTCAAAGTCATCGTAATTAAGAGATCTTTTCCATCTAGAGTTGATGTCATCCATAAAGTATGCAATTTCAATATAAAGGCAATCTATTCTAAAGACAATGATAATATAAGAAAATTAATGTACATAAAATCAGACATGAACCAAAAGCTTAGTAAAAAAATCATGTTTTTTTTACTAAAACAATAGTAGCTTAGTAAAAAAAATAGTATTAACCAAGGATGATTAATTATTTTGTATAAAATTTATAGTTCAAGTTTGACTATAATAAATCATCAAAAAAGTCTGACTATAAATAATTGAAATTGATTTTATTTTTTGAATGAACTAATTGAAATTGACTTGAATGGTCAAGACAATTTTTTTTATTTATTTTTTTATAATTGGTCAAGACAATCATAAAGAAGTTGTATTTGAATAGAATAAATAAGGTCCATGTTTCCTAAAATTTAAAAAAAAAATTATATATATTTCACCTTAAGGTGGAATTATTGTTGAATAAGTCAATGTTAATTTGAATTCTCTGTTAACAATTTTTACTTCAATTCTCCAATGGCACAACACTACATTTGTCGTGGCAACAACTCTGGCATTAATCTTTTCTCTTCATCTCAGTCGTGGCGGCGTCAGCTCAAAGTGGATGCATCCACTAAATATGTCCCTGACGACCTTACAATGTATGTTCTTTCTCGTCTTCCTGTGAAATCTGTCCTTCGATTTAGTTGTTTGAGTAAGTCATATAACTCCCTTGTCTCTGATCCCACCTTTGTCAAATTGCACCTTGATCGATCTTCAAAAAATGCGGATCTCACACATGTGTATACCGCAAACAATAGGTCTGCAACCTTCACAGTTTTTCGTTTGCTTGAGAACTCTTGGATTATTACCAATCTCCCCTATGATCCATACTATCAACTTAGAGACCATAAGGATTGTCACTATGTTGTTGGTTCCTGCAATGGATTGCTCTGTTTGTACGGTAATTCTTACATGTACCGAAAGACATGGCTTCGTATTTGGAATCCAGCCACGAAGACAATATCTGAAAAATTAGGGTCCCGTTATGATGACTTTTTCGGCATACCTATTAATATGACGTTTGGTTATGATTATTCAAGAGACACATACAAGGTGGTTTATTTCGTTCCAAATAGATCAAATGTAAGGGTTTTTAGTTTGAACGAAAATGTTTGGAGAAATACTCAAGATTCCCCCGAGGAGGCTCCACATGATCATGCGATGGATCTTGTGTATTTGAGTGGAAGTGTTAATTGGTTGGCAATTCGTCATTCTTCTGCTCGTGTTTATAATCGCGATAACATTACCATTGAGCAATTTGTGATAATTTCATTTGATATGAGCACTGAGACACATGCTAAGTTGTTGCCTCCTCAGGGTTTCAATGAAGTACCATATTATGCACCAAATCTACGTGTGTTAAAGAATTGTCTTTGTTTTTCTCACGATTTCAAACAAACACATTTTCTTGTTTGGCAAATGAAGGAATTTGGAGTTGAAAAGTCTTGGACTCAAATGTTTAAAATTAATTATAACAATCTTCAAATGGATCATCACTTTCATGTGGGATTTATTTTGTTGCCAATATGCCATTCCGAAAAGAGTGATACTCTATTGTTGATAAATATTTTGGAAATGCGAGTAATTCTATATAATTCGAGAGATAATAGAGCTGAAAGAATCCATAAACCTAACTTCATCGGCAACATACTACACAAGTATGTTGAAAGTTTGGTTTGGTATCGTTAATTAAAAGTAAGTTTCTCGATCTACAATGATTTACTTGTTCGAATTTCATTTACTTGTTTGAATCTAATTATCCTTAATCTTTGGTGTAGGCTTTGTATTCATGGAAGCACCGTTGAACGTAGATCAGCTCCTCAATTTTGAATGTTGTTGTTTTTGTTATCTTTCCTTAATTTTGTACTATTATTTATGCCTAGATAGAAAGCTATATGGTTTCAATTAAGTTTTCTTACACTTGTTCTTAATTCATCTTGGATTCATGCATGATATATATGGAGAGAAGATAACTTAAATATGGCCATCATGTACATCTTAATTCTTTTATTTGATTATAGTATATGATGCATAGAGCATTAAAATAGGCTATGTTTGAAAAAAATTGTTCCCTTGATGCAAAATAGGAAGTTTTAAACATGGACGTCACTTGTTGTGAATTCGAACCTCTTATTCAAACCTACAAGAACAAAGAGTGGAGCAAAATTCAATGGCAATCAAAACTAAGTAGTCCAAACAATAATAATTCTAACAACGTGTAAGCAAATCCAACCAAGCTAAACAACAAGTAAAAGGAAAGAGGGACAAAATACACCAATATTGTTTATTAAAATCGGTCCAAAATTGACCTTTATGGATTGAGAGAATATTTCTCCAATCCACTATCAATATGTCTATATGAAATACAAAGGAGTTACAAAAAATTAGCTTCAAGAGTTCACAAAGAACGAACTCTATTTCTCCCAATCTCGAGAACAATGTGATCTCACTCCCAAAGTGTTAATGATGTGTGTTTCCCAACCTTAGATTTAGGGCAAAAAATCATTAGATCTTGATCACCTTATGATCCCTCCGTCTCTCTAAGTGTTCTCAGAAAATACCTCAAAAGCTATCAACAATGTTAGAAAACACTAGTTTTATAAAACATGCTGCAGCGTGCACCTCGCTCAGCTTCCCGTGTGCCTTGCAAACTAGTTTTATAAAACAATGTCATTTTTCTCGAAATGAATGGCCTCGCGTTCCCCTCCATGCGCCTCACACATAAGACAAAAGCAAACTTGTTTTGTGACATTTTTTGAGATTTTAGCTCAACTAGTGTCATAAAAAGTACCAAATTAGTTGTATATGGCATTGGCATTTTTTATGATGAAAACTTGTCCTTACAATGTCCAACATGAACAAATTAAAGTAACCAAAAAAACCATCTTGAAGGTTGGTTTAAGGTTAACCACTTGAGCCTAAATGGATCGAATCAAAAACATTGATCAAACTGAAAATAACATATTTAGAAAGGAAACTTTGTTTTTGCATCAATAACTAGAAAGTAAATTTTGCATGTTACACTTCTTATGTTTAAAAAAGGAAACTTGGTTTGTCAAATCGTGATTTTACTTTTTTAGGAAGTAGAGCATTTGCCAATCTATCCATCTAGATAAAGTTGATAGATAAAGAAATGCTCTATTTTAAGAGAAATTCTTGCCAATCTATATATCCATCTAGATATATGTTCAAAATAGAAATAATTTTCAAGTATCTTTGATTTCAATTTTTTTTTAGAATAAATTTTAATTAGATAAACATTATAAACTTTAGTTACTTATTTGTACTTCATTTGTTTATTTTTTCTTTTAGAAGATTTTTCTTTTGTTCTTTTTAACTGTTGTTTTGATAGTTTAAAGTTGTAATTTTTTTTAAAGCATAAAGCTGCAATTTATGAATTATACTTTTACGTTCTCATTAACTCCACTTCACATTAGGTTTACCATAAAATTAACACATCTATTTGGAAAGAGAAAATAAATTGTTGATTAAAATGAGAATAGAATAAGAAAATAAAAACTCCAATAATCAAATATCTTGGTTGGAGAGCTTTAGGCTAAAACGACACTTTAAAAAAAGAAACGGAGGGAGTATCTTAGTACTCTTCATTTATATTTTCATTTCTTTCATCTTTATTTGCACACATGTGTAAAAATAAAAGACATTTGTACAAACTAAAAAGGTACAAAGATGATAATTAAGGCATCTCAAACAATGTTGGCATCACAAAAAAGGTGAATTTCTCTGTACATATATTATATGGATATGTACGGATATATTTACTAAGATGAATGATTCTTATTGGTTTACAAATAGTATTTATCAATTTTTCTATATTAAATAATATTTATGAATCAATTACAATCATTTACATAAGCATGTATCAGTACATATTCACATAATATGTGTATCGGAATGTTCACCCCAAAAAGTCACCTAATAAGTACCCTAATGAAAAATATATTAAATAAAAATAAAAGAACATTGATACAATGGAACCTTAGTTGTCATCTTTAATTATTTACGTATACTATTAATTATTTATGTCCTTCAAAAATATGTATACTATTACTTTTTTTTTTTTTTTGGTTACATACTATTACTTATTTATATACCCAAAACAAAAACAAAAAAAAATAAAATTAACATTAGACACATTATACATAAATAACAATTTAGTAATATTTCGAAAAGTTTAATTGATGTTTATTGTCGATGTAAAATTATTTTACACTTTGTCGTTGGCCGGCGCCGCCTCCGCCTCAGGCTCTGTAAAATCTCTTCAATTTCTGCATCCGTCAGTATCGTTCTATTGTTAAGTGACAAAGAACTGTTACCGGTTAAAACGACATCTTTCCAAGAGGTTTAAAACAAACTCCGTAAGGAATCGATCTGTGTTACCATTTTCAATGGGTTCTCGATTTCTGAACTTCGGTCTGAACCATTGATTTGAAACGGGAATCTTAGAAGGATCCATTTTGGGAATTTTGGGAATTGGGAATTGGAAAGAGAGAGAACATAGTATTTTTATAAACTATTTTTGTATAAATTATTGTAAAAAGTCTTGTTCAAAAAAATTATTGTAAAAAATAAATAAAACTTTATTTATTTGCGTAAGTTGTTTTACATAAACTTGATTCAAAAAAAAGTTATAAGCTCAAGAATAATTCTGTAAAAAAAAAAAACTCAAGAATAAGCTAATTCAAACAGACCCTTAATAGTTTCTAAGCTTATCAAACTAGCTTATGGGAATAAATAAATTTTTATGTTAATTTGTATGGTACAATATGTTTTCAGTGCCTACTTTTACGGCGAGTTAATTTATAGCATACACTCCAAACCTTCCAAATCTCAGCAAACCAACAGAGGCATCACCACAAGGGCGTAGTGTCGAAACAACCACAACCAAGCACCTAAGAAACAGACACGACTCAAGAAAAATCAATCGCCACTGGGGTTGTATAGCTCATCGAGAGATAAAGAATCCTACAAATCTCAACAGATTTGGAAACAATCAGAGAATCGAATACCCAGAGGACCAACCACACGCACCAGCAACCGAAATCCGCCACAAACAATCACCCATAAATAGAACACAGACTGACGATTACAAGTCAGTCAATACCAGCACGGTAGAGGTTTAACCAAAAACCATGAATCCTGCGAATCTCAGCCGATTTGAAAAACAATCAGCAATTCAAATATTTGGAAAACCAACACACACGTGGCAGCAACCGAAGCACAAGGCCAAGATCTCAAACCATAGATCCAAAACATAAAACACATGATAACAACCGCCGGAGACACACAAAACCCAAAACACAGGAACATAAACCCAAAACGAATAAACCACCGAGTACTAGGAGCGGACAACTGAAACAGAGCGAACAGAATCAAGACAGTGGTGCGATGAGTTCTGGCCGGAAACAAAGAAGAACAAAACAATGGAGGACCAAAGGACCACCACCACGAAGAACAAAAAAATGGACCACGAAAACAAAAACAAGAACGGAAACACACAAAAACAGAGCGAACAAAAACAAACAGACATAGAACTAGAACAAATCAAAACAGAACGAAAACAACAAACCTCGACGGAACTGGAAAATGCAATCGATGACGAACAAAACAGCCATGGAAAATGATGACGGGAGAGCCCAAACGGAGCGGACCATTGATAACATTGAATGAAGGTAGAGGCAATACTAAAGTCTCGTTTCAGACAAATTGGCAAGTGTGCTGAAATGTATGATAAAAATACAAAAATAAACCATAAGTAGGTTCCGAAAGCATCTTTAATTTTAGGTTTGTTCGTTAACAATAACCAAAATTTAAGACTAATAATTTAGAAATGACTTTGATTCTAGCCAATAGCCAGAGTTAGTATGCATATATTTCAACAATATAAATGAATGGAAACAGTTTTGTCCAGGGCCAAAAAGAAAGCAGTATTTATTAATTGGTCAAATGGAAGGGCTTTTAAATTTAAAATTACAACTTCTCATAAGTTACCATCTTCTCAAGCCTAACAGTCAATTGTGAGAACTTTTCCTACGGCCTATTTTTTTTCCCAAATTCAACACTCAATTGTGAGAAACAACAAAATTTACACAGTCTAATCATGTGTTACTAGGCCCCAGAATCAAATATGCACTTGCTTTGTTTATGAATATAACCAAAAGGAAAGAATCCCACAAAGAGGCCAAGAGATATTCTTTTCTTTTCTTTTCTTTTCTATAAGGGGGAGGCCGCTAGGCCAAATTACAAATTACGGCCAAGAGATATTCCAATCATAAACATAAAATCAAAAGCAGCTATCCACGTAACAAAAGGAATTAGGAAAACTTTTTTTTTTATATCCATGTACATGACAAGAAACAAGAAGAAAAAGGCTTGGCCAAAAGAGGCTAAAAACACTAAACTTTTATTCTAACCAAACACAGAGTATCCTCTGCCTCAGAGTATCCTCTGTTTCTTGGTTTCTCATCATTAGTACAAAGAGAAAGTGGAAGAATCTCCAACTTGAGAAGTGCTTGTTGATCTTGAATACTTCTTTGATGAAGGTGAAGATGATGTTGATGATGATGATGATTCAATTGATCTTCTTCTTAGCATTTGTCTCATACCTTCTGCTACTCTAACAGCAGGGTTAAATTTGAATATTCTACAAAATGACATGTGAGCTTTCACAGCTTCATCCATGTCCCATGCTTTTTTTCCTCCACTCATTACTTCATCTCTCACTGCTTCTGAACACAACCCACATATAACCATTTTCCATTAAATTTTGATTTCACATCGGTTATATAGTCTTGAGTACAATCTTCTTTCAAACCGCAACATTCACACTTTGCTGATTCAATTTCCATGATTTCTTTATATCTCCCTTTTTTAAAGAATGATTTTTAAGAAGGAGGAGAATCTTTCTCCTTAAAAAACAAAAAGGGGTTATGAGTTATGACTTTCAAAGGCAAAGTATAGTAAAAAAAATGGTGGGTTTTTGCTTTGGTTGGATATGGATAATAGATAATAGATACCACAACAAATGATTGAGATGGTTTTATTTGTTCACTTTTATGTTATTGTGTTTTCTCATGACTTAGGATTTTGATGGCTTTGTTGGTTGAAGAACTAGGGGGCGAATTAGGAAACCTAATACACACTACTTATAGTTAATACCAAAATACCCAAAGTAAACATATTCCAATTAATTTGATAAGGATTGGAAATAAAAAGCACGATGTGCATACCTCCTCATGGTTAGCACTTGCCTATACTTTTCTTTCACTTCTTCAATTTTCTCAAGAAATACCTGCAACAGCTCACTGCAAAAAGAAGCTTGTTATATATATTTTTTCATCTTCAATACACTAATTCAAAGCAGAAGGAGCTAAATCATTTTCATAAAATAATAATGCTACAAAGAAAACTAACCGGTCGTTTTTCCTGTCTGTTGAAAACACTAATGAACAGCAGAACCAAATGAATATCAGCGGAAAAAAACTGGGTGGACGGAAACCAAATATATATGAAGATAAAAGAATGCTTCAGTTCGAGTGACACAGTACACCAGTAGGAGAGAATAAGCATTTATGAGTACTGTATGAAGCAGATATGAAGCGGAAAATATTTTCAGCTGCAGCAGCACACCCTTATTTGGTCAGGTGCAGTTTCACTTTGCAAGTAAACGAGAACTCTCATATTTGGACAATTACACTCTTCAGTTTTGGCAGACCGATAGTGCGTTAAACCTCTTCCACAGTATATTCTTTTGAAAATAAAATAAAAGATTAGATTAGATAGTGTAGTGTAGTGTAGTGTAGTGTACAAAAAAACGGGTAAAGACTAATGCAGAACTGCAACCTTTATATAGATTATAGTTCATGTAAACTGTATATTTCTATGTACATAATAGTTATATATACCAATATACTAAACTTACAATTCAATGCAAAGGGAAAGTTACCGTGTATGTCCATGTGCTCGTAACATTCAGCACTGCTTGTAAAGAACTCCAAGCAAACCCAACATATGTGTTTTCCACACTTGCACTCAATGTGATTGCACCCGTCTACCTTCTCAATTACATGGCCACATGCCGAGCACCACTTGACGTGTTCTTTCCCTTTGCACCAATCTCTCAGAGATGATGAATCTGGGTCATGCTTTAAGTCTCGATATCTCTCACAGGAAACATACGGATGATACTCTAAGTGGCACCTGGTACAAGTCTCTGAATAACATGCCCCACAAACAAATGGCACACTAGCAGTGTTGGGATCTGCAACTCGATAGATTGAGGGGCAGTCAGGAGACGGGCAAAACCTATAAGTTCCCGAACTTGATGCTACAAAAGCTCCCAATGATGCCCTGAAAAGTTCCTCCAACTTATCATTTGATAGGAGAGTTCTGAAATCTGCTAGCAAAATAATATCTCCACAGCCCTGATGAGCACAACATATTGGGAAACTGCCTTGGTTTTTTATAGCAGATTCACACTGCTCCACCATACACAACCGGCAGAACAAATGACCACAGCCTTCAAGTTGATATCCATCCTCAACCTCACACAAGCAAATTGGACAACTAGGCCCAGTGTTAAGTCTCTCAATTAAATGAGGACTTAAATGTGCAATATCGAAAGTTATTTCCTCCACTAGTGATTTGAACTCCTTGTTACCATGAAGAAGGATTGTCTGGTCACGTGTGTTGAGCTTAAGATCTGCCCCAGGTACCTTCTCTTTTAGTCCGTGAAGATCTGGCCCGAAATTCCTAACCACTCGCTTCATGAAATCAGAAGGTAGGTCCCTCCCTCTCAGATGGATTACTGACTGCTTTTCTTCATGGAGGGACAAGAGAGATTGAATTATCTTCTGCTCAGCCAAAGCAATTTTGTCAGGAGAACCAAATATCCGTATATTCAGGTTGCGCCTGTCAAATTGAATGTAAGTTGCTGTCGCCTGCTGTATTGAGCTTATACGACTATAACCATCTTTGGACAACATGAGCTGTAGAACCGAAGGGGTGAGGTTGTCGTGGACAATGGTTTTCCCTCTCCACAGTTCTTCCAGAGGTCTCCTACCTTCTGCCACCGTCTTTGTGGCATTGGCTGTTATCTTCACTCGGTGGGAACCATTAGGTGTCCTGTCTAGGTTCCACTCAAGACCTTAAAAGAAGACCAACGACTGTCAGCGGTAAAGTAGTAATAAGATTTTAAATAAAAAAAAATGCCATTAAACTTATCTCACAGTATAAATAGGCTTCCAACAAACCACGAATGGCCAGTTGGTAAAATTCAATTATCAAAATTTAACATAAATAAACTATATAGTGCCTATGAAACATTAACATGACTGACAGTCCATGTTAAAACATTCAACAATAGTCATTTTTACAATTGAGGAGAAAAAAGTTTATCAGGTATTAAATGGGTGATATTAGATGGTTAATTATCCGGTAGTAAAGATGTTGAATCAAGAAAGATTCATTTCAATCAAAATAGAAACTCTTTTATATGTGACCTTTGAAATGTTGCAAAGCTTTTTGAAATGAAAAAAAAAAATCTTTGAGAAGCTAAAATAAGTAGTAGCTTTTGGGAAGAAAAAACATATTTACTAGATGAGGTGACAGAGAAACTAACAACCAAAACACCGATGATTCATTTTAGACAATAATACTCTTAAAAGTAAAACACAAGTTTCGAAATACAAGGTGCTTTTTATAATGTAACTAACACATACTAATTACATTTACATTAAATTCTAAAATTAATATAACTGTGTCCTAGCTTAAATTATTAAGTTGCAGCCATGTATTTAAATAAAAGGCTCAACGTTTAGAAAAGGCATCAATAGATGAATTACAAGTATCTACAAAAGCAAAGGAGCATAATAATGAAATACCTTTTAATTTTTTGAAACTTGCCAGTACTTTTTCCAGTTGTTCTTTAATCACATGATACACTGGAGAAGAAAATATCAAGGTGCTGTGAAACAACTGCTGGGACTTTATCTTCTGCCATGAAAGACATCCAGGCAACACCTTTCCATCAATGTTCTCCAAAGCTTTTGCTGCCTCTAAATGTAATCTTCCATCAAAATGAATTAAAGCATTCATCAAATAATCCTTCGGCTTAGGTGGAAACACCTGAACACGGCAAGAACTAATGTGAGGGTTCCTTTTGGGCATTAAGGGTAAAATTTCTTTCAAGAGTGCCTCTTCAATGACACTGCATGGTGGATTTACAACAGCATCTCCCCTCAAAAAGAAAAAATCTAGAATCCTTCTACTTGTAGCAGATCTTAGTACATCCAAAATTTCAGTCTCGGGAAGCTCTTTGTCAAGCCCACTTATCATAATTCTGTCCATACATTTATCGTTGGGTGCACAACGAATATATCTATCATCTATTATAAGGTTATGAAAATCTCTCAAGATGAAATTGACATCATTTTTATCACATATAATCATGCCAACTGCTTTGGTAGGCCTACGAGGCCAAGAAATTCTTGCTTCAACTGCAGGAAATGAAAATGTTTTATCCCCTCCCATAGCTGATTGTGAAGGAACTATTTTCAAGGGCGAGCTACAAAATTCTTCTCCATCCAGCGCAGCAGCTTTTTTGGCAGCATTGGGGGTCAGAAACGTTATCCTTCCCCATTTTTCTTTATCCTCAACATCCTTCACCATGCCTGTGAACTTGTGCAGGTCACATATACAACCAGAAGTATTTTTCTCAAAAAACATCAGGAGCTCCATTTCATCAATTGTATTTACATTTGGGTGAAACACATCAACACTCAAGGAATGCTTCTCAAGTTCCAAATGCTTTATCTCCGCACCAGAGCCAAACAAAGCCACAGGTGAAGAGGAACCAGACCCATGATACAAACATTTTTCCATACATTCATTGTATAACCTCTTTTTCTGATATTTTAAAACATCATTCACCAACTTACTAGCTGTATCCACATCATGTGAACTGGCATACAACTGAACGTGGTTCTCGTCAAAATTCACTTCAACAAAGATTCGTTCATCCATACAAGCTTTCCTAATACGAGAAACATGACCGAGCAAATTTCCTTTTCCACAAAATCTCTTGAGCACATGTTTGCCAAACCCAGACAACGTCCTCATTTGCAACTTCCGCTCGTCCATCTTGGATACATCAAACAAGGGAGGAGTTTTCAGGCTGTATAATGATTGAAAGTCAACAGCACTCACACAGAACAAATATTCATTAGTCTCTGAACGGAGCTCATAAAAAACCACCCAACTAGGCCTCTGGGCAAATATGAGCAAGGAACATGATGGATGTAGTTGAACAAGTTTCCCAGTTTGAGCTACTTCATAACCAAGTTGATTGCGTCCAGAGTACATGGCTACATTTTCAGTTAGTGAGGACAGTATAGCCATTTTCATATTCTTATCATGAATAGAAGGGATGTGAGGGTCCCAGCGCCAGTAGCTTGGAACAACAAAGCCAAGTTCACTCTCTAGGCAAGATTCTAACTCCAAAAATGTGTTTTGGCATCTCCTCATAGATTTGGCATTGATGCTGTTTTCCCAACACCATTTATTCTTCATATCTTGAGGCAGAGCTTCCCATTCCTTGTACACAGACAGAAGAGTAAAAAGGTCACCATCGCAATGGCAAAATTGCACTTTGAGACAATCAGATCTTTGTTTATCACCTTCATTACCAACTCTGCAAAATACGCTTCTAGCATTGGCCATCATGACAGCAAGGGCAATGCCTTCCCTACCCAAAGCATGTTGGAAACAGCCAAGAATGAGTTTACCAAGCCTAGGTTCAATCTCCATTCTTGCCAAGCACCTTCCTTCAGAAGTTAATTCATGAACATTATTGTTCAGTTTAATGGCTCCTAATTGAATTAGATTCCTAATTGCCCTCTCAATAGAGCTATGGCTTGGAGCATCCACAAAATCGAAATCCTGCACATTCTTCACCCCTAAAGCAAGGATCTTCAAAACTGCTACGCCGAGATGGACTCTTCGGATTTCAGGATCTTGATTTAGTTCCATAGATTGATAATCAGCTTCTGAGTACAGCCTATAGCACCTACCAGGCTCGGTCCTCCCAGCACGACCAGTGCGTTGATTAGCAGAGCTCTGGCTGATCCAGCAAACCTTAAGTACATTCATCCCACTGCAAGGATCGAAGCGACTATCTTTAACCAATCCAGAATCTATCACATACTTAACACCAGGAATTGTAAGTGATGTCTCTGCGACATTCGTTGAAAATATCACTTTTCTTTTCCCAGGATAGTCCCGGAAAACATGAAATTGCTCTTCAGACGAAAGTTTTCCATGCAAGGGCAAAGCAACTGCAGAGCGGGCTTCAAACTTTTCACAGGCCCATTCTACATCTAACTGTGAGGTAAGAAAGGCAAGAATAGTTCCTTCTTTCTCTGCTACGTGAATTTCAGTTGCCATTTTGACAACATCGGAAACATACGAGTCCACAACAGCAGAACCAGAACGTTCTCCATAGTCAAAAGGAACATACCTCAGCTCCACAGGGAAGTTTCTCCCAAGGACACGAAAAATTCCACAACCATAGAAGTAATCAGATAGTTGCTTTGCATCAGCCGTAGCAGACATGATGATAAGCCGCATTTCAACCCTCTTACAAAGTAAATTCTTTATCAACGCCAGCAGTAAATCAGTATTTATACTCCTTTCATGCGCCTCATCCACTATAATACACGAGATCCCAGACAAATTTTTATCACTCATGTAGTGTTGCAATAAACAGTGATCTGTCATGAAGGTTATCCTGGAATCAAATTTGTTCCAAGATGAAAATGTAGAATAACACTTGATTGAATTATCTTCATAACATCCACCACATTCTTCCTGGACCCTTTCAGCCAATGATTTCGCAGCAATCTTGCGAGGCTGAGTGCACACAATTGACTCATCGGCCCCAACGCCTGAATCAGCGAGAAACTGCACTATCTGAGTACTCTTCCCAGAACCTGTCTCTCCAATCAACACTGTTATCTGTACATACATACATACACTAATAATCAGATGTAAACAAAAAGACAAGATATGTAAATACCAACATAGTTAATAGTATCCACCAACAATAAAGCAAAATTAAAGTTGCAAACTTGTATCGTTTCAAAAAAAAGTTGCAGACTTGTATCGTTTAAGAAAAAAACTGCAAACTTGTAAAAACCGGTATCCCTTCCAATGAACACTACACTTAAATGTCTTTAAATAAGTTCAATTACTCCAACTATTTGAGGATTTTTAAATAGATTCCTGAAATACACAACTTTAATAAGTCCCTGAACTTTCTAATAATTTGTAGTTAGGTCTATGATTTTTTGATAATTTATACTTAGGTCCCTAAACTAAAAAGTTTTTCGGTGCTTGGCTTCAAGAGATGGAGAAGATCTTAACTTAAAAAATAGTAGAGAGGAGTTTTCCAAATCATGTAGGAGACATTTGATAATTTTATCAATTTTTTAGTTTTATTATTGTACTCAAATTCTACAATCTATCAAAAAATATACTATTTTAAGCTAAAAAATAAAAATAAATCATCCAACACTTTTGGCTTTATTTCTAAAGATCTTACTCTTACATTTAGCTTTAATTTTAAAGTAGCTTCTTATGCCAAAATAAGTCATATCAAACCTAACCTTCAATTATGAACTTTTTGAGTTCATGGATGATTGACCTACTAAATGATGATTTCTAGAATAAAATCAAACATTTAAAATATGGTTACTACTAACAAATATCACTACTATTTAAGGATTCAAAACAGAGAAATTATTTACTCTCTCTGTCCCTAGTTATAACTTATAACTTATAAATCCCTCTTACTTTTTTCACATATATTAAAAAGTTTAATATGTTCATGTTGCATGAGAATTTTCCTAAAATGCCCCCTTGTATATATTAATGTGTATAACATTACTCTTGGTAGCATTTCCCTTAAAGTAAAATACTATAGTATAACCAATCGTTAGTTGGTTCAGTAGGATCGGGAGGGGGCTGGAACCACTTGATGTCAGAACTGTCCCCCGAATCAGATTAAACCAGTGGCGAAAGCAAATAAAAAAATACTATAGTATAGAAAAAAATAGTAATTTACCTGTTGATGATGTATTTGCTGAAGAATTTCCCTCCTATAAGCATAAATAGGCAAACCTTCTTCAAGTCTACAACGTTCCCTCACAATTAAATTATAAATCTTCTCCCAATCAAAATTTTCACCAAACCTAAACACATTAACAATTTCATAATCATAATAATAATCATCATTATTCTTCTCTTCTAAATACTTCAAAATACACTCCATAGCAGATTCAAATTCCTTTAATCTTCTTTCAATCAAACTCTTTTCACCATCAAGTACTTTTTTTGTTTCAATATTCTGTTCTTGAACCCTAATTTGAAAAGATTTACTTAATAAGCTATTAACATGATTAATCTCTTTCAATAATCGATCCCATTCAGAAATCCATCTATTCACTTCATTTCCATTCATTAATTCCTTCACGTGGCTCGCGAACACGTTTCGAAGACGAACATCGAGTTCAACATTGTCGTTGTTGGAGTTCGTTATGAACTCCGGCGTGAAATCGTGAATTCGGTTTGAATTCACTGAGAGGCGTGATTGCCAGAACCAAATAACGGCGTTGATCGCGTCAGTTTTCTGATTGAAATTGAGAGAAGCGGCGATTCTGTCGTTGATGTTGAATGTGAAATTGTCGGGATTTGGATTGCATTTTTTTATCAGAGATTCGAGGTCGTCGCGGCGGAGGTCACGGCGGTGAGTACGGTGGTTGAAGCGGAGGTTGATGGTGAAAGTGGGGAGGCGGGGATGATTAGGGAGATGGCGGTTGTTGGAGTGGAATCCGGGGTTCCGGTGATGAAAGATGGGAGACGGTGGTTGGCGGTGGTAATATGAGTCGCGCCGGGTGGCGCTGTTTGTGGAAAAAGTTTTCTTCATTTAGCGACGGTTTAATTAAACCCTAATTGGTCGCATAAGTCAAAACTCGGTAAAAGTAAAATCAAGTTGATTTCTCACCAATAAGTTAGAACCTTGGTCCCCAAGTTCATCTTATCTTATTTTTAAAATAAGTTAGAACCTTGGTCCGCAAGTTTCAATTCAAAAGTAAAATATTACTAATATTGTTAAGTTAGATATTTTGACAGGTCCGAAATTTATTTCGTGGAATTTTACAGTTCTTTTGGTGCATACGATAGGATATAGACATGATAGGATAAGGACCTGGATAAGGATAAGGATATGATAGGATATAGACATGATATGATAAGGACCTGATATGATAAGATAATGACAGGATAACACTTATCATATCATGTGTTTAGTATACACATGATAAAAAAAAGATAGCATTATTTTATCCTATCATACGTTTGGTGTATTGGTGTATGTATATTTAATATTGACATGATAATATATATTATATTATATCGATAATTTTATACTATTTTGTATCTCTATATCTCTATCTAGTGCACGTAAGTTCTAATTTAGTAGTAAAATATTAATATTGTTGAGTTGGGTATTTTGACCGGATTAAAACTCGAAACTACATAATTGTGTGTGAATTTTCATTTCGTTCAAAATAAAACAATTAGACTTTGATGTAATTGCTCGTTAAAATGTATGCAATTTTCATATTGTGTGAATTTTTATGAACTTAATTTAATTCAAGGTAAAAACGTTATCCTTAATTGAAAAAAAATTGAATTGTTTATGATAATAGGAATATAACTCTCTAAAATTAGAGATACTCTTATGCCACATGTTTAGACACAATTTTACATTTTATTAGCTAAATCAATTTATTATTTATTATTACTTGTGTTGTTATGTGTATGACTATTTAAATCAACCGAAACACATAAGTTAGTTCATAACATCGTAGGGTTGTATTTTAGAACGGATTGTTCGAAGAATTCAAGTTTAATTTTTAGTACGAATAATTTTTTGTCAGACTTTAGTTACCTTGCGATCGAATTCTAAATTACTATCATCATTCTCTTTAAAACCAAGGGGTTAATATTGAAAATTTGTAGGGATGTATCAACTTAATTCTCCACATTACTCAAATCCTTCGAAGATAAGATACGACGATTGAATTTTGGATTATGCGAAAGTATTGGATGATTACTTTTGACTTATTCTTCATGTGCAAGATCGTGATCTAACAGTGGGGTTAAAATTTTGTTTGTTGTTCGGATATTGACACTTTTTAGAACCGGAGCATAGTGGGTTTTCAAAGTTCTACCATCAATCTAATTTTTTAGAACTCATTAAGAGTTGAATGAATTAAGATTGGGATATTTCTCTTAATCACATATTCACATTCTCCGAAAATATAATGTAATGTTATGCGAACTTTTTTAGTTATGCTTCATGAGATTTCAAAGGAATTATCTCGAGACTTGCTAGTGGATACTTTAGGAGTTTATTTCTTGAGAAAATAATTTCACTTTTAGTCTTTTAGTTTTTTTTTTCCACCACCACTATCCGACCCACTAGACCGTCTAATCTAGTTTGGGGATCGGTTATGGCATCAAGTGTTTTCAATGCCTTTATTTTTTATTGGCTTAATAGTAGTAAATTTTGTGTTTTTTTGTCCTGTGCACTGATCATCAAATAGAGTACAATATAAAAATTTATCCTGTAACTCAGTCACTTGTCCGGTATTGTTCTGTTCAGTAACTATTCTTTTGCAGATCAAACGCACCCATTTTGTCTAAAATATGGTGATACATGCAATGTGTTTTAAATTAACTTTATGAATGATTTTTCTTACAATTTCATCGATGTTGATATTTTCTCATCATCAGATCATATGTCACGTAGTTTAAAACATATCACATCATCAATTTATAGTTAAAAATTATGATAAAGGAACCAAAACTATCGAATTTTAAAATATGAGACCAATTTTGTAAAATTGTGAAAATAGGGGATCAAATATGCGATTAAGACTTTTTTTTTTTTAAGACTACAAAACATTAATCCCCCTTCGTTAATCCCTTCATTTCCTCCTCCTTGCCGGAAAACAGCCGCCGCCGCCGCTCATTTTCGCTCATTCGTAAGTTCTCTTCATCATCCTTCTTCTTCTCCATGTTGAACCCTATAGTACCAAAACTTAGATTCTAGTATTTTTCTTTCAATCTACAGTGATTTTCTTTCAATCTATGAAATTGATGTGTATTTCTATCTTCTGAATAATTATACTAGACTTTTATGTTTATTTTTATTTGATAGATTTTTTTGTTCTATATCAAATTCGGATTCCCACTATTGGCATAAACCCTAATTCTTCAAATTTGGATAAGCTTGAAAAGTTGAAATTGATCGATAGAATCTCAAATTGGAAGTGTATATGTGTATTTGGTGCCTTTAGTTTCATTGTACACTGTTCAATTTGCCTATCCATAAATAATCAAATTGAACCTTCCCTAATTATTCATACAAAAATCATTTTTATTTCATTCCCAAATCCAATTTGAACCCTTTTTACTGAAATTTAAGCATAAAATTTAATTTTAAGTCCTTAACCATTTAACTGTGCCTCTTAATTCAATTTCCCCCAGTTTTTATGATGAATAGTTGTTTTCTTCTCGATCAAATCCCAGTTTTATAATTTAACTATAGTTAATTAATAATTCCTAGATAAATTTCGTAAAAAATGTAGTTCTTAGATAAATTAAGATTGTTTAGCTACTATTTTATACGTAATTGTATAAAGTATGTGTTTGAAATTGATTTGGTGGGTACCTATCCCTTCCTACGTTGTTATAAGATTGTTAAGGAACCACTTTAGGAGGTTGGTCACTCTAGGAAATGGAAGGCTCACAAACCTGATGAGAGGAGCCAAGTGTGATCGGATTTTGGGTAGGTGTTGGTTTTTTTAGGGTGGATACGAAGCTCACTTGATAGCCCTTCTCTTTCTATGAGTTGGGCCAGTTCAAGATGTGGGATCATGTGACCACAGGAAAGCCACGAGAACACTGATATTTTGCCATGGCACACAAGACTAAATAAGGCTACAAGATATTGAGTCAAAGAAATAATTTTTTGGTTTGGATTAATAGTGAGAGAAAGAAAATGTGTTCCGAATGAAAAGAACTTATAATGATGTGTCTGTTAAAAGGGAGGAGGAAAGAGAAAAGGGAAGGAAGGAAGGATAGTCCTCCAACTTGAATGGGGTTTTGATTTTTCTACAAAACACTCTCTCAAATAAGGTAGGAGATTTCTATATCTTTAAGCCCTCTAATTCCCTCCTCTCCAAACTCTTTAACAAATTCTTCGTTCTTCCCAGTTCTTTAACACCTTATTTTTTGTTGTTATTTTAACTTTACACTCCAGTCTTCAGTTTGTTTAGTTATTCTCGAGTCATATATGGTGGACTCTGGACCAAAGGCATTGACTTGTCTTTTGTCCACAGATCAAAACATTGATTAATGATTCAAATATATGTTAATAATTTTTCTCACATTCTTGTTCAAAAAAAATAATTTTTCTCACATTCATTCATTTTACTTTGTTCATAGACAATGAGTCAATGTTATTAGATGTAAATCCAAACTTTTTTAGTATTATCTGTTTCTTTGGATGATATGATGGCTCAATCATTTGCTTGGATTAACCATTTTTATAGTAACTTTCTGAGTCTTGGGGACTACAGCTGTAGAGTTCATGAAGTGTTTTTATTTTTATGAGAAACCTGGTTTTTGTTATAATTTTTGTGCTTATTAAATATATAAATACCCTGTAACGATCACAAGTCAATGACTAGTAGTATGACCACAATTGCCTCATTATGTTTCTTTGTAAGACATCATTTGTTGGCCACTTGGCTTTCTCAGTATTTGATTTTTTTTTTCCTAACGGTGTGTTTCAGGGAGTGTCATTATCACATATTAAAAAAGCATGAATTTTGCGTCGTCCTTGTGCAGAAGATTGAATATCAAGGAACTTGTGACAAATGTTCCTGTGTACAGAAGCACTAGTGGTATACCTTCATGATCCTATATTAGCTATTTGTATGATAACTTTCAAAAGCAAGTTACATTAATGACAACTTTTTGACTCATTATTTTAGAGGTTTCTGGAGAGGGGTTGAGTTTGGTGTTCCGTCGTTGGGCTACCAAAAGGACAGCTGGGTCCACAAAAAATGGACGTGATTCAAAACCTAAGAACCTTGGAGTGAAAAAATTTGGTGGAGAGGTATGAGTTTTATGCTTCCAGTTTTTGACATGCAATTAGTGGAAGAGTACTGAATTCCACCAATTGATATGATTCATTCCATTCACTCATGAAGAGACTCTTTTCTTCTTTTTATTATGCAGAGGGTGATGCCCGGAAACATCATTGTTAGGCAGCGTGGTACTCGTTTTCATCCAGGAAACTATGTTGGATGTGGGAAAGATCATACTCTTTATGCTTTGAAAGAGGGATCGTTGAAGTTTGAACGCAATAAGCTGACTGGTCGCAAGTGGGTGCATGTTGTGCCTAAGGATGGTCATGTTCTCCACCCTGTGTTTGCATATGCTTCGGCAATCGAACCACAAGCTACTCTCTTAGAGTCTGACCAATTTCATGCATGATCGGTTTTTTTTGGCTTATGTGAACTGAACTCCTATATTTTCTATCTCTGAAGTATGTTTTTTGGCACATGGTTTCCTACTCAAATAATTTCAAAGATTGATTCTAGAATGAAATTAATAGTAGGTGCTTCAGTTTTTTGCCCTTTTTTATTTGTCAAAATTGTCTTAACCAACTTTGTTAGTTAACATTTATCTTGGTTGAATAATTGTATAAAGATTTCTTTGGCTTAAATAATTCATTTGATGGTCTGGAATTCACTATTATTTTTGGTTTGGAATAAATCAAGCACAATAAATAATAGAGTTAAATGGAAAATTGGAGATGTACCGTCATTCAATGAATACTCGTTATATCATCACGTAAGTCCAGTATGTAGTTGCATATTAAAAATATCGGCAAAATACCTTGTTCTTATTGAACGTCAATGTAAAACTGACTTACAATAGAAGTGCGCGTCTCATTTTCTGTAAATAAAACTACAGAAAGCTAATGAAAAGCTATTAGTAGTGTTTTTTTTTTCTTCGTTTTGTCGTCGAATCAAATATTAACCATGAGATCATGATTGTAGCTTGATTCAATGGCTTGGATTTGGTTGTACTGGTTAATTGGATGAAATCAAAGATTCAAATTTAGGGACTCTTATCATCGGAACCAGCTTCTTCCCCCCAACTAGTCTGTGTCACCTTGTGAACAATTGGTCTCTCTTCCTTTCTCCCCTCCTCCAATGTCATAAATCAAATTATACAACCCCTTGACATTCATACTCTCACCTACTCTATCATCCTCTATGGTATCATCACCAAAAGAATCAACATTCCCAGCCTTTTCAACCTACTCCATAAATCTATCCTTTTAACCTTGCCTCCATCTCTTGATGTCTCTTACTCCTTCTCCCTTGTGGAATACCTTGTTACCCCTTTTTTGTATTAACCTTTTGGTTTTCAGGAGAATGAGGCCCTACTAATTTAAATTTCGACCGCGAGATAAATAAAGTTTTACAAAAAATTATTTCTACCAGGAACTTGTTACCCTTTTAATGTAACAAGGTACTCGTTTACCCTTATTTTTTACACATAAGATCTTAGACATATTTATGAGTTGACTGTGTGTCTCATACGTTTAGTTCTTCATTTCCAGTGATACATTTTTCGTCAAATTCTTCTATAGAAATTCAAAAATATTTGAAGTATTTATTAGCTTGATTTTACCGTGGAAGAAATCTATATTATTTTTCATAATAGTATTATAATAGTTTCTTCAATCATCAACAAGTTGGCTTTCATAGCTCAGTTGGTTAGAGCACCCGTTTAGTAAGCGGGAGGTCTTGAGTTCAACTCTCAATGAAAGCAAATTTTATGTTTTTTTTCATACTTGCTTATTAAGTTGAGAATTCCTTTGAAAGAAAAATTGTTTATTCCTTTTCTAAACATCCAAAATTTCCTTATATTATTATCTATATTGTTAAAAAATGTTATGGAAGTTTATTTAGAGACAATCAAATGAGGTGGTTCACTCGTTGGTTAGAGCAAATCCTACGAACACTTACTACTATCATGTACCATTAATTTTTCACTGCCACCGCACAACTCCATCTCACAAATCACAATCCTAATTTTCCTTTGCTTTTTTCTGTTCATCCATTAGAGATGATTTGTTTAGGGTGAATAAGCCACATTATAAAAAATGACAAAAGTAATGAAACTAGGGCTTGTTCATCAATTGCTATGGAGCTTGACCTCCATTTTTCTTCTCGACGACACCAATGCTGATGTCCACATCACCCATCACCGAATTATCTACAAAATTCTCAATGATTGCAATTATCAAAATTGAAGATTAAATGAAGAGAAGATACAAATATTTGAATATTTTAAAATAGAGGACCAAAATTACGTATAGGAAAACTAAAATTACTAAACCTAAAATTTATTAGTTATTTGGGATCATTATGTTTAAGAATGTTTTGCTAATTAACTAACTAATATCGACTCTCATAAATGAAGAAAAGAACTTGTTTGTCTTTTAGTTTTAGGACCTTAGCATTTATTTACAACTTGGCGGGCGATGCTTACATAATGTGAACATTGAATTATTATATTATTTTTTTGTTGACAAATGTGAACATTGAAATTGAATATACTATTGCACGTGTATGACTTTTTAAATTTCTTTCGATATTTCTAGTTCTATTTTTTCATTTTTTTTTGTCGTATTATTATTCTTCAAATATGTCTAACAACAAGTAACAATACACCACCCGTGGCTGCCAAGTTACGTACATTATCATAATTCATACTAACATTGAATTTGAACGAAGTCACATTTTTTGTGGCTTGATTTAAGGCTAGGTGTCACAACATAGAGAGACATCATATATATCATATTAAGTTAGTTTTCTTACACCTTAATCTTCATTATGTTGTAATCTTCTTTCGTCCCACTTTCCAATTTATGCGTCAATTTGTCACTTTCTAACTTCGTGACTTTTGTAGAGAATCGTCCATTGACTCACATTTTTATCTCGTATATACATACACAAGCATGGGAAAATTTTGCACTAGACGTGATGCTTTTTTTGTACAATGAAACCAACATGAAATAAGCCGATCGTGTTTCATTCAACTTCATGATGATTAATCTCATAAAAAAACTTCGTAATTATTAAAGCTACTCCATCCGTCCCAAAACTTTGATCCTTTTATAAGGTATATTTTGAAAAAAAACCACATTGACCAAAGAAACACATTTAACATAATTATTTTCATTTAATACTCTTATAAATTTAAATTTATTTCAAGTATACCCTTATTTAATTACTATTTATTCAACTAATTTACTTATTTTTAAATTATCTATCATAATAAATAAGGACATAAGTGAAATTGGACATTTAAAACATTTGAAAATTGGTCAAAGTTTCTTATAAAAAGAACCAATTTTTTTTCTCCAAAGTGTTTCTTATAAAAATGACTAGAGGGAGTAATAAATATTGGTAAGTTAAGTCATTTTTACCATTACTTTATTGATAAAGAAAAAATGCATTTAATAATGCTTTGTGGTGTTTACAATGAGTTGAGGATCGAACCTAGAATCTATAACATACTACCCAAACCCCTCACCACTAAACCAAACATAGTGACTTTTAATGCTATGATTTTTGTAAGGGTACAAATGGTAAAATATCATTAATTATGCATTGATTTCTTAAAAGGACCAAAGATTTGAGACAAAACTAAAAAACTAAAAAGACCAAAGATTTGGAACGAAGTGAGTAGTATATTTGAAACTCGACTTGAGTTTAGTATAAAAAGATTTTAATTTCAACTTGACTTGATTTGAACATGCAACCGTGTTAAGATTTTTAGAATTTTTTTTTACCCATTTTGGTCTCGCATGATTTGAAGGATTAGTCTTTACAGTTGCGTGATAATATAAAAAAATTAAATTAAATAACCTCAACTCAATTTTAGTTGTTAATAAAATAATCATTTTTACTCAAAATTACTTGAAATAATTTGTCATTGTTGGAAGTTTGATATACGCTAAAATAGGTTTTGAGTTTTGTCCTACATATCTAAATATGTTCAAATTCAACTAAGATATATTGAGTTTAAGTGCTTAATGACCGAACTCTTCGTAAGATGAATCATTCAGTAGAACTCGAGTTCAATTTTAAATGAAAATAATTATTGATCAAACTTTACTTATTTTGTAGCCAAATTCTGAATTATCAAGATCCCCCACATATGGGAACCGGAGGGTTAAGAGAAAAATATACGTGCAAGCCCTTGACAATGTTGAATTCAATTATATATCACAACGAAAATATTGAATTTTTTTTATGAAATAATAATTTTAAAATGCCATAATATATAAATATAAGGTGGAATTGCAATTTCAATCACTTTTTATAAACTCTCTTTGTTTCAAAATATAAGGAAAAATTAGTAATAAAAATTAATGTATTTAGTTGTAATTTTAGATGAAATATATATAAAAAATTGACTCTTTTTTTTCCCCATATTTTGGAACAGAATGAGTAATGTGTAGGTAAATATAAGGAAACTTTTAATGGTATTGCTTTTTGCACCCTACTTTTCACAACTACACCACAACAGACTTGCGGAATCCATTCCCACCAAAATCCACTCATCATATTCGGACATGAGATCAGAATGATAGCCTGTAATGGGTCATTGGTTTAAGATTGTTGGTAGTTGAGCTTCATTATGAAGAAGGATGTAATATATGCACACACTGAGAAGATTAAGTCAATAGGCGCCGAATTTGAGAAGTATGTAAGTTAAATAAGATATACCTAACCTAGCTCATAAGACAATCTATATCTATATAATAATTGGAGGGTTAGTTTAGTTGGTTAATCTCATATATCTCTATACAAGAGCATCAAATGTACTTATTTTACCATATTTTTGCAACATGAATTCCTATGAGTTTTACTCTCATTCAAACTCTCAAAACTTTTATCATTTAATTTTTCCGAATTTTCAAAATCTTAACATTTATTGTATGACCCGTCCAATTAGTTAAATATGATTTTGAAGAAACACCAAAAAGAATTACTATTAATTATATGATATTAACAAAATAAGTATTTACAAAGACATAGTATTTTGTTTCATATTTACACAAAAACACAGTATTAAGTAAAAAACACTAAATATAGTGCACAATTGAAATATGTTTTACACATGTGTAAGAATATTTTTAAATTTCCACATTAAATCACATAAGTAATGAGATTTATCAATGTGAAAAAATAGATTGGAAAAATATTAACATGTCTCCTAATTGCATATGTTAAGAAAACAAACGTGAAAATATAATATTAGAATGTGCGCATTTAACTATTTAAGTATTAAATATTTTATAATATTAAATAAAAAGTATTATTATTATATGATATAAGATTAATTTGTACATATTAGACATAATTATAATTAATTATTACCGTGTTGTTTTTTTTGGTTACTATGATATTTGTATGAAATTTTCATCATTGTTGACGATGATTAATTTCCGTCTACAAAAAGTGAGTTATCTCTCCCTCCTAATCGAATTTTCTCCATACGTATGATTCGGGATTCAAATCACTAACCACATATTTAAGGGACTAAGATACTTACCACTTAGACCAATTGATAACATTGCTACATTATTCTAATATAAAACATCCCTTTGTTGGTGAATCCTAATTGGTGACTTCTAAAAGTCACTAGATTACTACTATAATACAAGGTTATTAGAGGGGGAAAGAACAAAAACTAATCAATGGTTATTGTTGAAAAATTGTGAATTATGTGAAGGAGAGATGCACCTATATATAACTACATTATTACTGATATGAAATGCACGATAACACTAAGTTACGTAAATAAATTACTAACCAATTAATAGATTAATTTAACATTATAAAAATAATTTTTTGCATGCCGTCGAAGTATGACATCTACCGTTGATAGGCACGACAACAGGGCGCGGTGGGAGTATATTTTGTCTTCTCTTCTCCAAATTGGTTGGAGTTCAGGGTATCCAACACCGGCTTGATTTTTGATCGGGTAAAAAATAGAACATCAATCTATGTCTGGCTAGTACGTGTATCATGTAAAATGGCTCACTATAAAAAATAAAATAAACTTAAGTAATTTTTTATAAAATAAATTAAATGTAAACTTAAGTGATTTTTTTTTTCTTTAAAAAATTGAAAACTTTATAAGTTTATGTAAATTGTAAAAGATAATAACATTATACTACCCTCTTAATTACAACAAAAGGGACATCTAGATTTTAGATTCCAAGTCATGTATGGCTGCGCAAGTGACCAAAAAGTTCATTGAACCAAAACCACTAGAATCATAAAAACATAGGTGTCACTAAAATATCATTATATATTGTCATTAAAGATATTAAACTGTCTCATAAAGCATTCCCAATAGAAACTTCTGAATCTGAGTAGTTTCTAACCAATTTCCTTTGCCACCATCAACACCACTTTTTCTCTAACTATTTTCTTTCAATAAAACATATAATAATCTCATTCTAGGAAATTCACCTTGACTTTTACATCACCCTTTTTCTCTTATTCTCTTCATATATAAATACTTAGCCAAGTTGTAGTTTTTTAATCATAAATATCCTACACTCATCAAACAATCAAAAACACTAATTTTTTGAAATTCTTTTGTGTTTTTTTTTTGTTTTGTTTTGATGATGAAAAGTGAGATAAACATGCTTGGTGTTAACAACCATGTGATGAAGGGGAAAAGACAGAGCAAAAAGAACAAAAAAGAGGTAAAAGTTACTTATATTTCAAGTCCTATGAAAGTGAAGACAAGTGCTTCAAATTTTAGAGCACTTGTGCAAGAACTCACTGGTCAAGATTCTAATGTTGCTGATATGTTTGTGGAAGTTAATGCTGAAGGTTTTCATGTTGATGATGTTCAAAATAACCAAAAAAGTTCATCTCAACAATGGAGTAGTGATAATAATTCAAGTGAAGGTTTTATGCCTGAGAATTCTACTTGGATGAAATTTGGTGACGATTATAATTTTAGATCTTCAATGGAATCATTGAATGGACAACTTGAATATGATTTTTTGAGTTTTGATATGATTCAGATATAGTTTGAAATGTATACATACATGTATATGTACATACATATGAGATAAGGGATTAGGCTTCCTGCGGTCAGGAATTCTCCGCATTCACGTGGTCAGAATACCGGTTATTGTTTAGTCAAGATTGAATGGTCTATTAAATGAATTGTTTACATTTTTTAGACCGTTCGATTTTTACTAAACAGTCACTAGTATTATAACTGCGTGAATGCGGAATCAACTATTTGTGGAGAATTCGAATTCCAAAAATAGATAATCTTGACTATATTGTTAAGATTGATTTTCTCTATTGTCTTTGTAACAAATTTTACTACTTTAAAGTGTGCATTTTATGATAGAGGAAAATCACATGCACGTTAGAAAAAAAACTAAAAGCAAAGAGTGGAATTTGTTTGTAAGATTATAAGATCAAGATTAGATGTTGTCATATGTGTGCTCGTAATTCTCTTGATACACTTCATATGTAGATTAGATTTTGTGATACTTTTTGTTGTTGAAGGAGTTTTGTTCTACTTGTAGGCTCTTAAATTATGTAATTGGATAAATTAATTAGAAAAAGGATAAGTGATTCATTAATTAGTGTTTACTTATATTATGAAATCAACGATCAACGTATAAAGAAATAAAACTAACAAATTGTACTCAAGCGATTAATGAGTTCCCATTAAAATGAATTGTTCGGAGAACTCGAATTCAATTCCTAGTGAAAATAATTATTGACCACCTCTACCTATCAAGAATTCGTTGGTCCTCCCTATCAAGTTCAGTGTCAATCACCACTGGACCAACTAATAATTGATAACTTTTTAAAATTTAAACTATTGTATTTTTCAATTTAAAATTTCTATTTTTTATTTCTTTAACATTTGCCCTTAGAACATGTTAGCACGATCGCTTAAAGTTAAATATTTTAGTTTTAATGCATAAACTTCAGATATTTTTTGAAAACCTTACTATTTATTATTAAAATTAAAAATAAAAAACAAAAAAGCAAAAATTGATTGGTGTGGACTGTGGATGAAACTTGACAAAAATATCACAGGAGGTAATCCACTCCATGCACAAACTTGGTTCAAGTACATATAAAACTCAGTTCAAAACTCAATTCATTCGCGTATAACTTATAAACTTAGTTTTTAGATATTACTCAAACTCAATTCAAGTACTTTTATTCAAATTCGGTTCAAGCACGTCTGGGGAGTAACAAAGAAAATAGAGGGTGTAACTAGCACAATTTTGGGGAGTAACAAAGAAAATACAGGGTGTAACTAGAATAATTTTATGGTTTCAATGGTTGTGGTAATGGTAATAAAAAATTACCAAAAGATTAGTACCAAAACAACAACAAAAATTATGTGTCTAAAAAAAAAACAAACAACAAAAATTAATGAAGAGACAAGACGAATTTCTTGTCAAAAAAAAAAAAGAGACAAGACGAATTAGGTAGCAAGAGAAAAGACAAAAACAATAATTTTTATCTCTAACTGAATTATTGTACAATTTTTTGTCAATAGTACAACTATAAAAAATACGAAAATATCCATTTTATTTTCGAATATAAAACTATTATCGGCATATATCTCTCCGGTACAGTTTTGTCTTGTCCTGTATTATCTTGTTTTGTCCTGTACTATTTTTTCCAGTCTTTGTCGTTTTACGAATCAAACGCACCCTATTATTAGAATTTCACAATTTAAAAGGAATAAGTAAAAAGATTTCGATGTTTCAAAAAAAAAAAAGTAAAAAGATTTCGAATTCAAATTGCAATATATCAAGCAAACTATGTTCACAAAGACTTAAATAATATTTTGGATTGTTTTATTTTTGAGTTTATGCAAAATAATTTATATAAATAAATAATCTATGTTAATTCATAAGTTCTATCTAACTAAAATAGTATTTTTTATAAAAATCACTGAATTTAGTTCAGTGGTGAGAAGTTTGACTAATACAGATCATGAGTTCAATCCCAGCTCATTATAAGTAAAAAAAAATAGTAAACTATTTTAACAAACTTATAATATTACACAAAAATTTAATAAAAAGTTATTTATTTTGTTAAGGTATTTTAGATAAGTTAAAAAAACAAATCACTTCATAAGACTGTGGTGTGGACTGTGGACAAAAGAAGACGAGGAGTGCTAGCAACACACTCTTTAACAAACACACTCTAACACACTATTTTCTATTAGTCAAAATTTATATGGGTCCCATAAAAGTTATATGGGTCCACATTTTTTTATGGGACCCATGTGAATTTCAACCAATAAAAGAGAGTGTGTTAGAGTGTGTTTGTTAAGAGAGTGTGTTGCTAGCATTATTCAAAGAAGACAACACCAAACTTTGATGACATATATAGGTTTCAATTTTTAGGGTTTCTAAAGGGTTTAAGCTTTTTTCACACTTCCAAAGCTCACTCAACCATGCCTTCCAAAACTAACCAAAACGAAAAAGAACTAAAATCACCGTACAAAGTAGAAGAAGAAGAAGAAGACGATGACGAAGAAGTAGAAGAAGAAGTATGGGATGATTGGGAAGGAGATGAAGGAGATTCTGAATTCATCTGTCTTTTCTGTGATTCCAATTTCACTTCTTCCACTTCTTTGTTCCAACATTGTTCTTCAATTCACCACTTTGATTTTCATGCTGTTACAAATTCTCTTCAATTGGATTTCTATGCTTCCTTCAAGCTCATCAATTACATTCGTTTTCAGGTAACAATTCACTAAATCACACTTTTTTTAGTTGTTTTTTATGTTTATCAATTGAGAAATTGCGAGAAAGTAAGAGAAAATGAAAGAAAGGAAATAAAAAACTGAATTTTTTTAAGTATTTTGATGTTGGGATTTTGGGGATTGAGGAAATTGAGTCAATTGAAATGGAATTGAATACTTAGCAGGAAAATTTAGAGATTTTATGTTGGTTGTTTTGTGCTTTGATGTTTAGCTGACGAGAAATTGCATGCAAGAGAAAATGAAGTAAAGAAAAAAAACTGAATTTTTAATGTATTTTGATGTTGGGATTTTGGTGATTGTGGAAATTGAATCAATAGAAATGGAGTTGTAGGCATAATAAGCACTAAGAATGAAAATTAGGGTTTTTATGTTTGTAATTCTGTGCTTTATCAATTTAAGGATTTCATGAGTTAATATATGAAGTGTGTGTGTGTGTGGTTGTAGGTGGTGAAAATTGATTTTGAATATAGAAAGTTGAATGTAAAATAATTTATGTATGGTTACATTCACGTAAAAGTGAGTTCCGCAATAATCGTTTGAGGCTAAAAACATGTTTATTTTCAGCTGGTGAACATTTTTTTGTATGTTAATAATGTTGTATACCAAGTACTATATAGGAAATTTCAATTGACTGGAAGTTTGTGACTTTGCATGTACATCTTGTTAAGTTGGTTTGTTCTGCTTTTTTCAACCAGGTGGCGGAGAGCAGATGTTGGAGTTGTGGGTTAGCTTGTCAGTCCAAACATGATTTGCAGAATCACTTGCATGATGTAACTGACTTCAATAGTATTAAGCCTTTGTGGGATGATGATAGATATCTAAAACCTTTCATGCAAGATGATTCATTACTGTACAACTTTGGTGAATTTGAAGAAGGTGAAGATGAACAAAGTTCAGTCATGGATGAAGATCTTGTGAGGGATTTGAAGAATGCAATTTACGGTGATGATCAAGATGCAGTGAAAAAATTGGTAGTCAATGAGACAGCTTCTGTTTCAGATGACCATTCAAGTTTGCCTAGCTCTTCAGATAAGGAACTTGTTAATGGGAAGGACTCAAGAGGATGTATTTCGTCAATTGATAAGGATCCAGAAGAAGGGTCTTTGACGGGTAATCCTCAGAATCACATTGTAACACATATTAGGAAGGTCAATGAAAGTTATTTTGGATCTTACAGTTCATTTGGCATTCATCGAGAGATGTTAAGTGATAAGGTATACAATGTACTCTTTTTTTTTTTTGGTTTCAGGTTTTATAAAATGGTGCATAACTAAAAAAATTTGAAGCTTTTTGAACAAATTATTATCGATTTATTAAAGTCACAGCTATTCTTATTTAGGCTAGAATGGACGCTTATGGCCAAGCAATTTTGAAGAATCCCTCTCTGCTAAATGGCGCTGTGGTTATGGATGTAGGTTGTGGAACTGGCATCCTCAGGTGAGAATCATACTTGACTTTTGTGAAATCTTAGTTCAATTAACGGTCTCTAATTTATAGCCTCATTAGATTATGCTCTCTTCTTATAATTTAGTAGGAAAAAAAATACCGAGTATAGTAGGAAAAAATAATATAATTATTTAGTAGAAAATACTGAGTATAGTAGAAAAAAAATTCAATTCCTAGGGATTCCCCTAACAGTAGGGCTTTAGCTCAGTTCTGTTATTTATTGAATGTCTTTCTTCTATCTCGCTCCTTCTATTTAAACCCCAGTACTAACCCAACCACCCATCCCCTTATAGATTCTAGCTGTAACTAGCTAAATCGACAACTGTCTGACTTTTTTGTTTGTTGATGAAAGGCTAATGTGGTGCAAAAGCATCACTGTAGACGAAGGCATATAACTATGTTGGCAGCCCGTCCACTACCGATCGTTTGCAGCACCACATGTTTTATTAAGAAATAAAAAGGAAAACAACTGTCTAACTAACTCTAACCCTGGTCCTGTTTTTAGTTACTGCATGGTGGTAACAGAAGCCAGTAATCCTGTTTTCATATACAAAATCAAATTTATAGGTTCCTGTATAAGTTTCTTGTGTTCATTGATTTTAGGGAGTAATGATTATGAAATACAACAATGTTATGAAAGTTCATATTCATGTTTTGGGGCTACATGTTCACACATTCTATATTTGATTTGCTCAATCTTTTGAACTTTTCTGACATGTTTATATTTCCTTCTTTTAGCCTTTTTTCAGCTCAAGCAGGGGCTTCAAGGGTCATTGCAATTGAGGCTAGTGCCAAGATGGCAGCAGTGGCAACTCAGGTATATATATTTCCTGCTCGATAGCTTCTATAGTAACTTTTCAACTACATGTCTAGTTCCATGCTCACTTTTGTTTTCCTTCAAATTTTAATCCAGGTTGCAAAAAATAATGGTCTCTTGCTGAGTAAAAGCGAAACTAGAGTCAATGGCAACAACAAAGGAGTTGTAGAAGTGGTTAATGGCATGGTTGAAGAAATTGACAAAATTGTTGAAATTCAACCTCACAGTGTTGATGTATTGTTAAGTGAATGGATGGGGTATTGCTTGCTGTATGAATCCATGCTTGGTTCAGTGCTTTATGCACGTGACCGGTATTTGAAGCCTGGGGGTGCTATTCTTCCCGACACAGCAACTATTGTGAGTCCCTCCCTCTGCCATCATTCCACCCAGAACAGAACTATTTTATTTTTACCAGAGTTTTTAATAAGTGCACTATAGTTGACAGTTGTGTAGCGGAGTGGCGCTTTATAAAAAAATTAGAAATAGCAGCTATCTGCTATCTAGGTATTGTGTTTTTAAGGTCCGCCACTATGCTATGTTACCTGGGATTGATAACACTGATTTTCACTATAATTTGTTCTGGGATTATGTGCTCTTATGTTTTTATACGTGCGTTATATATTATATTATTTATTCCAGTTTTTCTACTATAGTTTGTTGCAGGATTTGGAAAAGGAGGTACAAGTCTTCCATTTTGGGAGAATGTGTGTGATTTTGACATGTCTTGCATTGGGGAGGAGCTTGTCACAGATGCTGCCCGATATCCTATAGTTGATGTCATAGACCATCAAGATTTAGTTACCGGTTCTACTATTCTTCAGGTTTGTGCATGTTATGTAATGTGAATCTTACACGGCATTATATATTAGTGAATTCTCTATTCCTTTTTAGTAACTAACTGTATATTTGCAATCGTTCTGAGGATCTCGCAAGTTTCTTATTTTTGGTTTTAGCAGTATATATATTAACTATAACTATGCTAAAATTGTTTTTTTATTCCTACCAGACCTTTGACTTGGCTACCATGAAGCCCCATGAAGTGGATTTCACTGCAACAGCTTCTTTGGAACCAAAATTGAGTGCTTCAGAAGATGAAAAAACACATTTGAATTCTAAAACATGCTGCTTGTGCTATGGAGTTGTCTTATGGTTTGATACTGGATTTACAACTAGATTCTGCCAGGAAACACCAACTGTGCTGTCAACATCCCCGTACACTCTGAAAACACATTGGTCACAGACAATATTAACCTTTCGGGAACCGATTGCCATTGGATTAGGCAAAGAAAACGGGATAAATTCGGAAACGGTTGGCACTGAAGGCTACCCTGCCGTGAAGATTGATTTGCGTATCAGCATTGTCCGTTCTACTGAGCATCGTACTATCGACATTTCCATGGAAGCTACTGGTGTTGCTCCCGATGGTCGGAGACGCAGCTGGCCAGCTCAACTTTTTTCATTGCAGTAGTATGCAATGCATCACATGCCACATAAACAACACAATTTTGCCATGTTCCTCTTTTATTCCCTAATCTATTGGTTTTTATTTTTATTTATTGGAATAGAGCCGCTTGTACTTGGTGTTTTGTCAGCAAGAACTTTTTGTCTAGTTCCATAGCTTCTTTTTCCTCTTCGTTGTAATTGATCGGTTATTGTTATTGAAACTCTTATCTATTAAAATTTCCCCTCAAAGTTGTAGTTCTTTAAAATTGAAGATATTTTTTAAATTCATAATTTTGTATAGGAACTGAAAACTCAATTTGGTCATGGGAAAAAAATTGAGACCTAAGTTAATCTCTCAGAAAAATAAACACTAATAGTTTCTTACAATATTAAACAGAGATATGTTGGTCTCAATTAATTTCTATCACTAAATTAAACTTTCTTTGTTGAGTTGGTATTGTACAATTGTTTAATTGGCATTTTTTCCAGTTTTGTGTGATAGAGAAATGGAAAAATAGTTGGTAAGATTCAAATTAAATGAGAAAGAAATGTTTAGGAGTTAGATTTTAAATTTCTAGCTTTCTTTTTTGTTCCTCCCTCTATTGAATAGGCAATAGATTCATTCACCTTTTGTATCTCGGAGAATTTGAACGGAAATATTAGCTGCAGTGGTGTTCATGTAACAACATCATTGAAGTGCCTCGGCTATGGAAATGGAGAGTGAATTTAAAGCTCTCAGTAACATCCATGGCCGTTATTGGCTTATCCACTCCCGCTGTGAGTATGGTTATGTTTCTCGCCTGTTTTGTTCATTTAGGAAGTTCTAATTATGATATGCAACAGACTTAAAAAGTGCATATTCATGAATTTATTGCTTTCTACATATAAACTACGTTTTGGGGTTATATATTAACCTTCCATATTTGATTTATCAGTCATTTGAAATTTCATGACATCTTTATGGTTTTTTTTAGTTAGCCTTTATGAATCTCAGGCAAAGGATTTGAGGGTCATTGCAGTTGAAGCTATGCTAGTGCTAGTGCTAGATTGCAGTAATAGCATCTCAAGTATAAGTTTGAAATCATTCCGGAGGATCTTGTCAGTTTCTTAAATGGCTATCGTGAAGCTCAGTGAAGCGGATATCCCTGCAACAATGTCTTTGGAACCAAAATTGAGCGCTTCAGAAAATAATAAAAAACACAGTTAAGTTCTGTTGGATTCAATTTGAATGATTCTGAAATCTTGGGATTATGTTTATTCCAAAACTTATGGAGAAATTAGCTGTATACTTGTAATTATTTGGAGAAATTAGCTGATTAATAGTGTATGTTTATGAATTTATTCCTTTTCTACCTCCTATTTTAAAACTTGACAGCAAGGTCTTCTGCTGTATATAATGTACCTTAATTGTATAGTGAATAATACACCGAAATTATCGCTAAACGTTTTTATTACAAGTTCTAAATCATTTTTATGAAGTTGTCGTGTGGTTTGAAACTCCATTTACAAGTAGATTCTGCCAGAAAACACCAGTTGCTTTCCCTAACATACTGTTTTTTTCATATTTCTTCTTTCATTCAGTGTTGAAAACCCAGTTCTTGGAACTTGAGGCTATAGAACTGACTATCTTTTGCTTTGTCTTCCAAAACTCGGTATGCATCATTGAGTCCAGTGTCTCCTATCAACCAATGACACCAGTACCACAAAGATGAAATAGTCTAACTAAAAAATTTCAAATGTAATTTAAGTTTAGAATTCATTCTTGAAGCAAAATCAGTTTTACTCGTAAATAGAAAAACATGTAAAATCATTTTTATGTGTGTAGAATCACTTTTACCTCTTACAAAAGTGAATCCAAACATGCACTTATAATAGAGGGATTGTTGAAAATGGTTTGGTCAAAATTTATTGTCTCACTTACACAATGGTAGCCTAATTTTATTAAACTAAGATAGCAAAATCATAGAGCACATAGTCAATCAGACTTCACATATTCAAGTGACACAGCACAACACATTACTTAAACCTGAAGCCAAATCATAAAGCAAATATGTTCCTACCTATGATATAAACATTTCAAAATGAGTATTGATAAAAAATGTTCCTACCTAGACACTCATGTGATTATTTTGTTGTTGATAACTATGCAGGGAATAAGAGCAATCTTGCGCCACTCTTTCCCTCGCTTCTTTCGCAAACTGGCTTCAAGTAATTTACAGTGCGAGATACCGAGTACAGAGAGAGAGGAAGGCAATCCTTGTTCTGGCAACGACTTGAGGTTGTCACAGAATGAAAACTCAAGGTTTTGGAGAGAGGTGAGATGGCGAAGCCACTTTCCATCAAAGCATTTAATGTCATATAGTAAAGAGATGTATAAGGAAATGACAGAAGCAGGTAGCAATGGAATTTCCATTTTCACCAACGCGTTCATGATGTCATCACCCCAAATGTGCAACTCGGAGAGACAAGTGAGACGTTCCAAACCCCACTTAGTAATCTCTGTATTGCACAAAATCCCTCCAACAGTCAGTTCTCCTAAATTGATAGGCAAACCCTCTTTGGCAAAAAGTTGTAGATTTGGAAGGTCAACTATTCTTAATTCCTGTAAGTAAGGGAAGGTGTTAATTGGTTCTGGAAGTGAATGAAGCTTCTTACACCAACACACCTCGAAACGGATGAGGTTAGGAGCGGACGAACCACCAAGGGAAAATGATTCCAGTTCATCACAATGCCATATTGTGATACTTTGAATAAACGAGAGACTTTCTGAAGCATCTTCTGCTGCAATGAAAACTGATTTAAGATTTTTACAACCGGATAGATGAAGATTTTTTAAGACAGGGAGAGAGCCCAAGGTAAAAGATGTCATTGAGTTACAACTATAAAATATTGTTATGTCCTCAAGTGATGAGTAATTGTGCAAGGATTCACAGGGAAGGAATTCTAGATTCTCACAATCATGAATAGTGAGAGCTTGTAAGGTTTTGGGTAGACCGTCTCTTGGAAAAGATAATAGAGAAGGAAAGCCGACTAAGGTCAATTGCCGAAGAGAATTAAGAGGAGACCATATTGATTGGATGATTTGATCATCTGATCGCCTTGACTCCAGAAGCAGATCACACGCCCTTAACTCAAGTGCTGTTAACGAAAGAAGGTTGCGAGGCATATTTCCTTTGAGTTTAGGACATGCTTCCATTGACAGATTTCTTAGTCTAGGAAACTCTATTGCTTCACCTCCAATCAAGTTCCATTCCTCCCAGTTGGGCATCTCGTCAAAGTCTAGAGTCTCCAAGGAAGGAAATGGTTGAAATGAAAGACAACTATTACTTCCATAGAATTCAGAACCAATGCTCTTTACTGATTTCATACTAGCAATACTGAGTTTTTTCAAACCATGTAATTGTCCAAGCGGTGGAAGCAATGAACAATGATCACAACCGCTTATGCTCAAATACACCATGTTGCTAAATAATGAATCACCCAACCAAATCGGAAAGCTTGTTCCACCATAACCTTTGATGGTGAGATTCTTCAAATTTGTTGAGGGTTGAAGTTGTTCAAGTACAAGAGCTTCAATTTGTGAACATCGACTAGTAGAGCCGTTGCTGTCATGTGGAGTCCACTGCAGTTCCAAGTTGTCAATTTGTTCTTTCATCTTCAAATTTGCTTCAAATGCATCAAAGGGATCGGTAATATTTTGTAGCTTTGAAATGGAAAGGTTTCCCTTTAGATGGGGTAATTTTTCCAACTCTATAGCCTTCAATCCATTACGATGATTGCTAATTGCAAAATCAGACAAAGTTTGAAGATTTTGTAGTCTGACTATTTGTACTGGAATCTCCTTCAGTTGTGTACCTCTGATGTCAAGGTGGCGTAGATTAACCAATTTTCCCATGTGCTCGGGCAATTCAATGAGACACCGACAACCAAACAACAACAAGGTCTGCAGATTGTAGAGGTTGCATGTTACAGATGGAAGCCTTTCAATATCAGTGTTAGAAAGATTTAAGTATCGCAGACATATCAAATTTCCCATAGAGTTGGGCAACTCGGTGATACTCCTGTAATTTGACAACGACAACACGCGCAACTGTTTCATTGAAGGCAACAAATCATGTACTACCCTGTCCGATATGGAATAGAGTAACCCCTCCGGTTCTTGTAATGGCAAGGCCAAGAAGGTACGTAGACCTTTAAGTCCATATAATTTATCAAATTTTTTGTACGAGTCATATTTCCTTCTATTGTATGACAAATGACGTACCTTATCATTTAGTTCATGTTCGTCTAACTTCATACAATACGGAGATGAAACCATTGTAGCTAAATCATTTATGAGATCATGCATTTCATACCATTCTTCTCCATCAACATACCGCCTACTTATCAGTGACCTTGACACTAGTTCATCAAAGTATTCTTCTCCTACTTTTTCCCAACTCTTCTGTCTTTTGGACTTATGTACTAAGCCTTCTGCAATCCACAACTGAACTACCATGTTTTTTTGCAAGATGGATTTCTTTGGAAAAATTGAACAATAAGCAAAGCATCTTTTTAAAGGAGCCGGAAGATAATGATAGCTAGATAAAAGAGTCGGCTGCACCCCAACATTTGGCAAATTCCAAATGTTACTTCTTAGTACATCATTCCAGTCATCTCGTGACAGTTTGGTGCGGAGAAGACCCCCAAGTGCTACTGCGGCTAATGGTAAACCATCACATTTTTTGGCAATTTCTTTCCCAACTACTTGTAGATTGGACCGAAGCTTGTAGTTACTTGCTCCAAATGCATGTTTTGAAAGTAAAGACCAACATTCATCACTTTGCAGGGGTGTCAAATAGTGGATAGGAAGAAATGTGTGGGTAAATAGTGCAACTCTTTCATCTCGTGTTGTGATGATGATCTTACTTCCCATTTTCCCAGCATTAAAGATGTCCTTGAGATTGTTCCAATCCACATAGCTTCCATCCCACATGTCATCCAATACTAGCAAAAAAATCTTATGGCATAAACTTTGCTGCAATTGCACTTGTAGAGTATTCAAGTCACTAGTATCAGTTCTTTTTGATGCTACAAATTCAGAATGCATGGTATTCAAGTTATCGGTATCAATTGTTTTAAAAGTTACAGATTCAAGAAGGGTTTTAGTGACTCGGACAATATCAAAATCTTTTGAGATATATGCCCACCCTTTTAAATCAAATTTCTCCTTTACTTCTGGATCATTGTAAAGAAGTTTAGCAAGAGTCGTTTTACCCACCCCTCCCATTCCCACAATGGAAATCACTCCTATTTTGTCGCCATCATCACTAGTACGCAGCAAAAATTCTTTAAGTTTTTTTCTGTCACCATCTCTGCCATAAATAGCAGATTCATCTACCACAGAACTTGTAGGAGTTCCATTCCAAACACCGCAAGAAGCACCTTCTTTCAGTCCAAGTAAGTGTCCTTTCCGTGCAAACTGTTCTAATCGTTCGAACAATCTTTGAATATCGAAATTGATCAATCCATAAGACTGTTTGAAACTAGAGGAAAGGATGTTCATGTTCCTTACCTTATTCACTTTGCTTCTTAATGCCTCAGTATTGATTTTGTCTAATAAATCATCAGCTTCAAAGATGACATCTCGCAGGTTATCAAGCCATTGCTTGACAGAAGGATTGGTGATTTGTTTCTCCTCAGCATCATTTAGTACAGCTTGAAGACTCAACAATGTTAATTTTAGCTTTTCCAAGAGTGAAACATCAAGTTTCTTGCTCCGAAAGTAGTTCACAAACTCGGTCGAAATTATCTTTTCCAGCAACACTTCTACAAAAGCTGATAGGAATGCTTCTGCAACAACACTTGCCATTCTGAGAGTATGAATTGGTTTACAAGGAAAGTTGTATAGAAGTCAACTCTTGCTTCTTTCAGTTTTTCTTACAATTCTTATGGATTAGTTGTTCAACAGAAATAGTGTATTGAATAAATGTATTCTACAAGTGGGAATAAGAATTGTATTCATTTGCTTTCAATTGAAGGTTTATGTTATGATAAAGGGATAATTCAATCCTTACAAAAAAAAAAAGGGGATAATTCAATGTATATGATAAATGTGATCTTCTGGGATTTATTAATTTTTTCTCTCATGTTATCTCTCATTAATGGTTGAAAAATCTTAAAGAGAAAAATATAATTACGAAGAGAGAAAAAAAGTGAATCAATGATAAAATCGTATATTTAAGACCTGAGGTAGTAATTTTATATGGGTTTATTTATCATTGGTATTTGGAATTAATATTAAAAAAATGTTAAATATATTTTTGGTCGCTATAAAATAGGGACTTTCTGAGTTTAGTCTTTCCTTAATTTTTATTATATTTTTAGTTACTATAAAAAAAATCTTGCAAACAATATAAATTTATTTACTAAAATTTAGAATTTTTTTAACATATAATAAATTAATTGGATATGTTAAGATAACACTGAATGATTCCTTCAAAAAAGAAAAAAAGGTCACATTGAATATGACAGCAATGAGGGAGTAAACCACACAAAGTCACCAAAAGAAGTTTCAAGGTATTTTGATGGAAATAACCATGCAAGTTCACTAGTGTTCTCCATTTGCCCTCTCATCTTGATGTCCGCTAAATTGATCGTCAATAGTCAAATTAGTATTTCCAGGAAAGTTTCGTGTTAGAATAATTCTAAATTTTAGTAAATAATCTTTATATGATATTTTAAATATGTCTATAAAAAAAATCATTCAAAAACTTAAGAGTAATGACAATTAAATAAATATACTAAAATTATGTGCAAGAAATTTTTTATAGGACCTAAAATTATAATAAAAATTAAACAAAAACTAAATTTAGAAGGTCCCCATTTTATAACGACAAAAAACATATTCAACCCATTTTGTTTTTTAAGTAAAAAAAATTAACCATTTTGTTTTTATCATTCCAAATGCCAATTATAAAGAGGGAAAAGCTAACATGTGACCTCAAGGCACTTAAGTGTACAAAGATTGTAATTTTATATTGAAATAGTGATTAAAACATAAAAACTAAGAAAATTGGTAGTAGCATTAAAATTGCAAAAACGTTATTGTTTTTTCAAGTTTACCATAACAAAAGTTATTATTTCTTGGATTCATGGATTTAAGGTGTTGACTTGGTTCGAATGGTTCCAGAATTAGTGCATCTTAAGTTTATAGCGGTGAGTTTAATCATCTTAGAAATACTCTTTACGTCTCAAAATATAAGTAAAAATAGGTTAATAATTTTTTTAATGTATTTAGTCTAAAATTTACATTAAATACATCTACTTTCGTTACCATTTTTACTATGAGACGGAAAGAGTATATTTAGTTCAATCTGAAAAATCAAAGCTACATGATGAAAAACTAAGAAAATAAGTATATCTAGTCTATAATCTATAATAAGGTAATAGACATTCAATTTTCAGTCCAAAGAAAGCATGTAATAAATAATTCACCACCAAGTTACTGTTCCACTTAAAAACCGCCAACAAAAGAAATTCATATTAATTCATTCAATAATCTAAATAAACAAATAAAATTCAAGTCTAGAATAACTAAAACCAAATTCAACGATCTTAAAATAAGAAGCTAGCATGAATGTTTAAATTATTATGGGCTACTTCCTTCCATCCATGTAGTTGTTGAACATATGAGCTTGAAGCATATCCATATCATAGAATCCATTAAGTTGATATCCTTGTGGTGGTAGGTTTGGAAGATTTTGGAAAGGAAGAGTATGCATACCAATAGGATATGATTGCATTGTCATTGGATTTCCATTGTAAATATTAGAGTATGGTGATAAATTTTCACCATTTTCAGCTTCATCCTTCTTTTGCGTATCGGTTTTCGGATCCAAGAAAATATTAGGATCAACATGACTGACCCATTTAGCCCAATTATTATCGACTTGCTTGCCGGGGTAAGATTGTGTATATCTACCCTCATCAGACTCCACTTGGTAGGAACCTTGTGCACTCGAAAGTGTCGAAGAAGAAGGTTGAGAGCTTTGTCCCAATTGAAGTGGCCAAAACCCTAAGGGGTTTTTGTCACCAATATTCATCATTGGAGGGTAAATTTGTGCTTGAGACATGTTGTTTTGCATGAGATTGATGTAGCTATTTGGAGTTGATGTCAAATAGGAAGTATTAGGTTTATCAACCTTGTATGATTCATGAGCTATTGTTTTTCCTTTAACATCTCCTTTGAGCATATTCATCTTTTGATTACAAGCCTCAAGCTTAGCATCCAATATGCTAGCAAATGACCTCATTTGTTCCTCTCTAAGAGTGTCGAAAGATTCATCCCAAGTTGGATACATAATCTTTAACATCTCTTTGCGCACTTTGGAAATGTCAAATTCGACTTTTTTCATCCTTTCTTTGAAATACTCTTGAACATCATAGATCTTATGACGCCGATCCATTGTTGTGTTGTAGTACTTTTGAAGAATTTTTTGTACGTCTCTTTTTTCTTTAGGCCATGTTTCAGGTTCAGCATATCCTTGACCTTCAAAATTGGGAGCATAGAGAATTACACAAACATCAACATCACAAAGAATGGCAAATTCATTCACTTTTTTTAGTAATCCACTCTTTCTCTTTTGAAATGTTATCTTTCTTGATTTTTCCCTTTGAATGAGTTCCATTGATATTCTTCCGCGACCCATTTTCTGTGAACAAAACATAGAATCATGTCTTCATAACATCTTATCTTGCATGCAAGAAAATAAGAGGTAGCTAGCAACAAGACAAATGAAAGGTAAAGATAATTACTCAAAAAGAGAATGTACACAAAATTAAATGGAAGCAAGAAAATTGTAACTTATCATGCAAGCAAAGGATGGATTGAACAAAAATATAGATGAAAGTTCATACAATACTCAAAATATACCATTCAATAACTACTATTCACAATGGTAATATAAAAGTATTTTATGTTTTAAGTAATTATATAGAGATGTCAAATTTTCAAAGGTTTAATATAAATTATATGAGTTGGGATACAAAACGTATTAAGGAGATTCAGAGATCAATCTTTGAAGTAGCAAATTCATCATTCCTCAAATAAACTAACCACTAATAAAAAATTTCAAGTTGTCAAAGATATGAGATGTATATATACATGTAAATTTATCGACATTTTTAAAAAATTTAAGGTACAACTATGTTAATACAAAATATCAAAATAATTATGTTTTGAGTGAATTTGTCCATCGTCTCAACTATTTTTATCAAAAGCAAGATAAATAATTAATGTGTAATAAATTTTAATGGTCATGGAAAAATGAAGGAAAAGGGTGAGACTAACACATCAGCTTAGAAAAATTCATAATCAATTGATGAAGTATCAATTCTTTCTCTTTTTAAATCTATAAAATTGTAAAATTAATAGTTGGCACAATTATTATCATTATAATTATTATTTTAGATTATATACAAAAATATCTTTGATTGATTCAATTAGAATTCTACTCCCTTAAAAAAAGGGACTTGATTGTTTAAAAAATACAAAGATTTGAAATACAAATATATGAATTAATTAAAATACAAAAGATTTCTTGTACCAAAAAAAAAAAAAAAACTATAAAAGATTTCCCCAAAATTAAAAAAGTTGTGCGCTTCATGAATTGATGGAGATAAAAACCTTCAATAACTTTAGGACCTGTTTGGGGTTGTAAGTTTATGGTTTTCAAAGTCAATTTTAAAATCAAAATATGTTAGAGTAAAATGGAGTTGAGTTGGTCTCATAAGTCATAGACCAACGGCAAAAATGCTGAAATTATTAGGCCAGACGTCGTGACCCGCCCAGGATTTCGCAGTTATGTGAGTTCAATTTCTTTAGATTATCACTTCATCTAGGACCCAAAAAAATTGGAGTTGAGTTGAATTTTTTATTTAATTTTAAAACAGTTTTTAATAAATTTCAAAACCAAAAAAATAACTCTATAAAAAAAAAACAGTTTTATAATTTATGTTTTTGGTTTAAAACTAACATATGTCACCAACAATGGTTGCCGAATGCCGACTACTACTCTATAACCATCTTCCTAACCACCATCAACCACCACTATGACCAAATACATACACTAAAATTATCAAAAGCTACTATAGTTTGTATATAATTTCATCAAAGTGCAATTTACATCACTAACCATTGCCTAAAACAAAAACAATTGATGAAAACGAAAAATAAACTATTAAGGCAAATAAGAAAATAAAAGAAAACTAACTTGTTTAGTTTCTTCTTTTGCCTGCGTTCCCTGAGTTTCTTTTCTTGTCACCCACTTGTTGCAAAATTCCTCCAAATATGTGATGTGATTTTTTTATAAACTAATTATTCTACTATATAAAGAAAATTAATGTGTTTAAAAAGGAAAGAAAATTAATGTGTTAAAAAGGAAGGAGATTCTTACCCGATTTAAAATGGACGTGTGTTATTGTAAAATAAAAAATGGACGTGTGTTGTATGGTCCAACTGGTCGGTCCAATCCGGTTTAGATTATTATATATGATTTAAAAATATAAAATATATATTTAATAAAAGAATAATTCGATCCGATCGAACCCCGGTTCAATTGATTGACTCTTAAACCATAAAATATTATATATTTAAAAATATTATATATGATTTAAAAATATAAAATATATATTTAACATCTTGAGTTTTACCAAAAACAAATGGATACCAAACTAGCACACTATAGGATAAATACTTCTTCAAATTTGCACGAATGCTTTTTTTTTTTTTTTGGTACATTAGCATGAATGCTTTTACTGTTGCCATTTTATTTGTTTTCTCTTAATTTTATTTTTTCAAATGTCAAATTTTGTCCATGTTAATGTTAGATTTTCTATGAAAAAAGACAACTAACTTTTCACTTGCGGTGATATGATTCTTTGCTGGATTATGTGTTGTGGCTTTGTGTATGTGCAGACATAAGAACAATGCAGCAAAAGAGATTTTGTAGAGAGCAATATATGAGTCAAGTATTACACACATATGCTAAGCCATGATAATATATCCTTGCTTCTGTCAAAAGAATAATAATATATCCTTGCCAATGGGGCTTTGGCTAATATGCACAACTGCACCATATGGTGAATGGTGCACAAGTTTGCGATTTAATTAAACTAATACGAATTTTACAAAATCCACCGTTAGATTGAAAGTTTATATCATATATATCATCCATAATTTTTTTTGAAAAAATTGTAAATCATTTGATATGTTATTTTGAGACCCGTCAAAATTAACGGTTTATAAATTTTTATTAAATACCATTAATCTTTGTGTGTCTCAATAACATATCAAATGATTTTTAATATTTTTAAGTTTTTTTATGAATGATCTATATGATATAAACTTTCAATCCAACGATAAATTTTGTAAAATTCGTATATTCGTTATAATAGAATCACTAACTTGTGCACCATCCGCCATATGGTGCACTTGTCCATGTTAGAACCTCTCTGCCAATGGATACCATGCCTAGTGGATATTAGAGCTGTAAAAAGGGCCTTAAGGGGCCGACCCTTTAAGGAGCGGACCCACTTATGCTTGATTATTAATTTTATTTAAATTTTAAACACAGTTTTTTTAGGGTGCCGATCGTGGACAGTGCTGATTGAAGAAAACGAGAATAAGTTCACGACACTAGAAAAATTGTTTAAAATTTAAATAAAATTAATAATCAGGAATAAGTGGGTCCGCCCCTTAAAGGGCCGGCCCCTTAAGGCCCTTTTTACAGCTCTAGTGGATATGTTTGATGGATATTTTATCATTTATGTAACATATTTTAATTTAGTAGATAAAATTAATTTTTTAGTCAATACATAGCAAGAGTAGATTTGCTAATTTACTTCAATTTTTTTACGATGAACTGGGGATCGAATCCATGACTTATAACATAACATACTACCAAAACCTCTGACCTATAACATACTACCAAAACTCCTAACCATCAGACTAATCCTAATGACTTTTGATAATTTATTATATGATTTTTTTTCTTTTCTTTTTTTGCGATAATTTATTATATGATTTTAGGTCAGAGTAAATTAGCAAACTCCTATATATGGATATGATCAAATGACACCAGGTATGATTGACATCAAATCATGAGTATTAATTAAATTTAAATCTAAAGGCTATCATATCTATTTACTTAGCTTACCAAAAAAAAACAATCTATTTACTTAATTTTCATATAATTAATTTGTAATTTTCATCAATAATAATGCTCTTAATTTTATCTATCTTCCTCTCTGATTAACTTACGCGTTTTTCTATGGCTTAATCCACTAACATATTGTAAATTATTAAACCTCTCTACTCTCTTTCTTTTTTCTGCCAATCGATATTCAACATTGTTAAAAAATAATTCTAGAAGAGCTCAATTTTTCATAATTCAAGAAAAACTGAAATTGACAGAAGCTTTGTTAAAAAATAATAAACATAGAAGCTTAAAGAGGAAGATAGATAAAATCAAAGATTATAATGTTGGCAAATCATACTTTTTTTTACTGAATCAAATCATACGAATTTTGTGTTTCATTACACAAAGACATTGCAAAACTAGCCATTACACAATTCTTCCATCAATATGCTCTTTATTCACTGAATACTTCCAAAAAAATAGGTAATGTGGAGTTCTAACCTTTTTCAATTGTTAAATTTGAGTTTTTGAAAATTATATTACGTAGTATCGGATTCTATCTCCCGGTAGCCTTGGAACCAACCTTTTTGCTACTATTATTTGTGTTTTAATAATTTATTTTTATTTTTGATGTGTTATATGTTATTATAGATTTTTAGTTGGCTAAGGCTCATAATGAATTCAAACTAGACATGGCTAAACCAATAGTACATGAAGTTGATCGTACCGAGAACTTTTGCAAGAATAACATGTATAGTAATCGTAATGATTTGATTGGTTGGGTTCGTTGCAAAACACAAAAGATAGGTTTTTCGGTAGTAATAATAAACTCGATCATGGGAGCATGTTGGCTAACAATATCTGGATATCCCACACTAGGAAGCACCGACACCTCTATGATTAGGTGTGTCGCGATGTCCGACACGTGTCGGTATCCGATACTCTTATGACACTCGTCCGACACGTGTCGGATAGCTCATATCGGTGTCGAAAAAAATTCAATTTTTCCTTTAGTTTGACACTCCTTTGATCGGTGTCCGACACCTGTAAGACACTCGTATGACACGTGTCAGACAAGTGACCCAAAAAATTTATTTTTCTTTGCTTATACTCTCCTTATGCACATATTAGACATATCTACAAGAGTTAAAGATGTGTAGAAACAACAATATTGATCAATTAGGGATTGAAGAAATTACATTTTGATTACGATATTTTTAGTTTTTTCGATCGTAGATGGATAAATAAAGGTAAAATACTATCATATCTTGTTTTAAAACTTTTTTAAAAAAATAATTTGCTCAAATTAGATTTACATGTATATATTTTTATTCTCAATTTATATGTTTTATAAATATGTAGCGGTGTCGGTGTCCTATATTTTTTACATTAGCGGTGTCGTGGTGTCCGTGTCCGTGTCGTGTCACGGTGTCCGTGTCGGAGTCGGTGTTTCATAGATCCCACATACCAAACTCAACCATGTGCTACCAACAAACAAAAAGGTCTGTTGTTTTTTTGATCAAATATTAATGCTATAAATAGAATATTTTTTTTTAATAAACAAATATAATTAACTACTTAATCTGAACATATAAGACAAATCCAAAAATAAGAACAAAATCACTGTTCTACGGGATAAAAACATTAAAAGGTCAAAGAATAAAGAATTCCACATCACTAGAAAGTAAATGGAACAAACCACTAAAACTAAATAATAACAAAAAATCCTAAAAAACAAAAAATCTAAAACAAAAACAAAAAAATAATCAACACCACATAAAACCCTAAAAGACAATACTCACTAAATACCCTGCCCTAAAATTGCACCAATACTTCATATCCAAATCTGTCCAACAACGGTCAATGCCTCAAAAACAGGAACAACCAAATCTGAACCCCTTCCCTGCATGATAGGACAATCAAAATAAAAGTTCAAAAGAATAAAATCTCAAATTGCAAATGTATCCTTCTTCTTTATGTTTATGTATACACTAACACTATTCAAAAGTCAGAACCATTATATCATCAAAAAAAAAAGTCAGAACCATTAAAAAAAGCCATAATTAAGTGTTTCTTTTATTAAAAACAAAAATATAGTTATAATTAAGTAAAATAAAAAACTCATGATAAAATAAAATAAGTTACAATTTAATTTACATCAAGTTGCATCAAAATAAGTATAAAACAAAAACATATTGTTATCAATTCTTTAAGAGTTTTTTTTTTTTTTTTTGAAACAAATAAAATCATATAAAAGATCAAAAGTTTGTTACTAATAATTGATTGATTTTTTGAAACAAAAAGAAAATCATATAAAAGATCAAGAGTTTGTTACTAATAATTGGTTGATTGTAACAGAAAGTAAGTACCATATATATTATATATATAACTCCACAATACTTGTGAAAATTTTCCTTCATCTCCATTAAATATAATCTAATTGTACCAAAAAAAATAAACATAATCTAATGGTGAAAGATATAGGTAGTATGCTAGAAATCTTGAGTTTGTTTCTCAACTCTATTGTAAATTGATAGTGAAAACAAAATAAAAAATAAAAAATTGTGATCTAATTATAAATTGTGATCTCCCGTACTAGATTAAACTTATAGTGAAAGCAAAATAAAAATAAAAAATTCTAATAATAAAAAAAAAATTGGTGATAAAATAAAAATAAAAATTTGATGTCTCTTTAAAAAAATGAATAAGTTGATGTCCGGCGCTACATATTATTGAAATCGAATATATTATATATATAAAAAATTGAATGTGAAGATTGCATACCTAATTTTAAGTTCACTCTCTTCTTATGCTAAGAGCAAAACATATGTTATTGGTTTGTGAATGACGAAACATCCACACTTTAACATGATCTTGATTTGCTCGCAAAGAATGTTGTTTAAAGAAATTCTTCCACCCAGATCCGGTGAGGACATAAAACTTTTTAGTCCAAATTTTGAACGTCATGTTGAACGTTCTGCCTTGCATGTCATATGCAACTACGTGTATTCCATCTTCAATGTTTTCTTCACATTCTCTCAAAAAGGGCAAGAAATAGTCTTCCACGTGACTCTTGGTCATAAACAATCTATTATAATCCACCCTCAAATCACTATTCGATAGTTTTTTCTCAAAAGGCTTGCAGCATTGAAAAATATTATTATTCGGTACGCCAGGAATCATCGGTATATCTAATGTGTTGTTTACATTTTCCATAACAACATCAAGAATATTGATTTGCGACATTGCACGAACATCAGGAATATTGATTTGGGGCATTGCATGAACAACATTGTTTTCCATAACAACATCAGGAATATTGTTTTGCAGCATTGCATGAACATTATTGTTGTTATCGATTTCTTCACGAATTTTTGAAATCTGTTTTCCGCCGAGAGTAATTTTCACATTTTTCCCCTTCTCAATTACTATATGTAGCATTGGCATATGAAGAAGAATGTCAGCTACTTCATGTTCATCACGATTGAAGTCCATAGGGTAAAAGTCATAGACTTTTCCTTTCATCTTAGAACTTCGATTCATCTTGTTGCAATTCTTGAAACTTTGGTCGTTGGTTGATTTGGTTTTCTCTTAGCTTTTTTGTTTTGGTAACACTCTATTTTGGCTAAGTTGTGTTCAATGTGGTTCTATATTTAATGTTGTGAATATATAGACTCAAGAATTTGGTTTGAAGTTAAACTCTCCATATAAGATTTAAAAGTAGTGTGATATTGTTTTAAATAATAACAATATATTTTTTTTGTTACAAAATAATAACAAGATCTAAATAATTGTGCCTCAAAAAAAAAAATTGTATCAAATGTGGTGATATATCAGTTTAAAAAAATGTGGAAATATTTAATAGAGTTATAAGGATTCGATACAACCAAAAAAACATTGGTTTGAGTTTAATTTCTCAACAAGATAAATTTCCGTGTCAAAAAAAAAAAAAATCTAACAAACAAGGAAATAATATGTTTGTTACAGATTTTATCCGTATCTTTTAAGTCAAAATAAAATAAAATTTAACCATATTTTGTTTCAAAAAAATAATTTTTCAACCGTACCTTTCTCATAAAAAAGAAACTTAACCGCATAAAAAATAAAATAATAATATCTGTTTTGGATATATGCTGTTATTGAATTAGTTTTTTTTTTAACTAATATTATATCATATATCGATTTCATAAAATAAAAAGAATATAATCATATATCGAAAAAAATACGAATCTACATATTATTGAGCAAATTCCATCCTAACTTTTGCATGTGAATGTGAATAGGCTAAAAATTTGAGTGAGTTGTTTCATCCTTGAACTACGTATAAAGCTTATGCACACAATAAAATTTTAAATTTAAACACAAATAATATTTTTTTACTTTCACCATCGGTTTAATATGATTCGAGAGGAAACACAAGTAAATTTGTCTAAGTTAACAATATAGTACACAGTTATTGTGATATTATATTTTAGGCTTAATTAATAAACTAGTCCCTTAAAGACATTTTTGGTTTCACATAGGTCCCTTAAAGAAAAAAAGGTCCGAATAGGTCCCTTAAAGAAAAAAAAAATCCGAATAGGTCCCTTAAAGACATCTCCGTTAATCAGTTTGGTCCTTTCCGTCCATTTTTTCGAGGACCAAACTGATTAACAGAGATGTCTTTAAGGGACCAAACTGATTAACGGAAATATCTTTAAGGACCTATTCAGACCTTTTTTTCTTTAAGGGACCTATTTGGTTATTTTTTTCTTTAAGGGACCAATGTGAAACCAAAAATATCTTTTAGGGACCATTTTACTAATTAAACCTATATTTTAAGCGGAAATTTTTTATTGGATTTTTTTTTATGTAAAAAATAAAAGAGTTTTTTTTATTTTTTGTTTTTACAAAGAAAAAAAGAGGGATTATTGTTGTTCTTCACAAAACACTCTTGAAGTTCAATTCATCATCTCTTCAGGTTAGTGCGCTAAAGCTTCCTATTGAATTTTTCCCCTTTCAACGTTTCGTTGCAAATTGCAATGTTCATCTTTTTCTTTTCTACATATTCATTTATTTTCCCTATTTCTTCTGCAGAATCACACAATTCCGGTGTTCTATTCATCAAAAAATCAAGTCTTTTCATTATTACTCACCTCTTCCAGATTCAATTCAAAAAGGGTTTCTGGGTTTGTCCTCAAACTTCATCATGGTAAGTCTTTTTTTTCTTTTTCCAGTGAAAAACTGTTCAAGGTTGAATTTTTTGTATAGGAGGTTACCAAGGTTCAATTTTTTGTATAGGAGGAATCATACATTCATACCTATGAACCATTTTTGTGTGTGTGTGGTGGGTTTTTGTCGTTGAAGGGAATAATGGGTAATTGATTATAATGTGATGGTTCTTTAGCTTAATTAAGGGTATGTTTGGATTGGTGGTATATGATAGACTTTTGAATTGTATAGTATTTTTCATTGTTTTGATATTTTAGAAATAATGGAATAGAACGGAAAGTTCTGACAATGATTCTATCTCTGCTTCAACCATGGAATGATACCTATATTCCATTCTGTTCCATTACTTACCTGATACCATCGATTTAAACATACCCTAAATTATGTTTGAATTTTTTTATTTTTTGTTGGGCTGGGGCAGTACTTGTCACATTTAAGATGGTTGAATCTCGACTTAGGTGGTTTGGGCATGTGTAGACGAGACTTGTAGATTTCGTAGTAAGGAGAGTAAATCAGATGGTGGGCAACTCGATTACTCCATTCTATTCCATTCCACTTTATTTCATTGTCTGCCTGACACCACTAATCCATACATACCCTAAATTATGTTTAATTTTTTTGTTGGGGTAGCACTTATCATATTTAAGATGGTTGAATCTCAACTTAGGTGGTTTGAGCATGTGTGGATGAGACGTAGATTTCGTAGTAAGGAGAGTAAATCAGATGGAGGGCAACTCGATTACTAAAGGTAGAGGAAGACCCAGGAAAACAATAGGAAAAATTATTAAGGAATATTTAGAGGTTAATGGTTTGGCTATAAAAATGATTTACAATAGAAAATTATTGTATCGTTTGACCCATTTAGTTGACCCTAATTAGTTGAGCCATTTAGTTGTTTATCAGAGCTTATTGTATCAAATTAGATAATGCTTTTTTCCACATTGTTGAATTTCATTGGTTATGTGTTGTCTGATTTATTGTTATTTGCAGGAGGTATTTAAAAGTGCCATATTACAGCCCGGGCCACCTGAAAGTTTTGCTTTGCAGACTGTTCAAGAAGTAATAAAGCCTCAGGTATATTCATTCTTTTGATTTTGAAATTCATTAGTGGCAGTTTGGATTAGCCTCTAGTTTGTTGGAGCTTCCCCATTATAATCAGTTTATTATTCACTGTTTACAAAAATTACCCATACAAGCTTACTATCTGATGACTTCTTTTGGGTTTTTCTTTGGGATGGGGTGATTTCTGGATGGTGCAAAAAGGAGATAGACTCTTAAATTTCAGTAGTGGTTTTTATTATGAGATATCTATAACTTATAAAAAAGACAATATTGTTGTCTTTTGACTTAAATTGTGTATTCATGATTCCATGTTGATGATGTTTACATGGTGAGTTTGCGACTGATTGAAAACATGGGCCGGAGGTTCCTTTTTTAGTAACTTTGGTTTGACATTGTTAAAGGTTGTGATTAATTTAATTGATTTGTGATTAACAGAGACAAACTAAATTGGCCCAAGATGAGAACCAGTCCCTAGAAAACATTTTACGGCTGCTACTTCAGGAATTCGTGGTATGTTTAACTGTTTCCCTTGTTTGTAGATTACTCCTTTTTTTATTATGCGCTAGTTGGATCCTTTTAAATATTTTCTTTTTATTTTTTCCCCCATTCAGATGTAGTGTTATCATGAATCCATGATGCTTAAACGACTTGTATAAAGTAAACTGTAAACTAAAAACTGTAAACAAAAAACCATTTCAAATATGGACTTATCTAATGCCATTGCTATTTCTTTTCCCCTCTTTTTTTTATTGTTTCCTTGTTCAGTCGGCAGCAGTACAGTGTGGGGAGAAAGTAATGCAATACGGGCAATCAATTGATGCTAATGAAACTAGTCAAGGCCACATTCCCCGTCTTCTTGGTCTGTGCACCATTTAGTAGCGCTTTAATGAGATACAGTTAAATCCTAAACATCTTATTTGTAAAGTATTCTTGTGATTCTCTCATACTCATGTCTGTATGTGTGTTTTGCTTTTCAGATATAGTGCTATATCTGTGTGAGAAGGAACACATTGAAGGTGGTATGATTTTTCAGTTGTTGGAAGACTTGACAGAAATGTCTACAATGAAAAACTGCAAGGATATTTTTGGCTATATAGAGAGTAAACAAGATATATTGGGAAAGGTACATTTCTCATTTGTTTGCAGTTCCTTTCTCTAGTTAATGATTTATAGCATAGGTATCGTATAACCGACCTGTATTTATGTGGAACTTTTATGTTTGGATGACACACAGCAAGAACTTTTTGCTCGAGGAAAACTTGTGATGCTGAGAACATGCAATCAACTTCTTCGCCGTCTTTCAAAGGTACATTGAGAATGATTTATTTCCTTTTGTATTCAAAGCTTTGCAGTGTTCATTTTGTTTTTCCTATTTTCCTCCCTCCCTCCCTCCCTCCCTTCTCTCTTTCTTTCCTCCCTTAAATTGTCTAGGGTTGAGCTATATGATAAACTTCTCATCAGTTTTGTAGTATTGAATGAGTGTAAAACAGTTATGATTATGTAGGATCCATTCTTCTTCTCATAATTACCAGAATTCACTGTGTTAATTTGGATGTTACAGGCAAATGATGTGGTCTTTTGTGGAAGAATTCTTATGTTTCTGGCTCATTTCTTTCCGTTATCAGAGCGATCTGGTACAGTTCTGTGAAGTCTATCTTAAACTCCTGGTTTAAATTTCATTTTCTTGAGCACCGTGCCACTCTGATGTTTTTGATAAACTTTTGCAGCCTTAAATATCAAGGGAGTTTTTAACACATCAAATGAAACAAAATATGAGAAAGTACCCGTAGAAGGTACGTCCTTGCTTATTTTCCTAGCTTGCTTGATTGCCATTCTTATAAATACAAGTAGTTAATTGAAATTAATATTTCGATTCCAGCTAATAATTTATTTTTCATACTTTCCAGGCATATGCATTGATTTCAATTTTTATGAAACTTTTTGGGGCTTACAGGTAGGTCATCACTGAAATTTTAGTTCTTGATAGGAAAGTCTCTTCCATTTTCTCAACTTGAGGCTTGTCCTGCTATTTGAAACTTCTTATTTCACATGATTTTCAATATAAAATTAGTCATCAATGGTTCTACATGTTAAACTCGGAAGTATATCACTTCTACTACAAGCTGCAGGACAGTGTTTTTTCTCTTAAATACAAGAACCTAAAGAAATTTATAATTGGTCTTGTTTATTTGTTGCAGGACTACTTTTCAAACCCTGCTTCTATTATTCATTCTCCAATAAAGTGGAAAAAGTTCACCTCCAGTTTGTCGGTAATATTTTGTCATGTTTTTCCGTCTGCACGTGTTAATTTTTTTCTTCTTCTCAATTATCAAACTGCATCTGTTCTTTACTTTTTATATAAGAATTTTTGTTGGATAAAAGGTTGTACTGAATACATTTGAAGCACAACCTTTAAGTGATGAAGAGGGAGATGCTAATAATTTGGAAGAAGAGGCGGTTAACTTTAGTATAAAATATCTCACAAGCAGTAAACTAATGGGTCTAGAGGTGAGCAGTTTGACCACGTCTTGATTACTTCTAAAATTGTGCTAATTTTTTTTTTCCTTTGAAGATGTTCAAATTCTGACTCCATATTCCCTCTTTTTTGTTTCCTTTTATTGGTTGAATTCCTAATAGTTGAAGGATCCAAGTTTTCGACGTCATGTTCTTGTGCAGTGTCTCATATTGTTTAATTATTTGAAGGTAATAACTTTACGGAGACTAATTTCCATGTGATGTATTTAGTATTTAATCTAATATTAGCTGGTGGTTTCTCCTTTATTTGCTTTTAGGCCCCTGGAAAAGGTGAGAAGGATTTGCCATCTGAAAACATGGTTAGTACTGCCTTCTTTAACTCTTTAGTAATGCGGCTACATTAGCGGATACATAATTTTCTTAGCACCTAGTATTTATTAAGGAAACATTACATGTCTTTCTTAGCACCTAGTATTTGATAATTGCAATTATGGGCTTAGTTGAAATGATTTCTACTGTTTCTCTTAGGGGGTTCTTGGTAGCGATTTTTTTTTTTTTTTTTTTTTTTAATATTCTAAATTATGCTATTTGCATGTTTGATATGAAAGTGTTTCAAAAAATATTCCCAGGAAACTAACATTGGCAGGATATTTTTTTTAAATATTTTGCTTCCTTGCAAAACATTCCCAAATGCGAGATGGGAATCCAAGATTCCCGTTTAAAACAATGCGTTCAACAAATAGTTATTTAGTGTTGTCAAATGGCAGACGTATAGCGTAGTGGAATTTTAACAAACCGCTATTGTTCTGCGATAAATTATTTGGTACAAAACTACAAATTGTTGTCAAATATAGTGGCTTTAGTTGTGTTATTTGAACAAACCGCTAGCTGCAAATACGATTCTCAATCGGCAGGGACAAAATGTAATATGTTTTTTACACGATCCATGATTAACAACATTGGTTCTTTTGTTTCCCCTAAAACCAATATTTATCTGCAGTAATATTTATCTGCAGTAATATTTATCTGCAGTAATATTTATCTGCAGTAAGTTGCTATTGGTTTTGGTTGGTTTCCTTTTTTATGGTAGTATCCTCCATTTTGTTAGATATCAGGTTGTACGTACACTGTCAAACATCTCATTTGTTATTTTTGTCTTTATTTTCCCGTCATCTGAGAAAACATGAATTGGTTATTAGTTAAGGAAGAACCTTATTTTAGCTTTTTCTATAGTGATACTGATAAAAGCTGCTGTTTCGATTGAAATTGCATTGGATTCATGTAACCTTGTAAATTGTAATACATATTTCTTTTGTAATTCAGAAAGATGAGATCACATCGTGCGAAGAACGTGTTAAGAAACTTATTGAACTGACTCCACCCAAAGGGAAAGAGTTCCTTTACAAAATTGAGCATATATTAGAACGAGAAAAGAATTGGGTGAGCATCCTCCGTAGCACTTCCTATGTTCTCTTGCACATAAACTTGTGGTTGCCAGTTAGCGTCAAGGTTACATTTACTATCTGTACTTTTTAGGTGTGGTGGAAACGTGATGGCTGCCCACCATATGAAAAACAACCTACGGAAAAGAAAGTGGTACAAGATGGGTCGAAGAAGCGGTATGCTTGTTGTTTTACAATATTTCTTTTAGTGTATTAATGACTCTATTAAGCCAAGCTGGAGATTAAAATCTGTCTCTTAATTTTCAGTAAGCCAAGATGGAGATTGGGTAACAAAGAACTGTCTCAGTTGTGGAAGTGGGCAGATCAAAATCCGGTATGTTTTTGTTTGCAGAACTTGTGGCTAATGCAAAATATGCAAGGCCTAGTTTTGTAGAAGTTGATTCTTGTGGATGCTGAACACTAGGGTTAGAACTTGGACGTATAGTGGCATGGTATTCTGTACTTTAACATCAAAATGCTCTAGTTGTAGGTTTCGACTTTTTAGTTGCTTGTCAAAACCCATGCTTCACATGTACAAGTCTTCCCTATTTTTATTATAATTCATTCATGGCAATATAGCTGCGAATGAACATAGTAAAGGAATATTTGTTCAGAATAAATTGAAAGTTGTGGTTCCTCTGATCTCTACTTAAAAATTGCTGGAAAACTGCCTGAATTGCTCTATCGTCCTAGTCACCTTAATTGCAGAAATTTTGCATTGCCTTTATTGCATCATCCAGTACCATCATTGTGCTGGGTGTGAGGGTCGCACATTGACCATATATATGGCCCAAGAAGTACATACATAAGGCTTGAGCAGTCCTTACCGTTCAAGTCGGTTTTGTAGATTGAGTTAGGCCAAAGTCGGTTTTGTAGATTGAGTTAGGCCATAAAGCAAAGTTCTAATATTCTAATTAGTTGATTTTTTTTTTCTTTGGTTAAAAAGCATTTCATCATTTGCATTCTATTGGTCATAATATAGATTGACTTATCTAAATTATCAATTATCGATTTACCCAAAATTTCTTGAATTTCCAGAATGCTTTAACTGATCCTCAGCGTGTTCAAACACCTTCAATTAATGAGTACTGGAAACCCTTGGCTGAAGATGTAAGTTTCCCTTATTGACCAGCAAGGACATATTGATTTTCCCTCCTTTCCTATACCTCCATCCCATTGTTTAGTATTGCAGACTTGAGTATTACTCCCTCCGGTCCTTTTTATAAGAAACAAAAAACATAAATTTAAATCATTTAATACACCTATATATTTAAATTTATTCCATACATCCCCCTATTTAATTACTCTTAATTCCACTAACTTCCTTATTTTTAATATTCTCTCATAATAAATAAGGGCACAAGTGAAATTATACATCTAATACATTTGAAAATTGGTCAAAGTTTCTTATAAAAAGACCAAAAATTTTGTCATTTTTGTTTCTTATAAAAAGGACCGGAGGGAGTATGACTTTTCCCATTATCCAAGCTGTAGTTTTTTTTTTCTTCTTTCTTTCTTTTAACTTAAATATTGAAATTCTTTGCATTTATGAAATTACAGATGGATCCTTCTGCCGGAATAGAAGCTGAATATCACCACAAGAATAACCGGGTAAGTCCTCTGCATAATATTTTGATTTAGGTAGAAATAGAGACTTTGATTTAGAGAAATGAAGGACAGGATATCAAGTTTGAGAATGTATCCTCAAAAATATCAAAAATAAAAAAGCAAAAGAATAATGCCGACATTTAAGGAAGAACATACTTATTGCTGTTACTACTTCCTACAAAAAGGGTATAATATACAATTACCAAAAATGGCAAATTGCACTTTTCTCCTATTAGAGACGTTGAAGGTAAATTGGACTTAAATATAATACATATGGTCTCTCTGGAGAGATGTGTGTAATATTTTTAATTAGACGGGACACCGATGTGGTCTTAGAGTTTCTCAAGCACAGTAATCGACAGTGCACTATAGTGGCACCATTGCAATTGTGTAGCGGCCTCCGGCTGCTAATTTTACTGCATAATGTTATATTTCAGTAATCAGCCACTTCAGCGGCTGAAATTGTGAAGTTGTAACCTTAACTTTGAAGCTCATGTATAAACCTATTTCAGTATTTCGCCCTCGATCTGAATGTTACCAATAAGCTGAGAACAAGAGAAGAGAAGCATCAAAACATCTATCTTTTTTTGAACAAGCTCAAAACATCTATCTTATCCTATAGCAAGCCCAGAAAAAGAAAAATCATTGAAAATATGGCCATTTTGTATAGAAGTAGCACCTTGCTATAAAGTATTCCTTCCTCGTAGGTTAAAATAAATATATTTAACCAAGCGAAAATCCTCTAATCTTTTTAGGTGCTCTTTTATGTACTAATAGTTGGCATTCTATTAGAGTATACATTTTTTATGTATCTATCTATCTTTTTGACCCAGGTTTATTGTTGGAAAGGTCTTCGGCTTTCAGCACGGCAAGACTTGGAGGGATTTTCTAAGGTAAAGCATAACTTTTTAATCTAAATTTATTGTCTGCTTAACTTTTTCGGATTAATTGAAGTTTTATATGTATATATTGTTGCAGTTTACTGAATATGGAATTGAAGGGGTTGTACCACCAGAACTTTTGCCACCTGATGTCCGATCTAAATACCAAGCTAAACCAACTGACAGAAGTAAACGTGGTAAAAAGGAAGAGGCGAAAAACACTGCTAATCAAGTCGAGGAAAATCAGGTTTCTTGATTCAGATCCAACTTCCCACTTTTCTTTTTTTAATTACACATGCTCACGAGAAATAACTTTTTAGTGGTTCCTATTGTTGCTGGTTGCCTTGTTTATGTTCTCTGGTTTCTATCAACCCCTAGAAGCCCTAAATTGTTGAGAGGATTTTTAATTTATATTTTCCTTTTTTGGGGAAAGGCTTGATTAATTGTTGTTTCATCCTTTGTGTTTCTATTTCTATGATTATATTTGATAGAGCTAAACATGCAATTTCATCACAATAGATGCGGTTTAATATATTCTTTCTTTTGATCTGCATTGCATTAATATATTCTCTTTCTTTATTACCCTGTGCATTAATTAAGATATTCTATTCTAAGACGTTAGTTTTCATGCGTTGCGTAAATAAGATGAGGTTTTCTTTATGAATTTGAAATTGGAGCCTATGGCCATGTACCCTACTAGTATCTTGCTTTCTTGGAGAGAACCCGGTCTTCTCCCTTATCCCATCCTTTCTACAGGTCCTTGGACCTCACCCTGTGAGAAAAGAGAATAAACATGCGCGCACACACATACATTGACACTCTACATATGATAAAATAAATTTAAGGTACAAGTATGCCGGTATAAATTTATTTTAAAATATATATTAAAAATAATTTTTTAAATCAACCAATATAAAAAATATTGCATAAAATTAATTAAAAATAACAAAAAAATTAACTCCAAAATTATTATTAAAAAACTATAATAGACAGCAAAAAAGTATGCCATGATGGAAAAATCAAGATTCCACAAATATCTTCATCATGTATGTGAATCAATGAAAGACAAAATCAGTAAAAACACAATTGGGGTTTCGTTGGTTTCAATTGTGAAGAGCAAGTCGAAAAACCTAGGAAAAGAAACAGAGAAAAACATTGAATAGGGTTTTGTTGGTGGGTAAGGAGTTGATATGGAGGAAGATGGTGGATGTTGAATTGGAGAGAAAGCATGGTTGTGGAGTTGCGGAAGAGCCGAAGAGAAGAGATTGTTGAATTTTGATGCTTATGGTATCTTCTGATCCTTGAGAATCTAGAAGTTTTGAGGAAGAGAAAGTACAGGGTAGCAGGAAGAGATTGGAGCCACAATGGTAGCAAATCGAGAATTGAGTTTTTGTTGGTTTCACAATTGTGAATAGCAAATCGAGAATTGGGGTTTTGTTGGTTTCGATTGCTATCATCGTTAAAATAGAAAATCATTAAAACGGTGGTGACCTGGAATGGCGGTGGGGGGTAGGGAACGGCGACAACATTTCAGTGGAGCAAGGACGATGATGGTGGAAGGGAAGGTATGAAGCATTTTTAGAAGAGATGGAGGAAGATGAAAGTGAGACACGAAGAGCAGCGACGAACGATGTAGTGTTGGAACTTGGAACTAAAATAAAACCCCAAACAAAAAACCCTTTTTTTGTTGTTGAGTTTTAGAGTAAAACTGTTTCCAAATTGAGTGAAAAACCAATCTAACTCAATTTTATCCGAACAGGTTTTGGTTTCGAAATTGAGTTTCAAAACCCAAAACTCACAACCAGAGTTTCGAAATTGATTTTACAGACCAGAGTTCCATTCTTAAGTTGGATAAACATGACCATAAATGTTGTACTCCGGCAATGCAACTGCTGCTTTCTGTCAGGCATGAGGTTATTGAGAATGCCTCTGAAATCTTCCCCGATCCGACCACTCTTGTAGGCCTCAACCAGATTGAAGTATCTCTGCCTAACATTTCTCCACTCCATCTCCGTCATTTAAATATCCCAAGCTCTAACAGACATGAAATGATGAAGGAGCCGATGGGAAGAGATGTTGAATAATCTAAATAAGAAACCGGTTATAGTTGTATAAACAAGATCAAATTGTATAAAGATGTAGATTTGAGAGGAAAAAAGATGTAAGTCATCTGAATTGGAGACTTGAATTGATACTAAATGATTTGATCGATTAGAATAATTTGTATGTTTTCTCACAAAATAAATACCTTGATTATAAAGATTGACTATCTAATAGCTATCTAGAAGCTTTCCTAATTTACTATATTATAAATTAGAATAGAACCAAGAAATATATACAAGGAAATTGGCAAAGGTGATATTTACATAGCAGAAAATATGGAAAAATATTTACACAGCGAAAATTAGGAAATAATCCACAAGGTAATAATGAAACTATCAATGTGATTAACAAAATAAATGAGGAAATCGTAGTTTTTTAGTTGGACCGGATCCTCTCAATCTACTATTCTCTCAATCTATCTCAACTATAAAACTCAACCATTAGAATTAATCTAACGGCTGGAAAATCAATAGCTTAAAACATGAAATGAAACACGCTGGAAAATCTCGCCGTGGTTTCCATTCTTTTCATTTTCCCTATTTCAGTTGAAATTGTGCAAAGCAGCATTTTTCTATTCACAAATTGCATGCATGTCTCCTTCTATGGCAACTACAACCATCACTTCTTCCTTCTATATCGTCTTCCTTCAAACTATGTAACTGCCATATTCCCACCATAATGTATAATGTATTATTGATGGGTTCTAATCTGGCATTTTACAATAATATTATAGTTTTTTTTGTTAAAAATAGTGGCTAAAGGCTAAAAATGGCAGGTGCGAGATTTTGCAGCTGTTTTATTTCATGTTTCAAGCTTTTAATTTCCAGCCGTTAGATTAATCTAGAGGTTGAGTTTTATAGTTGAGATAGATTGAGAGGATCCGGATTCTTTTTAGTTTCTTTTGCCACACAATAATGTGTATTTTTTTATTTACCCGATTGATTGTGGTGCACTGATACATGCCTGAACAGTACTTACGTATATGATGTATCCAAATTGAGTACACACTTTTTTGTCGAAAATTAATTTTGTTAGTTACCTGGTGCATAAAATGTGTATCATGTTCAGGTACATATCCATTATGTGTACGACTTCAAAATTTGAAGTATCTATGTTTTACTTATACAGTATGCACCTTCAATTGAGTGCTGCCATAGAATTATTTAGAGAAATCAAAGAATGTAAAGAAAAGGCAGAATTTTGATGATATTAGCCATAGTTAGGCTAGGTGTAGGCATACTTTAGGTTATGAAATCAGAGAAAATCAAAGAAAGTAAAGTGTAGCGAGAGAATTTGGAAAATTCTAAACTTTGTGATTCTGGATATGATGATTGCTAACCTTCAATTGAGTGTGCATAGAATTATATGTACCTGAACATCTGTCCCTTTTTGTAAATCCCTTGTCATTTTCACATATATTAAGAAAAGTAGATGGTATATTTTATGTGTTGTTTTTCGAATCAATGTTGCTAAATACCATTTTTTGTATTGATGTGTATCTCCGAAGACAAATTAGTAGGATTAATAAGGAGTATATCGGGAAGAAATAATAAATATGTCGGGAAGACAAATACTATGAGGCAAACCAATATTTCAAATGTGACACTAAATGCAACACAGAGGGAGTGATAATCATGTAGACCAACCAACCGAGCCCTCTTTAAATGGGGAGCGTGGTTTGCTGCTGAGTGACAATAGTCAGTTTGATAGAACTGTTATCTGCATGCATCTATCTATTTCATTATACTTTCTATAGTTTTTGTTCTCTTTTTATTTAGGATTTCTAATAATGAATTCATTGTTAAATGTATTCACTGAAATCACTTTTTGCCATTATTTTTGTTGTTGTGGGATAGATTGCTACATCTGCAACTGAAATAGATGGTGAAAGTATTAGAACCGATACCACAACAACCCCTATGGAATTTGATGCCGCTGCTCTCCCTCAAGGAGGAACCTCAAATTCTGATGAACTTCAAAAGAATAATAGCTCAGATACTGATATTGGTCAGGAAGCGGGTCAATTGGAAACAGATGCAGATGCTGAAGTTGAAGCTGGAATCATAGATGAGACCGATGCAGATGCAGATGCCGATGCCGATGCAGATGCTGATTTAGATCCAGTTGGCTAAGAGGGTTTCACAAACCTACATGCTAAGTATGAGGATCATTAGAATAGTGGATGGTAGGATCCATTTTTTAGTGACAAAAATAGTTGCAAAATTCTTATTAGGTGAAGTTGAAGGCATATTTTTTGTTTAAAAATGACAGGAAGGAAACTAATTATCTGACTTTTTGTATAACATCAGTGAAAACTTGAAAATGGTTCTCTCAATGAAGAGACAATATGAATATTTGTATTTGTATGTGGAAAAAATGAATTTGTATTTCCATTACATTAATATGGATTTGGATCCTCTCAAATTTTCCCTCATTTGAAACCGATTTAGTCATCGGGAAAAACTGATGGATATTTCGCAAAAATATCATGATTTATTTTTATTTTCAATCGTATGATGTCTAGATATAACATTGTAAATGCCATTTTAATCAAAATCTCACTTAAAACTGATTTGTTATCTGTCACTTAAATGCTATCTATGCCATTTTTATACTACATTTTTCACAACCCTTAAAAAGTGTTTTATTAATTACTTTGCAAATACTTGGTTAATTTAGTTTATTATATGAATTATGAGTTACCTTGGTACTATTGACCACTTGTGAATTAGTTAATAAAGGTTGTGAATAATTAATTTAGTACTATTGACCACTTGTGGGGAAAACTAAATTAATTGTATCAAAATTGATAACCCATCAACTACATGATGAACTAAAATAATTTAATAATATATTTTTTTCAATAATAGAACTGAAATAATTTAATTTAATACCTGCACGTTACCCCACTTATATTAAGTATTTATATTGTTGAATTTTGAAGTCAAATTTGTTTCTCAATAATATAAACAGATTGTAGAGATCAATTATGGGGCGCCATTGCGCAACTAACTAGTTGATTGATGAAAATGAAAGCATCTACCTTAATTATTGTTTTTTTGTTACTTCCTCCCTCTTTTACTATAAAAATCTCTAAAAATTACGGATATCAAAAAAATTATTTAAGTAATAAATTTGTCTATAATATATATGATTATTGTTAAATTATGTTCTATATTTTTTTGTTAAATAGTCTAATGGTTAAAAATTACACATTTAAAATGGATAAATGAGATGAACGAGGTTCAAACCCTCGATCACCTGCATATATAATGCAATGATCTTCCAAGATTATTAGTAGTACGACATTATTATTATTATTTAATTAACTGGTGGAACAGGTTGTAACAAAAAAAATAACTAGTGGAACAGGCTGTCGAGGAAAAAAAAAAAATTAAATGGTACTATTATAACGAGTTTCACGTGTGTAAATTTTATATAATGGAAGAATAATGATTGAACTAGAGATTACTAGACATGTTATGTTACTGAGTTTCAAATTTGGTCTTCTCTCTCATTTGATTACAATCTCTTCATGTGGTCCATTCATAGAAAGATATTTTTTGATATGTGTGTTAGAAATAATATAAAATCATTGATATGATTCTATCCTAACAGCTCAAAGTTTTTGAGATAATCGGTTATTTGACGATGTGTTCTTTACTTGCAACTTCATCTAATGAAATAAAATAAAATGAAATACTATAAGATAAGATAAATAACAGCTCATTCCAACCATCATAACCACAGCTACACTACACTTACATACACTCTGGTCAACAAGGCTCTTTGGCATTAGTTGATTTATGCTTGTAGTGTCGGTGCCTAAATCAGGAGGTGAAATTAGCAGAACATCAATCAACCACTGTTATTTGCATAGGTATGTATCATAAATATATATATGAATCTCAAATCAAACTTTCATGTCATTAATCATTTGTTTAACATTAACACTGCAACTTAGTTTGTTTCAACTTTCATGCTTAAAACTTTATGATTCCACAAATCTGGTTGGTTACCTTAGTTTTCAAATGATAAAAATCTTGTAGTTTCACATTCTTATAAAATGAGAGTATGGAGTTTATAGTTGCAACTATTAATTAGAAAGTCATAGAGACTATTTGAGGCATGTTAGACACTAAACTTTGGTTTACTATGTTGTGGAGTATAACCCTTCCACTAGACTTGAACTCCATGAAAACTATTGAATATTGAAATAACGACGGAAATTAGAGATGGAAAAAATTATATTGGTTATCAGATTTGGTGTCTCTAACACTTAGCGACGAAATTAGAGACAGTTTTATGTAGGGGTTTTAGTGGTTCGGTTTGGATCGGTTTTGAGAAAAAAATTCATGTGATCAAAAGATAAAATTACTCCGGAAAAAGATAAAATTCATCTGATCAAAAGATAAAATTCATTAGATAAAATTCATCTGAGAAAAAAATCCATTTGATCCGGTCCAATTTAATGCGATTTAATTTGGATCGATTTTTGAATGTCCAAATTATAAATTTTTATTTTTTTTATTAAATATGAATATTATAAAGTCACAGTAAAATAATATGTTTGATGTAAAAATGACAATTTATAATATGAATATTAAATTTGGATCGGTTTGAATTTGAACACCCCTATCTTTTTGTCAGATATTGTCGAGTAAACCATCGAATTGGTCATGTATCTGTAACACACTCTCAAATCCTTGTCTCTGTCAAATGTTTCTCAATTCATGAACATGCGTTTCACTTACTGTCAAATAAGTTCTTGTCTTCATCAACATTCTATCAAAATAAGTTATTTTCTCTACATGAGCAATCATGCTGTGATTTAAAGTCTTGGTTCAATTGTTTTGCAGAAATAGTCAAGAAGTTTGATCAGGATGGACGCTCTTTCTAGCATAGCGTCAAACGTGGCTTTACCTCTCCTACGACAATTTACTTATGTGTTGATGTACAACAGTTACCTCATTGAACTCGAGACTGAGATTCAGAAGCTGCAGAGGGAGGAGAAAGAAATGAAGCACAGTGTTGAAGCTGCAAAAAGGAATGGTGAAGAGATTGAAGACACGATTCGCGACTGGTTTTCTAGGGTGCAATCATCCATAGAAGAAGCACAATCATTCCTTCAAGGCGAAGACAAAGAAAGAGTTGGATGCTTAGATGTGTACTCGAGGTACACGAACAGTCAGAGAGCAAAAAGCCTGGTGGATATTCTTTGTGGAATAAAAAAAGAAACATTTGATAGAATTTCATACCGTTGTGCATTGAAATGCAATTTCAGTTCTAGTGCTAGAGGTTATGTGGATTTGGAATCAAGAACAACAATGTTGAATGAAATTTTGAGTGTCTTAAAAGAGGATTCTACTGTTCACATGATTGGAGTGTATGGAATGGCTGGTGTAGGTAAAACTGCATTGGTGAAGGAGCTAGCATGGAAAGCCGAGAAAGATAGTATATTCGATGTGGTAGTGGTGGCTAATGTGACAAAGTCTCCTGATGTGGGAACGATTCGAGCCGAAATAGCTGATGGGTTAGGGCTTAAGTTTGATGAGCTGACTGAGGTAGGACGGGCGAGTCGGTTACGTCAAAGGATTAGGCAGGAGATGAAGATTCTTGTGGTATTGGACGATATTTGGGGGAAGCTTAGTTTAACCGAGGTTGGTGTTCCTTTTGGTGACGATCATGAAGGTTGCAAAGTGTTGGTAACATCCAGAGATCTTAATGTGTTGGCTACTGACTTAGGTGCAAAGAAGGTTTATAGACTCGAAGTTTTGTCCGAGGATGAGAGTTGGAAATTGTTTGAAAAGAGAGGAGAGAATGCTGTTACAGATCTTAGCATTCAACCTGTAGCAATGAAAGTAGCCAAAAATTGTGCTGGTTTGCCACTTTTGATTGTTAATTTGGTGGAAGCATTGAAGAACAAGGATTTATATGCTTGGAAGGATGCACTCGAGCAGTTAACAAATTTCGATTTTGATGGATGTTTCTATTCTAAAGTGTATTCAGCTATTGAACTAAGTTATGATTCTTTAGAAAGCCAAGAACTCAAAACATTCTTCCTTCTTTTAGGTTCAATGGGAAATGGTTATAACGTAAAAGATTTGTTGGTGTATGGTTGGTGTTTAGGTTTGCATAAACATGTCGATACATTGGCAGATGGAAGAAACAGACTTCACAAATTGATAGACAATTTGAGAGATGCATGTTTTCTTCTTGAAGGCGAAAGAGATTCTGTTGAGGCGCTTGAAGTTGTTCGAGTAGTGGCTGCCTCCATTTCATCCAAGCTGAAGCCGTTCTTTGCCGTGGAGAGAAATGCCAAATTGAAAGAATGGCCAAGAAAAGATTTTTTGAAAAATTGTCATCATATTTTCTTGGATTGGTGTTTGATTGATGAACTTCCTGAGAGGTTAGAATGTCCTAACTTGAAGATACTCAAACTTCACTCTCAAGGTAACCATTTGAAAGTTCATGATAATTTCTTTGATCAAATGAAAGAACTTAAGGTACTAAGTTTAGGAGGCGTGAATTGTACTCCGTCACTTCCTTCATCTCTAGCTCTTTTGACAAACCTCCAAGCACTTGCTCTTTGTAAATGCGTGTTGGAAGACATTTCTATTGTTGGAGAAATCACAAGTTTAGAGATTCTTAATCTCTCAGAATCCGAGCTTAGAGTGATCCCTCCTGAAATACAAAAATTGATAAATCTACGGTTGCTCAACTTGACTGATTGCTCAACACTTCAAATAGTACCTCGCAATCTGCTATCAAGCCTGACAAGCTTAGAAGAGCTCTATATGGGGATCTCTAATGTTCAATGGGAGGTTAAGGTTAAAGAAATTGAAAACCTAAACAAATATTCAATTCTAAGTGAGTTGAAAAATTTGCATCAACTATCAACTTTGAATATGCACATAAACGATGCTTCACTTTTTCCTAGAGACATGCTTTCTTTTGGAAGACTAGAAAGTTACAAGATTTTGATCGGTCAAGGATGGAAATTTTCCGAGGAGGAGTCTGAGAACTACAAAAGTTCAAGAATTCTTAAGCTCAATTTGAGCATGGATCCAAGATTTCTCATGGATTATGGAATAAAAATGTTGATGAATCGCGCTGAAGATTTGTATTTAGCTGAACTGAAAGGTAAGCTTACCATCTTTTGTATCCAGTCATTATAATAATATTTCTTATTATTTTCTCTTCTCATTTTATCTAAAATTGCATAACTTCACCAGGTGTCAAAGAAGTACTTTATGAATTGAATGATGAAGGATTTTCGCGATTGAAGCATCTTAATATTCAAAATTGTGATGAAATGGAGAGCATTATCGGATCAACCATATGGTCTCATCATGATAATGCTTTTCCCAACTTGGAATCTTTGATTCTTCATAATGTGATGAAATTGGAGAGAATATGCAGTGAACCACTTCCAACGCAGGCTTTTGCAAAACTACAAGTTGTTAAAGTGAAAAATTGTGATTTGATGGAATTTGTTTTCTTGCATTCAATGGTTCAACACCTTTCAGAACTTGTTGAAATTGAGATTTCTGAATGTAGAATTATGAATTACATCATAGCCAAGAAAAGACAAGAGGATGAAGGAGAAACTGACAAGATCGCGCTCCCAAAATTGCGTTCACTCACACTGGAATCTTTACCTTCCCTTGTTAGTCTCTCTCCTGAGTCATGCATTAAGGATAGTGAAAACAACAGTGACTTCTCTAGTCAACTTTTGAATGATAAGGTACAAACAAGAGTTCTCGCTCTTTATTATAATCTATAATATGCACAAACATAGACACAGACACCAGACACGACACTAACACGTCAACACCGACAATAATTCAAGAAAATGATATAACTCAATGTAATCAAATGTGTTGGTGTCAGACACTGACATGTGTGCGATACCAGGACAGGCCTAATCCAAGGAGTATCTGTGCTTCACTATACTCTCTAATTTTAACAGTTAAAAAAGTTATGACAAGCTGTTTTTGTTAGTGATAATGAAACTTTGATAACTTTTTATAGGTTGAATTTCCATGTTTAGAGACCTTGAAGATTCACTCAATCAATGTCCAGAGGATATGGGATGACCAACTTTCAACACATTCTTGCTTCGAAAATTTGACCAAATTGACTGTAGATGGTTGTGAAAATTTGAAATATCTATTTTCATACTCAGTGGCTGAAAGACTTGTGAAACTTGAACATCTTTTAATTGGTTCATGCAAATTGGTAGAGGAGATATTTGTCCCTGGTGAAATTATGAGTCACATTGCTCATGTCCATGATGAAATTATGAGTCACATTCCTCATATTAGAAAATCTTCACATGTTGAAATGGTAAGCATTTCAAATTGCTTCAATTTTTCCTTTGTTTATAATTCACTCACAACCCACTTTTGTCACTGCAGAACCAACTTATGACATGTTTATAAACTATATTTTCAGCTTATTTTCATAAGTTCTCCAGGATAACTTATCCGAACAACATATAGTTTATATGAAAACTGTTTGATTTTATTTTATCTTTTGTTATCAAATTAACTTATACATAAGCATTTATATAATAAGCACTTAATTAAGCTGTTTATAAGCACTTTTGTGTATATTTAATTGTGACGTCTGAATCTGAACAATGTTATTGTTATCAACATTATGATATAGGTTCCAATTTTCCCCAATTTGGAGACATTAGTGATTTCTAACATGGACAACTTGAAGTCAATATGGCCTAACCAACTCACTGAAAACTCCTTTTGCAAGTTGAAAGAAATGGAAATCACATCATGTGACCAGCTTTTGAATGTGTTCCCAAGTCATGTGCTAAACAAATTACAAAGCATGGAATCATTGAGTATAAGCAACTGTCTTGCACTAGAAGTTGTATATGAAATTGATGCTATAAGAGAAGAAGAAGAGCTTGAAATTTCATTGAGGACTTTATCTTTAGGAAATTTGCCAAATCTAAAGTATTTGTGGAATAAGGATCCTCAAGGAAATATCAAGTATCAAAACCTGTTTAAGGTTAAAGTAACAAAATGTGAAAGTCTAAAACATATGTTTCCATTTTCTGTGGCTAAAGATCTTTTGCAACTACAAGTCCTTGAGATAAGTGATTCTGGCGTAGAGGAAATTATCGCCAAAGATCAAGGAGAGGATAAAGAGGAACATGTTGGACTTGTTTTCACAAGATTACTGTCCTTAAAGTTTTTGAATTTGCAAGAACTTAGATGCTTTTGTAGTGGAAATCACAACTTTAGATTCCCATTGTTGAATAAATTATATGTGGTTGAGTGTCCTAAAATGGAGACTTTCTCTCATGGAATCTTAAGGGCATCAATTCTTAGAAAAATATGTTTGAACCAGAATGGAGATCAATGGTACTGGGAAGGTGACCTTAATACTACTATAAGAAATCTTTTCAATAGAGGTATGTTTTTTTAATCAGAACTTATGATTGAAATTCCTATATTTGCGGTTTTGAAATCTGATTTGACATCAAATTTTGACAATAATTTAGAGTTTACTCCAATGAGCGTAGTTAATGGTGTCTAGTTGATGATCAATGAATTGTGACGTCTTGTAATATTCATTAATCATCCGTAACGTAACCATATAAATTATTGTCGAAATTTGATATCAAATTTGTGTGTCGAAGACTATTGGTTTCATATACTTTATGTTGAATATACATATTACAGGTTTCCAAGGAAGACTATTGGTTTCATAGAAATAGCAGAGGATGAAATAGCAAATTCTTTGCCTGCACTTTCTTTCTGTCTAATAATGTAGCATGGATTTCACAAAGATCAACTAGTTATTGGCTCAATATACTCTGATGTACAAAACTCTAAGCATTGTGCCTATAAGAAGTTTAATGCACATTGTTGTAATCTTTGTTTGATATATTAAATTATAACCAAGAAATGTACATTTATATTGATGTTCTATAATCTTTTGTTTGATTTTCATAAGAACTTCGGAAAGGGACACATTATTTCATTACTTGTTACTCTCTTCAATCATCAACTTATTTGAGTGTTTGCCCACGAGATGTACGTTGAGGAGAAGAGGCGTGTCTCTGGATGTTGTTTTCCCACTCTGTTTCGATAAAGAAGAATCATCCCAACATCTATTTATGCTCTGCCCTTTGAGTCAAAAGGTTTGGTTTGCTTCGCCGCTTGGAATTCTGCCTCCAACCCAAATGGATTTAAATGTGTGGATTCTTAATTGGGTGTCTTCAAAAGAACCACTTGCTGTGCAACTTTTCTGTGTTTCTTTATGGAAAATTTGGTTCTTTAGAAACCAAGTTATATTTAAACAAGCAGTTTTTGATCCAATTGTGGTTGCCTCTGGAGCTCATGGTTTTGTTGAGGAATTTAATCCTGTTACTCATGCTGAGAGATGTCTGCGTCCGCCCATGGAATGGTCTGCTCCTCCTCATAATTTTTTGAAGGTGAATATTGATGCTGGGCGTGATAATCTGGGTAAAGTCACGTGGGGAATTGTGATTCGTAACCATAACAAAGAGGCAATATATGCAGCGATGGAAAAATCGGAGGTGGTTGCTGAACTGATCTTGGCTGAAACTTTGGGTTTAAGGTGGGGAATGTAAGTTGTTAGGAACCGTCATCTTAGTAATGTTGTGTTCGAATTAGACGCATCTACTGTTGTTAACTGCTTTAATGGTATTTTAGATATAGCTAGTATTGAACCTTTTATTAAAGATTGTCTTGAGCTAGCTGTTTGTATTGAGGGCTGTTCTGTTGTTTTTGTGAATCGTTTATGTAATAGTGCTGCTCATGAGCTTGCTCAAGCGGCTAAAGGACTGGGGAATGCCCCTTTAAAGGACTGGTCTTTGTTTTCCTCTTCTCTGTTTATCTAATCAATGGGATTGTAAAACAAAAAAAAACTTATTTGAGTGTTTGAGTGCTTGCAGTAGGAGTACCCCAACCAATCTGTCAGAAAAGTCACACGACATAATCTAATGTTTTCCAATTGCGTAAATAAGATACTCTATCATATATCGCAATGCATGATTGCGATCTATATAAAATGTAATGCGTGCTGAGAAGGAAAAAAAAAAACCCTCTAACAAACAAATGTTATAGATGAAAATAACAGCAATTTCTCAAACTACAAAATCAATTGGTCATTAATTAGCAAGAATTCAAGAAGTAACACTAACAAAAACAAGTACAAAATAAATAACATAAACAAAAACTAATATAAAAGTTGTAGTTGACTCATGCTCAAATGAATTAGCACTACATTTACATCCTAACATAAAGATCAAGGTGATATTAAACTCTCAATGCAAACTTCTGGAATGGTTTGATAATCAATAGGGTGAAAATCAGTAAGCTTCAAAGTATCACTCTTGGAATCATAAAGAGCCAAATCCAAGTCATTATCCGAATTAAACTTCAGTATCACTTGATCATCATCAAACATATATATTGGGGTGATAAGTACGTGAGAATTATCACGTACTCGCATGTAAGGAACCGTGAACAGTTTAGTCCAAGACTCTTTATTTCCGTATTCCTCCATAATCCAAACATCATTACCAGAAGTCACACATAAGCAATCTCTCAAAACACCAATAGACCACAAGTCACACATATCTTCCCCATCGATATGAGGTAAAATCATTTGATAAGATTCATTCACCAAATCAAAAGAAAGAATATAACATGGTTTTCCCCACCCTAAAGGGTCTTTAGAGACCAACCAATTCATTGTGCCACTCACATATTTTCCTGATAACGCACTTGGAACAGGAACACCACCAAAAGGATACGTAGGAATGCTTCTCCAAATATTAGTACCCAAAATATGAACCTTCACTTCAGTTTCTAAAACCCAAATAGTGGTACTAACAGGCACAAGGTAGTCCAAAACAACAACGACCTTGTATTGATCAGTAGAAGAATCATAGCCGAAACCAAATGTCATGTGAAAATCAATACACACATCTGGCTTTGTAAAAAGAGGCAAATCCTTGAATTTTCTAATAGAAGGGTTCCACAATATAACTAAGCCTTTATAATGATCTGCAAAACACAGGATGCCGTTGCAAGAGCCAATGAAATGCTCAAATGTGGTCCTAGGATAATCTCCTTTAAAATTATTCGGAGAATACTCAAATTCTGTTAAGTCAGTGTTTAGGTTGGTGAAAACGGAATCCAGTGGGTAAGATGTGAGAATGTACTTGTTCTGTGGGCGACTAAGGTATCTTAAGAAGTGGAGGCGGCGGCGCGTGGTTGACATACGAAGGTGCTTCTTGATGAATTTGGAATCAGATATTAAAAAATTCCACCATTTACAGACACTTCGGAGTTGAAGGAGGAGTTTCGCCGGTAGCCTACAAAGGATTTCTAGAATGACATCGACAGGAAGAGTAGGCAGTGGAGGTGATGTTAGTGTTACAACATCCGAGAATAGGTTGTTGGTGGCAGTTATTTCCGAATCATCGATCTTGCTACCAGGCGCCATATTCGATTGTGCCTTTAGTCTGCCTAAAACCTAAAAAAAAAATAAAAAAAAAAAAAAAAAAATCATCATTAATCCAATTGTATAGTGACCGAAAAACAACACAATTTGGCCAAACTGAAATTGGTTCGAGGAATATGATAATTAATATTATCTGTTTTATTTAATATCAGGTTTGTTGTTCTAACAAAACCCTAGTTTATTCATTATAATAAATAAATTATACACAAACAATCATAACAACAATTACATCCATCATAAGAAAAATCCAGATGAAGAAAAAAATATTGCAACTTAAAATGAAATGAATACCTGTAAGTAAGTGGTGTTATTGGAAGAAAAGTAGAAGAGAAGAAGGAGACAGTGATGGATAGTGATGACTGATGATGAGTGGTTTCTCAGTGTTGCGTGTTTATTTATATACTAATGACAATAATATATGGATATTGACAGATCAATTGTTGTGTTTGTATTTTCTTTTAGAAAAAAAAAAAATTTATATATATATATATAGGGAAATGCTAAAGACTTTCCCGGGCACTTTTAACACTTTAAATAGTAAGGTTTTGTGAAATTTTTATGAAAATATGGGAAGTCATCGCATTGGAAATTAGAAAGTTTTACTTTTTGAATAAATAATTTCTTTAAATAAAATGTTTAATGAGTCCCTCAGGGGCACTCGTTAGCGAGACTCATATAAATATTCGTGGCATAGTTATGTAGACACATAATTCTATTTTATTTTTTGTAATTATAGAAAGAGTCTCACTAACGAGTGTCTTCGATAGAGCTGTAAAAAAAGTCTCATATTAAAAAGCCCAATTTTTTGGCCTCCTTTTAAGCCCCAAAATATTAGCCCCTTTTGATTAAAAAAAAATAATAATATTAGGCCCCCTTGATGTTTTCTCGCCCCACTCCGTGAATGTTTTATCCCCTGAATTTCAAATTTTGCTCTTGAAAAAACTCCGGTTCGTAGAAACCGAAATTTTTTTTTCCTTGAAAACAAATTTCGGTTTCTAAAAACCGAAATTTACTCTGAATTTGCACTAGTAAAAATTCGGTTTCTGCGAACCGAATTTTTCTACAAGGACAAAATTGAAATATTAGGGGTATAAAAAATTCACGGGAGGTGGGAAGAGAAAACATCGGCTCCGTTTAGTGGATTTGATTTTATTTTTAGGGTCAAGCCCATATTATTTAGTTCGACTCTTGGCCCCCTTATGAGGCTTATTATTGGCCCACACAAATATAAAAACAAAATAAAAATATTGTGCCGAGAGTTGGAATCCCTCTCTTTCCTTTATATTGATGGTTGTGTATTTTTTTCTTTAGTTTTTCTTCCCTTTTTGTTTCATTTTTTTTCGAGAAACTTTTGGAGGATTATTTTCTTGAAATAAATTTCGAGAAAAACTTCGAAACGTTTTTTTTTTAAAAAAAGTCAGAAACTTTTTTTCGAAAAATTTTTGGAGGATTATTTTTTCCCGAAAATTTTGCAAAACAAATTTCGAGAAAAATTTCAGTACTTTTTTGACAAAAAAATCCGGAACTTTTTTTTCCAAAAACTTTCGATTTTTTTTTCGAGAAAACTCCAAAACTTTTTTCTCTAAAAAATTTCGAGGATTTTTTTCCAAAATCTTTCCGAAACTTTTTTTCTCTAGATAACACAAGAACCTTTTTCCCCAAAAAATATCGAGCGTTTTTTCCAGAAAACTTTCCAAAACATTTTTCTCGAAAAAATTTCAATGATTTTTTCTCAAAAACTTTGGGAAACTTTCCCGAGATAAACTCAAAAACTTTTTTCTCGAAAACATTTCAATGATTTTTTCTCAAAAGCTTTCGGAAACTTTTTTCTCGAAAAAATTCGATTATTTTTTCTCGAAAACTCTCTGAAACATTTTTTTCTCGGGATAACTCAAAAACTTTTTTCTCGAAGAAATTTCGAGGATTATTCTCAACTATTGATTTGAGATTAGACAATTTAAAATTACATTGTTGAACTTGGACAACAACTTCAATCTTTAAGTGTCCGTTCTACAAAGTTTACCGTTTATTGGCCTAACTTTATTTGAACTGAATCAAATAGGCGGATATTTCAGGGTACCTTAATTTAAAGAAACATTTCAGCTTAACTGATAAATTGGAATTTAGAGTTATCTGTATTATATCCCAAATCGGAATTTGTAGAATCATATGTTATCTGTTATTAAGATGTTTAATGCACAATGTCGTAATCTTTGTTTGATATACTCTATTAAATTGTAACCAAGATATGTACATTTATTTTGATGTTCTATCTTCATATACCACTTTGCTGCATAAACATTACAGCTACAAACTGTGTATAGCTATGTATTATATCATAGAAAAGTAAGTTATTCGACACAAAAACAGAAAAGTCAGCAAATAAAAAATGAGTAATATGAAATCTTAATAGTGAATAGCAAGATCACTAGTAAATCCGTGAGAAACTATACTTCATTCCGCCAAATTAAACAGTACCTTAGTTGAAAGAAACATTTTAGCTTAACTGATAAATATTTTAGCTTAACTGATAAGTTGAAAGAAAAAAAAAAAACCAGTGCATGTAGAAGTAGTTCCTATAAATTGGTTGTGCACTCAAATTCAGTTCTGCAGAACACAGTTATTGATCCTTCCACTGTGTATTTTTTTATGATTTGGCCAATCCCATCAACCAACACCCTTCCACTGTGTATTTTTTTTTTAATACAACGAGGGCCGAAGTTTAAAGAACGAAAATATTTACAAGGAAACTATACGAAGGAAAGAAACACCCCAAAAATCATCTACTAACACCTAAAAAATATGGGAAGATGGCAAATGAATTGCTAGCGAATATGTATCGGCAGAACATCTCATATTCTCCAACACATTAGCACATGCACTGGTTTGCGTCGTGTATTCTCCAGTGTATATTTAAGGCCGCTGTGCTGGTTTTCTAACCAGTGTTAATATCATCAAACAAGTGAAAAATGGCTGATACATCTTAGGGCAAATGCATTTGAAACAGAAAAAGCCACATGACATAATCGAATTTTTTCAACTTTATTTGATAATAAAATTATTTATCATATATCTGCAATGCATGATTATGATCTATATAAAATGTAATGCATACTGAGAAAACAAAAACGTCTAACAAAAAAATAGTATAAATGAAAAGAACAACAATTTCTCAAAGTACAAAATCAATTGATCATTAAATAACAAGAATCCAAGAAGTAACACTAACAAAAACAAGTAGAAAAATAAATAACAAACAAAAACGATCATAAAGGTTTTAATTAAATCTCATGCTCGATGAAATAGCACATCATCTACATCCTAGCATAAAGAATAAGGTGATATTAAACTCTCAACGCAGACTTCTGGAATGTAATATTGAAAAATAGTAGGCTTCAAAGTACCACTCTTGGAATCGTAAAGAGCCGAATTCATGTCATAATCCCCGATAAACTCCAGTATCACTTGATCATCCTCATTAATATATATTGGCTTGATAGCTACATGATATTTAGTAGGTTCTCGCATGTAAGGAACTGTGAACAGTTTAGTCCAAGACTCTTTATTTCCATATTCCTTCATAATCCAAACATCATCACCAGAAGTCACACATAAGCAATCCCTCAAAACAGCAATGGACCACAAGTCACACATATCTTCCCCTCCGATATGAGGTAAGATCTTTTGATAAGACTCATTCACCAAATCAAAAGAAACAATAAAATTTGGTTTTCCAAAAAATCTTTCATTAGAGACCAGCCAATTAATTGTGCCACTCACAAATTTTCCTGATCTTGGACTCCGATCAGGAACACCATCAAAAGGATACTGCTGAATGCTTCTCCAAATATCAGTACCTAAAGTATGAACCTTTACTTCAACTTTTTTAACACTAGTGATACTACCGGGCTTAAAGTAGTCGTAGTCCAAAACAACAACCACCTTGTATATATCTGTAGAAGAATCATAGCCGAAACCAAATGTCATGTGCAAATAAATAGACCCGTTTGGCTTTGTAAAAAGAGGCAACTCCTTGAATTTTCTAATAGAAGGGTTCCACAATATAACTAAGCCTTTGTGATGATCTGCAAAACACAGGATGCCGTTGCAAGAGCCACTGAAGTGGTGAAAGCTGTAATCTCTGTTAAAACTGTTCGGAGGATACTCAAATTCTGTGAATTCAGTGGTTAGGTTGGTGAAAAAGGAATCCAGTGGGTAAGATGCGAGAATGTAATTATTCTCTGGGCAATTAAGTATTCTTAAGAAGTGGAGGCGGCGTCTGGTTGACATATGAAGGTGCTTCTTGATGAATTTGGAATCAGATATTAGAGAATTCCACGATTTACAGACACATCGGAGTTGAAGGATGAGTTTCACCGGTAGTCTACAAAGGATTTCAGGAATGACGTCTTCAGGAAGAGTAGGAAGTGGTGGTGACATTAGTGTTACAACCGCCGAGATCAAGTTGTTGGTGGCAGTTATTTCCGAATCATCCATCTCGCTACCAGGCGCCATATTTGATTGTGGCTTTGGTCTGCCTGAAACTTAAATGTACACAATATATGGTGTTAATTTACGATCTAAACCAATGTACCGTTTGGCACAAGCAAAATAAGGAATTGATAAAAAAAACGACGAAATTTAAGAAGAGATGAATTCAATTGATGGATGAAGAAAATGAATAATACCTTGATAAAACTAAAGAAAATTGTGGTGAAGTGATGCCAGCGGCGGAGACGAAATTCCTCTGCAAATTCTTGTGTCCTCAAACCTAAATGAAGGCAATATATTTATATGGAGGAGATGGACGTTCCAAAGCAATGTAAGGAAATACTTTTATGGATTTTTTCATAACAAAAATTTCTCAACAAGTTTTGATGGCACAAAGTTTGTTTCTTAATTCATAAGTTTTTGACCCACATAAATTATATAGCATAAAAGTTTGTTTCTTAATTTATACTACTATCAATAAAAGTTTACTACATTTGCATTAATTGTTTGTCTCCTGAAACACAAATCATTTTTTTGTTTTCACTCTCGTTCCTACGGGAAGGGGCCCTAGTAATCCAGAATTCGGGGCGAGTTCTAGCATCAGATGAAATTTTTCCTAATATCAAGGAAGGAGGGAGTATGAAATTAGAAAGGGTAAAAAAGTAAATTTCCATTAATGATTGATTTCCCTCCTTTATTACTCGTTGTCATTTCTTTCGCGCCATTCTGTTCGTTACTTCTAATTTTCTTCATTCAGACGATTAATTAATGTCCACAATTTCATCATCTTCATAACTTTGTGATTTTCGTTACACATTTTCAAATTGAAGTCGTCACTCGCCGGAAAAAGTATCCGGAGTTATCCTCGGCCGCCGGAAACAGTGATTAAAATCGTTCAATTTCATGTTTTTCTTTTCTGTTTTCGTTTTTAGAATTACTCATTCCCTTTTCTGTATAGCTCGTATCTGTGAGAATGTGATTCCGGTGCAATTCCACGCCGATGCAGCACAATTGACAATATAAACTGTGAATGATGATGTAGAATAACATTTTTGCTCAATTACTTCAGTTAGGGTTAGTAAGTTAGGAATTAGTGAAGTTTGTTACTCAATTAGTTCAGTTAGGGTTAATAACTTAGGAATTAGTGAAGTTTTTTAATCAATTAGTTTTTTTTTGTATTAACCCTGGAGATTCCCGAGGAGAGGGGCTCTGATAATCCAGAGTTTGTCCGTAAGATAAGTAATGTCTGACCAAGAGTTGTTCCAACCAGGAATCGAATTTGGGTTCTCCTAAACGATTCGTCCTAGGAGGAGCTCATTAACCACTTGAGTCCCATCTTTTGGTTTTTTACTTAAATAGTTTAATTGAGTTCTATAAATAGGACAATTGTGTACATAATTATTTATATCTATTGTTAGTGTAAATGTTTTTAACACTTTTAGTAAATTGAAAACATTTGACTTTAACCATATCTAATCCCACATGAGTGACTATGATTTTTTGACCGTGTAAAACTTTACGCCAAATGTGTATGAAAAGTAATTTCTTATTTTGTCAAATCAGTCTTTTATCTGACTAACTTTTTTTTTTGACAAAATCTGACTAACTTGTGATATCATTTATTCATTTTGTTTATAGATTTTGCATTCTAAATTAAAGCTTATTTGCTTGTTTTGAATTCTGTTTTTGTATTTGTCTGTTTCATGGATAAGGGTTTTGTATGTTCTAATTGTATTCGTGGCAAATAGTTACTTAGGTAGTACTAAGATTAAGATAGATTGCAAGTACTGCATTTTATTCCCATTAATTAATAGTGAAAATTAATGGTTCACCTCACCTTTGTGATTTCTGATTAGTCACTACTTAACCATTATTTGATTTGTAAAATTAATTTTTTGGATCTGTACCAAATGAGATTTATAAGCTCAGCTCAGGTACATTATTCAAACTCTAGATTTTCCCCAAAGTTTCTTCAATGCCATATACTCAAAACTATTGTTATTTATCAGTAGAAATAATTTCACTGGCTCTTTTCCTGATGGATGTAGTATTACTTTGTCACTCAATTTAATGATTCAATTCCTAGTGACATAGGAAATCTATCTAGCTTGCAATTAACAGTTGATTTGTCTCATAATCATTTTAGCTGTTCATCTGACTCGTCTATATTATTTTCCCCGTAATCTGTTTGTGTGAAGTTTCATGATTGACATGTATAAGCTAACCATGAATAAGATCTGTTACAAATACCTAAAGCAATCTTAGCATTTGGTTGATGTGTTATTCTTGTGCTCGAGGTATTTTTTTCTGCCATAATGGGATTACTGGTTGGGGTGATACTTGTTAACTGCTCATAACATGATAAAGGGATTTGTTTACAGGTGTTTAGCTTTTGTCTTTGTGTTCCATGCTTCTGTTTTATCAAGAAGTCCTTGAAGTATTATTCTGTTCCCTTTCTTGGTTTATAAAAATAGGTTTGTGTGTTCCCTTTCTTTAGTGAAGGCTTATGGAAACTGTTGTGAATTCGATAAAATCACACCAATAATAATCTTGATGTGTGGAGCAAATACGATTAAGCAATCAAAATAAGCGAACGGCAATAATAATCACAAATAATGATAAACGGCGAGAAAAAAAAAGGACACAATAAATTGTTTACCCAGTTCAGTCAATGTGACCTAATCTGGGGGAGAGAGCAGCTCTCCTTTCCACTATCAAACTTTGTTCCTTGATTACAATGAGATTCTCAAAAGAGTTGCAAGAAAATAGAGTTATCCTATTTCTACCATTTTCCCAAATCTCTTCCCGTGACCAAGAGATTTCAATGAAAGTGTTTCCCAAGGTGATAGAATGATTACCCAACCCTAGAGTCTTCACAAGATGTTTCTCTTATAACCCTAGTTTGTATGTTGGCCTCAGAAACCCTAAAAACTTGTTATGAAAAACAGAAAACGTGACCCTTTAAATACCCTGCAGCGATTTCCGCCCGAGGCGCAGCTTTTTCCGCCTGGGGCGAAATTTTCGCCTGAGGCACCAAAATTTCCGCCTGGGGCGCCAAAACAGAGAGCACCCTTTTTCCTGCTTCAGATTTTCGCCCGGGGCACAGGTTTTTCGCCCGGGGCGGAAAACAGCAGACTAGTGTTGTTTTTTCTTCACGTTTTCAAGGCAATTTGCAACAAATCTCCACCTTGCCTTTAAAACGATGGTGATGCCAACTTCCCATCAACCACCGTGCTGCTCTCTCCAACCTCCGTCTACTCTTCAACGAAGTTAATTAAGTCCAAGCAATGCTTGAACTTAGCTCTAGGTAACGATTTGGTGAACATGTCAGCTGGATTCTCCTCTGATGCAATTTTCTGTACCATGATCTCTTTTGTTTCAATCATGTCTCTTACAAAGTGCAACCGGATGTCAATGTGCTTTGTCCTTTCATGATACACCTGGTGATTTGCCAAATGAATGGCACTCTGACTGTCACAATGTATCTTCACACACCCTTGACTAATCCCCATTTCTCCAATCATACCCTTTAACCATATGGCTTCCTTGACCCCTTCAACAAGAGCTATGTATTCTGCTTGAGTTGTTGACAAGGCTACAACAGATTGTTGATTGGCTTTCCACGTTACCGCTGTACCGAACAATGTAAACACAAAACCCGATAAGGATTTTCTAGTGTCTATATTACCTGCATAGTCCGCATCCACATATCCCTCCAAAGCATCTCTTCCTGGATCAGTTCTTGTGTACTTCAGACCACCCTTCAAAGAACCATTCAAATACCTCAGAACCCACTTCAAAGCTTGCCAATGAACTTGGCCCGGATTTGCCATAAACCGACTTACCACACTTATTGCATATGATAAATCAGGCCTACTACAAACCATGCCATACATGATGCTTCCAACTCCACTTGCATAGGGAGTACTCTCCATCTTCTTTCTCTCATCCTCGGATTGAGGACACTGTTTTATCGACAACTTTGAATGGTGACCAAGTGGTGTATTCACTACCTTAGAATATGTCATTCTAAACCGCTCCACCACTTTCTTCAAATAATCATGCTGAGATAAGAACAACTCACCTTTACTCCGGTCTCTCAAGATATCCATACCAAGTATCCTCTTCGCATTTCCAAGATCCTTCATCTCAAATTCACCATTTAATTTCTCCTTGAGCTTTTGAATCTCATGCTTGTCAGAACTTGCCATAAGAATATCATCTACATAAAGAAGGAGGTAGAGAATGACTTTCTCATTCCTCTTCATCATGTACACACAACTGTCATAGTTGCTTCTCACAAATCCAGTCTTCAATAAGAAATCATCAAACTGACGATACCACTGCCTCGGACTCTGCTTCAACCCATACAAAGATTTCTTCAACAGACATACTTTAGAATTGTCTTCCACAAAACCTTCAGGTTGTTGCATGTAGATAGTTTCTTCTAACTCTCCATGTAAGAATGCGGTCTTCACATCCATCTGTTCTAACTCAAGATCATACATGTTGACAATAGCCATAAGTACCCTTATAGAACAATGTTTCACCACCGGTGAGAAGATTTCATTGTAATCAATCCCCTCTACCTGAGTAAAACCCTTTGCTACAAGTCTCGCCTTATACCTTGGTGCTTCGACCCCTGGTATACCTTCTTTCCTTTTGAACACCCACTTGCTACCAACTACCCTTTTATTTTTAGGTAATGGCACAAGCTTCCAAGTCTGGTTTTTCTCCAATGAAAGCATTTCCTCATTCATTGCCTTCAGCCAGTCTTTACTATATATGCTTTCTGATGCTTCCCTGAAGTTCTTTGGTTCAGAGTCTTGCACTTCTTCAGCTGCATTCAAAGCATAACAACTAAGGTCAGCATAACCGAGTCTATTAGGTGGTTTAATAACTCTCCTTTCCCTATCTCTTGCAAGCTGATAGTCAGGAACAGTTGTTTCATCACTTCCACTCTCATCAGGTACTTGAGTCTCATCCTCCTTTTCCCTCTCATCAATGGAAGGCTCCACCTCAAACTGAATTCTCTCCATCCCTGTTTCTGGTCTTTTCTCCAGGTCTTTGCACTTCATCCCCATCCGGGTCTCATCAAAAGTGACATCCCTGCTTATGATAAACTTTGATCCTCCAGGCTCCATCTTCCACAGCTTGTAACCTTTCACACCCTCGGGATAACCAATGAACACACACTTCACAGCTCTAGCATCAAGCTTATCTTGCCTGACATGTGCAAATGCTAAAGCTCCAAAGACTTTCAAGTTAGAGTAGTCTGCCGGCTTGCCACTCCAAACCTCCATAGGTGTCTTTAGATCAATTCCTGTTGATGGACATCTGTTGATCAAATATGCAGCAGTGTTAACTGCCTCTCCCCAGAAACTTTTGGGTAATCCAGCTCCCAACAGCATACATCTCACGCGCTCCAGCAAGGTCCTGTTCATCCTTTCAGCCAGACCATTCTGCTGCGGTGTGTATGCAACGGTTCTATGCCTCTTTATACCTAGTTTCCTGCAAAACTCATTAAATTGCTCTGAAACAAACTCCAGGCCATTGTCAGTTCTCAACACTTTCAGTTTAGTTCCTGTTTGATTTTCTATTAAGGTATGCCATTCCTTAAATTTTTCAAAGGTGTCACTTTTGTTCTTTATTATGTGAACCCATACCCTTCTAGAATAATCATCAATCATAGTAAGAAAATATGAACCTCCCCCATGAGTGGAAACAGACGCTGGACCCCAAAGGTCCGAGTGAACATACTCAAATGGTCTACTAGAATTATGCACTCCCACCCCAAACTTCACCTTGTGTTGTTTGCCTAATGTGCAGTTATCACAAAATTCTAGTTTGTTCAATTTTTCTTGTCCTAGCAAACCTTATTTAGCTAGTTCAACTAAACCCCTCTCACTGACATGCCCTAACCTCAAATGCCATAGTTTGGTTATATCTGCAGCCTCTACACTAGTTACTAATGCATTAGAAATAACAGTGGAACCTTCTAAAATATAAAGACCATTAATTTTAGACCCTTTAGCAATTACTAATGCACCATTTGAAATTCTCATTACCCCACGTTCAATTCTAGTACAATACCCTAGACTATCAAACATGCTTATGGAAATCAAATTTCTCTTAAGTTCGGGAATATACCTCACATTCTTCAAAAGGAGATCACGGTCATCAAACATTTTGAGACGGATAGTACCCATACCTTGAACCTTGCACGCCTTATTGTTACCGAGACGGACAACTCCACCTTCTTTAAATTCCAAGGTTTCAAAGTACTCCTTTCTTGGACAAATGTGATATGAGCACCCTGAGTCCATGACCCAGCTTTTCTCAGGTTCCCAACTTGTAACTGTTAGTGCTCCTGCACTCTCATAACCTTCCTCCTCACTAGCGGCAATTTGAACTGACGAACTACCACCACCCCTTCTCTCGGGACAGTCCTTCTTGAAGTGACCTGGTTCATGACAATGGTAACATTTGAACTTGCCACCACCATCACCCTTTGCCCTAGACTTGGACCTGTGTTTCTTCCCTTTTCCTCTCCCTTTGTTTTCACTTCTCCCCCTTGCAATATTCAAGCCTTCTCCACTATCATCAATTTTCATATCTCTGAGTTTAGTCAACTCCTTGGTTCTCAAGGCCGATTGGACTTCATCCAAGGTGATAGTGCCTTCTTTGCCATATAGCAATGCATCCTTGAGATTGTCAAGAGACTTGGGAAAAGCACACAACAGGTGAAACGCTTTGTCCTCATCTTCCAGATTCACATCAATGTTCGCCAAATCGTCAATAATTTTATTGAACTCCGATAGTTGTTCCATTACCGACTTATTCTCCACCATACGAAAGAAAAACAACCGTTCTTTCAAACACTGCTTATGTGCCAAAGACTTCGTCATATACAACGCATCAAGCTTGGTCCACATAGCCACAGCTGTTTTTTCTTTCGCTACTTCTCTCAACACCTTATCCCCAAGGCACAAAATAATCGCACTTAGTGCTTTATTATTCATCTCGGTCTTTTCTGCTGGTGTCAAAGTAGCAGGCATGTGTGCCTCTCCTAGAAGCGCCTCATCACACTTTTGTTGAGTTAGTATTGCCCTCATCTTCACCTTCCACAACCCAAAGTCGTTACTCCCGGTGAACTTCTCGATGTCCCACTTAGAACCCATGATACTTAATTCGTTTGATCCTTTGCCCCACGGTGGGCGCCAATTGTTGTGAATTCGATAAAATCACACCAATAATAATCTTGATGTGTGGAGCAAATACGATTAAGCAATCAAAATAAGCGAACGGCAATAATAATCACAAATAATGATAAACGGCGAGAAAAAAAAAGGACACAATAAATTGTTTACCCAGTTCAGTCAATGTGACCTAATCTGGGGGAGAGAGCAGCTCTCCTTTCCACTATCAAACTTTGTTCCTTGATTACAATGAGATTCTCAAAAGAGTTGCAAGAAAATAGAGTTATCCTATTTCTACCATTTTCCCAAATCTCTTCCCGTGACCAAGAGATTTCAATGAAAGTGTTTCCCAAGGTGATAGAATGATTACCCAACCCTAGAGTCTTCACAAGATGTTTCTCTTATAACCCTAGTTTGTATGTTGGCCTCAGAAACCCTAAAAACTTGTTATGAAAAACAGAAAACGTGACCCTTTAAATACCCTGCAGCGATTTCCGCCCGAGGCGCAGCTTTTTCCGCCTGGGGCGAAATTTTCGCCTGAGGCACCAAAATTTCCGCCTGGGGCGCCAAAACAGAGAGCACCCTTTTTCCTGCTTCAGATTTTCGCCCGGGGCACAGGTTTTTCGCCCGGGGCGGAAAACAGCAGACTAGTGTTGTTTTTTCTTCACGTTTTCAAGGCAATTTGCAACAGAAACTCTGCTAATTTTTTATACTGCCTGACTGATAAAGTTGTTGATAATTTATTGTCCTTGTGGGCTTCTACTTCCGCCCCTTCAAATCTCAACAGATATTATTTGGAATACATTTTCCTGAATACTCTAAATGTATAAATCCAACACTTTGTCGAGGAGTTTCATCGTGTCTCACTGTTGCAGTTTGCTAAAGCCTAATTGCTTATTAAATTCCATTTTGAGCGTTTGATTTGAATTTCTAAGCAAGAGCCTGCAAATTTGAAACTTTCCTATGTTAATTGTTAGGCCTTTCTTGCATTTGCTCGCATTTTTCCAATTTAAGAGCGCATCCAATTTTCCATTTTAGCTTTTTGAGCTATTGCTATGTTTAGTTCTGAGTCCATTTTTGCAGTCTGACGGGAAATTTTTAATCCAGTGTGTAGACTAGTGAAAATACTCAACATGTATGGTAGAAAAGCTTCCCAACTTGTGAAAGAATTTGCTAGTGGAGAAAAGGGTCAGCTCACACCGTTTAATGTAAGCCCATTTCTTCATTTTTCAGTTAGACATTCATTATTTTTTTAAAATTGTTGGTTTATGTTGGAACCTGCTTGTGTTGTGGAAAATAACTTGCATGATTGATTTGATTGTAAATCCTATTTTGGCACGTAACTTTTGGTGATTTTATTTTTGAAATTTTTGGAAAACTTGGTACTCTTGTGTAAAACTCCTTTAAGATGTTCCCACACTATACCATGCATCAGTGTCCTGGGTTCGGTAATTATTTATGATATTGCTATATGTTATCGCGTGTCACTCTACTCTGAATATTTATATCCCGCGGACTGTTTTGCCATACTTTGATAAAGAAACTCATTAACCAATCTTTATATTGTTATAATGATGTTCTTGCTTTGGCTTGATACTTTTTCAAATGATCTTATAGAATGACTTGTTTGACCAAGTAGTTGCAGAATGCAGCCAACATCACGGTGAGCTTCAGTCCTTGATAAGGTAAATGTTAAGATATGCCCTAATTTCCTTTTTCCTAGTGTATCCCTTTTCTTACTGTTGGAGTATGATATCTAACACGGGTATGAGTTTTACTGAATATATGTCCCTTTTCCTCCCTTTCTTTGTTGTATGTTTTTCCATATGGGCATGAATTTTGTGTTGTGTAAACAGGAAGATGCAGGAAGAAGGTTTGGATGTCCAGACGGCTAGAAATGCTGACCACTACGGAGCCCTGATCCACCTATTTTCTATAGTCTGAAATAAACGTTGTCTAACGGCCTATGTGTAAGTATCACTTTCAAATGCAATTTACCATCACATGTATTTTTGTTCTTTGAATCTGAACATTTCTCCATACAGGTATAACCGAGCAGAAACTATATGGAACTTGTTATGGAAGATAGGGCCCGTGATTCCTAAAGAAATTGAAGAGAATCTTAATCATTGGGAGGAAGAGTATTTCAAGAAGCATTCTGCAGCATTGAAATCTTATATGTCAAAAGTGCTGGTTGATCTGACTGTGGTAAACTCTCCCTCCCTCCTTCATCTCCTTCCTTTTTCTCTCACAGACATACACATTTATACCTTCACATATGAGAAAGGTACTGACTTATGTTACAAATGTGTCTTATCAATTTATGTTTTCATGATTCTTCATCTGTAATCAAACCTTGCTTGGTAAATTTAGCTTTGGCTGCTTATACTTTTTAATGGAATCATGTGGATGCAGACCTTGTGATGTTGATGCCACTAAGGAATGTTAAGCATCTGTGTCGGAAACTTTAGGACTGTTTAGCTTTGGCTGCTTATACTGATAGGACCATCATGTGAACTTTTGCGCTGATGCACCTTAACTTCTGTTTCTAAACAGATTGAACTCACATCAGTCTTTTTTTCTTTTTTTTTAAAAAAATCAAACGCCATTGGTACAACAAAATGTACATTTCCTTCCGTATCATCGTTATTCTCCCCATGTTCCTCTACTCGTCGCATCATCTATATACTATTCTATATCAATAAATCTATATAATATTATCTGATTGCATTTTGCTAAGGGCACGCGTCAATTTCTTAGAAACAATTCTTTCATTGAGGAGGCATGTCAATTATTTATGACCCGCTCGTTTACCATAGTGCAGTAATAAGTTACTTGACATGCAAAGTCATAATTAAGTATTGAACAAAACATTAGTATTGAGAGTGATTTTTCATGCTGCTTCTAGTTCACTGGTTTTTTGGCAGCTTGTGGTTGCAAAATGAGTTTGTAAGCTAACAATAAACTACTTCCTTCCTTCAAAAAAAATAAATAAACTACTGTATTTTGCTAGGATATGGTGCCACCAAAAGATCCATACATACAAGTAAGGGTCCTTGAAGACATAAGAGAAGGCATTGTACTTAGTGATGATAAAAATCCCAACTTTGCCCGACATTCCATGCACTTTCTGAAACGAACTGATGCTGAGAAATATATCTCAAGGGTAATTTTCTTGAAGGTTATAGTTTGTTTTTCCAAAATTGTCTAAAATGTTAGTACCTAACAATTTTTCTTGAACAATTTATTTTTTAATGGAGGAGCTCACTGGTTGACCAGCTAGTACTTTACTTGAAAATTAAGGTATATGATGAAAACACTGGTTTTAAACTTGGTATGTTGGATTAATTCTGTATTTAAAAAATAATTAATTTGTATTTGTTGATTCTAAGAAGTTTCTAGAATGATTAATTCATATTGTGCAAGCTGACTTGGTGTGCAAGTTAAGCAAAAGTGAAAGTGTAACTAATTGCTTGAGAAGCAAGTTAGTTAGTTTGTTAAGTGTAGTTTGTTAGATTCAGTTAGTGTTTGTTTCACCTAGGTTGTTAAAGTGTTTTAGAGTCAGTTAGGGAGTTGTTAGTTGGTTAGGGCCTAAGAGAATCATCAACTAATGTGATGATCTAGTATTAGTATAAATAATAGGCTCATGATTAGTGATTGTAATCCAACTATTTTTTCCCCATTGAGGATGAATAAAACTGACTCCATTTTTCCCCTAATCTTCATCTTCTTCTTCCTCTGTTAATCGTGTGTTTCTTCTTCCTTTCCATCCATTCACCATTGTTGCAGCAACAAGGATTGGATCCTGCAGAAACTGTGCTCATTGGCGTGGCCAGAGTGCAGTGCAGCGCGCGCGTGTTTCCTTGCTTGTCTGCTAGGCCTGTGCAGGCCAAAGTGATCGAAGCCAAAAGCTTCAGCTGCGCCAACATCTGGCATCAAGAGCCTGGTTCGTGCTTTAACCATGGCAACCTTTAACAATGGTCAATTCCCTGCGAATCTTCCAGTCTTGGATGGAAAGAATTATGATAATTGGAGCAAACAAATGAAAGTTTTGTTCAATTATCAAGATGTGATGGATCAAGTTATTAATGGTGTGGAATCACTTTCAGAAGGTGCAACAGAGGTTCAAAGAACACAACACAAAGAGTTGAAGAAGAAAGACTACAAGGCATTGTTCATAATTCATCAAAGTGTAAGCCCTGATATCTTTGAAAAGGTTGGAGATTGTGAATCAGCTAAGCAAGCTTGGGATATTTTGGCTACAGCTTATGCTGGAGATCAGAAGGTGAAGAAAGTGAAGCTACAAACTCTAAGAAGCAAGTTTGCACAGCTACAAATGGAAGAAAAAGAAACTGTAAGTGAATTCTTTACAAAGATTGCAAAATTAGTTAATGAAATGAAAGCATGTGGTGAAATTGTGTCTGGTACAATGAGAGTTGAAAAGATACTGAGATCTTTAACTCCTAAGTTTGACTATGTGGTAGCTGCAATAGAAGAGTCTAAAGATCTTGACACTATCAAGGTTGAGGAACTGCAAGGGTCTTTAGAAGCACATGAGCAAAGGATGAATCAGAGAAATTCTGATAAATCCAATGGTGAGGTAGCATTACAAGTACAGCAGGGTAACAAGAATAAGAAAGGAAAGGGAAAATGGCAAGGCAATAAGGGAAAAGATAGTTATCAGAATGGAAATGGAAAAGAGAATCAAGATACCAAAGGAGGAGGTGGAAATCAGAAGAAACAGTTCAATGGTGGTAGAGGTGGTTACAATGGAGGTGGAAGAGGTGGAAGAGGTGGAAGAGGTGGAAGAGGTGGCAGAGGTGGAAGAGGCAAGTTTGATAAGAAACACATTCAATGCTACAATTGCCAAAATTATGGTCATTTTGCAGATGAATGTAGATTCAAAGAGGAATCAAGTGATGCTGAAGCCAAAATTGCTAGAAATGATGATGATGATGATGAAGGCTCAGTTATGTTTCTTGTAACTACAAAAGATGAAAGTGATCTTCAAGAGAAATGGTACCTTGACACTGGATGTACAACACACATGACAGGGAGGAAAGATTGGTTCACAAGCCTAAAGGCTACTCAGAATCACAATGTCAAGTTTGCAGACAATAGCAGTCTTGCAGTACAAGCCATTGGTGATGTAACAATCAAAAGAAAGGATGGCAAGTGTTCAGTGATTTCTGGTGTATTGTACATACCAGGTATGAAATGTAATCTACTCAGTATAGGCCAATTGCTAGAGAAAGATTACAGAATTGTAATGGAGAATAGGTTGCTGAAAGTGTACAACACTGAAGGTAACTTGATGTTGAAAACTGAAATGTCAAAGAATAGGACATTCAAGATTGGGCTCAATGTTCTGAATCACAAGTGCTTGATGACTGCATCAAGCAGAGAAGAGTGGAGATGGCACTATAGAATGGGGCACTTGAATTTCAAGGACCTCAGCTTGCTGCAAAAATCAAAGATGGTGACAGGCTTGCCAAGCCTGCAAGTGCCTGAAGAGATTTGTGAAGAGTGTGTGCAGTCAAAACAGCACAGAGGGAGCTTCAGCAAGCATGCAGCAAGTAAAACCAATAGTGTACTTGAAGTGGTGTATTCAGATGTATGTGGTCCAATGCAAGTGAACTCAATTGGAGGTAACAGGTACTTTGTGAGTTTCATAGATGACTTTAGCAGAAAACTATGGACTTACTCGATAAGTAAGAAAAGTGATGTGTTTGAAATTTTTAAGAAATTTAAAGCTACAGTTGAAAGACAAAGTGGTAAGAGGCTCAAAACCCTAAGAACAGATGGGGGTGGAGAGTATGCATCACATGAATTTGCAAAATTCTGTGACATTGAAGGTATTGTACATGACATAGTTCCACCATATACTCCACAGCAGAATGGGACTGCTGAAAGAAAAAATAGAACAATAATGGATATGGTGAGGTGTATGTTGAAGGGAAAGCATTTACCTAAGGAGTTATGGGGTGAAGCAGTTTCTACTGCTACTTATACATTGAACAGATGCCCTACAAAGAGATTGAAGGGTATCACACCAGAGGAATGTTGGTCAGGACACAAGCCAAATGTGAATCATATGAGAGTGTTTGGTTCACTAGTCTTCAGACACACACCTGATCAATTGAGGAAGAAGCTGGATGATAAGTCAACAATGATGATATTGGTTGGCTATCACTCAACTGGAGGTTACAAACTCTATGATCCAATCAACAACAATGTGGTGATCAGTAGAGATGTAATAATTGATGAGCTTAAGGAATGGGACTGGAACACTAATGACAGAAAGAAGTCAAATAGTGTGATGATTGAAGAGATTAGTGAAGAACAAGTAAATCAACCAGTTTCTGAGGTGAGAAGATCAAACAGGCCTAGAGTTCTGCCAGCAAGACTACAAGAATGTGAAATGAACTCAGATGGTCAAGTGAATAATGATGGTGAGTTGATCCATTTAGCATTCATGGCTGAATCTGAACCAATTGATGTGCATAGTGCTCTACAAAGTGAAAAGTGGAGAGGTGCTATGAAAGAAGAATTGGATTCAATTGAAAGCAATCAAACATGGGAGCTGGTGGATCTTCCACAGAGAAAGAAAGCAATAGATGTAAAGTGGGTTTACAAACTGAAAGTGAACTCAAAGGGTGAGATAACCAGATACAAAGCAAGGCTAGTGGCAAAGGGATTTCTTCAGAAAGAAGGTATTGACTATGATGAAGTGTTTGCACCTGTTACTAGAATGGAAACAATTAGGTTAGTAACTGCTCTTGCTAACCTAAATGATTGGCCAATGTATCAAATGGATGTGAAGTCAGCTTTTCTGAATGGTCCTATAGAAGAGGAAGTATATGTTGCCCAGCCACCTGGTTATAAAGTGAAAGGTCAAGAGCTTAAGGTGTATAAGCTTAAGAAGGCACTCTATGGTCTGAAACAAGCTCCAAGAGCCTGGAACAAAAGGATTGACAAGTTCTTAAATGAAATAGGGTTTAAGAAATGTGTCACAGAACATGGAGTGTATGTCAAGAAAGATGCTGCAAAGGGAGTCATTATAATTTGTCTATATGTAGATGATTTGCTTATCACAGGAAGCAATGAATCTTATATTAGTGAGTTCAAGGGTGACTTGAAGGAAGAGTTTGAAATGACAGATTTAGGCCTCATGACATATTTTCTAGGCATTGAGTTTTTGAGGAATGAGCAAGGAATCTTAATGCACCAGACTAGATATGCATCAGAGATTTTGAAGAAGTTTGAGATGGACAAATGCAATGTTGCATTGTCACCTGCTGAGCCAAGGTCACAGCTAACTAAGTGTGCAGAAGAAGAGGATGTAGACCCTACATTCTATAGAAAGCTGATTGGTTCTCTGAGGTATTTGTGCAATACAAGACCAGACTTGGCTTACAGTGTAGGGATTGCTAGCAGGTTTATGGAAAGGCCTAAAAGTTCACACTTGATTGCAGTGAAAAGAATACTTAGATATGTGAAAGGGACCATAAACTATGGTATTATGTTCCCTGCAAGTGATAGAGACAAAGAATGCAAGCTTATTGGCTACACAGATTCAAATTGGTGTGGTGATCATGAAGATAGAAAATCAACAGCTGGTTATATGTTTTTCTATGGTGGATCACCAATATCATGGTGTTCAAAGAAGGAACCTGTAGTGGCCCTATCCTCCTGTGAAGCAGAGTATATAGCAGCATCACTCAGCACCTGTCAAGCCATTTGGTTGAAAAACCTAATTGAGGAAATCAGTCAAGACAGGTGTGAAACTGTCACTTTGAAGATTGATAATGTGTCTGCTATCAATCTTGCAAAGAACCCTATTGCTCATGGAAGAAGCAAGCATATAGAGCTAAGGTTCCATTACTTAAGAGAGCAGGTAAGCAATGGTAACTTGGCCCTAATGCACTGCAGAAGTGATGAGCAAGTTGCAGACTTGTTAACCAAGGCTGTAACAACACAGGTATTTGAAAAATTGAGAAGTGAAATGGGAATTGAGACAGTGGACAACATGAATTAAGGGGGTGTGTTGATTCTAAGAAGTTTCTAGAATGATTAATTCATATTGTGCAAGCTGACTTGGTGTGCAAGTTAAGCAAAAGTGAAAGTGTAACTAATTGCTTGAGAAGCAAGTTAGTTAGTTTGTTAAGTGTAGTTTGTTAGATTCAGTTAGTGTTTGTTTCACCTAGGTTGTTAAAGTGTTTTAGAGTCAGTTAGGGAGTTGTTAGTTGGTTAGGGCCTAAGAGAATCATCAACTAATGTGATGATCTAGTATTAGTATAAATAATAGGCTCATGATTAGTGATTGTAATCCAACTATTTTTTCCCCATTGAGGATGAATAAAACTGACTCCATTTTTCCCCTAATCTTCATCTTCTTCTTCCTCTGTTAATCGTGTGTTTCTTCTTCCTTTCCATCCATTCACCATTGTTGCAGCAACAAGGATTGTAGATCCTGCAGAAACTGTGCTCATTGGCGTGGCCAGAGTGCAGTGCAGCGCGCGCGTGTTTCCTTGCTTGTCTGCTAGGCCTGTGCAGGCCAAAGTGATCGAAGCCAAAAGCTTCAGCTGCGCCAACAGTATTGACTTGTTTTTGAGCTTATACGAAACAACTTATGCAAATTAATAAGCTAAATTCAAATGGACCCTAAGTCAAATGGAGATACTCTAAGATTTAATTTAGCATTAAATTAAATAATATATATATCTAGAACAAAATCTTTGTTTTTAAATTTGTTGATACGTATAAGATTCTTAAGTTGTTAAAGATACTCTTAACGGTCTTGCTTTTTTTTTTACTGCTAATTACTTTTTTTTAAGTGAAAATTTTACGGCTGGATATATCTTGCATCAATATTAAAGATATATCTTTTTTCTTTTTTTTTTAACAAGGGCTCTCTATTTGTAATTTTACTGCTGGATATATCTTTTTTTTAGTGGAAATTTTACAGCTGGATATATCTTACATCAATAAATATCACCAACGGTTAATTAGGATTTCTTTCGATATCTTGATCTTTTATTTTTAAGGAACAAATCTTTTAACTCAAACCAAATCTTGCATCTCAAGTATTTCACACATCATTAAATAGCACACTATAGTGATCATAATTTCATAAATTAGCGAAACAAAAAATTAAAGCTAAAAGAAACAAGAATATGGAAATTTTCAAGAGTCGCAACATTATGAAACGAAAGAGGTCTAATACTCCCAAGATGAAAAGAAGAGTGTGTGGCCTTCACTTAATGGACTTCACTAGTGATGAATATGAAGCAGCCGATGGTCTTGTTTTATTGCAAACACTATTCCAAAAGAAGAACATTGTTAGAAGATTGAAAATCACTTTTGGAGGCAAAAGGATTTGTGGAAAAACCTACGACAACAATGTTCATTCGGTCGTTTCCAAAAATAAGGTATGTTCATCGCCACAAATTATTATTCCTAATGTTGTTATGGGAAATGAATGCAACCCTCTAAATATACCAACGATTCCTGGCGTGCCGAGCAATAATATTCTTGGATGTAGCAAACCTTTTGAGAAGAAACTATCAACTAGTGATTTGAGGGTGGATCTAAATAGACTGTTTTTGGAAAAGGGCCATGTGGAAAAATATTTTTTACCCTTGTTGAAAGAAAGCGAAGATCTTGAAGAAGGAATCGATGTGGTTGTATATGACATGCAAGGCCAAATGTTCAACATGAAGTTCAAGTTTTGGAGCGGAAAATTTTATGTCCTCAATGGAGGGTGGAAGACTTTCTTCAAATCGCATTCTTTCTTAGCAAATCAAGATCATATTAAAGTGTGGATGTTTCGTCATTCCGAAACCGATAACTTGTGTTTTGCTCTTAGTGTGAGAAGAGTGTATGAGAATTAGATGAATCATTACAGCCTCATGAAGGAAGATTTTCACTGCTTAGTTAGTTTTAAGAATACTTCTTTATTTTTTGTTGCAATCCAATATAAGTATAAGCAGAGTGTATTATACTAGTCACAAACTTTTTGTAGAGTTGATGCAACTTGATGTGAATTGCAACTTATTTTCTTTTATCTTGATATTTCTATTCGTTTGCTTATAACTTGATCTTTGTTTTTTTAATAAGTTCTTATAATTAGTCGTTAATTCGTTACTGCTAAAAATCTTGGTATTATTTGGTATGAGAATTAGTGGATACACAAATTAACAAGGAAAGGATACATTGATACTACTAATTTGGCAATTTTATTGTTTTAAACGTACTACTCAGATTTTGAATTATGAAACACTACACTCAACATGCTTCCCCCTTAACTTTGCCAAATAACCTTTGGAACTTCCCATTTTTGTCTCTTAAACAATTTGATGCTTGAGTTTCATACAATTAAATAGTAAATATTAAAGAATCAAAGAAGCAAAAACAGGACAAGAATAAAAATTAAGAATTAGATATAAAGGACACCACTCATAAAACCTCAAATATGTAACTACACTCAGCATTCTAAACAACACCTCCACAACCTTCCAGACTTCCATAGAGAGAGAGAGAGAGAGAGAGAGAGAGAGAGAGAGAGAGAGAGAGAGAGAGAATAGATGAGTAACTTGAATCACAAGTAATCAACATTATTCAGAGTCAACTATGTAATATCTAGTTTGTTATAAGTAGTTTCAAGTTGGTTAGTTACAAACATAATCAATCAATGAAAACAACGATTCATTAATTCTTACTATCTTCATCATTATACCTTTCTCAATTTCTCAATACTCCGGCTGAATTAAACTCTATCTCACAAAATATGTTGCTTCCTTACCATGATCACTACTAATTGTGCACGAGTAACATGAGAAAAAAAATTTGTTCCTCGAACACGAAATCCCATCAACAACCAAGTCAAACATACAAGACAAATATTGTCTTGGCCAAAATGGCTATCTCATTTTACTAATCAACCACTCCTAAAAATTTGAAACCCAAAAATCTGTAGGCAAGATATTTCCAGAAATGATCTTCAATGCGCCTTCTTTGCAAGTTCACAGGCCCAAAAAAAATGTAAACAAGATTTCACCACAGCCGAACACAAATTAAACGATAAATAGGAACAAACATCATTCCTCTTTACATTCTATGAGAATTGGTCATCAGACACACGTCGATAACTTTCCATAGGGGACTTTCCATAAAAAAACAGCGAATACACTCAAGACCCTTCCACCTCCAAAGCCACTTAAAACTTGAACCCCGACACTCAAATATGATAATAAGCTGATTTAGATGAAAATATGCCAATGCACCATATCTGTACCATTAGCTGGAGGAGTCAAAGGTTCAAAGCTATAATTTTGTTCACCATCTCGAATGGACTGCGTTAAATCATTTTTGCATATCTCATTTCCCTCTTTCTAAGACAAAATTCCTAACAATTGGCAACAAGTGGTCTACTCCGATGCTTTATCTAGGCTTTGTATAGTTTCTTTTTGGTTTTTATATTTTGGACTCTCTTGTAACTTTCTTAGTCTACCTTAGCACGCCATGTTAAAAAAAACAATTGGTCACCCACTCGCCACCCAACATTAATTTAATTGAACTTTTGGCTGAATTGAACTTTTGGTAATCTAAATTTCACAAACATGTGATTTTGGCCCATTAACTTTCATAATAACACTTTTGGCCTTGTAACTTTCACACACTGCTATTTTGGCCTCTAACGTTAGTTCCTTTTGCAAAAGGAGATGACCTCAAAGTGATTTTGACCTCAACGCACATGTGGCAAGTGACTCATATGTCAAATTAGCATATGTCTTGTCATCGTGGTCCAAACCCCGGACACGCTAGGTTTCTTGACTAAAAAAAAAAGACATGTGGCATGTTTTGGTGCATAGGATTGATTGATCAAACGCGCATGGTTAGCTCGAAGGTAGCTTGACTTTTTCGCTTTAAAGTTAGGAAATCCGAATCCAACACATACCCAATGTTTGATTAGCTCGAAGTTAGCCGAGGCTGCTGACTCCACTTGTGTGCAACCTTGTCCTCATTCTTTTATCTCATCCTCTTCTTCTTCATTTTATTATTACTACTACAACGTAAAAAAAAAATATTTATTTTGTTTTACTTCATTTTGACTTTATTCTTGTTCAATGGTACTATTGTTTTACTTAATTATTTTTAGGGAGGTAAAATAAGTTTTTAAATAAAAAATTGAAAAGTTAGAATACTTTCAATAGAAGTTAGGATAATATTATGGAACTAGTTTGGATTGGTTTATTTTAAGTTTAAGTGGACTTATCTATCGAAATAAGTTGTTATATTATTAGTGTTTGGTTAAATTAATAAAAAATATTTATCACAATTTCATAAGCTATTTAATTATGTCATAACTCTCATAATATACTTATCATTTGACTTAACATGAAACTAATGAAAAACATCCCGCTTCGAATCACATCTGCTACATTATACACAATATTAGCATAGTTTTAAAATTTTATTTTTTGAGGCAATCTTATACTTGTCTTATTGTTGTATACGGCAAGATAGATTTGTAACAATTACTGTAATTGTTTTAGATTTTTTTTACAGCTAATTAATGATACCGCATTTAATGTAGTTACTCATTTTTCTTTTTTTTTTTTAATTAGAAAGGGCAAAAAAGAAAATTTTCATTATTGATTGATTTCCCTCCTTGTCATTTCTTTCGCGCCATTCTGTTCGTTCACAGCTCAGTTCGCGATTCTCTCTATTCGTCGTATAGTTATAAGGTATTTTCTTTTTTTTTTGGGTTATCATGATATTGGTACGAAGTTTCCACCACCGTTAGTGATGACTAATCTCCGTCGGGGAACCTGTGGGGCACACAATGTGGGTTCTCCCCTCCCAACCGAATTCTCTCCATACGCATGAGCCAGTTTCTTATTTCTCATTTTTCTTCATTAATTAATGTCCTCAATTTCATCATCTTAATACTAATTTTGTGTTTTTCGTTCCACAATTTCAATTTCATGTTTTTCTATTCTGTTTTCGTTTTTAGAATTTCTCATTCCCTTTTCATGTCTATATGTTAAGAAGTCCCGCATCTCTTGTGAGAAGGGCTTGACAAGTGTTTATAAGCAAGTGGCAATCTTCACATTACAAACTGGTTTTGTAAGTATGAGTTAGGCCCAATAATCATTTCTAAAATAGTATTATAGCCTCTCCACGATTCGTTGAGCCACCTGTTATCAAGTTTCCGCTATCGGGTCACCCACCGTTTATATCCACGCACCAAGCCCAATAGTGCTGAGCGTGAGGAGGTGTGTTAAGAAGTCCTACATCGCTTGTGAGAAGGCTTTGATAAGTGTTTATAAGCAAGTGGCAATCCTCCCCTTACAAGCCGGTTTTATAAGGATGAGTTAGGCTCAATACTCATTTCTAAGAATATGAGAATGTGATTTGCAAGAGAACTCCACTTCATACCTTGATTTTGTGATTTCACGCCGAAGCGGCACAATTGACAATATAAACTGTGAATTATGTTGATGCAGAATAAAAATTTTGCTCAATTAGTTCAGTTAGGGTTAGTAAGTTAGCAATTACTGAAGTTTTTTACTCAATTAGTTCAGTTAGGGTTAGTAATTAGTGAAGTTTTTTATACAATTAGGTTTTTCTCCTTTTTTTTTTGTATTAACTCTGGAGATTCCCAAGGAGAGGGGGCTCCGATAATCCAGAGTTCGGCCGCGAGTTAATTAAGTCTGACCAAGAGTTGTTCCAACCAGGAATCGAATTCGGGTTCTCCTGAACGATTCGTCCTAGGAGGAGCTCATTAACCACTTGAGTCCCATGTTTTGGTTTTTTATTCAAATAGTTAGCTTAATTGAGTTCTACAAATAGGACAATTGTGTACATAATTATCAAAATTCTGTGCAGTTTCATGTGAATGTGGCATAGGAGCATAACATTTATGGTGATTTATATTATGCTATGGATATAATTTATATCTATTGTTAGTGTAAATGTTTTTAACACTTTTTGTTAATTGAAAACATTTGACTTTAACCATATCTAGTCCCACATATGAGTGACTGTGACTTTTTTACCGTGTAAAACTTTACACCGAATGTGTATGAAAATTAATCTTATTTTCTCAAATCAGTCTTTTATCTGACTAACATGTCATATCATTTATTCATTTCGTTTGTAGAATTTGCATTCTAAATTAAAGTTTACTTGTGTGTTTTGATGGATAAGGGTTTTGTTTGTTCTAATTGTATTTGTGGCAAATAGTTACTTAGGTAGTATTAAGATTAAGATAGATTGCAAATACTACATTTTATTCCCATTAATTAATAGTGAAAATTAATGGTTCCCCTTTGTGATTTCTGATTAGTCACTACTTAACCATTATTTGAGCTGTAAAATTAATTTTCTGGGTCTGTACCTAATGGGATTTATAAGCTCCGGTACATTCAAACTCTAGATTTGCCCCAAATTTTCTTCAATGCCAGATACTCAAAACTCTTGTTATTTATCAGTAGAAATAATTTCACCGGCTCTTGTTATTTAAACTCGTCTATATTATTTTCCCCGTAATCAGTTTATGTGCAGTTTCATGATTAACATGTATAAGCTAACCATGAATAAGATTGTTTACAAATACCTAAAGCAATCTTAGCATTTGGTTGAGGTGTTATTCTTGTGCTCGAGGTATTTTTTTCTAACATAATGGGTTACTGGGTGGGGTGCTACTTGTTAACTGCTCATAACATGATAAAGGGATTTGTTTACAGGTGTTTAGCTTTTGTCATTGTGTTCCATGACTACTAATGATGAGATAAGGATGCTTCTGTTTTATCAAGTAGTCCTTGAAGTATTATTCTGTTCCCTTTCTTGGTTTATAAAAATAGGTTTGTGTGTTCCCTTTCTTTAGTGGACTGCTACTTCCGCCCCTTCAAATTTCAATAGATATTATTTGGAATACATTTTTCCCAAAACTCTAAATGTATAAATCCAACACTTTGCTGAGGAGTTTCATCGTGTCTCACTGTTTGCAGTTTGCTAAAGCCTACATGCTTATTAAATTCCTTTTTGAGCGTTTGATTTGAATTTCTAAGCAAGAGACTGCAAATTGGAAACCTTCCTATGTTAATTGTTAGGCCTTTCTTGCATTTGCTCTCATTTTTCCAATTTAAGCTAGCACATCCCATTTTCCATTGTAGTTTTTTGAGCTATTGCTCTGTTTAGTTCCGAGTCCATTTTGGCAATCTGAGGGGAAACTTGTAATCCAGTGGATACCAGTGAAAATACTCAACATGTATGGGAGAAAAGCTTGCCAACTTGTGAAAGAATTTGCATGTGGAGAAAAGGGTCAGCTCACACCGTTTAATGTAAGCCCATTTCGTCAATATTTTTTTAAACTGTTGGTTTATGTTGGAATCTGATTGTGTTGTGGAAAATAATTTGCATGATTGATTTGATTGTAAACCCTATTTTGGCACATAACTTTTGGTGATTTTATTTTTGAAGTTTTAGGAAAACTTGGTACTCTTGTGTAAAACTACTTGAAGATGTTCCCACGCTATACCATCAGTGTCCTGGGATCGCTAATTATTTCTGATATTGCTATATGTTATCGCGTATCACTTTACTCTGAATATTTATCTACCGCGTACTGTTTTGCCATACTTTGATAAAGAATGCTTCTTAAACTCATTACTTTGGCTTGATACTTTTTCAAATGATCTTGTAGAATGACTTGTTTTACCAAGTAGTTGCAGAATGCAGCCAACATCACGGTGAGCTTCAGTCCTTGATAAGGTAAAGGTTAATATATGCCCTGATTTCCTTTTTCCTAGTGTATCCCTTTTCTTACTGTCGGACTATGATATCTAACACGGGTATGAGTTTTACTGAATATATTGTCCTTTTCCTCCCTTTCTTTGTTGTATGTTTTTCCATATGGGCATGAATTTTGTGTTGTGTAAACAGGAAGAAGGTTTGGACGTCCAGACAGCTAGAAATGCTATTTTCTATAGTCCGAAATAAACGTTGCTAACGGCCTATGTGTAAGTATCACTTTCAAATGCAATTTACCATCAAGCATAGTTCCTATATTTGTTCTTTGATTCTGAACATTTCTCCATGCAGGTTTAACCGAGCAGAAACTATACGGAACTTGTTATGGAAGATAGGGCCTGTGATTCCTAAAGAAATTGAAGAGAAGCTTAATCATTGGGAGGAAGAGTATTTCAAGAAGCATTCTGCAGCATTGAAATCTTATATGTCAAAAGTGCTGGTTGATCTGACTGGTAAACTCTCCCTCCCTTTCCCTCCCTCGCCTCCTTTCCTTTTCTCTCACAGACATGCACATTTATACCTTCACATATGTGAAAGGTACTGACTTATGTTACAAATGTGTCTATCAATTTATGTCTTTATGATCTTTTATCTGTAATCAAACCTTGCTCGGTAAATTTAGCTTTGGCTACTTATACTTTTTAATGGAATAATGTGGATTCAGACCTTGTGATGTTGATGCCACTAAAGAATGTTAAGCATCTGTGTCAGAAACTTTAAGAATCTAGTTATACTGATAGGACCATCATGTGAACTTTTGAACAAAACATAGTATTGACCGTGATTTTTCATGCTGCTTGTAGTTCACTGGTTTTATGGCAGCTTCTGGTTGCAAAATTAATTTGTAAGTGTTGAAATTTGGGAATTTAGGTTAAAGGAATAGGAGAAAATAATAAGGAACAATAAAATATTATTGATGATGATGTCAATAACCCTAATTACAATATTTACATTCTCAAATAGTATGATACTACCTTGGTATTTATAACCAAGTGAATAAATTTAAATCTAAACTAAATCCCTTTATTATAGGGCTAAGAATAAACAAACCAAATCGAGATATTTTCTCAACAAATAATATTATAATATTTTCTATTCTACACTCCCCCTCAAGGTAAAGCTTACTAAGCTTTAAGCTTGTTACAAAATTAACCCTAAAAATAAATTAAATCCATTGATAGCAAGCCAACGAAGAGCAGCAACCAAAGAAGCAGTAGAGGAGCGGCTGAAGAGATGAATCCATATCAAATTAAGTAAAAATACCCGCGGATTGAAATATCACAAACGGGGGCCCGCGGATTAAAGAATCACAAACGGGTAACTGTGGTTAAAGGTAACGGGACCCGCGGATTAAAGAATCAGAAACGGGTAACGGGATTAAAGGTAACGGGGACCCGCGGATTAAAGAATCACAAACGGGTAACAGGATTAAAGGTAACTGGGACCCGCGGATTAAAGAATCACAAACGGGTAACAAAATAAAAAGAAATTTCAATGACGGCTAGGGTTTATATGAAAAAAAGGTTAAGTAAAGCATATATGAACAAAAAGGTAAGTAAAACGAAGAATAATCGAGAGTTAAATCTCGGGGAAAATTGCAGCGGAATTATGTTTCAAGGTGGATACCATGGCTCTGATACCATGTTGAAATTTGGGAATTTAGGTTAAAGGAATAGGAGAAAATAATAAGGAACAATAAAATATTATTGATGATGATGTCAATAACCCTAATTACAATATTTACATTATTTACATTCTCAAATAATATGATACTACCTTGGTATTTATAACCAAGTGAATAAATTTAAATCTAAACTAAATCCCTTTATTATAAGGCTAAGAATAAACAAACCAAATCGAGATATTTTCTCAACAAATAATATTATAATATTTTCTATTCTAACAGTAAGCTAGGATATGGTACCACCAAAAGATCCATACATCCAAGTAAGGGTCCTTGAAGACATAAGAGAAGGCATTGTACTTAGTGATGATAAAAATCCCAACTTTGCCCGACATTCCATGCACTTTCTGAAACAAACTGATGCTGATAAATATATCACTACAACATTTGTAGTCTCTGGCAACACTATTTTACGCAACCCATGACAATTGTTGCCTAAAAATAGTATAGGCGACAATTTATGCATGTTACTGGGTGTTTTTTTGCCACACCATAAAACTGTTCCCTAAAATATAATAGGGGACAATTTTCAACTGTAACTAGGGAACTTTTTAGGCAATAGCTATTAAATGTCGCCTTAGCCATATGAGGGAACAATTTTCAAAGGTTGCGTTATTTTTAACAAAAGACTACGTTTTCCAATTGTTGCAAATAAAAAAGATATTTTTTTATTTATTTTGATATCCCTTCAAATATAATTAATAAATAATTTAATAATAATAATAATCATTATATTTTTTTTATAAGAATGATCATTATATTTTGTTATTATATATTGTGATTTTTTTTATGGGTCTACTATTGTGATTTCTTTTTTTGTTACTTATTATTATTATTTTATTTTATTTGTTATTATTATTAATTAATTAATTAATTAATTATTAATATATATATATATATATATATATATATATATATATATATATATATATATATATATATATATATATATATATATATATATATATATATATATAACGCTTTAACGAATACAAATTTTATAAAATCCACCGTTGGATTGAAAACTTATACCGTATAGATCATCCATGTTAAGTTTTACAAAAATCTAAAATCGTTTGACATGTTATTGAGAACGGTCAAGATTAATGGTTTATGCGCTTTTATCGAATACCGTTAATCTTGATTTATCTCAATAACATATCAAACGATTTTAAATTTTTATAAAACTTAACATAGATGATCTATAAAATATAAACTTTCAATCCAACGGTGGATTTTGTAAAATTTGTATTTCGTTGAAGCGTTATTGAGCGGTGTAACATTACTCAAATGTTACACCGGTGTAATTTGATCCCTTCCTATATATATATATATATGGCATTTACCTATGTAAAAAAAAAAAAAAAAAAACCAGTTCCACTTTTACCTATGTAAAAAAAAAAATCTTGTTTTCCTTTTTCCTAATTAACTTTCTTTTTATTTTCCGTCAAATTTTTTTGAATTGAAGCAATCAACCTTTTAGTTAAAATAGCCAAAAAAACCCTAGATACTACACCTCGCCTCCATTTTTTTTGTCTCCTTCCTTCTCCGCTTCACACCTCGCCTCCATCCTTCAATCTACTTCACACCACTGCTTATCTCTCTCTCTGCTTCTTCTATTTCAAACAAATCAAACACTGACACACCGCGACGGTCGTTCCGAAGATGAATTTTAACTACATCGCTAGAAGCTCTGCGAATACGCTGAGAAACTCAATAGTTCCAAAATCAAATCTCAGGTCATTGTCACCTCTATAATTTCAATGTCTCTTTGTTTTTTATTTAGTGTTTTAGATTAGGTTTTCTTTCAATTAGGGTTTTGAACTGTCGTTTTACTCTCTCTCTGTTTTTTATTTTAAAGAAACACTCAGATCTTTAGGGATTTTGTGTGTGTTGATGTGAAGAAACACCTAATTACTTGATCTTCTACTTTACACAAGAAATTTTTTTGGCAACTAATGAACCCTTTTTATCGTGTAGACCAAGAGAAGCTCTGTGTTTGCTATCCGGGACTCCATTGTTTCATTCATTTTGGGGAAATTTTGGTGTTTGATTTGGTGCTAAAAGCTTATTCCTATGTGGAAGGTGGGTGGTTACTTTTATCTTAACTCTATAAGGGTATTTATTTATTTGATTATTTGATAATTGGCTAATCAAAGTCTTGCTTATCTATATGGTAATGAAAATACCTAATTCAAGAATCCATTTTGTAACACAAATGGTGTCAATGAACTAAAGTGGAAGTGTTAGTCCTCTCCTCATACAGTAGACATAGCATATGATGTTTAAAACATGATTCAGAAGCTTGAAAGAGTAATTACTAAGGTTTAAGTTAGCTAGATTTGGAAATTAGCTTCAAATTGTTTTAGCCAAGGCAAAGTAATAGCACTCCTTCCTTTGCAAAAGTTATAACAACGTAACTATAGTTTTAAGTTGGCATATAAACAACCTGCATATTCCTAATTTTGTGTAATAGTTTACAATAATTTGGTTTCATTGCTAGTAATTAATAGGAGGTTATTAATATGAAGGTACTGAATTTGTGCTAGATTATGCAAATATCAATCTGAATGAAACTATTGGTTTATTAAGGTTTGTGTTTTTGCTCATGTTGCTTCTATAATTTTTTCTGGTTTTTTCAACCTGCTATGTTGTGATTTTGGAATTGTTTGTGGTGGTTCTGCAGCAGCAGCAGCAGCTTTGATTTTTTTTCCTAGTTTTTCCCTTTGGTTGGGTCTGTTTTTGTTGCTATTTCCTTTTTTCATTTCATTGTTTTGGTTCTGTTATTTGTACCTGGGACTTTTGTTTGTTTATTGTCTGTTCGGGTGCTGGTTTTTGAGGCTTGTACCTAGGGCTTGTAGCAAAAGTCGTTTTGGTTTTTTTAAGACTTGTGGTTTTCTTTTGTAGTTTTGTTGGCTTACTGCCAGCGCAATGTTCATGTAATCTTTCGCAGTCCTCTGGATACATCTTGTGAATGGAGTTAGGCATAACTAGTAGTAGGTGTTCTTGCTTAAAATATGATATATGATTTAACTAATGAACATTACGGTCATGAGCAAATGCATCAATTATTGGGGAACTTAATTCAATTGGATTTGAAAACATAAACATAGTCTTTAAGTTGGTTTGTGGTAGCATATGCCATCTTTGATTGATGTAGTTTTGGGCCTTTATTATGTTGTTGTTCAACTATTGATTAATTAAGTTGGTGTATCAGGTTTTACATAGGAGCATTACAGTGAAAAGGGATTAGGATCAAAGAAGGCATGTCACAGGTGCTTCTTCATATGATTATGCAGCCAAGATAGTGGGGGTATTGAATGGAAATTTTTACTATTTTACACCAAGATTGTGCCAATTTTAGTTGTATACTTGTATTTATGGTTGAGTAAATATTGTCTTAACTTGTATATGAGAAGTCATGGGAGCAGTAACCATGACTTTAGGTTTTTTTATAGTAGTAGTACATGTTGCTACTTTTTAGTACCTATAGAAAGGATGTACTCTACTATTCATTTATTTATGTAAAACTGCAATCATTTGAATAAAGGAGTTCATGTATTTGCCTCACTTGTATTCCAAATATAAATTGAATGTTAAATTTAGTTATAATCATATCAAAATTATTGTCTATTATAAACATAAATGTTTAAACTGTTGTCCATAAGTTATGGCAACTGTTAAGAAGTGTTGCCTATACGTAATGAGGACACTAGAAAACTGTTACCTTTGCTTATTCTTTTGGCGACAGTTATGAACTGTAAATACAAATGGCAACACGTAAAAAATGTCGCCTAAAGTTTGCAGACAAACTGTTCCCTATTCTGGATAGCTTAGGCGACAGTTTTTGAAAGTGTGGCTAAAAAGCGCGAAAACTGTAACCTAAAACAATAGGTAACGCTCGCTTACAAAACGGGTGAAAACTGTTCCCTATACCTTTTGGTTACAGTTTTGACGGTTTAGGCTACACTTTCCAATTGTTGCCAAAAAGCAAAAATGTTGTAGTGTATCTCAAGGGTAACCTTTCTTGCAGCTTATAATTTGTTTTCCAAAATAGTCTAAAAATGTTTCCTAACAATTTTATTTTCTCTCTACATGGCTTAATGGAAGAGCTCATTGGTTGACCAGCTAGTACTTTACTTGAAAATTAAGGTAGATGATGAAAACACTGGTTTTAAACTTGGTATGTTGGATTAATTTTGTATTTAATAACATTTTTTATCAATAATTTTGCGTATTTTGCTTCAAGAATATGTTTGTTTACTTTTTTTTATAAAGAAGTTACGTAATTTAATTGAAAAATATATTCACTTTTCATTTAATGGTAAAATAAGCTGTTTATAAAAATTTTAAAAGTTAGAAGAATGCATTTCATAGATGTTAGAAAACACAACTTACAAAAGAAAATAATTATATAAAAAGTATGTATGATTTTTTATTAGTTTATGTACACAGACAATCTACCATGTAAGTATGATAGATTGTCTAATTTTTAGTGTTTATATTTGTGGAGACAAATTGTTATTCCTGTATATATTGTAAGTTTATTTAATATTTTAAGTTTTTAGACTTTTTATTTCTTGACCAATAAATCAGATCTCGATTAGATTTACACATGTATTTTGTGGCGATTAGATTTACACATTTTATTTTGTAGGTTCTTACACTATTTGAGTTTTTTTTTTTTGGTTTCGAGATTTTTTTAAGGAAAATGTTAAATAGTGCACCTGGTGCACTAGTTAAGCATATCAAAAAGAAAATTTTGTCTTGAAACTTGTGCATTCAATGCATTGAAAGTGTAAAAAGTTGTTTTTATTAACATTAATTTATGTTTTATTTCTATTTTTGATATGCTTAACAAGTGCACCGGTGCACTGTTTAACCTGACCCTTTTTTTAATAGGTCCTTTAATTATAAATAGTTGTAATTGTTTTCCCTTTAAAAAAATATTAATTTGGATTGACTTATTTTTGAGCTTATACGAAACATTTTATGCAAATTAATAAGCTAAATTCAAGTGAACCCTATATTAAATGGAGATACAATAAGATTTAATTTAGCATTAAATTAAATAATATATATCTAGAACAAAATCTTTATTTTTAAATCTTTTGATACGTATAAGATTCTTCAGTTGTTAAAGATATAGTCTTAACGGTCTTGATTTTTTTTTACAGCTAATTAATTTTTTTTAGGCAGGAATTTTATAGCTAATTACTACTAGTATATATCTGGATATTTTTTTATATAACAAGAGCTTTCTATTTGTTATTTTGTTTACATCAATAAATATCACCAACAGTTAATTAGAGTTTCTTTCAATATCCTGATCTTTTATTTTTAAGGCACAAATCTTTTAACTCGAACCAAATCTTGCATCTCAAGTATTTCACACATCATTAAATAGCACACTATAGTGATAATAATTTCATAAATTAGCGAAACAAAAAATTAAAGCTAAAAGAAACAAGAATGTGGAAATTTTCAAGAGGGAGATATTCCTAGGTACCTAAAAATTAGGGGTCCAAAATAATTTTTTTAGGGATATATTATATATGCCAGAAAAACAACAAATTTTTTTTTAAAAAAATGTATTTTGGCATCTTATCTTTCTATTATACCCTTATTTTGATTCACCATTAATATATTTTTTTTGCACACATTTTCTCTTTCCAATAAATTTAATATATTATGTACAAAAAAAAAATTAATATGTTATGTACCAAAAAAAAAATTAAAAAATTAGCTTTCCAAATATATATTAAATCTTTTATGGTTTCAACAACTACTTCTAAATATTTTGAATTTACATAAGAGTATAATAGACAAAATATAACCTTAAATTATCAAAACGACAAGTAATTTGAAACAATTTCTTTTTTCTAAATCGACAAGTAAAAAGGAACGGACGGAGTAATATGCATGCTAAAATATCTTTTGAAGAGTTAGATAAATAATGAATTTTAGGACTCCTATGTTTCCAACAATGTCTCTTATTTTTATGCACGTGTGCGAAAAAATTAAAAATAAAACAATAGAAAAAGAAAAGATGAAAACAAGTGAGAAACAAAAACAAATAAGTAATTATTAAATTTTGATAAAATAGTAATATTGCAAAATTTTATGCAACTATTTAAATACAATAAGTTTTTTAGGTAGATAGACGAAATGACGTCTGACTTAACAATTTCGACATTTCTATCAATTGAGCTAAAAATATAAACATTTAAATATAATAAGTTATTTAATAAATAATATATACATAAATATTGTAAAAAAAAAAGATACCTACTCTAATAGGGGTTTCGTAAATATCAAATAAAATAATATGGGTTAATATATGCAATTATTTTATATTTCAATCATATATAATATTCAATCTCACGTGATATGCATGATTCAAAAAGTCATATTTAATACAAAAAAAATGAGAGACATATGATTTCTTTACAAAGATATATTAATCGGAATATAGTTGTTGTGTTATTTGTTATTGAAATGCATGACTATATATAGTCATATTATTGAGAACGAGAGAAAATCAATTAAGTGTGAATTATTCAATATTTAAAATTTATTTTATTTAAAATTAATAATATATTAATTTTGTCATATTTTCTTTAATAAATTAAAAATAAAATTACTAGTGTCATATTACATTAAAAAAAATATTAGGTAAACTACGAGTTTACGAGTTAAATCTACGTTTCGATTTCACTTAGCCAAAATGAGTTGACGTCAAAACTAGATTCTGAACCTTGATAGAAATGAGTACTTTGCATCTAGCTTGAATATTGCCAAAAGTTTTGCATTTGATATATGAGTATAGAACTGACAATTCTAACAAAGCGTCGTAGCTTTAAAACACGACAATATGATGAAAATGATAATAATGAGGAAATACAATCACCCGATAATCTTGTATAGTAAATTATTTTTTGTGGTTGTTGATATGATAATAATTTCATTAAAAAAATAAATTTGATCAGCAATTATAAGTATTTGAAAGTATTTTTGAATTTTATTTGATGCAAAAATGTTGAAATCAGTGAATAATGATGAATTAAAAAAACCTTACACAATTTTTTAGACTGTTCTTTCTCTTAAGGATTTATTAGATGTTGATGTAGATGATCTATTTTTCTAAATTGAAAGTGTTGCAAATGTAGTTGTTTAATGTGTTGATGTTTGAAAGGTTGAATAGTCTAGTCATTAAAAACTACTCAAGATCATTAATGTAACAAGAAATGTTGAATAGTCTAGTCATTTTATGCATTAAGAAAGAAATAATAGAACATATTGATATAAAACAATTACAGCTAAAAATACTCAAGTGTTTTGTACGAGTATTTTGATATTAAATTAAAAAATTCGATGTTTTTACAAATTCAAAATTTTTATATCATTTACAGTAGTTGGTCCCAAATTATGTAGTCGCTCATAGGCCACCAAAATCGTAGAAACGGCCTGTACACAAGATGAAAGAAACCAAATCAATCCATAACCACTCCATACCAATTTTCAAGAATTGCAACATGATGAAAGTCATGGAACGAAAGAGGTCAATACTCCCAAGATAGAAAAGAAGAGTGTGTGACCTTCACTTGATGGACTTCAGTAGTGATGAATATGAAGCAGCTAATGGTCTTGTTTTATTGCAAACACTATTCCAAAAGAAGATTGTTAGAAAACTTAAAGTCACTTTTGGAGGCAAAAGGATTTGTGAAGAACAATGTTTGTTCGGTCATTTCAAAAAATATGGTATGTTCATCGCCACAAATCATTATTCCTAATGTTGTTATGGGAAATGAATGCAACCCTCTAAATATACCAACAATTCCTGGCGTGCTGAGCAATAATATTCTTGGATGTTGCAAACCTTTTGAGAAGAAATTATCAGCGAGTGATTTGAAGGTGGATCTAAATAGATTGTTTTTGGACAAGGGCCATGTGAAAAAATATATTTTACCCTTGTTGAAAGAAGGCGAAGATCTTGAAGAAGGAATAGACGCCATTGTATATGACATGCAAGGTAAAACGTTCAACATGAAGTTCAAGTTTTGGAGCGGAAAATTTTATGTCCTCAATGGAGGGTGGAAGACTTTCGTCCAATCACATTCTTTGCTAGCAAATCAATATCATGTTACACTGTGTATGTTTCGTCATTCTGAAACCGGTAATTTGTGTTTTGCTCGGCTGCCATACCTCCTGACTCGGTAATTACTTGAATCACAAGTAATCCACATTGATCTAAGTCAACTATGTAATACCTCTTTCTAAGACAAAATTCCTAACGTCACTGCTTATCTCAACATCACGGTAACAATTTAATCTAATAAGTGATTTACGTTAGAAATCTAACAATCATATGCCAAGAATTAACTTTAACTCAGTCATCCACTCGTCACCCAACATTAATTTAGTTGAACTTTTGGCTAAATTAAATTTTATTAGGTTAAATTAAACTTTTGGCCCTCTAATTTTCACAATCTTGCGATTTTAACTCCTTAATTTTTATAATAGTACAGTGTTTGATTTTGGTGTTTTCTCCTCCACTGACGCCATCGCCACCACAGCCGAGGCCGCTGACTCCACTTGTGTGTAGAGCTGTCAAAAAGGGCCGGGCTATCGGACTGGCCCATTAGCCCTATCCTTTTACACAGGTCGGGCTTCATAAAAAGGGGGTCGGGCCTTATCGGGCCGGACCTTATCGGGTCATGCTTTTTCACGGGCCGTCATGGGCCGGCCCACAAGCTTTTGGGCCGACCCCCTTAAAGAATTAAAAAAATTATTTAAAAAAATTTTATAATCTTTTTATTGTAATATTTTGGTCTTATTTTTATGCATAAATTCATATATAATTTTTTTTTAAAATTATTTTTGTTGTTTTATTGTTATTATTTGTGTTCTGATCAACTTACATGCCAAATTCCTAACATCAATTTGATATCAAGTTCCTCTTAAAAAAAAATACGAATCCACTGAGATAGATTTGTGACAAGTTCCTCTAAAAAAAGATTTGTGCCAATTAATTATTTTAGATTTATTTTTTGACAGCTAATTAATGAACACCACATTTATTGCAAGATTTCTTTAATTACCGTTAGTGTATATAAAGATTTATTTTTCTCAATCTTTAAATTCTTGCCACTCAAGTCTTCACTTCATTAAATAGCAAGCCACACTGATCACAAATCACAACTACACTACACAAGATGAAAGAAACAAAATCAATCCATAACCTAAGTTTCAAGAGTCACAAACGAAAGAGGTCTAATACTCCCAAGATTAAAAGAAGAGTGTGTGGCCTTCACTTAATGGACTTCACTAGTGATGAATATGAAGCAGCCGATGGTCTTGTTTTATTGCAAACACTGTTCCAAAAGAAGAACATTGTTAGAAGATTGAAAATCACTTTTGGAGGCAAAAGGATTTGTGGAAAAACCTACGACAACAATGTTCGTTCGGTCATTTCAAAAAATAAGGTATGTTCATCGCCACAAATCATTATTCCTAATGTTGTTATGGGAAATGAATGCAACCCTCTAAATATACCAACGATTCCTGGCGTGCCGAGCAATAATATTCTTGGATGTTGCAAACCTTTTGAGAAGGAGTTATCAACTAGTGATTTGAGGGTGAATCTAAATAGATTGTTTTTGGAAAAGGGTCATGTGGAAAAATATTTTTTACCCTTGTTGAAAGAAGGCGAAGATCTTGAAGAAGGAATTGATGTGGTTGTATATGACATGCAAGGCCAAATGTTCAACATGAAGTTCAAGTTTTGGAGCGGAAAATTTTATGTCCTCAATGGAGGGTGGAAGACTTTCTTCCTATCACATTCGTTGCTACCAAATCAAGATCATGTTACCGTGTGGATGTTTCGTCATTCTGAAACCGATAATCTGTGTTTTGCTCTTAGTGTGAGAAGAGTGTATGAGAATTAGATGAATCATTACAGCCTCATGAAGGAAGATTTTCACTGCTTAGTTAGTTTTAAGAATACTTCTTTATTTTTTGTTGCAATCCAATATAAGTATAAGCAGAGTGTATTATACTACTCACAAACTTTTTGTAGAGTTGATGCAACTTGATGTGAATTGCAACTTATTTTCTTTTATCTTGATATTTCTATTCGTTTGCTTATAACTTGATCTTTGTTTTTTTTAATAAGTTCTTATAATTAGTCGTTAATTCGTTACTGCTAAAAATCTTGGTATTATTTGGTATGAGAATTAGTGGATACACAAATTAACTAGGAAAGGATACATTGATACTACTAATTTGGCAATTTTATTGTTTTAAACGTACTAATCAGATTTTGAATTTTGAAACACTACACTCAACATGCTTAACCCTTAATTTTGCCAAATAACCTTTGGAACTTCCCATTTTTGTCTCTTAAACAATTTCATGCTTGAGTTTCATACAATTAAATAGTGAATATTAAAGAATCAGAGAAGCAAAAACAGGACAAGAATAAAAATTAAGAATTAGATATAAAGGACACCACTCATAAAACCTCAAATATTTACACTCAGCATTCTAAACAACACCTCCATAAGCTGCCATACCTCCGGACTCAGTAATAGATTAGTAACTTCATTCACAAGTAATCCACATTAGTCAAAGTCAACTATGTAATACCAATGAAAACAATGATTCATTCTTACTATCTTCATCACTATACCTTTCTCAATTTCTCTATACTCCGGCTCAATTAAACTCTATCTCACAAAATATGTTGCTTCCTTACCATGATCACTACTAATTGTGCACGAGTAACATGAGAAAAATAAATAGTTCCTCAAACACGAAATCCCATCAACAACCTAGTCAAACATACAAGACAAATATTGTCTTGGCCAAAATGGCTATCAGACACACGTCGACGACTTTCCATAGACAACTTTCCGTAAAAAAGAGCGAATGCACTCAAGACCCTTCCACCTCCAAAGCCACTTAAAAATCTTAGGTTCAAGCTTGAACCCCAACCCTCAAATATGACAATAAGCTGATTTAGATGAAAATATATGCCATCATTAGTACAATGCCAATGCCATACAACCGCATCTCGAATGGAATGCATTAAATCATTTTTGCATATCTCATTTAATCTCAACATCACGGTAACAATTTAATCTAGTAAGCGATTTACGTTAGCAATCTAACAATCATGCCAAGAATTAACTTTAACTCAGTCACCCACTCGTCACCCAACATTAATTTAATTGAACTTTTGGCTAAATTAAATTTTATTAGGTTAAATTGAACTTTTGGCCCTCTAATTTTCACAATCTTGCGATTTTAACTCCTTAATTTTTATAATAGTATAGTGTTTGATTTTGGTGTTTTCTCCTCCACTGCCGCCATCGCCACCACAGCCGAGGCCGCTGACTCCACTTGTGTGCAACTTAATTGCCCTCATTCTTTTCTTCTCATACCCTTCTTCTTCATTTTATTTTTACTACTACCACTTCAAAAATTATTATTTATTTTGTTTTACTTAATTTTCACTTTATTCTTGTTCAATGGTATTGTTTTACTTATTTTTTTTTAGGGAGGTAAAATAAGTTTTAAAATAAAAAATTGAAAAGTTAGAATACTTTCCATAGAAGTTAGAATAATATTATGGCCTATTTTGGATTGACTTATTTTGAGTTTACGTCGGCTTATCGACTGAAATTATTAAGTTGTTGTATTAGTGTTGGGATAAATTAATAAAAAGTGTTTATCGATTTTATAAGCTACTTATGTCATAGCTCTCATAATATATTTATCATTAGACTTAACATAAAACTTATGAAAAATATCCCGCTCCATTATAAACAGTATTAGCATATTTTTGAAAATTTATTTTTTTTAGTCAATCTTAAAGTTGTCTTATTGTTTTATATTGTTATCTTTTACTTCTTCAAACTTATCTTTTTGAGTCAATCTTAAAGTTATTTATTTTTATACAAAGTCGATCTTAAATTTATAATGGCTTATGTAATGACACATCAAGACACTTTAATTTAAGTAAGTACTTGTACATATCTAAACGTAAATAGCTTATTATAAGCTTTTCTTGTTAAAAAGCTCTAATACTATGAGCTCATTTGAATTTGACTTATTTTTAAACTTATTAAAAAAGTTTATGCAAATAAATAAATTTTTATGTTAATTCCTAAGTTTTTACTAACAAAAATTGTATTTTTATAAACTATTTTTTCATAAGTTCTTACAAACTGAATCCATGAATCGAAGCAAACCATATCGGTTTTTAATTGATTTGGTTTAGTTTTGCATCCAAACCATAAAATCGATTATTTTTCAAGTTGAATTATTTTGGATCGTCAGTTCAATAGAATTTTTCTGATAGGCTTACATACCAAATTCCTAACATCAATTTGATATCAAGTTCCTCTTAAAAAAAATACGAATCCACTAAGATAGATTTGCGACAAGTTCCTCTAAAGAAAAAAATAAGATTTGTGCCAATCAATTAGTATTTTAGATTAGATTTATTTTTTGATCTTGTTCAAAAAAAAGATTTATTTTTTGACAGCTAATTAATGAACACCGCATTTAATGCAGGGCTTGTTTAATTACCGTTAGTGTATATAAAGATTTGTTTTTCTCAATCTTTAAATTCTTGCCACTCAAGTCTTCACTTCATTAAATAGCAAGCCACACTGATCACAAATCACAAAATCAGTAATCACAACTACACTACACAAGATGAAAGAAACAAAATCAATCCATAACCTAAGTTTCAATAGTCGCAACATTATGAAGCGAAAGAGGTCTAATACTCCCAAGATTAAAAGAAGAGTGTGTGGTCTTCACTTAATTGACTTCACTAGTGATGAATATGAAGCAGCCGATGGTCTTGTTTTATTGCAAACACTATTCCAAAAGAAGAACATTGTTAGAAGATTGAAAATCACTTTTGGAGGCAAAAGGATTTGTGGAAAAACCTACAACAACAATGTTCGTTCGGTCATTTCAAAAAATAAGGTATGTTCATCGCCACAAATCATTATTCCTAATGTTGTTATGGGAAATGAATGCAACCCTCTAAATATACCGACGATTCCTGGCGTGCCGAGAAATAATATTCTTGGATGTTGCAAACCTTTTGAGAAGAAACTATCAACTAGTGATTTGAGGGTGAATCTAAATAGACTGTTTTTGGAAAAGGGCCATGTGGAAAAATATTTTTTACCCTTGTTGAAAGAAAGCGAAGATCTTGAAGAAGGAATCGATGTGGTTGTATATGACATGCAAGGTCAAATGTTCAACATGAAGTTCAAGTTTTGGAGCGGAAAATTTTATGTCCTCAATGGAGGGTGGAAGACTTTCTTCAAATCGCATTCTTTCTTAGCAAATCAAGATCATATTAAAGTGTGGATGTTTCGTCATTCCGAAACCGATAACTTGTGTTTTGCTCTTAGTGTGAGAAGAGTGTAGACTTAAAATGCATGTGTAATAAAGAATATAACACTACATAAGTCTTTGTTTTGTAATTATGTTGATGCAATGATATGAATTGAGACTTTTTTTTATCTTGATATTTTTATTTTTTTTGTTTATAACTTATTTTTGCTCTTCAATATAATTAAGCGCTTATAACTTATCATTAACATGCTTCTTTTGTAGAATATTCTACAGAAAAAATTACTTAGAGAAACAGAGTAAAAGTCACTATTGAAATTAGAGAAAAAAAATTGAATGAAACAAATGACACTAGTTAAGCTTAGTGATAAAAAAAATTTATCTTGAAACTTTTACATTTAATATCTTAAAATTATATTTAAAAAAATTGTCTTTTCATCATTAAATTTATCCTTAAATTTCTTTTTAAATATACTTAACAAGTATCCCGAGACATTGATTGGGATGATCCCTTTCAATTTTAGCGTATATTTCTATTTGATTCATAAATTTCAATTTTATTATCTAACACTTACATTTTATTAAACAAAATGTATAAAATATTAATTTTGTTTTTCATTCCCTAAGATACAAATTATTGAACGTGATTAATTTTAAGAGGATCTTTTATTTTTTGTAGATTCAAAATCTGAAGAAATATAATAGATGTCACTTTTGTAGATTTTTTTTTGTTTTTATCTACTTGTCACTTTTAAATTTCAATGCAATATTTATCGTTAGCTTACCTTTCATCTGTGTGGAATTATTTTGACTATATATAATCTGAAATAAATATATCAATTTTTTTGAAAAAAAAATTTATTCATTATTGTTTTGTCAATATTTATTCATTATCTTCAAAAAATATTTTTTTTTTCACCCACCCCCTCATGATCGCAGTTGCGATGATCGAACCGTGATTCTTCCTACCAAGTTCAGCGTTAATCACAAATAAATCAACTAATGATTGATTCTAAAAAAAATTGTTTTCACCACCAGTTTAATCTGGTTCGGAGACTAATTTTGGCATCAAGTGGTTTCATCTCTCTCCCGATTACAGTTGCGAGATATCGAACCGTGGTTCTCCCTACCAATTTTAGCATCAATCATGACTGAACCAACTAACGAGTGATTCAAAATATTTTAATTAACTTAACATTTAACTTTTTTATTAAAAATTAATAAATAAATACATGTGGCATGTTTTGGTGCATATGATTGATCAAACGAACATAATTAGCTCAAAGGTAGGCTGACTTTCCCGCTTTAAAGTCAGGAAATTCCGATCCGACACTCTCTCACACACAGAACAGAGAAACAGTGAGAATGTTTAGTTTTGGTGTTTCCTCCTCCACCGCCGCCGCCATCACCACCACAGCCGCCGCCTCCGCCGGTTCCACTCGTATTCTCTGTGCAACCATTTGCCCCCATTCTTCTTCACTCATACCTACACATCACTTTTCTTCTCATCTTCTTCCCACAACTTCGGTATTCTCCTTTTTGCCACTTCAAATTTTTATTTTTATTTTTTTTACTTAATTTTAACTTTATTATTGTTCAATGGTATTGGTTTTGAAATGGGTATGTTCAGGTTTCTTCATCTGCACAACGATTAAGGTGTGTTCCTATCAAAGCTATGGCTGAAACAACTCATACATTGTCTGTGCCAAAATCTGCTTCATTATCTCCAGGTGCTTTTTTTATTCAGCTATTTCATTTACTGCTTTAGATTATATTCATTTTTTGCCCCAAATATTGATGAGAATCAAATCAATTTTTTTAATTAAAAAGGTTAATTTTTTACTACACGAAATACCATGTAGCACCAACACTTCTGATGGAAGGCATGTCTGACACCGACACACATGATTAAGTTCATTTATCTGATTATGCCTCTTTTTTTGGAGTAATAGAAAGTAGGTTTAAATATAATTTTCGTCCCGGTAAATAGTGATTTTTGGTTTTAATCCCTATAAATTTTTTTGTTTGATTTTATTCTGCAAATTTAAAAATTGATGGTTTTAGTCCCTGACATATATGGCCCAATATAATCATGACACGTGGTGCCATGTGGTCTAATAAGGCGACTTCATGGACTAAAAGCAATTGTTTTTCAATTTACAAGGACCGAATCCAAACAATAAAAAATACAGGACTAACACCAATAAACGCTATAATTGCAGGGACTAATATTATATTTAAACCTAGAAAGTATAATATGGTTTTATGCAAATCCACTTGTAGTAGGCAATTCAACTTCATAAAACCAGCTTAATGAATTTACAGGTCTTTCTGTTAATTAACACCTTGATGATTCATGAAGTTCTAGAATTGACAGCAAATAGTTTTTCGCTTTTGTTTGGTTTCTGCTCCTTTCAATTTTAAAAGATCACTTTTTAAGTCCTAATGCTTGATACTATTGTATAATTAATAGGTTTTTTTGTGACAATGATGTACATCTCCTAGAAACAAAATGAGTTATTTGAGCTAGAAGAAATTCGCATATTAAAACCAGACCTGATTTAAGTATTTCAGTCATTAGAAAAGCCATAAAACATTACCAAAATTTTCTTACTGAGAAAACTTCAGGTGTTCGGGAATTTGGAGTCTAAAAAATTAAACACGGCAGCAGCCTATATTTTACGTTGGCATTTAGGAATCACTCCGAGTTCAAGATTCACATTAGTCCAATTCCTTTTTGTTTGTGATTATTTACACCACCTTTTCACTTTTGAGTGCGCAAACTAGCTAATTTTAATTCTACAGTTACTTGTAACCCAAAAAAAATTCTACGGTGACTTGGGCTGTCCAGATTTATCCTACATGATTTTAGAAAATAATACTAAATGATGTTTTCTGCTTTTTAAAATTAAGATTAAGTGTTCTGTTGCTCTGAAACAGGAAGCAAGCAAGCTTTGATATCGTTGTCAGACAAGAAAGATCTTGCATTTGTTGGAAATGGACTCCAGGAATTAGGGTAGTTATTATTGGATTTTTGCTCATTTTTCAGCATGTTAGAATATTATTGTTTTCTTGTGTTCATACTTTTATTATCGTTCAATATATCCTTACGTTTATTTTAATGTTAGATTCACTATTGTTTCAACTGGAGGAACAGCTTCTGCATTGGAAAGTGCTGGAGTGGCTGTAACTAAAGTTGAACAGCTTACGCAGTTCCCTGAAATGGTGAGTGTACTTGCAGTTTGAGTTCTCCTCTCAAAGTCTCATCTCGAATCCGAATTTCCATTGGTACATATCCAGAGAGATTTTTCTGTCAATGAACATTGTTTATCTTTGTGTATTTAGATCAGTGTTGATAAATGGCAGCCACGACGTGGTAGATTTGGTAGATTTTTTTACAACCGCCATAGCCAATTTGTATAGGGATGCCTGCCATAGGCTACAATTGTGTGCGGATTTTTGGCTCTTTGCCATATTCTGCCATTGACACCACTGATTTTGATCAAGTTCTATTAGTATGAATTATAAATTTAGAGACAATAAGCTTTGCATTTTGATGTTAAAATCTCGTACACATTCGCCTTGTGTACTTTTTGGCATAAATAATAATTACTAACAATGACTGTAATGGCTTTTCTACACAGCTTGACGGTCGTGTCAAAACTCTGCACCCTAATATACATGGAGGTATCCTTGCTCGAAGAGACCAAAAGCATCATATTGAAGCTCTCAGTACACATGGAATTGGTAAGTTATGTTATCAGCTCAGTTATAATTAGTGTTGTCAAATAGCAGTTATAGCATAGCAGAACTTGAACAAATCGCAGTTGTTCCGCGATACACTATTTACAACAAAGTGTTGTCAAAATGCGGCATAGCAGCGTTGTTGCACTGCAGCATAGCAGAATTTGAATAAATTGCTGTTTTTGGCTAACTCCGATTGGTAACATTGTTTATAACAAGTGCACTGTGCTACATATTATAAATTTGAAGTCTGTTCTTTCAGTTTGTGAGACTTCGATATTCTATTGCTTTGCTAAAAGTTTTCCATTTCAGGTACTTTTGATGTTGTGGTGGTGAACTTGTATCCATTTTATGATAAAGTTACATCAACTGGAGGCATTGAATTTGAGGATGGAATCGAAAACATTGACATTGGTGGTCCAGCCATGATTCGAGCTGCTGCAAAGGTTGTTTATTAGACTGAAAGTGCCAACTTATCATTAAAAGTTTATGGTTCAGAAAATATTTTGTTTAAAAAAAGGGTCCTTGTTCATTCATACTGTCTTTGAGCTGAAATTTTCATTTTTTTTTTCTATTGAATTATCTTTTAAATATAAGATGATAAATTTGTTTTTGAGCAGAATCACAAGGATGTTTTGGTAGTGGTTGATTCAGAAGATTACCCTGCCCTTCTAGAATTTCTTAAAGGAAACCAAGATGAACAATTCAGGCTAAAGCTTGCATGGAAAGCTTTTCAGCATGTTGCTTCATATGATTCTGCAGTATCTGAGTGGCTGTGGAAACAAAGTGTGGGAGGTACTGTTTGTGTCGAATTATTATACGCAACAGTTACTTATGATAAAGAAATATTCATTGCAGGAAAATGAAATAATTTTCCAATATAATTCTAGAATAGGAAAGTTTGTTCTACGCCCATCTGATTAAACGGCAGACTTAAATTTTGCATAGTTTCTAAGTTAGAAGATTGAGAAATCAATGGACTTGTTTGAAATGACATATTTGATATCAAAACAACGACATGCAAACAACACCACCAAAATTGTATGTATATGTTGTTTAAAATAAGATTAGGAATTAGGATCCATGTAAATAGAGATTTGTAAATAGGGATAGAATATTTCAAAATCATCTTATTTATTCCTTTTAAGCCTATATAAATAGTCTCTGTTGTGTAGTTGAAAACACGCGGTTTTACCATATGCCTTTCTATTTTATCTCATTCAACATATTTTTATGGAGGTACTGTTGCGTATGGTTTATAATATAAACTTTATATAATATGGTATTCTAATTGTAATATTTCAATTTTCAAGAACTATTAATGTTAGTAATGTGCACTGTAGATTGACTTCTTTCTCATTTCAATAACAGATAAATTTCCTCCTAGTCTGACAGTTCCTCTTTCACTCAAAAGTTCCCTCCGTTATGGTGAAAATCCTCATCAAAAAGCCGCATTCTATGTTGACAAAAGACTTGCAGAGGTCAACGCTGGTGGAATTGCTACAGCCATCCAGCACCATGGAAAGGTGTGAGTCGGCTACTACTTACTTTTATAAAAAATGAATGGTGATTATATTTTGTATGTTTTAAAAGCTATATTTTGTCAAAAAGAAAAAGAAAAAAAAAAAAGCTATTATATCATGTTTGGAGATGAGAGCCTTTGACTGAAAAATTGTACAATTTTCTATTAATATTTGTTTAAGTTAATGCCATAACATCAACATTATCGTGTGCAGGAGATGTCTTATAATAACTACTTGGATGCTGATGCTGCTTGGAACTGTGTGTGCGAGTTCAGAAACCCCACATGTGTAGTTGTGAAGCATACTAATCCTTGCGGTGTAGCTTCACGTGATGATATTCTTGAAGCCTACAGATTAGCTGTTAAAGCCGACCCTGTCAGTGCATTCGGAGGAATTGTAGCTTTCAATGTGCAAGTTGATGAGGTAAATATCCCAAGTCAGTTGAAAAAACTTGAGTCCTACATTGAAAAGAGATAAGACTTAAGAAGAATTTTTATAGAATGACACCCCCACCCCCTTACAAGCAAGTTTTGTAAGGATTAGTTAGGTCTTGTTAAAAACCTAATAAGAAAGATTACGGTGTTTATGAAGATAGAGCACTTTTCCTAGGTTACATTTTAAAATTCCATGTTGGTGAGGATGAGCAATTGATGTATATATTTTTTAACGATTATTTTTATATGTTTTAGGTTCTTGCTAAAGAAATAAGAGAATTTAGAAGCCCCTCCGATGGGGAGACAAGGATGTTCTACGAAATAGTGGTTGCACCCAGCTATACAGAGAAAGGACTTGAGATTCTTCGTGGAAAATCAAAGACTCTACGGATTCTTGAAGCAAAAAAGAACGAAGCAGGAAAGCTTTCACTCAGACAAGTTGGTGGAGGATGGTTAGCCCAGGATTCCGATGACTTGACTCCAAATGACATCAAGTTCAACGTAGTCTCAGATAAGACTCCTCAGGATGGTGAACTTCACGATGCGGAGTTTGCATGGTTGTGCGTGAAGCATGTAAAAAGCAATGCTATTGTGATAGCTAAGGTACAATCTGATACATTATGAAACTCTTTTATGACTAAATGGAAGTGGTTTAAAAAATCTGATCTCTTTGTTAATCTTTTGCAGGACAATTGTATGTTAGGTATGGGAAGCGGCCAACCGAACCGTGTGGAGAGTTTAAGAATAGCAATGAGGAAAGCTGGAGCTGATGTTAAAGGAGCAGCCTTAGCTAGTGATGCCTTCTTCCCATTTGGTAAGTGTTTTTGGCAATGCAGTAATTCATTTTTTATCCTATAAATATATTTAAGCCTATCAGAAAATAATAGTAAATTGTCGAGCACTCTTCAGTGAAACATTATCAAACTTTATAAAGATTTAAAGAGCTGTTTTTTCTTTGGTTTTTGTTTTTAACCAAGAACATCTCCTGATTATTTATGAACAGCTTGGAAAGATGCAGTAGAAGAAGCGTGTGAAAGTGGAATTGGAGTTATCGCAGAACCAGGTGGTAGTATAAGAGATCAGGATGCTATAGACTGTTGTAACAAGTACGGCGTTTCACTGCTCTTTACCAATGTGAGGCACTTCAGGCACTGATCATTTTCCTTTTGAGAGAACTTTGTCTCAAATATCTAAGCGGTGTTTCCGAAACCCCTTTTTGACATCATGTAGCTCTATAAGAATGTTGTACTATATATTTTATCAACGCTTTTAAATAGCGGCTATAGTGGTGCTACAGCTCAGTGGAACTTGAACAAATTGCTATTGTTCCATGATACGCTCTTAGTTTAAAGTACTGTCAAATAACAACTATAGCATTGTTGTGTAATGGAATCCGAACAAACTGTTGTTTTCTGCTATTTGCAACTTTGCAGTGTTGTGTAAGGCAAAATAATGCTTCTAAATTAATGTTTTAGTAGTTTTTTTTTTTTGGTACATTACGTTTTAGTAGCTTTTTGTTCTCGAGTATTACGTAATATGGTAAATCTTATGACATTAATAGAATCAAATAAGACAATCCTTGTTGCAACTATAAATTTGGGTTGTTTTGTTGGAGCTATTGAGATTAATCCTTTATTGATCAAAGTTAATGGTGAAAGTAAATGCAGAGATCAATGCTCTAAAGCTATTTAAATGCTGACTTTGCTTTCTTTATAAGGTTGACTTAAACGATGAGTACCGAGAACATCATTATCCAATCCACCGGACTGCTTAATCTAGCTCTGAGAGTTGGTTCTGACATTAATTGGTTACAACCCCTCCCGATGTCCTCCCTATCAAGTCCAGCGTCAATCACCACTAGACCAATTTGATAAAAAAATGAATAGTTTAAAAAATTGCAAATTTTTATTTTATAATTTAAAATATCGAGATTGAATTTAGAGGGTACAATCAAAATTGAATGGTTGTTATCTTTTGTGAGCGCATGAATGTGGCAAACTCTTATTGCATTTGACTTAAATTGTTGATTTCTATTGTTTTGTCGTGGATGCATTTCTCAAATAGAAAATGTTGGTTAATTTGGGAATTCATGTGAAGAAAAAATGGTAAATATTTGAATTTATGATTATATAAGTTCTTAGTCCCTATGATAAACTCTTTTCGGTTTTTTTTGTCAAAGACAGTTCACCTTTTTAGATTCATTGAATAAATAATGTATCGGGTTATAAATAATGTATTTGCTATTAGTTTCATGCTTCTTGACTCCCACTTATTCAATTTAATAGTGAATTTCTAACCACTAAACTATTTGACCAAAATATATATATACAACTTGTGTTGAAGTTAGTCAAAAATAGGGTTTGTTTGTTTAAACTTTAAAAAAAATTGGATTTTTTCTATATATTTTTTAAAATGGATTTTGTAAAACCGTTTTCCAAAATATTACTTTCCGTGTTACGAACCCCTTATTCACGATCCTGTGACCCCTCCATGAATCCTACATATGATCTCGACTCTGACTAGTTATGTTTAGTTTCTAGTTTGAACCTTAGACCGGTTAGAATAAGTACTCAACTCACCAATCAAGTTTCCTATTTGGGATGGATAAAATAACATACATTCAAACACAAAACACAGGAGAGAAATATTTTATCTTAAAACCTTTGTGCTCTTTCTTATCTATTCAAGGAATGATACAATTTTTTATCCTATGTTTATATGTTAGTAAGAAAAGGAAGAATAGCCAAGGTAAATCTGCAACTCCGAAGCAAAGGAAAACTTATGTCTGAATAAAAACTCTCAAGTGTCAGCGACCATTATTTGTTGATGGAGGTTCCATTTCTTTTCCATTTTTGGAAAATTTCAACAATTCAAAGGTTGAGCATGATGAAATTGAGAGAATTCAACCATAACCAATGAATTTGTCATTGGATACAATTCACTGCAAAGTTTCCGGAAGATGACTTCATTGTATGTTTGGTAAATTTTCCAATAACATGTAAGCGGAAATGAGTTAGAAGGCAAATAATACAATTGGTAAAACTCTTGACACCTTTTGCAAAGGGGAAGAGGTCAAAAAAATTATCAGGAAGAGAAAATGTTGGACAGATTTCTGTGTAGACGAAATGTCTAGAACTAGTAGAAAAATGAAATGTCTTATCAAGGGAATTGTTTCTATCAAAATTGAATGATTGTCTATCTTTTGAGTGCTTGAATTGGCAAACTCTTGATTGAATTTGACTTAAATTGTTGTTTTCTATTGTTTTGTTGCGGATGCATTTCTCAAATAGAAAATGTTGGCTAATTGGGGGATTCATATGAAGAAAAATGGTAAATATTTGAATTTATGATTATATAAGTCCTTGGTCCCTATAATATACTCTCTTCGGTTTTTTCGTAAAAGACAATTCATCTTTTTAAATTCATTGAATAAATAATGTATCGGATCTATAAATAATATATTTGCTATTAGTTTCATGCTTCTTGACTCTCACTTATTCACTTTAATAGTGAATTTCCAAACACCGGACTATTTGACCAAAATATATATACAACTTGTGTTGAAGTTAGTCAAAAATATGGTCGTTTATTTCAGCTTTAAAAAAATGGATTTTTTTCTTTGTATTTCTTAAAATAGATTTTGTACAATCGTTTTTTAAAATATTACAAGTTTTTTATATTCGTTTTTTATAAATTGAAATACTAATTTTGACATCATATAACATAAACATATATTATTGAAGATCAAAACATAGTCAAAACCGTAATTTTTTCAAAAATTTATATTTAAAAAAAAAATTCACCATATAGGCGCAGTAGTCGTGGTTATGAATAAGATCCATCATAGGCACGAGGTAAATATCTTAACGGATACATGAAAATTAAAATAAAATTATATTGTAAATACTCCTAAACAATGTCGGCCTTGAACACGGTTCGAGATCGACGACTACCTAGGATCCCAAATATTTTTTTTTTACAAATGTTTGCAAAAAAATATAAAAGGAAAGAAAACATAAAAATACAAAAGAAAATACGAAAATAAACAAGACATAAAAGAAATAATGATGCATGCAATATTACATAAAAATTTAAGGATCGTGTAATATATTTATGGTGTTATGTGTTATGCATGTAATAATTGGTTGAGAATGCTTTTGATGTTTGATATGCATGACTCCAAAAGTCATATTTATTACATGAGAAAGAGAGAATTGTGTATGATTAATTAATATATAAAATTCTTAAAAAAAATTAATATAGAAATTTTTAATTTTTTTAATTTAAACTTCATAATTAGTTGATAGAGTCATACATGTAATTGGTTGGTGGTGTTCTTAGTTATTGATATGTATAACTTCAAATGTCATATTTTACACATGAAAATGAGGGAGCATAATTGAGCACAGTCACCGAAGTTTGAAGAATTATTAATGTAAAGCAATGTTTTAAAAACTGGACCGAAGGTTGAACCGATGTGACCTCTGGTTCATGGTTCAATCGATTGGACCGGTTCAGCCGTTATCGAACCGATTGAACTCGACTCTAAGTATATAATATATTTAGTACTCAAGGACTTTAAAGGATTTAAAAACGAGTTTCTCCATTGAGTTGACTCGGTGACGTATGAGAGGTAGATAGAGAGAGAGAGGAGCGCCGCCCCTAGGGCTCATCTAGGGCAGCCGTTTCGGTCACCGCCTTCACCGGAAGCAAGGCACAAACGGGGGGAGAGTCATTGGATAGCGAGGAATGGACTGAGGTGAGTTATCAACGGCGGAAAGCATTGTGATATGCAGATAGAGGTCATGAAAGGATATTGCAGAACTTGCATTACCAGAGAAAAACACGATCATTCTCTAATCCTGGTTTTCATTCTTTGGACGACGATCAACCTTGGAACAACACTTACGCACGCGATCATGATCAAATGGTGAGGAACCAATCACGTTACAACAAGAACCAACTCCGCAATCGTCGACGATCAAGAATCCTCTACCGGCGGCAATCAATTTCTGTTTTTCAAACCGCAATTTGAGATTTGGATGGAGGACAGCAGGAAGGATGGAGGCAGAGATCAGATTCTCGACAACGGCATGTCAGTTCCCATCGACGGCAGCAGAGCAAGGATTATCGACTTCGGCATGATAGTTTCTCGCGACGATTGCAATAAAATGGTGAGTATAGCAATAGACAGTTTGATAGTTGGAACGAGAATAGTAAAAAGAAGGTGAAAGGCTTTGGCATAGGCAATGGAGTGGAGCATACTGTTAAAGGAGGTTCTGAATTCAAAAGGTATGTTTCGTTCTATTTTACTAATTTTTCGCACCAATCTTCGTAAGGGCTTCGAAGTATGTGGTGGTATGTTGGAGGACGTTTTTGTTCCCAAAAAGAGAAATAAACATGGCCAACTCTTCAGTTTCGTCAAATTCTCTAATGTGCGGGACGTTTCTAAGCTGTTACGTGCTAGGAATAATGTTCATTTTGAATTCAGAACACTTTCTTATATTTATTTGACTGAAATTAATTTACTCTTTTTCCAAAATAAAATAGGTAGGACCAACACACATTTATTACTCCTTACCATGCCCTTAGGGGCCACAATGCCCTTTACATTTTTACGCACTCAGAATCTCTGATATGAATCTCATAATCTAATTATAGCTTTTTAAAGTAAAATATGAGAAAACAATTTCAAACCAAGTATAAGTTCATCCCTACATAAAATTTTCGATATCTGAAAAGATTTCTAGTTCACAAGAATTTAAGAAACTCAAGTCTAAAGTTTGATCAATGGAAAATTAAAGAAACAAAGACTCGTACCAATAATAAGAACCATCCAATTATCTTCATGACCAACATGTTATTGTATAAGTTACATGATTTAAATACTTTGTAAAGTGACTAATTTTAGCATAATTAGAAAACAAATCATCTTGATCTGGGAACACAAATAGGCATTCTGACTATAATTAGCATATAAACAAAGGACTTGATTAAAATTAAAAGCTCTTCCATAATAGAAAGAATGTTATGAACATTTAGGTCATTTAACCTAATAAAATGGGACACAAAAACAATAAATCGAATGGAACGCCTTGTATGCTTTGATAATATGCATATGCTAGTTGTAACTGAGAACAGCTAAGTGGTTTAGTTATAGCAAACAAAACAATCGATAGGTATAATTTTGTAAAGCAAACTTAACAAACGAGGATGTAAAGAGTGAAAATCCAAAAAATCCAGTGAATAAAATAAAATGTGACAATAACATTTGAAAAACTAAAAAGGAACATAGATTAAATGAGTCTAATACATAAGACACTCATAACTAAAATCAAAATTTCACATTATCTGTTATAAGATCTCTCAAACACAGAACTCAAAACCTAGAAGCAGATGACAGATCAAGGAGCAACAACAATCCTTCCGGCAACTTGGTCCAAATCCCTCCTCCCATTGGAAGTGATTTTTCTGCCACTGAATAAAGAAATGGCGAGGTCAAAATTATGATAGAAAGTGCTAATGCAGAATAACATCAAGAGTGTATAAGCAACTGCTGATGACAGTATAAAGATACTCGCACACAAATACACAGTAGCATCAACTAAAGCTAAACAAGTGAACATATTAAAATAGCCTCTTGATTTCTATTGCAGCTTTGGCGTATATATTTCTAATATTGAATTGTACTATTCCTAGTTATTGCTACAATCCTCTTAACCGCCCTACCCTTATGGTGAAACAGCGTGCTAATGGATTGGAAACCAACAAGACAATGTGTGACGGCATTACCACCATTGTCACCATTGTCGGGAAAATATGCCAGTGAGGTGTTTATATGGAAGACATCAACAACACTGATATGAACTGCATTAGACTAAGAAGGAATATGAGTCCTTACCCCTTGGTGTCCATCTCAATGATATTCAAGTTCTGCAATTGTTGAAGAATGTGACGAGCAATAGCACCGCTGCTCTTGCAGAAATGAGGTGGACGACTACCGTTCCTCTGGCTTCCACCATAAATCCTCTGGAAAGCACCAACACCAAGTCCTCCCCTCATGTAGATCTTCCTTGCCATGGAAGCTGTAGCACAAAAAATCATTAAATTTTCAGCAAGAATTAATCAAAGATATTGCTTATGAAATTTTGAACAAAAATTGAACAAGTAGCACAGAAATCACACTAACAAAACACACAAAACTCACCAGCTCTGATATAGTACCAGTCAGGATCATAAGGAGCCAACTCCTTAAACTTTGCAGTCTTCACAATATCGGTCCATTCAGGAAGTTCCATCTGTTAAATTAAATTAAATAAAATTATATTAAAAATCCAACAAACCTTGAACTTAATAAAATGTTAGAATATAGAACTTCAAAAAACTGTACAACATAATTAAAAAAATTAGTCATAATTTAATTAAAAAAAGAAAAAAAAAATCAAAAGATCTTCAACATGAAAAAGAACATTTATTTATTCAATCAATAAATCAAATAAAAACATTATCCCAAATACAACAAAGTAGATCAAATCATAGACTTTAACCAAATACAACCCAAAACAAAACACACGCACACACGCAGAAATCAAAATAATAACAGAGCGTAAAAACATAGCGTAAGGAATTAAAATGAAACAGATGAAAAACAAAATCAGTGAATAATCTAAATGAACCATAAACCGTAGAAATCATAGATTAGATTAAAAGGTGTTATTTCGGACATGAATTAACCTTTCCAGATCGCTTGAGATGAGCGGAGTAAGCTTTGACGAACTCGTGTGGAGAAACATCCTTCACTGTCCTTGCGGTTGCCATGGTTGTTGCTGCCGGCGGCGATCGTATAACTCACTCACTATCTCTCAGAGAAGAATGGAGAAGTAGGGTTTCGTGCTTATATGGTGTTTGTGTTAGGGTTTTGTTATTATTAAGAGATTGTTACCCGATCCAATAGTCTATTGGATCTGGATCATATAACTTTAGGCCCAAAACGTTAGATGAGTATATTCTATATGCTATATTAATTTTTTTTTGTTTTTTACACAAGCTATATTTTAATTAATATTAATTAATATATACGGTAATATATTTTACATTTTGATGATATATTGGTAAGAAAATAATTACACATCCATCAAAATGATCCAATACTAGGGCCGGTCCCGACTATTTGGAGGCCCGACTTAAATGTTAAAAGTGGACTCTAATAATAAATATATAAAGAAATTCAAATTAAATTAACAAAATAGAAGAATAAATTAGCAATTAGAATAAAAGAAAAATCGGAAAACTGAGTAATTAGCGCGACCGTTCCAATTAAATTAGAGGTCCAAGTTTCAATGTAAAAATGGACCTTAATAAAAAAAATTGTTATAAAATACTAATTTTCTATTTAAATTGTAAACAGCAAGTCAGCATTCTAATTGACTAGGTTGGGCCAGTGGAAGTAGTTGATGACGTGTTATTTACACCATTAGACTCCACTAACTTACTATTTGCACCCCTAGGTAAAATATTTATTAAAAAAATGAGGCCCCAAATATTCGGAGGCCCAGCTCTGTAGAGCTGTTTGCACCTCCCTAGGGCCACCCCTACTATAAAGATAATTGTACAATATTTTAAAAATAATATAATAAGTGATAGCATAGCGTGTTTCAATTGGGTGTATGCATTTGTGTTTGTGTTTGATACTTTTGAATTCTTAGTACCATAGATTGAGTTTTATGTAAAGAGTTCAAAAGAGTTATGAATAACAATGGTGTGTCTCCTGAGTCTATGAATATTATTTTCAAGAAAAAATATTTTGTCATTCAAAAAATATTAGAATCGTAGTTTGTTACCCTTTTATTTTTCATTCATATGTAATTGTCATATAACTATTCCAATATATCAATAAGAAAATCAAAAAAAAAAAAATGTATGCATCATATTATCAAACAACATAAATTAATACTATATTGTTATTTTTCATTCATATGTCTTTTTTTTTCTTTTCTTTGAATATATTTGTAGTCTTTGATATAAGCGATTTTGAATTTTGATCCTTAAAAAAATCATCATATTTTACATGTATAATATCATGTTTCTCTCATTTTGGTCCTTCGTTTTCATATGTAATCTAAAAATAACGTCTTTCTCATATTTGTTGTTTGTATCACAGTCATGTGGGTAAGGGATGCTAACTTGATTTTTTTTTTTTTTTGACTCATCATTATTTATTTTTTAAGAGATGAAAACAAGAGGGAAAATTTTATTTGAGATTAAATACCACATTTAGTGTCTTCAAATGACATGTGAAAATGAAGACAAAAGTAAGGGAAAATCGATACTTCTCATAAAAAAAAAAATTATTTTAAACTTAATCTAAAATTTAGGATCTTACTTTTCATTTTAAAGTAAAGTGTTTGGAATTTTACACAAAGGACAATAAATATTTATTTGGGTTACTATGTTAAGTTTAAATTTTAAAAAATATCGATATTTTTTAATAATAATGAGGGCCAAGGCCCAAAAAAGAGAGATTATGTGAAGATCATTCTAGGAGTGGCAATTTCCAGACAAGTCTTATAAATTACGACCTCATAATCAAGTGTATAATCTATATTCATCATCGCATTTGCACACTTGTTAGTTTCTCTGTGAGAGAACTCCCCTTCGCAATCCAAAGCTAATAGCTTCCGAATATTCTTCAAAATTGTCCAGTCAACCATGTTTCACATATGGGCAGTTTTTATGACTTACACAACAGATACTGAGTCAATATTCACTTCCACCATTTCTTTTTTTAAAGAAGAGTATGTTAAGTTCTAGAACACCTTTTTCTTTCTCACATGAACTCCCTATGGCACAAGTTTCCTTTACACTTCACTTCTAATTGATTAAGTTGCACTTCTCCGTATTGTTTATCAATCCGTTTAATATGAATTATTGCAACACTTTTATTAAGACTTGCATTAGGGCTAAGTTACTTTTGAATATTAGTGCGTCCACCCTGGTAAAACTTGAAAGTCAGATAATGATTTGATTAACAACTCTCAAGTTGATAGTCTCAATAGTAATTATCTCTGCTTTTATTTTTTCAAGCAATCGTGTTAGTGAAAGAACTATGTTTAGAGAGTGTTTAGTACAAATTGTAAGGTTTTTTAGCTAAACTCGCAGGTAACATATATCTGTGACTGCCGTTGGACACTCAAGTAAAAATATTGTTCAAGTTAGATATCATAAATGGATACTCCTAATTGAAAATTTAATTTTGAACATAATCTTAAAATTAAGAACTTTACTTTTAATTTAGAGATTTATGTGTTACATTTTTTCATCAAAGGTATGATGAAATCACAAATGATACATCATGATGTTTAATTTTATTTTTTTAAAAAAAGAATAGCTAAATTGCACGTTTGACCCCCCTAATTTTCATAAACTTGCAATTTTGATCCCTTATGGTTAACTTTCAAAATAACACTTTTGATCCCTTAACTTTTCCAAACTTGCGATTTTGGCTCCTAACTTTAGCCTCTTTTGCAAAAGAATGGTCAACGCACCTGTGGCAAGTGACTCACATGTCACATCAACATATCTTGCCACATATCATTGTCCACGTGGCAAAACATGTTGATGTGACATAAATTTAGAGAGAAAGAATGAATGGACGATTGAGATGATAGCACTATAGACAACAGAAGATAATTGGTTGCAGAGGATTCATAACCTATCCTCCATCGTTTTCACATGTCATCCAAAACGGAATTGAATCATCTGTTGCCCCTCTTGTTTACCCTCGTGCTCTTAATCTAACGGCTGATAAATAAATGAATTAAGAGGAAAAATTTAGAGAGAAAGAATGAATGGACGATTGAGATGATAGCAATATAGACAGCAGAAGATAATTGGTTGCGGATGATTCTCCAAAAAAACAACAATGCGTCCATAATTTGTTGTTTGTACCACTGTCGCATGTGTAAGGGATGATAACTTAATTTTTTTTCTCGACTCATATTTATTTGTTATTTAATTACTTTTTAATAGAGTCAAACTAGAGGAGAAAATATACTTGAGGCTAAACACCACATCCTTTGCTAGTGTCTTTTGAATGACATATAAATCAAGTGATTTCAAGTCCTAAACAAGGTAGCACATTAAACCACCACATATTCAAATCGTAGGTAAGACCTTTTTTTTTAGTCTTCAGCCACCACCAAATAAGAGCCTTCACTTTATCAAAAAAACAAATCAATTGATAATTCATTTTGCTCAAAAAACTTGTTATGTGTTTTTCCAAATAAGCCAACAACAAAATCACCTAAATTGCAAAGCATTGATGATCTAATGATTATGACCGATTGATGGTGTAAGATTTTTTCCAACCGCAAAAAATATGAATTAAATTCTTATTTCATAAATAAAAACGATAGGTCTCGTATAACTCATTGTGCAGCTACTAGAGAGTAGAGACACTATTGGAGGGCCTAGATTTGATGCCTCCACATGATCTTTACTTTACGTGTAAAAATATTATTATTTTTTTTATTTTTAAAAAAGACAACATTTAAATCCAAAACGTATTGATCCCACCTAAGACAATTGCAAATTGATCCTTGTGTCACTTTTATTATCAATCAATAATAACAATAATATTTCTCCTTAATTTTTTTCAGTTTTACTTTAAAAAACAATTAATTATAAAAAAACAGATATTTATCTTGACCATTGAACAACTTTATATTTATTATATAGTAATGTATTGATTAATACAAGACCATCTACATAAACATAAAGCAGTTGAAAGATTATGTACCAAAAAAAAAAAGCAGTTGAAACATCAAAATGTTCTCACCAAAATTTGCCTATATAAAACACAAGCCTAAAGAAAATATTCTACATATCAAGATGGAGAAGACAATGAATTCTCTCAAATTTACCTTCTTGCTTTTTCTCATCATCTCAACAGGTCTAAAGTCAAAGAACCATTTTTTATTTTTTTTTTATTTTGATAAAAATCCTTTCATCTCTTCTACATATGTTGCATACAAACATTGTCTTATATTTTATGTATTTTGTTTTTGTTGCAGATATGTGCATCAAATCAAAAGCTGAGGAGGATGTTTCTTTTCTTCGTTGCAATTATGATATCGATTGTCAGAACAAGCCTCGTGTTGCAAAAAGACTTCATTGTCCAACCGGTCGTGCTATTATATGTTGGGATGAATATTGTGTTTGTGATCCCACAAATTGAGTAATAGCTACTCTAATGATCGAGAATAAGATACAAATAAAAGATTAGTAAGAAAAACATTGTTGTATTTACATTTTATTCGCATCTCATGAAATATGAAAGTTGGAAATAATAAATTTTAAGGTTCAATGTGTATTTTCTGTTCAAAATAAATGTTTAATTGCATATTTGATCTTGCGATTTTTTTTTTTTGGTTTTGGTCTTTTTAATTTTTTAATTGTAATATATATTTAAATACTTTTATCAACAAATTGATCCAACTTTCATGAGAATCTTAACCAATATGAGTAATAACCGATCATCTTAATGTATCTCCGATAAGAACATAAGTTTATAGAATTATGAATTCGTTCTTTATTATTTTTTTCTTCTCTTATCGGAGGAATTTGACAAGTAGAAATGTGACTAGAAGTCAATTTTCTGAATTATATAAACATGACATGGCATTGTGTAGGAACTGTTTAAGAATAACGGTTCAAACCAAATTTTCATTTGAAACTTTTATAAAAAATTTCATTATAATTTTATTTTACACAAAATTATGTAACACTATAAGAATCAATTTTAAAAAAATCTATAACAAACAGACCCAAAATCTGCTACAAAAAAGGAACCAATATAAGTCATACACTGAACATATACAATCAAATTGAAATATTCTCAACCTGCCAAACTAGCTGGTGTATCCGCGCATCTATTTACTTCTCTATAAATATGTTTAATTAAACACAACCCAATCCAAACTCAGCATGTCCATAATGTTTGGTGCAATACTCCATCCAGCTGCTGCTCTTCCTTTTTTGTCCAATAAGCTAAACACCACCACTTGTGAATCCAAAGCTAACCTTAATCCCTCCAATTAAAGCTCCCCATAGTTCCGCTACATAAAGGACTGCACACCAAAACCACGTATCCTTGAGAGTAGTCACCTTCTCCTCTAATTATAACCCATCCACTGTTTGGTGGCATACACTGGCCATGTGTTAAGAAGTCTTACATCGATCGTGAGACGACCTGAATATGTGTTTATAAGTGAGGACAATCTTCACCTTATAATATAAACCAAATACATTAATTATGCAATGAATTGAATTTTGCTTATATAGTGTTACGAATGATGTAATCTTTACTTATAATTTGAAATAAAAAAGTTTAGTTTTTTTTACCGTGAGAGAAGGAATAGTATTTTGATATTTTCAATATCATGACATTAAATATTATTATTTGTCATATAAATTTATAAATTTTGTTTTTTCTTTTGACTAAAAATTTATTAGTTTTGTTGTTAATAGAATTCTACGAAATCACGTATTTAACATAAAAAAATTTCAAAGATATAATATTATATTTATATTATAAGATATAGTCTTTCCAACTCACAAAAATTTAGAAAGGTGATTTTTGCTTATAATTTAAAGACAATTATGATCATATACTTTTTTTTTTCCTTTAAGTTTGTGTCAAAATTATGATCATATACTATATATGCATTTTTTTTTTGTAAGGATATATATGCATTGATTTTATGCGATATCATATACAGTACATCAACAAAAAGTAGTAAAAAAAAAAAAATAGTTGAATGGTCAACAAACCAATTTTCCTATATAAACATAGGAGAATGTTAACTTGTGCCCTTAAGGCACATGTTAAGGAAGCAAAAATAGAAATTATTAAATGCTAATTTGTGTATTTTGACTTTTGAAGCATTAAATTTCTTGTATCATTAAATGTTGAATTTCTATTTTGGTATATCTTAACATGTGCCCTAAGGGCACATGTTAACAAGACCCATAAACATATGTGTCTATAGAACATATTCTACATATCAAGATGGACGCATCAAGAAACTATCTCCTAAAATTGGCATTCTTATTTTTCTTCATTATTGCAACAGGTCTAAAGCCAAAGAGCAAATATTTATTTAATTATCTCTCCACCTCTTTTATTTAATTTTTTTTCTTCATCTTTTCTACATGTTGCACACAAACATTTTCTTAGGTTTTATGTATATTGTTTTTGTTACAGATATGTTCATAGGATCAGAAGCATGGTTTGGTTGTAATAGAGATAACGATTGTCAAAAACCTAATATTATCAAAGTTCTTGGTTGTCCAATGCATCGACCTCCTGTGTGTTTTAATAACGTGTGTGCGTGTGATCCCACTCCTCCAAGACAAATTCATGTGTAAGGATATGAAAATATAATAATAATGACAATATAATGTATTATTTATTATCAATGAATTTAGTTGATTATTTGATCATTCATAATTTGTTTGCTTCTTACTCACAATTTTGGGGTATAGACTACAAATGTATGCCTTCATCTATATCGGGTGATAAAAATATCGATAAAAAATGATGCTTTTACTTTACAAATAGGTATTGTTAAGATGAGTTAAACCCAATATAAAAATCTAATATGATATTAGAGTTTATTGTTTCGATCCACCCAATATTTACATTTACGTATGAAGTCCAATAGTAATAGACGTGACTGGTGTATTGAAAAAACCAAATTTCACTTTGATTAAATATAAAGGTCCAACTATAGTTTATAAAAAGTAGCACTCATCACCTTACAAGCCTTATAAGGATAAGTTTGACCCAATAAAAAAATCTAACAATAATTAAAAGGGTCATGCTAATCGGTGCCTCTGGAACATTGGTTAAGAAAACCAAAAAAAGAAAGTTTTGAATAGAAAATAACACATTTTAAACTTTTAGAAGTTGATTGCACAAACTCCAATGTCAAATTATTATTTTTGCTCCATTAACCAGTGTCCCGGTGGCACGGTTTAGGATTTTCCTAATTAAAATTCTATGATAACATACTTATCACCAAAAAAAACCTAATTCTCTTCTTTCTTTCACTGCCGCCACAGCAGAGTCCCCTTATTGGTTGATTTTTTTTGATTTATCAACTAAAGACGGTTGGTTTAGGATCAATTTTGATCCGGAATCACCCCCTTTTGATTGTTTTTTTTATTTCTTTTTATTTAAATAAGTGATATCCACTTTTTTTTTAAGTTTTATTCGAGATTTTTCTTTCGTGATCTTTTCATCTAGGATTGCTTTAATCTCGTCTTAGTGTAGAAACTTTTTATTAGTGTAAAACAAATCTTTTACACTAATTAATATATCAATCTGACATCATTATAAAATTAATTTGAACCAAAATGGGCATAATCAAAATCATGATCTTTCATTTAAAATTGAATCAAGGACAACTCAATCGTTAGTTGGTTTAGTGGTGATTGAAGCTGAATTTAGTAAGGATAATTAAGGACTACTGTCTGATCCTCCACATCCTCCACAACTGCGATCAGAAGGAAATCAAACCATTTGCCTATATAAACACAAGTCAAGTCTAAAGAAAATATGCTACATGGACAAGACAATGAATTCTCTCAAATTTGCCTTCTTGCTTTTTCTCATCATCTCAACAGGTCTAAAGTCAAAGAACCATTTATTTTGTTTTTAAATTTTGAAAAAAATTCTTTCATCTCTTCTATATGCATGTTGCATACAAACATTCTCTTATGTTTTATGTATTTTTGTTTTGTTGCAGATATGTGCATCAAATCAAAAGCTGAGGAGGACGCTTCTTTTCTTCGTTGCAATTATGATAACGATTGTCGTAAAAGTCCTCGTGTTATAAAAACACTAAATTGTCCAATTAATCGTCCTATTATATGTTGGGATGAAACTTGTGTTTGTGATCCCCGAATGTCTTAGGCAATAACAAATTGAGCAATAGACTATTCTAGTGATTGAGAATAAGATATAAATAAAATATTAATAAGAAAAAAGATTGTTGTATTTACATTTTATTCACATCTTATGAAATATGAAAGTTAGAAATAACATCTTTTAAAGTTTAAATGTGTATTTTCTGCTTAAATTAATTTTTAATTGCATTTTTTTTTTATGAAATGTTTAATTGCATATTGTGACAAATGTCTAATTATTTGTCCTGAACCGTGGGTAGAAGTATTAAAAAGTCTATTTTACCCATAGGATCTTACCATAGGTAAAAGTCTAAAATATATACTCCTTCCGTCCTAAAATATAAGTAAAAATGAGTCAAAGAAACTTATTTCGTTATTCATATTTCATATTTTATTTAGCACGATGTATTTGGTTAAACATTTAGATCATTCACTTTTGTCGACCACTTTTTCTTATATTTTGACAAACACCAAACCCTTGAGCGACGCACCCACAAAAGAACTATGACAAAAGAACTATGACAAGAGTCAAGACACCCCCTTAAAATTGACACAACCAGAGGCAGGTGTCACTCAAAGTCTTGCTGATATATAGCTACGGAGTTTTTTTATTTTTTATTTTTAGTGACACATTTTCTTGAAGGTAAAACAAATCGTTTGCACTAATTAATGCACCAATCTGGCATGAATTAATGCTTATTAAACTAATTTGAACCAAAATGGGCATAACTAAATCGTGATCTTTCATTTTAAAACTGAATCAAGAACAAAATAAAACTGAACTAATACTCATTCAATCCCATTGAAAAACAATTGATTTAATGTTTCTAAGGTTATGGATCCTCCACTTTTTGTGATGAGAGGAATCATATATATACTCAATCTCCAGCCACAAACAAGTTTTGATCGCAACAATATAATTGTCCAAACATCAAATTTTTTTTTAAGCAACACATCAATGTTTTTATGTAAGGCACATCTTGTGCTTTTGTTTGGCTTATTTAATGAATTTTTTTGTTGAAAAATTATGGAATTCTCTGCAAGAGTTGGAGAAGTAACAACTCAGTTAAAAAGTCGAATTACCAACTTTTACACTAATTTTTATGTTAAGAATGCAAATGGATGACATCATATGCAATTTTGAAGAATATTTTGAATATGAAATAAAAGAAATTGTGAAGTTTTATAAAGAATTGTTTCATATCTAAAATTCATATTCTAGTAATCAAATACAATCATATACTAAATTTAGTGTAGGTAATAAGGTGTCAATCAATTAAACGATTGTATTGAGCTATTGGTAGGGTGCTTACTTTAATTTTTATTTTAATTTTTGTATATGTTTATTTTTATACGGATAACGACCACCCATGGCTCGTGCAGCCTAGCCCGTATTTTGAACGAAAATTTCTCACCCACCCCCTGAATTTCTCTTTTCGCTTCGGAAAACGTTTTCCGAATGTTTTTAATGTAAATTTCAGTAAATTTTACACTAGAAAAACACCTCAGAAGATATTTTCCGAAATTTTGGGGGGTGGAAAAGAAACATTAGGGTGGGTTCAGAAATTTTCATTTTGAACGATCTTTTCCGGCCGGGGTTAAAAACCCTGAAAAAATTGGGCTAACCTATAAAATTGGCCTAATATTTTAAGTTCAAGTCCTACATTTATCCGAGCTTGATGGGTCAGTGGGTCGCCCCATACGAGCTAGTCCATTTTGACATCTCTATTATTATTTGTCTCTGTTGAGTTCATACTCCTCCCTTAATTGCAATTTATTATCACTAATGTAATAACATTGAATGTTTGTGTAGATTCCCCATGCTTCGTAAATTACTCCCTCTAGTTCTTAATATAAGAAAAAGTTGACTTTTTAGATAAATTCAAAAGTGAATGTATCTAGTTTATAATATAGTCTAGATACATCAATTTTTCAATGTATCTAAAAAGCAAATTTCTTCTAATATTAAGGACCGGAGGGAGTATAAGCTTTATTGACTTTTTTGTGCAATTTCCCTATAATTTTAAGCGTCACTTCCCCATATATATATAGGATGTATGCATGTGTTACTTCCCTATAACGCCTTCCTGAATACAATTGGTCATTTATCAATTCAGTGATATATATTAATGGCTACATTGATTCTCTATACTCTTACATTAAATGGAGTACGTTTAGATGCTTGTGTGAGTTTTTTTTTAACAATGGATTAGAGAATTGAACTTATGTATATTATTTAAATTCCTCACCACTAGACCTGTGAGTTTTGGGAATGGATTTTCTCAAGTATAATTTACACTTAAGAGAATAAAGTATGATTTGTTATCATTGATCAAGAGAGAGAAACATATAAAAATTTAGAAAAAATGAATTTAAATGATGTTAGATTACACTTTATGCTCTCAAGTGTAAATCACACTTGAGAGAATCCATTCCCGTAGGTTTTATACACTCATCTAATAATTTGCATTAAGATCTTGCATATGTTTCTTATAAGCCTATCATAAATATATGACTTAACTACACATTTAGTCTCTTACGTTTATTTTAGATTTCAATTTAATCTGTTACATTTAAAAAGTATCAATTTAGTCTCTTACGTTTCTATGGATGAAATTTCTAGCCACTAGACTACTTAAAAAAAAAAAATTTGAATCTATTTATATAATTTTTCTTAGAAAGAAAAAAAAAACAATTATGATAACAAAAGGTAGTCAAGAAAACAAAACAAAAAGGTAGTAAAAAAAAAAGTCAACAAAAACAAAAAGTACTTGAATGGTCAACCGTTTCTCACCAATTTTCCTATATAAACAAACAAACATGTATGTCTAGAGAACATATTCTACATATATTAAGATGGACGCAACAAGAAATTCTCTCCTAAAATTGGCATTCTTATTATTTTTCATCATTGCAACAGGTCTAAAGCCAAACAGCAACTATTTATTTAATTTTCTCTCCACCTCTTTTTTCTATATATAGTTTTTTCATTTCAATTTTTTCCCCTTCATTTGCGCACTAACATTTTCTTATATATTTTTTACCGGAAATTTTTTCTTATATTTTATGTTCATTATTATTTTTGTTGCAGATATGTTCATGGAATCAGAAGCATACTGTAAAACAGATCACGATTGTCGTAAGCCTAGTGTTATCAAAGAGCTTGATTGTCCAGTCCAGCAACCTCCGGTGTGTTTTAATAACGAGTGTGCATGTGATCCCAGTAACCCTCCAAAACAAAAAATTGTGTAATTGTTATGAGAATAATAATATTATAATAATTAATAATAATGACAATATAATATATTGATATTAACCAATGAGTTTATTTGATCCTTTTTACATGAATTTCTCTTGAGGTAGATTATTTCTATATGATGATCGTTGATAATTTGTTTGTTTCTTCTTTATAACTTTTGGGGTACCTCGTACTCATAGACTACAAGTACTTTCAGAGAAATTCTTTAATAGGCACAATCATAAATATGATTTGTTGGGCACTCATCCAAAAAATATAAATATAAAAATAAAAAATAATTAAAGTAATATAATTTGATGTGATAATTTTTTTTTTCTTTTTAAATTTTTTGATTTATGTGTGTATGCCTATATTTTGTGTCTAAACACTTGCCCAAGCAAGTGTTGCTCATACTTTTTATAGGGTGATAAAAATATCAATATACGAAGGATATTTTGAGTACTAAATATATCTTTTGAGTAAAGTATGATAACTTAATGGAGGGTGAGGAAAATTCAAAGCGTTTGAGAGAAGTCTCAAATTTTACTAGAACTGACCAACTCTTTACATGGTTTTAAATTTTTTGTCTTAAAATTCAAATGTTAATTTAATTTGCTTTTAGCTTTTATGTTCGGGTGTTGAGATTTTTTTATTTATTAAAAAAACAGGTGTCATGTTTATTGCATTGTTTTTGTTTCATTTCCTTTACAATTTTTTAAGTGGTGTATTGGATTGAGATTTTCTAATAGTTAAAATAGTCTTTTTAAAATTTTCAATTGATGAAATCCTGAAGATGAAAATGCAAAGGTGGAATACATTGGACCCAATTGAGAGCACCGAGTAAGTCAAAAACTTCTCCTATATCGACATAAGTAATGAGCGATAGCCATTCTGTTTTGGCCAAAACAAACCTTCCTTGATCATCTTGGATACACATTACATATTCCAACTTTGTTATGCTGTTTGGAGAATGATGCATCTATATTAGCATTTGTACCGACTAGTTGGAGGTTTTGACCAACGAATTGCAGTATTATGTTGTCATTGTTGGGAGTGAAAGTTCTTGTGATTATGTGCACCTTTCCAATCTTTCAGCAAGTTGATAGCACGTGCACGTACAAGTTGAACGGTTCAACCTTGTCTCTTCAAACCTTGTTGTTTCTTTGTTGCCAAATACTCCATAACAAAGCCATGAAGAATGCCACTTGATCTGAATTGTAAACTTGTAACACAAAAAAAATAATGTCTTCAATATTATATTATACTGCAAGTAAGTTTGCAAAGTATTCAACCATTAAAAACTTGAATACCTTTAAAACCCAAACCACCCACATTTTTGTTCATAGCTAACCGCTCCAAGAGAGCCAATGGAAAAATTGTATAAAATAGCAGCCCTTAATTTTTTATTTTACTAAATAAACAACAATGTTATTTGGACAAATACGTAGAGTACAAATCTTTTATCTATCTACTTGATACATACATCATTCTAGAGTACAAATACGTAGAGTACAAATCTTTTATCTATCTACTTGATACATACATCATTCTAGAGTACAAATACGTAGAAAACCCCCTTTTGAATCATATCGGAGCGTGTATAAGGAGCCGTTTCCCATCCAACGGCCATTACGAGCGTTACTTTTTTCCTTCCCTCTTCAACTTCCAACGGTCATATTAATCTCTTCCAAATACAAATAATTTCCTTCTTCACTCTTTCAACCCAACCAAAAAAATCATAATCTCAAATCTTGAAACCTTTCTCCAAAAAGATTAAATAAAAAAGCACTTAACCATGAACAACCACAACAACATTCTTCATTACTACTCAGAAGAAAAAACCAACAACAACACACAGGTTCAAGTTTGGAACAACGCAGCATTCGACGGTGACGATTTCACCATGATAACATCTTCCAATTGCATCAAAGAGAATCTAAGCCCAACCGCATTCAACACTATTATCCCCTCTTCAAAAAATAACAAAAAAACCCTTGATGATGAAATCGCTGAAATCGAATTTGAAATTAAGCGATTAACTTCGAAGTTAGAATCGCTTCGTATTGAAAAAGCCGAAAGAAAAATCGCTTCTGAAAAGCGCGTTTCTGGAATTGGAACTGGAAGAATCGTAGGTTCAAAGTTCATGGAACCGAAGAAAAACGCTGTCGTTTTCAAAGAAGTGACGCCGAAACGAAACGGTGTCGTTTTCAAAGAGGATACTCCAATGCCGAAGCGAAACGGTGGCGTTTTGAAAGAGGATACTCCGATGCCGAAGGGGAGAGTTAATTGGAGGCGAGGGATGAGTTTAGGTCCGGCGGAGATCGCCGGGAAGGGTATCACGCCGGCGAATACTCCGGCGACGGTGAATCGTCGGAAATCCTGTTTCTTTAAACCGCCGGAAAGTTGTGAAGATAGTCGAAGGAAAACGATTTGTAAAGCGAATTCAGTTTCTGCTGCAGTTGGATCATCGATTAAGCGTGTGAAGAAGAAAGAGGAAGAAATTGTTCAACCGAAGAAATTGTTTGAAGGTGAAAAATCGGCGAAGAAAGTGATGAAACAAGGTAGGGTTGTTGCAAGTAGGTATAATTCTGGTGGTGATGTGAGGAAAAGATCGTTTTGTGAGAATAATAAGGGTTTAGGGACTGAAATTAGGGTTAAGAAAAGGTGGGAGATTCCAATTGAGGAAGTAAATGTGAGTGGTTTTGCTATGTTACCGAAGATTTCGAGGATGAGGTGTGTTGATGATGGGAGTCCTAGGGATTCTGGTGCTGCTAAAAGAGTTGCTGAATTGAATGGAAAAAGGTCTTATTTTTGTGATGATGAAGAAGATAGTGTGATGGTGGAGGAACAAGAAGGTTCTATTTGTCAGGTTTTGAATTTTGCTGAAGATGATGATGATGGTGAACAAGGGTAATATTGGAATTTATTGTGTTTTGTGTGTTTGTGAAGTCTTGTGTGGAACTGGCTATGTTCTGCTTGATTCTTTTGTATCTTAGGTGAAAAATTTATGCTGGTTTTTTGATTGTTTTTATGTGTTTTGAAATAATTGAGATATAAAAATCATGTTTCTTGCATTATAATTGTATATTTGTTATAATTTGTTCTATAATAATAATATGCATTGAGAGAATGTCTCATTTTAGTATTTGATTCTTGTTTCTTAGAAGATTGTATTTTGGGGGGGTTTTTGCTGTTTTGATATTTGCTGAATGCCTGAATATGATGGTAGTTTTTGCTACCAAAGATTTCTTAGAATTGATGGTGATTTGTAGGGTTATGTGAGGTGAAAAAACTTGTGATGTGATTTGGATTTGGTTGTTTTTATATGTTTGAAACTTTAGGAGAGTGACTCGTTCTAGTTCTAGTATTCATTCTGATTCTTCTGGTTTTGAATTGATGGTGTTTTGTAGGGTTATTTTCTTTGTTTTATGTGGTGAAACTAAATAAGATGAAGAAATTGTACTGGTTTAGATTTGGTTATTTTTATGTGTTTTGAAATGATAATAGGATAAAAGGTCTTACTTTTTAATGTATATATTTCTTTGTTTGTTCTAATAATATGATATACAGTGAGAGTGTGCTCATTCTAGTATTCATTTTGGTTCTTTTATTCTTAGGAGATTGAATTTTGTGGAGTTTTGCTATATTTGATATTTGTTGAAGTTTTTTTTGTTTGTTTTGAGAATGATGTTTTGCTATATTTGCTATATTTGATATTTGTTGAAGATGATGGTGGTGAACAAGGTTAATCTTAGAATTAATGGTGTTTTGTATGGCTGTGATCTTCTTGATTCTCTGTTTTATGGTGGTCAAACTAAATCAGGTGAAAAAACATGTGCTGTGGCTTAGATTTGATTGTTTTTATGTGTTTTGAAACAATAAGAGGATTGTGTTTTATAATTGTATATTGTGTTGTTTGGTCTATAATTCTATACTGATATAATATGTATTGAGAGTGTGTCTCATTCTAGTATTCATTCTGATTCTGCTTTCTTGAGAATATTGTATTTTGGGTGAACAAGGATAATCTTAGAAGTGATGGTGTTTTGTGTAGGGTTATGTTCTGCACTTCTGTTTGATTCTTTTGCTTTTGGGGTGAAACTAAATGAGGTGAAAAAAACTTGTGCTGCCCTAGATTTGGTTGTTTCTATATGTTCTAAAATGATAGATTATGTGTTTATGTGTCTCTTACTTTAGAATTCTATTTTTATTTTGTTTGGTTCTAATAATATGCATTGAGAGAGTGTCTTGTTCTAGTATTCATTATGTTATATAAGTTACTATTTTGGGGTTTTTGCTATTTTGGATACATTAATTAAGGTTTTGTGAGTTATTTTTGAATTGAGGTTATGGTTGTGTGTGTGGTTGTGGAACTTCTTAAGTTTTGCTTGCTTATTTTCTTAGTGTCAAACTAAATGAGGTGAACAAATTTGTGTTGGTTTATATTTGCTTTTGTGGAACGGTGTATTTTGATGATTAAGAAATGAATTCATTACTTCAGAGTTTACAACACTCACAGCACACCAACCACTTGCGTTAGATTTCTGTGTGGTGCTTATATGTAGAGAGTTTGTTGTCTATTCTCTTCAATTGTTCATTTTGTTTCGTCTTTTTTAGAAGATTGTCTTTTGAAGGGTTTGGTAGTTTCAATATTTGGCTTTCTGTATAATTTTTTTTACAGATAGATGCTAATGGAAAAATGCAACATGTAAGTTTTTCTTGGTTAACGTATTTGTGTGACCTTGTTCTCCTTCTATGTTCTATCACACCCTGCTTTCGCTCTACTGCAACAAAAATCGACCTGCCACATTATAGTAAATTTCACCTTTCATGAATGCACAATACACATTGAGATTGATAGCCATATTGTCTATATATAGTAAGGTAAGATGCAAGCCCTTGCATCCTCAACCTTTGGACAATCTGACCTCCAAGATGGGCATTTATGACATCCACTTTCTACTTAATGGAGGTATATTCAATTTTTTTTTAATAATTAGATTGGTTTTAAGTTAATTTCATTTGGTTAGATGGATGCATAACAATATTTTAGATTATCAATAGAAGTAATTTCACTCTTTCTCTTCATTCTTTTTTCGATAATAAAGAGGGCTAATAAAAGTCGGACATGTCTCAAAAAAGACAATCCCATGATCCATTAAACACTCATGGTTCGTCAAGGCATTCCACACAAAAATTTGCTTCACGATAGGAATGGTGAACCACAACTTCCAACTCAAGATCAATAAGTCTTCGAATGTTTCACAAGCGAGAGTCCCATAGAGGTGAAACTGATAATTGATAATTGGTTGTGAAACTGATAATTGACTTGCTCAACTAATCATACTCAAACTTATCGATTGTGCCCGTCAAAAACTCAACTATTTAAATATGATTTAGCCCAATCTTAATTGTCTCTCAAATAAAAATAAAAATAAAAGCCTAATCAAATGATAATTTCTCTTCCGACCTCCCAAGATTCTTTTATACCCTCTGAATTTCCGTTTTTGCCCTTGTATAAAAAATTCGGTTTCTGTTAACCAAATTTTTCCTGAATTTGCACTAAGAAAAAATTCGGTTTATGCGAACCGAATTTTTTTACAAGGATAAAATTGAAATATTGAGGGTTGAAAAGAATCAGATGGTCAAAAGAGAAATTATCTAATCAAATTGCATATTTAAGGAAGCCCAATCTAATTTGTGGTTACTAACTATTTCAATGGATCATCATTACCATTTTTCTTGAAAATCTTTTTTCAATCCGCACATCTCCGCATCCTCTAAAAATATCCCTTTTCTTTTTGAATTATATCTTTCGAACAATATAAAAGTGAACACTTGTTATGATATAAACTTTGAACACTTAGCCATGGTTTAACCATGACTAAATGATGTTTTTTTTTATTTTATTTTTATTTTTTATAGAATTTTACACATTTGAAATTTAAAATTAAAATGTGAAAAGTACATTTTAAAGATTTTACACATGATTTTTTTTACATATCCAAAATTTAAAATCCGGATAAGTAAATTTCACTTTTATGTCAAATTTACCGAAACACATTACTAAAGAATTGATCAAGTACAATAGGGAAGAGTACAACTTGTAGAACTAGTACATTTAGAGGGAAGAAAGAAATACTAGTATTACTAAATTACTCGCATTTCTTTTTATTTGTCGTTTGGGAATTGTGCGCAATATTCATATAATTTATTTTGATCATAATTTTCTACTAATATATAAAAATAAATATTAGCATATAATAAGATGTTCAATTTGTCTCGACAAGTATTTTCAAAATATAAAATTTTTATTTTTTTTTTTATAAAAAATAATTAAAATTATTAGTAATCAAAGTTGTGCATTGACATATGTGCATAAATTTAAAACGACAAATAAAAAGGAACGGAAGTAGAACTGAGCATACCTAATCAATGAAAGTTTGTTATCATTGCATACCACTTGTGAGGTATCTTCATGATCCACATCAACACACTCACCTAACTACCACACCACCATACACATTGAAAATATATTCTTTCTGATCCGAGACAGTTCGAATCTAAGCATTCTATCTGCCACATATTTCCTCTTATGCTCAACTTGATAATATGTTGTGGTTACATTTTAAAATTAGATGTGCAAAAATCTTTTATTTGACTGTATTTGGAGTATCTAATCCAAAAAAATGCGACAAGATTTTAAAAACCGATCGATTTGTAAAAGGTTACTTTTGGGTTTTCAGGGGGTGTGAAAACAATTTTACTATATTTTTTAAATGAAAATTTGGATCATTTTCAATTTTTGTGTGGTTAAGTGTTCATGGATCGGTTATATCAAGCGCAAAACCTTATCCGGTGATGAGCAAATTGGTTTGGATTAGATCATCGGATCCTGGTACATAATTTTTTAAAAAATCAAAGAAAATATTATTAAATGACATGCTATATATACCGGATACCGCAGTATAATTCGTCTATGGTGCAACTCGTCTAAGTGGGTTGTTCACCTAAAGACGATCATGAAAGACTCATCATAATGGAGGGTTGGTCATGATATTTTCCATAAATATAAAGAAGGGGTAAGGACGAACTCCGTCAAACCCCAAAAGATTGAGGACCGAAATTATATCTCATGTGGGATATATGTTCCTAAAAAGGCGGAACAATCATCTCCACGTCGTGGCGAGGATATCTCGCCGCAAACATTATTCCTAGGTCTATATATAAGCCCTTCTCCATTTTTGAAGGATAATCACATTCTATATATTCACCCACTCTCAAACTTAAACCTATAACACTATCTAACTAAGTACAAATTGAATCGGTTTGAATCATTGAGTTGTCGGTAAAGCTGATTGAAGTTTTGTATACTACCATGTTTAATTCGGCTAATAGTAAGTTATTATTAGGGCCAACATATTTGTGTGGAGCAGTCATTTATTTTGAGGCTTTTTTGTCCTTAATTGTCGGCAAATTAGAAAGTGAATCTATCTGTTTATTATGGCTCCATGCATGCATGCATGCATTATTAGTGCTGTATATTTAACGGCAAATCATTGCAATGGGATGATGAGTTTGCCAAATTGCCACGCACGCAAAGGAATATTGCTTTTGATATGTGAGACTCACTTCGAGGAGTTTTTTTTCCATCAAGAGATGATTTTTTGGCTTTATATCACTAGAGGTAGTAAACCTTTTTAAAAGAATTCAAAATGTCATTATAGTAATATCGTATCGCATAAGTTTATCAATGTAATTTTTTTAAAATTGAGATTTACTACAAATAAAAATTTAGCTGCGCAGATTGTTGTACTACTACCTTATATTCATTTATAACATGTAGCTTTCATATATTGAAAGAGGGTAGTTAGTTACCTATGTAGATATCTACCTCTCTCGCTTTTTGTCTCTATCTTTGTGGGTTGTGGCCTCCTTTTGTTGTCTCCATTTTCTTTAATAGTCCTTTCAATTCTCTCCCTCCGATTCATAAAAAAAAGACCAATAAAAATCAAGATAAGTTTTAATTGTGGACCAATAAAAAGGGTGTAAATTGCCTAAAAAAAAGGTGTAAATTATTAATGTGAGTCTAAATAATTTAATGAAACTTATGAACTCTCAATTTAGGTCATTGAGAGTTTAGTTTAATTAGTAGAGACATCAGGTCTGTTTGGCGAGCTAAAAAAGCTAGCTTTTAAATTTTGTCTTATGACTTATAAGCTAAAAGACCTGGTTGGTAACAGTCTTTTTAGAAAGAGCTTTTAGCTTATTTTATTGACTTTTAGCTTCTTTTTCAGAAGCTATTTCAAGTAGCTTCGTAGTTTATACCTTTTAGCTTTTCATTTTTTCTTCCTCTTTTACCCTTATTATTTTAACTAAAATCCATATTTACCCTTTATAATTTGTTATCATTAGAATTTAAAAAAAAATAAGTAAATACACGTTTTAACGTTACTTCTTTTAAAATCTTATGTATATAGTATGTTTTAATGTTGTCTTATTATCTATTATCAAATATGAAGGCCAAATCATATTTTTTTTTTTATCAATTTATAGGTACGTACATTACTATAATTTTTTTGAAACAACGTACCTTACTATAATTAACCATTATACTATATTGTGAATATATTTTGTTGTTATTTTTTCATAAAGCATATATCAACTTAAATGAAAATAATATTTTTTTTAAAAAAATTCAGCATATAAAAATTAGGGTTAAATGCAGTTTTACCCCCTGTTTTGAAAAATGCGGAATTTTACCCCCTATTTTAAAATGCGGAATTTTACCCCCCCTATTTTATAATTTGTTGGATTTTGCCCCCCACCAAAATTCTCCACAAAATCTGCTTCTGAGCCTCAAGTTCAAAGTTTCGTACAAAACTCAATTTGGGTCAATAATTCACCAAACTGGTACCGAAACGACCGCAATCGAATTAGTTTTCCACAGAATCAAACTCCATTATATTTGGAGTTACAGAGAGAGATTAATTACCATTTTAGTGAAGGTATGTTCAAATTAATTATTGTATGAAACTACTACTGGTATTTTCGTCATGCCTCTCACTCTGTAGCTCATTTTTGAATACTATTTACATGTATAGAAAGCTAACGAATTTACCGTTGTTGGAATTTCAATTTCGTCGAATTTTGAGTTACGATGCGTTCTGTAGACGATGTTGAATTCGAATGTCACAAATAGATTTCTGCAGAATTAATAATTGAACAGGCCTTCACCAAAACGGTAATTAATCTCTCTCTATAACTCCAAATTTAGTGGGGTTTGATTCTATGGAAAGCTAACTCGATTACGGTCGTTTCGGTATCAGTTTTGTGAATTATTGATCCAAATTGAGTTTTTTGCGAAGCTTTGAACTTGAGACTCAGAAGCAAATTTTGTGCAGAATTTTGGTGGGGGAAAAATCCAACAAATTATAAAATAGAGGGGGTAAAATTCCGCATTTTAAATTAGGAGGGTAAAATTCCGCATTTTTCAAAACAGGGGGGTAAAACTGCATTTAAGCCAAAAATTAGTTTAACAATAATATTTGAAAGATATATTTATTGAATTAATAAACTTAAAATATTGTACCAAAAAAAAAAAACTTAAAATATTAAATTCTAAATATCTTAAATAGTATTAATTTGATAAAAAAAATTTATTGAATTAAAGATGTCCTTTTATGTCATTTTACATTTATCAGTCAGTTGAACCGCTAATTTTACCAAATAGTACTTCAATCAGCTTATCAGCTAGAAGTCATCAGCCATCAGCCACCAGTCATCAGCCATAAGCTATCAGCTAGCTTATCAGTCAACAACTATTTTTGCCAAACAGAGCCATCATATTTTATATGCAGGATCGAAGTTCGAACTTCAAACACCTCACTTGTCCACCTTAAAAGGGATTTTTTAATAATAATCTTAAGAGTGAAGTTTCTAATCACCTTAATTACTACATGACAAAAAAATAACTCTCATTTTACTACTTATGGAATTTACTACTATGCATTGAGCTCAAGTGTGAAACTTACCAAATTAATAAACACTTAGTTACCTACAACAAACCACATTTTTGGTCTTCAACAGACCACATTTAGTGTCTTAAAAAATAGCTATAGTTACCTATAATAAATTAGTCCAACTAAAAGTTTTGATTTCTTTAAATATATGGTGAGAAATTTGGTTCATGTTATTTGACGGAGATTAATTAATTGAACTTCAATTTCTGCATTTATTATAATGTAAGTATTTCTATAAAGTAAATTTATATTAGACACTTTTGTTCCGATTCAAACTTAGAATGTTATTGACTGTAATTTTTGGGTATATTTTCATCACTTTGTTGTATACAAAAAAAATAAAATTAAATATTTTAAAATACATAAATTAGTATACCGAAAGTGAAATGAATTTTTATTCTTATATTAATAAATATAGAAAAATCACATATGAATTAAAAGATAAACGGGACAACAAACTGTGCTGTTAACTCCTTTTTAAATGACAAAATTAATTCTCTTAAAAATAACGTTTACAGCTCTATGAGACATTGTTATTCATAATTTTTTGAATTCTTGTGAGAAGACTCACAACTTTTGATTTGAGGAAACCAAAAGTTTCAAATGCAAATAGTATAAAAGCATATTGATTATCGGAATATATTTTCTCAACCTCTGATTTGAGAAAACCAAAAGTTTCAAATAAAAATACTCTATCCGATCTTATATATAAGAAAAAGTTGACTTTCTAAATTCATTGTAGAACTGATGTATCTAGACATAATATAGTCTAAATATATAAATTCTATAATAAATCTAAAAAGTAAAATACTCCATCTGGTCTTATATATAAGAAAAAATTGACTTTTTAGATTCATTGTTGAATTGATGTATCTAGACATAATATAATCTAAATACATCAATTCTACAATGAATCTAACAAGTAAAATATTTCTTATATATATATATATATATATATATATATATATATATATATATATATATATATATATATATATATATATATATATATGAGTCAGGATCCGTTGACACCAACTAGTTTGACACCAAATGTTACACCTCTCAATAACGTTTTAACCGATATAAATTTTATAAAATCCACCGTTGGATTGAAAGTTTACATCATATAGATCATTTGTGTAAAATTTCAGACAAATCCAAAATCATTTGATATGCTATTGAGACACATAAAGATTAACGGCATTTAAAAAAATACAAAAACCGTTAATTTTGATGTATCTCAATAACATATCAAATGATTTTGGATTTATTTGAAATTTTACACAAATGATCTATATGATGTAAACTTTCAATCCAACGGTGGATTTTATAAAATTTATATCGGTTAAAACGTTATTGAGAGGTGTAACATTTGGTGTCAAACTAGTTGGTGTCAACGGATCCTGACTATATATATATATATATGATTGTCAGAATATATTTTCTCATACTTGATCACTTTACTTGAGTCAACTTTAAGAGCTGTCTATCCCACAATTGTTAAGTGCTAAACAACAACCGCTACAAAAGTGAATTCTCTCAATTTTTTTTTCTCGTGTTCCTTAAGTTTGCACATCTTCACCCTTAAATCTATTTATTTTTTATTTTTTTTCCTGTCTTTCTTTCAAATCAATGGTTGCAAATAAAATTGACCAAAATATTAATGGAGAGAATGCTTCTCAATCTCAAATCTCAGCTACTACAACTGAAAGAGAATAATTTATCATCACTTTTCCCTTAAAAGGAAAATTGTCAGAACTGCTACAATATTATAAAAAGCTGGCTCCATAAAAGGGGAACTGACGAGTAACTTTTGTTTCTGACATAATGGACAAGTCACTCAAAATAGGTTGATTTTTTGGTGGAAGATTTCATCATGTGATTATGGAGATTTCCTTGCTCCCTCCACGTCTCTACAAAAATATATTAAATGTCCCGTACAGTTTACTTTGCAAATATATAAATATAAAATGTTAAATAATAATTATAAAAATAAAATAAAATAAAATGTTAAATAAGTCCAAATATCTTTTATAGATCTAAAAATATTTAAAAAATTTAGTACATACCTTTTGTGTTTATTTCTTTTTAAATGGAGATTTTTATTTCTTTTGAGTGACAGAGTGAATTCTAAGTCAACATTTTTATATGAGAAATAAGTTTATTTCTCTATTTATTTATTTTTTAAACAGTCGTATGTTAATTTTTGTGAAGTGAAAATTGAATTTGTGACTTGTTATATTTTAAAATTGAATTTGCTAATATATCTCCATTCATAATATTTAAAAACAAGTGTAACCAAAAAAATAATATTTAAAAACAATGCTTCTAAGAATTTAAAATAGAGAATCTATATATATAATTCCTAGATAGTTTTCCTACTATCCATCTTAACCCTAATCCACACCACTCACTTACATCCAATTAAATCACACAATAATGTCACATCACTTTCTTATATTATATCATTTTCATCTCTATTTTTTTTTGTTTCCACATCACTTCCTTATATTATATCATTCTCATCTCTATTTTTTTTTTATATTATATCAATCTCATAATAAATAATAAAGAATTATGTTTCTCCAATTATCCAAAAATTGATGTCACAAGATGTTACAATTTTCTACATTATTATTGAATTATACCTCTCCAATTATCCAAAAATTGATGTCACAAGATGTTACACTTTTCTACATTATTATAACATTTCTTAGTGACAATGAAGATGAACATAGTTGGATTCTCTTTCAACATTTATCCCATTTAAATGTCAACCGTTTTCATAGAAACAACAAAGAGTTTATAATTTAGTCACACAAAAAAATACGAAGAGTGTATACATTATTGACTTAATTACATTATAATTTTAGAGAAGAGTGAAGGTTATGCAAAAAGTTAGGTTATGGGATTGAAATATATAATAACCATTATCATTATCATATTTCATTCAATTTTAGTGTGTCGCCTATGCGTTGCACTATTGCATTGGCTGGCGCACCCCACAAAAAAAAAAAATTCATTCAATTTTGATGGTCCGTACTCATTCTCTATACATATAGGTATATATATTGGTTGGAGGAATTGATAAGTACATCACTTTTATATTATTATTATTATTATTATTATTATTATTATTATTTTCATTTTATAATACTTATTGTTACAATTTATACGAATAATTTTTCAACATTATAATATAAAATACCACATAACACCTGTGCATCGCACGGGTGTGAGACTAGTTATATTATAGTCCCATGTGATTTGTTATAGTTTTGAAACTTTCTAAGCATTTAAAAATAGAGAATTATATATACTCCCCATGTGATTTGTTATAGTTTTGAAACTTTCTAAGATAATATACTTTTTCATTAAGCTAAAGAAATGGAGTGCTGCACCATACTCTGATTTTTTGATTAAATAATTTAGTAATTAAAAATTCTATTTTTAAGATAAATAAATGAAGTATTTGTTATTTTCGGCTCTATATAATGCAACATTCCTATCAATTAAACTAAATTCATGAGAATAACATTATGTGATTTTTTTCTACAAATGAGAAAAATATTCTTTATGCAAAACTAACATGTCTCTATCTTACTTTCAATTATGCAACCAATTCTAGAAGCATTGTTTTTAAATATTTTCATGGTAAAATGACATAGGAACCAAGAGTTTTGTGGGAGTGTTTTTTTAGCGTTAAAATGTATGGAAACTCACGAGAATTTATATTAATTTTCTTCACACTTTGTGTGTTAGATTTTAGTCGCTAAATTATTAAAAAAGAGATATTAAGAGAGGAAAATGTAAATTTTAACATATATATATATATATATATATATATATATATATATATATATATATATATATATAATTCAGATTTCTCTTAGTAAATGGGATTAAGGAGTGTAATTTTTTCTAAAGTGTTTTGCATTAATTTACTTTAGTCTCTGTTTGGTTCAATTGAAGGGGAGGGAAGGGAATATCTTTTAATTATTTATATGTTTGGTTCAAGAGGAGAGAGAAGAGATTTTAATGGCAAATTTGTTTGGTTCAGGAGGGGATGAGAGGAATGATAAAACTAAATTACTTTTTTATTCTTATAATATTAAGAGTTTCATAATTTTAAAATTATTCCCTTTATAAATAATTTTTTGATCTTGATAATCGATCCAACTTAATAAATAATATATTAAATCAAATTCTACACAAAAATTTAAATTAATTTTGTAATACATGTATGGAACTCAATATAACACAAAACAATGTTAAAAAATTTAAATATAATTTTTTAATTTTTTAAATTATTTTTTTAATACATATATGATAAACAACGTTAAAATATAAATTTACTTTATATGCACCGTCAGTGTAAAATTATTTTACACATGCATCCAATAATATACTGACATATCATGTATGATATTTAAAAACATATGTTGTACGCCACATTCATTAAATGATGTGGCAACACATCACTGAATGTATGTGTAAAGAATCTTTACACCAACAGTGCACAACAATTTAAACTCTTAAAAAATGACCAAGTTAGCAAGATAAAGAAATGCAAGTAAGGATAATTTTGATATTTTAAAATAAATATAAGGATAAATATGTCAATATCTTCTTATAAAATTGTAATAACATAGTTTGTCTCTCCTCACCTCCCCTTCAAATTCCCCAATTTGGGGATCATAAATTGAGTTTAGGAGAGATTTTGCTCACCTTCATTCTCCTCTTGATTTATCGCGAACCAAAGAGACCTAAATTTATGTTGCAGACACATTAAGCTGCCGAAGAAGACTCGTTACCGTCAAAACAAATAAAAGAAGACATGTGAATCATTTTGTGCACTTTTTTCACGTGTACAAAGCTTACATTAATCGTTTGATGGTTGATACTGTGCTGGTTACGACAAAAAAATATATTTCATGTTCATCGTACTATACTTGATTTGATAATAGAGCTTTGGAGTCAATATTGAAGCTTTTCAACAACACAACTGTGTGTGCGGTGCGTTTAAGTGCTGCGTTTCTGTTGAGTGGTGGACCAAAGGCACCAGTTGCAATTATTTTTGAAACGTAACGAAGGCTTTTTCAAAATTTTGAGATGCACACATGGCCACTATTTGCCCTTGGCCGTGCATTATGGTTGCAACCACATCCGCGAAGCCAGCCATTACCGTTCCGTTGTCTCTCCACTTTCGTTTGCACAGGTCCTTCATAATTCCTGTGTAGTGCAAATAAGTTAAAGGATACGTCTTATGTATCATCAAAATAACACAAGAGGAGAATAAATTTGTACGTGAGTTTTAATAAATTTGTCAAAATGCTAAAGTGATTTGAGTGCCTTAAATAAATTGTCAAATGTACCATCATTTACTTTTGTGTATGGAGAAAATTTGATTGGAAGAGGAGAACTTACCATGTATGTATCTCACGGGTTATCCGATAGAGATTAGTCGTCATTAAAACAATAGTGGAAACTTCTTACTTATATTATGATAACCAAAAAATTTGTATCCTCTTCTACCTTGAATCAACCATGTGATTGTAGTTAAGTGATTAATGAACTCATTAAAGATAAATTGTTTAAGACAACTAATTAAAATGTAAATCTGATTAAAAAAAAAATATCTATAACAATATATAAAAAAAATAGATGAGTTTGTGATGAATTTTTCAATATTTCTATTTTACCCTTGACTTAGTTTCACAACTTCCATTAACTAATGAGTTTTTTTTTTTAAAAAAAAAATATTAAAATCATAAAAATGTGAATAAGTGGCAAATGAGCTGCATATACATGAACGGTTACCAACTTAATACTACATCTATATTATATATAAAGATGACACAAATATTTTTGGTGTCGAATTTTCATAATACCAACAATACCGTTATTTTTTAGCACCGAAAATCTTTTATTAACAAATTCACCATAACATAAAACGTGTCTTTTTTTTTGGACATAAGTTAGACACAAGCAGGCGCGGAACGCGCCTGTCTGCCAGCTAGTAAATCATAATTTATTTATCTCTTGATTGTACTCTAGATTATGAGAACTCCTCCTCTAACCCTCCCCTACACACAAGCGGACTAACACTGTGTTTGTTTAGGTAGATTTACAAAAGAGAGAAATAAGAAAGAGAGAGATAGCAAAGAAATCAGCTATTTCTATGGTTTGGATGAAGAGAGAAATAAGGAAAGAGAGAAATATAATGGTTAATAACTGCCAAAAAATAAATCTCTCCATATTAGGAGAGATTTGTGTGACAAGAAGTGAAATAAACAATTTTACAACAATACCCTCATTCAACTAATTTATTTTCTTGTAGAAAAGAGTAAATTTGTTATTTTCTCATTTTTATTAATTTTTCTCTTATCACTTTTCTATTCATCCAAACCATATAAAATTTCTATCTAATTTCTCTTCTATCTCTCTTCTCTCTTATTTCTCTCTTCACTATTTCTCTCTTCCCTATCTCTTTGACATCATAGTGTAAGTAAAAACAATTCAACCAATTCTCAAAGTTCTGCTATAAATACTAGTGGCTCGAGAGGTAAAGTATCACATGCATAACTTGTAGTTCTAGTTAATGCTACCATACCATAACTTTTTATATTAATTTCAATGTCTCCAACAACATTTGCAAAAATCCATACAACTGAAATAGATGAATCAATTGAAGAACAAGACAACCTTAGCCAAGAAATCAAAGAGATGATTCTCTCTCTTCCAAGAGAGAGAGGTTGGAGAACACCTTATTTGTATCTATTCCAAGGATTTTGGTGCCAACCAGCTGAAATCCAAGCCATAAGCACTTTCCAAAATCACTTCCAAGCTAAAAAAAGTGATGTTTTTGTTGCAACCGTACCAAAATCAGGCACAACTTGGTTAAAAGCTCTTACTTTTGCCATCATGAATCGCCAAAACCATTTCATTTCATCCAAAAACCATCCTTTGCTTAGTTTCAATCCACATGATCTTATTCCTTTCATTGAGTACACAGTTTATGGCAAACATGACAAAATTCCTGATTTGTCTAATATTCTTGAGCCTAGACTTTTTGGCACACACATTCCTTTTGATTCATTGCCAAATTCAATCAAAGATTCCAATTGCAAGATAGTTTATATTTGTAGGAATCCTTTTGATACTTTTATCTCATCATGGTGTTTTGTTAACAAAATCAAACCACCTTATTTGCCTACATTGAATTTAGAGGAAGCTTTTGAGATGTATTGTAATGGGTCAGTTGGGTTTGGTCCATTTTGGAATCATATGTTGGGTTATTGGAATGAGAGCAAAGAGAGACCAAAAAATGTTCTTTTTTTGAAATATGAGGATATGAAAGAAGATGTGCATTTTCATTTGAAAAAAATGGCTGAGTTTTTTAATTGTCCTTTTACTTTGGAGGAAGAAAATGAGGGTGTGGTTGAAAATATAATAAAGTTGTGTAGCTTTGAGAAAATGAAGGAGTTGGAGATAAATAAGATAGGAACATTTGGAAGGAATTTTGAAAACAAGTACTTGTTTAGGAAAGGTGAAATTGGTGATTGGACTAATCACCTTTCACCTTCCATGGTTGAGAAATTATCTAAAGTCATTGAAGAGAAGTTAGGTGGATCTGGCCTCAAATTTAGAATGAAATAATGTTATTTCAATTCTTATGTTCCTCCTTCAAACCTTCAATGGTCGAGAAACTATCCAAAGTCATTGAAAAGAAGTTAGGTGGATCTACCCTCAAATTTAAAGTGAAATAATGTCACTTCAATTCTTATATTCCTCCTGCAAACTACGAAGTCACGTTATTGATCACTCAGTAAAATAATGTTAATTACTCCTTCAAGTTCTTAATATAAAAAAAAACTTTTGCATTTTAGATTTATCGAATGATTAATGTATCTGATCTATTTTTTTAGACCAAATACACCAATCATTTTATGAATTAAAAAAATCAATTTTTTCTTATATTAAGAAATTACAAAGGAGTAATTAAAATGTTTTAAGAAGGTACAATTGTGTGTGTGTATGTATAACTCAATGCTGTACAATTAATTGTATAGTTGTGAGACTCATTCTATATACTATGTTGCTTTTAGCTATGTACAGTATAGACAACAACCATGCATGTATTCCATAAATGGTGTTGCAATATGTTGCTATTGTATTTCCTTTTCACAATAAAAGTGTCTTTTGTTTTCTACTACGATGTAGGACTACATGTTTAAGTTAGTTTGTGAACTTCTATTCAATTATTTCCATCAAAAGCTAATTGTGTGTCTCTATGAAGTTTTTCTAGATATCATGTTTGTTTTTAGTTGTGGCTAGAAGTGGCTATATCTTGTTTTGTGGTTCTATATATGATAACTTGCAACAACTAGATCCATGTTTGGCACTTTGTGTAGGACATTTTCTTTCAATTATAGAGTTCTTTTAAATTATGGTTTTTTTTTTCTTATATTTTTTTTTTATCTTTTCTATAATATTATATATTTATCATTTAAATTTCGTAAAAAAATAATCTCCCTCTGCTCGTTATTATAAGAAAAAAAAAATTTAGGTTTATAGAATGTTTGATGAATTTGGTCTAAAATATGGACTAAATACATCAAACATTTTAAGAACATAAAAAAAAAACTTGTTCTTATAATAAGAATCAGAGAGAGTAGTAAACAATATCGTTCATTATAAAGAAGCTTATTTTGATCTAATAATTAACAAAATTATTTGATTGCGGTATATGTCAAAAAAATGGTTACCTGTGTATATAAAGTGAATGGGCAAACAATAATTTTATTTTGATATCTGAATAGGTATGATGTAGTCAATATAACTTTAAATGTATCGAAATTGTAAATACATGCATTTAATTTATTAATTTTATATAGTAAGTGAGTTGAAGAGCAAATTTGATTATTAGTAAAAATAAATTGAGTGCAAAAAATCACACGTTGAATAAAAAACTACAAATTATAACTTTAACTTTCATCAACAATAACTCAATAAGGAGTATATATGTTGCTTTAGGAAAGGTGAAATTGGTGATTGAACTAATAATAATGAGTATTTTGCTTTTTATAAGAAACAATTTACTTTTTAGATTTATTGAATATAATTGGTAAGTATTTTTTTATTTTTTTTGGTAAAAAGAAGGAAGTATTTTTATATACAACAACCATGCATGAATTTCATTTCATAAATGATGTTTGCTGCAAAATGTTGTTAACTTGTTATGGTATCCTTTTCATAGTAAATAATAAATAAATTGTTATGGTATTTCCTTTTCATAATAAATAATAAAAGGGTCTCAGTTGTAACCCTACTACAATAGGACCACACACATGTTAAACTTTGGAAAATGTTATTCCAACACAATTTTCAAACAAAAATATAATAAATATACATTTTTTATTTTTTAATATTATTTGCATGCATCGATTTCTGTGCATGTGAGTGATAAAAAGGTGTGTCAATTTTGTGTTTTCAAATTTTGTGTTTAGATAACACTCCTCTTAAACCTTACTCCCTCCGTCCCAAAAAGAATGACCCAGTTGACCGAAACACGCATGCCAATGCATAACTTTGGCGACTAATATCTTTAATTGTATAATAGTAAAAATTATAAAAAATTGATATTTTGAAAATACTCATCGAGACGAATCTAACAACATCTTATATGTTAATATTTATTTTTATTTATTAGTAGAAAAATATGGTCAAAACAATATATATGAATAGTGCATATATTCAAAATGGGTCATTCTTTTTGGGACGGAGGGAGTAAGTCAATTATTTCCATAAAATATTAGTTGTATTTCTATATGAAATTTCTCTAAATACAGTATCAAGTATGCTTTTTGTTGTGGCTAGAAATGGCTTATTTCTTCTTTTGTGGTTGTATGATAAATACGTAACAGTTAGATCAATCTTTCGCACTTTGTGTTGTACTCTATCCAAAAATAAATTATACTTTTGCCCATAAATTTTTTAATTTTCAACATATATGCTTTTGCCCATAAACCACTTTAATTTTCAACATATACTTTTGCCCATAAATTTTTTAAAATTATCCCATCAAAATTTAACAGCGAATAATTTTATTTAACTCTATCCAAAAATAAATTATAAGTAAAAAGAATTCAATGGAAGAATTTGAATTGCCTATAATTCAATTTCCTTAGAATTTCCCATTACCACATTCTAATACACTGATATAGAACATGAATTTGACACAATTAGTTTTGAAGAAATTCATAACAAAACCCTAAATAAAAATCATACCACAAATATAGAATTTAGGAAAAACTATCTCATGAGTCATTTATCCTATTTATCGATTCATCGTTTATTTTTTTTCCCAAATTAGTCATTATTATCTTTATAAATGAGCACATATTAATCATTTATCTTATTTATTTGTAACATAATAAAGGGTTTGAAACATGAACGCACGTAAATGGTTTGAAACATTTTACTAAACTTAAAAAAAATAAATCAAGTTTAATAATTAGAGTTTAATGAGAATTTGATATTTCAATTTTACAGTTTAAAAGAAAATTGAAGCAAACAAAAACCAACAAAAATACATAATCATGCAATTTTAAGGTGTATTTGAGTTTACTTTATTATAAATTAGGGAAGAAGATGATGAAGTTCAAATCTTTTATGTATGTCTCTTTATATTTATTTTTTTTTAGTCAAGAAGCTTAATGACTAGAATTTCACATTTTAAAGTGAATAAGTGGGAGTACTGAGATTCGAACCTCGATCACTGCAATAACATGCAATATCCCTACCAACTGAGCTATGCTTACGGAAACATGTCTCTTTATATTTTATTTAAGTTATTTTTACAAATTACTCTAATAAAAAAAAATATATATAGATTCATCATTTTATAAAACTGAATAAAAAAAACTTTTATTTGAGATGCTGTTATGGCTCTTCATGCCTCGTATGGATGGTGGCATTTAGGGTGTGTTTGGCTCTTCACCATTGTAGTTGAATTATCTGTGGGGTATCCATCAATATCATATGGCCTGGTTCATGAACTAGTCTCATTGTCTCAAGTGGGGTTAACTTTGTTGAATACTACTTTCTTTTTTGTCAACATTTCTTTTAAAATTATTTTTTAAAATTAGTTTTAAAGGACATGCACATTAAGTATATAACAATTTTACATGAATAATAAAAATTTACTAATTTGTCAGATCATTCAATTCTTGAAATTACTTGTGACATAGAAGAATAGTGGTTTTTTATTGGATCTTTGTAAAACTATTTCATGTAATCCGTCAAATCATTCCACTACACCCCACTCTAATAATATAATGTGGAGGAATAATTGATTCTTATTAGACGTTCGTATAAATATATTTAAATATTTGACAGCGATGTAGCTTGTACATTAAATTCTTTATAACACAAATATTGAGTTGTGTTATTACCTAATTTCACTACTTTATTAACTACGAATGTATGTTGTTAACCATTTTTTTATTTATCATATTTCTTTAATGACTTTGACTACTTCATTAAAAAAATGCAAATAAAGAAATGTAATATGAGAGGGGCTGAAATCCTCCAAACTAGGATGTCACATTTCTAAAAATATTGAACATGTTTTAATCCCTAAATCATCATCAAGTCCTTTAGTGTTTTTCCCATTTTGTTGTTGCTGGATGAACAAAAACAATAAGCATATGAGGAACACATTTTAGTTACATTGCCCATGGTTGTAATTGAGAATGGTGAATCGTGCATAATTCCTTGCACTTAACAATTGATTGCTCATTTTCTTAGTTTGTTTATAGCTTTGATTGAAACAAATAGCATTGCAAACATTTTATCAAAGCATGATATGAACTGAATATCATTATTATACATTGTAAATAAAAATTATTTCAATTGTCTGGTTGAAATTTGAAAATGTACATATCTATATCTAGTAGTACAGTATATAACATACAGTTATGTGAACTAAATAAATAATGTTTACAATACATAGTTATCATTAATTAATGGCTAAAAAATTATATTTCTTCACTCATATCAAAAGAATTTGGAACTTCAGGGACTTGAACAAATGGCAGTGAAAAGCTATTCTTTTCTTCCGTGAATGGAAGTAGATTTCCTGAATATAAGCTTTTAATTATCCAGCTAGAAGTCTGCAAAAAAAAGAAGAAAAGAAGAATCAATGGACTTCAGAAATAAGCACACTATCATGTAGAGAGAATAATCCTATGTTTAAAAAATAATTAAGCCTTAATTATATTTAAGAAGGCCTCATTCACATATGAGAGGTTCTTTATAAATAGCAGAAGGCTTAAAATTGAGCAACAAAATATGTAGGTACTACTTACCATGATAGGAATATCCCGTTCCAAAGCACAGGACTTCAGGTGTCGTGATATTGTAGCCTTTTCTTCAACTACAATGGCGCCCATCAAAGTCCTTTCTTCATCGGTGCTCCGAACTAACCATTGAAGAGTTTTGAACGCCCGTCCACCTCCATGCTGCAAACATGAAGAAGAAAAAAACAGAAAAGGGAGAGAGGACGTAAGTTCAGACTGTACAATGTTGAAGAGATATTACATTAAAGTAGGATTAGTATGATCAGTGATATACAGTATATACGCTAAGGTAAGGTGTGTTTGGGAGTTTTAAGGTCAGAGAAATGAAGGGTTATAAGTAATAATTTATTTTATTTATTAGTAGAATGGAAATACATTATCCTCCAAAACCTTCTAAATCATCTCATAATTCATTTTGAGTTCCCCTGAATTTGGAGGATTTAGGAGGATAATTTTTCTCCATATTACTAATTTATTAGTCAGAATCCACTCCTCTCTTTCCCTTCCCTCCAAACTTCTAATTCTAAACACACATCAAGGGAAAATTCAAAGATAACTACAGAAAAGAAAGGATGGAAAATATCTTACCTTGATGATACATGCAAATTTGGTGCAAAAACTATGCTTCCCATGAAGCATAATGCCTACTCTTTCAAATATATGATTTTGGTTTCTGTGATGAATTGCCTTCCCGATTCTGGTCCACTTCATGTCATCTCGATTTGGAAGAATCATGTATCTAAGAAAAAGAAACCGGAATCATGAAACAATGGAAAGGGGTTTTGAAGATCTCCTTGAAGACAAGTATCGTTAAAGTATGACATACATTACATAATGTTAATATTGCCATAGATTAAAGAAACAATGTAACAGAAAATTTTCAGGTGAAAATGTCAATTTATGGAGAAGTGGGAACACAACTTACTTTTCAGGTGGCAAAATAGTTCCAGATGCAAGACAATCAGTAAGCCAGTCAACTTTTAGTATTGAGGCACCAACAGCACAACCGTACAAGAATTTAGTGCTTTGCAGCTGAAGAAAACAACAGACAGCATTATATTATGAGTTGAAAATGCATTCCTTATATGACAAGAACATTATAACAAGTTCTGCACAAAATGTAATCCTTATTTGAGTTAACACTTGACAGCATAAGCTTTTGGGTCAAATGTTTGTTTGAAATTTATTCAAAACAAAGCTTCACCACCAAAAGAAATTATAAGACATTGAGACTACTGGGACTATAACCACAGCATATGCTTCTTCAAGACACCAGTTGGCAGATGAATCAATTACTAACTGAGGCACTACCTACCTACAAATTGCTTTGAGAATCTTATTTGCAAGTTCAGAATAATAGATAATCTACTCACTAGTGTGAAAGGAAGTGTTGAGTATTATTTTAGGGAGAATATTTCCCTGCAGATTTACTACTTCATTCTCCTTTATTGAGAAATTTTTTCTCAATTATTCTCCTTAACTAGCATAAGCCCATAATGTGTGTAAATTGTCAAAAAGCTTCTATTAAAAAGTAGTCTAGGGTTGAATCCGTATCACCCCCATTGATAATAATAAAGAAAAAGACAAATTTCAGACAACATAGAATAGTCCAATGTATTTTTCTGCTTCAAATCCAGAGGACTCTTGCATAAGAAAATGTGTTAGATATAAATCCATTTGTGTAACTCTTTCATAGTTCACTACATTTCTTCCTCTCATTGAAAAACTGCAACTTCATGGTGAAGACAGAAGTGAAAGGTTTCAGTACTAGAAAAGAAACCTGTCTAATTGTTGTCAATACTTTCTTTGCGTTCTGTTTTCAGTTAATTTTAGTTTTCAATTAGCATGACCATTTTGTAACTGTGTCAATTTGGAGATTGTATCTTCTTACATAATGCAATGCCATCACCATCTTAATTGCCATCTCAATCACATTAGAAATTACTTAATAATTGTATATCAATGACATACTTCGTGAATCATTGAATATTTTGAAATTGAGGAACTGTGCAGAGTGCAGACCATACTTGTCGTGAATTGCAACTTAATTTTTTATATGAATCCTCAGTGGCATAAAGTGGGATAGAATGTATTAACAAACATAAAGAGAGGGAAATAAAAGGCAAAGTGATAGACAGATAAACAGTTATAAGAGGTTTTATGCTTGAGTATTAAGAAAAGGGACGAAAGGTTACATTGATCATGAGAACAAACCTTTCTTTTACATAGAATAATAGGAAGCTGCGAGCAAGATAAGGTTGAACTTCTTTTTCCCTTTGAATTGGGTGGAGAGGGAATATCATAAAGAATCACCCCACCAGAATTCCTTATAAGTGCTTCCAGGTCCCTTTCCTTGTAACTAGATAATCCAGTGAGGAGGAACTCTCTGCCTTGAAATATCAATTCACTCACGGCACTTCTGCAAGTCAAAGAATGTTTTGTACGAGGTGCAGAAGTGGTCAATGACTTAGAAACCCGTTGCCTTTTTGCTCTAATAGATGAACCTACATTATTGCAGCAAAAACCAAGTAATTTCTACAACACGTAATTCATAAAACTGAAAGATACATCAAACAACAGAACTAAATACATACATACCTCTTTTATGTGAAGATTCCAACTTTGACAATTTCCTTTTCTGATGAAGCTCTTCCACTTTATCTGAGAAATGTACTTGCTTTCTGACTCTAACATGTCCATCAGGGAATTTATTGCATTCAACTTGTACCTTACAAAGAGTATTGCTCTCTTGATGCTGAACAAAAGTTTCCGGTACTCCATATTGGTTTATATTTTTCTCTATACTGATAACATTTACAGCAGTTTTAGGGCCCAGCAAGCGGTGGCGTGTCCTATGGTTTAGATTAATAGGTGACCTCTTCTCTTGTGTCTGTTCTGAGGCTTTTAACTCATCACTCTTGTCATCAGTTATTTGTATAATTGACTTTTGATCAATCAAATGTCGACGATTCACTTCATTTCTGTTTTCATCTTCATGCTTGGATGCAGAGGGAGACTCTGAAACCCTTGTGCCTAAAGATGCATCAGCAACACCAATACTTTGATGTGGTGTCAAATTACAGTTTTGGTTAACATCTTGGTTTGGTAAAATCATGCTATAAGTCTTAAGAGAAGTAAGCTCGACCCTGGTTAACTTGTCAGACATTTGTTCAACCATCTCTGTTGCAGTAATTGGAGTATCTTTCCCATCTAGTGTAGATTTGATTCTCTCATCTCTACAGTCCAATGTAGTATTCTTATCTGAGATCTTTTCACAATTGTCCACCTCAAAGTCAGAGATTAACGGGGGAAAAGACTCGGTACCGTTTTCTTTGCCAATATGAGTTTCGTAATTGTCATGTTCTGAAGCAAAGCTACATGGAACAACTGAACAAAGGGGGTCAATCAATGATAGACTAGAACATCCGACCATATCTTGAGAATGCAACACACCCTCATCAGGTTTGTTGTGTGAACCTTCACAATGCATACTTAGCTGAGAACTAATGGCACGCTTAGGATCATGCTTCAGCACACATGAGCTCTCATCTGGAACAATATCTGCAGATTCTGTAAGAAAGCTCGTCTCTCTGACACACTTGGGATCATGTTTCAGCACACGTGATCTCTCATCTAGAACAATATCTGCAGATTCTGTGAGAAAGCTTGTCTCTCTGACACACTTGGGATCATGTTTCAGTAGACATGAGTTCTCATTTGAAACAATATCTGCAGATTCTGAAAGAAAGCTTGTCTCCTTGACATGAAACTTTGGAATCCTTTTTGCATTGTTCTGGTTCAATGAAGATGAATCTAATTCCTTCCAAGAGGGAGACGGAAATTAAAACCAGACAAGAATATGAGCAAAGTATGAAGATGCTGAAATCCATGATAGTAGAATATACAGATGCACGACAAAGATAAATAGTCTGATAAGGGAATGCAAATTTATATAGAGAATTGAACATACTCAAGTGATCAAATGGAGGGACAGTGTGCAAAATGTAAAAAAATAATAATAAAATGGGTAGGCTCTTGGCAGGAGAAAAAAATGATTTGACGAAAATTTTCCACCAAACAAAAAAGTTCATCTATCATATAAGACAAATTAGCATTTATATATAATGCACAAACAAATAAGCAATTGATAAACGACCAAGGCATTTTTTAAACTGTTCATTAACAGCTTGAAAAACAGGATACGAAAAGAAAATGCCAACCTTACATGTCCAACCCCCTAACCAGCGGCTTCTAAATCTTTCTGGAGCTAGGTAAGTTGCCCAGTTCTCATTTCTCTCTTCTTCTGAATAATGTAACATCATAAATTACATAAGCTTTAATAAATAGGAAGAAGAAGGGAATAAAAAATCCGGGAAAGTACTTAAAACTCACTGAAATTTTCAGAAGCCTGAAAAGGTGAAGAGTTGACACTATTTTGTGTCTTGATTGAAGTAAGATCAGCCATAGCCAAACCATCTGTCTGGAAAGTGAAAATTAATGTAGCATCAATTACTTTAAGACCAAAAAAAAGAAAGAAAATCCAGTATTACTGGTGAGATGCTCAATGCCAATCAAAAAGAACTGAATAAGACAGACAGAATGAGAATGCTAATTATTTTTTCATTTTTATTGTACTTGCAAAGCCTATGTCAAAGAAATACAAGTATAAAAATCATTCATATATCAGCGCCTAATAGAATCAAAGCCTACACTACACAATACTAGTCTAGAATTCAATAATTGTGGACGCCATTCTTCTGATCAAAAGTTGAAAGTCAACATCACACAGGTAGTATTGTGCATTTCACACACTTCAAGCCCAAAGGAATATTTTGTGACGTGGAGTTAAAATAAAAGAATAAGACCATTCATATACCTTTACTTAACAGCCTAAGCTAAAACAGATGTTTCTCAAGGGCAAGGTGAAGAAGGTAACTTACTTTGTTGAGGGCTAAATCGTTGGTATTTTTCTCTTTGTATTGATGAGCTGTGGGATAATCGTTCACAAAATGTTTTGGAGTATTAGCACCCAGACCAGGATCATCAGAATGCATCACCCTCTCACCACATAAAGAATGTGGAGGCGAGTCTGTATTTTGCTGCACTTCCGTTTCCACGTTAACTTCTAACTTCTTTTGTTCAGATTTATCATCAAATTTGGTAAGCTGAGATGGAATCTCTCTTTCATCATGTTTATTACTTCCTCCATTATAACTTTCATCACCGGACACACCTTTTGCATGAAATTCAGCTGACTTGCAAACATTTTCTTCAAAGAAAACACCAACAGATAAGCCTATATCTTCATAGGCATCTTCCATAAGGAAATCATTTAAATCAGAAAGAGAATCACTACAGTCAGATTCCACACTTGATGAAAGGAAGCCATCTTCTGACCCCTCAAGACGTGCCTGCTTCACACGAAGTGCAATTTCAAGTACAGCGCTACTCAATGTTTCTGATACTGACTCCGTCTTCACTAAATCATGAATGACCAATGCCTCAGATGCTGCAATAGAAAGTTCAACTGCAACGCTGATATCATCACTTTTGAAACATTCGACTTTGGGTTTTTCTTTCTGTTGTCTAACAGAACCAATTGTATCAACGGGAGATTTTAAAGAATCTTTTTTTGTTGTTTCTGGAATGTATGCTGCCATCACATCTTGTTCACAGGCATGGTCACCCATCACGGAATGCATGTTCTCTCTCAAATCAACGGAAGTTTGAGCAGGTTGCAACGTTAAAGCTTTACTTGGTGCAGCTGCATGATGAGATTGATACAAATCTTGGGTTGGGCAAAAGAGTGAATCAACATCTGAAGAAAGATGCAAACTAAACTGAAACACCTGCTTCAGCAAAATATAGAGGTCAAATAAACCGTAAGTCATGAAAATACATGTAGTTTACATGTTTCTGGGAAATAAAATATATAAACACAATTCACAAGGATAGAAACACCTAAAATAATTCAAATGTGTGCTAGTGTAGGTCATTGGGCATAGAAACACCTAAAATAGAGTAGTTGAAAAAAAGCACTGGAGTAATCTTATAAATGTAGTTTCTTCATCATTTCAAGTTCATGCTCATTACAAGTGATCAGTCCGTATACAACAATTTGTATAGTAATCAGTTGGCTTTTGGAAAATATTTTAAAATTAAAATAGTTTGTTTCAGTAAATAATACTATGGCAGGATAAACAGATTTGAAAAAGGGAAGGGGAAAAAAAAAGATAAACTGTGTTGACCACTGTAACCAATTAAAAATAAATTTGAAGCTTCCCAATTATATTATTTGGTGAATCTTATGTAATTGGTTCATGTATTAACATTACAAAGGTTACACTTGAACTTTTTATTTAAAAGCAGTATTTTAAAACTTACATTTCCAGGAGATGGAGCAACACTAAGAGATGAACTATCACCTCCAGATAAGAATAAATGGCAACTCTTGTATCCACCTTCTTCCCTTGATAATACATTAAAGTCTTTGACATTAATACCTTTTTCTGGAGAAGGTGCCAGATCCTTGTTCATTTCAAATAAGAGAATGTATCAGCAAAAAATGTGACTAATATAACAATCCCAGGGGACTATCAGAATTGAATGATAAACTAAAATGTAACGGGTATAAATCGAATCGAATTAATACAAACACGACATGTTTTAAATAAGAAGAAAAAAGTAGTACTATACTATTTGCAATCCATTAGCATGACTGTACCACTACTATACCCAAGTAAAGACAGATTCCATACTAAAGAATAAAAAGAATTTAGAAATATGAAACCAATCATCAACATTCATACTGTAAACAAAAAAACAAGTTTTAAATAAAAACATTTCAAACCAACATGTTAACACAGAAGAAAACAGAACAGTAAATTTAGAATCAAGCAAAACTAGGAAACAGACAAGAGGTTCAATCCTTCGCCAGGCAACTCTATCCCATTTCCTTCTTTAACATAGCCATACAAATAAAAATACTAACGAAGTAAATTTTCAAAGAGAAATTCTAACCTTTTCTGCATGGTTTGAAGGATCTTGAGATTCCTTTACATATTCATTAAATCCATCTGTTCTAAGATTCTGAAGCCAACTTGGTACCCAAGCTACATCCTGCAACCATATGTTCATGTGTCACATAGCCTTCCAAATTGAAAATATAAAAAGTTGAATCAATGAAACAGTCTTTGATGCAACATCGTTAAAAACAAACTAAATTGGTGATTAGTTATCATGTGAGAGATGCTCTCATGAGAAGAATAATTCTTATGCCACCAACGTAACCGAACACTGAAGATTAGATTTAAGTAAAAATAATCTTGATCATCCTACGAACACGACTAAGAGGAAGTGTGGATAAACTTCTTCTCAATAAGTAACTTGTGAAGAAAGAATTATTAAAATAACCTTACAATAAGGGCCCGTTTGGATTGGCTTGTTTTTGAGCTTATGCAAATAAGTAAGTTTTTAGGTATTATTATAAGCTTTTCAAGGTAGTTTATGATAAAACAGCTTATAAAGATGCAATTTTTGTCAATGAAAACTTATGAATTAACACAAGTTTATTTATTTGCATAAGCTATTTTCATAAGCTCAAAAATAAACCAAATCGAAACGGGCCCTAAGTATGAGTGTTTAAACAATAGCTTCTAGTATAATTCAAAATTAGCTTCTACATCTCCATTTCTTCAGAAGCACTATCATTCAATTTCCCAAAAAAACATTAGCAGCTTATAATAACATTTCCCTAAGTAAAGAATCATAATTTATTTTTTTTGAAGACTCGGATATCCGACCCCAAGGACCAACTAATCCGAGGGCCACCACCACACCGTCCACTTATGGGGGCGCTCATTTAAAGCCAGATTTTAACTCTATATGGACTGGCTCAACACAAAAAGTGGCACCGGGAGGATTCAAACATGATACCTCGAGAGAAAATTGTGTAAGCTATAAACTAATCCAAACTGATTAACTGAATCCAATAATTTTGTCCCAATCAGCAAAATTGCAAGAAACTGCTGGCAATGCAGCCTATGCACGACAATTGTGGTTGTTGCCGAGATTCCAAATTCCAATTGAAACTCACTAATATAATTTTAAATATCTTTACTTCACTGAGTCAAAAAAAAAAAAACTTTACTTCACTAACAGACGCATACAAATAAAAATCGGTGAAATGAAAAGAGAATAAAAAAAAGCAGCGGAAAATTATAATCGATCGGAGTGGATCCTAATTCCTACATGACATCGAAACTCAGAAAACATGAAATCAAAAAGCATGGTGGACATAAAGGAAAAAAGATGGAAGAAACGTAACCTCGGAGAAGTTAGGTTGACGAAGAGTTTGGGTGGCCATGAAATCTAATCGAAGAATCTTGTACAAGTTAAGAGGTTTCTCTCGGCAGCATCACTATCAAGTGGAAATGGACACGCGGAATTTGGCGCCAAATGGAATCACCCGCCATTGCGCACACATAGATAGAGGTGTCAAAAAACCCTATTTCATCCTCTCCTTCCCTAAGTCTCTCCTTCTCCAAATCTTGACCATTAGATTAATCTCATGGTAAAAATTTAAAAGTGAATAAAAGCTAGAAAATAATTATGAATAAAATGTCATGTACCCCCGAAATTTTAAAATTCGTTAAATACATTGTGAAATTTGGAAATAGGCTAATATCTCTGAAATCGTAAAATGTCAATCAGATTGCCCCCGGCTTCGTTTACTCCGTCTATTTTATGAGGAAAAAATGGATGAGAAAAAATTGATAAAGAGTATGATGTTGGTGATTGGTGTTTCTTGTCTGGATATTAATCTGATGATTCAGATTGATCTATTGGGTGGTTAGAACCTCTTGATTCTGATTTTGAAAGAAATGATAATGATGATGATTCTGTTGATGATAGTTTTTTTGTTTTGATTCTTGTTATTTACTTTATTATAAGAAGGTTAAATATTCAAACAATATGCTTTTCGGAGCAAACAAAACATGAAGTAATATAATTGACGTTTTACAATTTCGAAAATATTTATCTATTTCCAAATTTCCTGCCATTTCACTCAAATAATTATATTTTCTTTCGATCTCAAACAAGAATTTTGTTACAATGACAAAGTAAAACAAGTTAGAAATTTTTACCGAGGGAGTAAATGGTACTATGACAGTGACAAAGTAAGTTTGTTACAGTGTTCCAAATTCCAGCAGAGTGAAGAGTCGATAGACGAGGGAGGGCGTTGAAATTGAACGAAGCTACGGCAAGAACACAAAACACAGTCACAGAGTCTTGTTCTCAATTCATTTCAATGGCCAAAGTCACCACCACTTCCCATTTTCTCAAATCACTTCACTCACTCTCCTTTTTCAGACTCACCTCTTCACTAGCAACAGAACTCGCCTCATTAATCGAACAAAACTCTTCTCCCGCCAAAACCACTAACCCTAAACCCCAAACTCGTATGCAACTTAAACGATTCCTCGAGCTCCGAATCAAAAAACGAGTCAAATCACAACTCTCTCACCACGACGGTAAATTCCACAACTTAATCCAAAACGTCGTTTCAAATCCCCAAACCCTCTTAGACGCTTACAACATCATCAAAATCAACTCCAACATCGTAACCGTTTCCGCAAATTCCGCTGAAAATAAAGCCGAAGATAACGGAGACGGTTATTTCCTCAATGACGTGGCACAATGCCTTAACGAAGGTAGTTTTGATGTGAATGCGAATACTTATTCGATTTCGACGAGAAAGAAGAAGAAGAGAAGAGGATTTGATGAGAAGGAGGAAGAGATGTTGATGTTGGATTTGGTGCTTCCTAATTTGAAGCTGAGAGTTGTTCAGGAAGCGTTGAGGATTGTTTTAGAAGTGATTTTTAAGCCGAATTTCTTGAAGATTTCGCACGGTTGTCGGAGTGGAAGAGGACGTGTGGCGGCGTTGAAGTATATATGTAAAAGTGTGGTGAGTCCTGATTGGTGGTTTACTTTGCTAGTGGAGAAGAAAATTGATGGATTATTGATGGAGAAGTTGGTTTGTGTAATGGAGGATAGGATTGAGGATGGTTGTTTGTTTGATTTGATTAGGAGTATGTTTGATGCTAGGGTTTTGAATTTTGAGTTTGGTGGTTTTCCTAAGGGAGATGGTTTGCCTCAAGAAGGGATTTTGTCTCCGATTTTGATGAATATTTATCTTGATTTGTTTGATAGTGAGTTTCATAGGTTGTCGATGAAATATGAAGGTGTGCGCGGCGGTGGAGAGGTTATTGATGGTGATAAGCCGAGCTCTGCATTGCGCAGTTGGTTTAGGAGACAGTTGGGTGGTAGTAGTAATGGTGGTGTTGGTGTTGTTGAGAGTTCTGGTGTTAAAGTTTACTGTATTAGGTTTATGGATGAGATTTTTTTCGCGGTTTCTGGTTCTAGGGATTGTGCTGTTAGTTTTAAGTCTGAGATTGAGAATTATTTGAAAGAGTCTTTGATGTTGGATGTTGGGGATCGGACCAATGTGTTGCCTTGTGTAGGGGCTGGTAGCGGTGTTCGGTTTTTGGGGAGCTTGGTAAAGAGGAATGTTGAAGACAGTCCTGCTGTGAAAGCGGTTCACAAGATGAAAGATAAAGTTGAAATGTTTGCCTTGCAGAAGCTTGAGGTTTGGAATTATGGGACGGCTAGAATAGGGAAGAAATGGTTGGGTCATGGTTTGAAGAAAGTGAAAGAATCAGAGATCAAACATTTAGCTGATAGTAGCTCGCTTCTTAGTCAGGTTTCGCGTTTCCGAAAGTCCGGGATGGAAACTGATCATTGGTATAAGCAGTTGTTGAAGATATGGATGCAGGATGTTGGAGTGAAAAATGCCAAAAGTGAAGAAAATGTCTTGTCTAAGTTAGTTGGAGAGCCGGCACTTCCGCAAGAACTAACAGATTCGTTTTACGAGTTTATGAAACAGACAGAGAAGTATATATCTACAGAGGCAGATTCTATTATCAAGCTGCTGCCGAATAATAACAGCTCGACAGAACAGGTAATAGCTAAAACCGAGATCATTGCTCCTGTCTATGCCATAAAAAAGCGTCTCGAGAGGTATGGATTGGCTACACCAGATGGTTTTGCACGATCTGCTAATTTGCTTGTCATGCACGATACTAGTGAAATTATTGACTGGTTTTCGGGGATTGCTTGCCGCTGGCTGAAATGGTACGAGAACTGTGCTAACTTTAATGAGATAAAGCTTTTGATATCTGATCAAGTTAGGAAATCATGCATTCGTACTTTAGCAACAAAGTATCGGATACATGAATCGGAGATAGAAAAACGGTTTGATGAAGAACTTATCAGGCTTCCACCAACACAGGACGCAGAGAAGGAGACAATGAATGAAGAATTGGGTGTTGAAGTTTTTGACAACGACGAGGCGTTAATGTACGGAATCACATATAGTGGTTTGTGTTTGTTGTCTCTGGCAAGAATTGTGACTGAAGCAAGACCGTGTAATTGTTTTGTAGTAGGGTGCTTAGCTTCAGCACCAAGAGTCTATACTCTTCATGTAATGGAAAGACAAAAGTCTCCAAGCTGGAAAACTGGGTTTTCGACCTGCATTCATCCAAGCTTAAATAAACGGCGATTAGGGTTGTGTAAGCAGCATTTGAGGGATTTGTATCTTGGTCATATATCACTTCAGTCCATTGACTTTGGTGCATGGAAGTGATTGTTTTCAGTTTTATGATCAGAAACTTTATCAGGATGGTTTGAACTTTGGTCATCTTGTATTGCTTCATTTCATTGAAGATGAAGGTTCTATTGGAAGCGAGTTGCATTGCAGAGATGGGATTCAATCCTTACTACTTGTTGGCCGATTTTATAAAGGAATAAAGGTGATTCTTCTCGGCCTTTGACTATGAATTTTAAAGTTTTGTTGAATAATTTGTATTTGAGCACTGCTAAATATTATGAGTAGTTTCATAAGAATAGCAAGAATTGATAAGTGTCCTGTTTTAGATAAACAAATCTATTATCTCTGTCTTTGACGGATATCATGCGCGCGACTTGGTCAAATCTACAGATCAGATTACTTTGTGCGTTTCGTTATATGTTGCTTTGTAATAGTAAGTATTATCCTTTGTAGTTTAACTGATTGTGTTATTTTCACCTATTGTAGAAGGCATACAAAAAAAAACTATCTTAGAATTCTAGTGTCAAGCTTTAAAGAATATTGTTGTGATCCCAATTTAAATATAATAACTTTTCTTAATCTTTCGTAAGGGCAAACATGTTACCTTGGAGATCTTGCTGCATATATCAAATTAAGATGGATCATTTGACATGAATAATCACTTGTTTGAGCTGAGGCAGTTGCCCAAGGTGTAAAGTAACATATTGTCATCCTACATCAGGTGAGCATCTTTTCACCATCTTACTATAGGTTTGACTGTGGAGTAACGTGTATATACCCCTCAATTATCTATAACTACTCTTTGTCTATTTAATTTTGTCATTTCTGAAATACCCCTCAATTAATACAAGTTTTATTTTTCATTGATTATATTTATATACATTGAACAAGTTCCATGAAAGATATGTTTTAGAATACACTTATTTTTGTATGAAATCAAGAAAATTACTTACAATTAACCAAATTTATTACTAGTAAGTGTGAAGTTAGTTATTTTTTCTTACAATATACCGGAGGGAATGCCTTTTAAGAGAATCATCTTATAGTTCATAATACTATAAAAACAAATTAATTCAATAAATTTAGTAGATTGTCAAATCATTAGCAATAACCAATAGAGTCATTTAAAAAATACAATCAGCCTAAGCTATTATAAAAAAAGAAATATTAACTCCGTTGGTTATGCTTCCTCTATAATTATGGAAATTGAAAGAATGCTTAATGGTTTTTGGTGGGGTGGTGGTGACCAAAATAAAGGTATCCGTTGGTTGGTGTGGATAGATTGACGTATCCAAAGGCGTTAGGAGGGATGGGTTTCCGAGACTTTCATGCTTTCAATATGGCCATGGTTGCTAAACAAGGATGGCGAATCGTTCAAAACCCGGATTTTTTGGTGGCCAAAGTACTTAAAGCTAGGTACTTCCCTAACTCATCTTTCTTTGATGCTTGTCTTGGATATAATCCTAGTTTTTCTTGGAGAAGTCTTTAGAATGCTAGAAATGTGTTGTTGAAGGAATGTAGGTGGGTAGTTGGGGATGGGAGTAGGGTGAGGGTCATGGAGGATCCGTGGTTACGAGGAAGTGTGGGGCGGTGGATTAGTGCACCACAAAGGGAAGAGGTCTATGGAATGTATGTTAATAATCTTATGGAGGAGGGAGTTAGGAGGTGGGATAGAAATAAACTAGAGGAGTTGTTTTCTAGTGAAGAAGCAAATAAAATCATGTCTATGCCTCTCTTTGAGTCAATTCAAGAAGATAAAGTGGTTTTGTATGGGGATAAGGAGGGTAAATATTCTGTTAAAGCGGGCTATCGTTTAATTATGCATGACAAATGGAATAATATGGAGAGGAGGGGCGATTTATCTTGGTCTGTTTTATGGAATATTAAAGCCCCTCCTAAGACGCGTCATACGTTATGGAGAATTTGCCGTGATTGTTTACCTACGCATGTTCGATTATTACAAAGACATGTAGATTGTGTGCCTAACTGTCCCATGTGTAACGATGGGGCTGAAGATGATTTTCATGTTTATTTCACTTGCCCACAGGTTGTTGATTGTTGGACAGCTGCTGGCCTTTATGATGTTATATATAACAGGTTGTCAAGTTTCAACAATGTTGCAGAATTATTACTTAATATATGCAACCATGAAGATGAAAACACAGCGGGTCGCGTTGCGATGCTTATTTGGTGCATTTGGCAAAATAGGAATGATATGATTTGGAACAACCACAGCAACACAGCGCTGCAGGTCGGGCAGCAGGCCTTTCACGCATGGCAGCAGTGGTTTGACGCGCAGAAATTGCATAATCGCGTGGTGCAACAACCAGCAGAGCAGCAGAGTGTCCGATGGCTCCAGCCACCAGTTGGGTGGATCAAATGTAATATCGACGCGGGAATTCTTCCAAGATATTAGTACCACTTCAGTAGCCAACTGTTTTCGACAAAGTAACAGACTGTTTTTAAGTGCAGAAACTCGTTGTTACAACTCGAATTTTACAACGTTGGAAGGAGAAGGCTTGGCACTTCATATTGCGGTTCATTTTGCTATTAGTCAAGGGTGGGATTATGTTATTTTTGAAGTGATTCCCAATTTTTAGTTACTGCTATTACTTCTAATAATGTTGGGATAAGTTTGTACGGAGACAAGCGAATATGGTTGTTCACTCTCTTGCGAGAGCTGCGATTTATTGGGCTAGTCACCGGTCTTTTGATTTTGTACCTGAATCTCTGATTAATAATGAAATGAGTTAAGGTACTTGATTAAAAAAAAGTTTCAAATTGTTGAATGCATTTTTTCTTAATAGAGTACTTGAACTTCAAAATTCAAACAGATTGTAATGTAACCTCCTTGATCAAACCAACCCACAGATGGGCCGATTTCTAATTCAACCAGTTTAACTAGTCGGTTTAAATATGACATAATATTTCAAATATGGTTTCACTATTTTGAGGATTATATAGAAAAAAAGTTAGAAATGTAAGGCTTGACCTTTAGTTAAGTTGTGTTCACTGATATCATCTCTCTTTCCTTATCAATATATAAACACATCAATATATAAACACACTTAATTTGGTAGCAAAAACATTTCCATCCATTAACCTTGTATACATAAGCTCATACTATCAACACAAATGAAATACTTTGCCATGCTTATAAAGCAAAAGTGACCACACAAAGTAATCAGTTAAGATATTGTTACCAATTGAAACCTGAGGTCTCTGGCTGAATTTCAGATTCAACTTGAGCTTGAGAAACTTCTGCAGGAGCGCTTTCAGGTTGAACAGATACTGATGCATCGGTCTCGGAGCTCTCAGCTGGAACAGATAATGTTGCACCGGTCTCGGAGCTCTCAGCTTGAACAGATACTGATGCATCAGTCTCGGAGCTCTCAGCTTGAACAGATAATGTTGCACTAGTCTCGGAGCTCTCAGCTTGAACAGATAATGATGCATCGTTCTCGGAGCTCTCAGCTTGAACAGGTGGTGATATTTCCGTCTCGGTGCTCTCAGCTTGAACAGGTGGTGATATTTCTGTCTCGGTAGCTGTGGTGGGCGCTTGAGTAATTTCTTGTGTTTTGAACTCGTTGATGTAGTAACTAAGTGATGGTCCAGAGTATTCCACTTTTTGGACCTGAGGAGGAGTATTCTTACCAACTTGTAGAAGTATTGATGATGCCGCGGCAATTGAGATCAGCGCAAGACCAGCTGCAATTGCTGCTGTGTTCTGAGCTCCGTCAGAAGAAGAACCGGCTGTTCCTGAACTTATAAGACTTTCTGCCACATAAATTGATGGCTGGAAAAGATCAAAAGTGTTAGACAGACATTGAATTGAATGCCATAGAAAATTTTAAGACTTGGATTCTGAAGATGCTGTATGATTATTGCGTGTCTTATCAATTATATAAAAATCATTAGCATGACTTCGAGCTGACTTCGAGCTTGTTTGGATTGACTTATTTAAACTTATTTACTAACATAAACATAAACGCTTGTAAGACTGTTTGAGAGAGCTAATCGAAATAGCTTATGACATGTTCATAAACTATTTTCAGCTTATTTCCATAAACTCTCTAGGATATAACTTATGGAAACAACCTATAGGTCATATGAAAAAAGTTAGACTTCCTTTTATCTTGTGTTATAAAAATAGTTTATAGATAAGCGCTTATGCTGTAAGCACTTAATTAAATTGTTTATCGAAACAAGGTCTATTATATTACATTTCATGTGATATTTAATGTAAGGATATTTTATTTAAAATATATAAAATTGTATAAACTCGTCTCCTCTTCTGTTCAAATCCCCTCATATTCGAGTGGAGCAAAAATCAAATCAGAAGGGACTTTGCTACCTTAAGTCCCCTCCCATCCATTTTTCCTCCACCGAACACTGTAAAATATGATATCTAGATGCTAACAATATAGATACTAATATGATTATCTATATTAATACTCTCTTAACAACACCAGCAGGTTTTGCTACATGTGTACATGCTCAACAAAATCAACACGAAAACTTAAAACAAATTAAAGGAACAGACACAATTAAAGGCAAAAAGAACAACAAATTATGAAACAAGCACAACTTTAACTCCTTAAGAAAATAAAACTTCTAACCTCGATCGAATATATGTTTGTTTGTCCGGCAGTGTCCTTTTCAACATAGCCTGTCCAACCCTTCTTACGACCTGGTGGATATGTACCTACTACTTTCGTCTTCTCCTCTGCTAACCATTCCATACTCACCTTCCCAACCTACATCACCATCAACAAAGTATTAGCTTCCTTTGTATGCGGAAACTACACAAATGCACAATATAGCTTGTGCCTTCTGTATATGCATACATGTGCGAGGTCATTTTGATTAGAAAGTCATAAAATGGTAAAATAATTGGAAACACTTTGAAATATAGGTGAAAGTATTGAAATGAAGCAAATTTCATCTATGAAAACAGACACTTCACACGACACAGACACAATCACATCGACACTGCTAAAGTAAAAAACATATAACATTGAACTGATACATATATTCATAGAATTTCATTGATACTACTGTGTTTTTAACTTCTCATAGAGACAGGCACAAGACAACAAATGAAATTTCTACATTTAACCTTAATATCTTTGCATAGATGATAGATTTAATGACATTAATCCTTTTCTGACTATATATAATTCCTATGAGTTGACAATAAACTATGCTAACATGACATTTGTTCTCTTCATAATTCCTAAACAACTACTACAATCTATATGAAACAATTTTTTATTTTTTTTTGGGTTTTCACCACCGTACCCGGCCCACTAAACCGCCTAATGTAGTCTGAGGGTCTGTTCTGACATCAAGTGGTTTCAACCCCTTCCGATTGCACTTGCGGGGATCGGAGTTTGGTCCTCCTCCCCGCCAAGTCCAGCGCAATCACCACTGGACCAACTAACTATTGGTACAAAAACAACAGAAATCTAGTCCCCCCACATTATCAATATTCCAAAATGATCCCTGGAATTATAAACACCCTTATAAGCAAAGTATAATACTAAGTAAAGATGGTTTAAGAGTTTAATTTACTAACTTCCTTATCAGGGGCACATTCTTCCTCATTGCAATCAGAGTCATCAGAAGATGCTCTAACAATGAACATGCATGAACTTCTCTTGCTAATCTTTTGGTGCTTCATGGAGAATTTCCTTGTAGAGAAGCCACATGTGTTGGCTGATATGGTTGCTTGCAATGAACAAGCCATAATTATTATTGGCAATGAATGAATGAGTGTGTTTTTGTGTTTGAAGACTAAAGTAAAATGAATCTTCTTAAGAGAAAAACACAGAACAGAAGAAAAGGGTTCAAATTATAGAATCTTGTTAAGGATGGGTGATTTGTGGTGGAGTTTGAAGGGACATGTTGAGTTGGGGTATATCTACTTCCTTTCTTTCTAGACCACAAAACTATAAGGCATGTAACCGTGGACAATTTTAGTCTTTTCAACATTTTTTGTAAAACTATATGTCTATTTATTTTTAATTTTGTTTTTATGATAAATCTGTTTATTTTTAATTGGATTATCTAAACTCCATTTTACATTTTTCTTTTAATTTTAAGAAAGATTTTATCTATTTGGTTAAAACAAAATGTATCTTTTTAATTCAAAATCTTATGTAATTCGATTCCCAAATTAGTTTCACATTGAAAACTTCAATACTAAAACTCGACAACAAATTAGGGGGTTGAAACAAGTGATTTTTGAATGAGAGGTTTTGATTGTGGTGAAGTTTAATAAGGGATGAATTTGTTCTTCAATTGATGACAACAACGACCACTTCGTGTTATTCAGAGATGAAGATAATTGGTTTTTAAAATAATGATGAAGATTAATTGATTTTTAAAATTGTTAAATATATTGAAATAAAATTTATATGATTTGTGAGAGTTAAATTCTATAGTGAAATTCTATAGAGAAATGTATCAATATTATTACTTTGATCAACTTTTAAAAAATAATATATAAATGATGATGTGGACAAAAGTTATTTTCACATTAGTTGAATTTTTTACGGTACAGGTACATTAAATTTTGGCAAAAGTACTGTAGAAAATTTTCTTTGGAATTTTTTATTATATTCTTTCGAATGATATGTAGAGTTGAACGAAAAGTAAGAACTAAAAATTTTGACGGAAAAAACTTCAGGAATTAAAAAGTGTGGAAAAAATTTATAGGGACTAAAACGAAAATTCTGAAAAGTTATATAGACAAAAAACATATTTAACCCTAAAATTAATTTACCCTGATATAACATATCTATTAACTATTTTTTAAAAAAAAATATAAAAAAAAAACCAAATTTAGTCTCTGTTAGCTCTGTTGGTAGGAACATCGTACTGTATGTGCATGAGCCGATGTTCGAACACTGGACACTGCATTTATTCACCTATAAGGTGAAATTTCTAGCTTAATTGAACGAGAAAAAATAAATAAATTTATATATGAATTTAATTTATACGACCGTCGGTGTAAAGTTATTTTGCACATTAATCCAATAATATATCAGCACATCATGTATGATAATTAAAAACACATAATGTGTCACATTCATTAAATGATGTGATAACGCGTCATCGCGTCATTGAATGTATGCGTAAAAAAATCATACATAATTTCACAAGTACAAAAAATCTTAATTTATATATATATATATATATATATATATATATATATATATATATATATATATATATATATATATATATATATATATATATATAATTTTTTTTCCATAGTGAGTCTGAGTTGGAATTGGATTGTTGGAAAAGTTACTCCTAGAAAAGAGATTGGGATTATAATTATAATCAAAAGCCAAACCCACTTTGCCCTAAACTCAACTACCGGAAAACGCCGCCGGAATTCCTCATCGGCCGCCACACACACCGAGCAAGTTCTGTTCAGGTATACCTTCTTTTTCCAATTCTCTTTCCCTTCTCCTGTACCATGCTCTCAATGAGATAACCATTGGATTAAAATCACTGTTTGGATTATTATTAATTTTTGCTCAGTTTGAATGTAGAATTATTAATGGTTAACTTAGAGTTTTCTTTGATGTAATCTATCGTTCGTGTTTTTTGTTGCTTTTGATTTCGAGTTTATGAAGTTCTGAGCGTTTGCATATTTTTTAATTCAGAATTGTTTTGTATAAGATATTAAGTTATGGCAAATGCTAAATAGTTCCCCCGACACTCTTTAAGCCCTTAAATAGTAAGCTTTTATAGAATTTTTATCGGAATGCGTAAAGTCAACGCATTGGAAATTATACTGTTTAACTTTTTGAATAAAAAGTTTCTTTAAATGGAACTCTTAAAGAGTGCCCCCGCCTTGGGGGCACTCATTAGCAAGACCCTTAAGTTATTTATTAGTTTGCTTTCTATATATGAATTTGAGACAGTGCATCAAATCATATATTGAAGATAGTGTTATAAAATAATGGATAGAGCAGAATTTGAACAAACTGCTATTGTTTTGTGATACACGATTTAGTATGAAGTGTTATCAAATAGCGGCTATAGAAAATTAGAAACACTATTGCATTGTTCTGCGCTGCGGTACTGTTTACGCTGGTTATTCGTAAACAACCGCTAGTTTAATTTAATTACTTGCAGGACCAACTAGTAAAAATTCGAGATAACAGGTACACAATTTAGTATAAAGTGTAGTTAATCAGGGATTATAGCAGCGCTATTTCACCGTAGCTTAGCGGAATTTTTACTAGCCTCGATTTTCTGTGATATGCGATTTACAACAATGGTTTTTGCTTAGATTTAATGTATAAATATTATGGTTAAATTGGCATTTTCTTTGAAATAATGTATTGGTTGGTGGTTTTGTTGCTTTTGATTTGGATTTCATGAAATCATGCTTTACGTGTCTTCACAAGGATTGAAGAAGCTGACTCTTACAGCGGTTAGTGATTCAATCACACCGGAAAGGAGAATTCTAAGAGCATCAAGGCTTAGAGCTTCTTCTCAAACTGCCTTTTTTGTGCGTGGGTTAACTATTGATTCTATTGCGCAAAGAAGCCTAGTTGTCCTAAATGCAATGCTTTTAATTGTAAAATCTCTATTTTCAAATTTGTTAGTATCACTTTTCGGCCAAATACAGATCTATTCTCTGCATATTTGGCATGCGTTATGGACTTCTGGCAGCTGTTGTTTCCAATTGTTAAACCATACAACTTGAGCAGACAACTTTTGAAAGATTACATAAGGTTTTTGGCGATAGTTTATTATTTGTTGTTTGTGCTAATGTTTGATATTTGGTTCAATAAGCAAATTGAACATTTTGCGTTTCAGCTCATCAGAGTTTGTACGTTTTGTTTTATCTAGCTTCTTTTTTCTTCCTGAAGGGCATTACTTGTGTTTGTTGTTTATTCTAAATTGTTTACTGACAGCGTTCTTTTCAAGTTTTGAGTATTATGTATGGATTTTGAACTGATGTCTTGGTTAATACTTAATAGTGATAGCAGAGATTAACATTTGATAACAACAACTGATATATGGTATGTAATGTTTAACTAAATTGCTTGATGATAATTGAGACTTATGGGTATAACTTGTTGCAGATATTGAAATCTAATAGAGCATGGACACTCAAAAAAGCACAAACACTCAAAAAAGCCAAGCTGAAAACCCATATTCATCAGCTGCAGTTGCCACTTCATGTCGAAAGAAGAAGCACGAAGAAGCCTCATTCTTGGAGGATGTGAAGGATCACATTGACGAGTTTATTAATGCTTCCATGGAAGAGCACAAAACCTGCTTTCAGAAAACAATTAAAAAGGTTTGTACTTTGTACCGAAGATATCTTGTCAAATTTGTTTGCACCACATGCTTTGTCATTTGCTGATAGTGTGGTTTTCGACCAATTTCAGATGTTTGGTTTGTCTAAGGCAGTTGCTGAAGCAAACGCCAATGCTGCAAAAGAAGTTGAAAGTTCTTTGCCTCTTCAGACAGTTTTAGAAAAGTAAATTGATTATTCTTGAACTGCTAGGTTTAACTGAGTCATGTGGTATTATATCCACGCATATTTTGTTATATTTATATTTAGGATTTAAATAAATGAAGCGAAACTCCTCAAAAAAAGTTTTGTTTGCAAAAACTCAATTTACTATGTGTAAAGGTATATAGACATATTACTATAACTCCTGGAATACATTAGGTCTAAATACCATTTTGTTTTTAATACAGGTCTTAATACATATACAGTGATGTAGCTTGCATTTTCTCTTATTTCTATCGAGACCCAGAGACGTCTTTATACACCATAAACAGGAGTAACATAGCTTTCCCTTTTCTTCTCTGTTTTTATTGAGAAACAGAGATGAGTTTTACTTACAATATGGTTATTGTATGCTTAATTTTGATAGTCGGCGATCTTATCACTCCATCCATATCACATTAGTTGTCAATGTCGGCTTTGCTGTGAGGTCTATATTATGTATGAAAGTTATCTCTCCTGATCGTTTTATCCTTCTACCCAATGATACACCAGAGAACCGCCTCCCTAAAAATAAGGGTGACATTGTGGAGGGTGAAAACCTTTAGTTTGTTGATGATTCAGGTTCTCTTTCCCCAAAACCTAACATCTTGTCGATGGTATTAGGGCTTCCTGGCCTCCCTTTCAGTATAAAATTGTTATGGATTGTTTCCACAATTTCAAAATCCGGGGTAGTGTGGTTTTCTCGGTTTCTCCAATGGTGAATGGTTTAATGAATTTTGAGGTTATTGTGGTTTTACAACTAACTAGAATCTTGAGCACAAACTTATTATTTTGTATATCAGGCTATACAACAACCTTTTAAAAAAAAAAAAAGTCGTCCTTATGCTCCAATTATTGGTCAGATCAGATCCTTCTTTTTTTAGAGCATAGAATTTGACTTCTCGACACTCTGCGAGGGAAATTCTTATACAAATTGGTTAGCAAAATTTGAAACCATAAAGATTTGGCATACTTGTCCTCGTGCTATTTCACTCAATTGTAGCTGGCGATGAGATTTGAAAGAATCTGAATCTAGTTTTTTTTTTTTTTTTTTCAAAATTGGTTAGCATGTCACATAGTAGTTCATCGACATCCTAACTATGTTGGCATCACAATGCACCACCACTCCTCTACCATCTCACCAAAAGTATTATTAAAATGAAAAAGAAAAAGAAAAGGTGACGGGGCATAAACCAAACCCACCAAAACAATATTAGTGAAAACGATAATTAAGCAACCCAAGTCTATCTCTAAAGAAACTATAAGAAACTCAAATTAATCTGTCCGCAGGTTTTTCATTCGGTCTTTTTTATAAGAAACTATTTATTTTTCAAATTTATGTTTTTTGAACAAGAAAAAAAAAACATAAATTTGAAAAATAAATAGTTTCTTATAAATTTATGTTAACTCAAACATATTTTCTTTATTTCAATTGGTTGAAACTTCGATTCCAAGAGTGGAAGAAAAATAATGCTTCAAATTATGTGTGGTCTAGGTAGTATTTATCACATGGATGAAGCATAGTATAATAACTTATATGTTGTGTTCATTTCAATTATACATTTTGAATAAATTTAAAAAACGAGTATAATAAAAGTATATTTTCTATTTGAACAAAGGGAGTTTAATTAAACCCCTCAATAACAGATTTTACACCCTTTCTAAAAAAACTAAATAGAAATAGGCATCAAGAATAGCATGAATTTGAATGTCACAGTTAATGTCATAATCACTATGACTCAATTGAGCTAAACTTTTCACTACCAAGACATGAAATAGTTCAAAACACAAGGGAAAAAAAAAAAAGAGTCAATTTAATAATTTGTAACAGCAATTTCAAAGACTAGAAATAGTTATCAAGAATACCAAGGCACGTGCCTAATGCATGGGTTGTTCAACAAACAAACCTAACAAATCTAAATGAAATATGGTTTGATTGCATTGCTTTCGGGGGCCATACCAAACAAACCATTTCTATCTTGTTTAATACTTTTGTGGCCATGACCTGTTTTTGTCTCCAATTGCTGCTAAACCTTAATCTCTCCGGATAATTTGTTTACCTTAAAAAGCTATTTTTCTTTTGAATTAAGTGCACCACCTCATACAAATGCAAAAAAATATCTGGAAGATTTAATTTAACTGACAATATATTGTGTTAGGTTGAATATATTTATTCAAGTTCAGACTTGAGCCTATATATATATATATATATATATATATATATATATATATATATATATATATATATATATATATATATATATATATATATATATATATATATATATATGTGTGTGTGTGTGTGTAAATTTTTAGACGGTGTTTTTGTTTAAAAAATGAATACTAAATTTTGAGGTGATTGAAATTTTATTGATAATATATGATATTGTTTGGCCAAACATCTTCATCCGTGTTCAAACTCTGAGCCTCACAGTATGCGAGAGTTTTAGTGATATTTTTATCATTCGCTTGTAGACAAAAAGAAGAAAGGAGGACTTTTTTTTTTGATCAACAGAAGAAAGGAGGACTTATGTTCAATTTTTTGGACACGTCACAAACTTCAAAGTTTTGTAAACGAACTTATTGAGAAATCGAAGTAATAGTTAAAAAAAATAGTCATGTTCATACCTATTGATATTTTGTAACATTATCGTACCACATAGTGGATTGAATTTTGCTCCCCTAAAATATCATGAACAACAAAAGTTAATAAGAAAATAAATGCCACTGAGTTTGAGATTATCATTGAACATTCCAAGATATTGTTGAATTTGAAGCACAATTGTAAAATCAGTTATGTCATGAGACAAACTAATCGGGCAGCCCGTAAGTTAGCTTAGGCAGCTTGTTTTTTCGCTAATCCTCATGTCTTTGGAAAATTTAAGAAAAGATGACAACATTTTATATTAACTTTGAAATATCATTAGAAAGGGAATGATAATTTATTGTTTTGAAAAAGGAAAAAAAAAGGGGGGGGGGGGGGGAATGATATCAATAAAATTTAAGAAAAAAAGTGATTTTTATTAAACCTGAACAATGAGTAAGATTAATTTTAAAGATGTGTTTTTGTACCAAAAAATTTAAAGATGTGTTTATGCTCAAAATATAGTTGTATAAAAGAAAACTAATGTAGTGAAGTGTTAGATCTGCAGACAAAGAGAGCGGCGAGTAGTAATCGTGTTTCCCTTAATTAATTAATTAAATTACCATTATCAAAGTTTAGTTTACGAGGTGTATAGTACTTGCATTCATTTGCATGTGAGATTAATTAATCTCTCAATTTTTTAAGGGTTTGATGCTATGGACTCCGGCCATTACGTGTTCCTAGTACGTTAAAATGTTCAAATATTTAGTTTTTATTTCGTATATTATAGACCAAATACATTCGTTATTGAAGAATCTAAAAACTATAGTTTTACTTATAAATAAGGATAGAGGGAATACTTGTTATCTTGGTACTCCTAAATTATCTTAATTACTGAGAATAACATCATCGGTATGAATTCTATAGAACAGTTTCTTTTATAGTTTTTTTTTTTACTAAATTATCCTAAATATTAAGCAATGTTCCTTTTATAGTTTATTTCTTTTGCTTATGTTTAATTTGATTACGTGGTATAGATAGTTGCTTATGTTTAATTATTTTTTTAATATATGTGAAAATAGTAAAAGGATATTTCCTATATTAATAGTACTAGTAGCACATACAATGAAAAAAATAGTACTAGCACATACAATGAAACATAGAAACTATAGAACATAAAATTATACTACTAAATTTTATTATGGGTGGAACAAAAAACAGACCCGTTGATATTCCAACGACAAAAAAGTGGGACATGGAATCATGGGATATATGATTCTTATGACAAATACTTTCAAAATGCTACATCACTGGCACTACATATGTTATGTAACATCATAGTTACCTAATCCAATGATTTCATAAATTACAAAAAAAAAAAAAAAAAAAAAACTTGCTTGACATTGAGAATTAGAAATTCTTTATTGTTAACACCATTTTGTCACTGGAGCTTCAGGTTTCTCATCCTGCAAGTTAAATCAAGAGGCCATAAAGAAAGTTAAATTCAGGAAGATCATATAGTACAAAATAATGGGTTTTTTTTTTTTTTTTGAGGAAAAAAAATTGTATTTTTTCATTTTTCATTAAACTTACCTTATTATTACAAAATTCTCCCATGTTTTTAATTTATTTTCTATTTTTAATGATTTATATATGAAAATGTGGAATAACTATTGCATTGTTTTATGTACAAATCTTTGAAAACATTAAACAAAAACAAAGTGAAAATGTGATAATTTTTATAACTAAAAATAAAGAGTTTTTTTATATCAAATAGACCCTTATATATAGATAAGTGAGGTTTCTGATTTTTTATTACATGAAAATATTTTACATACAAATTTAAAGCTAATTAAGTTACTTTATCGGTTTAAAAAAATAGCTCTTGGATCATTGTCATAAATGTTCAATACAACAGCATATATTAATAACTTATAATTTTTGTTGTCAATATTAGTCAAGGGCAGAATGAGAAAAATATATGAATATAATATTGAAAAAAAAAAGAACTTATTTTGGATATTTTTTTAATGCTAATCCAATAATTACTCACTCCGTTCCAAAATATAAGCAAAAACAAGTCAAAAAAATTTGATGAATTTGGTTTAAAATTTGGATCAAATACATTCATTTTTGCTTATATTCTAGGACAGAGGGAACATTTTAGAACCGGTGAAGTAAAACAATTTATAGTACCTTTTTTCTTCATCAAAGCTTCCAACATTCTTGTAATTTGGGAATGGAACTTGACCTGATTCAATGTGCCTAATATCCCTAAGAAGAAGTTCATAGTGTCTCTTAACATCTTCAGGAGTCTTCCCTCCACCAATAGCTTGAGCAACATTGGACCAACGATCAGGTGTGTCCTTATCAAAAACAGCTAATGCCCTTTCAAATGCTTTGTTGTCCTTAGCACTCCATGAACCAGATGCTGACATTGATGCCATTTCTTGCAAGCAAAGCCTAAAAAAATCGAAACAATGTTATTATGGTCACCAAACGGACTCTTAAGGTTTCGAAGGTCGTGGAAGTTAAGAAAACTTGGTAAGCAAAAGAGTATTCAAAATGTGGAAGAATTTGTCTAAACAATAAGACTTAAGGAAGAGATGATTTTTGAAATGAGGAGGTAGAGTTTGCTCCTTTTTATAAGAAGAATTGGAGGGTATGTGTATAATGTGTGTGGGGTATAGAGCAAGTTGGAATGAAAATCTTTGGTGAAATGAAGTAGAATTTGTATGATTTGTATCTTCAAGAACCACATAATAGAGGAGGACCAAAATGTTGAGCAGCAATATTTGAGAATAAGGATCTTCAACCAATTAAAAAGAAGGAAAATAAGTAAAATAAGTGAATAGTTAGGACTACACTCAAAAGATTTTTAACTTTTTCCCTACCTTTTTTGGTATACAAATTGTTGTGGTAACTGGAAGATGAATTAAGTCTCACATTGCTTAAAAAAGTGAAGGTTGAACACTTTATAAGCAGGGACGGACCTGGAGGGGGGCAAGCAGTGGCCAATGCCCTTCCTCCCCCTCATCTACATACATACATATACATAATATATCATATTATATCATATACCATTAGTATATTATAATTTATAAATATATCTATTATTTATCATTTACATTATATAAATAAGAATTTAATTGATATGTATTTACTGTACATTTACGGTGTAAAAATATTTATATTGTCAAACAATTATATAAGTGTTGAATTATTGAAAATATAGTCTTTTAATAAACAAAAAATTAGTTGTTTCGAGTGGTAAGAGTTTTGGGTCTTTTAAGTAAGTGGTCAAAAGTTTCATATTTGGCTCTTGCGTATTAACAAAATTCGATTGAGGGGAAGAACTTATTTTTTGTGCCCTACATATTTCCCGGAGGCGATTAGTCATCGGTCACCATTAAACAAGAACTTCGTAAATATAACACGATAGCATTAAAAAAATTACATGGACAGGTGTAATAGAAAAATCTACATTCATTTTTATTATTATTTTACTATTTTACGGCCCCCGGTGTGATAAGCTTCTGGATCTGTCCCTGTTTATAAGTAATAGGATACATAAATCTAATACATTAAGATTTTGAGTAACAACGTGGTGTTCAACTCATTTATATTATTGCTCTGAGCTCAATATAGATGATCATCTGACTGTCCCTCGTGACACCACACAAATTATATATGAAGTCAAAGTTTTCCTTTCTTATGTATCAAAGTGTTTAAGTGATTAAAATTTTGCAAATAATAACAAGTGTATGTGAGTATGTCGGACAGTGAGTGAAATAAAATTATAATAATGTCATAATTTTGTTAAAACAAGTATAATTTTAGTTAAAATTTTAGTAACTCGTTGTAATTCTGACAATTTTATTATGAATTCAAAATTCTTTATCTACGAAATATTAACACATATGGTCATATACTAGATATGACATTGTCACCGAATTTAAAATATTAAGATGATATTAAATATAATCACATACTAAAATTTTTGTCGTATACTATATCGAATATCAAACACTTAGCCTGGTCTTGTTTGATTTGAGAATTTTGTCTTTGAATTTCAAATTGTTTATAAAATAACAAGCATGTCCTATTTGAAATTGTTTATAAATTTACATTACTATATATAATCACCTTTTTTTTTTATAGTAGATCAAATATGGCTTAAATCACGTGGTAGAGCAAATAAACACACCAACTTCACATTTTTTATATAATAGTAAAAATGTTTGTGGTTGAAATCTCAAGAACATATGATAAACCTTACATAAGATGAGAGGCCCTATGAAGTAGGTCATCAAAGTGCCTAACTTTATTTTATTCTTCTCTTGCTTACTTTTGCATGAAGAAGGAAGGGTCTTTCAAGTGGGTCCAAAATCTCAATCCAATGAATCCTATTTTCAGGATATCAAAGCCTAATTGACGTATGCATCACACAGGCCACAATATATATTGTCCATTTGCATAGGAAAAAAAATCCTTGTGTGAAGTGTGTTTTCACCATTGCAGGTGACGTTTTTTTTTTGTAAGTGTAATTTTGTTTGTTTGTTTATAGTTGTACTGAACAATATTCCAACTCTCTAGCTGGCTTGTTCTGTTCGTACAATTATTTGCTACATGTCACAAGGAAAGGTCATAGTTGATTTGGCTTAGGTGTGGTCAGAAATCTTACTGATTACGTAAGAAAATATTCGATTAAGATTGTACGGTTCAGTTTCTATTTTTTTTTCAATTTTTGTTTAATATAAAAGTTAAAATTAAATTTAGATCGTCTATTTATGATCTAACGAACACAAACATTTGACTTCATGATTGCACTTAAAATTGCTCTCATATAGGTCATCTACTTTACAAGTTTTAAATAGCAGTCGAGTAATAGTTGAAAATGGATCATATTCAAAACAATCAAATTTTTTGCGAAATCACAAAATCGAATTCGCATTCACATAAACGACTCATATTTTAATATTTTATTTTAAAGAAGATTTGATAAAGTTAAAAGTATAGGTTATCTTACTGTGCAAAAGGGAATTAGGATCCTCATTTTTTCATTATATGTTTGCCCCGTCTTTAGACCAATACCCCTTAAGCATAATTAATTAACTATAAGGTAAACTTACTAATCATTAACTACTAATTATAGTTAGACATTACTATTTGCTGCATAGTTTGGTCACACCTTAGGCAAACGGGGACACATTTATGGAGTTTTTTCCATTTCTGGCTAAACTCTTGGGTTCAGTCTAGCTGGCTTATTCATCTGTTTGGCCTATACACCTGTAAATATTAAGCAACGTAATTTAATTTAAGTCATATTTGTTTGTTCTTTTTTATTTTATAAGAGATATTTGTTTGTTCTTGAGTAAGCAAAAGGAAATAAAGGAACGTGATCATAACTCAATTGGTAGAGACATCATATTAAATATGGATGGACTTAGGTTGAAATATGGTTTGATTTATAGTCTTTTACTTTGAGAACATGAACATTCAAGACCATAAATCCATAACCTATTTTGTGCCATACATGCAACGGATCAATATGTAAATAAAAAGAGTATTTACTCTCATTTAAATTATTTTTAATAAAAATATATTTTATTGTATATACTCCCTCTGGTTCTAATTATAAGAGAAGATTCATTTTTTAGATACATTGAAAGTTTAATGTATCTAGTCTATCTATATAATAGTTTAGATATATCAAACTTTGAATGTATCTAAAAAGTGAATTTTTTTCTTATAATTAGGACTAGAGGAGTATCATTCAAGAATTAATATGGTTGAATTCTAAAGAAAGACTAGATATGTATATTCCCATTTTGGAATATGGCTAAAACATACACAAAAGCAGCATATTTCTGAGGTGGGTGTGTGTAGTGTAGTTATACCATGGCTAGAGCTAGAAAGCAATTTGGCTTAGATTGCTCCCACTCTATGTAATTTGGACATTCCTTAGTGTATTCTCCAAATTTTCATTACGGTACACAAATAAAAAGCCGCTTAAACCAACAATTGAATTGGTCCAAGTGGTAAGAGTTTTAGTCCTCTTAAGCATATGGTCAGGAGTTCGATTTCTAGCCTATGCATATGAAAAAAATTCAATTGAAAGGGGAGAATTCATCTTGTATGCCCCACAGGTTCCTCGACAAAAATTAGTAACACATCTTGAATAAGTCATATGGTCACTAGATCCAACATATGTGGTAATGAGATTAGCTGCCATCATTGGTTGAAAATGACAGTGGATTTAATGGAATATTTACCAGAAAAAGAGATGGTTGATGATTTGCCTCATCACCAATATATAAAACTAGAATCCTTATCATCCAATCCTTCTAAAATATATACCTCCCACCATAGCGGAAGATTCTCATACGATGGTCCTTCGTTACTACTAGTTGAGAGTTGGACTCACTCGTTTTGTTTGAAAGAGCTTATTTAAATTATTGGTTTTCTTATGATAAATTACATGCCTTAATGACTGAAAAATATTACATGTCTTAACTTAAGTGTTTATTTCAATTTATTTAATAAGCTTTTTTAAGATAGTTTATATTTCATAAAAGAATAATGCTAGCAACACACTCTTTAACAAACACACTCCAACACACTTTCTTTTATTGGTTGAAATTCACATGGGTCCCATAAAAAAATGTAGACCCATATAACTTTTATGGGACCCATATAAATTTTAACCAATAGAAAAGAGTGTGTTAAAGTGTGTTGCTAGCACTCCTCTTCATAAAATATCAATTGTGGTAATCCTAACTTTATGATTTCAAGGGACCAAATTAAAACCTCATATCTTTGGTGCTAGAAAAAATTTTTGAAGATAGAGTAGCTTATTTGGGAACATTTTCCACAAGAAAAAAATTTGAAGTGAATACTTTTGCTATGTTCCCTTCAAATTTTTTTAAACATATTCTACTCTATCTTTGGTGCTTTTCAAAACAGAACATAGCAAGCTGACATGTATCCAAAAAAATATTACGTCAACTTTTTTGTTGAGTTAACGGCCAAACTTAACAGTAGAGACCAAACTGACTAACGGAATACAGATTCAGGGACTATTCAATAGTTTTTCCTCAGGGAGGGATCAAAATGACAACGAATTGCACATTGAGGGACTAAAATGACTATTTCCCCTAAAAATAATGTTCTTTTGATTCCACAAAGGGGCAAAACCAAATAGTACAAAAGAGAACCTTTTAATGTAATTTCATTCCATTTCATTATATTCCATGCTTATAGCATGCAAAATTACTTTATGAATGTAATATCTCCTTTAGGGCAAATTTTTCGTCAAATGATTTAGTAGCTTGAACTCTAAAATGAATATCTGAAGTATTCGGAGTTTGAAGTCCAACTCCTATATATAGCAATATTTCTTTCAACTGAACTAAATTCGTGGAGACTTTTAAGGCCAACCTTTAATCGGTACATATAATATTTCATTTTGTTTTCACATCCTCCTCCGGGATTTGGTGCAGTGATAGGAGAGATTGATGAAAACAGGGCAATTTTGTTTATTTAAAATGTTATGTTCATCTTGGTCAAAAAAAAAAATGTTCATATTTGTTCTTGGAAATATTTACAGCTGAATAAATTTGTTATAGTATGCATATGAATGTAAATATTTGAAGAGAGAATTTTACACTAGAAAAAAAATTGAAGTAAACATTTTACACATTTAGAATATTGGTTGATCCTAAAGTGTAGGAAGTCCTAAAAAGTTTGAAGTGAATATTTTACACCAAATTGACTAATTCAAAGATATAAAAAGTCTTAAAATTGCATTTTATATTTCTTAATGACCAATCTTTATATTTCTAAAATGACTAATCCAAAAATATAAGAAGTTGTAAAAAAACTCATTTTACGCATCCAAATTGACCAATCCGGAGTGGTAAGAAGTCCCAAGTTTATTTAAAGTTTAGTTTACAAAGTTAGTCTTCGCATAATCGTTTGAATTAGCCAATCCACACAATTATTGTTCAAATTTTGTAATCTAGAGAGGTATAAAATTCATATATTGGGAGACTTTGGAGAAAGTATAGGAGGATTCTTTTTTAAAAATTCTTCTAAGTTATAATTGAAATGCATAAACCACTTGAACTTTAACCAGAGATGCCTATTGGTTATTCAAATGGAACAATCGTACAGCTTTAACACATAGTGAAAAGAAAAGGGGAAAAAAGGTACTGGAAAAGACGACAAAAAGCGGGCCAAAAAAAATGCTAAATTAGTGTAAACTTATGAGTTGTTTTCTACACAAGAGAAAGATAAATGATCAGCAAAGAAGTTTATCAGAATTTTGTATGGAGGTTTTGGCTAATGATGTTATTGTACTGTAGTACAAGGAACATGGAATTTTACAGCCAGGAAAAGTGTCTAGCTAGCATCTAGTATATTGACCCAAAAAAGCATCAAGTATGGTCCAACAATGTCCCAAAAAGCATAAAGATAGAGAGATTCAATTGAAGGAATATTTGGTAAATGACAGAGGTTATTGTATTTGTGTTAACCAAAGTGGTGGTTGGTTTGGTTGTACGGAAATGTGTATCATAAAACATATGTTTCAAACTTCCATGCTACCCAACTTGCATGTTATAAACATGATTTGCATGTTGGAAGCCATACATAAAATTGTCCCGCTTTTTCTTATGACTCGAGGTAGTCGGTATGATGTTTACATTTTTTTGCATTTCGATCGTTGATTAGAAAGCAGACGCTTCATATTACACGTTAATCAATCAAATCAACAATATATAATCTCCTACCGTTCCTTTTTAATGTCACTATGCAAAAAAAAAAATTCCTACTTCGACTTCAAAAACAGTCACAGGAAAGAAATTGAGAGGACACTTATAGTAACTACATTAACTAAGGGCTAAATTATAGTACAAACCATTGTATTATTAGCATAATTATTTGCAAAAAGCTATATGATAGTTTGTTTTAAGGAAAAAAGCTATACCATGGTTAATTAAATTATATTGAAAATTTCTTTTTCAACTTTTTGTTTAGACTCTAGAGATATTTAGATTTACAGCTATTGAGCTGATTATTAATCATCAAATGTGTGTGCAAAGTTGTAAACTTACCAGGCTAAGATTTCTGATCATACAATCACGTACATTATTAACCATTCGGATACAAATTTAAAGAATGAACAAATAAAAAATATGACAACCAAAATATAGTACTTGTTTAGTACATTAAAGAAAATGTTAAGACATGTTTTGGCAGGAACCTTGGTTTAGCCTTTCGACCTGAACAAGCCAAGACCCAAAACTCTCTTCATCTTCCTGAAGATACCAGGGTTCTTTGATGAATGATGTCCTTTGGTGTGCCCTGCGGACGCAAGATCTCCTGGAAACAATAACTATATATATAAAAATTGTACTATGTAGTGTCCCCTTTTTTTTTTTTTTTTGACTAAAGTGTCCCCTATTGTTGTGTATGGTAAATAAACTGATTAGATTTAGAGTGAAGATAAATATAAATGTAAATAAACTGTTGATATTGATAACTTCAGAATTTCCTATAGGCAGTTAAATTCCAAAATATGCAGAGATTATGATGATATAATTGTTTTCAAGTAAATAACAAGTACCAAGTCATACAGCTTTCAAGAAAATGTAAATAACTGTTGATATTGATAACTTCAGAATTATGATAATATAATTTGCTTTCCAGAATTATGATAATATAATTTTCTTTAAAGAAAATTGTTACTTAATTCTGAATTTCCTATGGGCAAGTTTGGAGGGGCTCTAAGGTTTTGTTTCCCAAGTCAAAACCTTAGAGCTCCCATCACATATTTAACAATCAAACAAAAAAACTGATGAATTTCTTTGCATCTTGTCCATTTATTGTACGTAACAACCTATTGATTTTATTAACGAAGTTTAACAAAACAAATTAAATCAAATACCTGTACCCTCAGGGGGATTAAAGGGAGAAGGTGCATCAGAGCTCAGAAGATAAGGTTTCCTTGCCCAATACTCTTGAAACCTCTGTTTGGCATACTCCTTGTAGTCAAATTCAATTGTGTTCACTTGTCCCTGAAAAAAATAATCAGAATTAAGATTGAAGAAAAAAAATTTCAACTCCCATTCCTGCTATGGAGAAATCCGTCCACTTCAGATAGGGCAGTACATATAAATGCGCACATATACAGTCCACGTATGGTCTGTATGGAATGCATGTATTTTTCGTCACTTCCCATTTCCCCAAGTCTCGTACAAGAAACACATCTCATCCATTATGCACTTTTCTTTTGTCGTTCTATAAAAAACCCTTGGTATAATTCATCTTTACTGTTATTTAACATCCCAATGTTTCTATTTATGGAAATGGTGCACAAAAACCTAGTGTAGTTGTTGAATAACTCCTGCCTCTCCAATGTCTCAAATAACAACCATCCAAGAGTGACAAGAATCAGTTTTGTAAAATAAAAAAAATCAACAGGAAAGTGCACATACCGATATTATTCCCCAAAGTCCCCAGAATAGATGATTTGCAAGTGTATACTTCTCAACTTCTTGAAGTAGGTGCTCCACTTCACCCTCACTTGGTTCTTCACCTGCGCTCAAGTCCCATAATTTCAGGAAACAAAATTACAGTCCAGTTCTTAAGGTTGTGCATGCTTATATGAATGATGAACGGTACATTGAAATATAAATATTGTTTGTTAAATTTAGAGCATACAACTTGTTTGTTCCAAACCATGAAATAGGTCATTGATGTCAGCTAATTGAAAACTTCAAAAGTTTTACACAAAAAGATTAATCAATGTAAAAATAAGTCACAAGCAACAGTCATTAACAACGAAGATATATATATAATCCATTACCTGAGGAACTCAAATATGCTGTAATAAATCCTGCACGCTCCTCAAAGTCTGTCAAAAAGAACCAGCCAAGTCAAAATAATTTTTCAAAAGACACTATAAAATAATGAACTCTTGTTGTTCAACAAAAAAATAATGAACTCTTGAAAAAAGCCACTAGTAACATACCAGGATATTTGCTGTAATCAAGAATATGAGGTGTTTCTGTATGATAGTTCGCAGCCATCTCACAGAAGTGGTTTGCTATATCGTACGCTACAGGATTGTGACTTGCATATTCATAGTCCTGTTACCGCCATAAATACAAAAGGGTTTATTTCCTAATGACCATTCCTTTGTTTGGGGGGAGGGGAGACATCAATGTGTTTAAGTCAAAGGGTAGGGGATTTGCAGGTTTGCTAGTTTAAAAACATAATCACTTTTAATACATGCTCTCGAAGCATCGCCATTTTTGTCTTTTTTTATTCTTTTATAAATTTTGGTAAAATTTAGATCAAGGAAGAAACAGGATCACATTATGCATTTAATAGTGCAATGGAAATTGCATATACTAACAGGAAAACGTTTCATTAAATATACGAAAAAAGTTAATGGAGAGAACTTTGTATCACCAAGTCGCCCTTTGACAAGAAAATATTTAATAATTCGGCAACTCTATAATGATAGAAGAATCAAGATTTTACTAGCACGAAGAGAAACTCACTATTATAGTCACAGAATTGGTCTCTTCATCAAGCATTATGTTACCATATTGTAAATCATTGTGGCAAAACCCTATCTGCTGGTGTGTGCCTGATAGTTCCTTTTCCAAAATAGAGATTTCCTTGTCGACTGTGTCCAAATAAAAAGCTTCAACTTCCTTTGGTGAAGACAAACGTTTGGCCTCAATAAGCCACTTTCTGAAACATTGAAATAAAAATATCTGAGAAATGATGAAGTTCTAATGAAGTTTATACACATGAGGACAGCTGAATTGTCACAAACAAAATTTTCTCTTTCTATGTACATATTAAGGGTGCTGCTGGGATGGGTGTTCAGATAACACATACCTCAATGTACACCAAAGATTGACTGTCTTTTCACCAGGCATATCTAGATTATGAAACTCCTTCAATTTGGCCGCTATAAGAGCAGAAATGAAAGGATCCCGTAGATCAGGAGCTGACAATGTCTGATACAGTCAGAATGGAAACATGGAATATATTAGCACATTGAGTTCATAAGTTTGGTAGTTCGTACGAAACATTGCAATGCATGGTGAATAAGGGAAAAAGAAGAAAAAAAACTAAATTGGAAGTGATATTAGTGTAGTACATCCATTTTACAAATTTTAATCATTAACGAGATATAACAATTTTCCAAATGTTGGTTTGAGTAGCATACTACAGTACTGAAATTAAAAATTAATAAGTATCGGATTACCCGTGCATGGATAAACTCTTCAACGCGTCCATTTGTAAAACGTCCTAGTAGACGAGGTCCTTGACCATTCTTCGACATGTATTCAAATGTCCGTATTTCATCACCCCTATCAAAGAAAATATCCACACCCTCACCATAGATTCTAACTACAACCTTCCGTGAGGTTTCCCCATTTGTAGCTGGCCACTTTATTTGGAATACCTCATTTGTCATTGCCCCCTTGAGAGGGATCACCTGCAATGCAGTTGCATCTAGTACATCCTCCCATTTACCTGCCAACGATATAAGTATCTCCTTTGCTTCTTCTGGAAGGCGATCTGCTCTGTTAGGTGTTTCAACAGTATCTTCTTTGCTGTTTGACGAGTTAGGTGTTTCAACAGTATCTTCTTTGCTGTTTGACGAGGTTGCAATGGCATCTGCTTTCTCTTCTACAAGAATGTTTGTAGCATCTTGTTTGTCATCTAAAGGATTTTCTACAGCATCAGCTTCATTGTTTACTGGAATTTTGACATCACCTGTTTTGCTGTTCATGGAATTTTCTGTTTCATCATCACCTGTGATATCATTTGTAGAAATTTCTGCAGCATGTGCTTTATCGTCTGCGATACTTTTGGCAACATTTAATTGGTCATTTATTTCTGTTTCTGCACCACCTGCTTTATCATTTACGATATCTACCGTACCACCTGCTGTATCATTTAAAGAACCTTCTTGGCCGTGTACGGGATTTTCTGCACCACCTACTTGGTCGGTCGAAGGATTTTCTGCAACATTTAAGTGGTCATTTGATCGGTCGCCTACTAGGTCTTCTGCACCGCATGTTTTGTCATTTATAGAAGTTTCAACATGCGCTTGGTCGTTTACAGGATTTTCTGCCCCAACTGCTTGGTTATTTAAAGGATCCAGTGCATCCTTTGGTTCCTCATTAGTAGGATTTTCTGAACCAACTTCTTGGTTGCTTACAGGATTTACTGCGCTATTTGGTTGGTCATTTGTAGGATTTTCCGCATCAGCCGCCTGGTTGTTTTCAGAATTTTCAGAAGAATCTCCTTTGTTAGTTACAGGATTTTCTGCAGTACCAGTGGCGTGGTTTACAGGACTCTTGGCAGCACTATCTGTACTGTTTACAAGATCTTCACCTCCACCCATTGTGGAAGAATTCAAAATTCGTACCGCACTGAAAATATCAAGTTGCCTTTATTTGTATTTCAATACCTGGAAAAGCAAGGATAATTCCAAAACGATTAGAAGATGATTGAAACAAAATGATATCCAAGTAATTCTTGATCATAACTGAAAATTAAAACATTGTATAGCTGTCCCTCCTTCCAACAGTAAGTGGATAAAGTCGGGAAGGAAGGGATAGAAATCATAAAGGAATGAGTTGGTTGATGGACAAGACTGATGTCAACCATCCCAATATTGTTTAGCACTGAAATCCAATATCTCATTTTCTGATTATTGTCAAAAAGAATATAGGCCTAGATTGTATAATAGCACTCCAACAAATACGGATACAAGGGAGGACATGTAGGGGATGAAGCCCCTTATGTAACTTCAACTAGTGAGAGCCCCAATAAAAAAAATCAAACCAGAAATCAAACTGCAACACCCATTGTTGTTTAACAGTGGCTATAGCATAGCAAAATTTGAATAAATTGCTATCCGGTCTATATAATATAAACCAAATACATCAGTTATTCAATGAACCTAAAAAGTCAATAGTGTCTTATAAAAAGACCGGAGATAGTATTAAACATTCTCAAATAGTGGATATGGATTGGTGACGTTATTCCGCGTCGCGTAGCCAAATTTTAACAAATCATTATTTTCTCGATTATTGATCGAAACAAGGACAATATCAATGATTTAAACATAAAAATAACCGAAACGTAAAACCTTGCTCCTCACTCCTCAAGACATAAAATGCATTCGAAAAACATTAGGAAAAAAAAAAACTGAAAATCACCCTAATCAATTAACCTTATCACAAGGACAAGGTTCTAAATGCAGTCACGCACGTTAGGGATTAGGGATTAAGCGATTTCATCTACTACGTATATTGCATTATGCATTACAGAATACGGTCATCACAATGTGTGTGAATAAATCACAACATTGCACAAATCTTATTATAATTATTTCTACTATCATATAATGCATATTAACTTAATTTCTCATGGTTTCTTCATAATATCATTGTTGTAATTGTTTTCATAATTGTTTTAATGAATTTGTTTCTTCTAAAAAACAAATTAACCGCTAATAAATTCCGTTCGCGGCCTTAACAGAGTTTTGTTTCGTTGCGGTTGTTTTCGTGATTTTTGTTCACTATGTCAAAACCAGAAATCGATAACAGACTATACTGTTTGTTAAAACCTTGCATTAGCATCGTAATCCATCATTTCAACACAATTGCATTGTAACCTTACGACGCAACAAAATACATTTTCAAACATGCAATAGAATTCAAACGCCAGATAAACAGAGAAACTATCATGATAAGCATTGAATCAACGATTATTTTGTTTTTTGAAAATAAACCAAAAAAAAAAAAGAGCATGAAGAGAACGCTAACCTCAACGGATAAATCTGGCGTCGAATCAAAAGCGGACCGAATCTGGAACCGTGAGGCGGTGGTCGGAGATATTGCCGCCGGTGAAGTCGAGAGAGAGAGAAACGGTTATTAAGAAAGATGATTATGAGAGAAATGGTTTTATATATATGTGAAATGAAAAGGGAAGGGGTTTGTTTTTGTTTTCATTCCACCGCCAATGATTTACAATGTGGTGTTAAGAAGGTGCAACTTTTTGGATGCTGTTGAATTTTTGAGATTTTTTTGTGTTAAAATTAGAAATTTTTTTTCTATATTTATATATTTGTTGCCAATAAATAGATCATAAAAAACTATGGTAAATTTGAAAAAAAAAAAACCTATGGTAAAAAATAAAATAACACTGTCGCAAATGTCCTTGGTCAGAGTGTTAGACACACTTATTTAAGTTTGAATTTCAAAATTTCGCAATTGTGCGTGAATTTTAATAAGAGATATATGAATATACTTCTATGGATAAAAATATGATATATGTATTTTGTGTGTAACAGCTAAGGGTCTCATCTTAGGCGGTTTCGACACTGCCACCTCATGATCTTTTCTACCCCTCATTAGTAGACTTTTTGACTTTCGTGAGAATCGAACCATGTACCTTGAGGTTCAAGTATATGTTCAATCCATTTTCACTACAATTTGTTATAGGGTTTCAAAATTAATCTATTGAATACATCTGATATTTTATAAACACTAACGATATGTAACTATTATTATAGGACCTCACAATTTTGAGTTGAGTCCCCCGAAATTTTGAGGCTCGATGTCATCCCTCACCCTGCCTGCAACTTCATAGTGGCTGGGCTTGCTTCCACATATGACCAAAAGGTCAAAAATAATTTGAGATATACAATCTTTGATGACATCCAACTCAAGAAAAAAGATATTTGCATGTGTTTGCATAAAAAATCGACTATATGCAGTCTCTTTGAGATGACTGATTCTGCCACATACTGACAAGATATTTGCGAGGTTGAGAGAAAATGACCTTAGTGATAACGTTATAAGATCCTTTCTCGAACTATAGTGTATATGACTCTGTTTGGGAAAGCCAATAAGGTAACTTATAGCTTTTATAGCTTAAGCTAAAAGCTTTGTTTGATGACAGTTTTTTAAAAAGAGCTTATAGCTTATTTTTCAAGCGCTATTTCAATTAGCTTTTGAGCTTATAGTTTATCATCTTTTATTCAAATTATACCCCTATCATCTTACTTGAAAAAAAAATTAAATATTAATTTTTTATGTCATTTCACACTTATAAGCTAGTTCATCCGCTAATTTTATCAAACACTACAAATTCAATCAGCTAGCTTATTCGCTATAAGCTCATCCGCTATAAGTTAGCTCATCAGCTATCCGTTATTCTTTACCAAACAAAGCCTATGTCTTTGAACTTGTATATCAATGTTTGAAGATGTAATGAGTCAGAGCTGATTTGCCACTCAAATCAAACAAGACACCACACTGAGGCGGGGCAAAAAAAATGTCGCACAAACATGAATTCAAAGCCAAAGTGAATCGCACAAACATGAATTCAAAGCCAAAGTGAATATATATACCTTGATGAGATTGGATACATCCTCTCAATTGTAAAAAAGAAATGAGAAAATAACGTGAAACTTTAGACCATTAAAACTATACAAATATGATAGAAATAGAATTTGGAAAAAGAAAAAAAGAAGAAGAAAAGTTGGTTAAAGATTTAGATGTATAAATTGAGAAAAAATGAGAGGAAAAAAATGGAGAAGATTCATTCTCTTACCATACCAACATAATTGAAAAAAAATGAGAGAAAAAAAATGAGAGAAAAAAAAATGAAGAAGATTCGTTCTCATACCTTATTAATATGCTTGATTGACATGACATAATAGATCAAATCAAAGTTGTTGCTATATTGTACCAAAAAAAAAAAGTTGTTGCTATATTCCTGTGAATTTAACTCAGTTGGCATAGACGTCACCCTATATATGCAGGAGTCGGGGTTCGAATCTGGGGACACTCCACTTATTCACCTTTAATGTATATTTTTTTTGCCACTAGAGACAAAAATAAAATAAAATTGTTGCTATATAACTAAGGATTTTCTGAATTGAATAATTTCTTTGCATTGATTTGTTATTTTCACTAATTCATGATTTTTAGACGCATAACTTGATTTGAGAGAAGAGATTTTGTTTTGATAATATAACCGATGATTGACGTTTAACTTGGTAGAAAGAATTACAGTTCAATTCTCCGCAACTATGATCGAGAGGAAGCATAAAACAATTAATGTCAAAACTGAAATCGAATCAGATTAGACGGTCTAGTGAACTAGATATTAATGCTGAACAAAAAAAGGACTAAACATTGTCATCAATCACGATCAAAATAGTAGTAGTAGTACTACGTTGTTAATTAATTAAAGAGCAATTAAAAGCTTAGTATTGAATGTCAACGTCACAGTGTCCAAAGTCATTTAATTTTTTCCCGCTGAATCCGCTTCCTAATCATCACAACCCCCAACTTCAACTCCAACTGTCTCTCCCATTCCATTAACACCCCTCTCTCATTTTCTCTCTTCACATTCTTCTTTCTAAATTCTAACCACAAAAAAAAAAAATTCTACTTCACCCCACATTCTCATGTCCACAGCTCAGCCACCATTTTCCACCACTCTCACCACCACCGGTGTAGGTCTCGGCTACGGCATCGCAATAGCCGTAAGCATCCTTGTTCTAATCTCCACCATCATGCTAGCTTCTTACCTTTGCGTCCGTATAAAATCACACGGCCGTCGCGATTCTTTCCATCTCGAAATCATTCATCAAAATCAAAATCAAAATAATACTAATAACTCCGTGCAGCTCAGTCCAATTATCTTAGGCTTAGAAAAGCCCATGATTGAAGCCTACCCAAAGATGATACTTGGAGAGAGCAGAAGATTACCTAAGCCCAATGAAAGCCTATGTGCTATTTGCTTGACAGAATATCTTCCAAAGGAAACAATACGGTGTGTTCCTGATTGTCAACATTGTTTTCATGCGGAGTGTGTTGATGAGTGGCTTAAGATGAGTGCCACGTGTCCTTTGTGTCGGAATTCTCCTGCTGTTTCGCCGGTGACTACTCCGGTGGTTTCTCCGTTGTCGGAGCTTGTTCCTCTGGCTTTTCATGCCAGGTGATTTTCTTTTTGTATTTTGATATTTTTACATTTGAATATTTGAGGTAAATTATCTAAAAGTTGGAATTTCGTTAGAGATCGATAGATAATTTCCTCTAGAGTTGAAGCAATGATTCAATTTGTGAATGTGTCTCTCAAAATTGTACATAATTGCATATATAATTTCGGCCAAACCAACATTTTGGTCATCGGAAGTATAACTCGCTGTCATATTAATTTTTGAAGTGTAAAAATTCTAAACATTAATAAGTGTCATTTTATTAGTTATATTGATCATCAAATCTATTTTTTAGGTAGCTAATGCAGTTTTTGAATTATTTTTTAATGGTCAATTTAGTCTATAATAAAACTATTATCAAAAGAGATACTATGTATCTATAATTTCAATACATTAAGAAAATAACGTGCCAGAGAATTATATATTTTTAAAGATCAAAATAGTTCTTCTACCGCGGTTGTAGGAATAATTAGATTTAGAGAGATAAATGACTCTTAAAATCTAACAATCTCTACAATTACCGCACGCGAACCCTATATTGCAGTGGTAGATTCAAAACATAATGTTTGTTCAATAATAAATTAAGACTAGCTTAGTTCTCATATGTGGTTGATTTACCCACATTATTGTAAGTTTTAAATTGCAATTCTAATTAGTGAGTATTGTTGGGGTTGTTGCGGCTTAAAATTATCTCTTCGCAGCTTAGTAACATTTGCTTGTAACATAAATTGGGGACATTGAGGGCATTAAGGTATTGAAAAAGTATAATGTGTGCCAAAAGAATAAAATTATCTCAGACTTTCACTAGATAGTATAATTATTGAGTAGGGCTACCAATACCTACTCTACTATTAATAATACTACTTAAATTTCACCTTGATGAATAAAGAGAAAGCCAATTGAAACTCAATACAACTGTTTCACCTACTACATTGCAGTGTTGTGATATTGTGATGCAGATTTTATTGAGATCTAGAATCACTGCAATTGCAGACTGATATTGTTTCTAGATACTGTCACAACTTAAATATTGCAGCTGCATCAATGCTGTCTGCAATTTAAAAGTCTCATTACCAGCATAAACTAAGTTGCAAGAGTTGACCATGACATTAACATTTATCAAAGTTTCATTTTTCTGTCTTAGACAAAGTGGCATACATCACTTAAATTTACACACAACTATGACATTCCGAGTTTGATCTCAGATGAAAATATTGAATTTAACAATATTGACAGTGTGATTGTATGCAGCCACACATGCCAGTGTTGGACACCAATATGTATCAAATACTCCGACACACCTTAAATCTAAAGTGGCAGTGCTATGAATATCAAAATATCTGAACTTTTTTTAAGCAAATGACGTGCAGAAGGGAAAGTCTTTGCAATACCTAGATATATTAAAATGAAAATAAAAGACAATACATAAAATTGGGAGGGACATAAATCAAACTCAATCTAACCACATAATCTGCCCAAAAAGGTATACAGATAGTCTAAATACAACAAAAATGGTCTAAAAAGCATAAACAAATGCGCACGCACACCACAAGCACCACACAGCGAATAAGCTAATGGTTTCCTAAAGTGTCAAGATGAATAGTGGTTCCAAAGTCTATGTTTGAAAAAATTCCATTTCCTATAGAAATAATCATAGAATCTGATTCAATGCTTAAACAATTGAAATCATCTTCAGAAAATAAATTATCTGCAGCTTCAATATTTTTAACAAATATGTTGTAATTTAGCACATCAACTCAAACATAGGTGGAATTAGTTGAATGACATGATTTCCACATATCAATAAAGAAGCTATAACTATTAGCTTAAAATTCATATTTAGTTATTAGCTATAGTTGAATCATGGCAAATATTAATTACATTTATTTATATTCATATTTAGCTGATAAAATTATAATAATATGATTAGAATAAAGATGTTTTGTTCATTTGATGCAACACACATAAGAAACTTCAATGGGACTGTCACTGTGGTCCCTCTTGTGCAACACTTGATGCTGTTATATCTATTGATTATCACATCAAGAAATCATAAATGACAATTTCCTATTGGATGTAACAAGTTTTTCATGATATTCACTTGTGATATTGTGGATTTCTCTATGTTGGGGATATAAACAAAAAATCATTCAATAAGATATGTGGTTTGAGAAGCAAGTCTAATGCTCCAAACCAATTGAAAATCAAGATATAGATTTCATAAGATAAGGACCACTTATTTTCCTTATAGAAATCACATATAAATAGTACACATAAGTCATTACTAAGCATCATCAATAACCATCCTCTTCATTTTCAACAGAGCTATTCATTTGATTAACTTAGTTGCCAGTAAAATACTAAAATGGCTTCTTCAACAATGGCTCTCTCTTCACCATCATTGGTTGGGAAGGCAATCAAGCTTTCCCCCTCTTCACCAGACCTTGTCATGGGAAGAGTCACCATGAGGAAAACAACCACCAAGAAGACGGTTCCATCTGGAAGTCCGTGGTACGGTCCAGACCGTGTCAAGTACTTGGGTCCATTCTCTGGTGAAGCTCCATCCTACCTCACTGGTGAGTTTCCTGGTGACTATGGTTGGGACACTGCTGGACTTTCTGCCGACCCAGAGACATTCGCCAAAAACCGTGAACTTGAGGTTATCCACAGTAGATGGGCTATGTTGGGAGCCTTGGGATGTGTCTTCCCAGAACTCTTGGCCCGCAATGGTGTCAAATTCGGCGAGGCAGTGTGGTTCAAGGCAGGGTCCCAAATCTTCAGTGAGGGTGGACTTGACTACTTGGGTAACCCAAGTCTAGTCCACGCACAAAGTATCCTTGCTATCTGGGCCGTCCAAGTCATCTTAATGGGAGCTGTTGAGGGTTACCGCATTGCTGGCGGACCTCTCGGTGAAGTTGTCGACCCACTCTACCCCGGAGGCAGCTTCGACCCATTGGGCCTTGCTGAAGACCCTGAGGCTTTTGCCGAGTTAAAGGTGAAAGAACTCAAGAATGGTAGGTTGGCTATGTTTTCTATGTTTGGTTTCTTCGTTCAGGCTATTGTCACCGGAAAGGGACCTCTTGAGAACCTTGCCGACCACATTGCTGACCCTGTCAACAACAATGCTTGGGCCTTTGCCACTAACTTTGTCCCCGGAAAGTGAGCTAAAACTGTAACAGAACATTGTTAAGTGACTGTGGCTTGTATATCAGACTGTGAATTTCTTGTTAATTAATTTAGTGATATATTTGGTGCATTTAGAACTTTCCTCAAGTTTGTACCATTTAAGAGAGTGAAATACATATGACATTGTTCCAATGCAATGAATCAGAACGATGATTGATATAGTGATTGTGCAAAGCCGTCAGCACTTTATGATCAAATCTAATGAAACACAATAGTATTGTAACTGGTTCTTCCAAAATCTCTACCAGCATGTCACTTGTAATTACTTTATTCTAATCACTTGTTCTAAATTTGTTTTCGTACTTGGTATTGCCGTCTGCAGAAAATTGAGACCATAAGAAACTGTTTGTGTTAATTAACTATTTCTATATGCCATGAAAGAAAATTTTATATGATTGAATTGCATAAAGCAATGGTCACTTGGATTCTAAAATGATAACTTTACATAAAATCACCTTTGTTTACCTCTGTTGCATAGAGGAGTTTATAGGAGAAAAAATTATAAAGTGAGATTGTTGAGCATTAGCACAGTCCTAAAGGATAAATTATTGGACAGACGCTCAAGTGTAGCGTTGCAGATCAAGTAACGCTGAAAGCCAGGGATTCTGACCTTAGTTCTGCTCCATATTATAAGTTGTTCTTAGGCTTCGAATGTGTTATGATTTTGTTTATGCCTATCTTGAAAGTAATGAACTTTCAGCTTCTCCATGTTATCCATACCGAAAATTCGCTGACAAGAATATTCTTAGTTTCTTATCTATTCCATTGTACCTCTATGTTTATCATCAAAACCTATGATTGAACCCACGACAATGACATGACACCGACACCGGTAATAATTTGAGAAAATAAGTGTCAGACACCAACCTATATTAGATACTCAGACTGTTGAGTAATGATAATTGATAACTGTCCTTACATTATGTAGCAACTTGAAGAGAATACTGAAATCTCTAGTTATGACAGATACTGTGTGATGTGAATAACTGTTCATAATTTAAGTTAAATCATAATAAGAGGTTTAGTAGTATTAGAGTGATGGTATATTAGAGTGATTAATTGGTCCACCATAGCTTGAACATTACTTGCAATGAAAGTTGAAGTTGGCATGGGTTCAAATTAGAGTTAGATGATCATGAGTTCAATATCTATAACGTGTGCTAAGAAATTGAGATTCGAACTCTAATATTCTTATTTACTCACTTAAAAATGTTGAAGTTTTAGACATTATACTACTTGACTAAAAAAAATATATCCAGTGAAATTTTGGAAGATGTCAACTATTTAAATGAATATATTCGTTCTTCAAGAATTATATCGGATTGTGGCTGCATGCAACATATAAATTTTTGTGACCTCATTACTACTATTACAATATCAATAATAATCACAACCTTTTTTTACAATTTAAAAATAAACTCTTGAACATAAAAATACATACAGTAACCAACAACAACACATCAATATCACCATGTAAGAGTTTAATTTATATGTATTGTCGGTGTAAAAGTTTTTTATACAAGCATCCAATAATGTTTTGCCATACCATTTAATCAATGTGACACGTTATGTATTTTTAAAACAAAATACATGATGTGTTGGTATATTATTGGACGCATGACAGATATATAAATTAAATTCAAACCGTATTTACGGTTTCTATATATTTTTTTTTGGTACAATATTTACGGTTTCTATAGTAAAAGTCTATTATATTAATTTATGTTATTAATAAAATGACGTACCATAAATTCATTATACACGATATTTTTAAAATTCACATTTACAATGAGTGGATTCCATTAAATCAAATAATGAAAAAATATGAGAGGATTCGAGTTTGATTACTGATAAAAAATAGTTTTTGGTCAAATTATTTACTTCGTGGCTGAATTAAATTACCGAACCCTTGCACTACCCTACCCATTGGAACTAGAGGTTAATACCAAAAAAAATTGGGGGAGGTACATATTCCAAAACTAGATGAGATTCAAATCCTAAGCCCAATAAACTTTTTTTAATAGGCCCATCATACATACACACTGCCCACTTTTTACTTGTTGCATCAGACGGAGGAGCAGTCATCTCAATTCGCCGGAAAACGCTGCCGGACGGAGTTCATCGTTGGCCGCAAGACTCAGAAGAAAGACTGCGCCATAGCAAGTGCCTCTGTTGAGTTAATCAGAAAGATTTTTTAGAGTGTTTGTTTGAGAAACATGTTGAAGCAAGCAATTGGAAGAATTTGCGGCAGAGCCAATGTTTATGTTTATGAAGGAAACATTTTGCCTTCGATTTATGTGCCGTCGTGTTGTTTCCACAATGGACAAGTAAACTCTCCTATTCTTCCATTAAAAGCTTGTGTTTTAGTATTTCCTTATGTTATGTTACTTGAATTTCTTATTTATCTTTTTACTAAAGTAGTTGAATTTGGCTTAATATAGATTTAAGTGACTGAATCTGAGTGAAACATATGGTTGAAAAGGTCTATGGTTCACATGTATTGCAAATTGAAAACAAATTGTGATGAAAGTTTCATTTCCATTTTGATGCATGTTATATAGAATTATATAGAGCTATTGATGATTCAAAACGGGTCGGGCCAGCCTTTCCTGGTTGGCTCACATTAGGTTAAGGGTAGTGAGCTAGGAAAACGCAATTCAGATCGTTCCATCTCAGATTGGTGGGTTGGCTCATCTAATTTTCGAAGAAAAACTATTGGGGTGATTGGTTTTCTGTGCATTTCATATTTTAGATATTATAGTGCTTTTAGAAAGAATTCCTTGTTTCTGAGTTTTGGCATTAGATGAATTATGCCATTGAGCTGAATGCCCGTGACAGAAATAATCTGTAATTTATTACTGCATAGGTTTTCTACAACAGAAGAAAATAATTAGTGCCTCTTTGTCCTTGATGTGAAAGATTTTCTTTTTGAAGAGTTGTTTTCAATATATTTATCTTGTCCCCCACCCTGCTTATGTTTTTGTATAGGAGGAGAAGCACTTCTTGCTTTTCTGTAATAGCAGATTTATTACATCTGTTGTTACATAAAATACGTGTATACTTTAGCCAAACTTGAAAAGAAATTAGAATGTTCCTTCTTTAGACTTAAAAGGAGCTTTTGTTGATTTCTAGCATGGCCAAGTACATTATAGTATCAGCTGCTATTGAATAAGATTCATAGTCCATCTTCCACGCACGAGTTTGAGATTATAGGATTTAAATATTGGAATCCCTTACCTTGTCAAAACTGTTATTCCTACACTCCAATCGCTTCCCGTGATAATTTCCATTATCTTTAGACTCACCTTTTTTGCAAACCTATTGTTTTCTGGATTAGACGATCCTACATTTATAGTCACCTAAATTTAGTTCAAAAAACAATAACGCTTTCTGTGATAATTGCCTCAACTTTAAACTCACATTTTGTTTGCCAAGCTATTGCTTTATGGATTAGATGATCCTAGATATACTTCTATCGCATATTGTTGTTTATCAAAAAACAATGCATTTCAATAGGATAGGTGGCACTTTATAACTCCTAATTTGCTGTTGTCTATGTGTAAAGTTATTCATACAAGAGTCAATGTGCGTTTTATCAGATTGATGTTGAAATTAAAGTTGACATTCGGTCTTCGTGAGTCTTAAAGATCAAACTTACCTAAACTTCTGTTTTAAAAAAGTTGAAATTGGAAATCAATAGTTCAGGTGAAGATATTTGGAGTAATTGTTAGCTTGTAATTTGAAGGCGAATCATATATGAAATATTGATCCTCGTTTTTTGTGCATCTCTTTTATATAGGCAAATATGGCTCCTAGAAGTTTTTTCGGTGTAGAGGATTTCGTCGATGATGACAACAGCCGACCTTATACATACCAGAAAGGGAAGAAGTCAAAGAATCCAAACAAACATATATCGTTCAAACAAAGAACAGTTGCCTACATGGAGCCTTTTACACTTGACGTGTTTATCTCAAAACGATTTGTATCAGCTTCACTCACTCATAGAGTGACTAGCAAACAGGTTGCAGTTGCAGGTACCAACTCCAAGGACATTAAAGCTGTTCTTAGATCTCGATCAGACATACCAGCATGCATAGCCATTGGTCGGATTTTAGCCGAACGAGCAATGGAAGCTGATGTTTACACTGCTTCGTATACTCCAAGGGATCGGGATAAGTTTGAAGGCAAAATCAGAGCTGTAGTTCAGTCACTTATCGATAATGGGGTTGATCTCAAGGTTTATCTTGATTGAGTCACACAGACTCTTTTAAAGCAAACACTACCAGCCAGTTATGTTATTCAGATTTTGGATTTCTGGTTGAAGCGATCTCGCCCCTTTGTGTGTTTCGTTATGTCCATGTAGCTTGGTTAATAAGTGTTTTGATATCAAATACTGGTATTGTGCACCTCTAGGGTTCCATTTTCCGAATCATGTTGTAGAACCACCAAATCATAGGAGACCCTTAGGTTGCACTGCCAACTGTCGTCCCCTTCGCTGTAATATATTGAAAAGTTCAGACAACTTAGTAATGGCTTTTTTCTTCTTTTGTTCATTAGTGGTTTTGTTATGGGTTTGTATTTTTGGGTTGTCTTTATGTGTTCTACTTCCTTCCTCCGTTATGGTTTGTTCTTCTTTCATTTTACTGCATGCTGCAACTTTGCTTTTTGTAAAAGCTTCATTTCAATATTCGACATAGTTGAAGGCACATTATGTTGGCCATGACACAAAGTTAATGTTTTTTCCGTTGTGTACCTCCAAACTTTGGGGTAAGGAAAGTTTTTCGGAAGATAAATTAATGAGAGCTTCTTTTCCCACTTTCGTGATTCTTAAAAGTTGCCTTTGTCCTGATTTACCCATATTGAGGCGTTAACTCGGTGAACTGAGTAGCAAGATTATACATGTGTTTGGGCAGTAGCCCGTTCTATGGTGTCACAGTGTGATGACATAGAAGCTTCATTTCATAGCTTCTAAAAATCACGGCAATATTGCATTGGAACGCGAAAAAGCTGGAATGAACAGAACCAAACATGCTACTGTAAATTCAAAAGTACCATCTGAATAGTCTCACCAGTAACCATCTCCCCAAAATTGCAGCACAACAATACAGGAAAAGTCAGAAACAACATGAATACAAATGATTTTGGCACATTGCTTGACATCCAAACTACTCATCTAGAAATAAATAGTAATGATATTCTCAGTGAATATGAGAAGTATGTTTTAGAAATGGTAACATTGTTTTTGGCTTAAACTACATGAAACTTTTCACCTTTGTTTAGACATTCAATATAACTAATAGTTGACATCTCTTTCCAAACACTTCAAGAAAAGTTGGTAGAGCTATCACCTGTAGAAGAATATGAGAAGATGAAGTTGTCACCATCTTTGCTAGATGTAGCTGCAGTATAAAATGCTCAATACTGAGTTAATAGTTTCAAAATGAGAAGTGGATGACATAAGTATTGTCAATCGTGGATTACAAAAAATAGTGGTTTGTTTAAATTTTAATACACTACTGTTATGACCTTAATTTTTTTGTAAAGCAAAGTATCATTTGCGTGCAACTGCAGAAATTAATCGTTCGAAATAACTGAGATTCATTTAGGGGGTTGACCTTTCCCAACACATATTTTTCCATACGCACCAGTTAGTGATCAAACCTAGGACCAAAATTTGACATCTTAGTAATTGACGCTGAAATGATATAGATATAGATAAAGATAACCTTGTAAACAACGCCATAGAAATAAACCATAAATAAAAGAAAGAAAACATTGACATAAAACATGCAATGAAATTAGAATTTTAATAAACCAGCAAGAAAATTTAAATAACTGACAAAATACTAAACTTACTAGCAATTCAACCCTTAAGTGTGGATAAGTGTGGTGTATATTAATTTTACCTTTATGTCTTAGGGTAAATTTAGCCAAGTTGATAGGGAGTAGGGACATTACATTTTATATAGAGGGGTTAGGACCGAAGTTCGAATGTCGGACACCACACTTTTCTATTTTATGGGTTGAATTTCTAGCCACTAGATTAACAAAAAAACAAACTAACATCCATTTTTTCATACTTTCTATTGTTTAATAAAAAAAATCAAATGGTCCTCAATGAACATAACTCAGTTGATAAGGGCATTGCACAGAGATAAAAAATGTATATTATTTCTTTTTAAAGTGCCATTAATTTTGTCAAAAAAAAAGTCTTCATAACAAAATATTCATTAAAATGGATTTTTGGTAAAAAATAAAATAAATTAAAATTTATTGGAAGGTGAAATTCTATTTTCTAATTTGTTTGTCTATTTCTTTTTTACAAAAATCTCTATTTTATTCTGTGTTATATATAAGCACGAGCGTGGAGAGAAGATAAAGTCATTGGTGACGACGATGATGATGATGATGATATCATAAGTTTTTTATTAGATTCTGTGATGATAATAATCTTCTTCACTTCGATCGATCAATTTCAAGTACGCTTTTCGACTCGTTCGATCTCCTCCGAGTTAACTCACCTCTCTAAGGTACTTTCAACTCGTTCTCAATTCACGCCTCTTTCTCTTTCGCACTTTTCATTTCGATCATCAATTGCTCTCATTTTTGTTACTTATCTATCCATGAATCGCTTCTAGGTCACTCATTTCCCAAATAATAACCGCTTATTTATTTTCATTCATTTTTAATTGAATTTGTTGAAATTATGGTTCTATGTGTTGCATTTGAATTCCTTATTTCTAATTCATTGTTATATAGTTACCTCATTTCGGCATTATTATTATTATTGTAATACATATCGTTAAATTTTGAGAAAAGAAGAGTGCAGACACCGACACAATATTGACACTTTTAATTACATTCAAATATGTTATTTTATCAAATTGCCAACGTGTCTGTGTCGTGTCTGGTGTTTGTGTGTCCATGTTCGTGCTTTGTACTTTTTATCAAATATGTCACATGACCAAATAGACACGCTCACATAATTTTTTTTTGATGATTTATGAAATAATTAAAAGAATAAAATAAAAAATTGAAATTTTGTGAGTGTGTGTGACTAAGAAAATTATATTTGGTCACATGACCGTATAAGAATAATTCATTAATTACACTATGTAGCACTATATGTATCATTCTCATGTCATTGTGTCCTATGTAGCACTGACATTTCAGAGTGAACACATGTATCGGTGTCCAACACCAACCCGTCTGGTGACTTTGTTTGTGTTAGTGTTTCGTAGATTGTGTCTGCCCAATTTGAAATGTTACTTTTGTTTTACAATTAAATCGATGTAGTTCTGTGAAGAATTGATAAAGGATTATCCAGAATACGTTACTGAAGGAAATGGGGGAGAGTTGGATGAGATGTAGTTTAGATAAAATTGTTGATAAAATTTGAATATTATAGTGTTTGGAACAAGTGTTATCGAATATTGGCCATGGTGGATGTCGGTGGAGGATTTCGGCCTCTACGATACGGTAAATATCAGCTGATATGGCAGGTTTTTCCGCCATAATCCACTATTGCGGCGCCACAAAATGGCCATTATTGCGGGATTTTGGCTCTCCGCCATCGACAACACTGATCAGAACTTATAGTTTCAGCTATGGAAATTCCCGTTTAATTCGAAGATATGCTCACTAGAGTTGGACTAATGCGCGGTTGACAGGAATCTACTGTGATTTCGAACATTATATAAAAGAACCTTAAAATAGCTATGAGTATGTTAAACAATAGCTTCTTGTATGTTGAAATTAGTTTTGCATCTCAATTTGTTTCAAAAGCTCTCATTTAACTTCTTCATTAACATCTATAAAACATACAATAGCTTTTTCATAAGGGAAGAATCATAAACTTGTTTTCCTCGAAAAACTCCCATAAGTTAAAAGCAAATTCAAACTGGGCCTAACCCTTCTTTACTCTTGATTAAACTGTTAGAAAACCTTCTTCGTGAACTGTGTTTTGATTTTTGACTGCCCAACTGTTCAATTCAGAGGACGCGCGGTCTCTAATTTGTATTTTATTTATTATTGACCTCCAAAGGTAGAGGCGTGAAGCTGTGTTGCATTTGAATCTGTTTTATGAAATGCTTTCTAACTTTTTCTTTATTTCCCATCTCTTAATCTTCTGTATTTCCTTTGTGTTAGGTCTGTTGTTATTAAGCGGAATCATATAAATTTTTTGTTATTTTGTAAATTGTATGGGAATCAACATGAAGAGTGAATTGGAATTGCAATGGGAATCAACATGCCATATTTGTGTCACTCTAATGGCTTTCAGGGTTTAGAAACTTATAATTTCTTCTTCTGTTGTATTTTTGTTGCCTTGTTGTATGACTTTCTTTTTGTCGTTAGTTCTACAAATCACTGTCTGTCTGTTGTATTTTCTACTGAACTATTGCAAATAAGAACATTTTTAGACGGCCTCTAATTTTTTTACTTTGTATTATGTAAGAAGAGTTAATTAAGGTTGTTCTTAGATATTCTAATTGGCCGTTGCAGTGATAGAAGAATATGGAATATCTCATTTATAATACGTCCCATAAGTGTAGCTCAAATGGTAGCTACCAGGGACGTTATTGGAGTGGTCGGGGTTCGAACCCCGGATTCCACATTTCTCCACATTTAAATGTGTGAGAGTCTAGCCACTAGGCTACTTAACCAAAAAAAAAAAATACAGATGAAGCACATGGGTTAGATGTATAAACCTTCAACCTTAACAAAAAGGGAAGGAACAATAGTCAAATCCCAAGATTTATAGGATTCCTATCACAATAAAAAATAAATTATATTAGCTTTATTCTAGGAATATAATTTACAAAGCTTTCCATCTGCACCTCAAGCTTATGTAATATAATTTATAATTAAAATTCCAGACTCCTTAAGCTCATTGGCAAGCTGACCTTGTGTGGACACATAGGATTTGCAAAGTAAGTTACTCAAGTTTCCCTTTCTTAAAGTGTTTTTCAACCTCGATGTGCCTTCTTATGCTATGTTTTTTTTTTGTGTGACATAGATATGTCTTCCCACCATTATACGTGTCTGCTATTGCAACACCATCTGATTGTTTAAGTCTCATTAAAAATCTATTATATTTGCCAATCTGCATGCTGTTTCTTTTAGGAGATATGTAGCATACTTCTTGTTGGATGATATATAATTATCTTATATTGTCTGATACAGTCTTATAGTATCTCAGATGACTCCTTAAAATTAGTTCCAACATTTCTTAGTTTTTATTATGATTTGTATCCCTATTTGGTTAGTACTTTGAGGCTTGCATTAGTTTAAGGAAGTGAATAACATGCACCAATTTTTAGTGGTGCAATAGTGAGGTAATTTCAGATATTCCCTAGTCCTTCTACTATAAAACAAACAGGATAGGAAATAACAAAAGATTAAAAGAGCAACGCTTCAAAGCCACCATGAGCTTCACTGTGGCCACCCAATGACCTTCATCGTATTTCCCTTCCCACAGAACTGTGATCAGAAATTACCTCTGCCACTTAGAGCTACTGCTTGGAATTGAAACTCTGCTAATATTTGGAACATTATTCTTGTCAATTGTATGCAAACCCTGGGAAATTTCTCTCTCTCACTCTCTCCCTCCCGCGCCGTGCACCTTTCCAGCATTTTCAGAAGCTATCCTCTGTCATCTTTTTGTGGTTTATGTGAAATATCAATCAGGTTTAAAGACATCGATATTTACTTTGTTTTATTTATTGGTTACAGTAACATTTTTCCTCGGAAACCTCCGTGCTAAGTATCTGCATAATATGGATCAAGAAGAGAGCAAGATCGACACTGAGCATAACATAGATCAAGAAGAGCGCATAGTCGACACTGAGCATAATACGGATGAAGAAGAGAACAAGCTGGGCTCTGAGAAAAACATCGATCAAGAAGTGAGCAAGATGGGAACTGAGCATAACATGGATCAAGAAGAGTGCGGAGTGGGCACTGAGCATAATACGGACCAAGAAGAGAGCAAGATAATCACTGTGGATAGTATGGATCAAGACGAGAGCAAGATGGGCACTAAGGATAACATGGACCAAGAAAAGAGCAGGGTGGACACTGAGCATAATATGGACCAAGACGAGAGCAAGATAGGCACTGTGGATAATCTGGATCAAGATGAGAGCAAGATGGGCACTGAGGATAACATGGATCAAGAAAAGAGCAGGGTGGACACTGAGCATAATATGGATCAAGAAGAGAGCAAGATGGGCACTAAGAATCTTCCTGATTTTTCTTCTAGTCCTAATCCTCAGTCATCAGAAAATGATGATAGCAAGAAGGATACTGGTCTTCCTGAAGGATCTAGTAAACCAGAGTTGAGTGAGAAGATTACTCCACAATCATTGAAGGCCAAAAAAATTGTTAAGAAATCTCTTGTTGGTGTTGCTAAATTGAAGGCCAAGAAGAACAAGAGAACCCCTCAGATTGTGAGGAAAAAAATAAAACGGAAGATCAAAAAAGTAGGGGACAATGCTGAAAGCTCTCACAAGGAAGACGATAAACAGATTTCAGACAGTCCCCGGCAGAATGAACCACCTAAGGAGAAAAATCAAGAGGCTGGAAACAATGATGTGAAGAAAAGTCATAATACGATCAGTAATGATCAAAGTTCTACAGAGAAGAGCCGTCAGGATAAAAAAGATGAGGAAATCAATCTGTCGGATAAGACTGAACAAGAACAGAAGAGTGAAGAGAAGCACACAGAGTCAAATAAGGGTTCTAGGAGGAGAAAAAACAAAAACAAGCAAAAAGGCAAGGAAAAGAATCTACCAAATGACCAGGAAACGAGTCTACCAAATGACAAGGAAAAGAGTCTATCAAATGACAAAAAGAGTGGAAAGCTTGGCGGTCTCATCTTTATGTGCAGTGCTAAGACAAAGCCGGATTGTTTCCGCTATCGTGTCATGGGTGTTTCAGCTGCTAAAAAGGATGATATTTTAAAAATTAAGCCTGGGCTTAAGCTTTTTCTTTATGATTTTGATCTGAAGCTACTATATGGGATTTACAAGGCTTCATCTTCTGGTCGCATGAAGCTTGAACCCAGAGCTTTTGGTGGCAAGTTTCCTGCCCAGGTTATTCTCTTTTATTTTTCTCCATTTTATTCTGGTTGTCTTAATTTATGATGGTTTTTATGCTGATAGCTGACAAATTCAGGTGCGGTTTAAGATTGTTTCTGATTCTTTCCCGCTACCCGAAAGCATTTTCAAAAAGGCTATCAAGGATAATTATAACAAAAAGAACAAGTTCAAACCAGAACTTACTGTTGCGCAAGTGAGAATCAAAGTTACCTCTTGGCTTTTTGTTTTTTTTCTTGCTATATCATGGATGATATTCAAAGGTTCTTCTCCAGGTTAGGAAGCTCACTAGACTTTTCCGACCAGTTGGAGCTCATTCAGCTGTGCAGCAGCCTGTTTATTCTCCTCCAAAAGCAATAATTCGAGAAAGGGAAGTTCCGGGTCGGGTTAGGGAATCACAGCACCATTCACACAGGGAAAGAGCTGCTGGACATCGATTTGAGCGTCGAGAGGATATTCCCCGTGATTCATTTCTTATGGAGATGAATTATCGAGCTTATGATCGAAGAAATGTAGCTACTACTTCGCATGTTAATCCTATAATGGAACCTTACGAGAGAGATTATGAACACCGTCTCGTGGAACCTCGCTACCGGAGCAATGTCCCTGCTCATGTAGAAAGTCTTCGAAGGGATCCTATTTATTTGAATGACCGTGAACAGCAGAGCTATACTCGTGTTTTTTCAGACCATATAAATGATCCTTATGCCTATCGATACGGTGCTTCATCTAGGGATGCATATTTGGCTCCATTAAGTAGAGAGGACATCACTCCAAGCTCGTATTTGGCTGGGGGAAGACCTTTCTCCGGGACTGATAACTTGCGAAGGAGAGAGATCGTTGATGATAGGCATTACTCAATATATTCTGCTGCTGATTCTTTACCTGATTACCATCCAATACAGCCATATCGTGGAGACAAGTTGGAATCCTCACCTATACGAGTTTCAGCTCGTTACTCCTTTGCTGGCCCTTCTTTTTCTCGTCGCTAACTTAGAAATGCAATTTGAATCCCTTGGCATGCCTTCCTTTTGACTATCTTTCATTTTGATGACTGAGATATTTTAAATTTGTATTAATGCTAAATGCTTAGGTACCTCTGGATTCGGGAAAACATTTTTTCATTGAGTTTCGAATGTTTTTTAATGTACGAATCATCATTACAACCCAGACTCTATATGGAACTTTGATGAGGGGCTAGTTTATTGTCAATTGGTGAAGGATTTGAATATGAGGTTTGTAGTTAATCACTGTATAGTGGTTGAATGGATGCAAGAGTTTTAGGGTGAATAATGATTGCCTCACCGATTTTGTTATACTAATATCATCTTTTCGTGAAGGATTAGAGCTTTTTCCTCATCTGATTTTAGTTTATTTCTCTCCCAAAAATGTGTTTCCCGCTCACTATTGCTTTGTATTTTGACAATCAGAGTTCGATTTTTTTTTCTTCTGACATTTGTTGTGATGTATGATAAAAACTGTTCATATTCAATAAAACCTTGATGTATGTGGAATAGTGACCATGTTTTCACATATAGACAAACATATATCTTCAGGGTGACAGCTAAGGTGCACCACTTGAAATGTGGTATTGATACACCATTATTTTTTTGCCATATACTAACAATTATTTTACTCTCGTGTTGAGTTTGTTAGGCGACAGGCAAATAAGGTTGCAATTTTGATTGATATACCATATTGTATGAAACACATATGGATTAATGAAATGCTATAAACACATTTACGTCCAAATAAAATAATATAGGGATGGTCGGGGAAAACGGATTTCCCGCATTTGCAAGGAACACATTCACATATTCAATTTCGAAGTGATATGGGTCGTCCCACGACGTGGTAGTGGGTTTGATGTTTTCTCTTCCCACCCCCCGTGAATCTTTTATCCCTCTGAATTTCCAATTTTGCCCTTGAAAAAACTTCGGTTCGTAGAAATTGAAGTTTTTTTTGTCTTGAAAACAAATTTTGGTTTCTAAAAACCGAAATTTACTCTGAATTTGCACTAGTAAAAATTCGGTTTCTGCGAACCGAATTTTTCTGCAAGGACAAAATTAAAATATTGAGGGTATAAAAGATTCACGGGAGGTGGGAAGAGAAAACTTGGTGGGTTTCTGCCGATTGCAGGAAATTTGGTCCCATTACGGTGTCAACCTAGCCTGGTACAAGTAGAAAATAACAATGTTGGTTTTAGAATTAAGTTCAATAATTTCTGTTTGGGATGGTTAAGGTTATTTTCTTTTCATTGTTGTTTTATACGAGGACGAAGTGTTTATGTTTTTAAGGAAATGATTCTTGGTGACAATGACAATAGTGATGTAATTTTATTGCCGAGTCTTGACAACTACTTGATGAAATAAATGGAACATTGTAACTTTTTTTCCTAAAAGTGACAACAAAAGTAAGATATCAGTATGAAAGGGTAAAAGGGCAGTATCCCAGAATCTCTCTTATATTCTAAATTTATTTTGATATGTTAATCCTAAATCTAATTATTTTTCCATTCATTTTAATCCTAATTTAATTTAAATAAAATGTTAAAAAATACCTCAACAAAAATCGAACCTATGACCTTTAAGAATTATTTGGTACATTTGCCACTAGGGCTACATCAAGCTGATATAATTTGGTAATCCACATGTAATAAATATGAAATCAATGCCTAATTTTATTTAAATAGAAATCAACCCGACTTTTTTTATACAACTTTTTTTTTATATAATACACATTCAATTTATTTTTATACAAATCTTTTTTTTGTTTAAATAAAAATCAATTAATTTCTTCCTCTCATAACTGATCAAGACAAATACATCAATGATGCATTTTTTGTCACATTTTTTTTTTCGCCGCCTGTATCAGGCGCACTGGACAACCTAATTTGGTTCGGGGTCAGTTGCTGGCATCAAGTGATTTCAATCCCTCCTGATCGCAGTTGCGGGGGAACGAACTGTGGTCTTCCCAACATCACATTTTTTTAAAGACACCTGCACTATAAGGAAGAATTTCGTAATATATTATAATTTCTGTTGTATGAAAATTTATCCAAATTTATTGTTGAATTAATGATTAATGTTACTCCAATTTTTCATATACAGTATCTTTTAATATTAAAATTTTTGTACCGTATTTTCTATTGTTACATATTATAGCTAACCAGACCCGTGCGTGCATGGGTCGAAATTCTAGTTGTTGAAAGGAAAATTCCAAACTTTAACCTAAAAACATTTTATAGGAATAAAACAACGGGGTTAACATAATGAGGCATCAAATTGAAATTACGATTCATTCATGTTTTTGACAAAAATATGATAATACTTAATTTTGTAAATATAACCTTTTAGTGGAAGATGAGCTATTTAAGTCAAGTAATCTAAGATTCTACTGAGCAGTAGTTATGGTCTGCCTATAAACAGAAAAATGCCACATTATCCGAAACCCTGTATTTTACCATCAATAGAAAGTCTTACTATACATATCTATGTGCAAGTACCACTTTGAAGCCACAATGAATAATTTCTATTCCACCTATTAATCCTTAGTAATATTTTTTGATGTATACATATAATAAGCTCATTTATGTTTGAATTTGTTATATGTGATCAGTTTCTCTTGATTAAGGGGTTGCTTTGCACTTTTTTAAGAAACAATCCCACCTACTAACATAAAAAATGTAGCCTGATGTTTTATTTGCTTAATGCAACTAACAAAAGTCTGAATTAGTGTAACTTTTGACCTCGTCAACATAAAAAATACCATTACTCAAGTAAAAGTCAACAAAATTTTTTGTCCTTAAATATAAGTAAAAGTAACCAAATTCAACTATGTTTAATGTTATTGTCACAAAAATATCCTCATAAATTATTCTACTTTTTAAAATGATCGTATAATTCTAATGTAAATTTAATACATTGTAAAGGATATTTTAATAAATATAACAATTTTCTTAATAAGTGTGAAACAACACATTTTGACTTATAAATAAGACTAGAGAAGTATAAATGAAAGAAAAAAATGAGTAGTTTTATTAAATTATCATTATCAAGTACTATTGTTGTATTCACAATTCTCATAAATGTAATCCTAAATTTTTTTTTTTCACCATCAGTTGAATCTGGTTCGGGGGTCAGTTCTGGCATCAAGTGGTTTCAGCCACCTCCCGATCGTTGTTGCGGGGGATCGAACCGCGGTCCTCCCTACCAAGTTTAGCGTCAATCACCACTGAACCAACTAATGATCGGTAAATTTAATATAATATGAAAGACGTTGAATTGATAGTGATGCACATTGCTATTAATTAAATAAGGCCAATTAAGTTTTTGGTCGTATAAAATTATCAAATTTTGTTTTTCATCTCTATAAAAAAAAAAGTGACATGTTGTCGCCTCTACAATTTTTTATAGGAATGAAACCATGTCACTTTTATTTATAGAAACGAAAAACAAAATTTAGTAATTTTTAAACAAAGAAACTTATTTAACCCAATTAAATAAATACAACTAATAAACTAATGTACCAAAAAAAAATACAACTAAAATAAAAATAATTTATTTTGGAATTAAATTCTAGTAAAAAAAACATCCATAAAAAAAAGTAAAAAAATACTGTATAAGACAAAAAAAAAAACTAGTACTGTAATTAAATTTGCATAAATAATAAAAAAATATAGAAAAAAAGTACGGTGCATAATAGATACGAAAGCGTTTGATTCTCAATTTGTAAGCGTAAGCGCATCTCATCGTGTTCCTCTCTCTCTCTCTCTGAGGCTTTGGGTTTTACTTTTTCATCGAAGAAGGTACTTTATCTCTTCCAGCTTCGATTACTGCTCTTTTTTCTTTCTGTATGCTTTGGATTAGATACATGGTTTTTTTGTTTTGTTTTGTTTAGGAGCATGTGAATCTGAATAAATTTGATGAATTTGATTGATTTATTGTGGACCCATTTGGTCAGAATTGTTAAATTTTTGATTTTTTCATCTGGGTATCATTGGTTCTCATTGTTTAATTTTCAATGGAATCTTCATATTTTTGTGTTTTTTTTTTCTTTCTGAATTTAAGCTATCAAATTGAATGCTCCTTAAATTATTGTTATTGTTGTTGTTATTGTTTTGGATTTTGTGATCAGAAGAAATATTAGGCTTGTGGATTTGTTGTTTATCTTTTTAGGGTTTTTTTCTTTTGCTGCTAGCAGCTAGCTAGCTACTTCAGAACATTGTCTTGTAATAATGTTATTAGTTTTACATTTAGTTTTAGTTATATTTTTTTTGGTTAAGGATTTGACATGGTTCAAATTTAGTGAATATAGGACCCGTTTTATTGTCTTTTATTGGTCTGTTTCGTTTTTCGTTAATTGAAAAGTGTCTTGTTGGTCCTCCATTGACTTTATGCCAGGGTTGTTAGATAGTGGGACTACAGCGCTATTGCATAACGAAATTTTAACAAAACACAATTGTTCTGCGATATTCTATTTAGTACAAAATATTGTGAAAATAGTGGCGCTATAGCAATGTTCGCTTAGCGGAATTTGAACAAACCTCTTTTCTGTGATCTGCAATCTGCAATCGATAATACTGCTTTATTGAAAAATTGAGCTTGCAAAGCTTTGGGAACTTTGGGTTTTAGTGTAGGGAATGGGGTGGGGGGTAGGACATCTATACTCGTAATGAAAGTGAAAATCCATAAGTTGTAATGGTGGTGAAATGATTTGTGTTGGTTAAATTGTAACATGATGGCATGTTCTTTTGTTAGGATCATAAAATTCATAAAACAACTAAAAGTAAAACACTTAGAAAAGTAGAAAATCACAACTTAAAACAACTAAATTTTTTAAAACGGTAGCAAAGGGTGTGCAGAGAACAAAAGGAAAAGGGTCAAAGGGTGTGGAGAGCTTAAAGGGTTGTGTATCGACAGTATATGAATTGAAAATTAGAATGAAGCAGAGTATTTAAAGTGAACATGTAAGAGAGAGAGAGAGAGTGCAAATGTGCAATGAATCTCAGTGCATTGAATAGGCTTAGTGAGTGTATTGGGAATGTTTCCAGTAATTAATGGGCTTAGTAATTAATAAACTAACTGGTGCAGGTTACCACAAAGTAAAAATGTGTCTTTTAGAAGCCACTAGGTTTGGTCTAGTGGTGAGGGATTTGGGTAGTATGCATGAGGTCCTAGGTTCGATCCTCTCTGGCTCCGTTGTAACAAAAGAAGAATGTGTCTTTTAGTAACTGGGTTGCGAACACGACACACGAACCCGGAACTGTGAGGAAGACCAACATAATCTGCAGAAACAAATGATTCCGCTGCTCCCACATTTTTTCACGGCAATCCTAGCCGCTCCCACCATTTTCCGATTCGAACCATACACGAGCATGCAAATGGTGTCAAGATCATAGCAACGCACAATTCTATGTTTCAGATTGCGTCTTGACCTATGATTGTATTGCATTGTGGGAGGTGGCTGCTACATGTGCTAATTCACGTCACACAATTTCAGCCATGGCTATATTGTTCAAGATTTCAGCTATCATGGCTCCTATGTTGAGGAGGAGCCAAAACCGACATCTTTCATTAATTTCTGAGTTTCAGAACTGGTATCAGATTTGTCTCTTTATTTATTTCACAAGTATTATAGGGTTTGAAACTCTTCTTCCTTGACCATTCAGACAAAAAAGTTATCTATCTTTAACTCTTTTTTATCCTCTCATTTTTCTTTATCCATCTCAGCCTCCTTAATTGAATTACCATTGCTTTTCTGGTTAATGTGAAATATCAGACAAATTTTAACTATTTTCTTTTTTCTCGACTGGTTGCAGTAACATTTTCCTTTGAAAGTAGTTATTGTGTTCTTGTAACTGTATAATATGGATCAAGAAGACGGCAAGAATGGTGCTGAGAATCCTCCAGAAGAGTCTTCTAATCCTCAAACATCAGAGAAAGATGATAGCAACAAGGATACAAATGCACCTGAAGGGTCAAGTAAACCAGAGTTGAGTGACAAGAAAACTCCAACATCACTGAAGGCGAAGACTAAAGTCCTTAAGAAATCTAAGGCTGGCAAGTTGAAGACTGTGAATAAAGGCTCTCAAAAGATTGGAGGGAAAGGAAAGAACAAAAAAGTTGCAGGGAACGTTGATGAACAGCCTAAAGAGAAGAGTGAGAATGTTAAAAATAATAAAGGAAAGGAAGTTGAAAATGGGAGCACCAGTGGCAAAAGTCCTATTGCAAAGAATGAGAAGGCTGAAAATAATAAAGAGAATAAAATTCAAGAAGGGAGCACTAGCGGCAAAAGCCCTGTTGGAAAGAGCGAGAAGGATGATAATGATAAGGGAATTCAAAAAGGGACAACTAGTCGTAATGCAAAGAGACGCCGGGGTAGACTAGTTAAGATTGGAAAGTTGGATCAGTCTGAACAAAAGCCGGATAAGACTGAACAAAAGCCGGATAAGACTGAACAACAGCCAAAGAATGAAGAGAATCATAGAGAGTTAGACAAGGGTGGCAGGAGTAGAAGTAACAAAACAAAACGCAGTGGCAATGACAAACCTGAGTCCAGTGAGAAAAATAGAGAAAAAGTTGGTGGTTTGATCTTCATGTGCAATGCAAAGACAAAACCTGACTGTTTCCGCTATCGAGTCATGGCTGTTCCAGGTGGTAAGAAAGAGGTTGTTTTAGGCATAAAGCCTGGTACTAAGCTTTTTCTTTATGATTTTGATCTGAAGCTGTTGTATGGGATTTACAAAGCATCGTCTGCTGGTGGTATGAAACTCGAGCCCCGTGCTTTCGGCGGTAACTTTCCCGCTCAGGTTGCTTCCCTTCCCATCATTTATTTTCCTATTTAACGTGTCCTGATGTTGTTTTCAACAATTATGATTTACTCGGTGATGGTATGACTTTCAGGTGCGGTTTAGTGTTGCTTCCGATTGTTTACCGCTGCCCGAGAGCGTTTTCAAGAACGCCATCAAAGAAAATTATAATGACAAGAACAAGTTCAAAACTGAACTTACTATTAGACAAGTGAGAACCAAATGATGCCTCTTGTAAGCTAGGTGTCACTAATGTATTTTATTCTATGTCATAGAAGATATTGATTTGTTCTCTTACAGGTTAGGAGGCTTACAGCACTTTTTAGACCAGTGGATATCCATTCAGCCGTGCAGCCTGTCCGCTCCCCTCCAAAAGCAAAAATTCGAGACAGGGAAGCTCGTGATGATGTTAGGGGATCCCGGCCTCGTGTGCATAGGGAAATACCTAACATGCTGCCATACGAAAGGGATTCCCGAATTGAAAGGCGAGAAGAAGCTCCTCCTCGTGATTTATTTCTTACCGAAAAGAGTTACCGTGCTTACGGTCTCCTAGGTGTTTCCCAAGCAAATCCTGTACTCGATCCTTACGAGAGGGATTATGAAAGAGAACGCCGCCATAATTTGGACCACCCTATTTACAGGACAGACGAAAGGGATTATGAACGAGAGCGCCGCGACAACCATCATATGGACCACCCTATTTATAGGAAAGACGAGAGGGATTACGAAAGAGAGCGCCATCATCACTTGGAGCCCCGTATTTACAGGAACGACGCCCCTTCACATGGCGCTGATCGTCTTCGTTTCAACGAGGATGAGCATCAGGCCTATTATCGGAGTGCGGTTTCTGATCGCGTGGACGATCCTTATCATCCCTATCGCTATGGAGCTTCTCCACTGGATCCATATTTGCCACCTGTGAATAGAGAAGAAATACCTTCAAGGTCTTATTTGGTTGGAACTGATAACTTGCGAAGAGGAGAACCTGTTGCAGATAGCAGGCTTTACTCAACCCATTCTGCTGCTAATGCTTTGTCCGAATATAACCGGATGCAGCGTTACCATGGAGCAGAATTGGAGACTACAACTGTGCCAGTTTCATCTCGTTACTCTTTCGCTGGTCCTTCATATTCACTTCGCTAAATCAAACATGTTGTAGATTGAACCCCCTTTGTCTTATGTTACTTGATATTTTGTCTTCTATTCATAAAATAACTTATGAATCCTGCATACTGTTTTTCTTAGGTACCTTTAAATTTGGAAAGCACATTTGCTTTGTGCACTAGATTTGTTGTGATATTGACAATTTACCATGCAGACACTACTAGCTTTGGAACTTTCCAATTTTTTCTTAAGGATCCTTCTGTTTCATTTCAATAGGTGGTGTCTCTATTATACCACCAAATTAGGTGGTGCACAATACAGCACTGTCATCTTTAAATTTCATTTTGGGACCCCATCCCACAGCAAAATCTCCATTGCTTGCTTGTCTCCATTCTCCTCTCCCCCAACTTGGATCCTTCTTTCTTAAATGTCCATGCCATTTTCTTTTGTGAGCTTCCATCCTGTGTTTTCAAGTGATTGAATTCTAACATCCGAGATTTCATATCATTTGCATTTGACACTTTTGGCTTCCTAGCACTAGAGGCTGAGTGATAGACACATTAAAGATTAGTGGGGTCCACAAATTAGTGGGACCTACTTTTACTGGGTCTCACTAATATTTATTATGTCTATCTCTCTCTAAATGGAGGGTTATCAAATGGAGAAAACCCAAATCCCTTTTGCAAAGAGTTCAAAAGGATATGAATAACAATGTTGCGTTCCCTACAACTATGACCGTTGTTTTTAAGAGAATTGATTTTGCCATTCAAAAAGGGTTAGCGGCGCAACTTGTTGCTCGTTTGCCTTTCATTCATATGTAATTATCCTATATTTATTAATGATAGTATTGAACTCAATTCCTTCTCTTTCCTTTCACTTCTGCACGCAGTCCCAAAATACCAAAGATTTGAGATAGAGGAAGTACTTATTTACTACCTTTGTTCCAAAATATAAGAACTCATTGATCACTACTGCACGTATGTCAATACATGATTTTGATTACAAATACTTTTTTTTTGTCAAGATTACGAATATTTTTATTTATTTATTAGTAAAAATTATAAAAATTTGATATTTTGAAAATATTTATCGAAACAAATCAAACAATAATATTTGTATTTATATACTCTTAGAAAAATATGGTGAACACAAGACACGTGAATAGTACATTTAGTTAAAGTGGATTTTATAAAATGGGACAAAGATAGTATCTTTTTATTAGTATTATATATTGCATTAACCAATTATTTGTTGGTTTATAATTCTCTTAGGGTATGTTTGGAATCGGCATAATTTTGAGCTTATGAATTAACTAATACATGAGTCACGAGACATTTTACCGTGTCTTTATCATATTAATAATTAATATAAAAAAATAACAATTTATAATTTGGATATCCAAAAATTTTAACGAATTTCAATTTTGAAAATTGTACATTGGAACACATATTAATTTTTTTTTGATAAAATTGATGTGGTGTGAGCGCACACTTTTTTTTTGGATTTTTTTTGGAAAAATTGTAAAAAAAGGCGTAATATCTACTTCTAATTTAATATAATAAAATAGATTACTACTAAATTTATTAATTTGTCCTTATCAATTTTTATAATATTCCAAATTTTGTATTATTGATTGTAATTTTACTCAAAAAAATTATAAAGAAATAAAGAAAGAATAAGATAAATAAAATAAAAAGATTATATATTGATTGAATTCAATTTTTGGCTGGTTCTTCTTCTTCTAGTTACCGATATTCATTCACTAAGAATCGCGTTTGTTTTCAGAGTCCGTTTTTTTTTTTCTTTCTTAATTCATTCATTCATTGATTTTCAATATTTCTTCCCTCACTCGTGAGATTTTCTTTTTATTTTTTACTTGACTTGCTGACATACATGCATGCATGCATGTTCTTATATACTAATTATTATCATCATCGTTGATCTTACCCGATCAGAGTCGACCTTAACCGCTGGTGCTCCTCTTTAGTTCCGGTGAGTGGAGAGGTGTTTTGTACTTACAAGTAGGTGTAGGTGCTCCGACGCTCATCGGAACCGAAGAGGAGAATCTACTATGATCAGGTAATATCAATCATAATCATCATTAAATTAAATTTTCCTTCCTAATTTAAAGAAACCTTGCCAACTGGCAGCCGAGTCTCTCGCTCTCTCTCCAATGGACGACATCTCACCGGCGCAAATGCAAATGGGTAACTCAAATCACCACTATTATATTTTATCAATGGAAACTGTGTTAATGTTTGATGTATATGCATTTATTTTGTCAAATAACCTCACTTTCTAATTGTTTCTTATTTCATGATAAACACAAAAGTTGCTAAGAAGCAAAAAGTAGAAAGCACAAAGGGAGAGCTTCCTCATGGGAAGAAGCCAAAGCCGTCTAAGGGTAACTCAACTAATTCTAGTTTCATTTGCGACTAACTCATGTGGTCAAACGTCCTGTGAACTTAGCTCAGTTGACAGGGACATTGCATTATATATGCAGGGGTCGAGGTTCTGTATATTTGCTATTTTGTCTGTCTTCTATTTTCTTATCTGATGATCAGCACAATAAACACGAGTTGCTAAGAAGCAAAAAGTGGAAAGCACAGAGGAAGAATTTATCGAGGAAGAGTACTTTAACGATCACGAAATTCCTTTTGATTCCAGAATTGATGAGGCAAGTTTTTCTTCTAGTCTCAACAAAGTTTACGGGAACTTTAGAAATACTTTTGTTGATACAAGTTTCACAGATTTAGTTTCCATGTACATTATTTTAATTTTTCGAGTATCAATGTCTGCAGGTTGATATCTTGCACCATGAAAAAGTAATTGCTGCAGTTGTCGAGAAATATAGAGAGTTTCTAGACGAGGTTTCAGCTTCATATAGGAATCTAAATTGTGAAACTAATATTGATAGGGCCATGGCTACTGATATGGGATCAGGACAGGAGCTGAGGAAAAAAGGAGGGAAGAAGAAGAATGAGAGGGTCAAGAGAAAGGGAAAAAAGAGTAGTTACTGAAGACTTCTAGTTATTAGGAATTTTTTTTTGTGTGTGGTTTTATGTGGACTAGATAATGCACAAAAATTTGTATATATTGATGTGTATGCATGGTTCATTTTTATTCACAACACAAATGAACTCTCATTCGGACAAAGTGAACTATAACCTCGCTGCAATTTACTACAACAAATGAAAACTTTATTTGTTTAGGATGAATGTTGATGTTACTCTGTGTGATTAGAAGGATCAACTTAGACCAACTGAATGGTCGTCTCAACTACTGCGACACAAGAAGAGTGAATAGTGTTGAGTATCATTGTCTATCGATCAGCTTAGAGGCGATCTATATGATCATACCGTTATGTGATTTATTTGATCTATGTATCCGAAAATTATGAGACCTTATACTATAGACCAACTTGCACGGATTCTAGGTCGACTGTATCCGTTCATAAATTATACAAATTTTGTTTTAGTCCCCAAAAGATCTATATATGAACCACTATAATAATTTTTTTTTTTTTGTAGAATTTCAAAATGAAGCAATAGTAGAGAAGTGCAAGAGGATAGATTAGTGTATGCATTAGCCCTATATTTTATGTATGGAAAGTGGTGGAGGCATTATGTCATCTTATGAGTTTAAAGAATTGTATAGATACAATAATGTTGTTTGTTTTCTTTTGATGCAGAGGCATAACATTGATAAATTTTGAATTTGTGAATTCTCTCATATTCTTATAATTCTCTTACTAGACATGCCATTTTACAAAAGAAACTACTTAGTAATTACATAATGGACATTCATGGTTGTGGTCTTGTGGTTTTTCTATAATATTTTTTTTAGAATAAGTAATCAATTTGGTCCCTAAACTATCAATTTCTCTATTTGATTCATATGAACTATCAAAATATACTAAATAGGTCATAAACCATTATTAATACATCAATTTAGTCCCTCAATTCTTTTAAAAACATGAGAGAAAGTAATGGTTCGGAGACCAAATTGATGGATTATTAATAGCTTAGAGACTATTTAAAATATTTCTATAGTTTAGGTACTAAATTCGAGATAGGTTGTTAGGTTAAGGATCAAATTGAAGGTTTATTCAATTTTTTTGTGACACATTTTTCTACATGTTAAATTAAGTCAAATGTCCTCGTGAATTTAACTCTGTTGTAAAAACATCATATTATATATACAAAATTGAAGTTTAAACTCTAGACATTCTACTTATTTAACTTAAGGAATATTTTTTTGTAATCACTACACTACACAAGTTGTCATCTCACTTATTGTTGTTTGTGTGCATAGGGAAAGTGCTAAATTAAATTGATTTCATTCTATTAAAAAAGGGAACAAGTTGCGTTCAGTTAGTGCCTTTGTGGGGTTGTGATTTGTTTTTTGGTTGACTTTGCATGTTAGCTAACTGATTTATGCACATATTCGTCTGTATCTTTAAACTAAGGCCACATTCATTAATTCCCAACTCACAACCAAGTCAAGAAAAGAAAGAACCTAAGCATGTGATCTTGTTATGTACGATTCACTTTATTCATTTTCATAAATAAAAATACACAATGTGAATAATACACTAGGACACTTGTAAGAGAAAGTTAAGAGAAAATTTATGTTAAAGGATATAGGTAAATATATTAGATACAAAAACAAAATATTTAGTATTTACATTTTCATCTTCCCTTGCTGTCCATGAGTAGAAATGGACAAGAGTAAAAGGACAAAAAATGAACATAGACCAAAGGGAGAAAGAAACTAAAGAGATACTACTAATAAACAACTTTGTTAGATGGGGTTCAAGTCCAAAACTCTTTGGTAATATCGACGGTTAGTAGTCGCTTCGGTTGTGATTACACTGCGAGCCTAGATACGATCGAGAAACGCGAGTAAATGCAGTCATAATTACAATCGTGAAGCTTAATGCTTCGGTAAATTCGATAATTTTAATGCTTCGGTTATAGAACAATACCGTTGAAAAGTCAAAAACAAAAATCATGGAGAGTTGAAAAAAAAGATATTTTTTTTGGTGACATGAAGTATGATCCAAGAAAAAAAAACATTTGTGAAAAAAAGGAACATATAAACATTTGATACCCTACTTTACCCCACTATCCTTCTTTCAGCCACAAAAATATATATCTAACATTAACATTTCAACTAGTCAAAAAACAACTCAACACTTGTTTTTTCTTCATTTCTCATTTATGAAAATGGTATTTTGAATAGCACTTCAAAGTCAAATATTTGTTTTCATTTATGAAAATGGTATTTTGAATATCCTCATCAAGAGTAGCATCAACAATTTGCGACCTAGTCTGCGATTCAGCCTAAAATTCCGTTCGTGTTCGATCATATTTTTCCATAATATGCTAAGTGGATGGAGTTATGATGTGTTCCTTAGTTTTAGAGGTGAAGATACAAGAAGAAGTTTCACAGGCTCTCTCTATCATGGTTTATGCCAAAAGGGCATCAATGTTTTCATAGATGATGAAGAGCTTAGAAGAGGAGAACAAATATCTCCATCTCTTCTAACAGCAATTGAAGAATCTAGAATTTCTATCATTGTGTTTTCTACAAACTATGCATCTTCAAGTTGGTGTCTTGATGAGCTTGTTAAGATTCTTGAATGTTGGAAAACAAAGGGACAATTAGTTTTTCCAGTTTTCTACTATGTTGACCCTTCTTTTGTAAGGCATCAAAGAGGAAGTTTTGGAACAGCAATGGCTAAACATGAAGTTACATTCAAGGATGATGTTGAAAAGTTGAAAAAGTGGAAAAAAGCCTTGTTTGATGCAGCCAATTTTTCAGGTTGGAGCTTAGAAAATGGGTATGTAATCTATTCTTATATTCTTATATACATCATAGATCATAGATCAATACTATACATATATCTATTAATCCAATAATATGATATAACTCGAGTTTTAAATAAAGGTTTGTGATTGTGCGATCTCAGCCGTGACATAACAGTTTTTTATGTTGAAATTGCAATGCGACCGCAATTGAGGTTGGACCGGTCACATTTGACCGTGGTTCTTTGCAATATGGAGGATTGCAACATGACTGTGAGTCTGTGACTGCTATTGAAAACCGATGATATAACATCGCGAAGTAAATAGTTCAAGTTGTTACCTGCATATATACCTTTCAATTCCATTTTTTTAATTTGTAGTAATCAAAGGTTTAAACCACTGTTGTGGTCACAATCCTTGATGGTAAAGAATATCACAAGCATATGCTTATACAACCTTAATCGCAAACACTTGTGGTCATGGATGCATAAAAAACCTTGATATCGTGACTGATACGACATCATTGACACATGATTGTGTGGAGACATAAAAAACCTTGATGTTGCGATCTAAATTATGACCGCATATCTTTATAAAAACCGTGATAGTAATTATGATGAAACTTGTAACTTGATAGGTATGAATTTGAGCTTATCTTAAGGATCATTGAGGAGGTCTCTAGCAAACTAAATCACACCCTTTTGCATATTGCTGAGCATCCAGTTGGACTAGAAACTCGCATATCGGAAGTGAAATCACTTCTGCAAACTGAAAATCTTGGTGAACAGGTTTCTTTCATTGGAATCCATGGACTTGGAGGTATAGGAAAAACAACAATTGCAAGAGCATTGTACAACTCAATTGCTAATCAATTTGATGCCACAAGTTTCCTTACTGATATAAGAGAAAGTTCAACTCAAAGACAAGGCTTAGTTCAACTTCAAGAAACACTTCTTTATGAAACACTTGGTATAAAGAATATTATGCTAGGAAATGTTTATAAAGGTATCCCTATTATAAAAAAGAGATTATGTGGCAAGAAAGTGCTTCTGATTCTTGATGATGTCGACAAGTTGGAACAGCTTCAAGCATTAGCAGGAGGACGCGATTGGTTTGGTTTCGGAAGTAAAATAATCATAACAACAAGAGATAAGCAATTATTAGCTAATCATCAAGTTGACAAAACTTATGAAGTAAGGAAACTAAATCACGAAGAAGCTTTTGAACTTTTTACATGGAATGCATTCAAAAGAAAAGCAATTAATGAGGGCTATATGGAGATTTCCAATAATGTTGTACTCTATGCTGAAGGACTTCCATTAGCTTTGAAAGTAATGGGATCAAATTTGTTTGGTAAAACAGTTGAGGAATGGAAATCTGCATTGGCAAAATATGAAAAAATTCCTAATAAAGAGGTTCAAAATGTGCTTAGAGTAACTTTCGATAATTTAGAAGAAAATGAGAAGGAAATTTTCTTGGATATAGCATGTTTCTTCAAGGGAGAGACAGTTGAATATGTCGAAAAAACACTTCAAGCTTGTGGTTTTTTTCCGAAATTTGGTATCAGTGTACTTACCGATAGGTCTCTTGTAAGTATCGATGAATATAACAGATTGAGAATGCATGATTTGATACAAGACATGGGTAGGGAAGTTGTTAGAGAAGTTTCTCCGTTAGAGCCTGGAAAACGGAGTAGGTTATGGAATCATGAAGATGTTATTGAAGTACTAACCGAAAGTTCGGTAAGTGGCATGTGTTTGTTATTCTCATTGTTTTGTTTAACTTGAGTCATGTTTGGATAATAAACAACTTAATTAAGCATTTATAGGCTTATAGCATAAACACTTACCCTATAAGTGCTTATGTATAAGCTACAAATTGTTTTCATAAGCTATCCTAGATAGATTATGGAAATAAGACGAAAACAACTTATGATATTATCATAAACCATATCATAATTGTTTATGCCGGTAGATAAAATAAGCGAGGTCTACAATTTTTTTATCAAATTATAACTTTTCATGTTTTCTTTGGTTTAAAAGGGGACTTATAGTATTCAAGGCATGATGGTGGATCTACCTGATCAATATATGGTACACTTGAAAGATGATTCCTTCAAAAAGATGACAAATCTTAAAATTCTTATAGTTAGAAATGGAAACTTTTATGGAAGCCCTCAACATCTTCCAAACAATTTAAGGTTGCTTGATTGGGTGGAATATCCTTCATCATCTTTACCATCAACGTTTCATCCAAAGAAACTTGTTGTACTCAATTTGTCGCGCAGTCATTTTACAATGCAAGAGCCATTCAAGGTAAGGTTTCATGTTATCATTTTACATATTTCTTTCTTTCTTCTGTTATGATAGGTTACAAGGTCATTTCTTTGGTTTTGAAACCGTCTCAGAGGGGATTTGAACTTTGTCCCTTTAGAGCTATATATGAATGGACCTTATAGAAAATAATTAGAAAATTTGTTTTTTCGAATTTACTTTAGTAATATAGAACTTAGAGCGTTTAAATGAGGTGACACAAGTCAGGGGTCTCTTTTGTTGACTTAGAGGTCTCGACTTGAAACCATGTTTGGTTCTTTTCGTAGATATGTTTGTCTAATAATTCATTTCTATTTTGCAGCATTTGGATTCTTTGACTTCTATGGATTTGAGTCATTGTCAGTTCTTAACAAAGCTACCAGACATTTCTGCTGCTCCAAATTTAACCGAACTAAATCTTGACTATTGTACAAATCTAGAACAAGTTCACGACTCAGTTGGATTTCTTGACAAACTTATTGAGTTAAGGGCTTATGGATGCACTAAGCTTAAGGATTTTCCACATGCCATCAAATTGACATCATTGCGAAGTCTAATTCTTAATTGGTGCTCAAGTCTTCAAAAATTCCCAACCATTTTGGAGAAAATGGAAAATCTCATATCTATTTCCATTGAAGGAACTGCTATTGAAGAATTGCCTCCTTCCATTGGAAATCTTGTTGCTCTTCAAGAGTTTAGCATGACATCTTGCTTGAGCCTCAAGGAACTCCCAGAAAACATTGACATGTTGCATAATCTTAAAAACCTTGATATTGAAGGTTGTCCACAACTTAGAAGTTTTTTGACAAAATTGAGAGAATTAGGACAATCTACTCTTACTTTTGGTAATGTTCAATCGTTGAATCTAGAAAACTGTGGTCTTATAGATGAAGATCTTCCCATAATTTTCAAGTGTTTCCCAAATTTATCATCATTAGTCCTTTCAGGAAGTAATTTTGTAACTCTTCCAAGGTGCATAGAAGAATATTATCCCTTGGAATTGCTTCACTTAGACAACTGCAAACAGCTCCAAGAAATTCCAAGCCTTCCTCCCAATTTACAATTCATCAATGCAAGGAACTGCATATCATTGACTGCAGAATCATCAAACTTATTAATACGCCAGGTTTTCCTCATTCTTAAATGGTTTAATTACTTTCTCATGCTTTGAACTATTTGAAAATATATAAATAGGTCCCTAAACTAAGGTTTATAATAAGTCTTAGAATTTTGGTTGGCCAAACTCAACCCTTACAAAACCAGCTTGTAAGGTAAAGAATGCCAATGTGAGACTCTTAACACACATCCTCATGTCCAATGTGAGACTCTTAAAATACATCCTTATGTCCAAGACATCTGGAGTGTAACCCGAGTGGTCTAATAGCTGTAACCTAATAACAAACTCTGATACTATCTTAGACTTCGAGTTGAGCCTAATTCAACCCTTACTAAACCAACTTGTAAGGCGAGAAATGCCAATGTGAGACTCTTAACACACACCCTACTGTCCAAGATATATGGAGCGTGACCCTAGTGGCCCAATAGCTGTGACCTAATAACATACTCGGATACCATCTTAGACTTCGAGCTGAGCCTAACTCAACCCTCACAAAACCAGCTTGTATGGCGACTTTGATACCATCTTATTGATTTTATTTTTCTTTTTACAGGAAACTTTTGAGGTATATGAGTTACAAGTTATGGTTCCTGGAACAAGGGTTCCAGAATGGTTTGACCACATAACCAAAGGAGAATATATGACCTTTTGGGTGAGAAAAAAATTTCCAGCAATTATTTTATGCTTTGCTCTTGCAATAGAGAGTAAAATGAAGAAGAGTTTCAGCTGCGAAATCCGATTCTATATAAACAGTGAAGAAGTTTATGAATTGGAAATACCAATAATGTTTTCAGAACTAGTGACAGATCATGTATGGCTTTCTGATTTGAGGACTCATCCATCCATCAGATTGAATGACCTTGAATCATATCTTGTTGATGATGATTGGAATCAGATTGAGATTTCATGTGAAAAAGTAATTGGACCATCAAATATGACTATAAGCTCGTGCGGAGTTCATGTATGCAAGCAAGAAGCTAACTTGGAAGATATTCTATTTGAAGATCCTTATCTTGATTCAGATTTAAGCAGAGAAACTGAGAATATTGATTCTGATTTGGAAGATTATAATCAAGAAAAGATTTTATTGCATACCGAAACATTGGTTAATGTTACTGAAGATTCAATGGATATAGTGTGTTTTGATGGCACCAATGTTGTCAAAGGTAAGAATCAATTATTTCTGAGCTTTATTAAAATGTACTTATACTTAAAGTGAAACGTTTTTAATAATCTGACGATTCTGATTGATTGACAGTGTAGATTAAAAAAACTTACGCTTTAAGTTTCTTTTGTTCATGTAGCATCAAACATGGCAGCTTCTGATCATCAAGAAAAACCTCAACAAAAATCCGAAGTCACAAATCCGGATGATGAAGACATGGAAGCATTTTATGCTATTCTTGATGCTGAGACCTCAGTTCTTTCACTTTCCAATGACAACAAAGTGGTTTCTGAATCATCCAAAAGAATAATTCCAAGTGAAGAAACCAAGAAAGCTTTGAAGACACTTCAAGATTTTCTCACCAAAGATTTTTCTGTTCTTTTAAGGCCTAATGAGTACAATATCATGGAATCTACCTTAGATTACCTCACACATTTACCTTCAGAAGATGGAATGTCAGTTGAAATAAGATCATTGGTTAAAGAAGTTTCAAGACAGTTCACTTGTTGGAGTTATGATTACAAACACGAAGGCGAGAAAATAGAGTTTACAAAAGCCAAATTGTTGAAAAGTGATGAACTTGAAGAGGGTCTTGAAGCTAACAAAACCCTTTTTAGAGAAGTTAAGCATTTGGAAAATGAGTTATGCAATGAGTTGCAATATTTAGAGGAAAGAAAGAAGATGCTAGAAGAACAAATAAATGCTGTTAGGGCTAATATATCTGCTTCACAAGTAGCTAAGAACATAGCTTCTCATACAAAGAGAGAAATCTTTGAGAATGCAAAGATTCTAAAAGTTCAAAGAGATGAGTTAAGGGAACAAGTACATTGTTTGAGAGATGAGCATGAATTGGCTAAGAAAATTCAGGCAAATATTAGAGATGAATGGTCAAAGCTAGGTGAAAAATTTAGTAACATTGCCGACAAAAGTTAGTCCAGTCGATAAGGAGTTAACTTGTACCCCGCAAGTAGGTAATATGAAAATATATCTATTAGCGTTATTTGAGCCTCGGGTCTGGCTTAACATTAGCGCGTTCAGAACACCAAAACTTTTATCTATAATTTTTTTATCAATGCTATAAAGTATGAAAGTGATATATGAACAAGATGAACACATCAAGGAACTCTGCTCTCAAATTAAAGTTAAATAATTTTAATGATATCAAACGGTTACATAAATGATTAATGGTGCAGAAGAAAATTACACCAATATTGTATATAAATAAATTCCAAATTTATAACATGAAAATGTGGAGACAAAAAGATATATTAAACTTGGTGTTTTACTTTAGCAATTCAAGTGATACAAAAAATGATTAATTTTTTGGAGGTAACAAACAACAACACAAGGACCCAATACCTTGTTGACCACATAATGAACCATATATATATCCTTTTTGTTGACAGTCGTATTCACAATTTGGAGTACATTCTTTTATGCAACAATATTTCCCTGGCGACCCAATTAAGCAATCTTTGCGAAATGCATCAATTTCCAAACTACTAGCCAATCCTGAAAAAATTATAATAAACATGATCACTATTTTTATTTTTATTTTTTGCGTTTACCACATGCCGGTTTAATCTGATTCGGGGTCAATTCTGACATCAAGTGGTTGCAGCACACTCCCGATAGCAGTTACGGGGATCAAACCGTAGTCCTCCCTACTAAGTTCAATGTCAAACATCATTAAACCAACTAACGATCGGTAATATGATCACTATTTTGTTCAAGAGATAATCACTTTATTGTTGAATATGTAGTCTATGAATATTAATATAACAAATCATAAAAAATTTCAATTTAAGATAGTAAATTGTTTTTGAAACATACATCTCAAAGATAAAATAACTTTTCTCGTTACCTGAAACCAAGATCAAAGCAATGCATGAAATACCCAAAAGATAAGATTGATGGTTGTAAGAAGTCATGTTTGTAAAATCCTATATTTTATTTTATTTCGTGTAAGAACTAAGAAGTAAGACATTTCTATTATATAGACTTAAAAATGTATTTCATCAATAATGTTTAATAAGTAATAAGAATCAGATTTGTTATATTCCATGAATTTTGTACTAAATTTTTGTATTGATTGACAGGGAATGAATTTTTTTGTTGACCAAATCTTGATAAGAAAGGAATGCATTAACCAGACAGAATCATGTTGATTGTTTCTAATTACTAATTAGTCAAATGGAAACATTTTCTAATTAGTAGATTTGATGCAAATAATGGTTTCTTGAAGTCCGAGACACAATTTATGGTAATGAAAAGCATCCTTTAGAGCATTTCCAATAAGGGTATATAAGAGAGTTTCATAGGTTAATGATATCGTACCTTAAGTTTTTTATTATTGGAATTTCATGACGTGACACAGAGGGTATCAAAATTGATGATACCGATACCTTAAATAAGGTACCGTATCATCAATTAAATGTTATTATTTCTTTATATATATAAATTCAATTTAATAGTTTCCATGTATGTCAAAACATTACAGTTTGACATTCAATGCCTCTTGATCTTCGTTTTGGCGATGCCTTGGGTTTGGCTTGACATTAGTGAGTTTTGAACACCAAATTTTTTTTTTATAATTTTTTTTAGCAATACTATGAAGCATGAAAAGTTATATTTGCCGTCCGTACATATAATCATATATCTAAATTTAAATAATGTTTTGAGTGAATACAAATTCTTTTGTTTTGATGATTAATTTGAAATTTTTTTAAAATGATAGAAATTTATGAAGTTATATTTAAGAAATTTGAAATGACACAAAAAAAACTAGGAATTTGAAATTTCTTCCACCATATGATTCACAATTTTCAAATTGACTCCTATAATATTTTTTGAAATTGCAAATAGATCCTTAATTTTTTCAAAAATTGCAAATTGGTCCCTAAAATTTTTCAAATTTGTCCTTTACATTTTTATAAAAATGGCCCAAAATGTTCACGGTAAAATTTCTTATTATTCTATCTAAACACACATATTTAAAAATAAAAGTAATTCAAATACAATCATTTAAATTGCTTAAAATTTCTAATAATTACTATCCAAACGCACTATAAGACAATGTGAAGTGTAAAACTATATATTAAACTTCGTGTTTTATTTTAATTTATTAATTCAAGCAATACAATATGATTTCATCACACTTATAAATAACAACAACATACGATTCCAAGACCTACTTTATCACATACTCCACCATTTATAAATCCATTTTGCTTACAATCTTGATTGCAATGTGGAGTACAAGATCCTATGCAACAATATTGTTGTGGAATTCCAATAAGGCATGATTTACGAAGTTCTGCAAATGAATTAGTCTCTAGACTAGTAACCAATCCTGAATCAATATAAACATAATCAATATTTTGTTCAATATGAAATAAATAAATAAATAAATATACAATTCAAAGATAAAATAATAAGTTTTCTTCTTACCTGAAACTAAGATCAAAGCAATGCATGAAATACTCAAAAGATAATTTTGATAGTTGTAGAAAGCCATTTTTGTAGAATTCTATCTTATGTTTTTTATCTTGTAATTAAAAGGTAAGACAAACATCATTTCTATTATATAGACTTGGACAATGTATTTGAATTTAAATTAATATTATTAACATTTGAGTAAATTCTAAATATGAAAAAGTCAGCAGGACTATAATATTATTAAAATTTTCAAAAATTTACTTTTTTTTTTGTGTGTTAATATATACTTTACTATATTTCATGATTTGTTTACATAATTTATATTGCTTGATAAAGAATGAATTAATATGATAGACTCTTTCCTAATCCCACTTATTCTTGCTTGGTCTTGGATTCGGAAGTTGCAGCTTTTTGAAAAGATTAATTGTTTTTATTAATTGGTGTGTCACAACTCGGTGCTTACTTTCCTTACTTAACCATAAAAAGATGAATCTCTCTCCCACTTCTGTCTCAAGATCAGACTTTCCTCTATTGTATTCGTGACTGTAATTTCTCTTGAAGCCTTTGACTCCATATAAGTTTTAACAACGAGGATTTATTCTCTCTCATGAACGTTCATGATTGGTTAAAGCTCGGTTCTTTGGACTCCCAAGCCTTCATCTTCTCTGTTGATGTATGATGGTCTTGAAGACATCGAAACTTGATGTGCAATTGAATAACGAGACTGGTCTGTAAGTGACTATCCTTTAACATTCGAAACATGGACTCAAAACCTTCTCATCATGCTTCACCTCAAATAACATTGGCGCTTCTGTGGATAGGCACATCATGGTGAAATAATAAAATTCATTCTTTCATCATCCTTATATTGGTGATATTATGATTTAAATTAGGCACTTTTAATTAAATTTTTTTTTATCAAATCCAAATTTGTAACATATGGTGTAAAGCTATATCTTAAACTAGCTTCATGTTTTATTTTAGAAATTCAAGTAATACAATATATATGATTCATTACCTATACTATATAACAACAACATACGAGTCCAAGACCTACTTTATCACATACTCCACCATTTATATATCCTTTTTGTTTACAGTCTTTATCACAATTTGGAGAACAACTTTCTATGCAACAATATTGCCCTGGAATCCCAATTAAGCATGGTTTGCGACGAAGCTCTCCAAATGAAGTCTCCAAACTAGTAACCAATCCTGTATGAATATAAATATAATCATTATTTTGTTGAAGAGATAATTAGAACTGTAAAAAATAGGCCGGGCTGATGGACTGACCATTAGCCCATGGTCTTGGACGGGCTGGGCCTCAAAAACATAGTCCAAAATATAATCGGACTTTTTCGGGCCAAGCCCATTTAGCCCATATGGACATCGGGTTGTGCTGGACTAGCCCACCGGATTTTGGGCTGACCCATTAGCCCATCATTTAATTGATAAAAATATATTTTTGTGATTTTTGTAAAAATAATATCAATGAAAAATTATCATTTAATTGATAAATTATTATTAAAAAATATATTTAAACGTGTAAACTTAATAAAAAGGGGTATATTTACTTAAAATTAGAGTTTAATTGATATTTAGTGTTGATGTAAAAATTATTTATACTTGCATCAAATAATATCTCAATAAAATTTATAATTATGAAGAACTAACATCAAAATAATATAAAAAATATTGAATAAAAAGAAAAAAAGAAGTAAAATGAAATGAATCGGTCTGGCCCAGTTGGCCCACAAGGGTCGGGCCGGGCTTGATAATTACTAACCCAATAATAATCGGGCCAGACCAGTCTAGCCATTTATTTTGACTGGTCAACCGGGCCGGACCGGACCGGGCCGGCCAACCCATTTGACAACTCAAGAGATAATCACTTTATTGTTGAATATGTAGTCTATATGAATATTAATATTAATATAACAAACCATGACAATTTTCAATTTAAGTTGGTAAGTTGTTTATGAAATATAAAACTCAAAGATAAAGTAAATTTTCTCCTTACCTGAAACTAAGACCAAAGTAATGCATGAAACACCCAATAAATAATATTGATAGTTGTGATAAGTCATTTTTATATAAATGTTTCTTATACTGTACTTCTTGTAAGAAATAAGATTAGCATAATTTCCATTATATATAGATTTAGAAAGTGTATTTTTTTAATATTGTTAACAATTTTTATTTAATACAATATTATTAAAAATCAATTGCATTAATAAATTATCTTTTATTTGTCATAGTTAATAAATATAAACGTAGTAATTTGTACGCCAAAAAAAAGGTAGTAATTATATTTATAAATCAAACAATAGTGTGCAGGATTATAATATTATAATATGTTTTTGAAGAGATAGTAATTAATTATATTTTGTTCAAAGTGAGCAGGATTATATTCTTTACCTTAATAGTTAATAAATATAAAGGTAGTAATTATATATTTATAAATCAAACAACAGTGAGCAGGATTATATATAAAGGTACTTTTTCTTTCAGTAATCAATTCTTTCTTCATCAAACAAATGAGGATTATGTAACCAAAAAAAAAAGGATTATTTAGTAACCTATTTTATTTTAATAATAATAATAATAATAATAATAATAATAATCTTTCTCCATCAACAAGCCGATTTTGTAAATATGAGTTAGGCCCAAAACTAAATTCTAAAATGATATCAGAGCCTCCTCCACGATCTGTTGGGTCGCCTGCTATTAATTACTGATCGGACCATCCACCATTTATATCCGTGCTCCAAGCACAACAGCGCTAGGTGCGAGTAGGGGTGTTAACAAGTCTCACATCGGTTGCGAGATGACCTGAATATGTGTTTATAAAGTGAGAGCAATCATCATCTTACAAGCCGATTTTATAAGAATGAGTTAGGCCCAAAACTCAGTTCTAAGACAAATAACAATGATAAAAATGATAAAAGGAGACACGAGTAGAATCCAAATTGTCATTACTCATTAGGTACACATTTCGTTCTAAAATATAAGTTAAAATTTGTTAATAAAAGAGAATGTATTTGGTCTTGTGTAACAGCCCGGGCCCCTTTTCTACGTATTTAGTAGGCAATCCCGGCTGTCACCTCACGATCTTCTCCACCCCCCTCTCTAGTGGAGTTTTTGCCTTCCGTGGGAATCGAACCACGTACCCTGGGGTTCAAATACGTGTTCAATTCATTCCCACTACCAATTGCCTACTAAATACGTAGAAAAGGGGCTTGGGCTGTTACAAAAAAGGCGCCTTTTTTTGTAACAGCCCCCGGGCCCCATCATGGCGATCCCGGTGCTTTACCTCACGACCTTCTCCACACCCCTCTCTAGTGGAGTTTTTGCCTTCCGTGGGAATCAAACCATGTACCCTGGGGTTCAAGTACATGTTCAATCCATTCCCACTACCAATTGAGCTACGTAGCCCAATTGGTAGTGGGAATGGATTGAACATGTACTTGAACCCCATGGTACATGGTTCGATTCCCACGGAAGGCAAAAACTCCACTAGAGAGGGGGGTGGAGAAGGTCGTGAGGTAAAGCACCGGGATCGCCATGATGGGGCCCGGGGGCTGTTACATCTTGTACCGGACAAAATATTAGGATATCATTCACCTAAGGACCAACTCGCCCAATTGGGCTCAACTGGCCCAATAAACATCCCACTGGATGAAAATGGACTTGGTCATGCTTAGGGCGAGATGGGACTAGGAAGGTAGAAACACATGGAGCCACTTCATCCCCATGATCTCAAACTACCTAACCCACTACTCTCACAATATTCTTCTACATATAGGCCAAACATCCATAAGCAAAGGATGTTCCTTCTTTTCACCAAACACAGAGAAAACACAATATCAGTACGTAACACCCCACTAGCCTAGGACTATAAGTATATGCCCCCTCAAATCCTTGGAGGAACAAATCCAAATTTTAAACCAATTATATCAGGTTTTTTTGACTCATTTTTGCTTATATTATGAAATAGAGGAATTATTTATTTATTTTTAGTTTTTTGGTCAAGTGGTGTCTAGTGAATAGAATTTCACCCTTTTAAAGTTAAATAAATGGGAGTATCATAGTTCGAACACCGATCTTTACATATTACGTGCAATATCTTTGTCAACTGATAAGTGCTAAATTTCAGTGATTTTACCTATACATTTTAAGCACTTATTGACTTATTTTATAAGTCATTTGATACAAAACCTCCAACTATTTGTAAATATTAGTCTTTATTGGCAAATTAGTATTTAAGCTATTTTCCCTCATTTTTGTAGGTTTTACTAGCTTAATGGACAAATGGAAGCAAATACAAGTATATACTTGAAGGCTAAGATAATTATAATTGGTCTCGGACTACACTTATCCTCTTAATTAAAGAAGAAAATTTTCTGTACCAAAAAAAAAAAGAAGAAAATTTTCTATTGGACCAAAACAAAAGAAGTACAACACCGTTTCTTTTGACTCTTCACTACTAAGTTGTCTTGGTTGGAGCAGTATCACATGTGGTCTGAAAAGCAATGATCAAACCGCCTTGTACAAGTGGGCTTAACATATACTTTTCAAGCATATAAAAGGGGATGCATTAGCCTTGGATCATTCACTCTAACACACCATCAGAGAACATCACGAAACAGAGGAGAAAGGCAGAGAGTTTGAGCACGGAGCGAAGGTGGATGCACGCCAACTGTTTGAGGAATCAACCGGTGTTGTTATTTCATCTTTTTTCTTCTCACTTGTGTAAAGCTACCATGGTAATGAGTAGCTAAAGATACTTTTATTGGTATTAGGTGTAATTGACTCTATTAGTATGTATTTTTTTTTATCATGGCGTTATATATGGTTTTAGTTATTTATTAATATTGATCTTATCATTGTTTTCAATGTTTGAATCTTTGATTTGAAATGATATAGGAATATACTTTTTGAATCTAGAACTAGGATAATGGTCTCTTAGATGTTAAACTCTAGGAATAGATTTAGGTTTAACATTCACTCAAAGTATTGGAACTTAATGCTTTTATATCGATTAAGCACCCTAGGGATCGGGGTTTGATAGGTTTAATAGATTTCTCGTCGTTCTCTGGGGACGGAAACGCACGATGAGCAATACGTGATGATATTGGGAAATAATTAGAATCTATATAACTAATCAGAGAAGTGTATATGAATGAGTTAATGCAGTCTAATTCCAACAATTCCATCTCTTTGATTTATATATGTTGTGAGTTTGGATGATTAACAAACAAAGACTTTCTTTATACTTAAAACAATATTAATTGTTGAACGACATCGATATCGCATCAGTTCTTGTGAGACTATAAAAATATAATTACTTTTGTACTTTAACATCAACTGAGTTATGAGGAAATATAAAGTATAAAGTGCATATGTATGTTTTTATTTTCTTTCCTTATTTATAGAGATTTTGTTTTGTTAATTTTTTTTTTTGTTAAAGAGATTTTGTTTTATTAATTACTTGTAATTTTTTAATTAATTAATGAGTTGTAATTATGTGATTGGTTGTGCCTAAACATTAATGCTTAGGTGATGACTCGCATAAGAATTTCTCCAATTTCGTTTCTTCCACATGCAGAAAAGATCTTTTTATTGAAAGAACATGGCTTCTCATACAAAGAGTGAAATCTTTGAGAATGCAAAGATTCTAAAAGTTCAAAGAGATGAGTTAAGGGAACAAGTACATTGTTTGAGAGATGAATGAGCATGAACCGGCTAAGAAAATTCAGGAAAATATTAGAGATGAATGGTCAAAGCTAGGTGAAAAATTTAGCAACATTGCCAACAAAAGTTAACTCATTTGATAAGGAGTTAGCTCGTACTCACAAGTAGGATATGAAAGTATATTTATTAGCAATGCCTCGGGTTTGACTTGACATTAGCGAGTTTTGAACACCGAAACTTTTTTTTATAATATTTTTTAGCAATACTATGAAGCATGAAAAGTTATATCTGCACTCCGTACATATAATCATATATCTGAATTTAAATAATGTTTTGAGTGAATACAAATTCTTTTGTTTTGATGATTAATTTGGAAATTTTTTAAAATGATAGAAATTTATGAAGTTATATTTAAGAAATTTGAAATGACACAAAAAAAACTAGGAATTTGAAATTTCTTCCACCATATGATTCACAATTTTCAAATCGACTCCTATAATATTTTTTGAAATTGCAAATAGATCCTTAATTTTTTCAAAAATTGCAAATTGGTCCCTAAAATTTTTCAAATTTGTCCTTTACATTTTTATAAAAATGGCCCAAAATGTTCACGGTAAAATTTCTTATTATTCTATCTAAACACACATATTTAAAAATAAAAGTAATTCAAATACAATCATTTAAATTGCTTAAAATTTCTAATAATTACTATCGAAACGCACTATAAGACAATGTGAAGTGTAAAACTATATATTAAACTTCGTGTTTTATTTTAATTTATTAATTCAAGCAATACAATATGATTTCATCACTTATAAATAACAACAACATACGATTCCAAGACCTACTTTATCACATACTCCACCATTTATAAATCCATTTTGCTTACAATCTTGATTGCAATGTGGAGTACAAGATCCTATGCAACAATATTGTTGTGGAATTCCAATAAGGCATGATTTACGAAGTTCTGCAAATGAATTAGTCTCTAGACTAGTAACCAATCCTGAATCAATATAAACATAATCAATATTTTGTTCAATATGAAATAAATAAATAAATATACAATTCAAAGATAAAATAATAACTTTTCTTCTTACCTGAAACTAAGATCAAAGCAATGCATGAAATACTCAAAAGATAAGGTTGATAGTTGTAGAAAGCCATTTTTGTAGAATTCTATCTTATGTTTTTTATCTTGTAATTAAGAGGTAAGACAAACATCATTTCTATTATATAGACTTAGAAAATGTATTTGAATTTAAATTAATATTATTGACATTTGAGTAAATTCTAAATATGAAAAAGTCAGCAGGACTATAATATTATTAAAATTTTCAAAAATTTACTTTTTTTTTGTGTGTTAATATATACTTTACTATATTTCATGATTTGTTTACATAATTTATATTGCTTGATAAAGAATGAATTAATATGATAGACTCTTTCCTAATCCCACTTATTTTTGGTCTTGGATTCGGAAGTTGCAGCTTTTTGAAAAGATTAATTGTTTTTATTAGTTGCTCTGTCATAACTCGGTGCTTACTCTTTTCTTTGCTTAACCATAAAAAGATGAATCTCTCTCCCACTTCTGTCTCAAGATGAGACTTTCCTCTATTGTGTTTGTGACCGTAATTTCTCTTCATACCTTTGATTTCATATTGGTTTTAACAACGAGGATTTATTCTCTCTCATGGACGTTCATGATTGGTTAAAGCTCAGTTCTTTGGACTCCCAAGCCTTCATCTTCTCTGTTGATGTATGGTGGTCTTGAAGACATCGAAACTTAATGTGCAATTGAATAACGAGACTGGTCCGTAACCGACTATCCTTTAACATTCGAAACATGGACTCAAAACCTTCTCATCATGCTTCACCTCAAATAACATTGGCGCTTCTGTGGATAGGCACATCATGGTGAAATAATAAAATTCATTCTTTCATCATCCTTATATTGGTGATATGATGATTTAAATTAGGCACTTTTAATTAATTGTTTTTTATCATATGGTGTAAAGCTATATCTTAAACTAGCTTCATGTTTTATTTTAGAAATTCAAGTAATACAATATATATGATTCATTACCTATACTATATAACAACAACATACGAGTCCAAGACCTACTTTATCACATACTCCACCATTTATATATCCTTTTTGTTTACAGTCTTTATCACAATTTGGAGAACAACTTTCTATGCAACAATATTGCCCTGGAATCCCAATTAAGCATGGTTTGCGTCGAAGCTCTCCAAATGAAGTCTCCAAACTAGTAACCAATCCTGTATGAATATAAATATAATCATTATTTTGTTGAAGAGATAATTAGAACCGTAAAAAATGGGCCGGGCTGATGGACTGGCCATTAGCCCAGTCTTGGACGGGCTGAGTCTAAAAAACATAGTTCAAAATGCAATCGGACTTTTTCGGGCCAAGCCCATATGGACATTGGGTTGTGCTGGACTAGCCCACCGGGTTTTTGGCTGACCCATTAGCCCATCATTTAATTGATAAAAACATATTTTTGTGATTTTTGTTAAGATAATATCAATGAAAATTTAATTGATAAATTATTATAAAAAATATATTTAAACGTGAAACTTAATAAAAAGGGGTATATTTACTTAAAATTAGAATTTAATTGATATTTAGTGTTGATGTAAAAATTATTTACACTTGTATCAAATAATATCTCAATAAAATTGATAATTATGAAAACTAACATCAAAATAATATAAAAAATATTGAATAAAAAAAAAGTAAAATGAAATGAATCGGACTGGCCTATTAGCCCAGTTGGCCCACAAGGGTCGGGTCAGACTTGATAATTACTAACCCAATAATAATCGGGCCACACCAGTCTAGTCCATTTATTTTGATTGGTCCACCGGGCCGGGCTGCCCCGCCAACCCATTTGACAACTCAAGATAATCACTTTATTGTTGAATAAGTAGTCTATATGAATATTAATATTAATATAACAAACCATAACAAATTTCAATTTAAGTTGGTAAGTTGTTTATGAAATATAAAACTGAAAGATAAAGTAAATTTTCTCCTTACCTGAAACTAAGACCAATGTAATGCATGAAACACCCAATAAATAATATTGATAGTTGTGATAAGTCATTTTTATATAAATGTTTCTTAATTCTTATACTGTACTTCTTGTAAGAAATAAGATTAGCATAATTTCCATTATATAGATTTAGCAAGTGTATTTTTTTAATATTGTTAACAATTTTTATTTAATACAATATTATTAAAAATCAATTGCACTAATAAATTATCTTTTATTTGTCATAGATAATAAATATAAAGGTAGTAATTTGTACCCAAAAAAAAGTAGTAATTATATTTATAAATCAAACAATAGTGTGCAGGATTATAATATAATAATATGTTTTTGAAGAGGTAGTAATTAATTATATTTTGTTCAAAGTGAGCAGGATTATATTCTTTACCTTAATAGTTAATAAATATAAAGGTAGTAATTATATTTATAAATCAAACAACAGTGAGCAGGATTATATATAAAGGTACTTTTTCTTTCGGTAATCAATTCTTTCTTCATCAAACAAATGAGGATTATGTAACAAAAAAAAGAAGAGGATTATTTAGTAACCTATTTTATTTTAATAATAATAATCTTTCTCCATCAACAAGCCGATTTTGTAAGGATGAGTTAAGCCTGAAACTAAATTCTAAAATGGTATCAGAGCTTCCTCCACGATCTGTTGGGTCGTCTGCTATTAATTACTGATTGGACCATCCACCATTTATATCTGTGCTCCGAGCACAATATAATTAACAAGTCTCATATCGGTTGCGAGATGACCTGAATATGTGTTTATAAAGTGAGGGCAATCCTCACCTTACAAGCTGGTTTTATAAGAATGAGTTAGACCTAAAACTCAATTCTAAGACAAATAACAATGATAAAAATGATAAAAGGAGGCACGAGTAGAATCCAAATTGTCATTACTCATTAGGTACACATTTCGTTCTAAAATATAAGTTAAAATTTGTTAATAAAAGGGAATGTATTTGATCTTGTACCGGACAAAATATTAGGATACCATTCACTTAAGGACCAACTTGCCCAATTGGGCTCAACTGGCCCCATAGAGCGAAATGCCCAATAAACATCCCACTGGATGAGGATGAACTTGGTCATGCTTAGGGTGAGATGGGACTGGGAAGGTAGGAACACATGGAGCCACTTCATCCCCATGATCTCAAACTACCTAACCCACTACTCTCATAATATTCTTCTACATATAGGCCAAACATCCATAAGTAAAGGACGTTCCTTCTTTTCACCAAACACAGAGAAAAACACAATATAAGTACGTAACACCCCGCTAGCCTAAGACTATAAGTATATGCCCCCTCAAATCCTTGGAGGAACAAATCCATATTTTAAACCAATTATATCAGGGTTTTTTTGACTCATTTTTGCTTATATTATGGAATAGAGGAATTATTTATTTATTTTTATTTTTTTGGTCAAGCGGTGTCTAGTGAATAGAATTTCACCCTTTTAAAGTTAAATAAATGGGAGTATCATAGTTCGAACACCAATATCTACATATTACGTGCAATATCTTTGTCAACTGAGTTATGCGGAGAAAATATTTATTATTAAAATAAAATATGTTACAACACATTCTTATTAAAAGAAAGAAAATAAACTCTTGTATATCCATAATACACACCTTACACAAGACATTTTTAAAATTTAATGCTTCTCGATGAATTCTTTGACCCTCTCAATGAGTGCATCCATTTGAGCACTAACATTAGGGTCCATATCCACAGCAATCTTGTTGAGATAGAAAGCATGTGTCATTCCCTCACTCACAAACAAATCTATTTCTTTATTGGCCTTCTTCATGGCTTCATAGTACTCCATTTCTGTATCCCTCATCAAGTCTTTTTCAGCTATGCATAGAAGAAATGACGGCAGTTTTAGGCCGTCCAGGGGTGGCGCGGCCACGCCCATTGGGCATGTGAAGGGGTGGTCCTTGTTGCTTCCAATTGGTAGTGCCAAATTCAACAATTTGTCCAACATTTCCAATGTTTGAAATGGTGATTGTGGCAATTCAATTTCGGACCGGCTTCGAACAGACCTGACAAATCCAGGATGAATTAGAATTCCTCCGACGAGTCGAACTGGGCTCAGATCTACCGAACCGACTCTAGCTGCTACTTCGTGGACCAAGTTTCCTCCCGTGCTATCTCCTATGAGGAAAACTTTGTTGAAGTCGCCATGTTCCTCAAGCCATGGGTCACAGGCTTCTCCTTTGGCAACTAATTGAAGCCACTGAAGCGTTGCAAGCCCATCGTCAATAGCAGCAGGAAGACGATGCTCTGGTGCTTGTCGGAGGAAAGGTGAGACACAAATAGACCGAGTGCAACGAACAAATTTAGTGTAGACATGGTAATACATGTACGAATTTGCTTCTGTAATGCAAAAACCGCCACCGTGAAAGTGTATGACTATGGGCAGTTTTTTATTGTCCTTGGTTGTTTTCTCCGGTAGATATAGCCGGGCGCAATGAATGGAACCTTCATTGGTGGTGATCATGGCGGTTGTCACATCACGAGTGGCAACTCCTTCGATGAATTGTTCATGGGGAGCAACAGGGTCAATCATGAATTTGGCCTCAGGTGGTCCACGCCATGTCCGGTCTACCGAACCATCGTCATAGATTCTAAGCCAACCGTACACGTCCTCCACCAGCTTCTTCTCTTGCACCATGATTAACTAATGTTACACTAAAATGGAATATATGGCTAGTTAATTAGAAACTTGGGAAGCTACAAGATCAGGACCTTGGATTCTTGAGAGTGTATTCGTTGATTTTCTTATATAACAATGTGAAAATAGATCAAAGGATTGAACATGTGAAGCAAGGTTCCATAGAATTTATTTTATGTATATCAAACGAGTTGACTTAATATAAAATAATGGAGATGGATAACATTGTTTTATCTCTTGACCCGCAATTTTCGCAGATCTTAATATTAAATGACCTTTTATTCAAAAAAATATTAAATGACCTTTGTTGTTTTTTTTCTAAGGAACGCGACCTTCATTTTTCAGCCGTTCCTTTTTTTCAGATTCAATAACTTTCGTATCATCAATGTTGTTGTTCTGGATATATGATCATTCCGAAAATTTAAATTTTGTGAGATCAATTGTAGGCTTGGTCATAGACATTATGTCGTTTTATGCTATTAATTCAGATGATGTGAGCCTGTTTGCAGATTCATTCAACAATAAAAAGGGAATTCATTCATTCAAATTGGTAGAATACATTGAACAATACAAATTCAAAATCGTTAAAAACTGAAAATGATGAATCTGCGAACAAACTCGCTGCACCCACGTTAATAGCATATAACGGCACAATGCCAACTAATGTGCAAAACCTACAAATATGACGAGATTGAGTTGCTCACATGCCTCCGAGTCTACAAATATCCGAGGCACCGAACCTGAGGAGGATATATATACTTTTTTCTTTTTTTTTTTTTGGTATAGTAGAGGGCTAATGCCCAAAAAAAATAAACAGGATACTTTTAAAATTATTTATATGTATATACAATGTCAAAAAATATATATAGTTTTTAAAATTAGTTATAATTAAAGTCATAATTTTTATGACGAAACGGTGATATAATTGATTAATGGTGTAAAAGAAAATTACACTTATATTGCATAAGAGAACATGGAGACGAAAATATATAATACTATTAAAGTTGGTATTTTATTTTAGCAATTCAAGTGATACAATACAATATGATTCATAAAAAACAACAACACATGTTTCCAATACCAATTTTATCACAGAATGAACCATTCATATGTCCATTTTGTTTACAGTCTTTATCGCAATTTGGAGAACAACCTTCTATGCAACAATATTGCCCCGGGTACCCAATTAAGCATTTTTTCTCAAATTCAGTTTCAAAACTAGTAACCAATCCTGAAAAAATATAAATATCATCACTATTTTGTTCAAGAGATAATCACTTTAATGTTAAACATTTAAGTCTATGACTATGAATAATTTTTTTTTGAAAACTTAGTATCTGGGCTTAAGACCGACTAATCCAAGGAGATCAATCCCACTTGCGGGGGCCCCATTTAAAGTCAGAGTTTTTTTTCTCCTCTGTGTGGACTTAGCCTACCGAAATTGGTATCAGGGAGAATCGAACCTGAGACTTTGATAAGAGCATACTCCAAGAACCCAAACCAACACAACTAGACCAACCCCGTGGAGTTTATGACTATGAATATTAATATAACAAACCATAAAAAATTTCAATTTCAGTTAGTAAATTGTTTTTGAAACATATATCTCAAAAATAAAATAACTTTCTCCTTACCTGAAACCAAGATCAAAGCAATGCATATACTCAAAAGATGAGATTGACGTTTGTAAGAAGTCATTTTTGTAGAATTCTATCTTATATTATTTTTCTTGTAAGAAGTAAGACAAACATCATTTCTATTATATAGACTTAAACAATGTATTATTCTGAATTAAAAATTTATATTAAAAGATAATATTGATGTTTGTAAAATGTATTTTTTTAATATTATACTAATAATAATGAGATTTGTACTGTTATATATACTTAGAAAGTGTATTGTTTTTTTACCAAAAAAGAAAAGGAAGAAAGTGTATTATTTTGACCAATTTTTTTTTTTACTGATTTTTGACCTATTTTTGTTTAGTCAAACCAAAATAATTTATTTTGGATTGGTAAATAATTATTTCGGGAGTTTCCCCCACCCAAATTTGATCCACCTCCCTAGTGGCATATTGGGCCAAACCATGAGCAGCCCAATCACTCATCATATTACAATGAAAATTACTCTTTAGGACCCTTTCATTACACCAGACCCCCCAAAACTTGAAAAATACCTCTAATTTTGATCTCAGTTTACTTCAGATCTTACGTTCTGAAATCAACTTTAATTTCGGAATATACATTCCAAATTCGCCTTATAGTTGTTTACGCGATTCATGTTATCGATCCTTCCATTTCATCAAGCTTCTTGACATTTATGAACAAGGATGGTAATTGAAAGACATTTGTTTTCCATAAAATAAAATAAAAAGTAATAGCCCGTCCATGTAATAGTCAGTATATTCATTCCAATTTTCATAATTTGGGAAGATACATTACGAAACCACTTAGTTCGGAAGTTACGTGTTAAGTGATGCTCATGATCAAGCTTTAAGTTGCAATATACATTGTACAGCTAACATTTTGTAACTAACTTGTAGCACAAGTTACTGTGTAGGTAGTGTAGCTTAGCTTATGGTAGATCATCTATGATTGTATATAAGTGATGTTAGTGTAAGAACAATTCATTCTATTCAATAATGAAGAATCTTTTCCTTCAATTCCCTTTCTATTCTTGAATCATAACATGGTATCATCCGCCTTCAAGATCCTAACCGTTTTTCCACCACCGTAACCGTTTTCTTCCGCCGCTGTAACCGTTTTTCATCATGGTTCGAGCTCAACCTGATCCAGTTCTTGACAATTCTTCTCCTTACTATGTTCATCCCGGCGATGGACCTTCCTCTGTTATCGTTACTCCTCTTCTCACCGGTGCTAACTACCATTCTTGGTCACGTTCTATGAAACGTGCGCTCGGTGCGAAGATGAAGCTTGATTTCATCACCGGTGCTCTTCCAATGCCGGATGATGACTTTGATCCTGCCTATCGTGCTTGGCATCGTTGCAATCAGTTGATTTCATCTTGGATTTTGAACTCCATTTCTCCTTCGATTGCTCAATCTGTCGTGTTCATGGAGAACGCCATTGATATATGGAATGATCTTCGTGAACGTTTCTCGCAAGGTGATCTGGTTCGTATCTCTGAACTTCAACAAGAAATCTATGCTTTGAAACAAGATAATCGTTCTGTAACTGATTTCTACTCTGAACTCAAGACTCTTTGGGAGGAATTAGAATTGTATCTTCCAATTCCTTCTTGCACTTGTCGTCAGCGATGTGTTTGCGAAGCTATGAGGTCTGCGCGTAGAAATCACATCTTGCTTCAAACTGTTCGTTTCCTAACTGGTTTGAATGAGAATTTCTCTACTGTTAGGTCACAGATCTTGATTATGGAGCCTCTTCCTCCAATTAACCGAGTTTTCTCCTTAGTTATCCAGCATGAACGCCAAGGTAACTTTGCTGAAATTGATGATTCTAAGATTTTGGTTAATGCTGCAAGATCTGCAAAACCTTCTTCTAGTTCCAAATCTTCTACTCGTAGTTGTTCTTACTGTGGAAAGGACAATCATGTGGTTGAAAATTGCTTCAAAAAGAATGGTGTATCTCCACACATGAAGAAGTATTCATCTGCTCATAATGTTGCAGCTGAGGGAGGTAGTGTTGATTCTAATGTTGCTCCTACTCCTCCATCACTCTCTCAAGATCAGTATGATAAGCTCATGACTCTCCTTCAGAATTCTAATCTTGCTTCCAATGTTGGTTCTGCAAGCTCCAATCAGGTTGGTTCTTCCATCATCACTGATCATTCATCAGTGATTCACAAAGGTATTCATCTTTCTTCTCATAATGCATGTGTTCTTGGCACTTGGATCATTGATTCAGGTGCTAGTCACCACATATGCAACTCATTATCTTGGTTTCAATCATATATTGAAATCAATCCTATTCACATTAAATTGCCTAATGGAAATTTTGCAATTGCCAAATATTCTGGTATTGTTAATTTTTCTTCAAAATTAGTCATTCATGATGTTCTATATGTGCCTGCTTTTTCAATCAATTTAATTGCTGTGTCCAAACTTTGTAGTTCATCTAATTACATTGTTAATTTCACTGGTTCACAATGTGTCATTCAGGACAAGAAGTGCTTGAAGATGATTGGTTCTGGTGATGAGCATGAAGGCCTGTATCACCTTAAGCTCACAGATAGTTTGGCTCATGTTGCTTCCATTGATGGTTCTAACCATGCCACCATTCCCAAAACAGCTATATGGCATTTTAGATTAGGGCACCCTTCCCATCATAGACTTGTTAGTATGAAAAACAAATTCCCTTATGTAATAGCAGATCATAAAGGAATATGTGACATTTGTCACCTTGCTAGGTTTAAGAAATTACCTTATGGTAATAGTTTTAATAAAGCACTTGCTGCTTATGATGTAATTCATTTTGACATTTGGGGCCCTATATCAATAAAATATGTTCATGGTTATTCATATTTTCTAACTGCTGTAGATGATTATAGCAGATTTACTTGGATTATCTTAATGAAGTCTAAAGCTGAAACTAGAACTCATATAGTAACCTTACTTAAAATGATAAAAACTCAATATAATCACCAAGTCAAAATTGTTAGGTCTGATAATGGACCTGAGTTTCTAATGCATGATCACTACTCTTCTAATGGCATTTTACATCAAACAAGTTGTGTGGAATCTCCACAACAAAATGGTAGAGTGGAGAGGAAACATCAACATCTTTTGAACATTGGTAGAGCTCTCTTATATCAGTCTAATTTGCCTAAAAATTTCTGGTCTTATGCTGTGTTGCATGCTGCATACATCATTAATAGAATTCCCACACTTGTACTTGAAAATAAATCACCATATGAAATGTTGCATCAATCCTTACCTGATTTAAATGATTTGAAAGTATTTGGTTCTCTTGCATATGCATCTACTTTAACTGCTAATAGAACAAAACTATCACCAAGGGGTAGAAAATGCATTTTCTTAGGCTACAAGCAAGGTGTCAAAGGCACCATCCTTTTTGATCTTGAAACCAGAGACATTTTCATTTCAAGAAATGTTAAACATTTTGATCATATTTTACCTTATACCACCAACAATTCCAAAAACCATTGGCATTACCATTCAATCCTTGACAGTGATTCCATCACTCCCTCACCAGATAATTCAACTCAATACTTTGACACTCCTGCCATTACACCACCAAATGACTCACCTCCTAACACACCTGACCAACAACATAATTTACCTGACCAACAACATAATTTACCTAACTCTACACCAACTGCTACTTCACCATTGGTTAGGCCTGACAGGATAAAGCATAAACCTTCCTATCTGTCTGATTATGTATGCAGTTCTTCAGATTCATCCACACAGCCATCATCTCCAGGTATTCTCTATCCTATCTCCTCTTTTCATTCTTTAGATCATCTGTCTTCTTCACATAGTGTCTACACAATGTCTCTCACACAACACACAGAACCTAAAACCTATGCTGAAGCTTGTAAATCAGAACATTGGATACAAGCTATGAATTCTGAGCTTGAGGCATTGGCTCGTACTGGCACTTGGAAGATTGTAGATTTACCACCTAATGTTAAGCCAATTGGTAACAAGTGGGTTTACAAAATTAAGCACAAGTCTGATGGCACCATAGAGAGATACAAGGCCAGACTTGTAGCTAAAGGCTATAACCAGGTAGAAGGTCTTGATTTCTTTGACACTTTCTCACCTGTTGCTAAACTCACTACAGTTAGAATGCTTCTTGCCATTGCATCTATTAAAGGGTGGTTCTTACATCAGTTGGATGTAAATAATGCCTTCTTGCATGGAGATTTACAGGAGAATGTTTATATGCAAATACCAGATGGTGTTCAGTGCACTAAGCCTAACCAAGTATGTAAGCTGCTCAAGAGTTTGTATGGTTTGAAGCAAGCCAGCAGGAAGTGGTATGAGAAGCTTACATCTTTGTTAGTCAGGGAGGGATATACACAATCCACCTCTGATTATTCATTATTCACACTCAATCAACAAAACAACTTCACTGCATTACTTATATATGTTGATGATGTGATATTGGCTGGCACTAATATGCAAGAGATAGATAGAATCAAATATATTCTGGATCACAACTTCAAAATCAAGGATTTGGGAGTAGTGAAGTACTTTCTTGGATTGGAAGTTGCTCATTCTAAAGAAGGCATCAGCATTTCTCAGAGGAAATACTGTCTTGATCTGCTCAATGACTCAGGTTTGCTTGGCTCCAAACCTGCATCTACACCTCTGGATCCTTCCATCAAGCTACATCAAGACAATGGGAAACCATTTGAAGATATAAGCTTGTACAGGAGACTTGTAGGGAAATTGTTATATCTCACAAACACTAGGCCTGATATAACATATGCAACACAACAGTTAAGTCAGTTCTTGCATAACCCTACTGTGACACACTACAAAGCAGCATGTAGAGTCATTAGATACCTCAAGCACAATCCTGGTAGAGGCCTCATGTTCCACAGAAACACAGATATGCATCTCCTTGGTTATTCAGATGCTGACTGGGCAGGGTGCTTAGATACAAGGAAATCAACAACTGGATATTGCTTCTTCTTAGGTTCATCACTAGTTTCATGGAAAGCTAAGAAGCAGTCAACTATATCCAAATCATCCTCTGAAGCAGAATATAGAGCACTATCTTCAGCAACTTGTGAATTAACATGGCTGCTATACTTGCTGAAAGATTTACACATTGAAAGCTCCAAACAGCCAGTGTTGTTCTGTGACAACCAGAGTGCATTGCACATAGCTTCCAATCCTGTCTTTCATGAAAGGACTAAGCATATAGAGATTGACTGTCACCTTGTTAGAGAGAAGGTACAAGAAGGCTTGATGAGGTTACTTCCTATATCAACACATGATCAGGTAGCAGATTTTTTGACAAAAGCATTGCCTGCACCAAAGTTCAACAATCTCTTGTCCAAGCTTGGATTGCTTGACATATACCAAGCATCAGCTTGTGGGAGGATGTTAAGTGATGCTCATGATCAAGCTTTAAGTTGCAATATACATTGTACAGCTAACATTTTGTAACTAACTTGTAGCACAAGTTACTGTGTAGGTAGTGTAGCTTAGCTTATGGTAGATCATCTATGATTGTATATAAGTGATGTTAGTGTAAGAACAATTCATTCTATTCAATAATGAAGAATCTTTTCCTTCAATTCCCTCTCTATTCTTGAATCATAACATTACGTTCCGGAACTAAGCGATTTCGAAGACATTTATTTTCACTTCCTTCAATCTCGGAAGGTGCGAAATCACTTATTTCTATTTTTAACACTAAATTGATCTGTCTGGAGAATCATTTTAATTGATTGATAGTATAGAGTGACTTTACACCGTTAAAGTATTCTAACTAAAGTACTAAACTCTATTACGAATGGTCATTCCAATTTCCAACGTAACACGCGAAGAGCAATTTCTAATCTTTTATGTACCCAATAATCCATTCAACTCTTATTTCCGCCAAACGTGGAAATATCCGTTTCTTTTGTTAGTAAAATTATGACATGTTAGATTCTTGGGACAAAAATACAACATCAAGGATAATGTTATCATTTCTATAAAATGATATTTCAATAACATTTCTTATTAATGAACACATGATTGATTGAAATGACAACATTATCGTTGATGTTTCTTTTTCACCTCGACTTGCATGGTGCATATTGAACACAAATCTACAAAGACAAAACAATGTGACACAAAAGATTGGTAAGAGTACTCCTAAATTATAAAATATCTAATAACATATCTAATTATTTTAGTTTTGAATAAAATTTTATATGAATAAACTGTATTCATTAACATTAATTAAAAAATTATAAAATTTATATTTATTAAAATATTATTGAACATTATAATATTATTCAATTTATTTTTTACATATATAAAAGTAAATATACGAGATATGGAGTAGAATCCAAATTGGCATCATGTATTATTACTTACTAGGGATAAACCCGTGCGTTGCACGGGTTTGATTAAAATATAAAATTAAAATATTTTTATAAATAAAAAATAATAATTGCGATAACTATAATCACATATAGTTAAATAATAGATATTATTTTAAAATATGATTATATTTAATATTAGTATATGAGTAAAAAAAAAATTGTTTAGAAATATTAGATTTTTTATTAATTTATATCGTAGTTTGTTTACATTTTAATGTAATAGATCTCTTATAATATTTCATAAGTTTGAAAGGATGTATCATTTTTTATTTTATTAGTGTAATAATATAAGATTTTAGTTTTCTTTATATGAGTTGCAATTTTATAGTCAAATGTCACTTTGTTTTTTATTTTTGATGTATCCCTTATTTTATTATTTTCAATAAGAGTTTGAGGCATACCTAATTATACTTGTAGACAATATTGCTCATGAAAAATGTTAAAAAAAGTTTTGATTATAGAATATAATTCATATATGGTGGCTTTGACTATTTGTTCCACGTGTTCTCATTTTTTGAAAATTATGTATCAAATAGCATATTTTGCTTACTATGTTCTATGCAATTTAAGGTTCCAAATAGCTTATCTACTTACTCATCTCTCGTTTTCTTGGAGTTTATTCTCACTCATTCACTTGGTGAAATTTTATTCCAACTTTATTAGTCCCAATTTTTTAGTCTATTGTTTGGTTCACTTTTTTTTTTTGCTTGGTCCTTTTGTTTTTGGTTTGTTTTTCTTTTTCTTGGTGAGGTTTGTGTCCCTTCAAAATTATTGTTAGTTTTTGTCCCTCTTATTTAATATTTTCTCGAACATTTATTTTCTTATTATATTATATAAACTTGAATATTTATTGTTGTCAATATATAAGTTTGGACGAAGATTTTATATATTTGAATTTTGGTTAAGGTATAGAAAGTCTTATAGATGAATTTAAGATTTAACATATGTCATATTCTTATTTGCTTAAAAAAATTTCATCTTATTCTTATAAATATTCCACTATTTTATTTTCAGCCGTAACGTAAACATTCTTTTAGAATATGTACTTAATTTATCCAAAAAGATATATTATTATGTAAATTAAATTAATAATTTTTGAATTGTTGGTGAATTTTAGTTGTGTGTAAATATGTTTAAATATATGTGTGATTATATTTTCTAAATATATGTAAATATATTTTAACATCTACGGTTTTAATAATTTCTAAAATTTATTTTGACAAATGAGCATCAACAATTTTTATTTAATAATTTTTGCCTTTTTTTAATTTAATTTAGAAAGTTTTTAGTACAATTCTAAGTGGGAGGAAAAAGTATTTAGCCCAATTTCTAAACTAACATGTTTTTAGCACAATTCTTTTCATCGATTCATTTTATGGTTGTAAGAATAAGATGGCATGCGTAGATTAAAATAGGACCGTCCATTAAAATTCATATATACTCATATTGAACCATCCAGATTTAGGCAAGTGTTATACGATAAATGCATGAAGATTATATATTTGGACAACCTCTAAGTCAATTTGAATCAATATAACTTCTTGCATGTATTACAATTATAAAAACCGCATGACTTGAGTGTCAACTACAAAAAAAAAAAACTTATTTTAATTTCTACTTTGTTTTTGTTTCTATATTTCTTTTGATCGAGATCAAGTAGATCACATACACATTGTAGACAATATAGTATTTAAAAATGAGACACATATTTATATTTCTAAATTATTTGGATTGTCCTCTTTTAATTGAATTCCTCCAACATCAATATACCCTCGATCTATATAAATTTTAAGGCACTTCAAAATCAATAAATAGAAGTCTCTTTTATCCTCTTCAACTTATTCACATGAAAATAATTAATTATATTTCCATTAATCAACAATTTTTTATACAAATCTTTTACCTTATATAAAATAATAAATGAAAAGGAAAATAAGAAACAAATAAGCTAAAACATTAGACTAATAAAATAATAAATGAAAAAGAAAAGTTGTCTAATTACAAACATTATATCAATAAAAAAAAAATGATGGTTTACAAACTGCCATTAGAGTTAAATACACATCCTCACATGAGGTGCCATTTCATAGGTTTACAAAACATTCATAGGATGCAACGTAAGCAAAAATAGAAGTATGTTTTATCCTGTTCTCTAAAGCATGCCACATCATCACAATGCTTGTTTTTGAGCAACTCAACCTTCCTTTTACTTCAGCCGTAACGTAAACATTCTTTTAGAATATGTAATTAATTTATCCAAAAAGTTATATTATTACGTAAATTAAATTAATAATTTTTTAATTATTGGTGAATTTTAGTTGTGTGTAAATATGTTTAAATATATGTGTGATTATATTTTCTAAATATATGTAAATATATTTTAACATCTACGGTTTTAATAATTTCTAAAATTTATTTTGACAAATGAGCATCAACAATTTTTATTTAATAATTTTTGTCTTTTTTTAATTTAATTTAGAAAGTTTTTAGTATAATTCTAAGTGGGAGGAAAAAGTATTTAACACAATTTCTAAACTAACATGTTTTTAGCACAATTCTTTTCATCGATTCATTTTATGGTTGTAAGAATAGGATGTCATGCGTCGATTAAAATAGGACCATCTATTAAAATTCATATATATTCATATTGAACCATCCAGATTTAGGCAAGTGTTATACGATAAATGCATGAAGATTATATATTTGGATAACCTCTAAGTCAAGTTGAATCAATATACTTCTTGCATGTATTACAATTATAATAATCACATGACTTGAGTATCAACTACAAAAAAAAAAACTTATTTTAATTTCTACTTTGTTATTGTTTCTATATTTCTCTTGATTGAGATCAAGTAGATTACCTACACATTGTAGACAATATAGTATTTAAAAATGAGACACATATTTATATTTCTAAATTATTTGGATTGTCTTCTTTTAATTAAATGCCTCCAACATCAATATACCCTCGATCTATATAAATTTTAAGGTTCTTCAAAATCAATAAATAGAAGTCTCTTTTATCCTCTTCAACTTATTCACATGAAAAAAATTAATTATATTCCCATTAATCAACAATTTTTTATACAAATCTTTTACCTTATATAAAATAATAAATGAAAAAGAAAATAAGAAACAAATAAGCTAAAACATTAGACTAATAAAATAATAAATGAAAAAAGAAAGTTGTCTAATTACAAACATTATATCAATTAAAAAAAATGATGGTTTACAAACTGGCATCAGAGTTAAATACACATCCTCACATGAGGTGCCATTTCATAGGTTTACAAAACATTCATAGGATGCAACGTAAGCAAAAATAGAAGTATGTTTTATCCTGTTCTCCTCCTTCACATGAAAAAAAAGTCATATTCATATTAATCGATTCAACTCAAAGTTTAATTAGTCATCGAACAAAACACCGGTTGATATTTTAAAAAATATCCAACCTAAAAAAGAAATATAAAAAATGATTAGAGATGTTCTAAACTCAGAGTAATAGAAAAATTCCAATTTACAAACATATTAATAGGCAACTATCACATATATGTATATCAATTTCTTAATCAATCACATGTAGACATACCACATACTCTAAGAGGTTAGACATCATCACCTACCAAGGACAAAAACCAATATACTTATGATGTAACTATATATATGCACACAATAGCTTTTAAATCAATTCAAGACACTATAATGTGGAACTTTAACATATGGAAGGTGAAGAAGCATAACTTTTTCTCATGGAGATGTTAGACAAAGAAACCATAGAGTTTTTGCTATGAGATAGATAAATTAAAATTTTGTTAAAACATAGAAGGTAAACTTCCTCATATGGTGGTGGTGATAATTAGCTTTTGGGTTAACTTTATATAGAGCTTGTGTTTGATAATTAGCTAAATTAACATATTCAATATTAGTGTCTCCAAGAATTCTTTGTTTGCAATTGCATTAATAGGGAATTGTAACATACAATATATATTTTAATAATATATTGCAATGCAATTAAAACAATAACATGATGCACCATTCCACCTTTCATTGCTTGCAATTTATTTTTGTCTCAATTCAATAACAATAAATTGTGTTAGTTTTTTTTTAATATATTATTATTATTTATTATTTATTATTAGAGTAACTCTATTATTTGAAAAAATATGAAAAGGTTTTAATAGAGATTGTAAACTTTTCTTATAGAGTGTCACATCATCACAATGCTTGCTTGTGAACAACTCAATCTTCCTTTTAAAGGATTGTTTGATAAATTTATTTGTCATAGTTAAAGAATAAGAGTTAAAGAATACGAAAGAATGATAGTTTAAAAGTTGGTGTGACAAAGTTAATTTTTTTTTAAATAATAGCACAATAGTAATTAATTAATAAACAATATAACTAAAGTATTTTTTTTCATAAAATTTATTTATTTATTTTATCAAGCATGGAATTTTTTTGAGGAGTAATTTTTTTATTTGGATTATTTATTTAAAGTAAAATTTTACAAATTGCAAATCATATTTACGCATGCATGATTTATATTTTATGTTTGATAGTGTAAAATATGAAAGAGCTTATATCTCTTTTGACCATAGAAAGAGCATATATCTATTCATTGTTCTTTTGTAATTTGATCTTTTTTTTCTTTTCTTTCTTTCATTATTATTGGGAGCCATTATTATTGTAACATATAAATAATTATTTTGGAGGATGAATGGACACACAAAATAAATTGTGGGACAAATTTTAAATAGATATTAGAAGCTCTCTAAAGCATGCCACATCATCACAATGCTTGCTTTTGAGCAACTCAACCTTCCTTTTACTAGTAAAAGATATATATTGATGATGAAAAGGTTTTAATAAAGATTGTAGACTTTTCTTATAGAGTGTCACATCATCACAATAACTTATATGTCTAAGTAGAGTCATAAAATTAGAAGTATGATCCCTTTTAATTCATTAGGCTAAGTAGAAGTATGATCCCTTTGGTTTCAAGCAATCCCTTCTAAACAATATAAGTAATGAAGAATGATCCCTTTTTAATTCATTTAGTATTGAAAGAATATATTTCAAGCAAGAGAGACACACATTTTTTTAATTATTAAATTCAGTTCTTTAAGGGATTGATCAAAGAGGTTTGGAATATCAAAGTGAGTCACTTGCTTGAAATATAATGATTCCTTTTTTTATTAGTATTGAAAGAATTCCAATAGTCATGAATATTTTGTGGTTATATAAATCTTATATATTAGTTGGTCCATTTTAATTTAATAATTTTTCATTTTAGTTAGTTGGTCCCTTGTAAGAAGTTATATAGTGATAATTTGATATATTGATAATTAAAATAAAAATGATTTAATTAAAGATAATTAAAATTAAAATGATTTAATTAAAGGAGATGATGAAAAGGTTATATAGTGATAATTTGATATATTGATAATTAAAATTAAAATGATTTAATTAAAGATAATTAAAATTAAAATGATTTAATTAAAGGAAATGATGAAAATGTTTTTTAATAGAGATTGTAAACTTTTCTTATAGAGTGCCACATCATCAAAATACTTGATTGTGAGCAACTCAACATTCCTTTTACTTGTAAAAGATACTAGTAATAGGTTAACATCTCATTCTTACATACCCACTCTCAATTGCAACAATGGCACGTATAACGTCCACAATAACAAAACAACCCTTCACAAGACATATCTTTTTTCAAACTTTAATTTAATGCTTCTCAATGAATTCCTTTACCCTCCCAATGAGTGCATTCATTTGGGATCTAACAGTTGGGTCCATATCCATAGCAATCTTGTTCAGATAAAAACAATGTGTCATTCCCTTGCTCACAAACAAGTCAACTTCTTTATTGGCCTTCTTCATGGCTTCATAGTACTCCATTTCTGTATCCCTCATCAAGTCTTTTTCAGCTACACATAAAAGAAACGGCGGAAGTTTTAGGCCGTCAATGGGTGGTGCGGCCGTGCCCATTGGACATGTGAAAGGGTGATCCTTGTTGCTCCCAATTGGTAGTGCCAAATTCAACAATTTGTCAACCATGTCCAGTGTTAGAAATGGTGATGGTGGCATTTCAATTTCAGACTGGCTTCGGATTGACCTGACAAACCCAGGATGGATTGGAATTGCTCCTGCGAGTCGAATCGGGCTCAAGTCAGCCGAACCGGCTCTAGCTGCTACTTCGTGGACTAAGTTTCCTCCAGAGCTATCTCCTATGAGGAAAACTTTGTCAAAGTCGCCATATTCCTCAAGCCACGAGTCACGGACGTCTCCCTTGGCAACTGATTGAAGCCACTTGAGTGTTGCAAACCCGTCATCAATGGCAGCAGGAAGACGGTTCTCTGGTGCTCTTCGGAGGAAAGGAGAGACACAAATAGAATGAGTACACCGGACGAATTGGGTGTACACATGGTAGTACATGAACCAATTTGGTTCGCTAATGCAGAAACCACCACCGTGAAAGTGAATGAGTATGGGCAGTTTTTTATTGTGCTTAGATGTTATCTCCGGTAGGTATAATCGGGCGCGATGGATGGAACCATCATTGGTGGTAGTCATGGAGGTTGTCACGTCACGAGTGGCAACTCCTTCGATAAATTGTTCATGGGGAGCAACTTGTTCAATCATGAATTTGACCTCAGGTGGTCCGGTCCATGTTCGGTCCACCGAACCATCATCATAGATTCTAAGCCAACCGGACACTTCATCCACCAGCTTCTTCTCTTGCACCATGATTAACGAATGTTACACTAGAATGGGATATGGCTAGATTGAAATTTTGAAGCTAGTAGAAGCACTTGGATTCTTGAGTGTTGTTCGTTTATCTTCTTCTAATAATGTTTGAAGGATTGAACATGGGAAGCTGCTATAGAATTTCTAACGTTTAAATAGCTGATCGGTGTGACTTTAAATTTACTCCCTCCGGTCCTTATTATAAGGAACAATTTGGAAAAAACACACATACCAAGAAACCTTATCTTTCTTAATAAAAATTCTAAAATTTTACAATCTATTCCAAAACTAACCTTGGTGTATTAATTTATCCTTAGGGAATATATCACTCTAATTAATGCATAACTTTGGAATGTATACAATTTAATAAGGGTAAAAATGGAATTGTAAGAATAAATTTAATGATTGTTTCTTATAAAAAGGACCAAATTTTTTTTCCAAATTGTTCCTTATAAAAAGAACCGGAGGGAGTATTAATTAAGTTGAAAAAAGAATGACATCAATTGAATTTATTGTAGTCAAAACTATACGTATTCATGTATTCAATTAAATTTAAACTTTTTGACTAAATAATAAATGTACATGAAATTTTTTTTGAGAGACAAACTTCTCATTTTCTCTAAGTTTTCTTCTCATCCTTTTATCAAAAGGGGAGTAATTTTGGGTTATTTTCGATCCAAAATCACCCATTTGCATATTTTTCTATTTGCTTTAATCTAAATAAGTGGTTTTTATGTAGATTAAAATTTTCTTTTTGTGTGTTTTTTTTGTGATTTCGTCGTCCCGTCTTTATGCGGTGTTTGTATTCCCGTCTTGTTGCGGTGTTCGTTTGATTGAATTGACAGATCAACCACGGTCAACTACTGATTCACACGATGATTAAGTTCGTCAACGATGCAGATCCGAAGGCATAAGTATTCCGGTTACTTTAATTTTATCACATTATTTGTAGACATTAGTATAACGTTTTATGCTATTAACTTGGATGCTGTGAGTTTGTTCGCAGATTCATCTTTATTGTATTTAGCGGTATCGAATTTGTACATGAATCTAATGTACTCTACCAATTTGAATCAATGAATATCTTTTATTCTAGTCAAACTAATAAATGTACACCGTAAGTCAAAATTAGACTTTTTGACAATTCTTTTTTTGTTAAATGGATGCAATTATGCCGTCAATCAAAATCAAACTTTTTGACAAAAAAATAAATAAAATAAGAAACGATTCTTATTGTGGCCACATACCGTTATCAAAAAGAAGTGTAAAATGAGTTGGATAATTTTTGGATAAAATTTATCTCATTTTTTATTTATTTATTTATAATGCAGTAGATGATCAAACTCAATATCTTGTATATACTTTAGGATTATATTGTTGTTCAGTGCCTGTTTGTTGTCTACGTTTTATTGTTGTTATAATTTATTTTGTCCGACTTTCGAACACATGATTTAGAAGTACTCTACAACCATTAAAAGGTGAATAGTTTATATATCTTACTATAATGCTAGGCTCGAACCCCTCTCATTGTACATGGATTGGAGTACTCTTTATACTCATTTTTTTCTGGACAGAATTTTATACTCCTATTAATAACATTGCTTATTAAAAAATAATATGCATGGGGCAACCGTAAAACTTTTCCATTTTTTTTACGAGTGATTAAGTTATTTCATCCTTAAATTATTGACAATTGGAATTTTTCTCAAAATATCAAAATTATCCTTCAATTTATTTTATGTCTAGCATTTATATAATGGAGCACTTCGATTTTGATATTTAATTGGATCTCACATATACAAATCCCTCATTTTTAATTTTTTAATAATAATATTTAATAACCATTCGATCATTTCAACTCAGCATCTCTTTAAAAGTTCTAAAAGAGTCCCACTAATAACTCTACATTCCATCAGTAATTCTACATTTTTATAACGAGGAGAAAGGATGAACTTAATTATTTACTCAAATATATTTTGCTCCAATGGTAATACCTAATAAGTATCACTTCTTATTGAAATAGGTAATACCATCGGAGATGATTATCTCTTTTATTATTTAATAAAAGTTTCTTTTTGGCCTTTTAAAAAAAATATGGGGTAGCTTTCTTTTTTTGATCAGTATTTTTGTTGTTTCTTAAATTTACACTTTTGCTCCTTTAAATTATTTTTATATTTTATTTTAGTAGTGTGAGTTATTTTATTTTCATTTTAGTTCCATATATAATTTATAAACATTACCCATTTTAATCTCTTGATTTTGTTTGTTTCATTTTGATCTTTTAAATTACATATGTTTGTTCTCGTTAGTATAATTCAGTTAGTAAAAATATTGTTTGTAAAATGTAGGGACTGAGATTCGAACTTTAATACACTTATTTATTAATTTTGAAGGTAAAATTTTAGTACCTAAACTATTTGACAAAAAAAATTACATATGTTTGTAATTTACATAATAAAAATTAAATACAAATAATTTAATAAACTAAAATGTCTAATATTTATAACTCAAGAGACAAAAAAAAAAACCTTTAAAAGACCTAAACGAATTGATCATTTAAAAAATTATCTACTAATTTTTCCCTAAAAAGCTAAATCAGTAAGAACCTTGTCTAAAGCAAAAAAAAAAAAAAAAAAAAAAATTCAATAATATAAAAAAGGTATAGAGACAAATGTTTGGTAATTGGCTTTATAGACTTCATAAAATCAACTTTTTGCTTCAAATTCTCGTCATCATATCCTAAAATTGGAAAAAAACAAAAAAAAAAACAATAAAATAGTTCTAAACTCAATAAAAATCAGTTTATTAAATAAAATATAACTAAAAAGTGTATAAAATTTGGGGTGGTAAAACAAGTCAGATTCGTCAGATCAATCCATTTAACCTGCCATTTTTTACCGGAGATGTTGATGTTTTAGACTTCGTACCTTAAGTTGATATGCCTTTGCCGCGTCTAAATTTTACTTATAAAGTGGGGCGGGTTGGTCCGTAGAAATTTTAAAAAATAATTGGACTGGACCTATTCTACTTCGACCTTCGATGACAGTCACATAGTAGCTTTCGACTTATATATTTTGTTATTTATCTTTTTGATTGGTAATTTAGAGGTTGAAACCATATTTTGTTGAAATTTCATTGTAAAAGATATTCATCATCAACTTTTTTGCAATAATTACTAATTTTGTAAATCAATCTATGAGTAGAAAAAAATAAACTTTGGGGGATCGACATGTCAAATTGGCACAATTTATAAACTTGGATGTCTAAATTCAATTAATTGTTGCGATTTTTCTTCGACGTCCTACCTATTTCTCGGACGCTCTACGCGTTTTCATTTTTACTTTTCTGCTACTTAAAATGATGTTATAAAAATGAGAAATTTTTGATTTTTTTGAATATGTCGTCCTCCACTACTTAAATAAAACATTGGTAAGGTGTCTTTATGAGTTATCTGCGATCTAAATAACGGTTAGAAGTATTTGGCTCACACACTTCCATAATTCATCACTGCCCTTCACTGAGTGCCTCACATAGATTGCACAAAATGGGCAATTTTCAACCTGATTTATAAAAGTGAAAGAAAAAGGCATAGATGATAGAGAGAGGGAAAAAAAAACATAGACATGATATGGTAAAAAGGTATGTCTCCATTAAAAAATAAAAGGCACCAGTAAAATTCCACATGTTTATCAAAATCTATGGCTACAAATCTATGCTCTCAAATAATATTATAATGTTTTTAATTTTTATGAATCTCTTTAAAATTATCAAATAATTTAAAAACCACATAATAACTAAACCCCATTCCAAACTAATAATACATAAATTAAAATTTGATTGTTTTGAGTTTTGACATTGTCTCACTATTTATATTTGTGGAGTTTTTTTTGTTGTTGTCCTACCTAGCTACTTCTCGCGTGTCATACACCTTTTCATTTTTATTTTCCCGTTACTTAAATAGCGAATGTTATAAAAAAGATAAATTTTAAATTTACCGCATGTTATTTAAATAGCCAACTTTATTAAAAAAAATGATAAAGTGTCTTTAGGGGTATCCGCTACTTAAGTAGCGGACGAAAATATTTTACTAAATTCGTATGGCGTGCAAAAAAATGAGTAAAACGGCAAAAGAAATTTTCATATTTGTGATGTGAAGTGAAGATCCTATTTATATCCCAAAAGCAATGACAAAAACATGTCATCAATATTCCTATTTGTGCACCAATAATATTGAACAATAATACACACCACATGACAAAAACAACCCTGCACGGCTGCACAAGATAAATAAAGTTACACCACCAATGTAATGTTTATGCAATATTACACCGCATAGTAATATTTTAATAAATATAAATTTTATAAAATGGAGTGTTGGATTAAAAGTTTATATTATTATTATTCATGTAAAATATTCACAATTTTTTATAAAAAAAACACATTTAAAATGATTACCAAAAAATAAAATAAAATAGAATACCAAAAATTCACAAATTTGAAATGATTTGACATGTAGAATAAAAACATATCGAATGATTTTAAGTTTGGATAAATTTTTAATGAATAATTTATATGATAAAAACTTTTTATCCAGGGATGAATTTCATAAATATTTAGATCGTTAAAATATTATTGAGCAATACGACATTATATAAATATGTTACATAGGTAAATAATTGAAATTTTTAGAATAATATGCACTCTTCCTTTTAAAATGCTTATGCGCAACCGTTGTTATTCTATTTTTTTTCTCCAACAGTCTATAGTAAATAGACTAACACATTATTATTGTAAAAAAGAAGACTAACACATTATTGGTGTAGGGAATTGAGAAATCTGGGATTCGAATTATGACCCTTTTAATAATTCTCTATTAGTTATCATTCAAGTTACTATTTAAGTTACTATTATCGAACTTGTTTATTCTATTTTAAAGAGCTAAAATCTTCAAAAGTCAATACAAATGTTTTCATTTTTTATTTTTTGACAGAAGGTTACACTAATACAATTGTTCAAGTAGTACAAGATACAAATTGACATTAGGTATTTAGTTATTTTATTAAAATAAAAAGGTTGCAACATAGTAGCGTCCAAAATAAAACAAAAACTCTTGTGATCAATAACACAAACACATGAAAACAACCCTACACAAGACAGAGACATCTTCAAAACTCAATGCTTCTCAATGAATTCCTTCACCCTACCAATGAGTGCATCCATTTGAGATCCAACAGTTGGATCCACATCTACGGCAATCTTGTTGAGATAGAAACTATGTGTCATCCCCTTGCTCACAAACAACTCCACTTCTTTGTTAGCCTTCTTCATTGCTTCATAGTACTCCATTTCTGTATCCCACAATAAGTCTTTTTCAGCTAGACATAGAAGAAATGGCGGCAGTTTTAGGCCGTCTAGGGGTGGCGCACCCACGCCCATCGGGCATGTGAAGGGGTGATCCTTGTTGCTCCCGGTTGGTAGTGCCAGACTCAAGAATTTGTCCAACATGTCTAATGTCAGAAATGGTGATTGTGGCATTTCAATTTCGGATCGGCTTCGGTCTGACCTAACAAACCCAGGATGGATTGGAATTGCTCCAGCAAGCCGAATTGGGCTCAGGTCGACCGAACCAGCTCTAGCTGCTACTTCGTGGACTAAGTTTCCTCCTGAGCTATCTCCAATGAGGAAAATTTTGTTGAAGTCGCCGTGTTCCTCAAGCCATGGGTCACGAGCGTCTCCCTTGGCAACTGATTGGAGCCACTGGAGCGTTGCAAATCCATCCTCAAAGGCAGCAGGAAGACGGTGTTCTGGTGCTCGTCGGAGGAACGGAGACACACAAATGGATCGAGTGGAGCGGGCGAACTGGGTGTACACATGATAGTACATGAACCAATTTGGTTCGCTAATGCAGAAACCCCCACCGTGAAAATGAATGAGTATGGGTAGTTTTTTACTGTCCTTAGGTGTTTTCTCCGGTAGGTACAACCTTGCACGATGGATGGAACCGTCATTTTTTGTGGTGGTGTTAGTTGTCACGTCACGGGTGGCAACTCCTTCAATGAATTGTTCATGGGGAGCAACCGGTTCAATCATAAATTCAACCTCAGGTGGTCCGGTCCATGTCCGGTCTACTGAACCATCGTCATAGATTCTAAGCCAACCGGACACTTCATCCACCACCTTCTTCTCTTGCACCATGATTAACAAATGTTACACTAAAATGGGATATATGACTATTTAGAAATAAAGCTACTTAGAGGCACTTTGAATTCTTGAGAGTGTAGTTCATTGATCTTCTCCTTATATATTGGGAAAAAGTTGTTGGGGTAGTTTTAGATTTTTAGTGGGTGTGGAAAATGTGAAAATAGATACGAGCGACATGAACATGTGAAGTTTCCGTAGAATTTCTAATGTGAAATAAGTGAGGTGTGACTTGGAAAGTTTGAAAAGTTTGAAAAGGATGATCTCACCTTATTGACTATTGAGTGTGTCCCGAACTGACGCCACCATAAGACCCACCTAATAATTTCATCCAAAGTATTTTTACCTTCTAATTTCAAATAATTCACAAAATTGTTCTATATATAACATATATCAGATACATTATTTTTTCAATAAATCTAAAAAGTTAAATTTTACTTATATATAGAATTATATATAGAACAAGAGAGATCATATTGTATTAGAATTAGCAATCCTTTTGAATGTTGTTGCACGTGTGAGAACGATTGTATTATCTGATTAAATACATCATTTAGACAATTAGTTGTTAACATAACATAACCATATAAAAAGACATATAATAATATAATTATTGTTATAGTTAAAATCTAAAACCAACAAACAAACAATAACTTAAAAGTATCATTCAAATAATGAATGTAAATAGAGTTCTAACTGAAAACCATAATAAACTACAGCAACACATCAAGGACTATGAATATTTTCGTTTTAGAATTTTTTTTTTTTGTCAAGGTTTTCGTTTTAGAATTTTATTGTAACATAGTATAATCAATGTTCAAAGATTAAGGAATTTATTTAACAACTTTATAGTATAGTTTATTATCAAAATTGTAGGTAAAGCAGGCCGTACGTACCAAGGTATGTACTTATCACGAAATTTATATGAAAGGTCAGATTTATTATAAATTAATAATCTAAAACTTTCAGAAATTAAGCAAAATCAAAATCAACCACCATCATGAGACCATCTCAACACCACAAACTTTGGAGAGACTAAATCCATATATCAAATAGTTATAAAAAAAAAAAAAAAATCCATATATCAAATCAATTCAAAGCAAATCAAATTTATTTCAGTAAACACTCAGTTTAATTCCTAAAATATAAGCCTTTACCAATTAGTCCTAAACTATTAAAATTAACTAAAATATTCTTATATATTTATTTCTCCAATTTTTGTCATATTTTACTTATCTTCTGGTAGAGACATATTCAAGGGGGACGAGCATGAGTTCATACTTTTATATAAGTGTAATATTTGAATGATCTGTTAATCTTGATGATAGTCAATAACATATATATATTAAATGATTTTTATTTCATTAAAAATTTACATGAATGATTTATATAATATAAATTTTCAATCCAACGATAAATTTTGTATTCGTTAAAGCGTTATCGAACGATGTAACACTAAAATTTCATTGAAATATATTGTTCTTTTTCTTTAATATATTACTCAAACTCAACAAATTTTTAGATAAAGAAATAATCCTAACTTCATTTTTCAATTTAGCTTGAAAGTTTTTAATTTGTTCTTTCCGTAAAGATATTCGAGTGGGTTATTTCATCAGCAAGCAAAACGAACAAACTTTTGTTATGACTTGAATCTTTGGATGGAAAGTCCGGCAAATTGTTTAGCATATATATCTATGTGACGACTTGTGTTTTTCTTTATTCCTTTTGTATTCTTTGTATCAACTTTTTTTTAAGGCACTCCTTGTGCTTAGAAAGATTTTAATATATTATTTGACATCTTAAAAAAAAAAAAAAATTGAATATTAATAAAAAATAATATAACATATACGAAGATGGGTTGGGAAAATGGGCATATATATAGGTAAAAAACTTAGAATTCAATATTCGAATCGAACTAGATTGAATTTGAGCCGTTTGATTTGGATTTGGGTTCGACCAAAAAAATGTCCAACCCAAATATTAGGAGAAGCCTTGGGGTCTCTCCATGCAATTAACGGGGTACATGACGTATAGTTGGAAAATGTAAATGTTAAACTTGATTCTAGAAATATTGTCACCTAAGTTATAGCATAGCAGATGTAATAGGTTTGAGTTAGGTGATGTCATTAGAGATTGTCAAAGATTGCATAACTCTTTTTTCATAAATTCTTGTGTCGAGTTTATTAAGAGACAAGTCAATAAAGCTGCTCATGCATTGACAAGAGTGGTCACATAGCTAATTTCCTTATTTCATTGAGATACTCACTTAAATTTATTCGTCATATTATTATTAATGAAATATTTGGTAAAAAAGAAAAAATTATCCATAGTTTATATTTGCCTAAACATCTTTTATGTACATTAATTAATAATTATGACCTAACATAATTAATCACATGTTTAGAGCATTTTCAATGGTGATAACACTTTGAGTATCATACATTACTAATAAGTGATCCTATGTAATACATATGTAACTGATACATATTTTGTTCCAATAGTGATACCGTTTGAATATCATACATTATTAACAAGTGATCTATTTTTTGTTTATTTTTTTAAATTAAATTGATGATACGATACTTTAAATAAGGTACTGTATCATCAAGTTTGATATCATCAATGTCGATCACGTCATGAAAATGATAAAACAAATAAGGTACGAATTATCAGTCTATAAAACTATCTTTAATACTCTTATTAAAGATGCTCTTAAACCGTATTACTTACTTTATTTACTATCATAAGTTGAAATTAAATTTTTGTGTCAAAATAACAATTTAATTATAAAGATTTTTTTTTCTTCGAGTTGAATACAGTAATATTGTTGTACCCAATCTTTTGAGGTCTTGGTCGTTGTCGTCATTAGATATATATCTTGTATTATCTACTCATCCATTTATGTGATTCTAATTAAGTCTAGCATTTTAGTCAAAAAAATAAACAAAAATTAAGTCTAGCATTAGCACATTCAGTAGCCGACGACAATGGGAGGTTACATAGAAAGATGTTCTTATAAAATCTTGGAAAAGTATGTACCAAAACAAAATCAATCTTTGAAAAGTTTATATTGCTTTTGCTACTTAATCAATAAAAATTGACTGCTATTGTGGTCTCATAAGAAAGAATGGAAAAAAAAAGTAGACAAACGTACTTTTGGATAAATTATGTTCTCAGTTGTTAGTAACTTTTAAGTGTGTCTTTAATAGTTTGAAATTATTTGTGCTCAAATTTTTAAGCCATTTTTCATGTACTAAAAGTTTAGTATGAATTAATATAAATAAAGGAAAACGCTAATTAGTGCTCTAGATGTATTAATTAAACAAATTAAATACTCCCTCCGGTCCTTTTTATAAGAAACACTTTGAAAAAATCACACAGACCAAGGAAACACATTTAACATAGTTATTTTCATTTAATACTCTTATAAATTTAAATTTATTCCATGTTTACCCTTATTTAATTACTTTTTATTCAACTAACTTACTTATTTTTAAATTCTCTTTCATAATAAATAAGGGCATAAGTGAAATTGAACATTTAGAACATTTGAAAATTGGTCAAAGTTTCTTATAAAAAGGACCAAATTTTTTTCCCAAAGTGTTCCTTATAATAAGGACCGGAGGGAGTAGTCTAAAAATTCTAGTTCAACTGTATAAATGTCGAAATTTTTAGGTTGGACGTAATGATTGAGGTTTCAATGATTTGTCATTTTATCTATCAATAAAAAAAATTAAATATAAAAAAGTTAATTTAAAAAGGTCAATATTTTTAAAATATAAAAATGTCATATTCAATACAATTTTTTTTTATTAAAAAACAATACAATTTTTTTTCTTAACTAAAGCACTAGTTAGTATGATTTATTGATAAAATATTAAAAAAATATGACATTGTTTTTTTCTTTTTATATTCTCATTGGTTGTTGGAATATTGTCCAATTTCCTTCATCCCTTTAACACACTCTTTATTCATTTTAAAAACAAAAAATCAATGTTTCATGGCCTCTTACTTGTGGCAAACAACTTTGGCCGACCAAGAAGTGAATCTTTTTAAAGAAGAGAGGTTTTTTTTTTTGGACAGAAAAGAAGAGAGGATATAACACGACCCTTTCTTTTTTCCATTTGTATTCATAATTCATATTGGCCAACCAAAATGTTGAAGGATTGAATGTACTAGCTTCTCGTGGATACCAATATATATAATTCCTTTTTTGGTAGTTCAAGACTTATTATGTACATGATTTAAATATGTGTCAAATAATTTAGAAAATTATTGATATGTCAAATAGTTAATTATAACAATTCAAGGATTTGTAATTTATCATAATCTTATAATATAATTATAAGAAAGAACTTAATTAACATTCCAATTTTCTTGTAATTACAAGAAAGAACTTAATAAAAAAACTGAAATTGTTTATGTGAATGCGTGTAAAGTTAGAAATGAGTTGAGTCTGTCTAATCTTGACTCGATATGAATAGATTTAGCTCAAAACTTGGTTTGAATTCAACATGAACTCTTTTTTTGGCTCGAGTTCGGCTCGTTTAAGTTAAACGAATTAGTTCGGTTCAACTTGTTAGATTCAATTTGTTTATGTGCATAAGTCATTGTTATATGATCTTTGACTACTCGCCATTTCGATGTTTGTATTTTGTGTGCGTGTTTGCAAAAACATGGTCGTCGTTGCATGTTGCTAGGTAATGAGGAGGGCTCGAAGAAAGTATTTACATTTTAATTCAAAACTTTAAAACATTAAGTTTATAGATCAATTCACTTATATGTAGTTCAACCTTCACTTTTTTAAAAAAAAATATGAGATTTCATATACAAGAGCATATCGATCTACTGTGGTATGAGGGCTGCCTAAACATAACAAAAATTCACCAATGCTCTAGTCTTTTGGTTTGCATCTAGGACCTATTTTTTTTTTCAATTAAACCCCAAATCTCTGACATCACCTGACACCCCCTAGAATTTTACTAATCTAAATTTCATATGATTACTATTCTGCACCCCCATCAGTTTTAGATTTTGTACCATCCAGATTTTTTTGCTGGCTTTTTGCGTCAACTCAAGTACAAGATTTTATAGTGTATGTTTGGTTTCAATTTTGGAGTAGCCAGAATTGATTCTGGACATGTAGAATGGATTCTGACTTGTTTGGTTCCTCAAAAGTAGAATTGATTCTGCCTCCAGAATTGATTCTCCTTGAAGCTAAAAATTGTAGCTTCTCATTCTAGAATTGATTTTTACACTCAAATTCTTGGTTCAACTCACTTTTGTATGAATATATCCAAACATAAATCAATTCTATCAAACTCAATTCTATCAAAATCAATTCTGTCAAACTCAATTCTATCAAAATCAATTCTGTCTACCGCATAACCAAACACATACATAGTCATTTCCTTTGCTCATTGTGTACTAACTACTAGAAAGTAGTTTACTTTTTGACTTTTCACATTAATTTTTGTCTTTTATTTAAGAAAAATACTAATTAGTGCTCCAAGATCATTAATTAAACATATAATAAAATGTTATTTTCAATCCAAATTTACCTTCTATTTTCTTAACTAGTGTTTCATGAACTATATTTTATGACATTGTCGATATTTTTACCTTGGATGCTTTCGTCCGGTTTCGAACTTGGAATCTTTAAATTGTGTGTGTGAATTTTAATGATATTTGCCATAGACAAAAAAAATTAAGAAATCCGACCATATGTAATTCTTCTAAAAAATTTAAGAAATCTAGTTTGACAACATCCCCAAATTATTTTAAGAAAATCTTAAAGAATGCGCTTGAAATTCAGTTAAAATTTGTTTCAAAGGAAGGTTAATAAGTGACAAAGTTATTGAACACCCATTTTTTTACCTCCTAAACACTGCTCACCCTTGTTAGGATTTGATCGATATATATATTTCTTTTAAGAAATTACTAATATTTTATTTTCATTTAAATTTTATTTTTTATACAACAAATCATTTACTATTTAATTTTTGGCGAGACATTGTTGATCTATAAGATTTTATTAAGTTTAGTTCCATTTTTTTTTTCTTTTTTAGAGGCTTAAAGTCCTGGCTTGAATTGCCTTACCTTTAGACCGACCATGTTCCTGTTCGGCTGTCGACCAATCCTTTTATATATTAATCTTTCTAATTCAATTTTGCTTATCCAAACAAAAAAGTAAATGTTGAGTTTCTATTTGAATATATATAAGAAAATTATTCTTGTAAAAAGATTCTCTTCGAAAATGAAGTTGGCTCATTTATTTTTTTAATTGTTAATAACATAGCTTAGTAAATCTCCATCTCTGAATTAAGATTCTATGATCTTAATCAATATTATTTTTTTATTTTGTTAATTTGCTAATTTTTTATTTTTATCTCATGACCAATTATATGCCTTCACCATACCTTATGAATATGATTGCTAACACACTCCTTCAAACAAAAAGAAAGATTGCTATAACACACATTGTATATAAAGAAAGGAACCTTCCCATTGCATGACTTAGGAAGAAATTTACACAAATCTTCCTCAAGAGTTCCTATACCCTTTTATAAACCTAAAGTCTATCCTCATTAATCTCTCTAAATCCTAAAATGGGGACTGAAAAGCTTAGATCTTGTGCAAACTTCCTAGAGAATTCTATGCCCTACTTTGCCATGATCCTTTTACAATTTGGCTATGCAGGCATGAATGTTATAGCTAAGCTTTCTCTCAATGGAGGCATGAGTCACTATGTCCTTGTTGTATATCGCCACGCTATTGCAACTATTGCTATAGCTCCATTTGCCATTATCTTTGAAAGGTTTGTATAATAAAAACCTAGTCATAGTTTTTTTTTTTTTTTTTTTTTTTTTAATTTCTTAATTCAAAAGCTTGGATGCTTACATGAATATAGTGTCTATTATATAAATTTCTAGAAAAATATCTATTATATCTTCACAAATTAAAGATAGAAACAACCGTCTTTGAATCTGTCGCTAAATGTAAGGAAGTGACAAAATTATAAAGAACTTTTACTTTTCTCTCTTTAACTTCGGTATGAAAAATAATGTCGCCACTAGACCAAAAAACAAAAATTAATGTTGCCATAAGTTTTTTACATGTCATATTTATTATTGTATATTGTAATGTATTTGGAGTTTATATTTGGTGTATTTATGTAATTATAGCACATTTTGTGTTTTTGAATTGCTTTCAAATATATATGCTAATACATATATGGTTTGATTTTTCCAGGAAGGCTCAACCAAAGATTACATTTCCCATTTTCATACAAATTTTCCTCCTAGCTCTTCTTGGGTTAGTTTTCAAATTTTATTGCACTAATCTTGTACATACATATTTTCTATATTAGCTACTAATATAATTTAAATATTTTAAACAGGCCAGTGATAGATCAAAACTTATACTATGCTGGGTTGAAATTAACATCCCCAACCTTCTCATGTGCAATCAGCAATATGCTACCAGCAATGACATTTGTGATTGCGGTTTTATGCCGGTACATGGATAATTATTTAAATTCAACTTATTATTTCCAATTAATTTAAATATTTTTTAAAGGTTTAATTTTTATTTTATTTAATTTATAAATGGATTGATTGTATTGAAAAAGGATGGAAAAGATCAACATGAAGAAGTTGAGATGCCAAGCAAAGGTAATTGGAACAATGTTAACTGTGGCTGGAGCAATGTTGATGACCTTATACAAAGGTCCTATTGTGGAGTTGTTTTGGACTAAAGATACACTTCATAGTAAAAACAATACATCAAACATCACAACATCCTCAAGCAAGGATACTTGGCTCTTAGGCTCCACTTTGCTAATTATTTCAACTTTGGCATGGGCATCCCTCTTTGTTTTACAAGTAAGACCTCATGATAATTGATAAAAAAAAAAATAAAGTTTCTATTTTAGCCACGTTTTTTCGTGATTGCTTAAACTCATTTTTGTTGTGAATGATCGATTTATAGACAAAAAATGTTAAATCGGTCATTGAATTATCAATTGCTAACACTAGCGACTAGTTAGTGACATTTCATAAATTGATTTCTAAATCGGCAACAAGCTCATTAATTAGTGAATAGTTAGAGACTAATTTTACGACTAGGTCACTAAATCGGCTACAATGAAGGTTGAAATATTTCAGTAAATATTTCTCTATCAAAACATGCATTTGGTATACTCATGCATGTTTTCAATTGTTAGCTTAAGATTAGAAAACCTACATTTCGACTTTTGTAAAATAAAAATACATAAAATCGAAATGTGAGTGGTCTGATTTTAATCAACAATCTAAATTGTTTGATTTTGCGTGTGCAAGAGTTCAATTCCCCTTTATTTTTTTTTTATGAGTGTGCTAATTTTATTATTTGTTGAAGTTATATAATAAATTATTTTGTATTGATTTGTTTTATGTGATTGGGCAGGCTAAAGCTATAGAAACATACAAGAATCATCAACTTACACTCACATCACTTATATGTTTCTTTGGTACGCTTCTAGCTTTTGCTACCACTTTGGTTATGGAACAAAAAGCTTCTGTATGGACAATTGGTTGGGATATGAATTTATTAGCTTCTGCCTATGGGGTAAGAATTGATATAGTTGAGATTCTTCATTTAGAAGAGAATTTTTTTTTATCATTTAAATGGTTTTTAAATTTACAATAATTCAACTCTTGAATATAGTTAAGAATATATCTTAAGTTCTTCCTTCATTTAACTGAAAGCCAATTTTGGTATAAGTCACATTCTAGGGGCAAAAAAAGGGCACATTATTCATTTAAAATGTTATCATATTTTTTTAAGTTAAAAAAAAAGCTACAATAAATTAAAGTCCTTACAAAAACTATACTCCATGTTATTTTATTTATATTTTTTGTTCGTTGTATTTTCTAATTTTTTTTATTATTTACGCTTGGTTCAATAATCATTAATTTAACTGTTATTCCCTACGTTCCTTTTTTATTTGTCGTTTGGAAATCGTGCGTACTATTTATACGATAAACTTTTATTGTAATTTTTTACTAATATATAAAAATAAATCTTAGCATATAAGATGCTGTTCAATTTATCCCCACAAGTATTTTCAAAACATAAAATGTTAGTAGCATGGTTATTTTAGGAGTCATTTGTTTTTATTGATTTATTTATTATAATATTTGTATCAGGGGATTGTTGCATCAAGTATATCATACTACGTACAAGGATTGGTCATAAAAAAGAAAGGGCCTGTTTTTGCAACTTCATTTAGCCCTTTGATGATGATCATTGTAGCAATCATGGGATCCTTCTTCCTTGCAGAGCATATTTTTCTTGGAAGGTATAATTTCTAGGTCAATGCCTCCCTTCCCCTACATAAAGACACTTACTAATTTTGACAACAAAAAAAAGACACCTACTAGTAATAAAAAAATTGAGGTTCACCTTAATTGGGTCTATATTAAACAATCCTTATAATTCAGCTTCTTTTAGAAGGGTGGGTTAACTAAAAATAATATTTTGCAAATCTAAGGCTAATACTAGTATTTATAGAGACACCTATAAAAAAATATTTTTGAGAAATGTTTTATTAATTTAACGAATAATATAATACAATCTCCGTGAGCTTAACTCAGTTAGTAGAAATATTGTATTTTATATGGATTGAGTTCGAACCCCAAACATCTCACTTATTCATCTTGAAAGGTAAAATTTTTAGCTGAGCACATCGTAAATGATTACTTTTATTAAACAAGGGACTATAAAGAATAGTTCAAAGCCGTACACACATTTTAAATAGAACAATATAATTATATTAATAGAGTAAACTACATTTTTTTATTTTAATAAACTGCCTAATTAGTATTACTCTATAAGGCTTAATATTGACCAATCCGAGAAATATTAAGGGAAGAAAAAAAAAACCTCTATAATTTTGAGAAAGGCCATGCTAATGATCGTGAACTTCAATCAAATCCAAAGGGTAAACGATAGAATCTTACAATCATTTTTTAGAAACTATTCTAATTCTAATAATTTGATGGTGGCGACAACATAGCTAAGTGACAAATACGTTGTCAACTGGTTTCAAAATTTTATTTACCACAGATTTAAGAGACATGTGAATTATTCTCATTCAGTTCTTTTTTCTTAATTACTTTTTTTTTACAAATGGTATAAGCCATAAAAGATCAAGTAAATGATACAGTGATAGATTGGATAATTAAAGTCACTTATTATTAAAAACGGTGGTAGAAATTACGTATTTAGTCCCCGTGAGCTTAGCTCAGTTGGTAGGGACATCTCATTATATGTGCAGGAGCTCAGATTCGAACCTAAGACACTCCACGTATTCACCTTTAAGGTGAATTTTCTAGCCACTAGACTACTTAACAAAAAAAAAGAAATTAGGTATCTATAATGGACCACTACTTAAAAAGTATTTATAACTTTAACGAACTTATATGTCATTATTTAGAAGTATAAGATAGTGATCATTTTCATTTTTACGATTGAGATAATCACTTAATTGATATTGATTTGATTAAAACAACAGAAAATAAAGCTATAACTCGTATTGAAATAACACTAATCATGTGATTGTTTTAGACTTAAAGACAATGAGAGCTACAAATTTTGGTTTCTAAATAGTATTATCAACCGGCGATAAAACTTGTGATGATTTTAAATATTGATCCACGATAGACTACTTATAAAGGTAGTCCACCGTACCACTCACCTACTTTCTCCGTCTCATATATTATATGTTGGTTAAGATTTTGACACGTAAATATAAACAAATCTTCTGTCTCTCTTTTTTCAACTTTGCAATCTAACATGATAAATTGTTTTTTGGGCTTGTGAATGCAGTGCAATTGGTTCCATCTTGGTTGTGACAGGCTTATATTCTGTTTTGTGGGGAAAGCACAAAGAACAAGTGGAAATGAAAGTGGCGCCAGATGATGAAAAACCGTTGCCTACAAAGAGTGCTCGGTTAAATGGAAATATAGGGAAACTTTCTGAATCCATTGATCAACTTAGTGAAGCAAAATCATTTCAGAAAGTAGAACCAAACATTTCAGTAGTTATTATTAATTGCACCATAAGTTAACCAAAGGCATAAGCAATCTAAAATATTTGCATATGTGAACTATAAATTGGACTAAAAATGATGAAATTTTCTTTGGCTAAGCAACATTTTAATATGTTGTTACCCTATTGAAACATTTGATGAATTTGCTTAGTTGTTGTGTGGTGAATGAGATATTGGATCTTATGAGTGAAGTTAAGTAATATACCAAGAAGACATGTATAGTATTACTATGCACCTTGGTGGATGATATGATTTAATAGAGCAAAAGCAAGTGTTGTGTAAAGTGCGAGTTAAAAGTCTTCCATTGAATGAAAGAGTGGACGATGATCAATATATAAGTGATAATATAGATATATCTTAAGGTTTTTGGTATGATGTGGTGTTCATCCTCACTTGATTGCTCTAGTCCAATGTGATTATCCACCGTATTTTTCTTTCCCTCTCCCCTCTAAGAATCTGAACTGGGGAATGATCTCTGACCATAATATTGGCCCTTGGTCGATGGCCTTTTCTGATTGGTCTCCGCAGAGTCGTTACCTCTTATTTGACAAAACAGTTATCTTGATCTCGTCTATAAATATTTCCCTAATTCATTTATTGCATTATTCATCCTTATTTCCTCTCGTCTCAATTATTTTGGTAGTTCTTTTCAAAAGCTTGGGGTAAACTGATGCCTACTTTGTCGCTGACCAATCATATATAATATTCTCATATAGTTGTCCTTTGATGATGAGGTGTGAGTGTTAGATAATAGTTTAGTGATTTAATAATGTAATGGACTTTTGGTTATAATTAGACTTTGGGGTTAATAGTAATTTAGTCTATTTATATTTTCCTGTATATTCTTAAGACAAAACTTGTATTTGAGTTTTTGCTTATTGTAATAGAAACCCTAGCCTCCTTTATTTGGTTATCTCTAACGGTGAGAATTTTATGTTGGTAAATGAAGGATTGTTAATCAACCATGATGATTGAAAATGTTATGATTGATCAAACGAAACATTTGTGTTGCTTAGAACTGCGACACAAATGAGGATTTTCCTATACTAAAATATTTAGTCATTATGTCATCTTTGTGATTGTGAAAAAGAGAGATTTATATGCTCTCATATGACAAAAAAATAAAAACTGGGCCACCGATCATATTTTATTCCTAGAGGGAGATGTCAATGAAAGACCCCAAACATTCTCATTCCTCCATGATCTTATATAATATTTTATTTTATTTTATTTTATTTTGATGTAATCTTTTATCTAATGTTTTTGTCTAATGTTTGATGTAACTTTACTTTCTAATATAATAAATAAATTTAATGTCCATCTAAATATTATGTTGTGATTCCTCCGTGATTTTTTCTCTGATTTTAAATTTTTTACGTTATATTCTGGTATTATTAATTGTGCTCATGCTTATTTTTCTTCTCCAGCTCCGATATTTCCAAACACATTAAACATTAACAACATTTAACACATGAACAAAAAAAAAGTTTTAAAAAATGAATATACACATGACATCTACAAATAAGAAGAGATCTACAATGCATGTGTATATATTCATTTTTAAAACTTTTTGTTGGAGGGAGGACATCATTCTTTATTTACACATTTAACGCATGAACCACCAAAAATAATTGAAAATGAAAAAATAACAAATCAATGCCAATAGATTTACATATAACAAGTGTTGAATAATTGTTGTTTAATTCAAAAAAAGGTAAAAAAATTATTGAATAATTGATGTATATGATAATGATATACATCAATTATTCAATTAACTTAAAAGGTAAATTTTACAATTGAAAATGAAAAGGTAACAAATCTAAAATAGATTTTCATTTTTCAATTGTTGTATAATTCAAAAAAGGTAAAAAAAAACTTATTGAATAATGATATATAACAATTATTCAATTAATCTAAAAGGTAAAATCTTCTTCTTCTTAACTATAAGTCTCGAGTGAGTATTATAATCTTCATGACTAACTTGTACGTACACCCTCCAACATTAATTACAAGCAAATGTTTATTTTTTAGATTAATTGAATAGTTGATGTATCCGACCTTTAATATAAAACAATGATGTACTCCCTCCAACCTTAATTATTATTATTATTATTATTATTTTATTATTATTATTATGATATAATTTTTTTTTTTGAAGCATAGCAGAGGCGAACTAAAGGGCTCTATATGCCATTCATAATACAAAAAGGGAGAATTATATCTTTCTTGGCCAACAACGATTTTCAAGAAGTGACTTTAATCCGATCGAAAACCTCACCTAACACCAGTTCCATATTAGAGAAAATTTTCTCATTCCTAGTAAGCCAAATGACCCAAATCACGGCACGCCATACCAAAAGAAGACCCTTGTCATTTATTATAACTTAGATGACTGAATAAATATATAATTAAGCATTGTATAAACAATAGGAGCCTTCTCATTGTATTACTTAGGAAGAAATTACACAAATCTTCCTCAAGTGTTCCTCCCTTAGTATCCTTCATTTACTTTTCTTCAATTTTTAAAATGGGCACAGAAAAAATAAGATCTTGTGCAAATTTCATTGAGAATTCTAAGCCATACTTTGCCATGATCATTTTACAGTTTGGTTATGCAGGCATGAACATTATAACCAAGCTTTCTCTCAATGGAGGCATGAGTCACTATGTTCTTGTTGTATATCGCCACGTTTTTGCAACTATTGCTATAGCTCCCTTTGCCATAATCTTTGAAAGGTTAGTATAACAAAAACCCAACATATCATGGAAACTTTTGACTAATATGTAAAATTAAATTAAACTGTGAATAAAAATTAAATACAACGTGTTTTTAATCCGTCAACGTTAAATGTTAGAAAGAGCAAAATCATCGTAAAAAAAAAAATTAAAAAAAAACTATTTTTCTTTCTCTAACTTTGGCACAAAAACAATTTCATCATAAATTTTGATGTATATTTTGATTGTTTGTGTGTAAATAAAGAATTCAACATATATATTTTTAGCTTTTGAATTGCTTCACAAATTAATAAATGCTAATACATTGGTTTCACTTTTATAGGAAGGCTCAACCAAAGATTACATTTTCAATTTTCATGCAAATTTTCCTCCTAGCTCTGCTTGGGTTAGTTTCCAAATTCCAATTTCAATATATTTTGTTTTTTTAAAAAAAATATACGAAATTAATTAATGTTAATTATATTAATTTAAATATTCCAAACAGGCCAGTGATAGATCAAAATTTCTACTATGCTGGGTTGAAATTAACATCCCCAACCTTCTCATGTGCAATCAGCAATATGCTTCCGGCCATGACATTCGTGATCGCAATTTTATGCCGGTAACTAATCATCTAAATTCAACCTATATTACTATTAGAAAAAAATTGAAATAGCAACAGAAATTTAGAGACAAAGAAAAGTGTTTTTTTTTTCCAATTACGTCACTAACGAAATTTTTAGGGACCAGCGTAATTTTTTGCTTTTCCAATTTTCATCGTTATTTCAACTTTTTTTGTTGGGATGTATATCAAGTGCTATTTTCTAAGGACTTTTATTTAATTTGATTTGATTTTTACAAATGGATTGATTATATGAAAAAAGGATGGAAAAAATTAACATGAAGAAGTTGAGATGCCAAGCAAAGGTAATTGGAACAATGTTAACTGTGGCTGGTGCAATGTTGATGACCTTATACAAAGGTCCTATTGTGGAGTTGTTTTGGAGGACTAAAGATCCACTTCATAGTAAAGACAATACAACAAACATCACAACATCTTCAAGCAATGATACTTGGTTCCTAGGCTCCATTTTACTAATTATTTCAACTTTGGCATGGGCATCCTTGTTTGTTTTACAAGTAAGACCTCATGATATATAATTTTGCTCACCCGCGATTTGAATAACTAAGTTAAGATTAGACGACTAACATTTTTATAACAAAAAAGAGGCACATTTTGAAACGTGAATGTTGAAAATTCAGTCGCAATGAATAGTGTAATCAATAATTCGGTCACTAAATAACGGATTTTCAATCAAATCGTACATTTCATATACTCACATGTTAAATTAGAATGTTAGCTTAATTAAAGATCAAACTACCTATATTTCAAATAGTAAAATGAGAATATAAATTAAAATATAAATTGTCTCATCTTTGCTCGATAGTCTAACTCAGTTGATTGCGTGAATGATAGTACATAATTCCTTTTTTTTTTGGCGTGTGTTAACTTTTATTTTTATCTGTTTAGCGTGTGTTAATATTATTATTTGTATTTTTTAAGGAAATATTATTATTTGTTAATATTATTATTTGTTAATATTATTATTTGTTGAAGTTACATAATTAATTAGATTTTTGTTTGTTCCATGATGTTATTGGGAAGGCTAAAGCTATAGAAACATACAAGAATCATCAGCTAACACTCACATCACTTGTATGTTTCTTTGGCACGCTTCTAGCTTTTGCTACAACTTTGGTTATGGAACACAAAGATTCTGTGTGGACAATTGGTTGGGATATGAATTTATTAGCTTCTGCCTATGCGGTAAGGACACTACATATCAATATTATTAATAAATTTTATTATTTTTTATAAAATTATTTTTACTTTTTTTATTTTATAATAATTTCTTTAGATATTTATTATTTTATTTTACTTATTTTTAGTCTGCATTAATAGCTAGATTGATAAAGAAAAATAAATAGAAACAAAATTCTTAGTAGGCATGGCAAAGGGGCGGGGATAGGTTGTACCCATGGTCGGATCTATATGGTGTTTTATTTTTTATATTATAAAGGAGTTTTTTTTAAATTTTTTTTTAATAATAACCAAAATCAGTTTTTTCTTTTGTTTTTAATAATAAGTTGGTAATTTTAATTTTTGAATCAGGGGATTGTTACATCAAGTACAGCATACTATGTACAAGGGTTGGTAATGAGAAAGAAAGGACCTGTTTTTACTACTTCATTTAGCCCTTTGATGATGATTATTGTAGCATTCATGGGTTCCTTTATCCTTGCAGAGCAGATTTTTCTTGGAAGGTATAATCACACACTATATGATTTTTGAAAAAAAATAATATTAGTAAATTTTTTAAAAGTTATGAACAAAATATTTAACAAAAAAACATCAATACAATTATATTTTAAAGAGTTTAATTGACATGCAGTAACAGTTGTAAAATAATTTTACAGCATTATCTAATAAAAAATCGTAACTAATTTTAAAATATTTATAATTTAACTGAATACAAGATACTCGTCAGATGTCAGTATAACACTATATATTTTACGTTTTCGGTACATTTTCTATTCTAACATTGATTTTTGGACTTGTGAATGCAGTGTGATTGGTTCCATCTTGGTTATCATTGGTTTATATTCTGTTTTGTGGGGTAAGCACAAAGAACAAGTGGTGGAAAATAAAGTAGCACCAGATGATAAACCCTTGCCAATAAAGGGTGCTAGGGTAAATGGAAATAAAGAGACAATTTCTGAATCCATTGATCAATTTAGTGAAGCAAAATCATATCAGAAAGGAGAACCAACCATTTCAGTAGTTATTATTAATTGCAACATAAGTTGATAAAAGTTTAAAAGGCATAAACAATATCTGATTCTTATGCAATTGTGAACTACAATATTGGACCAAAAAATGATGAAATTTGGGTTGGTGAAACTTATTGAAGAATTTGAATTTGTTTATCATAGGCTTAGCAACATTAACTTTGGCTAATTAGTTGTTTGTTGTATGGTGAATAAGATATATGGATCTTATGGATGTTGTTGAATTTGTAAGGTAATCTACCAAGGAGACATATATGCACCTTGGTAGAGATCTAAAGGAGTTGAAGAAGGCTTGGAAGCAAAGGTTTCCACTAGCCTCCAATAATTCAAGTTTCTGTTTTTTTTTTAATTGATAAAATTACCATGTTGGATCGATAAAGGCCCTTGAAAATCATATTTATTCCAAATTATTTTATGTTGTCTGTTCGAAAATGTCTTCAATTTTTTTAGAGCTACTTTTACACCACAATTTTCACTAAACGAACTAGCAACGAGCTAGAAGCGAGCTAAGTCAAAATGTAATAATTTCGCAAGTCAAGATGATTTGTTAGGCGAGTTGTAACGATATCTAATCCCAACACTACTTTTTATTTGTTAATTTTCATTATAAGCACATTTTGCTACTTTAACAACATTTTAACCAAACCCTAACTTAGAATACTTCGAAATTATGAATAGATAAACCATTTCCAAGTTTATGTAGATATGAAAATTGAAATTGGATTTTCGTGTGTTAGGGGAGGAAGACTGAAATTGTTTACTAGACAAATTGCAAGTTGAGATTCTATCCATTTTTCCGACAAAATTAAAGGTGCAATTAATGAACGAGATAAACACAAGGACAATAAGTTTCGGATCATCTCCTATTGATCTTCTCCACACCAATTCCAACAATTAGACCTCTGCTGTTGTTTTTCACTTCATACTTATTTTTCTTCACAATCTCAATCATTAGACTAACTCAGAAAAGATGACATAACACATTAAGGCATAAGAGAATCCAAACTTACTCTACAATATCACTAGAAGGATCCATTATTGAAATGATTTTGAATTCCCTAAATAATAAATTAATTAATCCATGTTACGTATCTATCACGTCAATTAACTAAACTCACATGATGATAAGCCATCAATAATGACCAAAAAAATAAACATTACTCCAATTTCCTCATCTTATCTTAATCACAAATAATACTTGTAGCAAAACGACACCGCCACTATACTCCAAAACACAAACAACAACGTCGTTTAGTGTCTCTAGTTCTAAACCATGTTTAAAAGAAACAGAACACAAAATCACATAACAAGAATCATCATCAATTACCATAGCTTATGATTAATGAGAAAATGAATGATTCACCATGTTTCACAGATTCTTCATCATTTTCAGTTCCAAATACTTTCATTGGTCTTCTTCTTCTTAACTTCAAAATCAGATCTTCATCTTCATGTAACAAAAACAACACTCTTCTCTTTACTCCTTCTGAGTTATTCAGAGATTTTGTCACAAGAGAATTCAATGCTTTTCTTTGGGTTTTTCTTCTTGTTATCACTACCCTTTTGGTTAAAAGACTCTCTGATCTCTTCACTTTGTTGTATAAAGCTAGAAAAATACCTGGACCTCCATCTTCATCGTTTTTTGGACACTACAAACTCTTCTCCAAACAAAATTTCAATGGTAATTAATCATCTTTTCTTTTTCTTTTATTGTTTTATATTGTTTTTTGGTGGTTATTTTGACTTATAGTTGTTGTTCTTTAGGGAATTTGTGAGTTGATGAGTTTTTAGTTATTTTCTAAATCAGTTTTTTATGGGATTTAATCAATTGATTGATTGAGCTCGAATGGTTAATGAAATTATTTAGGAGAATCCGAGTTCGATTCCAATAAAGAACGATTTTTTTTCCAATCCATAGTTATTTCTGATCAAACTTCGAATTATCAGGCCTTTTTCCCGGAGAACCGGAGGGTTAACACAATTTATTTTGCTGGATTTAAAATCAAAACCAAGTGAACCAGTTGAGGATGTTGAAATCTGGTTAGTTGGTGGTTGAGATGATGCCATGGTTTAGTAGAAACTAAGTAGACCTCTTATTAGTACTGTTATAATGCTATTAGGCTGCAGTTATTGTATGATCTGAGGTTTGTGCATTAGTCAGTTATTGAATAAATAGGGAAATTGAAGGAAAAGTTATTAAACATTTCTTTTAAGAATGTATTTTTTTTTTGTGTTAACCCTCGGTTCCTAGACGAAAGGGGTCTGGTAATCTGGAGTTCAGCTGGGAGATAAGTAAAACTTAGCCAAGAATCGAACTGAGTTATCCCGAATGATTCATTCCTTAAGTGGAGTTCATTAACCACTTAAATTTAATTAATCACTTGGTTAACTGAATATTGATTGGGAGAGACCAAACACTCGAATTATTGAAAGTGAGAGACCTAAGACTCTCGAATTTCCTGGGAGGGAACCATTTGTAACCATAAATCTTCATTTTCTTATCTCTAATTTTGTTTCTAGTGTGTTTCCTGTAACACCGCTGATCTTCTGTTTCTAAAATAGCATGTCAATGTGATAAATTTGTCGTTAGTCTTCTAAAATAGTTCAGTTTTGCAACTCGGGTGTCCCTGCAGTTAGGGATTCACATCACGTAGTTGGAACATCGGTAGCCATTCAATCTAGATTAGGCAATCCATATTCTAGCTTGGTATTTTGAATTTTAAAATACAAATAAAAATCTACACTTTAATATTATAATCTGTAAGGGCTACTTTTATACTCAGTTTCTAGATATTTTTTTAGAAGTTTATGCTAATTTCTTGTAAATGGAAAGTTGTCCTCTTTTTTTGGCTTCACTATTGTATGAAGAATCTGGCATCGAGTAAACTAATTGGATAGTCGGCCTTTTGATTTCCAGATGTGTTGTCAGAATCCCATGAGAAGTATGGTCCAATTGTTAAGCTGTGGTTAGGCCCTACTAAGCTTCTGGTGTCAGTTAAGGATCCAGTGCTAATTCAAGATATGCTTATAAAGGCCGAGGATAAATTACCTTTTACTGGAAAAGCCTTTCATCTAGCCTTTGGGGAATCAAGCCTTTTTGCTCCTTCCTATGAAAAGGTTCTTAACTGTCAAACTTTTTGTCATATTGATGTCCGCTTATTATGATTATCTTGACTTATTTTGTAACCTAATATGTTGTTGACTCTTGCATTGTTTCGAGCAATGTCAGAGAAACCTTATCTATGTCTGCAAAAGTACTTGAAATTACTTAATCTATCTTTCATTGTACTTTGAATTAGAAGTTGGTAACTAAGGCATTTGGCTAATAATCGATTGAACTGAACAGGAGAGTATGAATGTGACCTAGGATAATCATGTTCAGTAGGATAAATGAAATTTGAACTTAAGTGTTTGTGTAGATTTATAAGATGCGCTATGTGGCTTGTTCTGCAATTTTAAAATGTTTGTGCTCTTTCAGTTTAGACATTCTGATTCTTGAGACCATATTTTGTGGCTTTGTTTGTATATTTTGTCAAAATGTTTCTGTAGAAGTTACATATGCAATTTCTACAGACATATCCTGTCTTCTTTGTGAAACATGTTTTGATGCTGACTCCAGTAGCTGCTTGGAATTTAATTTAAATTTTCTTTAGGTCCAAAAGAGAAGGGAGTTATTGGCAACAGAACTGAATGAAAGATTGATGACGACTGCTGATCTGAATCCTCTGAAAGTTGCAGACTTTATCATAGATCAAATAGAAAACTTCAAAGTCAGAGGAAGCATTGGTTGCGAGTTGGTTTCTCAGCATATGGCTTTCACATTAATGGGGGCGACATTCTTTGGAGATGTCTTCTTGGCTTGGCCGAAGGCTGCAGTATACGAGGAACTTTTTATGATGATTGCTAAAGATGCTTGCTTTTGGGCTTCCTATAATGTTACTCCATTTTGGAAACAAGGATTTTGGAGGTATCAACACTTATGTACAGAGTTAAGATGCTTAACTCAAGAAATCCTTCAACATTGCAGAAAGAGCTGCAAGAGTTTAGGCCATATTGATCAAAATGTTCATAGCGAGGATGGTGCACAATACAACTCTAATGACAGTTTCCAAAATTACCATTTCTTTCGTGACCTTAATGATCAGCAAAATTCTATGGAAGAACCTTACGGGAACATCATGCGTCTGATGCTTCATGGATGTCAAACTACAGGTTCTTTAATTGCCAATGTATTGACTAATCTTGCCGTGCATCTGGAAATTCAGGACAAGGTAGCAATTTGTTTATTCTGTCTTAACTTATCCAGTTCTTGAGTAAATTTCATTGTAGATTATTTTATTTGTTTACTTTCCAGTGATCAAAACCTAGAGTCTTGAGTCCTATACTGAATCATTTTATATGATTCCCTAAATTTGAAAATTTTCTTATCCTTTAGATTGAACACTCTTTGTTTGGGAATTTGTATTTGCACTTCACATCTTTGTGGATCTGTCTTTCATGTGCATGTGTTTTCGTGTTTTTTCTACGGCTTATAATAATATATTCATCCTGTTGATATGAAATTGATTTCTTTTCACTACAGCTGATAATAATACATTCCCCCCCTATCCTTTTGATACGAAATTGTGTGTCAAAATATGATTTCTCATTTTTTTTTATGCTGTGTTTTTTATTTTAAATATAGATTTTAAGTAGTTGTCGATGTTTAGAAGGCATTCCCGTTACTTATTTTCATATGCTTTTGCAGGTTTATTCAGAGATTAGCATGGTTGGGAAAAACCCATCAAAATATGAGCATGAAGAAGTTTATAGGATGCCATTGCTATTGGCTACAATTTATGAATCTGTACGCCTTCTTCCCACTGGTGCTATGCTACAGAGGTGTTCTACGAAACACGGTGAGATCATTGCGTATAATAATTATTTATGTTACGCATTCTTAGCATCTTAAAATCTATTTCAGGATTGTTTTCGAACATTTCAACCTTCATCTTGCATATATAGATTTATCTGTTATACACTAATTTTTCATTAATGTTCTTCCCTGTGTTAGACGTGAGATTTTCAACTGGCGTAACCATACCTGCTGGAGCTGTAATGGTTGTGCCAGTTCAATTGGTACAGAAGGATGGCTTCAATTGGGGAAAAGATGCAAGTGATTTTAATCCATACCGATTTCTGTCAAACATTACAAAAGGATCAGGTACGAACCCTGGTCAAGATTGAAACTGCGTGAAAACTGTGTGGTTTTATAACTGTAGCAAATCCAGATCCCAGGTTTTGTACCTTATGTGGAACCTCGAGATTCGTAACTTAATATTGTTTTAGTCCTTCACTGTGGATTATGTCTGTTAATCTTTCAGTACTGATATTTCTTCTAGGTTCTGAAGAACAACTTGATTATGGAATCAGCTCGTTCGTACTAAACGATCCAAATGAAAATGCAGCATTTCTTCCTTTTGGATCCGGTACGCGTGCATGCGTTGGGCAGAAATTTGTTATCCAAGTTGTTGCCACATTGCTGGCATCATTACTCAAGAAATATGAGGTTGGTAATGTTATAAGAACTATAAATATATTTAACCCTTAATTATTTGAAATCAGGATATATTGGTTGGAACTTCATATATGTAAAATCATATTGGTTGTATACAGATAAGACTCAACTGTAGCTCAGATGGTGACTCGGAACCAATCTTGAAAAATCATCTTCTTCAACATCATCCTAATTCACAAATACTGTTTGTGAGAAGGAACCAGTGAAAGAATGAGAAAGACAAGTATACTATGTAGATAAAGTTGGTTTTGTAATTCAAGTCAATGATGCAGAAAAACATCGGTGTACCGTGTACCCTTTATCTTTCTTCACACGTCATCTTTTTCCTTTTTTTTTCCAAGATGAATGGGGAAGCTCTTCTCAATATTAATGGCTCATTGTGGTCATGGAGGATACAACTTGTGTTTATGAATTCAAGTTTTTTTCCTTCCTGTTTTTAATCACTACCCTATAGTGTTAGCTTCAAGCCATGGCACATGTTTTTGTTGGTTTTTTAAGCACTAAGGGCATGTATATATATAATGCTGCTAGGAGCCATAGGTTTTCCTTCCCTTTCTCTGGATGAGGAACACTTTCTCTTTTGATGTTATGACTTTTTTACTTCGGTAAGAAGTTTGTTCTTGTATTGTATCATGATATTGTCAGAATAAAATGTACTTGGATATTTACTGTGTCTTTCTTAAATACCAAAGTTTATGTGGGAGAAACCTTTTTTGTTGTTGTGATAGATAAACGAAATGAGTCAATGACAATAACTATTGGAAACTAACAAACACAAATGGAGGAGTTGAAGTTTGAATCCCGATCACAGCGTCCGATTAACTAAAATTGAGTTGCACTCAAAATTGCTTGTCACTTTTATTAAGAGAAGTTGAATTTTTTTGCATCAATGTGGAATGAGTAGTGCATATATTTTTTAGTATGTTTAATTATGTGGTGACCAAAACTGGTTTTGTATAAAATATAAATTGGATTTGATAAGAATTACTTCAATGTAAAATGATTTATTTTCAATGTTCAAATATCATATTAATAAGTTGAACAAATTGACAACAAAAAAAATCACATTTTGAGGCAAAATTTTCAAGTTCTAACTTTAAAGAACTTATTTTAGATGCAAAAATAATTCTACTACCCATACAATTTTAGCTTTTATTTGCATTTTTGCGCGCGTGCATGCGTGCATTAATGTTAAATATTTTTTTTTTTTTGAACAAGCCAAAATGAGATCTTTATATAAACAAAAGTCTACTCAGCACAAGATGTACCAAGAAAGACTAAGTAAGGTTACAAAAAAGTCAAAATACAAGGACCAAAAGAAACTATACAAAGCCCAAACAAAGCATAGGACTAGACCACCAACTATGACAGTTTAAAGCTAAAGTACTACTCGTCGCTTTCAACCACCTAAAAGAAAAAGTCTTGATCTTGTCCAACATATGATGCACTGTGTTTGCTGAGCCTCTGAATAAACTGTAATTTCTTTCGGTCCACATAACCCACACACAAGCCAGCCATATAAGCTGCATGAAAGAACGTCGTGCTCGAAGACCACCTGCTGAGTATGTAAACTGAACAAAATGATCGGGAATAGTCTGAGCTGTCACCAAAGAAGAGCCAATCCAAGAGCTAACAAGAGACCAAAGAACACCAAAGGTACTGCAAGAAAGGAACAGGTGCTGAGCCGTCTCAACCTCTCCGCATCCAGAAACACAATGATGGGCCGCCTCAGATAAAATCCCTCGAGTAACCAGGTTTGCTTTGGTAGGTAGCCTGTCCCGCAAGAGTCGCCAAGCGCAGATGGAAACCTTCAAAGGAACCTGACGATGCCAAATAAGACCTGACGCATCATCCAAAATAATTGCATCATGTGTCGTCAACAGCTGATATGCACCCCGAACAGTATAAACGTCATCCAGGTCAGATTGCCACTGCCACCTATCTGGAACATGGTCCTGCAAAAAGAGGGTAAGAAGTAAAGACTGACACTCCCCCAGCAACTCCTCTTCCCACGCCCTCAACTGACGCCGCCACACCCACGCCGCTCCTCCAATCCCCCAACCCTGCATAAACATATCAGCCACTAAAGCCGATTTGTTTTCTGCCAAGTCAAACAACCGCCCAAACCGCTCCCGCATCGAGATTCCATCCACCCAGGGATCGGTCCAGAAAAAAGTGTCGGACCCATCCCCCACCTTTCTCGAAACATGCTCTCTGAACCACCCTCCCCTTAGCTCTCCTCCGCCATCCCGAATACGCGCCATCTCCCTCCACCATGTAGACCCACGCGCTCCACCCTCACACAGCCTGCCTCGCTCAACTCCATAACGGCCTGCCAACACTCGAAACCACAAACCCTCTCGATCCACTAGCATCCTCCAACACCATTTGCCTAACAGGGCAAGATTAAACTCTCTCAGCTGCCTCACCCCCAAACCCCCATACTCCTTACGTAAGCATATAGTTTTCCAGCTAATCCAAGGTATTTTCCTAAAGTCCTCACTTCCCCCCCAAAAAAATTTAATCAAAATAGATTCAATAGAAGAGATAGTACCTGAGGGAGCCTTAAAGAAGGAAAGAGCATAGACAGGCAGAGAGGTCAACACAGATTTAAGCAGAACTAGACGACCACCAAAAGAGAGAAAACGACTCCTCCATCCCGCTAAACGATTCCTTAAACGATCCAAAACAGGTTCCCAAAAACCTAAGCGCCTCGGATCACCCCCAATAGGAAGGCCTAAATAAAGGAAAGGAATTTTTCCCACTTTACAACACAGAGCTGACGCCGCCTCACCTAACCAAGAATCAGGGATATTAACCCCAACCAGCAGGCTTTTGTGAAAGTTAACACGCAAACCCGACATAGACTCGAATAGCACAAGGACAGCCCGCAAAGCACGAACATTCGCCCAACACTTTGTCCCCATCAATAATGTATCGTCGGCGAACTGAAGATGCGACACCGAAACTGGAGCAATCTCGCCAACACTATACCCCGTAAACAAATCACGCTCCACCATGGCCTCCATCAACACATGTAAACCCTCCGCAGCCATCAGGAAAAGAAAAGGGGACAACGGATCCCCTTGTCTTAAGCCCCTCTCTAGAGGAAACTCATCAGTTGGACTACCATTGACTAGGACAGAAGCAGTAGCTGTACACACACACTCTTTTATCCACTTCCTCCAAAGGGTCGGGAAGCCCATTCTCCCCATAACAGCGTCCAAATAACCCCAATCAACAGAATCATAAGCCTTCTCAAAATCAACTTTAAAGAGAAGCAACTCCTTCTTAGACTTGCGGGCCTCATCCACAACCTCATTCGCAATAAGGATGCCGTCAAGAATCTGCCGGCCCTTAACAAACGCTGTCTGGGAAGCAGAAATCACACTGCCCATCACGAGACGCAACCGGTTCGCTAACACCTTTGCCAAAATTTTATAAAGGCTGCCCACAAGCGATATAGGCCGGAAGTCATTCAACCTTTGAGGACTATCAACTTTAGGAATCAGAGCAATAAACGTGGCATTTAGACCCTTAGTCAGCCTACCATTACGGTGAAACTCCAAAATAAAGCGCATAACGTCATCTTGCATTTCGGCCCAAAAATCCTTAATGAAACCAAAATTAATTCCATCCGGGCCAGGGCTTTTATAACTATCACAATCCCACACAGCCGCCTTAACCTCGTCCAAAGTGAAAGGTTTGACCAAACTACTCGCCTCTGTCGCTTGCAACCGCTTAAAGATAAGATTATCCAACCCAGGCCGGTCCACATTGACTGCCTTAAAGTGAGACGCAAAGTGAGAAACAACCGCGTGCCTAATAGGAGCCACACCCTCCACAACTGTACTGTCCACTTGCAAAGTCGAAATAGCGTTGCCCCTCCGTCTACTCGCAAGGACTGAGTGAAAATACTTGGTGTTGGCATCCCCTTCTTTGAGCCACCGCGAGCGAGACTGCTGCCAACAAATACTAGCATTCAACCGGGAAAGCGACTGAACATCCGATGAAACCCCATAAAACTCCGCTAGCTCAGACTCAGTTAAAACCTCCTCTCCCCCCTTTTCATCAAGCACAGCAAGTCGGTCCTTAAGAGACTCAATCCGACTAGGTAAATTCTGAGTGTGAGCCGTATGCCACTCCTTTAATGCCGTCTTAATCCATTTAAGCTTTTCTTTAAGCACAAAACCTCCCCAACCATCAAACTGAAAAGAATTCCACTTTTCACGCACAAACAGGTTGTACCCAGGAACGTCTTTCCAACACTTCAGCATCCTCAAGGGACGGGGTCCCCAATCCTCCTCATCTGCTGCCAGAACTAAGGGGCAATGATCAGATAACCCTCTCATCCGAGCTACTTGTGTACAATTAGGCCAAGTCAAGCTCCACTCTCCAGACAACAAGAATCTATCCAAACGACTCATAGAACGCCCATCCCCTTTGAACCAAGTGAACTTTCGGCCACACAGCGGTAAATCAATAAAAGAATTCTCATCAATAAAGCGATTAAAGTGAATATGATCCGAGGAGCGATACCCGTCTCTAACCGAACGACGTTCATCAATGCTCCGAACAGCATTAAAATCCCCACAAACGCACACCCTAGACCTCCCTAACGCCTGAATTTTTACCGAAATCAAGTTCCATAAAACCTGTTTCGCCCCGGAGTCGCAAGGCGCATACACATTTGCCAAATAAAACTCCTCACCAGACCTAACAAACCGGCCATGACACCATAACACATTCTCATAGCTCTCAGACGACCACACCTCCACCTCAGAAGAATCCCACAAAGTTAACAGACCCCCCGACGCGCCCACCGAGGGACGGAAGGAAAACGCGTGAGGAGAATTACCCCAAAGAGTCGAGCAAATAATATCGTCACAAGATTGCAACTTGGTCTCCTGTAGACACAACAAGAGGGGATTCTGATGCCCCACCAACTTACGAACCTCCTGCCTCTTAGCTAGCCCCCCCAAACCCCTAATATTCCAAGAAACAACCTTCATCGAACACTCCCCCCTCCCTGCGTCTGCCCCGACGCCGCCTGCTTTGTTGTACCCTTCCGAGCGAGCACACTAAACATGTTCTCAGAAGCACCTTTGAGCTGCACTCCTATAGTTTCCCTTACCTCTCTGACATCGTCCACAGCCACCTTCTCACTGCCTTGCATAACCACCCAATGTTTCCAGTCATTATTGGCAGAAGCTGTCGATGACGACACAGTAGAGGAAGCTTGATGACTCACACCGCAAACTCGGGGTGTCCCTACTCCGTTTCTATGGTGTCGCTCATTCTTTTTCAGAACCTTTAAAACTTCAGTGCGATCATTACTCGGCATTCTTGCTACTTTTTTAATGCTAGAAAGTGTGTGCCGAAAGACGCCTCCTCCTTTTATCCTTCTGGATTCCTCCTGACCTCTCTTCTTAAGACTCCCACCATTACGATCTCCCTTATGGGATCGCTTCCTAGCAGAGAAAACCACCCCGGCATCCCCTTGATTAATATCATTCAACCATTCTAGACTCCAAGGCCCCGATAACATAGAACCCTTCGCACCTGGTGGGCAGGAATTTCCTCGTTTACCACGATTTTCAGTAAAAGGTGGCTTAACACGCCCTTCTACATCAACATGGCTTACACCTCCGTCTGCTGGCGAACAAATAGATACGCTCCCTTGTCTATCCGTTGAAAGAGGAGAAACTCCTATCTTAGAGGCGCGGCCGGTATTCCAATCCAGGTACTCCTCACCCAAAGCAGGTGGATTATCACCTGTCACTCCAACATCCTTATTCTCACTCTCCACATCTACACAGATATTGGATAGTTTAAAATTCTCCTGGGACCCGGAATCATCTTCTTCCTCCATACCTTTCGCGAAATTCTCGACCATAGTGTCTACATGGTGTCGAACTTCCAGGTCATCCTGTCGCTCTTCATGATCTGTTTGGGACGTCTCCGATTCGCCATCATCCTTGAACAGGCATGAATCCTCCCCAAGAGTATAACCCCATTCCTCCACAATTCTAACTTCGACTTGAGTACCATCCACCAAAACAATTCTAACCTCACCATATTCTAATGTTAAATATGTTTGGATTCAATCCTAAAAGCTAGCTTATATGGTGAGGTTGTCTTTACATATTTATACATTTATTTGATGTTTGGAAAGAAAAAATTTCTGATGAGATTGAACAAAGGAAGTACAATAATTGTGACCACTAGAATGATGCATGTAGCTGAATATTTTAAGATAAAGAAGATAAAACTAATTTAATTAGATAATATTTTTTTCACATATATATTTTGCCCTGGATTGGGTTACTACTTGAGATTAAAAGTGATCAAAGCTAGAGGAGCAACTTTTTCCTCAGCTTTCAGTCCCATTTGCATGGTCATGGTTACCGTGGCAAGTATCTTCTTATTTGGCGATTTACTCTCACTTGGAATGTAATTATAATTATATTAAGTAATATTTGAAATCATTAAAATTTTCAAAAGATTTCTCAGGTTAACTAATAAAATATATAATATTACAGTGTGATAGGCTCAATGTTCATCTCCTTAGGTCTCTTATGTGTTTTATGGGGAAATGCCCACAGTAGGTCAGCTGCTCAAGAGGGTATTAGTATTATTTAATATTATTATTATTATTATTATTATTATTAGTATTTATTTATTTATTTTTACTATTAGTAATAATTAATATTACTATTATTTTTTGACAGTAGTTGGGCCATCTAACTTTAAAGAACTTATTCTAGATGTCAAAAATAATTACTACCCATTCTATTTTAGCTTTTATTTGCATTTTTAAGCGTACGTGCTTGCGCACACCGTTAAATATGTTTGGATTTAAACCCCAAAAACTAACTTATAAGGTAAGACTGTCCTTACATATTTATATAATCACGGTGTGCCGGTGTGATTTTAATAAAAACTATACTTTTGAGGTTCAACAAAATTACAGTGTTGTCATAATTTTTATAAATTCAGTCTTTTCAAACATGTAAGTATGTAAAAAAGCTTATTAGACAAATGTGGTACCTCTTTTGATACATACTATTAAGCAGAGACTAATCCCTTTCTTTAGACTCAAATGAACAAGTTGTAGATGGTATATTATAGGCAAAATTACACTACAGGTCCTTTATCTTATTTTTTTGTAACACTTTGGTCTTTTATCTTTTTTTTTGTAACACTTTGGTCATTTATTTTTTTTATTTGTAACACTTTAGTCCCTTTTTTGTAACAGTTTGGTCCTTTATCTTTTTCTATTTGTAACATTGTGGTCCTTTATTTTTTATAAATAAATAAGACAAGGACCAAAGTGTTACAAAAAAAAAGATAAAGGACTAAAGTGTTAAAAAAAAATAAGATAAAAGATATGTAGTGTATTTTTGCCTATATTATACTAAGTTCCAACTTCAATCAATCACTCTCCCTCAAGGTAGTTCTTATCTCTCCCAACAAATTGCATATTAGTACGATATATTTTCTATTTTCAAGGGTTTTTGAGTTTGTTTCCCCTTCAAACATATTCTATAACTAATTAATCCATTGCATCATAAACCTTGGGTCTATTTGTAAATTGGTTCTGAGCTTCTAAAGGATTTATGCATGATAATACAATGTTTAAAAAGGGTTTTATATAGTTTCAATCGATCTTAATGATCTTAACTTTATTTTGTTCATGAGTTTATCTCTTAATGAAATTTTAGTTCACGAGTTTCAATCGATCTTAATGATCTTAAGGGTTTTTTTTTTCACTGTGTTCTCAACTTCATCTCATACAACAAATTCTCACTAAAATAACATGTTATTATGCGAGAGACAGACGGAGAGAAGTATTGGAGCATATTCTTCTCTACTCATCTGATTTATTATATTGACAGGTTTAAATTTACGTTCTTAACTCCTAAACTAAAGGTGTTAAGTAGCTTTAGTATATTTAAAGCATGTAAATTGATATTGTTGAAGCAAGTCAATTAATTTTTTTTCCACAGTTTTATTAAAATACGAAATATAGAATCGGATCATATAAACAAATTGTTCCCCGTGCGTTGCACGGGTGTGAATCCTAGTAGTTATACATATAACAACCCAGAAACCTAAGCAATGTGGAACTTCAAAGAAACTTTACATATATGATCTAGCTATAACTTTCTACAAATTTTGCTTTAAGATGACTTATTTGTAGCTATAACTTCCTAGAATTGGTTAGTTGCTTGGTGGGGGGAAACAATGAGCCCATGTTGGTTTATGTGGTTGGCATGGGAGGACTCGGAAAAACCACTCTCGCTGAGCATGTTTTTGATGATCCGTCGGTGAAAAGGCACTTTGATTGCCGCTCTTTCATAACAGTTTCTCAATCACATTATCAGGGAGTTGTTGACAGATATGATAAAGAAGTTTTGCAAGGACAGCAATGAGCCTATTCCAAAGGGTCTGCGGAAGATGGATGATCAAACATTGAGTGAGACAATACCTTGAGCCAAAAAGGTACTTGGTTTTATTTGATGATGTTTGGAAAGAAAAAATTTCTGATGAGATTGAACATGCCTTAATTGGTAATAACAAAGGAAGTAGAATCATTGTGACCACTAGAATGATTCATGTAGCTGAATATTTTAAGAAATCTTTTCCTGTTCACATTCACGAGCTACAACGTTTGCCTCCTAACAAAGCTTGGGAACTGTTTTGCAACAAGGTGTTTAGAGGGCAATGTCCAACAGAACTTGAGGAGATGTCCAATGAAATTGTTCAAAAATGAGGAGGGCTACCACTGGCAATTGTGGCTATCGGAGGTCTTTTGTCAACAAAACCAAAAACCATGTTTAAGTGGAGAAAGCTGAGTCAAAATCTCAGAATGCAGTTAGAGCGCAATGTGCATTTGACCGATCTAATGAAGATTTTGTCTCTTAGTTTTGATGATTTGCCTTACCATTTGAAATCATGCATGCTATATTTTGGTATATATCCTGAAGACTACACTATTAAGCGGAAGAGACATAAGCGGAAGAGACATAATAGGCAATGGATGGCTGAAGGGTTTGTTAAGGCAATGGAGATAAGACAATTGGAGGAAGTTGTTGAAGAGTCCCTGATAGAGTTTATACAAAGAAGTTTGGTTCATGTTTCCAGAATTGGCTTTGATGGGAAAGTCAAAATTTGTCAAGTCCATGATGCGCGAAGTGATCATTAGAAAAATGAAGGATTTAAGTTTTTGTCATTTAATGCATAAAGTTGATGAACAAGTCACTGTTGGAGTAACTCGACGCTTTTCTATAGCAGCTTTCTCCAATAATGACTTGAAGAACTCAGGAACTCGTGCTATATTTGTTTTTGACAAAGGTGAATTGCCTGAACATATCATGGATGGATTATCTTCCAAGTTCAAGCTTTTGAAGGTACTTGATTTTGAGAATTCATTGTTGAGTTCTATTCCCGATAACTTGTGGAATCTTTTCCACCTAAGGTACTTGAACCTGAGTCATACAAAAGTTACAGTCCTTCCGAAATCCATTGGTATGCTTGTAAACTTAGAAACCTTGGATATAAGGCAAACTAAAGTGCATGAGTTACCAAAAGAGATAAACAAGCTCACAAAACTAAGGCTTCTTCCCGTTTATTACAGAAAATATGAAGGGCGCTATTGTATGTTGAACTTTACAGATGGAGTGAAAATGCAAGAAGGTATTGGATGTTTGAAATCTTTACAAAAGCTGTACTTTTGGAAGCAGAGCAAAATGTTGTCCAAAGAGCTCAAAATGTTGAAACAGTTAAGGAAGTTAGCATAAGGCGTATGCGGAGAGAATTTCTTGACTTTGATCTTGTATCAGCTACGCCCCATCTTAGGGTGCTCAAGTATCTTGTGAAGCTAAGACTTGGCTTATCTAATTTTGAAGATGATCCACACTAGACACTTTGAAGAAGTTGCCTAATTTGTTGCACAGAGGGACATGAATATGTGGATAACTCATGGCCAGGGGTGCTCCCTACAGGTCGGGGAGGACCTTGGTCCTTCCCAAAATGCGGTCCTCCCCAAAATTTTCATTTTTTTTTGGTATAAATAATTTGTAAGGTTTTTCTCAATGTTTTTTAGTGCGGTATAAAATTACTCAAATATTACATTAGTGTAATTTATATCTCTTTTTACACGCATGTACGCATGCGCACGCGCGTGCGCATGCATACACATGACGACCCTTAAAAAATTTCAATCAATCATACAACAACACAATTATTCTAATCAGGCAACCATTGAATTGAAAGCATGATAGATATATAACAGAATAATTTGAGCAGAAAAGAATCCTTTTCCGAGTACAAGTTATTGGCACTAGTCATATCATATCTGAGCATTTTCAACAACGTTTGGTTTTTGTTTACCCATTGCCACTATCTCTCTTTACAAATTCTGAAACAGGTTACCCCACAAATGAGACAACTCATTTCATTGCCACTTTTTGTTTGTACCACAATTATTGTCCTAATCGCACAATAGTACTATGCACGTTTTAAACACTCTCTCTGTGCCTTGTCTGCACTCTTCCAAACTTTTTCCTTCCTTCATACCTAATTATTCATGCTAATATTTGCAGGTTGCTGGAACAAGATGAGAAAGCAACATAAGAGATGGTGTTATATACTCAAAAGTGAATTTAAACATGCATAAGTTTCCCATTTTTAAAGGCTACGACCACATATTTAGGAATGTCAATTTGATTTGTAAATGAGAATTCCCACGAGGATTGCTCTATTTGGAAGCTCAAAGGCGGGAGATTTTTGCCCGCAAAGATGAGATTTACGTCGTCAAATAATATTTATATTGGTATGATCAAGTACTTTATATATTGGTTCAAAAAAAAAAGTACCTTATATATTATATTTATGGTCATTACATTCATGAGTCTTTTAAGTTTTTCTATTTATAATAGATAGGTCCTGTAAACTTTGTAGGTAGCAAAGTACCTTATGAAGATGAAGAAGAATACTCTCCGAAACGGAGAATGAGGAGCATTTAGATGATAGAAAAGAAAGTGTTAAAGTACTTCCCGCTCAATCTACACCCCGTTAACATCCTTACACGTGCTCCATCACTTCTTGGTTGCTTCTTCACCGACACAAATACTCCATCCGGTCTCATATATATATATATATATACTAGATACATAACTTTTTTAATGAATCTAAAAAGTTAATTTTTGCTTATATATGAAACCAAGGAAGTAATAATAAGCAAATAATATTCCAAAGACCAAGACTTTTCATTGGTCAAAGTCTACCACACAATAATACTACCCGCCGTCCTTTTTATAATAAACAGATGATTTTCTAGGTTCATTGAATAACTAATATGTTGCACGCAAACGAGCACTTGCAATATAGATCAAATACACAATGAACCTAAAAAGTGAGTTGTTTCTTATAAAAAAGAACCGGGTGAAGTAATTTCTGGTAGTTGTTTTTGTCAAATAATAATTGTTGTTTTTATCTCCAGTCCACCACACAAGCCTCTAATAGAAAGTGAAGTAGTTTCTTGTAAACTAAACACAACTTCACTATTCAAAGTGTTTGATACTTAAAATCTAATCACCAAAACAGACACTTGAACTTGCTTGAATTGCCAAAAATTGCTTGTATGAGCCAACCTGATTGATGACAACATTGTAATGAAATGGCAGAAGCTGTAGTGTCATTTGTTTTGAAAAAAATTTGTGAATCTGTAGTACAAGAAAGCAGTTTACTGACAGAGGTTGAGAGAGACTTCAACGACATCAAGGATGACCTTGTGAGCATCCAAGCCTTCCTCAAGAATGCAGACACAAAGGCTGCTGCTAATGAAGGAGTCCAAACTTGGGTGAAGCAACTAAGAGAAGCATCTTTTCGCATAGAAGATGTCATTGATGAGTATATCATGCATGAGGCACAAAAGATCAACCAGTCTAGATCCATAGCCACACTCCAAATGATTCCTAACATGATCTGGCGCTACCAGATTGCTCGTGAGATTCAAGACATCAAGTCATCACTTGGTAAAATCAAACAAAAAAATACAAAGTTTGAGTTTCGGTCTGAAAGTGGATCAGGAAGATCTCGAGGGTTTAAAGCTCCTAGAATTGGTGACCCTCGACTGGATCCTTATTTCATTGAAGAGACTCAAGTTGTAGGGTTTGAGGATCCAAGAGATGAATTGGTGAGTTGGTTGGTAGAGGAAACCGATGATCTCTTGTTGATTTCTGTTGTAGGCATGGGAGGACTCGGGAAAACCACTCTCGCTAAGCATGTTTTTGACAACCAGTTAGTGAAAGATCAATTTCATTACCGCTCTTTCATTACGGTTTCTCAATCCTACAACATGAGGGAGTTGTTGAGATATATGATAAAGAAATTTTGCAAGGACAACAATGAGCCTATTCCAAAGGGTCTGCAAAAGATGGACGATGTAAATTTTATTACTCAAGTGAAACAATACCTTGAGTCAAAAAAGTACTTGGTTGTATTTGATGATGTATGGGAAGAAAAAATTTCTGATGAGATTAAAGATGCCTTAGGTAGTAATATCAAAGGAAGTAGAATCATTGTGACCACTAGAAAAATGCCTATAGCAGACTATTTTAAGAAGTCGTTTCTTGTTCGTGTTCACAAGCTACAACCTTTGTCTATAGAGAAAGCATCGGAACTTTTCTGCAACAAGGCATTTAGATCTAAGCCTGGAAAGCAGTGTCCAACAGAACTTAAGGAATTGTCCGATGAAATTGTTCAAAAATGTGAAGGGCTACCACTAGCAATTGTGGCCATTGGAGGTCTTTTGTCAACAAAAGATGAAGACATGTTTGAGTGGAGAACGGTGATTCAAAATCTCAGAATGGAGTTAGCGCGCAATGTCCATTTGGCCGTTCTAGACAAGATTTTATCTCTTAGTTATGATGATTTGCCTTACCATTTGAAATCATGCATGCTATATTTTGGTATATATCCTGAGGACTACATCATCAATCGGAAGAGACTTACAAGGCAATGGATGGCTGAAGGGTTTGTTAAGAATGAGGAGCAAAGACCATTGGAGGAAGTTTCTGAAGAGTACCTGACAGAGTTAATACAGAGAAGTTTGGTTAATGTCTCCGCAGTTGGTTTTGATGGAAAAGTCAGAAGTTGCAAAATTCATGATGTGTTGCGTGAAGTGATCATTAGAAAGATGAAAGATTTAAGTTTTTGTCATTTAATGAATAAAGACGATGAACAAGTGACTATTGGAGTAACTCGACGCTTTTCTATAGCAGCTTTCTCCAACAGTGACTTGGAGAACTCAGGAACGCGTGCTATCATTGTGTTTGACAAAGGTGACTTGCCTGAACATTTCATGGATGGATTATCTTCCAAGTTCAAGCTTTTGAAAGTACTTGATTTTCAGAATTCTTTGTTGAATTCCCTTCCTGATAACATGGGGAATCTTTTCCACCTCAGGTACTTGAACCTAAGTCATACAAAAGTTACAATTCTTCCGAGATCCATCGGTAATCTAGTCAACTTAGAAACCTTGGATCTAAGGCAAACTAAAGTTCATGAGTTACCAAAAGAGATAAACAACCTCACCAAGCTAAGGCTTCTTCCGGTTTATTATAGAAGATATGAAGGTCATTATGATATGTTGAACTTTACAACTGGTGTGCAACTGCAAGAGGGTATTGGATGCTTGAAGTCATTACAGAAGCTTTACTTTTTGGAAGCAGATCATGGTGGAGTAGACCTTTTCCGAGAGCTCAAAATGTTGACACAGTTAAGAAAGTTAGGCATAAGACGCGTGCAACAACAATATGGAAATGCATTATGTGCTGTAATACAAGAGATGAAAAATCTGGAATCTCTTAACATTACTATTATAGCTGAGAATGAAACCCTTGACTTGGATTTTTTATCAACTCCTCCACCTAATCTTAGAGTTCTCAACTTGAAAAGTAGATTAGCAAAGTTGCCTGATTGGATTCCAAATCTCAAGTATCTTGTGAAGCTAAGACTCGGCTTATCTAACTTCAAATATGATCCACTAGACTCTTTGAAGAAGTTGCCAAATTTGTTGAGGCTGAATTTGTGGGATAATGCCTTTTCTGGTGAAAGTTTACATTTTCAAGTTGGAGGGTTTCCTAAGCTGAAGGAGTTGGATCTCACAAGGTTAAATAGACTAAGTTCTATAACCATAGATGAAGAAGCTTTACTTGGTCTTGAACACTTCAGATTTAAAAACAACCCTCAATTGAAGGTGTTACCACAAGACTTCAAAAACTTGAAAAACCTTCAATTCCTTGGATTTGCTGAGATGCCAGCTGAATTAGTTGATAGCATAGAGGAAGGTGGACCTTGCCATGGAATTATCAATCATATTCCCGTTGTTCAAATTCGTCAAAATGAAGGATCAAGATTTCATGACTATAAGTTGTACCGCATTCGAACTCAACTCAATGTCTGAAATATAAAGAAGGTACTCTTTTCTCTAACAATGTTATGCTTTTCTTATGAATGTTTGAAATTACATTGCTACTATAACCAATTTACATTTGTTTCAATTTTGTTTTCCAATAATATGTGCTTCAATCTTCCCTTTACATGATAGTTTGCATCTTTCTTGCTTTCAAGTAAAACAATGCTGCAATCCATGCAAAACCATGCTAAGAAAAGTAATGTTATCGTTATGATATGCATTTTGATAAAAATGTTGTTATGATATGTAACATCCCTCTGCATATAATGTGAATGAAAGTTACTATATATTTGTATTTCTGATTTTGTTATGTATAGTATTTTTGTATTTCCGAAAGTTGCTATATTATTGTGCACAATGTTTGTATTATGTATTGATGTCTGATAATTGCTAACTTCAATAAGCTCTTTCATAGATCATATAACAAGATTATTTATTCAGCATTAGAAAAATTAAGGTCTAAGATTATATTATTTGTATCATGCTTAATTTTGACAGTTTCCTTTGTCCATGTGAACAGATAAAATTCTCCATGAGATGCACTTTGTCAAATGGTTCTGGTTTTCGTTTTTCTGTTTTATGTCATTTGTGATGTCGTTTGCTCTGTACTCTTTTTTCCTTCATCAGGTTTTATTCTCCTGGTAAGGTTTTTAACGAGGCAGATGTTGTTTATGTTCTTGGTTGTGTATTTTGGGTTTTGGCCTAGTCCCCCCAATATTTGTAATTTCTCATTTTTTTACTTTGAATAAAGTCATGGAGGATTCTGAAATTGAGCTAAAGTCATTGAAACTTAACATCTGGTGGTGTCTGTTCCATTCTAATCTGCAAACCTGCATAAGTTGAGATAATTGGAAGCATTAATCATAAGTTTCATGTGCCTCAATCTCATTTTCCATCCCTCTAAGGCACATTAGCAAAAGAAAATTATCATAAAATAAGTGATTTTATTATTCAATGTAAAATTAATTAACTACGTGGTTAGGCTAAAGGATTAGATAGTTGAGAGTTATAACTACGTGACCATAGGTAATCCCAATTAAATATTTTCTCCCACAGCACCACAAGAATGGTGAGAGAGAGAGAGAGAGAGAAAAATGGCACAAATTTCAGATTAAAAAACATATAGAACTTGAAATTACAATTATACCAATATTTTTGTCCTTTTAATATTGAGGACAACAACTATTCTTGTTGCTAAGTTGAAAATTTTTGTCCAATGAGGAATAGACACCTGGCTCAATCACACGCTTCTCTTGTCTTCTATCATTTTCTTCTTTCTTTAAGCTGCTCAATTTCTTGGTAGTTTGTTAAAGGAAAAAATACTCAAGTTGGTCCTTGAAATATAAAAATAATATTTTACATTATTAATATATATCAAAATAATCTTTGGAATTGTTCAAATGCATCTCGAACATCACTAACTTAATGTTATTTACAACTGGCTTCTGAAGCATGGACACCGGACACAATACTAACATGTCAGTACCGATAATAATTTTTTTTAAAAGGACATATAACTCAATGTAATCATATTTGTTATTGTCGAACACCAACACATGTCTGACACCGCCACTGGAACATGCCTCGTTAGAGGAGTGTATGCGACTGCTTCATAGCAACTACTTATCACACCCACTTGTTCTTAAGGCAGTATATTTAAAACAAATTCATTAGAGCCGACAAAGTTGAAAACAATTGTATTTGTCACCACACAACAATAAAAAATTAATTTCTGCTAGACTCAAAAGTCTTCCCACAGTTCAAAGCTAAGCCAAAAACAAGGAACTTGAACTTGCTTGATTTGCCAAAAATTGCTTGCAAGAGCTAACCTGATTGATGAAAAATATTGAACTGAAATGGCAGAAGATGCAGTGTCTTCTGTTTTGCAAGAACTCTACAAATTTGCATTAGAAGAAGGAACTTTACTGACAGGAGTTGAGAAAGACTTCATTGACATCAAAGATGATCTTGAGAGCATCCAAGCCTTTCTCAAGGATGCAGATAGAATGGCAGCATATGAAGAAGAAGAAGGAGGATACGACGAAGGAGTCAAAACTTGGGTGAAGCAACTGAGAGAAGCATCTTTTCGCATAGAAGATGTGATTGAGGAATATAACATGTATGTGGCACTGACACCAAAGACAAACAATTCTGGATTCATTGCCACAATCCAGATGATTCCTAACATGATCAAAAGCATGAATTGGCGCTACCAGATTGCTTCTGAGATTCAAGATATCAGGTCATCACTTGGTAAAATCAAAGAAAGAAGTACAAGGTTTATGTTTCATAAGTCTGAAAGTAGATCAGGAAGCTCCCGAGGGACTAAAGCTCCTAGAATTGGTGACCCTCGAATGGCTCCTTATTTCATCGAAGAGACTCAAGTTGTTGGGTTTGAGAATGCAAGAGATGAATTGGTTAGTTTCTTGGTGGGGGGAAACAATGAGCCCATGTTGGTTTCTGTGGTTGGCATGGGAGGACTTGGAAAAACCACTCTCGCTAAGCATGTTTTTGATGATCCGTCGGTGAAAAGGCACTTTGATTGCTGCTCTTTCATAACAGTTTCTCAATCGTACACTATCAGGGAGTTGTTGAAAGATATGATAAAGAAGTTTTGCAAGGACAGCAATGAGCCTATTCCAAAGGGTCTGCAGAAGATGGATGATCAAACATTGATTACTCAAGTGAGACAATACCTTGAGTCAAAAAGGTACTTAGTTTTATTTGATGATGTTTGGAAAGAAAAATTTTCTGATGAGATTGAACATGCCTTAATTAGTAATAACAAAGGAAGTAGAATCATTGTGACAACTAGAATGATGCATGTAGCTGAATATTTTAAGAAAACTTTTCCTGTTCACATTCACGAGCTACAACGTTTGCCTCCAAACAAAGCTCGGGAACTGTTTTGCAACAAGGTGTTTAGAGGGCAATGTCCAATAGAACTTGAGGAGATGTCCAATGAAATTGTTCAAAAATGTGGAGGGCTACCACTGGCAATTGTGGCCATTGGAGGTCTTTTGTCAACAAAACCTAAAACCATGTTTGAGTGGAGAAAGCTGAGTCAAAATCTCAGAATGGAGTTAGAGCGCAATGTGCATTTGACCGATCTGATGAAGATTTTATCTCTTAGTTATGATGATTTGCCTTACCGTTTGAAATCATGCATGCTATATTTTGGTATATATCCTGAAGACTACACCATCAAGCGGAAGAGACTTACTAGGCAATGGATGGCTGAAGGGTTTGTTAAGAATGAGGAGATAAGACCATTGGAGGAAGTTGCTGAAGAGTCCCTGATAGAGTTGATACAAAGAAGTTTGGTTCATGTTTCCAGAAGTGGCTTTGATCGGAAAGTCAAAATTTGTCAAGTCCATGATGTGTTGCGCGAAGTAATCATTAGAAAAATGAAGGATTTAAGTTTTTGCCATTTAATGCATAAAGCTGATGAACAAGTCACTGTTGGAGTAACTCGACGCTTTTCTATAGCAGCTTTCTCTAACAATGACTTGAAGAACTCAGGAACTCGTGCTATATTTGTTTTTGACAAAGTCGAATTGCCTGAACATTTCATGGATGGATTATCTTCCAAGTTCAAGCTTTTGAAGGTACTTGATTTTGAGAATTCTTTGTTGAGTTCTATTCCTGATAACTTGGGGAATCTTTTCCACCTAAGGTACTTGAACCTGAGTCATACAAAAGTTAAAGTTCTTCCGAAATCCATTGGTATGCTGGTCAACTTAGAAACCTTGGATCTAAGGCAAACTAAAGTGCATGAGTTACCAAAAGAGATAAACAAGCTCACAAAATTAAGGCTTCTTCCAGCTTATTATAGAAAATATGAAGGCCATTATTCTATGTTGAACTTTACAGATGGAGTGAAAATGCAAAAAGGTATTGGGGGCTTGATATCTTTACAAAAGCTTTACTTTTTGGAAGCAGATCATAGTGGAATAGAAGTTATCCAAGAGCTCAAAAAGTTGAAACAGTTAAGGAAGTTAGGCATTAAGCACGTGCGGCAAGTATATGGAAATGATCTATGTGCTGCAATACAAGAGATGTACCACCTTGAATCTCTAAATATTGGTGCTATAGATAAAGGTGAAATTCTTGATTTGGATATCGTATCAGCTCCGCCTCATCTTAGAGTGCTCAATTTGAAATGTAGACTAACAAAGTTGCCTAAATGGATTCCAAATCTCAAGTATCTTGTGAAGCTAAGACTTGGCTTATCAAAATTTGAAGATGATCCATTAGACTCTTTGAAGAACTTGCCGAATTTGTTGAGGCTGAATTTGTGGGATGACGCCTATTATGGTGAAAATTTGCATTTTCAGAAAGGAGGGTTTCATAAGCTGAAGGAGTTGGATCTCACTAGATTGAACAGACTAAGTTCTGTATCTATAGACAAAGAAGCTTTACAAAGTCTTGAACACTTCAGATTTAACAATAACCCTCAATTGAAGGTGTTACCTCAAGACCTCAAAAACTTAGAAAACCTTCAATTCCTTGGATTTGCTGATATGCCAGCTGAGTTAGTTGACAGCATTGATCTAGAGACAGGTGGACCATGCCATTGGGTTATCAATCATATTCCCCTTGTACTAATTCGTCAGAAATGGGGACCAAAGTTTCATGACTATGACTTGCGCCCGATTCCTACTCAACTCAAAATCTGAAATATCAAGGTACTCTTTCCTGTGTCCATGTGAACAGATTCAAATTCTCCTGGTTGCAGCTGACATGAAGATGCACACTGTCTCTTCAATCCTTCTATAATGTGCTTGAATCACGTAATAAACTATTTTCTTGGATTGTACTCATCTACTATAATCAAGGAACTTGTACTGTATTTTTCTGTTTTTGTAATTTGTGGTGCATTACATTTATGAAATCTACTTGTAGCAGGTAATTGTTGTATGGATAATAATTTATCAGAAAAATACTAGAAAATGTTAACCTACAAATAGAATGTTATTATATTATATATCTAGTGAAATAGAACTGCTAAGTTTTCCGGCATCTATTATCAGTCTAGTTGGCAATGAGTTTGATTCTTCGAATTCGAGCTGATTGAACTTAGCAAGTATTGGACATCAGATAACATCTCGAATTCGAGCATGTGAATAGAAAAATAAATGATGTGAGAGTTGTCCTTAGTTTAGTGGTTGCTTCTTCGTTACGGTAAGAACATTTGCTTAACAGCATAAGGATCCAAATCCAATAATCTCTATCACAATTTATGAAACATACAATGAACTTCAAATTTCTGTACTAATTATTGAAACAATAACTTTCATAAAACTAATATAGTATTGATATTTAACTTCATACCTTAGAAGATTTTGCACTTTATATGGTAACATATGTAAAAATTGTTACTGCACATTGACTCTTCTCTGAAACATAGATCTCACAACACTCTAACATAAGCTCCATTGTCACAGAGACTTCTTGGTAAGTTGGTACGAGTAAATTACTCTTTTAATCTCTTAACTAAATTTTTGGTTCACTTAATTAATAAACATTGCATTTAGGTCCCCTAATTATATTTTCGTTAGTCAAATTAGTCCCTTATGTTAACTTTTAACACCAAAAATCTAAGGTGGATCAACATTGTAGTGATCCACCATAGATCTCATTAATTTTTTAATTTTAACCATTTGATATTTTTGTATAAATGAGAACCATTGAATCTTGTAGATGTATTGTATGTAATGAAAATGAAGATGTTGGTCCACCTTAGATTTAAAAGTTAACGGAAGGAACTAACTTGACTAACGAAAATACAGTACAGTATATTGATATGAACTCAACTCAGGTTAAAGGTAAACATTATATATTACCCCCTCCGTAACACTTTATAGGTAAAAATGCACTTTCTAGGTTCATTGTATACATTAAATATACAATGAACTTAGAAAGTGTATTTTTGCTTATAAAGTGTTACGGAGAGAGTATTATTTTTAATAAAAATGAATTCGATGAAATTTTTAATTAATTTTAAAACTTCACACTAAATTGAAATATTGTGCTAGTTTGTATCTGTCCTGTCCTCTGTCATGTATGTCCTCGCACAACAATGAAAAATAGTTTTCTGTATAAACTCAACGGATAAAATGAACTTAAGAATGTCTAAACAACATTAATTTGCCTACATTAAAAATGCTTGATACCTGTATAATTCAATTTTTTAAAGAAAATAAATCTAAATAACTTTTTTAATTTGAGAAAATAATTAGAGAAACTAATAAAAACTAGCAATAGACTCGTGCTATTGCACTACATCGAATAACCTCAGTATTTCTGATTTTGTTATGTATAAAAATTGTGCATTTCTTAAAGTTGCTATATTATTGTATATGATGTTTACATTTTTTATTTTATGTGTGATGTTTGTATTATATACTGATGTCTGATACAGAGTACTTGCTAAACTTTAATCAGCTCTTTCGTTAATCATGTAACAAGATTATTTATTCAGCTTTAGAATGGTTTTTTTGTATTATGCTCAATTTTAACAGTTCCTTGTGTCCATGTAAACAGATTCAAATTCTCCATGTTGCAGTTCACAAGAAAGATTCATACAGAGCCTAATATGGTAACATTAAATTTAATAAAACTAAAATAGTATTGATATTTAACTTCATATGGTAACATTTTCTTATTGATCCCTAACTCATTTCTCCTAATCAATCACTAGAGCCGGGTATACGGACCAAGGTCCGCGGGCCAACCCGTTTAACCCGCAGCCCGCACGGACTTAAGACCAAATTTTTTTGGCCCGTTTATATTTTTGCCCGTGTGGGTTGGACCGTTAAAACCGTGGGTTATGCGGGTTAAATCCGCGGGTTAAATCCGCGGGTTCGCGGGTTAGCCTGTGGCCCGCCTTATTTTTTTTATATAATTAATTACAAAATTTATCATATATAAATAACTTGGTCCATGTACAAATTCAACTTTTTTTAACCACAAAAAAAAAAAGACTTAGTCTAAACCCTAATTATAAAAAACAACAACACGCTCCAATTTTAAACAAGTAGACAACAATACAAAACATCAGGATTTAGGCATGTTCTTCTACTTATAATCTTTTGATCTTTTTCACTATCTTTTACTTTGCCTTAGCTGTATATACATTTGTTAGTATTTAAAAGATGCATGTCCAAATGGATAGTTATTTTTCTTGGGGGTATTTTCCGCTATTATGTTTTGAATAATTTGGTTACCTTTATGTGAATTAGTTAAGTTGAATCTGTTAATCTTTTTATGCTTTTTTGGGTACATGTAGAAATATTTTCTCACTAAAATGGACGGTACAAAAATGACGATAAGAATCAGTTGAATTTGATTTTGGTTGCATTACTTACAAAGAGAAGATAGATAAACTCAATGATATCACAAACTTTATTTATTTTTATTTCTTAGTTACAATTTATATGTTATACATAAAATTATTAATAATATATTTTTTTAAGTTTTCATTATATCAATATTTTACTAATTTAGTTTATTTTTTGAAAAAAGTGGTTTTTATTATTTTTTTTTGTAATAGTCCGCGGGTTAACCGTTTAACTCGCGGGCTTATGTGGACTGAACTCGGGCTTAATATTATAACTCGTTTATATTTGCCGACGGGCTTGTTCGCCTCATTTAATATGCGGGTTTATGCGGGGCGGGCTAGCCCGCATACCCAGCTCTATCAATCACCACCTAGGTAGGTACTGTTGGGAAATCGTTTCATAAAACAGTTTTATAAACGCAGCGGAATTTTAAAATTAAAATTTCCCATCAATGGATTCTTGTGAATGAGCATGATCAGGTCTAGAATATTACCTTTGAAGAACAAATTTGTGGTCGCCTTTCTTGATCACAAGCACCGCACTTGCAGCACCTCCACTTAGTCCACACGAACAGGAACCTTCGATCTCACAGTGCTAGCTGTTCTTGGATGAAGGCTGAGGGAATTTTGTGCGGTTTAGGGTTTAGAGAAATTCAGAATTCTTCTAAACTCAGTTAGGGTTCCAAAACGTGACTACTGAACTTCATAAGGCTCTATTCATAGAGTTTCTTATGAGGTCTTTAGTTTACACGAAATTGAGCTTCTCAAGCCCAATAACCGTTTTTCACTAACTGCACCCCCACAATAAGTCTTACTTATTTTTCCCTTCTTAACTGTCCTTATGTGTGTGACCCTGTAGGTTCTTATGACGTTGGCAATAATATTAATCGTAATATTATAAACAGTGAGCGGTATCTAGCAACACATCACTGTTACCCAAGTCACAGGAATGTCACGTGATCTGACTAACCTTTCCGTGATAAATATCTTGTGTATAATTACCCTTTTGTCCTCATGTCTATATTGAACACAAGGCATAGTATGTCATCCTTGTCTAGTTCAATATTGGGCCCATAGACATATCTCCCGTTATGTAGGAGGGACAAATTCCATCTAGGTCACTCATGTCCCTCAGCATGATTCGTGGGATACCCATCAACCAACTTTATAATTATCCAGTTACGGATAACGTTTGAATGGCAACAAGGTATTACACTCCTGCATCTAGGGTACATAGTGGTTTCAGGTCGAATGGTGGAATACACCTTTTATCACTATGAGAAAACTTATGACATTTCATAACACTCTATGTAGTATTCTCATGGTGGGTCAATCCGATATAAAGTTACCCTTAACATTTATATCTATGTGAAGACTTGATAACTCATTATCCATGATCAGTGAGATATGATCATCAGTCTACCAACATAATAGTCTTTATGCTTTAACGTTATCCCATTTCACAATAAAGCTTGAATATGGATATGTTTAAGAATAGTGTTCTTATATTTAATGGAATCTCACGATTAAGTCATACTTAACGTTCCATACAATGAACTTACTATTCTAGGGACTCTATTATTATTTAACACATAAACATAATAAAGAAAAGCCTTTATTTAATAAGTAAATTATTCAATACATTTATTATGCAATTATAAATAATTGGCCTCTAGGGCTTACACCAACAGGTACCTATAGCTAGTCTAAATGAACTGACTCCATTTCTTCTAATTTATCAGTGTCTCACATCAGTTTCGAGATGGCCTGACTATATGTTTATAAGTGAGGGTAATCCTCACCTTACAAATTGATTTTGTATGGTTGAGTTAGCCCGAACTCTTATGCACATTAACAAAACTAAAATATCATATAATAAGTGTCTATGTTTTCAATGTACTGATATTAACTTAACTAACCAAGTGTTTTCAATGCCTATATATTATTAGACTAATTTTAAGCCCACTACAAAATATATATATTTTTCAGCATCACTGATCGGCAAGTTGGCACTAATAATATAATTAATTAGAGCTAACTAATAATATTTCCAAGACCAAGACTTTTCTGGAACAAAAAAAAAAGAAGGTTATTTTATAAAATCAACTTAAAATAATTGTATGTCTCCAGTAGACTAAAAATAATAATAATAATTGTATGTCTCCACAATTAAATTGTATCTTTTGAGAGATTTTATTCATCAAATCGTGTATTTTCTATAAGTGTGAGATTTAAGTGTCTATCTCTTCGCATGTATAGTTCAATAGTAAAAAGTTGGGATATAAAGGAGTTAAGAAAAAGGTTAGGGATTCGATCACTGACAACTAACATTTTCCTCTCCCCCTGAAAAAAAAATTATAATTTTTCTTAATCAGTAGTGTCCATGAGACACTAATTTACATGACCATATATATATTGGTAAGATATTAAAAAATTGAGATAGTTGTATTTGTCCCCACACAACAATAAAAGCAGTTTCTTATATAAACTTAAAGGCTTAATTAATAAAATGGTCCCTTAAAGACATTTTTTGTTTCAGATTGGTCCCTTAAAGAAAAAAAGGTCCAAATAGGTCCCTTAAAGAAAAAAAAGTCTGAATAGGTCATTTAAAGACATATCCGTTAATCAGTTTGGTGACCAAACTGATTAACGGATATGTCTTTAAGGGACCTATTCAGACCTTTTTTCTTTAAGGGACCTATTTAGACCTTTTTTTCTTTAAGGGACCAATATGAAACCAAAAATATTTTTAAGGAACCATTTTATTAATTAAGCCAAACTTAAATCTTCAAAGTTGTTGAAACAAAATTAACTTCCCACATAAAAATACAGTTGTTGCAAATATAACAATATTAATATCCCGAAGACTAAGCAAGTCTTTTCGTTATTGTCTTACCAACTTTTTTTTTTAACTAAATCATATACTCACCCACTTCTTAATATTCTTTGGAGAAGACAAAGACTTTCAAAATGGATTATTTGCTCGATTTCAAATTATAAGAGAAAAAATATAAATAAATAAAAACATTATAATTTAAAGTATTTTTTTTCCTTTTAAAATAAGTTTTATTGATTTTTTTTTTTATTGCAAAGAGGGGCTAAGCCCCAAATTTTATTGATTATTGTTTATTGAAAAATGATGAGAGAAAGAGAGAGAATTTAAAACAAGTAGCATTTAATTTCATTAGAATAAGTGAAAACAATTCTTTAAAAAATAAATACAGTATTTTTCTCTTATAATTTAGGACGGAGGGACAATATATAATTAAAGTTACTAATTGTCTTACTCACCAACTTGTTCTAAAGGAAGTTTATAAAATCAAATCAAAATAATTGTATGTCACACAATCAACTTTGTTCTAAATAAAAAGTTCTGACCAAAAAAAAAGAGTAGTTTCTTGTGTAGTAAAATGACTTTCCAAGAGTGAATTGAAATGGCAGAAATTGTAGTGGTGTTTGTTTTAGAGAAACTCTTCAAACTTGTTGCACAAGAAAGCTACAAACTAATAGTTGCAAAAGCAAAGTTGCTGATAAAGCTACATGAAGGCTTTCAAGAGATCCAACTTGAACTTGAAAGCATCCGAGCTTTCCTCAAGGATGCAGACACAAGAGCTGCTGATGATGGAGGATCCAATGAAGGAGTCAAAACGTGGGTGAAGCAACTCAGAGAAACATCTTTTCGCATAGAAGATGTGATTGATGAGTATGTCATGTATTTGGCAAAAAAGGTCGAAAATTCTGGAAGCCCGATCATAACAAAAAAGAAATCGAAACAGTTCAAAACCAAGAAAAGAATTCAAATTGCTTCTGTTATTAATGGCATCAAGTCATCCCTTGTTGAAATCAATCGAAGAAGATTGAGGTATGACTTCAAAGCTGAAAATGGATCAAGCTCTAGAGGGGCTACTCGAAATGAAAATGATGGTGACCCTCGAATGGCTTCTCTTTTCATTGAAGCGACTCAAATTGTCGGGTTTGAGAAACCAACAGAAGATTTGGTGCGTTGTTTGGTGGAGGGAACCAAGGAGCTCGTGTTGGTTTCTGTGGTTGGCATGGGAGGACTCGGAAAAACAACTCTTTCTAACCATGTTTTTCATAACCAGCGTGTGAAAAAACACTTCGATTACAGACTCTTTATCACAGTTTCTCAATCTTATACTGTGAAGGAGTTGTTGATTGAAATGGTAAAGAAGTTCTGTAAGGACAACAAAAAGACTATTCCAGAGGATCTGCAGGAAATGGATAAACAAACACTGATTAAACAAGTGAGACAATACCTTCAGTTGAAAAGGTACTTGGTTTTATTTGATGATGTTTGGAAAGATATATTTTCTCATGATATTGAACATGCCTTAATTAATAATAATAAGGGAAGTAGAATCGTTGTGACCACTAGAATAATGAATGTAGCAAAATCTTTTAAGAAATCTTTTCATGATGTTATTCTTGAGCTGGAAACTTTGCCTGAAAACAAAGCACAGGAACTGTTTTACAACAAGGCATTTAGAGGGCAGTGTCCAACAGAATTTGAGGAGTTGTCCAACGAAATTGTTCAAAAATGTGGAGGGCTACCACTGGCAATTTTGGTCATTGGAGGTCTTTTGTCAACAAAACCTAGAACCACAATTGAGTGGAGAAAGGTGAGTCAAAATCTCGGAATAGAGTTAAATCTTAATCTAGACAAGATTTTATCTCTTAGTTATGATGATTTGCCTTACCATTTGAAATCATGCATGCTATATTTTGGTATATATCCTGAGGACTACACCATCAACCGGAAGAGACTTACCCGACAATGGATGGCTGAAGGGTTTGTTAGGTATGAGGAGCGAAAAACTTTGGAGGATGTTGCGGAAGAGTACCTGACAGAGCTGATACAAAGAAGTTTGGTTAATGTTTCCAGACTTGGCTTTGATGGGAAAGTCAAAAGTTGTCAAGTCCATGATGTGTTGCGTGAAGTGATCATTAAAAAAATGGAAGATTTAAGTTTTTGTCATTTAATTCATAAAGATAACGAACAAGTCACTGTTGGAATAACTAGACGCTTTTCTATAGCAGCTGTCTCCAACAATGACTTGATAAACACTACTAACAAAGGAATTCGTGCTATTTTCATTTTTGACAAAGGTGAATTGCCGAATGATTTCATGGATGGATTGTCTAAAGAGTTCAAGCTTTTGAAAGTACTTGATTTCGAGAACTCTTTGTTGAATTCTATTCCTGATAACTTGGAGAATCTTTTCCACCTAAGGTACTTGAACCTGAGTCATACAAAAGTTACAGTTCTACCAAGATCCATCGGTAAGCTGGTAAACTTAGAAACCTTGGATCTAAGGCAAACTAAAGTGCACGAGTTACCAAAAGAGATAAACAAGCTCACAAAACTAAGGCTTCTTCCAGTTTATTATAGAAAATATGAAGGGCAGTATTCTATGTTGAACTTTACAGATGGATTGAAAATGCAAAAAGGTATTGGAAGCTTGATATCATTACAAAAGCTTTACTTTTTGGAAGCAGCTGATCATGGTGGAGTAGACCTTATCCGAGAGCTCGAAAACTTGATACAATTAAGGAAGTTAGGCATAAAGCGTGTGCTGCAAGGACATGCAAATGCTCTATGTGCTGCAATACAAAAGATGAAGCACCTTGAATCTCTAAACATTGGTGCTAAAGATAAGGACGAAACCCTTGACTTGAATTTTTTATCAACTCCTCCACCTAATCTTAGAGTTCTCAACTTGAAAGGTAAATTGACAAATTTGCCTAATTGGATTCCAAATCTCAACTGTCTTGTGAAGTTAAGACTCGGCCTATCTAACTTTGAACATGATCCACTAGACTCTTTGAAGAAGTTGCCTGAATTGTTGAGGCTGAATTTGTGGGATGATGCATTTGCCAGTGATAGTTTGCATTTTCAAGTTGGAGGATTTCCAAAGCTGAAGGAAATTGATCTCACTAGATTGAATAAACTCAGTTCTATATCTATAGACAAAGGAGCTTTACTTGGTCTTCAACACTTCAGATTTAAAAACAACCCTCAATTGAAGGTATTACCCCAAGACCTCCAAAACTTGAAAAACCTTCAATTTCTTGGATTTGCCGAGATGCCAGCTGAATTAGTTGATAGCATAGAGGTAGATGGACCATGCCATGGGATTATCAATCATATTCCCCTTGTACAAATTCGTGAGAATGTTGGATCTCAATTTCATGACTATAGGTTGCGACGCATTCGTACAAAAATCAACATGATGCCTGAAACATCAAGGTACTCTTTTCCTCTAACAATGTAATGCTTTTCTTGTTAATAAATTACATTGCCACTCTAACCAAAGTACATATGTTTTCAATTGTGATTTGCATTTCATGCTTTAGTTTTCCCTTAAGATGAATGTTTGTATCTTTCTTGATTTCAAGTAATATTATGCTGTAATGCATGCACAACTATGTTGTTGATACTTTTCCTATTGTATTGATAAAAAAATTATAATATTTAAGTTGATTGTGTATATGTATCCTTCTGCAGAAAATGGCTTAATGAAAGTGGCTATATTTTTGCATTTCTGATTTTGTTATGTCTGATGTTTGCATTAATAAAATTTTATTTAGCTTTGGAAAATTAAGGTCACAAGACATATTAGCCTGTTATATTATTTGTACCATTCTCAAGTTTGACAGTTTCTTGTGTCCATGTGAACAGATTCAAAATCTCCCTGATGCAGCTCACAACAAGATGCACTTTGAACTCTATTAATTATCAATTTGTTTTGGCTTTCTTTTTCTGTTTTCTGTCATTTGTGGTGTGGATGCTTTTCTACATATATGTGTATTAACTTCTTTCATATTTCATTATGCTATTTTTCTTTGTATGCACTGCACTCTTTTTCCCTGAGAAGGTTTTTAACGAGGCAGTTGTTTGTATTTATTTCCTCTTGGGTTTTGGTCTAATCCCCCCAAGATGTTTGTTCTCAGTTGCAATTTTTAATAATATTTTACTTTGAAGTGTTGCTTTAGGTGGTTAGGAGGAGACGTGTCAACGTAGTTGAGACGCCTCCTTTCCATCATTTGCGCCTCATTGTGAATTTGTGATCTACAATTATACCAAAGAGTCATCGCCACTCTATGAACCACGGACACCGGACACGACACAAACACGATGACACCGATAATAATTTGAAAAAATGACATAATTTTCAGTGTAAACATAAGTGTTGGTATCGTGTCAGTGGCCGACACCGACGCGTGTCTGACAGCAGGGCACGCCTAATTTGAGGAGTGTCTGTGCTTGATAGTTGCCACTTAATATCTTGTGGTGTCTATTCCATTCTAATCCAAAAACTTATATGCATATTATTAGTCTATAGTTGAGTACCAAATAATAAGAAGCTAAGACAACAGTGATTACAACTAACTACTACAGATATAATACTAATTGTGAGAGATTAATTAGTTGAATGAAATCAAAATTTTGATGTTCAGATAGCATTTCTCTTATCGATAATATGAGAACTATGTGGATTGCGAATATAATCCTGTATCTTTTTAAAACTAAATTAAATATAAACTAGTACTAGCAAATTATTGCACAGATGAAATAAGAATTTTTCTATCATGTGCAAATTTGTACATGTTAAAAAGTTCAAAATAGTAAGTTTGTTTGAAACTTGTGCATTTTATATTAAATAATTTTTTAATAAATAATTGTTTTTCAATAAAAAAATTATTACTTTTAGTTGTTTTAATATGTGCAATATTATTCTGTCAAAAAAAAAAAGTGCAATATTGCCTAGGTTTGAATCTAGTAGTAAGAGATTTTGGTAATATGTGGGTTCGATTCTCAGCTTCATTTTACAACCAAAAAAAATTCCTAACTACCTACTACACTCACTTATTCTTTTTTTTTTTTATAACTCTCTGGTTCCAAGGGAAAGATGCCCTTGTAGTTCAGAGTTCGGCCGCGAGGTAAGTAAAGTCTAACCAAGAAATTGTTCCATCCAGGAATCGAACCAGCTAGGTTCTCCCGAAATCCGTCATTTGGTGAAGCTCATTAACCACTTGAGCCAATAGCTTGGATATGTTGAAAGAGAGTAAGTGTGAATGATTCCTAATTACCTACTACCTATTATTCTGCTTGCAGTATATGTTGAAAGAGAGTAAGTGTGAATGATTCTCAAAACAAATTAAAATAGAGCAGCAGACGATTTTGAAAACATCTGTATTTGTTCCCACACAACAATAGAAAATTAGTTTCTTGTAGACTAAACTAATCATTAATTAGTCCAAAGTTTTCCCACTAATCAAAACTAAGGTACATAAAAGCTAAGCACCAACACAAGGCACATGAACTTGCTTGCAAAAGCTAATATGATAAAAATATTGAAAATAGAATAACCATTCTAGATTCATGGACAAAAAATTAAATAAACATGTTTTTTTGTTGTCACAGATAATTAGAGCAAATCAATAACAATATCCTGAAGACCGTCCCGTGAGCTTAGTTCAGTTGGGAGGGACATTACATTATATATGCAGAGAGCTGAGGTTCGAACTCCGGTCATCCACTTATTCACCTTAAAGTGAAATTTCCAACCATTAGGCTACTTGACCAACAAAAAACAAAATCTCGAATACCTTTTATTATTATAAAAAAAAGACCTTTTATTATTTTTTTAATAATAATAATGTTATGTGAACAACTAAATTGAACGGCCGGTATATTGATATTAGTTAGTCGATTTTTTTGATTTTTTATTGTATCTCGGGCTGCGTGCATATAATGAAAGGTGTGTATAAGGAGTATGAATCCTTTCCATTTTTCAAAAGAAATGGAGATATCAATTTTTATAATTTTGAAGTAAATCAATAAAATAAATGTATGTTTTTTTTAAGAATTATTGACATTATTTGAATATTTATACACTAAAACTTTAGTAATTGTCTTTTCCATTTATTTTTAAAAATGAGAGGTCTCTAATCGTGTAGAAGTCTGAAATAAAGTACCCTGTGTTGTTCATTTTGGCTTTTGGGTTGTTCAAATATCATCCTCTAATAATAGTAACTACTAATAATAATAATAATATCCCGAAGACCAAGACTATATTCATTATTTTCACATTGTATGTATATTTATTTATATAAAAGAAAGTGTGTATAGAATTGAAGTTAATTGTCTTTGTCTTACTCACTAACTTATTCTAAGGGCAGATTATAAAACCAAATTAAAATGATTATTTCTCTCCCGACCTTTCGCATTTTTTTTCTACCTCTGAATTTTCGTTTTTGCCCTTGGCGGTACTGCGGTTTATACGAATTGAATTTTTTTGTCATGCTAAAAAATTTTGGTTAATATAAACCGAAATATTGTGTTCCAAATTTTTTTCCACATTTCCTGCATAAATTCTGCATAAGATCCTCAACTTCCACAATTTATTTGAAATATTAAACAATGTCCGATTTGAGTAAACGGCCACTCGTTGGAAATCTTAGGGTGTCAAGAATACAAATATAATTTTTGTTTTCAGGGTTAACTATCCAATTGGTTCAGTTTGACCAAATAATGAGTACTGGTACAGAAATAGAGAAGAAACTTTTCTCAAACTTGTAGGTAGATTTTCTCATACTATACTTAATGAAATTTAACAATTCCGGTGTCAATACTGTAGTAAATTTTGTCTTCTTTACAGTAGATTAACATTAATTAGCATACGACTTATATTCAGAGAGCTATGATAAATTTACCACAGGTATCGCTACAACATTTTGCAGAAACATTTCTCAAACTTATAGGTAGATTTTCGCATACTATACTTAATGAAATCTAACAATTCGGGTGTGAATCTTGTAGTAAATTTTGTTTTCTTTACACTAGATTAAAAATCATTAGCATACGACTTATATTCAGAGAGCTATGATAAATTTACCACATGTATCTCTACAACACTTTGCAGAAACGTTTCTCAAACTTGTAGGTAGATTTTCTCATACTATACTTAATGAAATTTAACAATTCCGGTGTCAATCTTGTAGTAACTTTTATCTTCTTTAGCTTAGATTAAAAATCATTAGCATACGACTTATATTCAGAGAGATATGCTAAATTTACCATAAGTAGCTCTAATTTTCACATAAATCTTTCTTCTTTTTAGGGGTAAATTTATCTTATTTTGGTTTATATAAACCGAATTTTTTTTCCATGTTTAAAAACTTCGGTTCGTAAAAACCGAAGTTTGTTGGGAAAAAAATTTCAAACCGCAAGGGGCAAAATGAGATTTTTTGGGGGTATAAAAAAAGGAGGGGGTCGGGAGAGAAATCATCAATTAAAATTATTGTCTCCACAATCAACTCGTGGAGCCCAAACAGATTTGGGACTCAAACCTTTGCATATTGTAGCCCATATCCAAAAAAAAAAACTTTCTATAGTTTCTTCTATATTTGTTTTGTTAAAAAAAAACTTTGTTCTGAATAAAAAGTAGTTTCTTGTGTAGTAAAAAGTCTTTCCAAAAGTGAATTGAAATGGCAGAAACTGTAGTGTTGTATGTTTTACAGCAATTCTACAAAGTTGCTGTAGAAGAAATCTACAAACTTGCTGTAGAAGAAGTAGCTTTGCTGAAAGAGATACAGAAAGGCTTTGAAGATATCAAACATGAACTTCAGAGCATCAAAGCTTTCCTCAAGGATGCAGACACAAGGGAGGGAGTCAAAGCTTGGGTTGACCAGCTAAGAGAAACATCTTTTCGCATAGAAGATGTCATTGATGAGTATGTCGAGTATTTATCTAAAAAGGTCAAGAATTCTGGAAGCGTAGCCTTAATCAAAAAGGTAGCTCAAAAGTTCAAAACTGTGAACCAAAGAGATCAAATAGCTTCTGCTATTCAAGACATCAAGTCATCACTTGTTAAAATCAATGAAAGAAGATTAAGGTATGACTTTAAGGCTGAAAATGGACCAGGAAGCTATAGAGGGGCTACTCAAAATGAAAATGATGGTGACCCTCGAATGGCTTCTCTTTTCATTGAAGCGACTCAAATTGTGGGGTTTGAGAAACCAACAAAAGATTTGGTGCGTCGTTTGGTGGAGGGAACCAAGGAGCTCGTGTTGGTTTCTGTGGTTGGCATGGGAGGACTCGGAAAAACAACTCTTTCTAACCATGTTTTTCATAACGAGCGTGTGGAAGAACACTTCGACTATAGACTCTTTATCACGATTTCTCAATCTTATACTGTGAGGGAGTTGTTGATTAATATGGTAAAGAAATTCTAAGAAATTTTTCTGATGATATTGAGCATGCCTTAATTAATAATAACAAAGGAAGTAGAATCATTGTGACCACTAGAATGATGCCTGTAGCTGAATATTTTAAGAAATCTTTTACTGTTCATATTCACGAGCTACAATTTTTGCCTAAAGAGAAAGCACGCGAACTGTTTCGCAAGAAGGCATTTAGATCTCACCCTGAAAATCAGTGTCCAAAAGATCTTGTGAAAATGTCCAATGAAATTGTTAAAAAATGTGAAGGGCTACCATTAGCAATTGTGGCCATCGGGGGTCTTTTGTCAACAAAAACAAAAACCATCGAGTAGGAAAAGGTGACAAAAAATTTGAGAATGGAGTTACAATCAAATGCACATTTATTTAATCTAAGAAGAATTTTATCTCTTAGTTATGATGATTTGCCTTGCCATTTGAAATCATGCATGCTATATTTTTGGTATATATCCTGAGGATTACACCATCAACCGGAAGAGAATTACCCGACAATGGATGGCTGAAGGGTTTGTTAGGTTTGAGAAGAGAAGAACTTTGGAGGATGTTGCAGAAGAGTACCTGACAGAGTTGATACAAAGAAGTTTGGTTAATGTTTCCAGAATTGGCTTTGATGGGAAAGCCAAAAGTTGTCAAGTCCATGATATGTTGCATGAAGTGATCATTAAAAAAATGGAAGATTTAAGTTTTTGTCATTTAATTCGTAAAGATGATGAACAAGTCACTGTTGGAATAACTAGACGCTTTTCTATAGCAGCTGTCTCCAACAATGCTTTGAGAAACAATAGAAATGAAGGAATTCGTGCTATTTTTGTTTTTGACAAAGGTGAATTTCCTAAACATGTCATGGATGGATTATCTTCCAAGTTCAAGCTTTTGAAAGTACTTGATTTCGAGAATTCTAGGTTGAATTCTATTCCTGATAATTTGGGGAATCTTTTCCACCTAAGGTACTTGAACCTGAGTCATACAAAAGTTACAGTTCTACCAAAATCCATTGGTATGCTAGTCAACTTAGAAACCTTGGATCTAAGGCAAACTAAAGTGCACAAGTTACCAAAAGAAAGCTCACAAAGCTAAGGCTTCTTCCAGTTTATTACAGAAAATATGAAGGGCGGTATTCTATGTTGAACTTTACAGATGGATTGAAAATGCAAAAATGTATTGGAAGGTTGATATCATTACAAAAGCTTTACTTTTTGGAAGCAGCTGATCATGGTGGAGTAGACCTTATCCGAGAGCTCGAAAAGTTGATACAATTAAGGAAGTTAGGCATAAAGCGTGTGCGGCAAGGACATGCAAATGCTCTATGTGCTGCAATACAAAAGATGAAGCACCTTGAATCTCTAAACATTGGTGCTAAAGATAAGGACGAAACCCTTGACTTGGATTTTTTATCAACTCCTCCACCTAATCTTAGAGTTCTCAACTTGAAAGGTAAATTGACAAATTTGCCTAAATGGATTCCAAATCTCAACTATCTTGTGAAGCTAAGACTCGGCTTATCTAACTTTGAACATGATCCACTGGACTCTTTGAAGAGTTTGCCATATTTGTTGAGGTTGAATTTGTGGGATGATGCATTTGCTGGTGATTATTTGCATTTTAAAGTTGGAGGGTTTCCAAAGCTGAAGGAAATTGATCTCACTAGATTGAATAAACTCAGTTATATATCTATAGACAAAGAAGCTTTACCTGGTCTTGAACACTTCAGATTTAAAAACAACCCTCAATTGAAGGTCCAAACCTTGAAAGACCTTCAATTCCTTGGATTTGCTGAGATGCCAGATGACTTAGTTGATAGCATTGATCCAGAGAAAGATGGCCGATACCATTGGATTATCAATCATATTCCCCTTGTACAAATTCGTCAGAATTTTGGACCAAAATTTCATGAGTATACTTTGCGCCGCATTCCTACACAATCAATATCTGAATATCAAGGTACTCTTTCCCCTAACGATGAATGTTATGCTTCTCTTGTGAATGTTTGAAATTAAAGTGCCACTCTAACCAAAGTACCTTTTTCAAATTTTCATTTAATTCTTCAATCTTCCTGTTACATGAATGTTTGCATATATTTTATTTCAAGTAAATTTATGCTTTAATGCATGCACAACTATCCTAAGAAAAGTTCAAGTTGATGGTGTAAATGTAATATCTATCTGCATATAACAGTTGAATGAAACTTTTAATATTTTTGCATTTCTGAAAGTTGCTATATTATTGTGTATGATGATATTTTTATTTTGTTATGTACTGGTGTTTGTATTATATACTGATATCTGATACTTGCTAACTTTAATCAGCTCTTTCGTTAATCATGTAACAAGATTATTTATCTGCACAATTTCGACAGTTTCTTGTGTCCATGTAAACAGATTCAAATTCTTCATGATGCAGCTGACAAGAAGATGCACTTTGAACTCTATTAAATGTCAATTTGTTTAGGCTTTCTTTTTCTGTTTTCTGTCATTTGTGGTTTGGATGCTTTTCTACATATATGTGTATTAACTTCTTTCATATTTCATTAAGCTATTTTTCTTTGTTGCACTGAACTCTTTTTCCCTGAGAAGGTTTTTAACGAGGCAGTTGTTTGTATTTATTTCCTCCTTAGGTTTTGGTCTAATCCCCCCAAGATGTTTGTCATCTATTGCAATTTTTAATAATATTTTACTTTAAACTGTTGATTTAGGTTATTAGGAGGAGAGGTGTCCAACGTAGTTGAGACGCCTCATCTCCATATTTATGCCTCATTGTGATCTACAATTATATTAAAGAATTGTTCCCGTCCTTATGAAGCACGGACACTGGACACAACTTGACACCAATAATAATTTAAGAAAATGACATAATTTTCAGTGTAATATAAGTGTTGGTATCGTGTCGGTGTTAGAATTAATATGAAATTGTGAAGAATTAATAATATTATATAGTAGTGAGTGAAGAAAGAGAGAATCGAAGGTCACCATAGCAGCAGCAGTTTGTGTAATCCATTTCTTCACCAATTTTTTCCAAGAGCTGCTGTACGCGGGAATATAAAGTTACATACTAATAAGAAAAACCGATTAAACCGAAAAATCAAATTGAAAGATAACCGATTTAGTTTAGTTATTGTTCTTCCAAGTTCACACAAACACCTATGAAGTGAAGACACTGTGTCAAGGAATGGCTTTAAGATTTTTTTTTTTTATTTAAGATTTGTTATCCCACAAACCCACTTGGGTTCGATTTGCAGTGTTGGCTTGAACTTAGGCTTAGTTTGAGTGGAAAGGAAGATGATTTTTTAGTTGTTTGGTATGACTGAAAGTGAATAGAAAATGAAAGAAAAGAAAAAGATAGTAAATTACATAACTACTCTTCTATAAAAAAGAAGATATTACTTATTTATAAAATATTTTAATTTTTTTTGTTTACAATGAACTGGGAATCGAACACATGACTTATAACATACTACTCAAATCTCTCACCACTAGACCAAACTTAGTTGTTTTAAAATATTTTAAATTTTGAAATAGGTAATTATTATACTATATTGTTGTCTCATTAAAGAGTTTCTATAAAACTAAATAATAATATTATATTGTTGGCCCATCATTGTGTTTCTGGCTGTGGCGAGGTAGAGTCGGCTCAGCACTTGTTCTTTTCTTGCAGCACTTTTGGTGCCCTTTGGTCTCTTGTCAGCTCTTGGATTGAATCTTCATTGGTGAGTGCTCAGACTCCTTCAGATCATTTTGTTCAGTTTACTACTTCAGCAGGTGGTCTTCGAGCTCGACGTCCCTTCATGAAACTCATATGATTTGCTTGTGTGTGGATTGTATGGACCGAAAGAAACTACAGATTATTCATAGGCTCGACAAACTCATTACATCATATGTTGGACAAGATCAAGACTTTTTCTTACAGGTGGTTGAAAAGCGATGAGTAGTATTTTAGCTTTGAACTGCCATAGTTGGTGGTCTAGTCCTATGCTTTGTTTGGGTCTTGTATAGTTTCTTTTGGTTCTTGTATTTTGACTCTAGTGTAACCTTACTCATTCTCTCTTGACACGTCTTGTGCTGAGAAGATTTTTGTTTAATATATATCTCATTTTGACTTATTCAAAAAATAATATTATAAAAAAAAACTAAATAATAAAGGCAAAATTACACTACAGATCCTTTATCTTATTTTTTTGTAACACTTTGGTCCTTTATCTTTTTTTTGTAACAATTTGGTCCTTTATCTTTTTTTTTTTGTAACACTTTGGTCTTTGTCTTATTTATTTATAAAAAATAAAGGACCACAATGTTACAAATAGAAAAAGATAAAGGACTAAACTGTTACAAAAAAGGGACTAAAGTGTTACAAATAAAAAAAAATAAAGGACTAAAGTGTTACAAATAAAAGATAAAGGACCAAAGTGTTACAAAAAAAAGATAAAGAACCAAAGTATTACAAAAAAAATAAGATAAAGGACCTGTAGTGTAATTTTGCCAATAATAAAGTTGCAATTGTTTTGTACCTGCGCATGTGCTATTTACTTTAATGGCAAGTATTGAGAAAAAATATTTAACTTAAGGCTTTGTTGGGATGAGAAAGGAAAGTGAAAGAAAATAAAGTGAGAGAAAAGAATGTGAGTAGAAAGTGAGATGATTGTTTTGTAGTAATTGACATAACTATCCTCAGACAAAATTAATATATTAATGTAGAAATGAGTATTAATATATGTATATATTTATATAATATTGTTAAATATTATTAAGTTATTTATTATTTAAATATTGATTTATTTATTAATTGAATTTTGTTATTAATCAAGTATTTTTTTTGGCAAGTATTTAATAAGCTAAAACAAAACAAAAAACTGCATTAATGTAAAAAAAAAATCATGTTAGTATTGCTACAGAGAAGTGCGTAAAATATGTATTTGGAAGGGTACTGAAACTATTTGATGCCAAAACTTGCCCCGAACTCTGGACTACTAGGATCCCTTTCCCCTAAAAACTAGAGGGTGAAAACAAAAACAAAAAATACGTAAAATAAATATAAGATTGAAGCAGTTAATTGAAAAATAAAACAAGAGTATTGCGACGTCGTTTAAATAAATGTATAGTTGTATATTAGTATCTCGAAAGCAAGGGTTGTATTGTCTTTTTACAATATTACATCTCCACTTCTTGTTTTCTTTCCAAATGTGGATGGAAAGGTTTTCACCTGTGGGACCCATGAAAATTAAACCTTCTTTCCTCTCTGACAAAGATTCCAAACGGAATGGTTCACTGTTCCTTTCCGTCCAATTATGGGGGGAAACCATTTTGGTATAGGGCCTACCAAAATCTTTCTTTCCTTCTCCTTTTTCATTTGTTCCAAACAAGCAAGATTCCTCTATTCATCCTCTTTCCCTTCCCTTAGTTTCTTTCCTTCCTCTTTCTCTGGAACCAAATACAGTGTTAGTGTTCTCCTCTTAAAGTTTCAAGTTCGATTGTGTCAATTTTAGTGGATTAGTTCATACAGAATAAAAACTAAAAACTTCTGACTTTAAACGGCCCCCGCAAATGGATGATGGGATTGATCCTATCGAACTAGTCGATTCTTAAGGCAGATATTGAGTTTTTTCTTAAAAAAAAATTGTTATTCGACTACACTAATCCTGTTATACACTAGTGAGGATCCATTGAAAAACTTTACTCTATATGGATTGATCAAACACACCATATGACACTAGGAGGATTCAAACTTGAGAACTTAAAATAAAGATATCCTTTTGTCATCCTAATAGTTTATCGTGCTCCCTATACCTTTATTATTTTACCCTTCCGTGATTTAAGTAGCGGACGTTATAAATATATGATGTTTTTGGGGATATCCGCTACCTAAATAGCGGACGAGGGTATCTGATAAATTCATAGGGCGCGCGAAAAATTGATTAGGGTGACAAAAGAAAAACTCTAAAAACTAAAAAAAAACATACTTCAAAGTCATAAGTCCTGGAGGCCAACTTATCTGTTTAGCCTTTTAAGAAGTTTATATTCCAAAATACGGGTTGAATATAGTTGATTATGATAGTATTATTACAAAGAAAATGTTAAATAGTGACTTCAAAGCAATATGGTTAATGAAATAAAAATCACAATATAATCTTAATATTATAATTTTTATTTAAAACTTTTGTTTTTTTTTCTTTCTATTTTTCACTATTTAGCATGATATAAATATAAATTCCTAGCAATGAAGAGAAGACAATGAATGAAGAGAAGAGACCACTTGGATTAAACAAATAATAGCATTATTGTCAGACAGCTGTATATAAGTGGGGTCTGAATTAAGTGCCATACACATCCACTTGTTCTGTTTATAGTAGTATATAAAAAACGGTTAAGGTTTTTTTTTTTTTTAAAACTTGGTATCCGGTCTTAGGACCGACTAATTGAAGGGGATCAATCCCACCGCCCACTTGCGGGGGCCCCATTTAAAGCCAGAGTTTTTTTGCTCTGTATGGACTTAGCCCACCGAAATTGGCACCAGTGGGAATCGAACCTGAGATCTTGAGAGGAGCATACTCCAAGGGCCCAAGACAACACCACTCGACCAACCCCAAGTGGGTTAAAAAAAAAACGGCTAAGGTTACACCGGATCACATTCACAAATGGTTCACTCTGGACAAGTAATCTATCGAATATTAATTTTATAAAATTTACAATTGGATTGAAAATTTATATCGTATAGATCATCCATAAATTTTTTAATTTGAAAATATTTGATGTGTTATTGAGATCCATTAAGATTTAAGTTATTTAATAAACCGTTAATCTTGATGTGTCTCAATAACATGTCAAATGGTTTTCAATTTTTCTAAATTTTCTATGGATGATCTATATGATCTAAACTTTCAATTCAACGGTGAATTTTGTAAAATTCGTATTCATTATAATGTTATTCGTGATTGGTCCACCATGGACCACTTAATGAAGTCGTCCATATTAGAATTTACCAATAAAAAACATTAAAATGGAGCCATCAAAATTGATATAATTGCAATTCTACCCACACAACAATAAAAAATAAAAAAAAATCAGTTATCTGTATAAACCGACCCAACTTTATCAATCATTACTTTAGTCAAAATTCTTTCCAAGAATCAAATCTAGCGTTTAAACAAAGTTAAGCATCTACAAAACACTTGAACTTCCTTGCAAGAGGATCATTGAAAATGGCAGAAACTACAGTGTCATTTGTTTTGGATCAACTCTACAATCTTGCAATAAGAGAAGGAACCTTACTTGCAGGAGTAAACAAAGATTTCAATGACATCAAAGTTGAACTTGAAAGCATCCAAGCTTGTCTCAAGGATGCAGACACAAGAGCAGCTGATGATGGTGGAGGAGGAGGAGCTAATGAAGGTGTCAAAGCTTGGGTGAAGCAGCTTAGAGAAGCATCTTTTAGGATTGAAGATGTGATTGATGAATATGTCATGTATTTGGGACAAAGGATCAATGATTCTGGATGTGTAGCTTCACTCAAAAAGGTAGCTCAAATGATCAAAACCATGAAGCAAAGACATAGGATTGGTTCTGAGATGAAAGATATCAAGTTATCTATTAATGAAATCAAAGAAAGAAGTTTGAGATATGAGTTTAAGCCTGAAAATAATGGATCAGGAAGCTCTAAAGGGGTTAGTCAAAATGGAAGTTTTAGTGATCCTCGAATGGCGTCACTTTTCATCGAAGAGGCGCAAGTTGTGGGATTTGAGTTGCCAAGAGATGAATTGGTGAGTTGTTTGGTGGAAGGAACTAATGAGGTTATGTTGGTTTCTGTGGTTGGTATGGGAGGACTTGGAAAAACAACTCTTTCTAACCATGTTTTTAATAACAAGGTTGTGAAAAAGCACTTTGATTGTCGATGTTTTATCACGGTTTCTCAATCGTATACTGTGAGGGAGTTGTTGATTGATATGGTGAAGAAGTTTTGCAAGGACTGCAATGAGCCTATACCGAAGGGTCTTCAGACGATGGATGACAAGACATTGATTGCTCAAGTGAGACAATACCTTGAATCAAAGAGGTACTTAGTGTTTTTCGATGATGTTTGGAAAGAAAATTTTTCTGATGAGATTCAACATGCTTTAATTAGTAATAACAAAGGAAGTAGAATCATTGTGACTACTAGAATGATGCATGTAGGTGAATATTTTAAGAAATCTTTTCTTGTTCATGTTCATAAGCTACAACCTTTGTCTCCTGAGAAATCATGGGAACTTTTCTGCAACAAGGCGTTTAGATCTAGGCCGGGAAAGCAGTGTCCAACAGAACTCGAGGAGTTGTCTGTTGAAATTGTTCAAAAATGTGGAGGGCTACCACTGGCAATTGTGGCTATTGCTGGTCTTTTGTCGACAAAACCGAAAACCATTTTTGAGTGGGAAAAGGTGTGTAAAAACTTGAGTATGGAGTTAGATCGCAATGCACATTTAACAAGTTTAATAAAGATTTTATCTCTTAGTTATGATGATCTTCCTAATCATTTGAAATCATGCATGTTGTATTTTGGTATATATCCTGAGGACTACATCATCAATCGCAAAAGAATTACTCGGCAATGGATGGCTGAGGGGTTTGTTAAGGATGAGGAGAAAAGGCTGTTGGAGGAAATTGCTGAAGATCACATGACACAGTTGATAAATAGAAGTTTGGTTCAAGTTTCCAAAGTTGGTTTTGATGGGAAAGTGAAAACTTGTCAAGTCCATGATTTATTGCGCGAAGTGATCATTAGAAAAATGAAAAACTTAAACTTTTGCCATTTAATACATGAAGATGATGAACAGGTCACAGTTAGAATAACTAGGCGCTTCTCGATAGCAGGTAATGCAAACAATGTGTTGAAAAGCTCTAATAACTCGGGACTTCGGGCGATTTTTGTTTTTGACAGCGGAGAACTAAATGAACATTGCATTAGCCGAGCATTTGCCAAGTTCAAGCTTTTGAAAGTACTTGATTTTGAGAAATCTATGTTGAATTTTGTTCCTAATAACTTAGGGAACCTTTTCCATTTAAGGTACTTGAACCTGAGTCATACAAAAGTTAAAGTTCTTCCTAGATCCATCGGTAAGCTACTGAACTTAGAAACTTTGGATTTAAGGCAAACTCAAGTGCATGAGTTACCAATAGAGATAAACAACCTCACCAAGCTAAGGCTTCTTCCTGTTTATTATAGAAAATATGAAGGTGATTATTCTATGTTGAACTTCACTACTGGTGTGCAAATGCAAGAGGGTATCGGGTGCTTGACATCTTTACAAAAACTTTACTTTTTGGAAGCGGATCACGGTGGAATAGACCTTATCGAAGAACTGAAAAAGTTGAGGCAGTTAAGGAAGTTAGGCATAAGGCATGTGCGGCGAGAATATGGAAATGCATTATGTGCTACAATACAAGAGATGAAACATCTTGAATCTCTAAATATTACTGTTATAGCTGAAGAGGAAATCCTTGACTTGGATTTCGTGTCAACTCCACCGCCTAATCTTAAAGTCCTCAACTTGAAATGTAAACTAACAAAGTTGCCTACTTGGATTCCAAAACTCAAATATCTTGTGAAGTTAAGGCTTGGCTTATCTAACTTTGAACATGATCCACTAGACTCTTTGAAGAATTTGCCGAATTTGTTGAGGTTGAATTTGTGGGATGATGCATTTTCTGGTGAAAGTTTGCATTTTCAAGTTGGAGGGTTTCCTAAGCTGAAAGAACTTGATCTCACTAGATTGAATAAACTAAGTTCTATCACTATTGAGAAAGGAGCTTTACTTGGTCTTGATCATTTCAGATTGAACAACAATCCTCAATTGAAGGTGGTTCCACAAGACTTTAAGCACCTGGAAAATCTTCAATTCCTTGGATTTGCTGATATGCCACTTGAATTGGTTGATAGCATTGATCCAAGAAAAGGTGGAGAATGTCATTGGATAATCAAGCATATTCCTCTAGTACTCATTCGTCGGAAAGTAGGATCGAGATTTCATGACTATGAGTTGTACCCTATTCCTACTATATCCAATGTCTGAAATATCAAGGTACTCATCCTTCTTACAATAGAATGCTTCAGTCTTCCCTTATAATATTTTTCTTCATAAAAAAGTTACTATATTTTATTTGATTGTGTATATGTAACATCCATCTGCATATAATGGTTGAATGAAAGTGGCTATATTTTGTATTTCTGGTTTAGTTATGTATCGTTTTTGTATTAATGAGATTGATTATAATTTTTTTCATTTTAATCGTGCATGTTTATCGATGTCTTATACTTGCTAACTTCAGTTATCTCTGTTATAAATGAAGTTACCAATATTGTTTAGTCAGGACTGAAAATTTAAGATCACAAGACCAAAATTAGCTTGTTATGTTATTTGTATCATGCTCAATGTTGATAGTTTCCTGTGTCCAATTGAACAGATTCAAATTCTCCATGCTGCAGCTCAAAAGAAGATGCACTTTGTTTCTTCATTCCTTCAATGGTGTGCTTGAATCTCCCAATAATAAATTATTTCCTTGAGTAGAACTCATCTACTTTTTAATCAAAGCAACGTGTATGTACTCTATTAATTGACAATTGAGTTTTGGCTTTCTTTTTCTGTTTTCTGTCATTTATGGTGTTGATCATTATTGACTGTGGATGCTTTTCTACAAACAGTGGAATGGACAATTCTTTGGATATTTCGATTCTGTGGATGTTTTTATACATGTTACGAGCTGTTTTCATAAGCTATATCAGAGAACTTATAATAATAAGCTGGAAAAAATTTATGAAAATTGTTATAAGCATTTTTCATAAGTTCTCCTCTTTAAGCCTCTCACACACCACACTTCCACTGATACATCCTCCTCTTTTGACTTAGGTTCTTGTGGTATCCTGAAATTACCCCCGCTTTGAATTTCAGCCTTGTCCCCAAGGTTGATTCCCGGAAATTGACTTTTTAGCAGTAGTTCTTCCTCCCACAAGGCCTAGGGAAATACAATCCCTAGCCTTACTAGGAATCTCTCACTCTCCCTCCATCAAGTCAAATTAGGCCATGAGGAGAGCCTCACTAGTTAGATCATCACATTGGACTAAGATACTTATATGTTGCTCAATATAAATTGTTTCATCCAATGTGAGACTTTAACTCACACCTGACATATCACAATAAAAAGTATTAGTCAAAACAACATGATTAAAACCAATATTCTCCAAGAAACCTGCCACGTGATTCGCTTCACAAAGAGTATGAGTGGACTTCATTTTTGTCACTTAACCTGCACGTTTTTTTATCCTATAATCAATCCCATTGCAAGGATGGGTAATAGGGAAACCTCGTTGAATAAGATTAATGGCCGTCAATGAATCCGATTCCATCCAAATATTAGTAAACCCTTGAGAGATAGGTAGCCGAAGGCTTTGGAGAAAAGCCCATAATTCAGCATGAGTAATCGAGCAAACTCCTAAATTACAAGAGAGGCCTACTAAAAAGGCCGCACCTGCACCGTGAGGCACTCCATCACAGTTAACATCACTATTTCACATGGCACAGTTCTTCCTATGATTTGCCTTTGCTGCAAAATCAAAGCCATTTGTCATACCCTTTCATGTCTTTGTCACTCGGCTTCCACTTTCGCGTGATGAAAAACAGAACAATAAGGGCTATAAGAACCGAAACAATGGCTGAAGCAGGATAGATGCTATTTCAATGGCATTGAAACCATTATCACTATTTTTTTGGTAGTTTGTGATGTAATAGGAGAATTGTCATCAACCTGCCCTTGTTGATTTGCTAATGGCACGTTGAATGTAGAGAATGGAGTGACACTTGCCAGACCAGCAAGAATATGTCCAGAAAGGTTGTTGTTATTTAGCAAAACATATTGGTCAGATTTTTCGTGATTCGGAAACTAAATTCCGAACTGTGCCTACATAAAATTGGTTCGGAAACTACATTCTAAACCAAAAATAAATTCGAAAAAAAAATATATAATAAAAAAATAAAAATAAATTCGGAATAAAAATAAATTCGGAAAGTAATTTCCAAACTGAGTTTAAGGGTAAAAACGGAATTTTGAGGGGCTGGGAGAAATGTAGGGAGCCTAAACAGAAATTTTTTGCCATCACTCTCATCAGCAACTTTGTTTTTTTTTTTCACCACTAGTTTAATCTGGTTCGTGGGTCAGTTTTGTCATCAACTGGTTCCAGCCCCCTTTGATCGCATTTGCGGGGATCGAACCGCGGTCCTCCCTATCAATATAAGCCCAAACGATGAAGTACACACATTCCTTGATTCTAGCAGATGAGGTTAATTCTATGGTGTGCTTGAATTTTAAAGGTTGAATTGAATTTTAAAGGTTAATTCTATGGTGTTAATTCTTTTGTGAGCGGCAACATGAAGATATTTAATTGAATCTGTTTACATATGCATAGGAAACAATCAAGTTAAGCCTTATATAAATAACACAAAATATTTTACTGATGGAAATCAAGAAAGATGGATAGAAGATTTAATTCGTGAGGTTTTTGCACCTCGGGATGTGTCAGATTTTAACAATCCATCTGCTTCGCCTTCATGAAAAGGATGATATCCTATGGAGGTTTAGTGCAAATGCTGATTACTCAGTAAAAAGTGTATATAGATTGTATTGAAACCTTGGTTAACCGAGAGGAGTGGAAAGTGGATGGTGATTGGAAGGAATTGTCTTCTCGATAAGCCGTGACTGAGAAGGAAGGGAGTGGGGAGCTCGTTATGTGTGGTTTGTGAGGCTGACGCAGAATCAAACTGGCAACTTTTCTTGGTATGTGCATTGCAGAAAGTATAAACCCTTAACATATTTTGGAGCAATTGATGGCTGCTTCAGATGGATTTGAAGACTTGTTCTGCAGGGTGCTATCTGGTTTTACAGCAGACCAGTTAAGGTTATTTTCTACCATATCCTGGAGTATTTCGAAAATGAGGAACAAGAAGTTATGGGATTCAGTGCAGGAAACAGTCAATCAAGTAGGCCAACATGCTATCTCAACGATTCAATACTAGCAGCGCGCAAATTCTGCAGGTACTGCAGACCGGACAGTGCAGCAGCATCGATTTCAAGTGTAATACAGATGCAGCACTTTTTAATGAATATCACTGTGTTGGGACTAGTTGCTGCATTCACGACAGTACAAGCGATTTTGTTCTCGCTTAGTGTTCCAGTCTCAATTTTTAAAGCATACATGTAATGTAAGACATGCTATTAGCAACAACATCTAACATAGTGCTTAGGTTTGTTTACACACAAGTAACATATTAGGTTGATGACTCCAACTTTGATCGACATATAAACAAACATGAAGGAAACTTTATCGAGGTAAATGTATCTTCAAATTACTCTAATTCTTTCACAATATTGGTAAAGAAGAAAACAAGTTCCTATATTTGTTATACCACAAAACAGTAAAGAAATGGAGACAGGTCACAAAAACTAGTTATCATGTTTGATTGATGAATATCAATTTGAGTAGGACACTGTCTAGTGTAATTTAAGTCCATTGTCCATTTCATCGACCGTCAAGACTCTCAATATTCAAAAATAACATTTTAGTCCGAGCTAAGTCCGGTGGACTACCTATTTAAGGGGGGAAACTTTCCACCACTTAATTTTTCTATTCACGAAGCTCAAACCCGAGAATTTACTTGAGGGGAGTCAAATTCATCGTTAGTTATACCAATAGATGCCGGCCTATTCAGCATTTTTCTTTTCCAGGTATATAGACATTCTAACTTAAAATTTACTAGTATTTTATGAAAATCTATTCTCACCTGAGAGATTTCATCAATGTAACATATTCAATAAATACTAGCAACATAATTGCATAAATCTTTCCTAGCAGATTGAAATATCCACAGAAATATCGATTCTATTGTTTGTAGAAAAAGCATCCACACCACAACTAATACTACAACAACACAATTGACAAAAACTGAAAAGAAAACCAGGACCATTTGTCAATTAACAGAGTACACACACATTCCTTGATTATAATAAATGAGTTCAATTCAAGGAAATAATTTATTTCGGGATGGAAGCACATAGCAGGAATGAAGAGACAAAGGGCATCTTTTTGTGAGCTGCAACATGTTGAATTTGAATCTGTTCACATGGACACATAAAACTATCAAAATTGATCATGATACGAATAACATAACAAGCTAATTGGTCTCGTGACTTGAATTTTCCGATGCCTAATAAATAGTCTTATTACATGATTTATGAAAGATCTGATTGATATTAGCAAGTCTCAGAATCAATACATTATACATATACCCAATCAACATAAGAATATATTGTAAGATTACTTTTCTTAGGATATTTCTGCATACATTACAGCATATTTTTACTTGAAATCAAGAAAGATGTAAACATTCATGAAAGAAGTTAAAAATAAAATTGGTAAAAATGTACTTTGGTTAGAATGGTAATGTAATTTCAAACATTCACAAGAGAAGCATAACATTGTTAGAGGAAAGAATACCTTGATATTTCAGATATTGAGCTGAGTAGGAATCAGGCGCAACTCATATTTAGGAAAACTTGATTCTACTTTCTCACGAACTTGTACACGGGGAATATGATTGATAATCCGATGGCATGGTCCATCTTTATTTGGATCAATGCTATCAACTAATTCAACTGGCATATCAGCAAACTCAAGGTATTTAAGGTTTTCCAAGTTTTGGAGGTCTTTGGGTAACACCTTCAATTGAGGATTGTCGTGACATCTGAAGTGCTCAAGAGCAAGTAAAGCTTCTCTGTCTATAGATATAGAACTGAGTTTATTCAATCTAGTGAGATCAAGTTCCTTCAGTTTAGGAAACCCTCCAACTTTAAAATGCAAACTATCACCAGCAAACGCATCATCCCAGAAATTCAGCCTCGACAAATTTGGCAATTTTCTTAAAGAGTCCAGTGGATCATGTTCGAAGTTAGAAAAGCCAAGCATTAGCTTCACAAGATATGCAAGTTCTGGAATCCAATCAGGAAATCTTGCTAGTCTAGCTTTGATATTGATTACTCTAAGATAGCGTGGAGCTGATACAAAATCCAAGTCAAGGATTTCATCCTCAGCTTTAGCAGTAATATTTAGAGATTCAAGGAAGTTCATCTCTCCTATTGCAGCACATAATGCATTTCCTTGTGCACTCTGCACACATCTTATGCCTAACTTCTTTACCTGTTTCAACTTTTTGAGCTCTTGCATATGGTCTATTTCACCATGATCGGCTTCCAAAAAAGAGAGATTTTGCAAAGATTTCAAGCATCCAATACCCTCTTGCATTTGCACCCCTGTTGTATCGTTCAACGTAGAATAATTCCCTTCATAATATTTATAGTAAACTTTAAGAAGCCTTAGCTTGGTGAGGTTTTTTATCTCCATTGGTAACTCATGAATTTTAGTTTGCCTTAGATCCAACGTTTCTAAGTTCAGTAGGTTACCAATAGATCTTGGAAGAACCGTAACTTCTGTATGACTTAGGTTCAAGTACTTTAGATGGAAAAGATTCCCCAAGTTCTCAGGAACACGTTTCAACAAAGAACGCTCAAAGTTGAGTACCTTTATAAGCTTGAACTTGATAGATAAACTATCAATGAAATATTCGGGCAATTCTTCTTTGTCAAAAACAAAGATAGCACGAATTCCTGGGTTACTGTTGCTTCTCAACACATTGTTGGAGAAAGTTACTATAGAAAACCGTCTGGTAATGTCAACTGTGACTTGTTCATGATCCTCATACATTATATGGCAAAAACATAGATCTTTCATTTTTCTAATGATTATATGACGCAACAAATTATGAACTTCACAGCTTTTGACTTTCCCATCAAAGCCAACACTAGAAACTTGAACCAAACTTGTTTGTATCAGCTCTTTCAAGTACCCTTCAGCAACTTCCTCCAAAGTTCTTCCCTCTTCATACTTAACAAATCCTTCAGCTATCCATTGCCCAATAAGTCTCTTACAGTTGATGGTGTGGTGCTCCGGATAGATACCAAAATACAACATGCATAATTTCAAATGCCATTGAAGATCATCATAACTCCGAGATAAAATAGTTGTTAGACTAGTGAAATGCATGTTGCCATCTAACTCCATGCCCAGATTTTGACTAAACTTTCCCCACTCAAAAATGGTTTTAGGTTTTGTTAACAAAAGACCACCAATGGTCACAATTGCTAGTGGTAGCCCTCCACATTTTTGAACAATTTCTTTAGACATGTTCTCAAGATCTGTTGGACACTGCCCTCTAAATGCCTTCTTCCAAAATAGCTCCAATGCTTTGTCATCAGGCAAAGGCTTTAGGATGTGAATATGAACAGAAAAATGTTCCTTAAAATACTCTGCGGCACGCATCATTCTAGTGGCCACAATGATTCTAGATCCTATTTCATTTTCAGGCATGGCATGTGCAATTCCCTTAGAAAAGTGTTCGTTCCGAACATCATCGAACCACAGCAAGTATCGTTTTGACCGAAGGTATTGAATCACACGGGTAGTCAATGTCATTTGATCCATCTCCTTCAGACCATTTGGAGCAGACTCCTTGCTATCCTCGCAAAACTTATTTATCATATCAATCAACAACTCCTCTGCAGTCTTGGATTGAGAAGCGGAGATGTAAAAGCAACAATCAAAGTGCTTTTTCACCTGCGGGGTTTCAAGAACATACTTAATAAGAGTAGTTTTTCCGAGTCCCCCCATGCCTACCACAGAAACCAACATGAGCTCATTGGTTCCCTCCACCAAACAACTAACCAATTCATCTCTTTGGGACTCAAACCCCACTACTTGAGCCTCTTTGAAGGAAAAAGTAGCCATTTGAGGGTTACCAAATCTGGCAGCTTTGGTCCCTCTTGAGCTGCCTGATCCACTTTCAGGTTGAAATTCAAACATTGAACTTCTTTTGTTGATTCTGGCAACTGATAATTTGATGTCATGAATCTCATAAGCAAACTGATACCGTGACTTCAGGTTTAACACCATTTGAGATACCTTTTGGATTAAGGCTTTGAATCCTGAATGGTTGTCGTTGACCCTCTGTGCCATATACATGTCATACTCATCAATGACATCTTCTATGCGAAAAGAAGCTTCTCTCAGCTGTTTCGTCCGAGTTTTGACTTCTCCATCAGAAGCCTTTGCGTCTGCATCCTTGAGCAAGGTTTGTATGCGCTCATGTTCATCTTTGATCTCTTGGAAGTCTCTTCCAAACCCTGTCAACAAAGCTCCTTGTGCTACTACAAATGGGAAGGATTGATGCAGAACACAGGACCATGTATTTTCTGACATTTCTTCATTTTATAATTTAGCAGATTTTATCTTGCCATGAACTTCAAGTGCCATGTTTTGATTCATTCAAAAGACTGACTAATGTTTTTTTTCTTTTTTTGTTGAGGTATGACTAATGATTTGTTGAGTCTACACGAATTTATTTGTTTACTACAGTATTATTTTGTTTCGTGGGAAAGTGCTTTCAATTTTGTGGGAAATTGCTTTGAAATTTGTAGCTCTTTGTTTATTTTTTTACTAGGTAGCTGCAGAATTATTTTAGGAAAATGCTCCTCCCTCACGTCCAAGTGCGAAACTTTCACATCAAATATTACAACTCTCAATAATGTTTTCACCGATATAAATTTTATAAAATCCACCGTTGGATTGAAAGTTTATGTCATATAGATCATTTATGTAAAATTTCAAATAAATTCAAAATCAATTGATATGTTATTGAGATACATCAAAATTAACAGGTTTTGTGTTTTTTAAATGCCGTTAATCTTTAAGTAGAAAGATTGGAAAAATATGCATTAACTCAACAGCTCTGACAACTCTATTCATGGTCACCTCCTCAATAAAACATTTATCTCAACTAACAGCATCTCCGAGCAATTTCACCTTAGACAACGGCCTCCCAATATTCAAAGGGAACAACCCCTCACAAAGTTTGTTTCCATCACAAGAAGGCCAAAAAATCTCTGTTTTACGAATACTAACTTATAATTTATTTTGACATGTTAATTCATTTAGCTTATAGCTTATTATTTTTTATTCTAATTTTCCCCTTATTATATCACTCAAAAAATTAAATATTAATAAACATATTTCTTTATGCTATTTCATTTTTTTTTTTACAAGGATCATTTCATATTTATACATGCTAATTCAATTGCCTAGTTTTACCTAATACTGTAGATTCATTTATATATATGCCGGTGTCATGTGGTTGAAATGATTGAGATTGTATCTCAAAACATAACTAACTCAGGTTCGACGCCGGCACACCCAGGTTCAACGCCGACACACCGTAACATGTTTATTTTGTCAATAGAAAGTCTAGGCTAAATAAAAGAAAAAACTAAATAGCAAGAGAAGAAAGAAAGAGAGTAATTAACAATAAATTAATCTGAGTTGGAGAATGCTCGTAAACAATCACGGTAATCCATCATCAAAACATGTTAAGAAGTCCTACATCTGTTGTGAGATGGCTTTGACAAGTGTTTATAAGCAAGTGACAATCCTCACCTTACAAGCCGGTTTTGTAAGGATGGGTTAGGTCTAATACTCATTTCTAATATGGTATCAGAGCCTCCCCTGATCTGTTGGGCCACCTATTATCAGGTTTTCGTTATCAGACCACCCACCATTTATATCCACGCACCAAGTCCAATTGTGTTAGACGTGAGAAGGTGTGCTAAGAAGTCTCACATCAGTTGTGAGATGACTTTGACAAATGTTTATAAGCAAGTGACAATGTTACCTTACAAGTCGATTTTGTAAAGATGATTAACCTCATTACTCATTTCTAATAAAACCTAAAACCATGTTTGAGTGGGAAAAGGATCAAAAGTATCAACACAAACATACAAGCATCGACATATGAATTCGCGTCACGATAGGTGCTGTTATTGCTAAAGTATTGTTTGTCAACAATAGCTGTATTTATTAAATAAAAATAAAACAACACCGACGGCAATGAAAATGAAAGTGATAATAATCGTCCACCATACACCAAATAAACAGAATTTTTTATTTTTTTGTCATACTAAATTACTACAAGTGACTCTAGAAATAAATAAAAAAACAAAAATAAGAGCAAAAAATTTAAGTAAATATTTTTTTTTAAAAAAAAAATTGAAGTATCTAATGCACTGCAAAACTATTTGACAACTCTCAAATTAGATTAAGCGATACAATATAAACCACATATACACCGATAGTAAAAACAAAAAAATGCACTATTATTCAATTATTTTTATTTCTTTAACCCTTTTAAAAAAAATGTTAAACAGTGCCTGAACATATTAATATAAAAAATCGATTTTAAAAATTGTGTATTCAAAATCTTGAATTTATGAAAAATTATTTTATCACCATTAATTTTGAATTTTATTTCATTTTTTATCATGCTTAACAAGTGCTCGAGCATTGACCCTCATTAGGCAACAACCAAGAAATTGGTCAAAGTCTTTGAACAGTAGCAGCAGGGTAAAGGAAGGCATCTCGAAGTTGCCAACAAAATTGCTTGCAAGATCTGATAACTTTGTAAGCAGGTGATCTAATAATCTGAGGAAAACATTGAGAATATCCAAACCTTGCTCTCAACTGATTCTAATAACTTTTTTTATTGAAATGGCTGAAACAGTAGTGTCATCTGTTTTGCATGAACTCTACCAATTTGTAATAGAAGAAAGAAGTTCAGTGATAGGGGTTGAGAGAGACTTCATTGACATCAAAGATGAGCTTGAGAGTATCCAAGCCTTGCTCAAGGGTGCAGACATAAAGGCTGCTGATGAAGAAGGAGGAGGAGCCAATGAAGGAGTCAAAACTTGGGTGAAGCAGCTGAGAGAAACATCTTTTCGCATAGAAGATATGATTGATGAGTATAATATGTATGTGGGAGAGGCACCAAAGATCAACCATTCTGGATTCATAGCCAAGATTCAAACGCTTCCTAACATGATCAAAAGCATGAAGTGGAGGTACCAGATGGCTTCTGAGATTCAAGACATAAAGTCATCACTTGTTAAAATCAAAGAAAGAGGGCAGAGGTATGTAGTTAAGTCTGAAAGTGGATCAAGCAGATCAAGAGGGTCTAAAGCTGCCAGATTTGGTGACCCTCCAATGGCTCTTTATTTCAATGAAGAAGAGACTCAACTTGTGGGGTTTGAGTCCCAAAGAGAGGAAATGGTTAGATGTTTGGTTGAGGGAACTGATGAGTGCAGTGTGGTTTCTATTGTTGGCATGGGAGGACTGGGAAAAACTACTCTTGCTAAGCTTGTTTTTGAAGACCAGCGTGTGAAAAAACACTTTGATTGTCGCTCTTTCATCACAGTTTCTCAATCCTACAATATGAGGGGGTTGTTGATTGAAATGATAAACAAGTTTTGCAAGGACAGCAATGAGCCTATTCCCAAGGGTCTGCAGATGTCAGATGGCCATAAGTTGATTACTCATGTGGGACAGTACCTTGACTCAAAAAGGTACTTGGTTTTATTTGATGATGTTTGGAAAGTAAATTTTTCTGATGAGATTCAACATGCCTTAATTGGTAGTAACACAGGAAGTAGAATCATTGTAACAACTAGAAGGATGCATGTTGCTGAATATTTTAAGAAATCTTTTCCTGTTCATATTCACAAACTACAACCTTTGTCTCCAGAGAAAGCATCAGAACTGTTTTGCAACAAGGTGTTTAGAGGGAAATGTCCAAAAGAACTTGGGGACATGTCTCATGAACTTGTTCAAATATGTGGCGGACTACCACTGGCAATTGTAGCCATTGCTGGTCTTTTGTCAACAAAACCTAAAACTGTGTTGGAATGGAGACAGGTGAATCGAAATATTAGAATGGAATTAGACCGCAATGTGCATATGACTCATCTAAGAAAGATTTTATCATTAAGTTATGATGATTTGCCTTACCATTTGAAATCATGCTTGCTATATTTTGGTATATACCCTGAGCACTACACCATTAAACGGAAGAGACTTACTCGACAATGGATGGCTGAAGGGTTTGTTAGGTGTGAGGAGAGCAGAAATCTGGAGGAAGTGGCTGAAGAGTACCTAACAGAGTTGATACATAGAAGTTTGGTTCAAGTTTCCAAAGTTAGTTTTGATGGGAAAGTCAAAAGTTGTCGTGTCCATAATTTGTTGCGTGAAGTGATCATTCGAAAAATGCAAGATTTAAGCTTTTGTCATTTAATGCACGAAGATGATGAACAAGAAACAGTTGGAATAACTAGGCGCTTTTCTATAACATCCATCTCCAACAATGTGTTGAGAAGCAAAAGCAACTCAGGAATTCGTGCTATTTTCGTTTTCGACAAAGGCGAATTGCCTAAAGGTTTCATGGATGAATTGTGTACCAAGTTCGAGCTTTTGAAAGTACTTGATTTTGAGAATTCTCTGTTGAGTTCTATTCCTGATGACTTGGGGAATCTTTTCCATCTAAGGTACTTGAATCTAAACAGTACAAAAGTCAAGGTTCTTCCTAGATCGATTGGTAAGCTAGTCAACTTAGAAACGTTGGATCTAAGGCAAACTAAAGTTCATGAGTTGCCAAGGGAGATAAACAAGCTCACAAAGCTAAGGCTTCTTCTAGCTTATTATAGAAAATATGGTCTTTATTCTATTTTCAACTTTACAACTGGTGTGCAAATGCAAGAGGGTATTGGATGTTTGAAATCTTTGCAAAAGCTTTACTTTTTGGAAGCAGATCATGGTGGAGTAGACCTCATCCAAGAGCTCAAAAAGTTGATACAGTTAAGGAAGTTTGGCATAAGGGGTGTGCGACGGGAATATGGAAATGCATTATGTGCTACAATACAAGAGATGAAACAACTTGAATCTCTAAATATTACTGTTATAGCTGAGGGTGAAACCCTTGACTTGGATTTTGTAGCAGTTCCACCACCTAATCTTAGAGTTCTCAACTTGAAAGGTAGATTGACAAAGTTGCCTTATTGGATTCCAAATCTCAACTATCTTGTGAAGTTAAGACTCGGCTTATCTAACTTTGAACATGATCCACTGGAAGCTTTGAAGAATTTGCCAAATTTGTTGGGGTTGAATTTGTGGGATGATGCATTTTCTGGTGAAAGTTTACATTTTCAAGTTGGAGGGTTTCCTAAGCTGAAGGAGTTGGATCTCACTAGGTTAAATAGACTAAGTTCTATATCCATAGACGAAGAAGCTTTACTTGGTCTTGAACACTTCAGATTTAAAAACAACCCTCAATTGAAGGTGTTGCCCCGAGACCTCCAAAACTTGAAAAACCTTCAATTTCTTGGATTTGCTGATATGCCAGCTGAATTAGTTGATAGCATAGAGATAGGTGGACCGTGCCATTGGGTTATCAATCATATTCCCCTTGTACAAATTTGTGAGAATGTTGGATCAAAATTTCATGACTATAAGCTGCACCGCATTCCAACTCAATTCAATGTCTGAAATATATCAAGGTACTCCTTTGTCTTACAATGTAATGCTTCTCTTGTGAATCTTTGCAATTACATTGGCACTCTAACCGATGTACATTTGTTCCAATTGTGTTTTTCACTTCATGCTTAAGTTTTTCCTTTACAATAATATTTGCATCTTTCTGGATTTCAAGTAAAACTATGTTGTAATCCATGCAAAACTATGCTAAGAAAAGTAATCTTATAATATCATGCTCAAATTTGATGGTTTCATGTGTCCATTTGAACAGATTCAAATTCTCCATGTTGCAGCTCACAAAAAAAGATGTACTTTGTCTCTGCGTTCCTTTTATGGTGTGCTCGAATTGCCCAATAAATTATTTCCTTGAATTGAACTCATCTACTATATAATCAAGGAATGTGTACTATATTATTTCCTGTCATTTGTGGTGTTGTCTATTATTGATGGTAGTGTGGATGCTTTTCTACAAACAGTAGAATGTAAATTTCTGTGGATATTTCAATTTGCTATGAAAGATTAAGTAAAACATTAACTTTCATAAAATTAAAATAGTATTGTTATTTAGCTTCATACCTAATAATAGGATTTTGCACTACATATGGTAACATTTACAAAAGGGTCTCTAGTTTCCTCTTATCTAGCAACTACTGCCTAAATTGATATTCAGCCTCAATATTCATCTCAGAAATCAAACAACATGGTAGCTAACAGTCTCAAAGAGAAATACTTTAATGTAGATATAGTTAACTGGATAAATGGTTTAATTTGTGTTTGTTTATATGTTGATCAAAGTTGGACAATCATCAACCAAATATGTTTGTTACGGTTAAAGAAGTCTCACATCGGTTGCGAGATGACCTGAATGTGTGTTTATAAGAGTGAGGGCAATTCTCACCTTACAAGCCGGTTTTCTAGGGTTGAGTTATGCCGAACTCTCAATTCTAAGAGTTAGCTCTGTTTAAACCAAGCTAAGCACTATATTATACGCTGTTACTAATAACATGGCTTACAAGCCTTACATTACATTCTACATGCTTTAAAATTTCACCATGGACCACAATGCTAGAGTCTAAGTTATGAGTTACAACATACCTGATATAGATGATGGACTCTGAATTCATGATAGTACATTACTGTGATCTGACTTGTACTAAACTCTTGAGTTACAGCATACCTGGTGTCTATTCCATTTCTAATCCACAAACCTGCATATATATAACTTGACATAATGGATACATATTTGTCTAGTACAGTACTAAATAGTAAGCAATTAACACAACAGTGATTAATTATCTATGGTGAAGGATAATTATTAATTCTGAAACAACCCAACTGATTAATTATTAGATAATTTTAACCCTATACTCGTCTCTGTGGGGGTTGAAACTTGAATGATCAAACATAAATAACCCTAATTTATCCCAATCTATAGAGTAAGACAAAGGCTAAGTTTTCTTGAAATGTCAATGTCTTTTCCACAAATTGAAAATAGTTTACAGCATTGCAGATCAATTTCTTTGAAGGAATTTACAAACAAATTTCATGTCCATTAGGGAAATCATTGATACATTCTACATGAGCACCCAAATACTTTAACCTGATGAAAAAAAACAGCAAAAAAGAAAAATCAAAACATAAGCATTGTCATGATAGAAACAACAAAAATAAAAAAAGATGAATGAAATATTAGAGTCAAATAGTAATATATAAGTCCAAACTAAAACATACGTTGGAAATCAAATGATATTAGAGTGTAGAGATTTTACTTACAATGGATTTTTATTTTGTTTAGGACGGATACAAATACAACATTTAGATTAAATATATTCATTTTCTTTATCAGGATAATTATCATTTCCTATTTGTCAACATATTGATATAAACATGTCAAAATATGTAAATGAATTAATCAAAGTAATTAAAAAGAAAAAAAATTGCAAATATAAATCATAAGCTTCTTTGCTTAAAAAAAATAAAAATAAAAATCATAAGCTTCTCAAATTTCAATTTAGGGTAAATAATCATTTACCCCCTGCAAAATAAGGAAATTTTCGTTTACCCCCTGCACAGATTTTTTTTCTGTTTACCCCCTTGCAAAAAATAGATTCTCTCATTTCGCCCCCTGGGTGTACAACAGGACAAGTGACTGTGCAAATTTGCTGACGTGGCTTGTACACATGGAAAAAAATCATTTATATATATTTTTAAATTCCACGTCAGATAATATTTTTTTCAAAAAAAAAAATTAAAAAAATTTTTTCCTACAAAATTTAAAAAACAAATTTTGTTTTTTTTTTCTTTCAAAATTTTAAAAAAAATTTCCCAGAAATAACTTTTTTTTTCGTACAAAATTATTGAGTATTTTTTTCCTAAAATAAAATAAAAAACGAATTTTCTTATTTTACTCCAAAAATAAAGATTTATTTTCAAATCTTTTTGAATTAAAAAAAACAGAATCTTCGCCGTAATCGTTTGCTTCCACCGTCATGATTGTATTTGTCGTCGTCTTCTTCAATCGCCGAAATCATCTTCTACATCATTATATTGTCTTCTGCTTCTTTATAATTTTCTAGTTTTAGGGCAAGTGGTTTTGATAGAAGAGGAAAACACCAATAAAACTTGTTTTTCTATTTTATATTTTTTTTGAAAATCTTTTTCTATTTTTTTAAATTCAAAGAGAATAACAAAAAATAAAGTTTTGTTTTTAAAAAATAAAGATTATGTTTTTTTTAATTCAAAAAGTTTGAAAATAAATCTTTAAAATTTTTATTTCGGAAATAAACTTTATTTCGGAGTAAATCTTTATTTTGGGAGAAAAATAAGAAAATTCATTTTTTTTTTATTTTGGGAGGAAATTTTTTTTTGTTGGAAAGTTTTTTAAAATCATTTGTATGAAAAAAAATTAATTTTTTTTGTAGGAATTTTTTAAAAAAATTTTGGGGAAAAAAAACAGATTTTTTTTTTTTATTTTGTAGGAAAAAAATTATTATTTTTTTAAAAAAAAATATTATCTGACGTGGAATTTAAAAAATAAATATAAATGATTTTTTCCACATGTACAAGCCACGTCAACAGGTTTGCATAGTCACTTGTCCTGCTGTACACTCAGGGGGCGAAATGAGGGAATCTATTTTTTGCAAGGGGGTAAACAGAAAAAAAATCTGTGCAGGGGGTAAATGAAAATTTGCTTATTTTGCAGGGGGTAAATAATCATTTACCCTTCAATTTATTATAAAAATACAATCCAAAAACAAAACACAAAAAATGTTTATTAGGCGTCTACTTTCATATGAAAAAGACACTTGTTTCATTAGTTCTTTCACAACTTTGTCCTTGATGCATCCCCACAATCAAATACAACAAAATAAGAACTAAAATAAAAAGACAAACAAAAAACAAAGGAAATAGAAGCAAGAGACTATGATTGGAATTCAAAGTGATACTCAAAAATTAATAATATATATGGGATATATTAATTCTCAATTTGTATAAGTAACCATTCAAATATGAGTTTAATTGTTGTGTCCAATGACGCGTTGCCACATCATTTAATGAATGTGACACATCATGTGTTTTTAATTATCATACATGATGTAGAAAAATATGGACAAAGTAGAACATATGAATAGTACACAAGTCAAAAATATATGATTTACCCTAAGAGGCGGCCTGAGTTTTTCGCTTTATGTTTGAGCCTCTATGGTAGAATCCGTTGGGGCCTGAGAGGCGGTGATTTACCCTATGACGGATGTCAGCGGTTCGAGTCCGCTTATCTCCAACTCATGAATTTGAATAATATATAGGTTAAATACATTGATTTTTCAATGTAAAAAATAATTTTTGTTTATTTATTTATAAATAAGACCGGACACCGGAAAGAGTAATGTAGTTTAATTTCATCATCATTCTTATCATAACAATTTATATTTTTTCTTTTTTTTCTTTTATTTATTATTTATTATTATTAATTACTGTATTAAATTAAATAAAATTCTTTCGTCAAACTCGTACGGACGGATATTCCGGTGAATCGAAACCTCGTTGGTTTCTGTCACACACCTGACAACACCTTCGGATCTCACATCACACCAGACAAACACATACACCTCGTTACTTTCTCTTCTAAATTGTTACCTTCTGTTACCATTTTTTTCATTCAATTTCGTTTCGTGATCCCAATTTTTTGCACGCCAATTTGATGCCATGAAGAAGAAGCTCGATACCCGTTTTCCTGCTGTAAGTTTTTTCCGCTTTTTAGCGTTAAAGTTTGTATCTTTTCATAGTTTCGTTGTGTTTTTGCATCTGGGCATTTTTTGTTTTTTGATTTAATTGAGTTTTGGTTATTTGGGTTTGCTGATAATTGAGAAATTCTGGGTTGTTGTGGGTGCGAAATTGGGTAGAATGGCATGATGGGTGTGACTGGAATTTAGTATAATTCATAAAATTGATTTTTTGTGTTTGATGATAGTTGAGGATAATTTCTAGATTCGCTGATATTGCTCAAATCTTTCAAAATACACGAACGGGAGCACGAGGTAGTGTATTTTCAGATAATATATACTACCGGAAATGTGCTTCTTGTAACACGAGGGGGCGGATTGAGAAATTATCCAATTAGGGTTTCTGGGTTGTTGGGATTGTGAATTGGGCAGAGTGGCATGATGGGTGTGATTGGAATTTAGTATTTAGTATAAATTATAGGATTTGTTTGGGTTTGATTATAGTCTAGGATAATGTCTCAATCCGCGCACCCCTATATTGCTCAAATCTGTCAAAATATACTACCGGAAATGTGCTTCTGGTAACATGAGGGGGCGGATCGAGAAATTATCCAATTAGGGTTTTTGGGTTGTTTGGATTGTGAATTGGATAGAGTGCATGATGGGTGTGACTGGAATTTAGTATAATTCATAGGATTTATTTGTTTGTGTTTGAAAATGATTTAGGTTGACAGTTACGCCTTATGCTTCTCGGTTTATATTGTGGATTCATCAAAATTCTTTATGCTATAGTGTCGCTGTCGCCACTATTTGACAACACTGGTTTTAGGCTTTTAGGCGGTCTGTGACAAATGTTATTAACAAATTTATGAGGAATGTATTCATTGGGGATGCTATGGAACTTTATGATGGGTTTGTTTTATATGTTCTAGGTTTTTTTGGTTAATAAACCTCTTTGGCCTTCCATGTGAATCATCCTTATGATCTGGAAATTTGCACTGGACAATATTTCTGTTTGCGTTGCCTCTTAAATTTTGTGAATTCTAAACGCAAAAGATACATTTTTTTGTCTTTTGCGTTTTGTGCCTCAGAAATTCTGATTGCAAACAGCAGTGCAAAAATGAAGATAGTTCATTGGGCGTTTTTGCTGCAACAAAGATGCCTTTATCATACAAAGTATGCTTGTAAAGACGTACCGGAATGTTATTTTTGACTGCAAGGTTTTAGGTAAATGATGGTCCTTGCATGTATTCCATACTATCCCAATTACTTAAAGTGAAGCTTGCAAAACATATTCACATTGTGCTAATTGTGATGTTTTAAAAAATGTAATCAGAGAGATGGATTGGTTAAACTAAATGGAGATGGTTATAGACGAATGCCATTGTCCAAAATGAAGTCATTCATAATTGTAGGTTTGGTCAAAACTTTTTTTTCCAGCTGCTGCTGTCATATTTATAGATAATTTGTTCATCTTCAGCATTGCGTGTGGAACTCATACAATTGGATATATCTCCTCCTACAGTTTTCGATATATGAAAGTTAGCATGAGTAACTGAACATAAAAAAAAATGCAACAATTTCTTAGGGTTTTTGCTGAGCACTGATTGTGTGCATCATTCTTTCCACTTTGAAAAAGCCAATTACGTTAGATTTAAGGCTGTAAAAAAATGGATGCTCATGTTTTGTGGTTAGATGTAAGTGTCTCACTTCTGCTCAACGAATAATGAAACTGGACTGTGTTTATGACATGGCCTCTTTAAGGGGTTGTGTTAATGCTTTTTTTAGGTTGATACAATTTCTACCATGCACAGATATTTGAACAGTTTAACCTTGTTGAATCAGTTGACTAATATTGTTATTCTTAGCCAATAGGAGTGTGGAAATTGAGAATATAATCAAAGAGATCTTTTAAAAGAATGCTTTATCTGATGGAAACGTTAATTTGCAGGCTCGGATTAAGAAGATTATGCAAGCAGATGAGGATGTTGGAAAGATAGCATTGGCAGTTCCTGTTTTAGTTTGTGAGTTCCTTGTAATTACCTTTTTAGTTAACCTTTTGCCATTTTCCGGGTCTTTTTTCTAATATGTTGTTAACCTCACTCTTGAATTTTTTACAGCAAAAGCTCTGGAGTTATTTTTGCAAGACCTTTGTGACCGCACTTATGAAATAACTCTACAGAGAGGAGCAAAGACCATGAATGCATTGCATTTGTAAGTCATGGGATATTTTTCTTTAGGAAATCATAATTTGTGAATTGTATCCATGCATAGGCCGATTTTACTTGCTCAAGTTTGATTTAATGATTAAGAATCGAGGTTACAAAATTCTTAATTCTCATTACTCCTTCAAAGACGGTTAGATTCCATGCTAAGTATGAACAAATCACCCTAAATATAAAGCTTTTGAGTTTTATATCTCATAATAGATTTCGTGGTAGAATTTATTGAATTCACTAAAATCTGCTTCTGATTGGAAGAAGTCATTTAACATGTAATATTCAGTGACTGGTTATGCATTGTGTCTCGATCTAATGTATATATCTTTAATATATTCTGAGTCTAGTCTAACCAATGGTGAACACAAACTTCAGGAAACATTGTGTACAAAGCTACAATGTCTTTGACTTTTTGAGAGACATCGTCAGCAGGGTTCCTGACTATAGCCACGGCCACGCTCACGCTCATGCTGAGCCTGGAGCTGATGATCGCGCCCTTCCAAAGAGAAGGTTCGAAGTCCAGTAGCTTTTATCTTTTTCTTTATCTTGTCTAAATTATCTATGCATATAAGCAATTAACGCCATTAAATTTGCTACATTTTCCAGGAAATCTGGCGGTGATGATGGTAATGACAGTGATGACGAGGCCAAGCGGAGTAAGATGGTAATTTCCCTTTTATGAAAAACCTAGACAATGCTCTACTAAATTATATTTTCTTCAAATGTTGCTAGAAAATTATTTCATGCTGATAATCTAAACTGGACTGCAATAGTTTTTAGTTTTGATCGATAACAGTTTTGTTTTATTACAGCATGAGTCAGGCCACACTGGCGGTACTGGCAGGGGAAGAGGAAGAGGCAGAGGAAGAGGCCGTGGTCGAGGGGCTCGAGCCGCAGAAAGAGAAGCCTTACATCAGCAGGTTGAACCCGAACCTTGCACCTCGATGCAACAAAGTAGTAAAGAAGTCTCTAATATGGCAGTAGATAATGGTCCAGAATCAAAGCAGTTATCAAAAGAAAATAATTCAGTTCATGAGGAAAGCACTCAATCTCTTCGAAACATTGATCTGAATGCAAGTATACATGAAAACGAGGACAAAAACAATACAAGCATGGCTACTCCTCAGGCCTCATTGCCTGAACCTTCTGCAATAACAGATATGCAACATGAAGAAATTCCCGGTTGGTCCCTTCCTGATGTAGACAAGATGGCGATCGACACATTGCAGCTTGCAGCAAACCTTGGTAATAGGATAGAAGAGGAGGAAGATTATGATGAGGAAGGGTAACTAACACCTTAAGGTGAAAAGCTGGTGAATAACAGAAGAATTAGTAAATCAATGATCTTGCGTAGCAAATATAGTTTTTTCTTTTTATTAGTAATGTTCGTTTCATGCACTTTTTAGGGTTTAAATGGATGTTGTTGTTGTTGTTGTTGTTGTTGTAGGAGTTACATTACATCAACTTTGCTAGTACAAGATCAAAATTCTTGGAAATGTTTGATTACCAGTTTAATTTCTGTCTTGTTTCTCTGTCTTGTTTTATTTAAGATATTGTCTGACAAATTGGTTTTCAAGTTCTTTTCCTCAATCACAGAGATAGTGTGGATGAATATTTAGTTAAAGCATAATGAAAGAAAAAGATCATCTAATTGATGGAGGATATTTGAATTTTATTTTTTTGGCTGCTAAAGGTATCTCTAAGTCAAAACCAGAGACTAATCTTTGAGATACAAAGATTTTTATTAAGGGAACCATATCTCTCAACAAATGTTCCTTCATACTCACCGGTTAAAAATACGTTAAAGTATTTCAATTATGCAGTGTTGATTTGCACAAAAAAAGTAATATAATTTGAAATTTTTACATCAATGTGTAAAGTTAGAAATGGAGACAAATTTTCCCACCTTTTAACATGAGCGCTGATGTACACATTTGAAAAAACTAATTTTATATTTGATGGCGCACTTCGAGAATCAAATTAGAAATGTGATAAATATAGAGATCCTAAACCCACATAGGTTGGTTTAGTGTTGATGGCTTGAGATTTTGATTATGGGGGAGGAGAAGAGGATGGAAAAAAAAAACTCAAGTATCAAGGAAACAAGGTTGCGAGTTCAATCCTTGTAACACTTGAATTTTACATTTTGTGCTTTTTTCTTCTCTTTAGTTCTTTTATCTTTAAAAAAAAAATCATTTTTAATACTCATGGTTCAAACCCACATCCTTGAAGACAAAAATATTGTCTCAATTCACTAAAGCAAAGATATTTTCTTAGAAAATATTAATTTACATAAGTACATATAAATACAAAAGAACAAATTTAATATTAATTTACATAAGTATATATAAATACAAAAGAACAAAATTATTTTATCTCGTAAAAAAATATATTTTATATTGTCGGTACATATTTTATTTTGTCTTTAATTTATATACTATAAATTTTTAGCGGCTCACCCCAAAAAAAAATTCCAATTCCGCCACTAGTTCTTTTCTTTCTATGAAAAATTGTTCGTAAAATCCAAATTTAATTCTTGATGAGAACAATTTTTTACCATATTTTATTTACCTCAAATACGGAATCAATGTGGGCTCTATCCATATGAGATGTATAAGAACTATTTGGTTGCTAAGCGGAGAGTCAGAGAATAGAATAATAAAGAGGTCAATGGTTTGACTTTGACCTCTATGCTCCACACAATTTATTATTTTAACTTAAAAAATTTACTAATCTCACACAAAATTGTAAAATCCAAGCCAGATCAAGTGCCTAGGATTGATGAGAATAAAGTTTCCTTTTTAATGTTATTGTAAACAAGTTTCCTTTGAGTAACCAAAATAAAAAGTTTCCTTTGTTTCCTTTTTATGTGTCAAAAAAATTTCCTTTTTTATTGCCAAAAAAATTCAATTAAGAAATTAAAATATTAGTTACTTGCTCTTGACCAAAAAAAAAATATTAGTTACTTGCTCAGCAGGACTTAATATACTTACCTTTTTTTTATAGAAGATATGAGCCATAAACTTGAAAGTTGAAAGAAGTTTTTTTTTTTTTTTTGGGTACATGAATGAAGGGTTTTATTGCTTATGAATTACTGTATAATACACACATTTAAATTGTTTTTCCACAAAAAAACTAAAAGTGGTCTATGTCAAAAGTATTCAATAAGATTTGAATTTTGTAAAAGAAGATGAGATTTGAACATGTTCATTATTTTTACATTAATAAGCCTTAATTAATTGGAACGTTTGAACTTTGAACATATTAAGCCAAACAGTGTTGAACATATCATGCATCTATTGATGAAGCCAAAATTACATCCGAAATTAATTCCATATTTCCATTTTTTTTTCTTCTAAGTTTGAAATCACATTTGAACTACATCAAAACTATGATGTACTAATTAACACCACTCATCCAATGCGGAAGATTTGACTAGAAAATAATTAACCACATGAATTACACAATATATAGTATATAGTTTTAATCATTTTAGGAATGTAGAGATATTCATGCACAAATCAGTCGGTCCAAGTCTTCCTTACATTGTTTCAAAATTAAATCCATGGCTATATTATAATTATAATTCAAATAATAACTGCAAAAAATATGAATATCATATCTCTTTCCTTATTCATAAAGATATTGCATTAACTCATATATTTTTTAAATAAATAAATAAACCTTGTTATAAGCTCTCTTTTCATCAAATCTAAAAATCACAACCCTATTTTTTCCAACATAAGCTATAGTTTACTATCCTTAATTTGTGCCATGGCTTCCGAATCCTCTAGCATCTCTGCCACTTCACAAGATCGAGGCGATTCTTCCAACTCAAAAAAAGTGGTGGTCACGAAGGAGATCGAACAAGATCAATCATCAAACTCAAATTCCAAAAACCCTGTCGATTTCGTGAAGCTATTGAAAGACGATTCGGTTCCTATGGCGAATGTGCAAGAGCATAATTTTTTTAGCCCTATTCAAGTCGGTTCGTCATCTCGTTTTCCTATTACCAACAATGAAGCGAAAGATGAGAATGAGAGTGAAGACAAAAATTCGGATTCAAGGTCTTTTTCATGCTCTTTTTGCAAAAGACAATTTTCTACTTCACAAGCGTTAGGAGGACACCAGAACGCTCATAAGGCAGAACGTGCCTTAGAAAAGCAACGGAAACAAAGGTATGATGGTGGTGCTTTAGGTTTAGGACAACCTCTTTTTAGCCCTTATTATAGTTATCCAAACACTCTTTTTACACCCCCTTATTATAATAGGGCACTTGGGACTAGAATGGAGTCCATGATTCAAAAACCATCTTATATTAATCCTAGGTTTACCCCACTTAGTATTGGGTATAGTCATGGTGCTTTGTGTTTGCAAGAGATATTAAGCCCTTCTCTTATGTCATTGAGAAATATGGGGGGTGGTAATAGTGGGATTGGAAATCTAAGCATTGGTGGTGCAACTACTTTAAAGATTGAAGATGGTTCCAAAAATAAATTAAAGATTGAAGATGGTTCAAAAAATAAAATTAGTGATATTCTAAAATTTGGAGAGTCTTCTACAAATATTGCTACAAGTTCAAACTCAAACTCAAACATAGAGAAGAAAAATAGTGTGGCTCTTACTTCAACTAAGGATGATATTCATCAATCAAAGTCCAACATTGAAGAAGAAACCTCCAATTCTGATGAATCATGTGGACTTGATTTGTCACTTAAGCTTTAAATAAGTTTCTAAATTTTGTTTCCATTTATCAATGTTCTTGTTAATTTGATTGCTACTCTCTAGCTAGTTGAACTTATTTCTTGGTATTTACTTTTTTTTTTTGTTTTTTGTAACACATTTTTGTTACGATCAAATTATTATTATTACACATTTTAAATTGCAATTATTAGTATTAATCGTGTTTTGATTGCTAAAAAATTATTAGTAGATTAATGGTGTTTTGGTTGCTACTACCTTGATTGACGTTATATATTTTGCTTGTTCATTTTAAATAAGTTTCTATATTTTTGTTTAATCTCTTTACAATATGTATTTTAGTAAGATTATTAAAAAATTAAAATATTGAGCTTGCTTTGAAGTACTGTGCTATTTTCTAAAATAAACTGTAATATAAAATAATGATTAGCATATTTTCGTTGAATTTTTAAAGTGGCAATGCTAGTAACAACAAAAAAAGCATATAGCTTGATATTAACATTTCCCGTTTTTATTTTAGAGGTAGAAATTTATGATCGGGGTTTGAATCCCGATTATTTTACTTTGTATGTAAGTTTTCAGTAACTTACTATATTTTGTCAATGTTCCAAATAAAAAAAGAGACTCTTATGTTTTTAACAATAATATTAGAGACTTTTTTTTTCTTTTCTATTCTTATAAAATAATAGAATCATATATTACTACTATTTTTTACCATTAAGAATTGAATTTGATATTGTGAGAACATTTTGTGTTGGGGGACTGCTGCAAATACTCGAATAAGAAGATAATGAAGATGGACATGATGATAATGCACATAAATTCTAAAGTGTGTGTGACACTAAGCTTTAGGATTGATTCGTCCCCATCAGTTTATGTAAACCGGATGCAAATGGGTTCACCGGCGAATCCCCTTCAGGATACTTTGGAAACCTTGACATGGATTGCACATACATATCAAGCATATCGATCAATGATGTTTTATAGAATAAAGTTCCCTCAATTACTCTCGTGCACTAGAGAAATGAAGAAATTACTTAGATATTTTAGGCAGAATTTCTGACTCATGGGAACATGATTTTATGATGTGTATTTATAGAGAAACTTATGTCAAATGATGAAGGGACACAATCCTTGAAAGGTTTTAAAAAATGTAAGTTTGAATTTCAAATTAACCATTACAACCTTTCAAATATATTTTGAAAAATCTCAAATAGATATTCTAAAGTTACGGCATTCATATCCCTTGCTTGTTCGCTTCGCATAGACTACACAAGCGGTATACTGAACACCAAGCCAACCTCCTATTAAGAAAAGTTATTAGAGGAGAGTCTTATATTTACAATGCAAATTAGTGATATTAATAAAGAATATATTTAGAAAAAGAATAATAATTGCGTTTAAAAATTTGTGGAGAGTCTTATATTTAGAGAAAAATTAAACTTTTTTTTTATAAAAAATTCCTATAAGTAGAGACGGAGGATTAATTAATTAAGTTAATTTGATATAGTTATAAAATTTTAAGAAATCTAAAATATAATAATTACGAATATATAAACATATAATATTTATTTAAGTGATTTTTTTTATAGACTATTTAAATGATTATTATTTAATTTTTTTGGTAAGTAAGTGATTATTTGATTTGACATAAACATTCGAACAAATATTTGTTTTTATTTTTTAACGAGATTTTTTTTTTTCAATTCGATACATCTCTCAAAAATAATTCACACACATAACTGAGAGCGCCACCTCATTATAATGTGAGGGGAACTAAAAAAATACGTTGACTTTTGTGAAATCCTATTTATAGAAGAAGAGCGACTATATAGTTTACATGCATGGAGACAAATGTCAAAAGAAATACCTTTTCCAAAAAAAATGTCAAAAGAAATACATGCAACATGACAAATGGTAAATGAATTATATGCATTAATACAACAACTATACTATACGGGCCCGTTTGGTGCGCAGGATAGCATAGTGACAGGATATGATATAAAACAGGATAAGGATAGGATAGGATAACAGCAGGATAACAGTTATACTCAGGTATCATATCCTGTGTTTGGTGCACACAGGATAACAAACATGATAACTATTATATTTTGTTTTTAATACATACTTGCTCATAATAATATGATAAGATATATAACATATTCAATTGACAAAATTACTCTTGTAAAACAATTGTTATTTTTTTAAAATTATTTTGTAATACTTTGAATTTTATAAATAAAAAATATAAATAAGTAATCAAATAACTTTATATAATAATCATTTTACTTTAAAATAAAAAATATAAATCAGTTTCCTATTTGTCAATTTTTTAATAATCATTTTACTTTAAAATATTATAATTTTAGTAAAATTTTGATTTTTTTAGAATATATAAATTACAAAATTACGCATGTGAGAAAATCACATATATATTTAAAAATTAATTATTTTATTATTTATATTTTATTAATTTTATTTTATGTATTTTAAAATATATTTTATAAAATAAATCAATAATTTTTTTTTTCTTATCCTATCCTGCTGGTAACCCAGCTCAAATTCAGGATAAGAATTATAACTAGAGAGACAGGATAGGATAAGCTTCAGGATTAACTTATCATATCCTGCTGTATCACCAAACACTGGATTGCGGCAGGATATGATACAATTATCATATCCTGTCTCTTATCCTGTGCACCAAACGGGCCCTACAAGTATGATATATGCAACAAATCATATGCATCTCATGTACTAAGCCATGTGTATTACATGCAAGATGTTAATGGATGGATCCTATACAATAAATAGGTTTGGATGACCTTAAGAAAAACATCAATTTCTAACAAAAGACTCACTCCTAAAGAACATATATATTCTATAAATATAATAACAATGGAGACATCAAGAAAATATCCTCTAACAATAGCATTTGTTTTGGCTTTTCTTATCATTGCATCAGGTCTAAATTAAGTGTTTTTCATGAATTGTCTTTTAAATTTTCACTTCATCCAATTTACTCATATATTCTCTCATATTTCATATGCAATATTTGTTCATATTTGTGTGTATTGTTTCTGTATGTAGATATGCACAAGGAAACACAAGCCAGTAGAGTGAGTAAGGATCCCAACGAAGATTATTGTAATACAACTGCCGATTGTGAAGGTAAAGATTGCGAAAAAGAGGAACTTCCCTATTGTGTTCACGGTGAATGTGTATGTATGCCTTCACCGACCAATGTATAGATGATTCACCACCAGCCCAGTCATTTACAAATTGAGTAATAAAATATTGTGCAACAAAATTGAATAGATAACAATTTCAGAGGACCAAGAAAATACAACTGAACATCTTTCAGGATCAAACTGCATATTTCCTAAAAAATTATACAACTGAATCTGATAGTTACAGGCCACTGATTCAACAGGGCACTATAAATCTATAATCGTCTATGAGAGTAACAATGGCGTCAATCATTTTACCAGTAATCCCCGCAAGAACATCTTCCATTCTTAAAATGATGGAACCTTTGTAAATCGCGTACTATAATTTCCCTACCAGTTACAAGTGAAATGTACTTCGTTGCCTCGTGGCAATCACCACAAACTCTTAGATTCTTCCTTATATGTATTGTTGTACCAGGTCTTGTATTCAAAAGTCCAAATGCAATAGCAAGCCTCTCACTATGGCTACTAACCAATTGTTCTTTCACGTCTTCTTCCACGTCGTGAATTGAATCGTTGTCAGGAACATAACCAGCAGCCCTGATCTCGTCTCCGAGAGTCTCGAGATAAGCGTAGATTCTTTTCGATTGAGGATGATTTGTACCTCCTGAGTAGAACGTGTGAACTTCGTTTCTCCATTCAACCAAACTACAACCGGGAGTTTTGTGGAGACCCTTTTTCTCCATGGCTGTTCTCACCTCGGCCACTTTGTCCCACATTGAAGCAGAGGAATACATGTTTGCAAGCAGTGCATAATAGCCACCTTCATCCGGATTTAACTCAAATAATTTGTCAGCGGCTTTCTCGCCCAATTTGACATTTTTATGAATTTTGCAAGCACCTAGCATTGCACCAAAAACAGTAATCCCTGGTTTGATAGGCATCTCGTGAATAAACTTCCAAGCATCGTCTAACTTGCCGGCACGACCAAGTAGATCCACCATGGCACCATAGTGATCCATGGAAGGCTTCAAGCCGTAATCTTCCTTCATGATTTTGAAATAGTAGAGACCCTCTTCCACAAAACCTGAGTGACTGCATGCTGAAATAACAGAGAGAAACGTTATATCATTTGGCTTAATAGAAGCTTCGTTCTGCATATCATCAAAGAGATCTAGAGCTGCTTTTCCAAGGCCATGTGTTCCATATCCATCTATCATAGCATTCCATGTTATCACATGCCGTTCATCCATTGTGTCAAAAATCTCTCTTGCAGTTTCGATGGCTCCACATTTTGCGTACATGTCAACGAGAGCAGTAGCAACAAAGACATTTTTGTCCATATTTGTTCTCATTGCAAGTCCATGAATCCACTTAGCTTGCCGGGTGACCGATAAATCTGCTAGAGCAGTAATCACACTCACAAACGTAAAGGAATCGGGTTTAATGCCTTGAGATTGCATCGTACAGAATAGATTCAAAGCTTCATTTACACAACCATTCTGTGCATAACCTAAAATCATGGCATTCCATGTGACATCTGTTTTCCCTTTCAAATTTTCAAATATCGAAGCTGCAATATCAGTTCTCTTACACTTCGAATACATAGATATCAAAGAATTGATAACTGCAACATTAGAACCAAGTTTCATCTGATCCAATAATCTGTGAACAAATCTCCCCCGTTCAAGATCGCCTAAATTAGAGCAAGCATGCAAAGCACCCATGATAGTAACATTTGTAGGCTCCACCTTTTCTTCCAACATCTTCAAAAAAGTTGAGAACGCTTCTTCAGATTGGCCATTCTGCGCAAGACCATCAATCATGGTGTTCCACGAAACAACAGTCTTGCTGCTCATCCTCTGAAAAACCAACCTCCCAGTCTCAACCGACCCACACTTAAAGTACATATCAAGAAGTGCGGTTGAAAGATTAACCATAGATTCAAATCCCGATCTAATAGCATAACCATGAATCGACATACCAATTCTCAAACCCTTAATATCAGCCACAGCCGGCAAAACACTAACCAAAGTAATCCAATCCGGCTTCTGACCATCCTCCTGCATATCCAAAACCAAATTCAAAGCCTTTCTAGCATACCCATTCTGCGCAAACCCCGAAACAACCGTATTCCAAGAAACCAAATCTTTATGCAGCATTCTATCGAACATCTTATACGCATCATCAATCTTTCTACATTTCGCATACAAATTAACAACAGCAGTCATGGCAATCAAATTTGACTGAAACCCATTAGCAATCATCATTCCATGAATCTCCCTACCCTTTCTATAATCCAAATTCTCACCACACAAATGCAACAAATAACTAAAATCATAAACAACAGGCTTAACCTCATCATTTTGCATCCTATTATAAAACTTCAAAGAATCACATAAAGTAGAGTTTTTTGCATACCCTTTAAGCATAGTATGATAAAGAACATCAATTTTTTGTTCAACAGGTTCAAAAACACGAGATGCTTCATTTATGCTACCAAATTTGCAGAACAAGCTAACAAGTTTGGTTTGAAATAAGTGTTCATTATAGAAGCCACTTTTGATGATTAGGGGAAGTATTTGATGAAGCTCTTTCATGGAAGTGCAGAGTTCTAAGAGAATTGCTGATGGGTGTCTATAGACATGAGTTGGGATGAAGATTCTTTGGTATAAAGGGGTTGTTGTTTTGGAGATATTGTGAAGTGGTGGAGTTTTGTGTAGTGCTAAGAGGTTAGAGCTCATTCTTCTTCAATCTATGTCTCACTATAGATTCATTTGGAAAGGTACCAAATTGGTTGGATTCGTGCTTTTTTTTCAAACATGGTATCATATATTGTTATATCTTCATATAACATTATTATCATAAATAATAATTTGTCAAAATGTTAAGAATAAAAAATCATCGTAATAATATCATTAGTTAATGAATTTATTGAGCTTAAGTGGTTAATGAACTTCACCAAAAATGACGGATTTTGGGAGAATTGGGGTTTGATTTCTGGGTGGAACAATTTCTTGGCAAGCTTTACTTACCTCGCGGCCGAACTCTGGACTATTAAGGTCTCTTTCCCCTAGGAACCAGAAGGTTATAAACCAAAAAAATCATCGTAATAATATCAATAGTTAGTTGGTCAGTGATGATTATTGCTAGACTTGGTAGGGAGGTACATAGTTCGATACCCGCAACTACGATCAGGAGGGGGCTGGAACCACTTGATGCCACAACATAATTGATCTTCGAACTAAGATTAAACGGTTCAGTAGGCTGGATACTAGTCGTGAAAAAAAATAAAAAATCATCGTAATAATTTTAGTTAAATACTAATTTTTAGTGTTAAATTAATCTTTCATATTTAAAATTAGCGAATCATCTAAAAAATAAAAACGGATGTATTCGTCCTTACAAAATTTCCTGATTTATTTTGATTTTTATCTCTATTGCAAAATAAAAGTTGTGGTTTACAAATTCGAGGAATCTCGAATGTAACATAAATGACAACTGGGCGAAAAGAGCATAACTTAAATACTAACAATACAAATAGTATGTAACGTAAATGATATTCATAAAAAAAAAAATACTCAAAAGATAAAAATGTTCAGATAAAAGTGTTTGATAAAAGTGTTTGATGTGGTATTTAAGTTATAAGGTTCTTCCACATATTGAATTAGCCTTTGAAATTTAAATCTCCTCATATGCTTAAGTCCTAACTTTCATTGAGAGTCGGACCACAAAAATGACTATCTATAGGTTGGATTGAGGTGTTCCATAGATTGAGTACTCATTTAATAGGACAATTGCGTAATTTTACCTTAAAAAAACATTAGATTCTTCTTGGATAATAAACAAGATAAAATATGTAACAGGACTTAATAACGAATAACGACCCTTAACTCACTCACACTGTCTTTAAGGAAACAGAAAAAGAATGTTGCAACCCTTTGCTCTAAACCCTTCAACCTTACCCAACACAACAACAACCACTCATTTCTACAAAACAAACACACACCCTTCACTTACACTCTTAGACCACTGCACTTCCACAAAACACCTTCATCAAATCCTTCCCCTCATCATTAAAACCGGTCTCTACAATGACCATTTGTTTCACAACAAGCTCATAAACTTGTTCTTCAAATATGGCACCATCAATGAAGCACTTCATGTATTTGAGACTGTTGAACACAAAAAAGATGCTCTTTACCATACTATGCTTAAAGGGTATGCAAAAAACTCAACTTTATGTGATACTTTGTGTTTTTATCTTAGGATGCAAAATGATGAGGTTATGCCTGTGGTGTATGATTTTGCTTATTTATTGCAATTGTGTGGGAAAAAATTGGAACTTGAAAAGGGTAGAGAGATTCATGGACAAGTGATAGTTAATGGGTTTGAGTATAATTTGTTTTCGATGATTGGTGTTATGAATTTTTATGTGAAATGTGGGGAGATCGATGATGCGTATAGAGTGTTTGAGAGAATGTCGGAGAAGGATTTGGTATCTTGGACTAGTTTGGTTGCGGGATATGCGCAGAATGGTTTTCATGAGAGAGCTTTGGATTTGTTTTTTCAGATGCAGGAAGGTGACTTAAAGCCGGATTCTGTTGCATTGGCTAGTGTTTTGCCTGCTGTGGCGGATTTAAAGGATTTGAGAATCGGAAGGTCGATTCATGGTTATGCTCTCAGATTAGGATTTGAGTCTAAGGTTAGTTTTACAAATGCGCTTTTGGATATGTACTTCAAATGCGGGTGTGAAAGGACTGCAAGGTTGATTTTTGAGAGGATGAACAATAAGTGTGTTGTTTCGTGGAATACGATCATTGATGGTTATGCACAAGTTGGAAAATCTGAAGAAGCGTGTGCTACTTTTATGAAGATGTTGGATGAAGGAGTTGAACCTACACGAGTTGCGGTGATGGCTGCTTTGCATGCTTGTGCTGATTTAGGTGATCTTGAGCGAGGAAGATTTGTTCATAAATTAGTGATTCAGAAGAAACTTGATTTTGAAGTGCCAGTTATGAACTCTTTAATATCGATGTATTCGAAGTGTAAGAGGGTTGATGTTGCTGCCTCAATCTTCGATAATTTGAAGAAGAAAACAAATGTCACGTGGAATGCCATGATATTAGGTTATGCTCAAAATGGCTGTGTTAACGAGGCTCTAAGTCTGTTCTATATGATGCAATCTAAAGACATTAAATCTGACTGTTTTACTTTAGTGGCCGTAATTACTGCTCTAGCAAATTTATCGGTTACCCGGAAGGCTAAGTGGGTTCATGGACTTGCAATAAGAACTTATATGAACAATAATGTCTTTGTCTCTACTGCTCTCGTTGACACATATGCAAAATGTGGAGCCATTCAAACTGCGAGGAAGCTTTTTGACATGATGCAAGAGAGACATGTGATAACATGGAACACGATGATCGATGGATATGGGACACATGGCCATGGAAAAGAAGCTCTTGATCTCTTTAACGATATGCAGAACGAATCTGTTATGCCAAATGATACCACATTTCTTTCTGTTATCTCAGCTTGTAGTCACTCGGGTCTCGTGGAAGAGGGACTCCATTTCTTCCGAAGCATGAAGGAAGATTATGGCTTGGAGCCTGCAATGGATCACTATAGTGCTTTCGTTGATCTCCTTGGACGTGCCGGCAAGCTGGATGATGCTTGGAATTTTATTCAGGAGATGCCTATCAAACCAGGGATTACTGTTTTAGGGGCAATGTTAGGTGCTTGCAAAATTCATAACAACGTCGAATTGGGTGAAAAAGCTGCAGACAAATTATTTGAGTTAGATCCAGATGACGGTGGGTATCATGTGCTTCTTGCAAACATGTATGCCTCTGCTTCAATGTGGGACAAAGTGGCCAAGGTGAGAATAGCCATGGAGAAAAAGGGGCTCCAGAAAACTCCAGGCTGCAGTTTAGTGGAGCTGAGAAATGAAGTTCATGCATTCTACTCAGGAAGTACGAATCATCCTCAATCTAAAAGAATCTATGCTTTTCTTGAGGCTCTTGGAGATAAGATCAGGGATGCTGGTTATGTGCCGGATACCGATTCAATTCATGACGTGGAAGAAGACGTGAAGGAGCAATTGCTTAGTAGTCATAGTGAGAGGCTTGCCATTGCATTTGGACTTTTGAATACAAGCCCTGGTACAACAATACATGTAAGGAAGAATCTAAGAGTTTGTGGTGATTGCCATGATGCCACCAAGTACATGTCACTTGTGACAGGAAGGGAAATTATAGTGCGAGATTTACGTAGGTTCCATCATTTTAAGAATGGAATATGTTCTTGTGGTGATTATTGGTGAATCAATTAGAACAAGCATTCATTAGGGATAGAGAACTAACAAGGCTGTCTCCTATCACTGTTCAGACTCTATATATTCTATGATCCTACCTAACAACCAAATTGATCAAAACTTGCTCAAGGCGCTGTCTAAAATGGACATGATATACCAGGTGGCTTCTATGGTGAGGTGGAATGCAAGACCAAAGTTATCAGAATCAAACTGGAGCATGACTTGTTAACATTAGCCTAGACTGATTATGGGACGAGGTAAAGCCATAAAGGACCTAAGCAATTGATTGCAAAGTTAATAGTTTATTGGAAAGTATTACAAGATATTGTTGCTCATGTACTGGGCGATTTGATTAACTGATAAAGGTTCTCTTCTTTCTCATTCACATTTCAGGTTAGTAATCAAGAAATAGTGGATATTGCTCGTCATTTTTGGGTGGGGAGCAACAACTAACCGCGATATTTATAAGCTTCATTAGTAGAAGAGAAGACGGAGATGCCTTTAATTGGTATGTACTGTCAGTGTAAAAAGTTTTACGCATGAATCTAAACACATATTACCACAGATATTTTATGAACTAATATGAAAAAGTTGTATAGTATTGAGATGTGATTGGATGTCCGTGTAATTGTTTTTGGAAATATCTATACCTATCTAGGCTCTAATAATACTAGTTGTTTTGTTTGTCAAAAAAAATACTAGTTGTTTTGTTGAAATATTTTCTATATACCTAGAAAGAAATCATGTAGATATCGAACTACAACATATTTAAAGAAATCATGTAGAAGAGAATTGCTGATGAGAAAGAACTTTGCTTTACGGCTTTACCTGAAAAGTGTGTTTAGTATGTAAACTGCCTAATGATCAACAGTTTAAAAAATTTATCAAATGAGGGTAGCGACTTCTCATCGGACCTCAAATGGATAGCCCAACATAATATAAGTCAGTTACAAAACCAGCCCAATAACATATAAGCCATATCAAATACATATAGATAGATTTTCAAAATCCAGAACAATTTTTTTCACCAATAATTTATGTAATCTTACTAAACATTATTCTGTATTTCTAGTAAATTATAGTTTTTCTGAATTGTATAAAGCTAAGAAGCAAAACATGTCCATTTATATTGATCATCTAGGCATCACTTCGGATAGGGTTAATTCATTGACAGTGACAGAGGTAGAAGCATTTGATGAAGTCCCTCTTTCAATTGTGCTTGTAGTCCTTACAACAGAAAAAGATGGACATATAGGACTGGGAAGAGTCACGTTGTCGCTTCCGAGCATGTGAACAACACTTGACATTGTAGGTCTATCAGCTGCATTATCTTGTACACACAATAGGCCAATCTGTATACACTTCAAAACTTCACTAGGCACATAAGAGTTTTCTATCAACGGATCCACCAATTCTAAACCTTTTCCTTCACTCCATAAGTTCCATGCCTATAATTGTTGATACATTTCATTTTAGTTATAAGTAAGAGAAAAATGAATCCAAGCATAAATTACGAAACCTACATATGTGAGAAGGCTTTGGCCACGCTCTGAAAGGTAGAATTTTTTGTTGTTCCTTTGTCCACTGATGATCTCCAACAAAAGAACACCAAAGCTGAAAACATCTGACTTTATGGAAAACAAGCCTTCGATAACATATTCTGGAGCCATGTATCCACTGCTCAAAACCAATAAGAACATAACACATCAGCAAAAAAAATCCTTAATGAGAAAATGTTTTTAAATAGAGCTTTTCATATTGAGGCGTACAATTTTTATTAGAGTGACAGAAGAAAATAAAAACTAGAAACATTATGAATTCAAATAGTGTAGATTCAAGCTTAAAATGTGATGCTATGTGGTTATATATACTCATGTAATCCTTGTAATGAAGTATGCAATACAAGAATGCATAGTATGTGTCGAAAATTCTGCCTCCATTGCGGTCCACCCCTATCCGCCTAATTGCGGCATTTTGTTTTCCTTCATTGCAGCCTCCAACACCTTCATTGTGTTGGGTGTGAATGGGTGGATTTAGTCCCTGTGTAGTGTTTATAAAGATTGGACATTCCTCCCCTTATAAGCCGGTTTTTTATGATTGAGTTAAGCTCAATCCACATTCTAATAGTATGCATACTTGTCCAATGAAATAAAAGCAAAATTAGTTTATACTTACTAAGTTCCGACAACTCTAACTGTATTTGCTTCCCCCTGGTCTCCTCCAAATGATCTTGCAAGTCCAAAGTCTGAGATTTTTGGATTCATTTCATGATCTAACAGTATATTGCTAGCTTTCAAGTCTCTATGAATAACCCTGAGTCTAGAGTCCTCATGAAGATACAGAAGCCCTTTAGCAATTCCATTAATAATGTTTAGTCGTTGTTTCCAGTCCAACTGTGCACCCTTTACAGTATCTACAGTACAATTTAAAGCAATACAAGTCTAATAAATATGACGAAATTTTCCATAAATACATCATTCTGATACACTGTTTGAAAGGAATTTAATATGGAAAACTTGTTTTCTGTGTTGATTCTGTCATATGCAAATGCAAGTCAGATACTTGGTGTTAAAATAACATGCAAAGGTGTTTTGAAAGGTTGGTTTTCTATATCAAGATTGCTTACACCTCGGTTATCTAATTTTCCCCCATTTGGTGTGAAAACCATAAATTTGTGAGTTAAGGTGTATGTTTTAATATCTATTCTGTTTTAGCTTATTTGACTTTGACTTCAAGAATATATGTTTCTGTTTAGGTATGAGCTTTAATTTTCTGTGTGGAAAAACTTGTGAGAAGTGAATTTGGGAATAGTGTGATTAGTTCACTTACAACTAATTTGTCCAAAACAATCCCGATGCTTCCTATAACCATATTATTAAGCTTAACACATGTATAAACATATTAATACTTAGAAAAGCTAGTTTGGAAAGGTCACATATCCCAATGTTCAGAACAACAACCCAATGTTGTCTAATAGCGTCTATGGAGATATCGCTATATCGTAGCGGAATCAACTAATCGCTATTACTACGTAATACACTATTTAGTCCAAAGTGTTGTCAAATAGCTGCTATAGCTGCTATAGCGGCGTTATAGCACGGTAAGGGTAGCAAGATTTGAACAAACCGCTATTTTCCGCAATCTGTGGTTGCAACAATCCATAACCTTCACCTAAAGATTTAGGTTCTTAAAAGATACCTAAATTGGACCAATATAGCTCATTTTAGACCTACTAGTTGCAATTGAAGTCTTCAAAGAAACAACTTAGGGGCTGTTGCAGAAATCATAGTTCGGTAAGAGTTTGAACCTATGTTTTGGCATACATCTTTCATAATACTAAAACTAATATTCATGTTTTATCCGTTCTTCTCTTTCATGCTTTATGTATTAAGACTGTGATTGATCAGTTCAAAAGAAAAAGAAAAGTAATAACCTGTGCTTTCGTTGTTTGAGAGTGTTGTACCGCGTAACTGGAAATCAAGGCTTGAATTACGCAAGTATTCATAGATAAGAAGCTTTTCATTTTGCTTAATGCAGCAAGCCAATAGTCTCACAAGGTTTCGATGCTGCAATTTGGCAATCAGCATTACTTCATTCTTGAATTCCTCCACGCCCTGTACCGAAGTTTTCGAAAGTCTTTTAACAGCAATTTCCCTTCCATCTGCTAAAACACCCTAAACATTTTTCCCAAATATCTTAGTAAGAATTTCACAAGAGGTAAAATCAAACAAAAAAATATAATGTATCTTGTATGATATCCTAATATATTACCTTGTAGACAGTTCCAAATCCACCTTCCCCCAATTTACATTTATCAGAAAAATTATTAGTACTTTTTAGAATAGTACTTAGAGGCATCATAGGTAGGTCAGTATTCACATTCTCCTCATTGTTACTCTGATCTTGAGAAAACATTGCATCAAGGATTTGCATCTCTTTTTCATCTGAAAATATTAAAAATTATCATACATATACAGGTAAATTGATAGCCTCAGCTTAAAAAACTGTTTGAGAGTTAGTGCTTACCTTTTTTCCGTTCTAAGCTCCTGTAATAGTATCTGCTGAAAGCCAATAACGCTACCGCTATTGTTGCGGTTACAACAATGATTATTATTTGAATCAATGACCTTGTTTCACCCCTTTCTTTGGCTGCATTAACAAGACATGACAAGGTGATGTAGTTGTGATAAAATGTTGAGTAAAATTGAAACACTTATTAATATTGTGCCGTGTAAAACTAATTTGTTTTGTGTTTGCATTTGTTTTTCGGGTTAGCATAAGGAGATTCAAATATACTAAAACAAATTTATAATAATCTTATTTGATAGAATTAAGTAAATCCGTCAATATTCCCAACTTTCTAGATTACTTTTAATATTTGTAGATTATACAGCTTCCGAGGTTAATGCGAATCAATTCGGCATTCAATGTATTTATTGTAAAGTTGTAACCAGCTATAAATTCAAGTTGTGTGATCTGATTTCGACACATAAAGTTAAATGCTTTTGAAAACTCGGAGGCCATACGACAATTTCGATGTTAAGTCATTGTTACCAGAAATGCAGTTTAGGTATAGAAGATGTCATTGAATTGGAATTTCTGTGTGTCTAGCTCAGATAACAACTTGTATTTATAATGGTGTTACCATAAATACATTGAATGTGTAATTGATTAGCACTAGCCTATGAAGATTAATAGTCTCGGAAAATTAACAATCTAGGGAACTGTATGGTCTACGAATATTTACCGGTTTACTTAATATTTTTAACAGATACATTACTAGGACATTGCAGTAAAATTGTTACAAATTCTTAAACATCAATGCAAGATATAGGGCTATAAATATTCAATCTTTGCATCTTATAGAACTTAAAAAGATGAACTGATACCTTTCTGAGATCCTAGCGCGTCATCTGGTATACCTTTCAAAAGGAATGGCTGAGTTTCATACATAATAACACAACTCGGCGAAAATACACGCCACACTCGCTTCTGCATACAACAATTTTCAACATCGTCGAGCATATTACTCAAACAAGTTCTACATTCCTCTCGAGTAATATCTCTGTTGCATTGCACCCAACCATACCTTCTTTGAGTACCATTTATGTTAAACATATGTGTACCGAACATTAAAGGTGTTTGAGATCCCATTTGTATCAAACCATTCATCAAAATCCTTGCATCACTATCAAATTCACCGACACTAGTAAAATTCTGTGTTTTATCAAACATAGGAATCCTCGGTCTTACAGCTAATTTGCCGAAGAAATTCTTGTTTGAGTACCTCAGAAGACAAAAGGGACACCAAAAAATAGCTGATGCATTATTCGGGCATACCTTCTTTATCAATTTGCTGGAATATTGAATGCATGAATTGCAAAGGGTAGCGTTCGCATCCCCACGACAGAAGTATAGTCCATAAACCATATCATTTAGATCATTACCTGAAGTTCTGTTACCAAAACCATTGCTGATAGCAGAATCTGATGTTAATACCGATAGCAAATTGTTGAGGTTGGTTTGGTATGTGCTTGAGGGAGGAACAGAAGATTTGTCGACACAAGCATATCTATAATCAAGTGGTTCTGTATAAGCAAAGGGGAAAAAGCATATCAATTTTATGGCAAGTAACCATAGATAGAACATTGTTGAGCTGCTACTACCACCTTGGCTGTTGAAGAGCTTATGTGAAGTTACTGCTAGTGAATCCTTGATTTTGCATTAATAACAGAAGTGATACCTGCGCGTTGCACGAGTTTGGCACGAGTTTGATTATATTCGATATATTTATTTTTTTTAATAATTTATAACACGAGAAAAAGGGGTATACACTGTCAATGTAAACTTGTTTTAAGTTGGCGTTGAGTATTGGACAAATATCTTGGAAAAATGTAAAATGATGATTTTTTATTGGACGGTGGTGTAACATTTTACACCGTTGGCGTATCTGTGTTAAACTCTCTTATAACAGTTACCTTTAATGAAGTGTACAAATTTGTTTGTCAATTCAATGAACAAACTATGAAAATATGTTGAGAAATAAAATTGTAGAAAATTTCAAACACCAAAACAATATTGTGAGACATTTTTCTTTGTGGACCCCACAAATCCTTTTTCTCTTCCGCAAACTTTGGGAATTCGAAGGATTGTCTGCCGTAGAAAAAGCACATGGTTTCATACAATTTTTTATCTTGGCCGTTAGTTTAAGATCGGAAGTCTCTAATTACATATTGGCAAAATCAGCATTAAAAGATCTCAACAATAGATTTTAAATCGGACGGTTCAAATTCATTTTTAAATCGGCATGGTAGATGCACCAAATCCAAAATTTAACTTTGACTTAAACTTAGACCACGTAAGACTCAAGTTTCAACTTTCAAGACACCTCGTTTCTTCGTTATTGTTTCGGAAAAAATAACATAAAAGATTGGAAAATTACTCTTTTTTCTTCTTTTATAATATTTACAAAGTAAATGCCTTCTCTTCCCGTTTAATTGCATACAAAATAAAAATTGAAAATGATAAAATGAACAAAATATTAAATATATCTCAAAATGATGAAAAAATAAATACTTGGTCAAAACACAAAAGAAATTCAAAGTAAAAAATTTGACCAAGAAGTAATTTAAATATAAAATTAATACTTAAAATAGATTATATGCAAACAAAATGATTAAAAAATTTACCTTTTTCTTGATTAGAGACTCTTTCAATAAAAGAAATAGTAAGGGTTCGTTTGGCCCGACTTTTTTTGAACTTAAAAGTTAACTTAAAGCTAAAGTTGAAAATATTGACTTAAAAGATAAAGTTAAAGTTGTTTGGTAGTAAATAAATAGTTAGTAAACACCTTTAAATATTATTAAATGCAACAATCTTTTAATTTTTTAAAAGGCCATAATAATCAAGTATTAATACACTTATAAGTAAAATATTATTTAAATACTACCATTTCATTTTATTTATTGTCAATTTTATACTGTTATTTAAATATTAACATTTCATTTGTTAATAAAAATATAATGTAACATGTAGGGATGCTCAAATCCAAACCAATCTAAAATAAAAATCGCAAACCGATCCAAAAAAACCGAAAACCGCAAAAAATCGAATATTTTTGGATGTGTTTGGATTTTCTTTTGTGAAAACCGCTAGATCGAATTTCGGATTGATTTTTCAAAACCGAACTAAATCGCACATATATTTTAATCCTTATTTATCTTTTTATCATTATGAATATATATTGCATTTCCCTATTTTTTGTTTATTTTAAATTTTGTTAATATCCTATTTTTTGTTTATTTTAAATTTTGTTAATATTGTTTGTTAGTTTAATTTATTTTATTTTTTACCTTTCGATATGTTTCTAATATAATTGACAATTGTCATTCCAAAATATTAATTTTTAATATATTATGTTATATCTTAATATTTATTTCGTAAAAAAAAATTACAATTTATAATTTGGATATCCAAAAACCGATCCAAATTAAACTGCATAAAATTGGATCAGATCGGATTGGATTTTTTTTATTTGTCATCCAAAACCGGACCGAGTCGCAAATAAATTTATTTTTGGATCAGATGAGTTTTTATCTCAAAACCGATCCAAACCGAACCATAAGCACCCCTAGTAACATGTAACAAAAAAATAAAAATATAACGTAACTGAATACTCCAATTAATACGTTTCATTAAAAAAACACAAAGGTAGCACCTTTAGAAAAGAAATGGTAGCAATTAGCTAAAAAGTAATGTACTGCAAGCACATGCTAGGATAAAGAAACAATTCAATGATAGTGGTACAGCGTAAATGGCAAGAAACAAAGTCAGAAAAAATTAAAATAAAAGAAAATACATACAGGGGGTGGGAATCGAAGAGGGGATAAGGAAAATAAGCTAGGCGTGTTTGAAATTAAGTTGGTATTTTTAACTTTTTAAATATCTACTTTTTATTCAATTTTCAACTTTAAAAATAAGTTGCTTATTAATTGTAGTACTTATTTGAAATAGTGTTTGGCCCTACTTCTTCTTTTAAGTGATTTTAAGTTGGAAAAAAGTCAGGCCAAACACTACCTTAGTTCAAGACATTAATTTGAATTACAACATTAGTGAAAAATACTTTAACTTTAGAATACTTTAGTCGATGATGAATTATTATCGTGGTAAGAGTTTGACCATATAATTAGGAAATGTTCATTAATATCGCTTTATTCAATAAATTAGCTCTCTCTTTTCCTAATTTTTGGGTATTCTTTTGTGTATTTTTTCCCGTTAAATACATTCACATGAGTGATGCATTTGGTGCTAGTTTTCAAAAACCATATATAAGAAGTTTCTTAGTTTTGGCATGATACAAGTAATTGAGCTAATGCTTTTGATGTCATCTTTACAGAAAATGAGGCTTTGCTATGTTTATTCCCCAACTTATTAGGAGAAAAGCGGAAAAAACGTCGTTGTGGAATCAACTTTTTAAGGAGGTCTCCTTTTGTCACCCTACCGGTTATTCGCACGTCTTACGTCTTTATTTTTTTATCTTTCTGCTACTTAAAATAGAGAACATTATAAAAAGGAGAATTTCTGAAAAATGTAGTCCGCTACTTAAGTAGCGTACGTTATAAAGGTAAGGTATTTTTAGGGGGCTGTCCGTTACTTAAGTAGCGGACAGGGATATTTTGGCAGATTCGTAGGGCGCACGAAAAAATGGGTAGGAAGGCAAAAGTAAATCTATTTTCTAAGGAATCAAATGAGAAGGAAAAAAAAGTTTTTTCCCTTGCTTTTCTTTGTTTTCGGGGTAATCAAATATAGGACCTGTTTGGATTTGTTTATTTTTGAGTTTATAAAAATTGTTTATGCAAATAAATAAATTTTTAAATTAATTTATAAGTTTTTATAACAACAATTGGGCTAATGCTACGGTGGACCACCTTCACAGGTGGTCCATTGTGGGCAAGTGATCTACCAAATATAAATTTTACAAAATTTACCGTTAGATTGAAAATTTATATCATATATATCATCCATAAAAAAAATTTAGAAAAATTGAAAATCATTTGATATATTATTGATACTCATCAAGATTTACCATATTTAATAAACGGTTAATCTTTTTTTCATTACCAAATAAGTTTCTATACAATTACAAATAAAACTACCAGAACTACTACATTCACATAAATCTAGGCAATTGACCAATAATGCAAGAAGAAGAACCATAAATCAAGCACCCCAACAAGAACAAAAACACAGTGCTATCCAAACTCATCAACAAATCCAATCCTATTCCACCTCTTGGATTAAACCCTCTTTCCAAAATATCAAAATCAATTCATGCAGCTGCTGTATTGTTGGCATCACATGACAAATGCAGTGTGATTGAAAATTACCAGAAAATCTACAAATAACATATGTAATGAACACATAGAACCTCAATGACCCTCAAAAATTCACTGAAACTAATGCTAGACTAAGAAATTCCTGATTGTGAGAAGGCATATAAGATTAAGAACACAGCAAAACATGAAACAAATACAATTTGTTTCCGTACAACATTCTAGAGTTGCTATTAAGGAAGTGAAAAAAGCAGGAAGAAAACACATACAGGTTAAAATAACATAAGTAACTCTGAAGTCTGAAAACAAAAACATCTTACATTTTAGAGCTCAAACATCAGCATAACACTTTATGAATGCTAGCAAACAAGGCATCCGTGACTCGAGAAGTATTTCTTCTTTATGTCACTGAACAAAAAACAACTTTTCTTTCACAATGACGGACTTGAAAATACAATCGAGGCAACAACATTAGTAAGCACTTTATGACAACCATTTTACTTTATCAATCTGAGTTGCCTGCAGTTTTCTACCACATGCTTCACTCCCATTTCTGTGACATTATTACAATATTCCAGTAATAGTTGCAAAAGTCCACGGAAACTCTTTGAGATCACATAAAGTGTTTCATCATCAACATTTGTATATGATAGGTTCAGCACCTCCAATTTGGGAACTTTAAAGTTTATTTCAAGTAGTTTCACTCTTGAACAGCGGGATAAGTTCAAATGTCTAATGTTACAACACATCCTTAACACTTGAGCAACACCTTCTTCTATGCCACAGCAACCGCTCAAATCAAACAGCAGTAAATTGGGGGAAATGGAAGCAAACATTATGATGTTTTCATCTGTTAACCACGGATTGTGAGCCAAACGGAGATACTTCACCTGAGGGCGTGAAGTAAAATCCATCAAAGATTTAGAACTCTCTAGACTTCTTTTCCCAATACTTGTGTGTTCCATTTTGATATCACTGAGTGAAGGATAACTCTTAATGAGTGCAAAGAAGGCAGATATTGTGAGCAACGAACAATGAGACAAGTTTATAGATACCAAATCACCCAGAAATAAAGACAGCTCCACAACATGTTTATCAGTCAGAAAAGCAGCATTTTGAAGATCCAAATGTTGGCAATGTTGACACTTGGATAAAAAATAAAATATTCCAGAATAACTATAGCCGGCGCAATTTTGGAGAACAAGTCTCATCAAAGGTAAACCTTCGTTTGCAATAGAGAATAGCAATTCATCGGAAATATTTGAAGATAACAAATCAAGACAAGTCAAATACTTCAAACTCACCAAGGAAGCAATGAATTGTGAAGTAATGTAAGATTCACCGTATACCTCGTTCGCTTGTCCCCAAGTATTGGAAAAGGATAAAGACCTCAATGCTGGTCTCTGGCGGAGAGCAGAAGCAATACCGTCAAAGGTTACACCATAACTGTCCAACATGATAGCCTCTTCGAGTAACTTACAATTTTTGAACAAGCGGAAAATCAATTTGTCGTCAATGTAATGATGAAAAGAGAGATTAACCTTGCGAAGTTTAAAAAGAGTGAATAAAAGAGGTTCTGACGCGTCGAATTCGCAGTGGTCTGGGTCACTGAGGTCGAGGACTTCAAGTAAAGGGAAACAATCGGAAATTAGGGAAATGTCACTGCTACAGATAAAACTCATATTGGAACAAGTGAGAGAGGTCAAAGTTGTAATATTTTTGGAAAAAGCTCGCAACCCATTCGCCGGAATCATGTCTTGGTTTGATAGATTGAGTGATGTAAGTTTCAATGGGAAACGACAGATTTTGTGGAGAAGCCTGTTGAGGTCACCACAGAAGCGCGAGAGGTTGAGGGAGGTGAGGTTGGTGAATCTACGAAATAGTATAGGAAGAAAAGGGAAGGTTTGATGACATATTGTGAAAGATAATCGGAGACGGTTGGTGATGAAGAGAAACTGTTTGGACACAAGGGAGAGTGATTCCAAACTGGGATTGTGGTCAATGAGGAAACTGATGACACATTCCCAACATTCAAGAGGTAAATATAAATCAGCATGTATTGTTTTTCTTCTGTTCAATTCACTGGATGAAGCCATTGTTGTTTTTTCTACAAGCAATAAATGTGCAAATTTGTATTCAAATGAAAACTACAACAAAGAGGTTTTAAAGCTATCTCAAAATACAGTAATACTATAAAGGATTAGTAAACTGCTCATAAAAAAGACAAGGATCACCTTTTCTTTGCCCACCAACAAATTGTTTGAGAGAGATTCTGTGTCTTTTACATTGAGGGGTTAGGTTAGGTCAAGAAGAAGATGAGAAGTTAAGGATAGAATAATAACATTGTTGTATCATCAGTAAACACTGTGATTATGATTATTGTGTATAGAACTAGATGTATCTGGGCTATAAATATAATTCAGAGATATTATCTATTCAATGAATTTAAAAAATGAACGTTAGCTTATAATTAAGGTCGAAGGGAGGAGTAATAAACCTTGGTCAATATTTATAAAATATAAAAAGTATTATTTTTAATGCAAAAAGTTACCTTTTTTTAACATTCTTGACCGATGCTCAATGAGTTAGAATGACCTTTATTTAATTACTAGCGGCCGCGTCTGTCTGTGTCTATTATGTTATGGTGAACTTGTTAATAAAAGATTTTTACTGCTCAAAAAAACAAAAGTCAGGGGTATTGTTGGTATTATAAAAAGTCCACACCAAAATTTGTGTATCCTCTTTATATATAGGTATAGATAAAGAGGGAATACATCAAGTGAGAGGAGAGTATTATGAGAGATGAGAGGATGAAATATTGACCATTGGATACAAAGCAACGGTTAAAATTAAATAAAATACAATGTGCGTGCTGCACCCTGCAGAAACAGAAAAAACAAACCGCTTCGTCTTCTCTCTGCTTCATTATTCCACAAAATTCCTCATATCCTTGTACCCATTCATTCACCTCTCAGAGGATCTAGTTTTTTTTAATCAAATAGATAAATGGTGCGTCCATATCGATTCAAACCTTGGATTTTAAAGGATTGTGGTGATAAGAGCAGATTTTTAAATGTGTTAGGTTTTTGTTGAAATAATAAAATCGATAGAAAAAACTTATCGAATTGTTTGTGAAATTTCAATGGATAATGAGACAATGGAATTGTCGGTGTATCCATTTCTAATAAAATAAAAGCTTGTGCATTTATGGTGTGCTCCTGCAATCCTGCCCCTTGTTTTAGAGAGAGATAGAAAGAAGAGGTGAAGGACCTTGTTCAAGAATGACAATGGGAGATGGAATGACAAATTGGATATCACGGATTTCGAATTTGTCAATAGATTTTTCTACATTCAAAGAATTAACCCAAATCTGAATCGCAAACGTTCACAAAGGAGGCGACGGAGATTTGAAGCAAGAGTGATCAGGTGCGGTCACATTTTTAATGAATAATTTAATGCCAACCGTTGATTTTAATCTAGTGGTTATTAATCAATCCTCTCATCTCTCACAATAGCAACTCCTCTCACTTGAAGTGCTCCCTAGATAAAGATATATTGATTCATTGGTGATGACAAACTTAAACATACATATTTTCTTACAATAAAATAAATTTAAGTCATTCATATATTATTAGTAAAAAAAAACGTCATTCATATATTAAAATAGTCACAATACACTATACAAAAAAAAAAAAAAAAAGTAACAATATAACAGATGAAGATAGAAAAATACTTACTAAAGATACATATAAGACTTTCGGTCAACAATATAATGTTAACAAACCAGATTGGAACATGATAAATGAAAAATACTTACTGAAGATCAATGAAACACCTATAGAGTTGTCCTAGCCCAAAGCCCTAGCCAAATTCAAGCATTGACACTATCTGGTGTTAGCTTCTTATTGTTAACCAATTTCTCTGCTGTCAAGTGATCGCACATTCATGCAGTATGTAAACTTACACCATTAGATTTCACACAAGTCTTTGGTTTCAACAGAAACAAGATGCAAGTAAAAGACTAATCTGACAATGTAAATTAACTAACTGCATGAATATGTGGTCTCGTGACTGCTCAGAATCCAAAACAGATGTGAGAAAGTGACTAAATGCATTGTGATCTGAGATCTAATTTTCAAGGGTCCTCTTGCCTAAGGTTATTGAGTATTAACTTTCCCTTGCACAATAACTAACAAACCTAACATTTTGGTTTCAAGCTTCATAAAATGGCATCGAAAATTGATATGAACACAATTCACAACTTATGCATCACATGGCAATTGCAGAAAAATCTACAAATACAACTACAGTGATTGCAAACTAACCGCAACAGGCCTCAAGTACCTTAGTGTTCTCGAAAAACAATCCAAAAGTATACCTAAATGTGATACACCATGTCAACAATACTCTCCTCCACCAATTTCTGGTTACCCTTCATGAGAAAGGGCAGAGTAAGTGTCCTCCAGCTGGTGGTAGTGTTGACTGTTGTACACCTCCTGTTCCTTATACTTATGGACCACCTAATCCTAACACTTTTGGACCTCCTCCTAATCCTTACACCTATGTGCCTTATGGTGAAGGTGGACGTTCAACTAATTATGTGGTTATGCAATTTGTAGTACCTATTTTTATGTTCTTTTCTTGTTTTATTCTCTTCTGAATTTTGGTAGTTTTTAATGTTAATGATCATTTTATAAATTGGGCATATTATGTAATAATGGTAAATTAGCTTGTTAATACTCAAATAGTTGAGACCCAATCAAGAGATGTTTCCTCTTATATTCCTACTAATGTAATTTCCATTACAGATGGCCAAATATTTTTATCTGCCGATATATTACTTTAGTCGATATGGACATCACAGGTAATGTACAGATATTCTGGTTTATTCACCTTAATTTTAGTCACTATTCACATAATAAAATTCATTTCAAGCTTCTTTTTTAAGAAACCTCAGATTGTATGATATTTATTTTTCTTAAAATGATATATCAAACACTTTGAATCAATCCCTTGGTATTTAGAAAGAGCTGAGACATAACCAAATGAACCAATCATGATTTGAATTAGCAGAAGGGGATTATCTCTTTGCCAACATTTATAACTGATTATTCTTTAATCAAGACAACAATACATAGGACGACAAACCTTAAAAAACTATGTTTATATATGAAGCAATTAGTTTCATTTGTTTCCTTACAACATTCTAGAGTTGCATTAAGGAAGTGAAAAAAGCAGGAACAAAAAGCATATGGGTTAATATGATTGTAATTTTTTGTCCAAAATAACATAAGTAACTCTGAAAACAAAAACATCTTACATTTTAGAGCTCAAAGTTCAGCATAACACTTTAAGAATGCTAGCAAACAAGGCATCCATGACACAAGAAGTACTTCTTCTATATGTGACTGAACAAAAAACAACTTGTTTTCTTTCTCAATGATGAACTTGAAAATACGATCGAGGCAACGACATTAGTAAGCACTTTATGACAACCATCTTACTTGATCAATTTGAGTTGCCTGCAGTTTTCTACCACATGCTCCATTCCCTTCTTTGTGACATCAGTACAACCTTTCAGTGATAGTTGCAAAAACCCACGACAACTCTTTGAGATCACATAAAGTGTTTCGTCATCAACATTTGTATATGATAAGTTCAAATTTCTAATGTTACAACACAACCTTAGAACTTGGACAATACCTTCCTCAAATCTATCATAACATCCGGACAAATCGAGCAACTGTAAATTGGGGAAAATGGAAGCAAACAGTTTGATGTTTTCATCCGTTAACCATGGATTCCAAGCCAAACAGAGATACTTTAATTGAGGGTGTACAGTAAAATTCAACCAAGATTTAGAACCCTCTAGACTCTTTTTCCCAATACTTGTGTTTTCCATTTTGATATCACTGAGTGAAGGACAACTCTTAATGAGTGCAAAGAATGCAGATACTGTGAGCATCAAACAATGAGTCAAGTTTATAGATACCAAATCACCCAGAAACAAAGACAGCTCCACAACATGTTTATCAGTCAGAAAAAGAGCCCTTTGAAGATCCAAATGTTGAATATATCGACACTTGGATAACAAATCAAAGATTCCAGAATAACTATATCCTTTGCAATTTTGGAGGCAAAGCCTCGTCAAAGGAAGACCTTCGATTGCAATAGAGGAGAGCAATTCATCGGAAATATTCGAAGATAACAAATCAAGACAAGTCAAATACTTCAAACTCACTAAGGATGCAATGAATTGTGAAGTAATGTAAGATTCTTCCCTTTCCTCGTTCGCCTGTCCGAAAGTATTGGAAAATGATAAAGATGTCAATGTTGGTGTCTCACGGAGAGCAGAAGCAACGCCATCAAATGTTGTATCGTAACAGCTCAACATGATGACTTGTTCAAGAAGCCAACAATTTTTGAACAAGCTGAAAAGCACTTTGTCGTAAATGTGATAATGACCAGAGAGATTAACCTTGCGGAGTTTGAAAAATGTGAATGAAAGATGCTCTGTCTCCGTCTCCTCGTATTCTTCGCGGTGGTGTGGGTCACTGAGGTCAAGGACTTCAAGTAAAGGGAAACATTCGGATATCAGGAAAATGTCAGTGATAGAGATAAAACCCATATTGGAACAAGTGAGAGAGGTCAAAGTTGTAATCTTTTTAGAAAAATGTCGCAACCCATTTGCGGGAATTCTGAGTTTATTTGATAGATTGAGTGATGTGAGTTTCAATGGGAAACAAGAGAGTTGACGGAGAAGCCTGTTGAGGTTAGTGACGCTACTATTGGTTAAGTGTGAGAAGTTGAGGGAAGTGAGGTTGATGAATCTGCGGTAGAGAAGATGAAGAAAAGGGAGGGTTTGATCACAGATTGTGAGAGAGAATCGGAGATTGTTGGTGATAGTATGGAACTGTTTGGAGATGAGGGAGAGAGATTTCAAACATCGGTTATCATCTTTGAGGAAAGTGATGATATATTCCCAACACTCGACAGGTAAATATAAATCAGCAGCAACAGCAATTGATGTTTTTCTTTTTCTTCTATTTGGTAGACTGGACAACGACGCCATTGTTGTTTTTGTTGTTGTTTTCTGTAAGCAACAAATTGTTTCAGAGAGACTCTCTGTCTTTACATTCAGGAGTTAGGTTAGGTTAGGTTAGGTCAATTTGGGGGTTTTAAGAAGAAGAAGAAGAAGAAAAGTTTGTACAAAATTGCTAATTTTATTTTATGGGTCACGCTAAACGGTGCCCGGGGCACTGTTAAGCATATATAAAAAGGAAATAAAAAATAAAATTTATATTGAAAATATAACTTTTTGTACTTTTGAGGCATTGAATGCATGCATTTCGAGACAGAATTTCTATTTTAACATGCTTAACCAGTGCCCGGGAGACACTGTTTAGCATTTTCCTTATTTTATTTCTTTGGTTGATAAAAGAAATTGCAAACTCATCGAAAACTCACACATACAAGGTGGAGTGATTGGGGTTCGAATCTCGGTCTCGACGTTCGACATTAGTAATTTCGGCATTTTTATCAATTGAGCTAGGATTTGTGGACCAAAATAGCTAACTTTAAAGACGTAGAAATTGGGGAGAAAAAAAGTTTGAAAAAAAAATGACACAAGTAACCTTGTATTGGGGCAATTTTAATTAAAAATTTGAGAAAAACAAAAATTTTCAAAAATAGTTTAAACCATTAAACCGAGCCGAAACCGAGTCAACCCGAGAAACCATAAACAGACCAAACCGAGTATTTAATTGGTTCGATATGGTTATGCATATGTCACCCATCGGTCTAACTGGTTCTGGGATTTGAGTCTGAAACCGAACCGAACCGATGTCCAGCAATCGAAGGGTCTGTTTGGCCTAGCTTTTTTTGAGCTTATGCAAACGGCTTATGCAATATAAATTAAGTTTTATGCTATTTTATAAGTTCACACTAGTTAAAATTGTAATTTTATAAATCATAAATTACTTTGGCAAACTTATAATAATATATAAAAAGTGAATAAGTTATTTAGATAAGCTTTAAATAAGAGGAAAAAAAATCATACTTAAATCTATTTATTTAACTTTTATTGTCAAAACAATATTGGGATTAATCTTTTTTTTCTTATTATAACCGGAAATAAGTGACTAGTTTGTCGTTTGACTGCAAATGCGAAGATCACTTCAAATTCCGGCAGCCACCTCCGACGGCCACCTAGCAAGCATTCCGTTCTCCCTGGTGGCTCCTCTAACAGTGATATGAAAGCATTAATCCAACATCATGCAAAAACTCACATAAAAAACATAGTTTCTAGATTCTCTATACCTTCATGGATCACACCCCATTTTCATTCTTGTACCTATCAAACTAAAACTCATCATGCCCATCATAAAAACACTGTTTCAAAAACAGATTTTCGACCAAATGATTCCGACTCGACCACTTTCAATATTGCCTGCAACATGTTTGATGAAATGTCTGACTTAACTGTTTCATCAGCTACCGAAATAATTTGCGGTTTTTCCAGGAGGAATTGCCATGAAGAAGCTATTTATCTTTTCTTGAGAATGTTTGTGTCGAGGATTAGACCTAATGAGTTTACGTTCGGAACTGTGCTTCACTCTTCGACTGTGCTTGGGAATGTTGAATTCGGTAAGCAGCTTCATGGTTGTGTAATTAAAACTGGTCTTGATAGTAATGTATTTGTTGGTAGTGCACTTGTTGATTTGTATGTAAAGTTGAGTACTATAGAAGAAGCACAAAAGGCTTTTGAAGATACTCAATATCCTAATGTGGTGTCTTATACAACGTTGATTGGTGGTTATTTGAAGAGTGGGAAATTTGGAGATGCTTTGCGGGTTTTTAACGAGATGCCTGAGAGAAATGTCGTCTCGTGGAATGCGATGGTTGGGGGGTGTAGTAAAACAGGTCATAATGAAGATGCTGTGAAATTTTTTATTGACATGCTTAGGGAAGGGTTTATTCCGAATGAATCTACATTTCCTTGTGTGATTTGTGCAGCTTCTAATATAGCTTCACTAGGAATTGGTAGAAGTTTTCATGCATGTGCAATCAAGTTTTTGGGTAAGCTTAATGATTTTGTTGATAATTCGCTTATTAGCTTTTATGCAAAATGTGGAAGCATGGAAGATAGCCTCTTAATATTTGACAGGCTTTGTAAAAGGAATGTAGTGTCGTGGAATGCTGTGATATGTGGTTATGCGCATAATGGAAGAGGTGTTGAGGCAATAAGCTTGTTTGAAAGAATGTGCTCTGCAGGCATCAAACCAAATAGGGTATCCCTATTAGGACTACTCTTGGCTTGTAATCATGCCGGTCTTGTTGACGAAGGTTACTCATATTTCAATAAAGCTAGGATTGAGAGTCCCAATTTGTTAAAGGCTGAGCATTATGCTTGTGTGGTTGACTTGCTCGCACGCTCCGGCCGTTTTGCAGAAGCCGAGAACTTCCTTTACCGTATGCCGTTCAACCCAGGAGTCGGATTTTGGAAGGCAATACTTGGGGGATGTCAAATCCACCATAACATGGAGTTAGGGGAGCTTGCGGCAAGAAACATTTTGGCTTTGGATCCTGGCGATGTATCATCATATGTGATGTTGTCAAATGCTCATTCTGCTGCAGGTAGGTGGTCAGATGTGTCCAAATTAAGAACCGAGATGAAGGAAAAAGGGATGATGAGGATTCCAGGTAGCAGTTGGATTGAAATCAGAGGCAAAGTTCACGCCTTTAAAGCAGACCACGATCATAATAAAAATGATGAAATTTATGTGCTCCTAAGAAATTTCTTTGAGCATTTAAGAGAATATGAGAGTTCTGATTGGCTCAACAATTATTGTGATTTCAGCGCCATATAAGTAATGAGCATAGTTCTGTTTGATATAAGGTAATTTATGTCATTTGGAATTTTAGAAGGGTTGCATACCTTTTGCTACTTGAGCATTCTATTAGTTGGGCGAGATGAGACTTGTCATTCTATTAGTTGGGCGAGATGAGACTTGTTGCTGTACTGCTGTGAAAGAGGAAACCTTTAGTAGAGCAACTCAGAGGCTGGTAACAAACACAGCACCCAAATCTTAGTAATTACCCCAACACAATGGAACATATAGATCTTTATGCTTTTTATTTTGTCTTGGTACTTAAACCTGACATCTGATTCCATGTAAGTTTTATTATGATAATTATCCTGATTAAAGTAAAATAAAAGAACATGTTTTGACCATTTCTCGTTGAAATGATTTTTTTTTCTGTTGTCCCTTAACTCTCTTGCTTTTACACCCTGATAGAAAAAACAAATAACTATTAGCTATGGGATATGTCGCATTTTGTGGTAGGCTAAATGGGAGATATGCTGTCTCTGCATGTTGTCTTTTCCTTATTTTTACTTAAATCTTCATACTTTGTTGTATTTTCTAAGCATAACAATTTCATGATTAAATAAATGGTGTTTATGCAGACCAATGCAATATTTGTAGTTTCCCTTTATTTTGATTTTTTGCTTTGTGATGCACCCATGTTTGTGTTGTAAATTACTCAACTTATTAATAAATAATGTAAACGAAAGTAGATGAATTCAGAGGTCAATTGACAACAACCCAAAGCTTTTCCCATGAATGAAAAAAGTTTTGTCTGAAAAATACAAGAATGTGCTGTACAAAATGGCATAAGCCATAACAAATACCTAAGATATATATTGTCTAAGACTCGATCATTTTTACACACCAAACTGTATCCAACCTTCCTAAACATGATGTTCTTTCTTTTGAGTAACTTACAATTACCTACAAGTTTTCTGAATCCTACAAAAGCTATAAGATGAAAAACATGTCCAGTTTCATTGTTCATCTTGGCCTCAATTCAGACAAGGTTACTTCATTTGCAGAGATAGAAGTGTTTGATGAAGACTCTTGGTCAACAACAGCTCGTTGGACGTCACCTCTTCCAACAGAAAATGCAGGGCGTGTAGGGCTGGTAAGAGTCGCCGAGTCACTTGCAAGCATGTGAACAACACTTGACATTGTAGGTCTATCTGCTGCATCTTCTTGTACACACAATAGTCCAATATGTATACACTTCAGATATTCACTAGGTACACATGACTTTTCTATCAATGGATCCATCAAGTCCAAACCTTTTCTTTTGCACCAAAGGTTCCATACCTATGTATACATGCATTTTAGTTTAGTTATAAGCATATTGTTTTTCTTTAGGAAAAAGTGAATACAAGCATAAGTTATGAACATACATATATGGGAAGGCTTTGTCCAGGCTCTGAAAGATAGAATTTGCTGTTTTTTCTTCCACTTATGATCTCTAGCAAAAGAACACCAAAGCTGAAAACATCTGACTTCACCGAAAATAATCCTTCCATAGCATATTCTGGAGCCATGTATCCACTGCTCAAAATCAATATATCAGTGAAATTCCTTCCAATATATCAGTGAAATTACATGCCACTTTTTTTATTTCCTTCCAATAAAACTGTAACACCTTTCCTAAAAATACTTTGAAGAGAGAAAATAAAATGTTGTTCAGCTGTGCTATTTTAGTTGTGGTGACAGATAAGAGAGAAAAAGTGGACAATGATTTTGTTCGATAAAACTAGCATTACTTATGAATTCAAATGAAGTAGGGTATTAAAATTTGATGCTATGTGGGTCAGGCATATTCATGTAATGCATTTGAGGAAGTATGCATTTTTGTACTGTTCAAAGAAAGCTAACCAGTTTATACTTACTAAGTTCCGACAACTCTAATTGTATTTGCTTCATCCTGGTCTCCTCCAAATGCTCTTGCCAGTCCAAAGTCTGATATTTTTGGATTCATTTCATGATCTAACAGTATATTGCTAGCTTTCAAATCTCTGTGAATAACTCTAAGCCTAGAGTCCTCGTGAAGATATAGAATCCCTTTAGCAATCCCATTAATAATATTTAATCGCTGTTTCCAATCTAGTTTTGCACCCTTCACGATATCTGATGGAAAAATATAAAGCAATGCAACTCTAAGAAATATGACTGAAATTAAAGCAGTATTCATAAATTCGAAAATTAAACGTTGTGGAGCTTATAATCTGTTTGAAGAAAATGTAACTCATGTCCTAGTTAGCATTTTATTTGTGTGTGTGATATATATATATATATATATATATATATAGGAGCACGCTCCCCAAGTAATCCCTATGTATGGCAGCTGCCCCTCTCTGGATGGCTTGGACTGTGTTCTGTTTTGTGCTCACATGGACTATGTAGAGGTACTGTTTTTCGGGTGATCAAAGTTAAAGCACGCTTCAAAAGAGGTATTCCTAGATCCTTATGTTTCTTAATTTGATGTTTGAGTTGTGATTAATGATTTAATCAAGATCTGCTGCTCATTGGAATTATTCCACTAAGACGATTAAATTTTTTGAAAACCCGTCTTAAATCTTCAACAGTGGTCATACACACCCACGCGCGCGCAACTCTATGAAATATTTTAAATGTGTACTCATTTAGGAATAATAATAAGCAATAATGATCTAAATAGTCAAATGTATTTGGTCCAAATTTTGGTTCATTCCAGATGGAGTATGTATTAAAGATGTTCAAAAGGGAAGATAAAGTAATATAAAGCAGGTTAATCGTTGGGGATTCATACCAAATAGGTGGAAATCAAGGCTTGAATTAGGCAAGTATTCATAGATAAGAAGCTTTTCATTTTGCTCAATGCAGCAAGCCAATAGTCTCACGAGGTTTCGATGTTGCAATTTGGCAATCAATATTAATTCATTTTTTAATTCCTCCACACCTTGAACGGAAGTTTTTGAAAGCCTTTTCACAGCAATTTCCCTTCCATCTGCTAAAACACCCTAATACATTTTTCAATTTTATTTATAAGAAAGTTGTTAAGAGAATAAATCAAACAAATAAATATATATGTATGCTATTCTAATATATTACCTTGTACACAGTTCCAAATCCACCTTTCCCCAATTTATATTCATCAGAAAAATTATTAGTACTCTTTAGAATGGTACTCAGAGGCATCATAGGTAGGTCAGTATTTCCAGTCTCCTCAATGTCAGTCTGATCTTGAGAAAACATTGGACTAAGGATTTGCATAGAATTTCTCTCTGAAAAGGTGGAAGTATTAGATATATACAGAAAGAACAATATTTGAACAGCACAAATCTGACACCATATAAAAATACATTCAACACAATTGTCGACGTAGCTGAAAGTGAGAGAAAAGATAGATAAAAAACACAAAACTGTATCTTTATACGGTCGTCAAAATATCATTTCTGATACAGGAATAATTGATATCCTGAAGTTTAAGAACTGTTGAGATTTTGATCTTACCTTTTTTACGTTTCAAGCACCGGAAATAGTATGCGCTGAAAGCCAATAGGGCTGCGACTGCTATTCCAATTACAACAATGACTATGATAATCCATGACCTTGAGTCATCCTTTTCTTTGGCTGCAATAACAAGTCAAGAAAATGTTGAATGAAGTGGAAACACTTGTTGTTTTAGGCTTTAGGTAGATAATTTGTTATGGAGTTATGTAGTAATTTTCCATTAATAAATATAGGATAATTACATATGAATGAAAGGTAAGCGGGCAACAAGCTGTGCCGCTAAAACAATTACACCACGGTCTTATCTCAAGTGGCAAAAATCCCTTGAAACATTTGTAACCAAAACTTTAACATATTGAAACAAGTACTTTTGATAATAGTCCGACAGATAAACTTTATTTTAAATCCTAGTTACCATGCAGGTCATGTTGGTTAATATAGTTAGGTTCCCTACCTATTATACTTTAATACAAGACTTTCCTTAATGTGAATTCACAAGTTTTGCTTAGTGTTGTTAAGATGTCTCTGAGTTTGGATTCATTGTCTCGTGTTCTAGGCAGGAGCTCTTGCCTAGTTTTCAAAATTTTAAGGTTGTTTTTTCGAAGACACAAGCCAACATGGTGTTGGGCCCAATTCCGACTGCATATTAAAACCATGCACCCAGTAACTATGTGTTGAAGTACAATATATTTATAAGTGGGAAGCATCCCTCATCTTACATATTGGTTTTGTGGGTTCAGTTAGGTTCACCATAAAATATTAAGAACGTCTTATAGATCTTAGCCAATTGGCACTAGCTGCATGGTACAAATATGAAGTCAAAGACAGAAAAAAAGTCATACCTGGCTCAGAAATTGTACCATTCACAAAGAATGGTTGAGTTTCATACATCATAATACAACTTGGAGAAAATATTCTCCACACTTTCTTCTGCATACAACAATTTTCAACATCCTCAAGCAAGTTACTCAAACAAGTTCTGCATTCCTCATTAGTAATATCTCTGCTGCATTGCACCCAACCATACCTACTTTGAGTACCATTTATGTTAAACATATGTGTTCCAAACATTAAATCTGTCTGTGATCCCATTTGTATTAAACCATTCATCAAAATTCTAGCATCACTATCAAATTCACCAGCACTAGTCAAATTCTGTTTTGCATCAAACATAGGAATCCTTGGTCTTATAGTAAGGTTACCAAAGAAATTATTGTTTGAATACCTCACAAGACAAAAGGGGTACCACAAAACTGCTGAAGCATTATTAGGACAGTGTTGTTCGAGCAATCTGCTAGAGTTTTGAACACATGAATGACAAAGACTTGTATTAACATCGCCACGACAAAAGTAGAGTCCGTAAACCTTATTGTTTTGATCACTACCTGAAGTTCTATTTCCAAAACCATTACTTGTAGCAGAATCTGATGATAATGAAGACATCAAATTGTTGAGGTTGGTTTGGTATGTGGTGGAAGGAGCAACAGAAGATTGGTCCAAACAAGCATATCTATAATCAAGTAGTTCTTGTGTATTGCTATTGTTCTGAGATGCAGCAAAATAGAAAAGGTATATGAATTTGATGGTAAATAACCATATATGATGCATTCTTATGCTGCTACAATTACTGTTTCTGATCATTATAGTTTGTATGTGATGATGTGCCTTAGAAACCTTTAAATGGACGTAACATCCACCTTATATTATGTTCAAAGAATCATAAAATGGCTTCCTTATAGTGTAAAGTTTTTGACCATTGAGTATTAGAAAATTGAAGAATATTGCTAAACTGAAGACTTAATCAAAAAAATATTGGTAAATTAAGGCAACCTAACAAGTGGTGATTTATTTAATTTAATTAACAGTATTCAAATTGAAAGAGTTTGATTCATATCAGAAAATGTGGTGGGGGTGGGCCATGCAACAGATAATTTTTTATATTTGAAAAGTCAATAAGAACAGGTGGTTTGTTTGTAAAGGACAAATAGTAAGTTTTTATTGATTTTTGTCAACTTTTAAGCGTATAGAAAAGAAGATTAAACATTTTGGAGTCTCCATTTTCTTGTTAATAATAATTTAATTTAATTTACTTTAATCAAATGAATTACATATGCACATTGAAATGTAGATAAATCTTTGATTTTCTTTAAATTTTATTCACATTAGCTCATCAAGAAAAACACAGGAGTTTTATAGCCAAAAAGTATTGAATGAGTTTGGTGATTCAAACATTTTGTACAACTTTGTTATTTTATTTTATTTTGATTATGACTAGATACTGCGTCATCAAGAGAAGACAAAATAGACAACAGTTATGTTATTTTGAATATGAGTGGTCAATGAGTTAATATGATTGGCTTTAAACTTGCTATGTTATTTATTATCGGTATATTTGATGTGCTAAAACATAAGAAACGGATAAAACAATTTCAGTTGTAATGTGTTTGATTTTAAAACTATTTTTGGGATTGGAGAAAAGGAACAATTTTTTGTCCTCTACACAGGTTGTATAATACCAAAATAACGAGAACAGCCAATTTAGTCCTGAAAGTGGCACTCACTGTCATATAAGTCCCTGAATTAACGAAAACTGCAGAAAACTCCCTGAATGTTAGTTTCATTGGTCAATTTAGTCCAAAATGTTAGTTTCATTGCTGACATGACATTCTGACTAGGCTGTTTTGATGATTTGTTGGATTTATTTAAGTCAATTTGGCTTTTATTTTAATTAACATTAATTTAAAAAAGAAAAATATGATTAAATATAGCAAATTAAAATAAATTCATACTCAAAACTCAACTCTTTCACCTTCAAACTTTCTTTATAGAAAAAAAAAATAAACCTTCAAATGTGAAAGGGAAATCATTCATCCAAATCTAAAATACTAAAATCTACAAACCTTCAAAAAACAAAAATCTACCAACACAAAATTCCTAAAAAATCTTAACAACAAGTCAAAAACAACATAGAAACAAAAACCATCTTCAAACCCTTTTCACCTTCAAACTCAACCTTTCCTTTCATCATTACTATCCATATCCATCTCACCTTCTAACCTAATCTTCAACCCTTCTCACCTTCTAACCAGCCTTCAAATTCAGAAACAAGAAACAATATAAAAATACCATCGCAGATTCAACCCAACAGTTTCCATTTCTATTTCGTTTCTGGGTTTATGTCATATCCATGGCTTCTACCCTTTTTTCAAAGTCAATCCACTTGACTCAGTTAAGAATCTCCCTTTTAAGCAACAAATAGAAAATCTATGAAATTGAATACAACTCAAAACTCAATCGAATAACAATAACCTACAGACCGTTCGTTTAGCAAAGCATAATCATAATCCATGATTTTTCAAGCAAGTTCAGTTCTAGATTAGTAAGGTTCGTGTGATTTGTTCTAGATCTAGATCTAGTAATCCATGATGCATTGATGCTTGATGGAGGGTTGAGAGGAGGAAGAAGATTTGGGTTTTTAGATTTGGATTCCTTTGCTGTTGAATGTTAATAATAAATAAATTATGAGTTTGATTTTTGTTGGGTATGAATTTTCTTTAATATATTATGCTTTATTTTGTTTTTGTTTTCAAAATTAATATTAATTAAATTAAAAGCTAGGTAGACATTAAAACATCCAGCAAATTATATAAATATCCTAGTCATAATGCCACATCATTGCATTTAACAGATATTTAACGTTTTGGACTAAATTGACTGACGGAATTAACATTCAAGGAGGTTTCTGCAGTTTTCGTTAATTCAGGGACTTATATGACAGTGAGTGCCACTTTCAGGGACGAAAGTGGTTGTTTACTACCAAAATAACTTATTTGTCCAGCAAATGTCATACAAGATAGAATTTGTCAATACCTTAAATTTTATAATGTGTTGTTCTATCATATTCTATTCTCTCTATTACTTAGATTTTTACGGTACCTTAAAGTTCAAATCTATTAGTTAGAGTTTTAAAACCAATATGTGAATTTGAACTTATAATTTTATTTATTTTTTTGAAATGGCAATAAATGTTGAAGTCACGTGATTCATCATATACTAGGTTGCACCATATTCCTCATAGATACTATGTGTAAACCAAAACGTTAATGTTATGTTTGGTTTGGCGTTTTTTCACCTCTAATGTATCTTTGGTTTTAATTCTGGAGCAACTAGAATTGATTCTAGACGTATAGAATTGATTTTGGCTTGTTTGGTTTCTCAAAAATAGAATTGATTCTGCCTCTAGAATTGATTCTACTTGAAGCTAAAAATCGTAGTTTCTGATTCTATAATTGATTTTTACACTCAAATTCTTTGTTCAACTCACTTTTGTATGAATATATCCAAACATAAATCAATTTTGTCGAACTCAATTCTATCAAAATCAATTCTTTCAAACTCAATTCTGTCAAAATCAATTCTGTCCACCGCATAACCAAACACATATACGGTGTGAATTGTGAAAGAAGAAATCCCAAAAAATGTGTAACTTAATACAATTTAAAAGCAAGATTATGTGATTTACAACATGAATAGAATAAATATCTACAATGTTAGGATTGCAACTCTAAACTATTACATGCTTCTCATAGGAGGCTGCCCAATTTGTTGTGATAATTGGTTCTACAATTTGTAGTCAGTGATCTCAATTGTTGATAAAAAAATCGAACAGTTGAGATTTTGAATTCTCATATTGTCAAAGTCATTGAGTTGTCATGTGTTATCCAACGATTTAAATACTCGGACCAAAGTAACTTCACAGAATATTTTACCATTTTATGTCCCTACCTAGGGAAAACATTTGATATTGTAATTTCATTAACAGAAGGATCATTGGAAGTTTTTGAAGTTGATCCATGTTCCTTAACGTTTCTTCCAACTGAAAATGCAGGATGATTAGGATTGGGAAGTGCCATTGTATCACTTGCAAACATGACAACAACATTGGACATGGTTGGTCTATCAATTGCATCTTCTTGTACACACAACAAACCAATGTGTATGCACCTTACAACTTCATTGGCTATGTATGTCTCTTTCAATATTGGATCTACAAGTTCCAAACTTTTTCCTTCATGCCAAAGATTCCAACTCTGCATGCATATAGTGCATATTTAGAAACCCTACTTTAGTTCTTACTTAGCTTGTGACTAAAATCACACAATTTATATTTTAGTGACAAAACATGATAGGTTTTTTTGGGTAAAAATCAAAAAATTTATTTAATTTAGAGAGATAAAAAAAATAAATTAATCCTAATAATTTCAAAAGTTGTGAAAACTCACATATATAAGAAGACTTTGACCGTGTTCTCCGAGATAGAATCCACTATTTCTTTGTCCACAAATTATCTCTAATAAAAGAACTCCAAAGCTGAAAACATCAGATTTCACTGAATATAACCCCTCCATAGCATACTCTGGAGACATGTATCCACTGTGTAAAATCGAATGTCAGTCAATTTAGCAAATTTTTGCAATTAAATGATTAAATCATTTGAATAGAAAGAATTGTCATCAAATGAACAATTAACACGTACTATGTGCCCACAACTCTTCTTGTATTTTCTTGAGCTTGGTCTTTTTCAAATGCCCTTGCCAATCCAAAATCAGATATTTTTGGATTCATCTCTTGATCTAGTAGAACATTACTAGCTTTTAAGTCTCTATGGATTACTCTAAGTCTAGAGTCTTCATGAAGGTACAAGAGTCCTTTTGCAATTCCATTAATAATGTTCAATCTTAACTTCCAATCTAGAAGTTTTCTTTTTTCATCATCTAGCATTAATTCAAGTGACAAAGAAAATGTTATTTGTCACCAAAATATATTGAGCATAGCAATATAACTACAAAATTTATATGAATAGTTACTAATATGCTGACTGTGTGAATGCATATCTCTAACTTTTATTTTTGAGCAATCTCTACAAAATTTATATGAATATATTGAAACATGAGAAGAAAAAAAAATGGAAATGGTATAAAGGCATTAAGTATATAGTCAAACACATACTAGTACCAAATAGATGAAAGTCAAGGCTAGAGTTTGGCATGTATTCATATAAAAGCAACTTCTCATTATCCTCAATGCAGCAACCCAAAAGTCTCACAAGGTTTCTATGTTGCAATTTAGCTATAAAGATCACTTCATTTTTGAACTCTTGTGAACCTTGACCAGATGTTATAGATAGCCTTTTGATTGCAACTTCTGTTCCATCTACTAAATTACCCTAAAATAAATGTTGAAAAGAAACAAAATAACATAAAAAAAAAATTGTAACTCCTATTGAACGAAAAAATACTAACATAATAATTAATATATTAATATTTGTATATTCAAAAAGAGAAATGTACCTTATAAACAGGGCCAAATCCACCTTCTCCTAGTTTACATAACTCGGAAAAGTTATTAGTACTTTGTTTAATCCAAGTTAAAGGGATTATTGGAAGGTTGGAATTTATTGAATCGTTTCCTTTACGGTCATGAAGAGATATAGGAATTGTCTCTGATTCTAATCCATCTATATTAATAAAACTTTTGTTAGTCTAAATTTTGCCTTATTACTATACGTCACAACACTGACACATACACGTATACACCGATAATATTCAAAGGAATTGTTAATTAGTATTACATTTTTCTTGTGAGAAATGAGTTTAGAGAATTTTTAATCATAAGTACTATATATATTGTGTTACTTGCCTTTATTTGAATGATTAAGCCTCCATATGAAGTAGATACAACAACTCATGAGAGCAACTGCCACCACCAACACAATGACTATGATGATGATCAAGGTATTTGATATTTTTGAACCTCCTTGGCCAGCTACAAGTGCAAATAAAAAGATGAACATGTCACATTTCTTACCACTTCTTAGATAGATATTGTATTTGAATGAATGAATATCGTTTATTTTAGTAAAAAAATGGAGATAATGTCAACTCTGGAGAACATTTCAATTAAAATTGGACTCTTTGATATGATCTAATAAAATTTATTATCTCATATAAGTTGATCTGTTTTGGATCGAAAAACCATTTTAATTTGCCAAACTTAAATATCTTATATTTTTACCCTTTTTTTTAAACTTCTTTTATATATATACACACCGGTAAATTGCTCTTCTCTTCTTCTTTCATTCTCGTCGGAAAATATCTTTTTATTGTGTAAAATTTCAACAAACATATTTTTTAATATTCTGTCTGTTTAACAAACTGAAAAGAAAGAAAAGAGCAATGATCACTATCATTTTAAAAAAGTCATGTTAGTGCATATAGTCTTCAAAGACAGCATAAAGTTTCACACCATATATAGTCTTTGACCAAGGACAGTGGTTTTGAAGAAAATACTATAAGTTAGGTAAATAAAGTTTGGTTAAGAAATTGTTTTTTTTTGAATTTAGGTTCTCACAAATGATTTGTTTTTCGGCGAAGTTCATTAATCACTTGACTCTAATGACTTAGTTATTATTTTAAGATGTTTTCTCTTCCGACCCCACGTGTTTCTTTTATATCCCTGAATTTCCAATTTTCCCCTTGCAAAAAAATTCGGTTTTTAGAAACTGAATTTTTTTGCCTCGAATTATATTTTCGGTTTCTAGAAACCGAAATTTACTTTAAATTTGCACTAGAAAAATTTGGTTTCTGCGAGGACAAAATTAAAATATTGAGGAGTATAAAAGAATCACGAAATCAGAAGAGAAAACATCTTAAAATTAATAAAGGTCATTACTCATTAATTATACACATGATAAAGAACATGAATTAAAGCCCAAAACAATTAATCATTTGCCTAATTTAATTTGCTTTCGCCGGCAGGAAAGAGTCAAAACCCAAAAGCTTATATGTTTTGGTCAAGGTTAGAAAGTGATATCTTGTCTCCTTTCAAGACTAGACTAGAAGAACACTATATTTTTTGTTCCTTTTCTTTTCTTTTGTCAGAGAACATTAGTTTTTTTCAACGATGTACAAGTATTGTATTTTATAAAGTTTATTTTTTAATGATTATTTTATAAAGATGTTGTAAGTGTAAAATATCTATGAATTTTGTGGATCATTAATTTTCACTAAGAAACATAACTTGTTACTTTAGTATATTTAGTTTTTCTCTCAATCGCTTTTTTTTTTTTACAACACTCGAATTCAATATCTTGTGTCAAAATAAGAACACTCGAATTCAATATCGCAACTAATAAATCTTAATTCACTTTCCACTCCGACCAACATAAGTAATGTTGATATTAAAGAGAGTAAATTGTTGTTTAACATATAAACTTCTTTAAAAAAAATTCTCTTTCAAATAAACTATTATCAAAGAAAACAAACGAACTTTTCTAGATAATAATATTTAACATTATAATATTTACTTTTCTCATCTTGATAACTACACATTGCTAGTCAATAAAAATTTCAGTAATTCATTCATCATAGTAGAAAAATAAACTAAGCATTGTTGAATATGTTGTTGTGTTGTTGGAGTTTGTTTGAAGTCTCACATTGTTTATGTTCCCGAGCGGTTAAGTGTATAAATATGTGAGGACAACCTCACCCTTTAAACTAGCTTTTGGGGATGAGATCCGAGCATATTTAACAAGCATTTTATTTAAGATAGAACTATAATCATTTTTAATGAAGTGTTTCAACACCTTCAAGATTGAAAGACTTTGTCTTTCATACAAAAAAAATAAATTGAAAGAATTGTCAAATTTGCATTATATATTGACACACTTGACATTAAAGGGTGTAGATGGAAGAAACAATAGTTATGTTTATTTTATTTTGTAAATGGAGGAAGAAACAACTAATATATACACTTATATAAACTATTGTTTTGTCAAATTTATTTCTAACTATTTATAGTAGAGAAACAAAATTTTAAAATAAAATAAGAAATAATTAAGAGTATGGTGTCATTGTGGACTTAGTTCAGTTGGTAAGAACACTGCATTATATATATAAGAATTGGAGTTTTGAATCCCAAACACATCATTTAAAAAATTGTACGATAAAAATATATAAATAATTTACCTGCCAAAGGAGTTGATGTTTGATAAATAAGTTCATAGAACTTAAAATCATCATATTTTATCAAACAACTTGGAGCAAGAACTTGCCAACCAATCTTTGTCCCACAACATTTAGGAACTTTGTCTAACATAGCCCCCAAACATTGATTACATTGCTTGTCATTAAGGTCCCTACTACACTGCACCATTCCATATCTTTTTTTATTAGTACTCAAATTGAACTCACCCATTGCAAATAAATTTTTGGTATCCAAAGTAGCTTCTTTGATCAAACTTTGCATATTATCCTCAGCTTTCTCAAGTTCTTGTGGATTATTGATGTTTTCTGACCCAGATATGTTGTACCATGATGGATCTGTTGTTAGCTTTCCAAAGAAATTATGATTGGAATATCTGAATAGTGATTGATCCAGAAATTTTAAGTTATGAGAGCAATAATTGAAAAAAAAAAGAATAATCAACAAACATTAGGAAAATAAAATTGATCGATCTTCAATTTTGGCATCACTAGAACTTGCGACAAAATTAGAGACAAATTTAAGATTTTCAAATCTGTCGATAATTAATTCAACTTTTTCTAATACTACTAAGTTATACTGAACTGGGTTACTTCATAAGTGAGTATAACTTCGAACGTGATTAATTAGTTATCTTAATAACTTATTATGAATGTTGAATTTCACTTTCAAGCTATTTCACAAATTTTCGTAAAATTAAGAAACTATTTAATACTTCATTATATAATTTATAATTAATATATAATATATTTTTCAATATTATGAATAAATATCTTAGTCAAAAAAAAATTATGAATAAATATCGACCAATTAGTAGATAACATAGCTACAGTCTTCGTGAGCTTTAGTTCAATTGTTAGAGACATCACATTATATATATATATAAATCGGAATTCGAACTTCAGACACTCAAATTGTTTATTTTAATGTGAAATTTTAATCACTAAACTACTTAAAAAAAATAAAAATAAAAGATAGCTCAAAATTTCAGATTTATATAAACTTGATCTCCCTCCTCATATATAATGGAATTGTCAAATTTCTAGGGGAGGAAAATGCTCAAATCCATATGTACCTGAGAATGCAAAAGTTGTACCATATAGTAACTGAGGCTCTATTAGGACAGTATTGAGGAATATCTGAGGCAGCAGTAGAAACACAAAATTGACAAAATGAACCTCTAACATCACCCCTACAATCATAGAGACCATAAACAGCATCAACTGTGTTATCACCTATGCTTGTGTGATTATATCCTTTGCTTACAATAGCATCAGAGGAAAGCAATGACAATACTTTGTTAAGGTTTGATTTGTATGTAGCTGTAAGAGATTGTTCTGTTGAGTTTTTACAATCATCACCTACATAGTTTGCAGATTGTGCAATTGATTTTGTGAAAAGGGTCATGAAGCTAAGAAATCTAAGGATGGAAATTATGAGTATGAGTTTTGTTGCCATTATATTTGTGATGAAATGATTTTTTATAGCAATATTTTCTTCTGGCTAGTTGAAGTTTATACCAAAAATTGAGGTTATTTATTGATATGTAGGGTACTAAAGTCAATTGCCTATTAATTATGAAAACATAAGAAAGCAACACTTTGGGCTAAACAATAAATATTTGAAAGAGATGGCCAAATGGAGGCTTTTTCTAACATGAAGAAGTGATTCATGTGGTGCATCATGCAAAGTCTCGGATAACATTATAACGAATACGAATTTTACAAAATCGACCGTTGGATTGAAAGATTCTATCATATAGATCATCCATAAAAAAATTTAGAAAAATTGAAAATGATTTGATATGTTATTGAGATCTATCAAAATTAACGATTTATGAGTTTTATTAAATATCGTTAATTTTGATGGGTCTCAATAACATATCAAATCATTTTCAATTTTTCTAAATTTTTTATGGATGATCTATATGGTAGAATCTTTCAATCCAACAGTCGATTTTGTAAAATTTGTATTCGTTATAATGTTATCCGAGATTTGTGCATGGTGCAACATATGAACCACTTGCTCGGCCCCAAATGGCCAATATATAGTATGATTGTTCTTGTTTACTAGACTAGAATATAAATGGTTTGTTTTGATTTGAAGTAGTTGAATTTTCAAATTTATTGATTTCTTTAGAAAGTTCATTGGATTAGAAAAAAATAAAATTATTGATAAAAATGATTAATCACATCTTTACTTCATTTTAGTTAATTTGCACGTATGTCACATTTCATATTAGAATATTGCATAAAGAAAGGATGAGGTATGCCTTGGTTGAAAGTTTGAATTTATCAAGATTAGGTAAAATCTAATCTATATAAGATATATAGAAAGTTAATTGTTCTGAATAAATCTAAACTACTCTTGCTTAAGGTGCTATCACGTGTCTCAAATGAGGGTAATTGATGTCAAAAAATTTGATGATTGAACTAAAAGTACACTCTTTTTCAAATGAAACCAAGCCATATGAATCATTTGGGGCATTTGTGAGTGGAAAAATGTTTTATCAAACCAAAATTTTCATTGTAACAAAACCACCGAACCGTTTATGTCTTTTTCAGTTTAAATGAAACTAAGTCATCAACACACGTGACATCTTGTTACTTCTCCCAATGTATCACCAAATTTCAAATTCAAATTTTTCCCCTCATCACTTATTCAAAATTCTATATATCTTCACTCGTTTTCATATCATTCACCTCTCTTCTTTATGTCACTTTTTTATTTTCTAATCTGCATTTTTATAGCACTCGTCTTCTTCATTTTTGTCTAACTAGATGAACATTTATGTCCAAACTTTTCTTTATAAGCATTTTTACGAGACAATTTCTAATTGATAAAAATTTCAAAATAATTATAAAATGTGAGACAAGTTCTAAATTACAAAAAATTTTGAAAAAAAAAATTTATACGGGATAAGTTCTAACTTATATAAATTTCAAATTAATTATTATATACGGGACAAATTCTAACATATAAATATTTCAAAATAATTATCATATGAGACAAGTTCGAAATTATAAAAATTTCAAAAAACTTATTTTATAGGGATAATTTCTAACTTATATAAATTCCAAATTAACTATCTGTACAAGATAAATTCTAAATGATAAACATTGAGAAATATTTATTAAATGTGAGACAAGTTATAAATTATAATTTTTTTTTTTAAAAAGCTACTTTATACGAGATAACTTCGAACTTATATAAATTTAAAATTAATTATCATATACGATACAAATTCTAACTTATAAAAATTTCAAAAAACTTATTTTACGCGGGATAAGTTCTAACTTTGTTTTCCAATGTTCTTTTGGTTACAAGAATGATGTAACTATTTAAAATCTTATGTCTTTTAGGTGTATGTTCAAAGTGAATCTTATATCTTTTAACAACTTTACACCATATAACTATTTTTACCTTTAAAACTAATCAAAATTCATAATTTACACTTTGGAAAAAATATATTTGTCTGCATATTTCCAACAATTCTAAATACTTATTAACTACATCTAAATTTTAAAAATATTTGCTTTCAATTTTAATTACCAAACTATAACTTAAAAAATTGTAGTCTCCGTTAGTATATTCAGGGTCGGTTCAAGGGTTAAGCGAATCAAGTAAGAGTTTTATATGCTCTAAACAAAAAATAAAAAAATTAGTAGGGAAAAAATGTCTCATATAAGTGATCGCTATGATATAGTCCATATATGTGCCTCTTCAAAAAAGAAAAACCTTAATGATCCAGGTTCAACGTTCAAGTCTTAAAAATATTTGAAAAATGAAAATTACACGTGGGAGCGTGACATGCACATTGCCACATGTGCTCCAAATTGGACACCAAACCCCAATTATTCTACCAAAATGACACACATATCCCTCTCTCTCTCTCATTGGTGAAGCTTGACAAGATACCGATACGATACAACATCGATACGGAAATTTTTTCAAAACTCTCGATACGATACGACCGCGATACGTTATTTAAAAATTAAATTTAAATTTAAAATTAAATATATATATATATATATATAAATGCACAATATACAAACATAACTAAAATCGATAATGATAAAAAATTAACATTCAAATTACTCAAATTGAGCAAACAAGTAACAATTACATATCTTAAGTTAAGTACTATTAAAGAAGGGGAGTGAGATGAGTAACTTAAGTGTTTAATTAGTTGAGTTAAGAGTTAAAGGAGTTAAAGAGTGGGAGGTGGATCATCAAACAACATTAATTGTCCGATACTTTTTCGATACGTGTTATATATTTTTTTAAAAATAATATTAATTTCCGATACGTGTTTCAAAGAGTATCAGACGAGTATCGATATCAAGTACATATCGAACACGATACTTCGTCATTTTTGGAGCATCGGGACAATCCATCACCCACAATGTCAATGACATGGCACAATGAAACAAAACACCCAGTGGCACTACCGTAAATAAACTAAAAAACCAAGGACACGATCGTCCATCAAAATCTCCGTTAAACTCACTCACACCCTTCACTCTCTCACTCACACTCTCTTCATTTCTCAAAATCACCAAATTTGCGTTTTCATTTCACTCTCTTTCATAGCTTCAGAGAAACCCTTTCTTCAAGGGTTAGGGTTTCCATTTTCGCATCAATGGCACGAGTACGAAAAAAATCTCTTCTCGAAGATGAAGAACAAGGTCAAAATCCATCACATTGCAGTTCTCTCGTTACGCACATTACAATTATCATCGATTTTTTTTTTTTGGTACTAATTTCATTTCCCAGTTCTGATTCGTTTTTTTTTTTTTTTTTTGGTTTTACAGAGAAAATCCGAAGGAAAGGGAAAAGGAAATTAGCTTCTACTGCCGACGATGATGGTAACACCATGAACTTAGATTCAACTAGCTTCATTCATTGCTCTTACTGTGACGTAGCTCAGTGAAGAGTTCATTTAGTAAATTTTTTCAATTTTTTTAGCTAGTAGTTATTATTGCATGTGTTGATGCTTGATTTGAACTGTATTTTTGTGATTTTTGAAGTAGAAGTGAAAAATATAATGATGTGATTTTTGTTTTGAATATGATGAAACAATTTTTGTTTTTATTTTTCTGATTTTCTTAAGTATATAAGTGAAAAATGTAATGATGAGATTTTTATTTTAAGAAAATGTGTTGAAGCAAATTTTTGGTTATACTTTTGTGATTTTTTTAGGGTAAGTGAAAAATGTAATGATTCAAGTTTTATTTAAGTATGATATGATAAAACAATGTTTTGGTACTTGTTATGACTTATGAAGGATATACACCGACACGATTAATTTAGAAACTGGTAACAATTTTTTGGTACATGTGTTGGTGTCCTGAGTATTGGACCCAACACCAGACACACCTTCAACCTGAAGTGTAGGTGTGACATTTATTAATCGTTTAAACATGAGAATAATTTTCCAGATAAATTTTATTTGATGTACTATAATTATGGTGATGGGTTTCATTATTTTTTATAGGCGGTGTAAGACAATATTATTGAGGATGGAACAAATTTTGATGATTTCTTTTTTTTCTTTGACTTCATGAAGCAGAGGAAGACTTGGATGAGTTTGAGATTGATGGGTTTTTAGTTGATAATGTCGAAGATGAAGAAGATGGTGGGGAAGAAGATAATCCTATGCAAACGCAAAAGAAGAACAAGAGAAGGTTATTATATTTTCCTGCCCTTTAATGCAATTTCACATTTCTGCATTGCTTATCATTGACTCAATACTTCGTGTTTGTTACCCATTTTCAGGAGATCAGCAAGAAACATTGTTCTTGATGACGAAGACCTCGAGTTAATCCGTGAGAACAAGAGCTTAAATCAAGGAAAAATGGTTAGCTTTTGCTTTTTACTTTTTATTTTTTATAACTAGTACTTTGGTGATTTCTAAGCACCAGAAAGACTTTTTTATTATTTATCATGTTTCTTCATTCAATTTTGGTAGAGTGCTGGAAAACTCAAGAGGCTCAAAAAGACTGGTGTAGATACTGAGCCGATGGAACACTCTTCTGATGATGAAGGTGATCAGTATCAGCTTGTGGTTCTATCATTATGTATCTTGTTTCCCTTATTTATCATTATTCAAATGTCATATGATGACTGCTTGTCGGACAAGTGTGACATGATAATTATGAAGTTGTTTGGAACAATCCTGCCTAATTTGTCTTCAGTTTTCAATTTCTTTTTTCTCCTCTCCTATTGTTTGTAAATTGATTTAAATTTAAATAATCCACGTTTTCCAGGATCTCTTTTTGATGGGCTTTCTGAAGATGAGTCTAATGATGCAGAATATGATATGTCAGATGATATGTCAGATTTTATAGAGGATGAAGAGCCTGTTGTCTATGGGAAAGGAGATTCTCTCATCAGGTATACTATATCACGAGTCACATAAATGCCTGTGGATAATAAACTGATAGTTTTTATACCGTCTTGCTGTTCTGATGTCACATAAATGCTTGTGGGTAATATACTGATAGTTTTCATACTGTCTTGCTGTTCTGATGTCATAAACTTGACTGGTAAATTATTAGCCCTTCAATATTGGTTTTTGATGTTGATTTATAGGAAAAAAAAGTTTAAAGACATTAAACATTCGTCTTCGCTTTCAAAAGAAGCCAAGCGTAGATCTGGCAAGTCAGGTCTTCCGGATCAGCCTAAAAATAAGTACGGAGCTGGAGAGGGTATATCTGTAGCTGATGCAGACTTACCTGAGAGGATTAAGGTCGTGCTTTTAAAGTTTTTGTTAATTACTAGTATATTTGTTGTCAATCATAATTTTTTGATTTAAAGTTAATCTATCTCTAATTTCTACAGATAATTGAGGACATTGTAGGATCTATTCCAGTTGACAGAATGAGTATTGAAGAAGAAAGTTCTTGGATACTCCGTCAACTTGTGTCCAACATAAATCCAATGTTCAGCGAGGCCAAATCCTGCAAACTATTTGATTCAGTAAATAGGGAAGATATTGTTAGGTTCTTGGAATTGCATCATATAAAGAAATATGATGTAAGAAGTACATGATCTAAATTATTTTTTTGGTTCATATACGCTGATTAAAATTCCTTTTGTTTTCTAATGTTTCTTTTTTACATTTTAGATTCCGTTTATTGCAATGTACCGTAAGGAACACTGCCCCAGTCTTCTGGGAGATGGTAAACAGGATGAGTCAGAAAATACATTATTGAATGATGGTGAGGGAAAGCCTAAACTGAACTGGCACAAGGTAATTTTAAATTTTTTGTTTTTATTGTTGGCTGATATGGATTCAACAAAAAGTAGTCACATTTCCTTTTTGAAAGATTTATGTATTGCATAGGAAGAAATATAAATATTTAAAATTGCAAATTAAGTGAATGAAAGAACTTTATGTATAAACATGATGAAATGGGTCCATTCCGGGTGCAGATACTCTGGATAATCAAGGAATTGGATATAAAATGGCTACATCTTCAGAAGCGGAAGAGCATGCTCCAAAAGTACTATAACAAACACTTTGAGGACGAATGCCAAATGTCTTTCCTTGCCGAGGAATCCAGTTTTCATAAGCAGATTTTTGACTCGATCACCAATATGCTTGAGAAGGCTGAAACAGAGAGAGAGATTGATGATATTGATATGAAGTTTAATTTATACTTTCCACCAGCCGACGAGTTCTTAAGTAGTGGCTATAAAAGGCCTCTGATGAAGACATACTATTCCGATTGCAGAAAGGCAGGATTGTCATCACTTGCTAGGAAAATTGGAAATCCTGAGAAATTTGGTTCTCTAGTTACTCTTAACCAAGTGGTATGTTTTGGCTTTTGTTTGCACATGCCTTAATATTTTCATAAATCAGTTTTTTTTTTTTTTATTGATAAATAACTGGAGAGTTTCTTGGACACTAGGGAATTGTCAGTGAAGAAGATCCAGAGGAATCTCCGGAGGTGATGGCTTCAATATATACATGTGAAACTTTTCCAACATCAGAAGCTGTACTTAAAGGCGCCAGACACATGGTATTCTGTTGATTTTATCAATTGGTCCTCCATAAGTTTATCAAATTAAATTGTCTCAGCTTACACTACAATTTTACTTTCAGGCTTCCTTGATGTTAAGCTGTGAGATACCTTTCAGGAAATATGTCCGCGGCATATTTATGGATAAGGCTTTAGTATCAACTCGCCCTACATTGAAAGGAAATATAGTAATAGATTCCTTTCATGAATTTGCTGGATTTAAGTGGCTGAAGGATAAACCTCTCTTGAAGTTTGAGGATTCTCAGTGGCTTCTCATTCAGAAGGCTGAAGAAGAGGAGCTTCTTAAAGTAGACATAAAGTTGCCTGATGATGCTGTAAAGGAGTTGATGAAGGTCTGCAATGATGCTTATCTAAAAGACAGTGAAGGAACATCTACTCAACTTTGGAATGAGCAGCGTAAATTAATCCTGCAGGATACTATTTCAAACTTTCTTTTGCCTTCTATGGAGAAGGAAGCACGTGCATTGTTAAATGCCAAGGCAAAAAACTGCTCATTAATGAAATATGGGATGCAGTTTTGGAATAGAGTCTCTGTTGCACCATATCAAAACAACGAAAATACTGCTGCACAAGAGCGCGGAGTAGTAGCTTGTTGTTGGGGAAATGGTAAGCCAGGTACCACATTTGTCATGTTGGATTCAAAAGGCGAGTTGGTTGATCTGATGCATGCCGGGTCACTGACATTGCGATCTCAGAATATCAATGACCAGCAGCGCAGAAAAAGTGATCAGAAGTGTGTTCTCAAGTTCCTTACAATTCATCGACCAAATGTTATTGTATTAGGAGCTGCCAATGCGTCCTGTATAAGGTTGAAGGAGGACATTAATGAGGTAAGTTACTCTAATGTCTTGCTGGATGGGCCTATTTTATTTGTATTATTTGGTTTTAATCCCACCTCTCCCGTAAGAGTGATGAAATTTTATGTGTAGAGTGAAACTATTATTGTATCCTGAACTGATGTGCAGGCATCTCAAGAGTTGATAACTGTACTCTTGTAGGTTCCAAATGAGACATTAATGCTCTAAAACACAAATGTTTTTATTCTTTATTTCTAAGTTTTTTTCTTTCCCTTTTCTATTTGTCGTAGGTTGCATATGGCATATACTATTTAGATTTTCTTTAGGTCTCATGTGGAAGGAAGCAAGGGTCTTGCTGAATGCTAAGGCGAAACCTCGTTATTGATATAGTATGTGATGCAAAGGCTAAACCATTGTAAAATTTAGTGGTATTAGGGCTTTGCACAGTAGTTGTGGTATTAGGATTATCAGTAGTTGTTTACTATTAGAGTTAGAACTCAGAATAGTTTGCTGCTGTTAGGGTTATATGTAGTAGTTTGGTGGTATGTGGGATAGAAGTAGTAATTTGGTGGTATTAGGGTTATAAGTGTCTTGGGTTGCATGTCATATATTATTCAGATTTCTTTGGGTTTCAATGGGGAAGGAAGCAAGAGCTTTGCTGATGGTAAGGCTAATACTGGTTATTTATGTAGTATGAGATGCATTGTGGATTATAGTCCCCGTGACTCTTGAGATACCCTTATTTTTTGAAACAATTTGTTTTGTAACAAGGATACTATATATTTTATATATTCACCACCATTGTCACATTTAGAAAGCATATTTTTATTAAAGATTTTAGATTAGTATGAAAATGTGGTTTGGTTTGTTTACTTGAGTAATTCCTTTTAAGTTTAAACTGCCTTAATGAAATGTAGTTCCTTAATTTTTATCGTTATTGGTTATTTCTGCATTTTGCAATTACACCTTAGAGGTTATTAATTTTCTCCTCTATAATAACATTCTTAGGAGCTCGCTATTTTGTTGGTAGGTAATGCTAATGCTGCATGTTAATTATCTTTGGTTCTTAGTGTTACTGGTGCTATTTTAGTTATATTTACACGGGTTGTTACCCTTAATTTGTTAGTAGACACCACAATTCAATGAGTTTTATTCAATAATTATCAATCAGATTATTTCCATTATGGCGGAGGACAATTTTCAAGACGCCGATCAAGATATGAATGGACTACCAGCAGTTGTATTGGGGGATGAAGGCTTGCCTCGTCTGTATGAAGAGTCAGAAATTTCAACGAGCCAGTTTCCTAGACAATATGGTAATCAATTGATTTTTTTTCTTGCATCCATTTCCACTATCTATCATCCCTTTCCTGACATTTAAGAGTATCTTTTTGGATAATTATACAGTGTTCCTGTTTTTGAATTTTTTTAGGCATTGTCAAGAGAGCTGTGGCCCTTGGCCGTTACCTTCTAAATCCGCTGGCAATGGTTGCAACACTGTGTGGAGTCAATAAAGAGATATTGTCTTGGAAATTGAACCCTCTGGAGAGATTCTTATCAAGTGACGAGAAGATGGAGATGATTGAATGGATCATGATAGATATTACAAACCAAGTAGGTATAGACATAAATTTGGGAACTAGACATGACTGGCTGTTGGCACCTTTGCTGTTCGTTTCTGGTCTTGGACCCATAAAAGCTGGTATTTTGCACAGAGAACTACTTGGAGGTTCAGATGTGAGAAACCGAAAGGACTTGGCTAAATTTGGACTGAACACAAAAAGGGTTTTCTGCAATGCTGTTGGTTTTTTACAGGTTTCTTGTGATGACCCAAATTTTGTTGATACTGCTGGAAATATCCTTGACCGTACAAGAATTCATCCAGAGTCATATAGTCTTGCTGAGGAATTAGCTAGAGCTGTTGTTACCAAACATTATGCTGATGCCAATGATACCCAATTGAATGCAATTGAATGTATTCAAAATGATCCAAAACTGCTAGACAATTTTGATCTAAATGAATATGCAGATAGACTGGAAACAGAAAAAGATGAATACAAAAGGGTTACTCTTTTTGACATAAAGATGGAACTACTCCATGGATTTAAAGATCCCAGGAGCCCTTATCAGGAACCGACTCAAGATGACGAGTACTATATGGTAACTGGAGAACCGGGGGTTGCCCTGATTGAGGGAGAAAGAGTTCAGGCAACAGTTCGTCGGGTACTGGCTCGCCAAGCATTCTGTGAGCTTGAATCTGGAATATCTGGAATAGTGTTCAGGGAGGATTTTTCAGATGATATTGGGGATATACCGTTAACGGAAAAATTGCGTGAAGGTGTTGTGCTTAAATGCAAGGTCAAACTAATTGATAAGAGTAGATGCCAGGTTACTCTGACATGTAAAGTTAGTGATTTGAAGAGTGTTGGAGATCAAAGTTTCCGTGAAATGGATCCCTATTATTCTCAAGGAAACATCATCTTGCCAAGTCAACAAGAGTCAGCAGACAAAAAGGATATTGCAAATAAAAGTTTCTTGTCAAGAAAAATTTCTCATCCCCATTTTCAGAATATAACTGCAGATCAAGCAAAAGAGGTATGTATTTGTTGCTTGATATTTGTGTTCATTTAAGTTTCCATTTCCAGTCACATCATTGAGATATTTATTTCATCTTTTCTTTATTGAATAGTTCCTTGCAGATAAGGCTGTTGGGGAATATATTTTCCACCCAAGTTCAAAGGGCCTATGTTATTTGACCTTATCTCTTAAATTTTTTGATACAATTTATGTACACAAAGACATTTTGGAGGGTGAGAAGAGTCATGATATGAATAGCTTGGCTGAACTTGGAAGGACATTAAAAATAGGAGAGGAAATATTTGAAAACATAGACAAGGTCAGTATCCTTAACTCAAATATCAGATGGCTTTATCCTCTAGATGTTTCTATTTTTTGTATGGTGCTTAACTGCTTGGGTTCTTACAATCAATTTATCACTCTTGAAATTTCCTTTGGTATGTGTGTTTATGTCCTGTCGAGCAATGAGTATATGAAGGTCAGGGATTCTGGGGTCATGGTTTTTTTGATATCATGAGTTGGCTCATATATATATCATATACATATTTTTTGCACTTCAAATAAATGGTAATACATTCGGGACATGTTTGTAAATTAGTGTTAGATTATGATAGACTCTGGAATCATAAGTTAGCTTTAAATTGATCATGAATAATTGATTACCTTGAAAAGATTTTTTATTTGTACTTGTTTATCTAGAAATTCACTTCTTTTGACTGTCAATAATTTCCGCTGCTTTGACAATAGGTTATTGAACTATATGTCAACCCATTGGTAGTTCAACTGAAAAATTTGATTAATTTCCGAAAATTTAAGAAGGGCACAAAAGCTGAAGTTGACGAACTGTTAAAACACGAGAAGGAGGAATATCCAAATAGGATACCATATGGCATTGGCATTTCATATGATCATCCTGGCCTTTTCATATTGTCGTACATTAGAAGTACCAATCCACATCATGAATTTATTGCCATCCATCCAAAAGGATTCAGGTTCAGGAAGCAAATATTCAACAACATTGAGCAGCTGATGGCATATTTTCAAAGGCATATCAATGATAAAGTTACACGTGGAAATGGTAAAGCAAAATTTCTATTTATATACTTATTTGAGCAAACATTCTATATTCTTGCACTTTTTAACTTCAAAATTTTATGTCCTACAAATGTTTAAATTTGGGGAGTCAGCCAAAGTTATAGGTATGAGTTTCAAAATTCATTTGATAATGAAATCTTCTGCTTAGATTTTGCATTACTACAATTTCATGCATTTGGTATTTTTATTCGGACGAAAACCTTATTTCATTTCACAAATTGCCTCACAAGCATTATTCCCCTTTTTCTCTTATAGCTCTATGAAACTAAACCTGTTTATGAACCTACAATCATCTGAATTCTTGTTTTTTCATTAATAAACATAAAGAGTCTTTCACAACTTTCCAGAAATCACTGTCAGGACTCTGAAAACATATACACATTGTTTTTTTGCCTAACTTAATACATAATCGTTGTACACAATTCAATCTTATATTCTATACACATGACTTATTTTTAAGAATGACAGATTTCAACTACATGCTTTATGCATGTGCATGAAACATTTATGTCTATTTTGTTTCAGGCATATTAAACAAACTTCATCTTCATAAGTATTGGTGCACTGTTAGAAAAATCAAGTTTTTATTTATGTTTCTCAGCAGTTTGTTCTTCTGGAAAGTATATTTCTCGTCATGGATTTTTTTATTCCAATACATTCATTTTTCTCATATTGTAAAATGTGTTATCATTACTCATACACCATTTCCTAGGAGAATACAATATTAGTACTTCACTCCGTTTCTTGTTTGTGTACTTTGGTTCGACTAACTTATCTATTCTATGTCTTTCAGATTACAATGAAAGCGGGGATGGTCGTGGATCTGGTCGCGGCCGTGGCCGTGGTCGCGGTGGTGGGGCGTGTTACAAATGTGGTGAGTCAGGTCACATGTCTAGGGAGTGCACCCAGGAGGGTGGTGGAGGTGGAGGAAGGGGCGGTGGATCATGCTACAAATGTGGCGAGTCTGGTCACATGGCAAGGGAATGCACCCAAGAGGGTGGTGGAGGTGGAGGGAGGGGCGGCGGTGGCGGAAATTGTTACAAATGTGGTGAGTCGGGTCACATGGCTAGGGAGTGCACCCAAGAGGGTGGTGGAGGCGGCGGCGGTGGTGGTGGAAATTGTTACAAATGTGGTGAGTCAGGTCACATGGCTAGGGAGTGCACCCAGGAGGGTGGTGGAGGTGGAGGGTGGGGCGGCGGCAGTGGTGGTGGCGGCGGTGGTAATTGTTACAAATGTGGTGAGTCGGGTCACATGGCTAGAGAGTGCACCCAAGAGGGTGGTGGAGGTGGAGGTAGGGGGGGTGGTGGGGCATGTTACAAATGTGGCGAGTCTGGTCACATGGCTAGAGAGTGCACCCAAGAGGGCGGTGGAGGTGGAGGTAGGGGGGGTGGTGGAGCATGCTACAAATGTGGCGAGTCTGGTCACATGGCTAGAGAGTGCACCCAGGAGGGTGGTGGAGGTGGAGGGAGGGGCGGTGGTGCTTGCTATAAATGTGGTGAGTCTGGTCACATGGCTAGGGACTGCACCCAGGAGAGTGGTGGAGGTGGAGGGTGGAGCAGCAGTGGTGGACGTGGTAGAGGTCGTGGGCGTGGACGCGGATCTAGTCATAGTTCTTTCTCTCAAGATGATAGTATGGATGTCAATGATGGTGGTGGGAGTGGATGGGGAGGAACTGGTGGTAAAAGTTGGGGTGGAAATAGCACAAATGAAGAAAGCAATACCGAAAAAATTGGTTGGGGAGTCGCAACTGGTGGTAAAACTTGGGGTGGAAATAGTACAAATGAAGAAAGCAATACAGAAAAAGGTGGTTGGGGAGTCGCAACTGCCAGTAATAGTGGGTCTGGAAATGAAAATGCTGGCTGGGGTGCTGCTCCTGGCAAGAAAGAAACTCCCTCTGGTGGTAGTGGATGGGGAACAACCGGTGGTACAAGTTGGGGTGGAAACAGTACAAACAAAGAAAGCAATACAACAAGCAATGGTGGATCTGAAAATGAAAATGCTGGATGGAGTGCGGCTCCTGGGAAAAATGAAACTCCCTCTGGTGGTGGTAGTGGATGGGGAGCGACTGGTGGTAAAAGTTGGGGTGGAAGCGGTGCAAACGAAGAAAGCAATACAGCTAAAGGTGGTTGGGGAGTCCCAACATCCAGCAATGGTGGATCTGGAAATGAAAATGCTGGATGGAGTGCTGCTTCTGCGAAGAATGATACTCCCTCTGGTGGTGAGAGTGGATGGGGAGCGACTGGTGGTAAAAGTTGGGGTGGAAATAGTACAAACAAAGAAAGCAATACAACAGGTGGTTGGGGAGCCACAACTGCCAGCAATGGTGGATCTGGAAATGAAAATGCTGGATGGAGTGCTGCTTCTGCGAAGAATGATACTCCCTCTGGTGGTGAGAGTGGATGGGGAGCGACTGGTGGTAAAAGTTGGTGTGGAAATAGTACAAACAAAGAAAGCAATACAACAGGTGGTTGGGGAGCCACAACTGCCAGCAATGGTGAATCTGGAAATGAAAAATCTGGATGGAGTGCTGCTCACGGGAAGAATGCAACTCCCTCTGGTGGTGAGAGTGGATGGGGTGGGACTGGTGGTGGGGGTGGATGGGGAGGGAGTGGTGGTAAAAATTGGGGTGGAAGTAGTACATATGAAGACAGTAATGTAGCAGAAGGTGGAGGCAGTGGCTATGGGGGCGGTGGTGGACGAGGAGGTGGTAGAGGTGGAGGGGCATGCTACAAGTGTGGTGAGTCAGGGCATATGGCTAGAGACTGCACCCAGGAGGGTGGTGGAGGGAGGGGTGGCGGTGGACGAGGAGGCGGAAGAGGTGGTGGGGCGTGCTACAAGTGTGGTGAGTCGGGTCACATGGCTAGGGAATGCACCCAAGAGGGTGGTGGAGGACGTGGAGGCGGAAGAGGTGGTGGCGCGTGCTACAAGTGTGGTGAGTCAGGTCACATGGCTAGGGAATGCACCCAAGAGGGTGGTGGAGGTGGAGGGAGGGGAGGCGGCGGTGGAAATTGTTACAAATGTGGTGAGTCGGGTCACATGGCTAGGGAGTGCACCCAAGAGGGTGGTGGTGGTGGAGGAAGGGGCGGTGGCGGTGCTTGCTACAAGTGTGGTGAGTCGGGTCACATGGCTAGGGACTGTAGCCAGGGCGGTGGTGGAGGGAGGGGTGGTGGAGGTGGAAGAGGTGGTGGAAATTGTTACAAATGTGGTGAGGCTGGTCACATGGCTAGGGACTGCACCCAGGAGAGTGGTGGAGGTGGAGGTGGAGGGTGGAGCAGCAGTGGTGGAGGTGGAGGTGGAGGGTGGGGAAGCAGTGGTGGAGGTGGAGGGTGGAGCAGCAGTGGTGGAGGTGGAGGCGGAGGGTGGACCAGCACTGGTTGAAGTTCATTGCCTACTGCTTATATAATGGTTTATCTTTTGCAGGTGCATTGTTAATATTATTATTATTATTATTATTATTATTATTATTATTTTAATTTCAAGGTTCTGTTTCGCAATAGCTTTAGGAGTTGTTTATGCTGCTGGATCTCATTACTTGTGTTAACTCCTTTTTTTCTTTCTATAATAACAGGATCGGTGTTATTTTGTTTTTATGCTTCATGATATGGTGGGATTTTTTGAAATTTTATTATGGATCCTCTCTAACAAAATCTGCTCCGACATCCCTTTTCTATGTTGAAGTATGTGATCTCATTTCTCTGATACAAGGAAATACAGCAGAACGAAGTTTGGGGCTCAGTTGTTAGCAATGCTGGCTGTACCTTGATATCAGAATTCTGAATAAAGTGGTTCGCATGGTAAGTTTGCATCTCCCTCTAGTTATGAGAGTGGATATGGAGAGACAATTGGTAAAAGTTGGTTATAATTTCTTGATGCTAATGACTACTAGTGGTTGGTATATTTCCCTCTCTAGAAGTAAAACTTTCTCTGGTTTATTTTGCTGGTATTTTTATTTATGGCTGGATATGTAGGTACAAAAACATGAGTAATATTTGCAGTCTAGTTTATGATTCCTGAGTTATCCAACATTTAGAGGAAACTTTTTCCTATGCTCTTTGCATAAATATTTATCCCTCTATTGTCTACCCTAATTAAAAGATTGTTACTGGCTTTCTATTTGTTTGGAAATATTTTTGCTGGAATGTATGTTACGTTAAGTTATGTTTGGTCACAAGGGTAATGTAAACACTTAGGAGGTAAAGAAATTCAGTTCTCTATATAAAATAGGAGAAACATCAAAATGATTGGGAATCTCTGTAGATAACACTTCTCTTAAAATAAATCAGATAATTTAATCTTTTTGAAAATAAACCCATTTCTTATAGTTTTTCTTTGAATATAAACTGCTTCCTTACAATCCAAATGACATGTGTTCAATTTGAAAGAGCTTACAACCCTTCTTGCATTGAAGAGGATTTTTCGTTTCGATCCAAATTCTAAGTCATTCATGATTTGCACATATACTAAACCAAAGTCACTTCTATAGATTATCCATAAAAAAAAAGGACACTTCTATAGAGTTTTATTGTTTGTGATTAGTTACTATCCAAAATATGGTGTCATAAATAAGGAAGGATAGTGATGGGACGCACTATCCTCGCGTGCATCAGCAGAGGACAAATGAAATATGTCGACTGCTCCGTTTTAGAGTTGGAAAATAAGCTCTCATGGTAATGGGTTCTCTTCTATAAAATATTTTCAAGTGAAAATCTACACCATTAAAGTTTTATCTCAGATGTAATAAAAAAAAGTTTTATCTCAGATATTGTACTCACTCTGTCCCAAAATAAATTATCTAATTTTGACTTGGTGTACTATTCATATCATCTCTTTTGACCTTATTTTTCTACTAATATATACATGCAAATATTATCATATGAGATGTTTGATTTGTCTCGATGAGTATTTTCAAAATATACAACTTTTATAATTTTTAATAATATAACTAAAGATATTAACGATTAAACATTGACAAACGTAATTGTTGTCAAACGTGTCATTTATTTTGGGACAGATGGAGTATTAACTTTCTATGAGCATTGACTTGCATTATTTAAGAAGGACGCAAACTAAACAAAAAAAAGGAAGAAAAATCACCAAAAAGTGTAACATTTATTCCCTCGAGTTTTTTTATTTATTTAAAAAAACACATTTCTTCCTTGCTTTGGACATGAATATCATCCTCTTATCTTAAATGTTCTTTAGTGCAATTTCTATTTTTAAATTCTTAAATGTGTATACTTAAAGTTACAAGTTACAACAATTGCATAGTCGAGATACACGGCAAAACACTTTTTCAAGAGATTTAACACCATTAGATTTCTAAAATTATAGACAAAATGGACAAATTAGACAAAATGACATGCATTATTAATATAATATAATCATTAATGATGTGCAGAGAAGATATCATATTATAAACACATATCTCATTCAGATAAAAAATAAACAAATGTATTTATTTATTCTTTTTATATTATTAGCCATTAACATTATAAAGCTCACGGGGGACGGTCTCGTGTTCCCACTCCCACGTTGAAAATCATTATTGAACATTTGTTTTTGCCATTTTTAATAACACTCTTTTTTAAAAGTGGAGTTTATAGAATGTTAATGAGGTGACAATAATACAATCCGTCAGCCATGACGTAAGTAATGAAGTATTATAGTGTATGTCTTATTCATATTTTTGGTCCAAACTTCCAATGTTAATTTCTGTCTTTGTTTTGTTCATCACTCACTCAATTTAGCAGCATGCATGTAATATCGTCAACTACCACGTCACATTTTTTGTCTTGTATTATCAAGTCCTCAATTATTCATTATTAGGAAATCATTTTCTCTTCTCACTTCTCCCCATATTCTGCATAATAGTATGTTTAAGGAATCCCACGTGTATATATCCCTATTTCTATTAGAGACAAACAATGGCCTAATTATATACTAAAAAAAAGTATAGATCTTATTAATTCACTCAAAAAGATTTAGTTTCATTTTTTTATTCATGATTTTGGTCTACTATTTCTAAATCCACAATTTTGTTCATTTGCTTGAGTTTTTCTAGCTATGTATTTGTGATTGATTTTTATGAGCACAATTTAAGAGCAATTTTAGGAAATAAAAATAAATATAAAGGTGAAAAAATGTCAAACGCTTAAAATGAACAAGAAAAATAAGAGGGTCAAAATCGTGAGTGAGACAAAATAGAAGGACCAAAACTATATTTTTAAGTCAAAGATTTTTGGATTATCTGCTATCATAATTTCCACATCAGTTCAGAACCGTTAGATCAAGATCGAATGCCTATGGATTTAAGTGTTTAATCACACCTTTAAAAGCAATATATCTTCACCAATTGTTAGTTGGTTCTGTGGTGATTGACGCCGAACTTCGTAGGGAGTATCAAAAAAAAAAGAAGCAATATATCTTCGCATCATAACCGTCCAATCTTAGACCAACGTACTGTTATGAGCTGCTCACAGTTTGGAAATTGACAAATTGTGGACTGCAGAGAATCTAAGCTTCTTGGCCAAATCATTGGTTATTTATATCTTTCAGTCAGCAATACTATGTCATTGCACTTTTCCCTATCTTTATTTGATACATAGAAAAGTTGCAGTGGAAGTAGAACAAAACAGTCAAACAAGTCTTGTTTTCAATTTGAATTGGAAAAATCTGACGCATTCTTTTCCTGCAAATTCAAGACCAACATAGTTTACTTGTAACTGAGTTCAAGCTGCTTTTCTTTTGTGAAATAACAAGGTATGAATCACTCATTTTTCTTTCATGATGGTCTATGTAGCACCCGAGTCCTGACACTTACTTTGGATTGAAGGCGTGTCTTGTGTCTCACGGGTATAAGGGTCTGACACAACACCGACTCATGTGATTATTACTTCCATTTTATCAAATTATTACGGTGTCAATATGTTGGTGTTAGTGTCGTGTCCGTATCTGTGTCAGTGCTTAAATAGACGAGGGTGTCTCATTTATTTTATCCTGTCATATTTTAACATGAGAATGTCTGTTGTTTAATGTTGCAGTTAGTTACTCATCATTCTTGTGTTAGAGAAAGAGCTTATAACAGCATCATTGTGTTTGTATCAACTGATTAAGCCAAAGATGGGTTTTGAACCATTGATTTGGTACTGCAAGCCTGAACCAAATAGTATTTGGGAAAAAATAGTAGATAGTGCTTTTGGATCTTATACACCATGTGCAATCAACACTCTTGTTATCTCAATCTCAAATTTGGTTCTTATGTGTCTTTGCTTATATAGAATATGGCTTATTGCTTTCAATGCCAAAGCTCAAAGGTTTTGTTTGAAATCAAATTACTATAATTATATTCTTGGAATGTTGGCTAGTTATTGTGCTTTTCAACCTTTGTTGAGATTGTTCACTGGAAATTCAGCCTTCAACCTGAATCAGGAAACTGATTTTGCTCCTTTTGAGGTGAGTTTGTCGTATCAAATACTCCTATGAAATCACTTTGCAAGAATGAACGGTCAAAATTGATATTCGATGTTGTTAGCTCTAGATTCTGTTTGGTTAAACACCTTAATTAAGTACTTATAGTATAAGTGTTTCTCTTATATATGCTTATGTATAAACTATTTCTTAAAAAAAGAGAAAATAAAGTCAAACAGTTGTCATATGAGTGATAATGTTTTCAAAAGCTATCATGAAAAGCTTATGGGAATAATCTGATACTGACTTATGAAAGTTTTTGGAGATGTCATAAGCTGTTTTCAAAAGCTAGCATGAAGAGTTTATGGAAATAAGCTGATACCGACTTATGGAAATAAGCTGATACCATGAGCTTTTCCAAACAGTGTCACAAATACTTATGCCAGTAGATAAAAACTCAAATAAGGCAATTCAAAAAAGTCCCAGTTCGTCTAGTGATACCAAAGAATATGTCATACTGTAAGAGAGAATATGTAAAATTTTGGTTGGAATGTGAAATATAAATCCCTTACTATTTCTATGTTCTTGCAGATAACATCTTTGATCATTGAATCACTTACTTGGTTCTCAATGATAATTCTCATACTCTTGGAAACCAAGGTTTATATTAGGCAATCTAGGTGGTTGGTGAGGTTTGGAGTTATTTATGTTTTGGTGGGAGATATTGTAATGTTTGGAGTTATTCTGTCAGTGAAAGATTACTCTAGCAGGTTGGTTTTTACCTTTTCGATACATTGCATTTTCACTTTTCTAAGCTGTGACAAATAAAGTAACCTATGATTGCTTTTGCAGATCTTCCCTATATCTGTATCTCAGCACTATTATCTGCCAGGTAGATTTATGATTTTCATCTCTTTTAATGAATCTCAATATAATCTTCATTATACTGCATCATTTGATCCGCGTTAACCGCATGTGTGAACTGCATTAACCATTTAAAAACATTACTGTTACTACTGCAGTAGCATGTTATATCAGTAGTAGCTTGTAAACCAATGCAGATTGTGATTATTATTTACAGATGGACATTGAATGATGTTTGTCATTGAAATCGTAATGAACTTATTATGGATACTTTAATCTGATGTAGGTGTTGTTTGGTACATTACTTCTAGTTTACATTCCTAATTTGGTTCCATATTCTGGTCATACAACAATACAAGCTGAGATACCTGACAATGGAGAATATGAACCACTTTGCGGAGACGATCAAGTTTGTCCCGAGATGCGTGCCAACTTTTTATCTAGTGAGTAATCCAAAAAATGGACGAGTTAATAATTTTATGTTGTTTTACAATTTCTTCGCTAACTACAATTTATAGTGTTTTCTCAACATCAAAGATTTAGTTAAGTGCAGCTAATATTCACGATCTAATGAAAAAATAAGTATACTCTTGAAAACAGTTAAATTTGAGGAATCTCGAGACCATCAAATATGTGTATTATTTTTTGTATATTCGAGACCAGAAGAGTATTAATGTTTTATTTATGTATTATCTGAAGGATTAAGTTTTGGATGGATAACGCCGCTGATGAAACAAGGCTACAGAAAACCAGTCACCGAAAAGGATGTTTGGAAGCTAGACAAATGGGATCAAACTGAGACATTAAATGAAAAGTATACATTTTCTTTCCTTATTGTATGCTTCTTCATGAAATTCATATATACAGTACTAGTATATAATTTAAAGTACTTTTTGTTTCTGCAGGTTCCAAAAGTGTTGGAATACAGAATTTGAAAGCTCTAACCCCTGGCTTTTAAGAGCATTAAACAGTAGTCTAGGGAAAAGGTGCATATCGACAATTTTTTTCAAGATATTTTTGTTTCACTTTAACTTGTTAATCTCTTCAAAATAACCTAAGTAATTCCGTTCTCTCATTTTTTTTTATTTGATTTGGCTTAAATTTGATTAGGTTTTGGTTTGGAGGCATCTTTAAGGTGAGACCCTAATTTTTTTCATATTGAAAGTTACTTATTATTTCAGGTTGAGAGGATTATTTTGTCACTATAATGCATGGTTTTATGTTGTCACTACGCTGCAAACCTTTATATTATGGAAAAATGTGGTTGCGATGTCATTGCAGTTACATCAAAATTTACTATATTCCAACTACAATTTAAATTCATGCTACTATGGACAAAGTTTACATTTTATAGTAACCATAAATCTCTCATTAGAGTATGAAAAAGTTTGCATACTAAAAGGCATGTGATAAGATTGTTGAACTTTAATGATTTTTGCAGATTGGTAATGATCTTTCTCAATTTGTGGGACCAATTTTGCTGAACCATCTCTTAACTGTAAGTTTATTTCTCCCCAAAACCAAATTGGATTGACGCGAAGATACTAAATAAAGAATATAATGATGCACAATTAATGATACTATGATAGAAAATATGAGAAAAAAAATGGACACACAAGAATGTTTGATGGGTTGAACTTAATATATTATAGTTTGTGACTGTTTTTTTTTAATGTGCAGTCAATGCAAAATGGAGATCCGTCTTGGATCGGTTACATCTACGCCTTCTCCATATTTGTTGGAGTGGTATGGCTACTGTCTCTTAAGCAAAATGATAGAGGATTATACATTTTTTACTTTTCACATCGGATAGAGTTTTATCTTTGATATCATAACTGTTGTATACTTCTGCATAGCACTAAATAAAAATATTAAAAGAGCAATAATTAGATGTTTCTATGTTCAGTCAGTTGGTGTTCTATGTGAGGCACAGTATTTCCAGAATGTTATGCGCGTTGGTTTTCGCCTTAGGTCAACATTGGTAAGTCATCTCTATCTCCTAAAATAAACCAGTTTTTCCGAATACATCTGCATAGTTTATATGATGTGACTTTTTCTAATTATAGGTGGCTGCTATATTCAGAAAGTCTTTGAGACTAACTCATGAAAGTAGAAAGAAGTTCTCAATGGGGAAGCTTATGAATATGATAACAACTGATGCCAATGCATTACAGGTTCATTTCCTACGTACTTTTCATTATAACAGAGCCAATATTGTCAAATAGCGGCGCTAATAGCACTATCGTGTAGCGGTTATTTGTCAAATAGGCCTATGGAAACCGATACGCTATCCTAGTCCTGCTATAAGCGCAATAGTGGCGCTACTATGGACAATGTATAAATTTCATTTTCTAATAATATTGCTTTACAATGTTCAGCAAATATGTCAACAACTTCATGGACTATGGTCAGCACCATTTCGAATCACCATAGCTATGGTTCTCCTATACCAGCAACTAGGTGTTGCTTCACTCATCGGATCGCTAATGCTAGTTCTCATTATTCCACTACAGGCAAGTAATTATGATTAAAGTCAAACATGTTTAACGATCTGATGATTACGATTGATGTAATTTTTTTGACAATGTATATGAATTAAATAATTTCTTTAATTTTATAGATTTATCTATCATTAATAACTAATAACTAATATATATATTTTTGAGTACAGACATTTGTGATTAGCAAAATGAGAAAACTGACAAAGGAAGGACTGCAACAGACAGACAAAAGAGTCGGTCTGATGAACGAAATTCTTTCTGCCATGGATACAGTAAAGTAAGAGCACATTAAAATATGTCCACTTTCAACATTAAAGTATAGATTATTATGTCTTAACATTTTTTGTGATATGTTGAACATTATTCAGATGTTATGCATGGGAAACAAGCTTTCAGTCTAGAATTCAAAGCATTCGACATGAGGAACTATCATGGTTCCGCAAAGCGCAGCTTCTATATGCTGTATGAATATGAACCTTGACCTGATGAAAAATGAAATTCTCCTAGACTATGGAAAAATTTGAAGCTGTCTTCCTAACTATTTTTCTTCTATTGCAGATAAACAGTTTTATACTGAACAGCATTCCAGTTCTTGTGACAGTAACTTCCTTTGGAATGTTTACTTTACTTGGTGGAGAATTGACACCTTCAAGAGCATTCACCTCACTATCGCTGTTTTCGGTTTTGCGCTTTCCTTTAAATATGCTTCCAAATTTACTAAGTCAGGTTGTTGTTTGCTCCCATCTCATTTATATAATAACTACATTGTTTTGCTCTATGATTTATACGTTTAGTCGCTATAAAATAAAAAATTATGTTCATTGTGGTCCCTACAAATCTTCAATTTTTGCAATGTTTTAAGGAATAGGCACTAAAATCAACATATTTATGATCTAAGAAATAAATCTATGATCAAGATATGAAGCCATTTCTTACTGTCTACTGATTGTATTTACTGACAGGTAGCAAATGCAAATGTCTCCTTGCAACGTTTGGAGGAACTGTTTTCGGCTGAGGAACGAAATTTACAACAGAATCCACCAATTGTTCCAGGACTTCCAGCCATATCAATAAAAAATGGAGATTTTTCGTGGGATCCTAAGGTCGATTTTTTTACTGATTCTTGTGAGCATTTCCATTATTTTGCCGAAGATGTCTTAATAGCTTTTGAACTAATTACAACATTATAGTCTTTATATTACTTGTATAAAAATGTGTATTCAATTGATCAATTCACAGGCAGAGAAGGCTACATTGTCAAACATCAATGTTGAAATACCAGTTGGAAGCTTAGTTGCAATTATCGGAGGTACCGGAGAAGGGAAAACATCGCTTATTTCAGCAATGCTTGGAGAGCTACCTCTTGTATCTGATGGAAATGCTACAATCAGAGGCACTGTTGCTTATGTTCCTCAGATTTCATGGATTTACAATGCTACAGTGAGTTGCAGCTTTGTTATTATGTTTCTAAGATTTACGATTTATTCATTATGAATTCAAAGTGAACCAATAGTACTATTTAATTTATCATTCTAAATCACTTTTTATTTTTCAGGTTCGCGAAAATATATTATTTGGATCAAAATTCGATCATGGACGGTATTGGAAGGCCATCGATGTCACTTCTTTGGAACATGATCTCAACTTTTTACCTGTAAGATCATTTATAAACTTTCATCTTCTTTATATTTTTCAAAATTGTTTCAGATAAAATTAATACAAATTTTTTCAGGGACGCGATTTTACCGAGATTGGAGAAAGAGGAGTCAATATTAGTGGTGGACAAAAGCAAAGAGTTTCTTTAGCTAGGGCTGTATACTCAAATTCTGATGTATATATATTTGATGATCCTTTAAGTGCTCTTGATGCTCATATTGCCCAAGAGGTATCATTCTTACAAGTCCTTTTTATGATATACTCTCTATGTTCCATTTTAACTGTGGCTTTTGTAGAAGTATTTTGTTCCTATTTATTCGTCGTTTTCAAAGTTCAATACAATATTAAACTATTAATTCAATTAAGAGTAACAAAATTTATTATTTTTTGGTATGTATAAATAATCTTAAAACTATTACAAAAAAGGACTGATCATAGTTCATATAGTTTATAGAGCCTGATCATTGTGTAAATAACCTTAACAATATTTTGTTGATCATTTAATTTTTCTGAAATTGTCTATGATCATAGTTAATATAGTTTATAGAACTTGATTTGCAATGCCCTTTAGGTTTTCAGGAACTGTATAAAGGAAGGGCTGCAAGGAAAAACGAGGGTTCTTGTTACCAACCAGCTTCATTTTCTCCCTCAGGTGGATAAAATTATTCTTGTTAATGAAGGCATGATTAAGGAACAAGGAACGTTCGAGGAGTTGTCGAAATGTGGTCCTCTATTTCAGAAACTAATGGAAAATGCAGGGAAAATGGAACAAGAAGTCGATAGTAATTACGAAGATACAGATAGTCATGAAAAGACTGATGTTATACCCTTGAATAATGATGCAATTGTAGAATTACCAAATGATACAAACTATGAGAAGAAGGGAAAATTGCGAAAATCGGTACTTGTTAAGAAAGAAGAGAGGGAGACAGGCGTGGTTAGCTGGAAAGTTTTAACGAGGTAACATTGACATGAAATTTAAAATTTTCGTAGTAAATGAGTTTTTCTTCAAGTTATTGTTATTAATTGTCATGAATCAACTGTCTCATAAGGTTATTGTTATTAATTACAGGTACACATCGGCTTTGGGAGGACTGTGGGTAGTTTCTATACTTTTTGCATGCTACACATTAACAGAAGCTCTTCGAATTTCAAGTAGCACATGGTTAAGTGTGTGGACATCTCAAGATTCAACTGCAGCTTCTCGAGCCGGATATTTTCTTATCATCTATGCAATTTTTTCAATTGGACAGGTAATTCTGTAATGACTATGAGTTTCTATTTAACACTTGTATCTTCTCAGTGGTATCTGTGGCACTTGCAAGCTAAGAAATGAATATTTTCTTTGCGGTATTCAGGTATCTGTGGCACTTGCAAACTCTTATTGGTTGATCATTTCAAGTCTTCGTGCTGCGAAAAAATTGCATGATGCAATGCTAGATAAAATCCTACGCGCTCCAATGGTATTTTTCCAGACTAATCCTGTCGGCCGAATAATTAATAGATTTGCGAAAGACACGGGAGACATTGATACCAATGTTTTTAATTTGATGAATTCGTTTCTGGGGCAAGTCTGGCAACTACTTTCAACATTTGTTCTTATAGGTACTGTGAGCACCATATCCCTGTGGGCCATAATGCCACTTCTGATATTCTTTTATGCTGCTTATATATACTACCAGGTGTGTTCTATATCTTGCCCTTACTTTTAAACATTAATTATTTTTTGGATTCGGATTGCTCGCAATCACAATTCCACGCATTCACGCAGTCAGCATATTAGTGGCCGTGGATCGAAATCGAACAGTCCAAATTTCAAGCTCGTAATTCAGAATTGCGATTGCAGGCATGGCCACCAATGTAGTGACTGCATGAATGCGCAAGATTGTGATTGCAGGCATTCTCATTTTTTTGAGGAATTTATTGACAATAAAGTGATCATTTTATGATGAATAGACTAATCTTTCCTATTAACATCATGCCTAATAGAGCACAGCTCGAGAGGTAAAGCGCATGGATTCCATTACAAGATCGCCTGTTTATGCACATTTTGGAGAATCATTGAACGGTTTGTCGAGCATTCGGGCTTACAAAGCGTATGACAGGATGTCAAACATCAACGGAAGTTTCATGGATAACAATATCAGATTTACTCTTGTGAATATTAGTTCGAACCGTTGGTTAACCATAAGGTTAGAAAGCTTAGGAGGCCTCATGATTTGGTTGATAGCAACATTTGCTGTGTTACAAAATGCAAGATCTGAAAACCCTGCAATGATTGCATCTACAATGGGTCTACTTCTCAGTTATACATTGAACATAACAAATCTCTTGAGCGGTGTACTTAGACAAGCGAGTAGAGCTGAAAACAGTTTAAATTCGGTCGAACGTGTTGACACGTATATAAATTTAGAAACTGAGGGTCAAAGTATAATTGAGACCAACCGTCCACCACCAGGATGGCCAACAAAAGGATCAATTGAGTTTGAGAATGTTGTTCTGAGGTATAGGCCGGAACTTCCCCCGGTCCTGCATGGATTGTCCTTTGTAGTGCCTTCAACTGAGAAGATAGGTGTAGTTGGAAGAACTGGTGCAGGAAAGTCTAGCATGCTTAATGCATTATTCCGGATTGTTGAACTACAAAGTGGAAGAATCATTATAGATGGTTATGATATTTCTACGTTCGGTCTAGTAGATCTGCGAAGAGTTCTTACTATCATACCACAGTCGCCGGTTCTTTTCTCTGGTATGAACTATAACTATAACTATATATATTTTTTTTTCTTTTCTGTATTTAGTTAATCGAGCACGAGTTTAATTTTGATCATGTATTAGCACATTACTATAAAATACTTGGCTATTAACTTCAATGTAATTTTTATGTTCTGAAAATTGTCATTCTATCTTTAAGGTACTGTTCGTTTCAATCTCGATCCATTTAATGAACACAATGATGCTGACCTATGGGAAGCTTTGGAAAGGGCACACTTGAAAGATGTAATAAGAAGAAATTCACTTGGTCTAGATGCTCAGGTTTCTGAAGGAGGTGACAATTTCAGCGTCGGACAAAGGCAACTATTAAGTCTAGCGAGAGCGTTGCTAAGAAGATCAAAGGTTCTTGTCCTTGATGAAGCTACGGCTGCTGTAGATGTTAGAACCGATGCACTTATACAGAAAACTATCAGACAAGAATTCCATTCCTGCACAATGCTCATCATTGCACATAGATTGAATACAGTTATCGACTGCAACCGGATTCTGTTGCTAGATGCTGGCAAGGTACATCCAAGTAGCATAAACTATAAATATTCGATCGCTGCATGTTGCACTTATCACTGTTCTTTGGAAATAACTTTTGATTGCTTTACAGGTTCTTGAATACAATTCACCAGAGAAACTCTTACAAAATGAAGAAACTGCATTCTACAAAATGGTTCAAAGTACTGGACCTGCAAATGCTGAGTATTTATGTAGCTTAGTGTTTGAAAGAAAAGAGAACAATTCAAATGAATATAACAAGGAGTCGGAAAACCGTCTAAGACTGTTAGCATCGACAAATTGGGCTGCTGCTACACAATTTGCAATATCTTCTAGTCTTTCTTCTTTACATCAACATCTTCAAAGTCCAAATACTAAAGACAATAAAGACATTCTTAATAGAACAAAGGATGCAGTAATTACACTTCAAGAAGTTCTAGAGGGAAAGCATGATGAAACTATAGAAGAGACATTGACTCAATATCATGTCCCTACAGATAGATGGTGGTCTACTCTCTATAAAGTTATTGAAGGTAACCATAATAGTTACATTATAACCAATGTTTTAAAAACTCGATCAAAAATCGAACATGTGAAACCTCTGGGTCATGATACAATTGGTTCAATAAGGTTTAACCAGACTGTAATGTAACTAGAATCAAACCAACCAATTTGTCAGTTGATTTGGTTCTAATTACATTGCAGTCTGGTTAACTAGAATTAAACCAACTGACAAATTGGTTTATTCTTGGTTGAACCGGCCAGTTCGGTCCAGTTTCTAAAACATTAATTATAAAACCAAAGTTATTAATTTATGACCATTTGTTCAATTATTCTTTCAGGTCTAGCTCTCTTGATCAAGTTGCCTCAAGACAACTTTCAACAATTAGAACCTGTTTTTGAAGGGAGATCATTTGACTAATATAATATACATGCAATCATAAGACTCTTCAGATTTTTTCACATTTTTTTTTTTATTTTTCTCTTGTATCAATAGGGTTACTTTCCTTTTAACAAAAATGATCTCAAAGGAAGGTTATGCTTAATTTAATGAAAGTTCTTTTTTACTTTTTTATTGCACTTGGTGCTAGTTATTTTCAAATTTCCATATTATAATATATTAAATTTGGTATACCAATAATATGTGCATCCTTTACTTAAAAAGAGGGTTAAATAAGTTTTTCCATCCTAAGAAAATCACACCTTTTAATCCTCCAAAATATCTCGTCTATATACAATTGATCCATATTGTTAGGTCATTGCAACTTTGACTAACGAAAGTGCATGTACACTGTCACATGGACATTTTAAATGATTTGGAGTGCCACATGTATATATATTGATTATTATTTATTTATTTATTTTAGGTTTTGTTAATTAAATCAATCAATTAAAATAAAAATGAGATGAAACCCTAAATGTTTAGTCATTTCATTTTCAAAATTAGTTTAACAATAAATTTAGAAAAATGTTCATACAACAGAAATTACGGTATATTGCGAAATACTTCTTTATAGGCTACATTGGAAGTGTTATTTGTATCTTCATCATCTTTGTCGATAATCAATATTTTGCAATGGAACAAGACTTACTATTACAAGAATGGGAAAATGTGTTCTTGAAAGAAAAATTATTTCATGAAGTTGATCATCAAGTTTTCATATCTAGATTGTCTCTGACACCATCTAACGTAAGAATTCCTTTTAAATTGCAACAAACAACTGACCATGTAAAAACACTGGCGACGGAAGTTATATCCCAACATGCTTAAGAGATTGTCTTTGACTCTAATAGTTATCGCAAAAGAAACGATTAAAGAAATTTGACTCCGTTGAAATTTAAAAGAAATTCTTACGTTAGATGGTGTCAGAGACAATCTAGATATGAAAACTTGATGATCAACTTCATGAAATAATTTTTCCTTCAAGAACACATTTTCCCATTCTTGTAATAGTAAGTCTTGTTCCATTGCAAAATCCTAATTTTTTATTCAAATTCCTTAATAGTATAATTGAAACTCCAACTTTAAGTCTCAACTTGTTATTTGGAAGCCCCGACGAAGAAATCGTGTTAAAAAATTCGGGAATGTGAACATCATCCACTACCTGATCATCTACGTTGTGTGCGAGTGGAGTATCATAAATCAAATATGTTTTTTCTTCATCAGGAATTAAATCCAACATATAATAATTTAGTGTATCGACTACGAAATTTTTCGGAGCTAGTATAGCTCAATTTTGGAAATTAGTTATATCTTTCATGTTTTGTAAAATATGTGGAG